>NC_142641.1:16265000-17515000 GCF_053813885.1 Theobroma cacao | reverse complement strand
TAAACGGACTTTTCTTTGCAATGGATGGCTTTCGCTTCACGATTCTAGAGGCAAACAATTAATTATAATCTGTTTTTATCAAAAAATGTAAAAAAACTTAAATTAAATTCAATTATGAGATTATAAAACCATTTAAAGTTAGTAATAAGGCTTTCGTAGGCATGAGGGACTATAAATGAACTTTTCCTGTTAGTGGATGGCTTTTGCTTCACGTTTCTCAAGGCAAACGTTCAATTATAATCTATTTTAACAAAAAAATGTAAAAAAATTCAACTTAAAATCTTTTGTGAGATTATAAAGGCATTTAAATTGAGTAATAGGCTTCCGAAGTCACAAATGACTATAAACGGACTTTTCTTTTCAATGGATGGCTTTTGCTTCACAATTCCCGAGGTAAAAAATTAATTATAACCTGTTTTAATCAAAAAATGTGAAAAAATTTAAATTAAATTCAATTATGAAATTATAAAACCATTTAAAGTGAGTAATAAGGCTTTTACAGGCATGAACGACTATAAATGAACTTTTTTGTCCATGGATGGCTTTCGCTTCACTTTTCTCATCGCAAATTTTCAATTATAATATGTTCTAACAAAAAATGTAAAAAAATTTAACTTAAAATCATTTGTGAGATTATAAAGGCATTTAAATCGAGTAAAAGGCTTCCGAAGGCATGAATAACTATAACCGGACTTTTTTTATCAATGGATGGGTTTCGCTTCACGTTTCTCGAGGTAAACAATCAATTACAATCTGTTTTAATCAAAAAATTTTAAAAAAATTCAAATTAAATTCAATTATGGGATTATAAAAGGATTTAAAGTGAGTGATAAGGCTTTCGTAGCCATGAGTGACTATAAACGAACTTTTCTTATCAACAAAATGGCTTTCACTAGACGTTTCCCAAGGTAAACAATTTATTATAATCTGTTTTAATCAAAAAATATAAAAAAATTCAAATTAAATTCAATTATGACATTATAAAACCATTTATAGCGAGTAATAAGGCTTTCGTAGGCATGAGTGACTATAAATGAACTTTTCTGTTAGTGGATGGCTTTTGCTTCACGTTTCCCAAGGCAAACGTTCAATTATAATCTGTTTTAACAAAAAATGTAAAAAAAATTCAACTTAAAATCATTTGTAAGATTATAAAAGCATTTAAATCGAGTAAAAGGTTTTCGAAGGAATGAATGAGTACAAACGAACTTTTCTTATCAATGGATGGCTTTTCTTCACGTTACTCGAGGCAAACAATCAATTATAATATGTTTTACTAAAAAAATGTAAAAAAATTCAAATTAAATTCAATTACGAGATTCTAAAACGATTTAAAGCTAGTAATATAGCTTTTGTAGGCATGAGTGAGTATAAATGAATTTTTCTTGTAAATGGATGGCTTTTGCTTCACGTTTCTCGAGGCAAATATTCAATTATAATATGTTCTAACAAAAAATGTAAAAAAATTCAACTTAAAATCATTTGTGAGATTACAAAGGTAATTAAATCGAGTAATAGGCTTCCAAAGGAATGAATGACTACAAACGAACTTTTCTTATCAATGGATGGCTTTTGCTTCACGTTAGTCGAGGCAAACAATCAATTATAATATGTTTTACTAAAAAAATATAAAACAATTCAAATTAAATTCAATTACGAGATTATACAATGATTTAAAGCGAGTAATAAGGCTTTTGCAGGTATGAGTGACAATAAATGAACTTTTCTTGTAAATGGATGGCTTTTGCTTCACGTTTCTCGAGACAAATATTCAATTATATTATGTTCTAACAAAAAATGTTAAAAAATTCAACTTAAAATCTTTTGTGAGATTATAAAGGCATTTAAATCGAGTAATAGGCTTCCGAAGTCACGAATGACTATAAACGGACTTTTCTTTTCAATGGATTGCTTTTGCTTCACGATTCTCAAGGCAAAAAATTAATTATAATCTGTTTTAATCAAAAAATATAAAAAAAATTAAATTAAATTCAATTATGAGATTATAAAACCATTTAAAGCGAGTAATGAGGCTTTCGTAGGCATGAGGGACTATAATTAAACTTTTCCTGTTAGTGGATGGCTTTTGCTTCACGTTTCTCAAGGCAAACATTCAATTATAATCTGTTTTCATAAAAAATGTAAAAAAAATTCAACTTAAAATCATTTGTGAGATTATAAAGGCATTTAAATCGAGTAATAGGCTTCCGAAGACAAAAATGACTACAAACGGACTTTTCATTTCAATGGATGGCTTTTGCTTCACGATTCCTGAGACAAAAAATTAATTATAATCTGTTTTAATCAAAAAATATGAAAAAATTTAAGTTAAATTCAATTATGAGATTATAAAACCATTTAAAGCGAGTAATAAGGCTTTCGTAGGCATGACGGACTGTAATGGAACTTTTCCTGTCAGTGGTTGCCTTTTGCTTAATGTTTCTCAAGGCAAACGTTCAATTATAATCTGTTTTAACAAAAAATGTAAAAAAAATTCAACTTAAAATCATTTCTAAGATTATAAAGGCATTTAAATCGAGTAAAAGGTTTTCGAAGGAATGAATGAGTACAAACGAACTTTTCTTATCAATGGATGGCTTTTGCTTCACGTTACTCGAGGCAAACAATCAATTATAATCTGTTTTACTTAAAAAATGTAAAAAAATTCAAATTAAATTCAATTACGAGATTATAAAACGATTTAAAGCGAGTAATATAGCTTTTGCAGGCATGAGTGAGTATAAATGAATTTTTCTTGTAAATGGATGGCTTTTGCTTCACGTTTCTCGAGGTAAATATTCAATTATAATATGTTCTAACAAAAAATGTAAAAAAATTCAACTTAAAATCATTTGTGAGATTACAAAGGCAATTAAATCGAGTAATAGGCTTCCAAAGGAATGAATGACTACAAACGAACTTTTCTTATCAATGGATGGCTTTTGCTTCACGTTACTCGAGGCAAACAATCAATTATAATATGTTTTACTAAAAAAATGTAAAAAAATTCAAATTAAATTCAATTACGAGATTATACAATTATTTAAAGCGAGTAATAAGGCTTTTGCAGGCATGAGTGACAATAAATGAACTTTTCTTGTAAATGGATGGCTTTTGCTTCACGTTTCTCGAGGTAAATATTCAATTATATTATGTTCTAACAAAAAATGTAAAAAAATTCAACTTAAAATCTTTTGTGAGATTATAAAGGCATTTAAATCGAGTAATAGGCTTCTGAAAGAATAAATGACTACAAACGAACTTTTCTTATCAATGGATGGCTTTTACTTCACGTTACTCGACGCAAACAATTAATTATAATATGTTTTACTAAAAAAATGTAAAAAAATTCAAATTAAAATCTATTATGAGATTATAAAACAATTTAAATCGAGTAAAAAGGCTTTTGCAGGCATGAGTGACTATAAATGAACTTTTCTTGTAAATGGATGGCTTTTGCTTCATGTTTCTCGAGGCAAATATTCACTTATAATATGTTCTAACAAAAAATGCAAAAAAATTCAACTTAAAATCTTTTGTGAGATTATAAAGGCATTTAAATCGAGTAATAGGCTTTTGAAGTCACGAATGACTATAAACGGACTTTTCTTTTCAATGAATGGCTCTCGCCTCACGAATCTCGAGGCAAACAATTAATTATAATCTGCTTGAATCAAAAAATGTAAAAAAATTTAAATTAAATTCAATTATGAGATTATAAAACCATTTAAAGCAAATAATAAAGCTTTCGTAGGCATGAGGGACTATAATTGAACTTTTCCTGTCAGTGGATGGCTTTTGCTTCACGTTTCACAAGGCAAACGTTCAATTATAATCTGTTTTAACAAAAAATGTAAAAAACAATTCAACTTAATACCATTTGTGAGATTATAAAAGCATTTAAATCGAGTAATAGGCTTCCGAAGGAATTAATGACTACAAATGAACTTTTCTTATCAATGGATGGCTTTCGCTTCACGTTACTCGAGGCAAACAATCAATTATAATCTGTTTTACTCAAAAAATATAAAAAAAATTCAAATTAAACTCAATTATGAGATTATAAAACGATTTAAAGCGAGTAATAAGGCTTTTGTAGGCATGAGTGACTATAAGTGAACTTTTCTTGTCAATGGATGCCTTTTGCTTCACGTTTCTCGACACAAATATTCAATTATAATATGTTCTAACAAAAAATGTAAAAAAATTCAGCTTAAAATCTTTTGTGAGATTATAAAGGCATTTAAATTGAGTAATAAGCTTTCGAAGGTATGAATGACTATAAACGAACTTTTCTCATCAATGGATAGCTTTCGCTTCACGTCTCTCAAGGTAAACAATCAATTATAATTTGTTTTACTCAAAAAAATGTAAAAAATCCAAATTAAATTCAATTATGGGATTATAAAAGCATTTAAAGCGAGTAATAAGGCTTTCGTAGGCATGAGTGACTATAAATAAATTTTTCTTGTCAATGGATGGCTTTCGCTTCATGTTTCCCAAGGTAAACAATCAATTACAATCTGTTTTAATCAAAAAATGTAAAGAAAATCAAATTAAATTCAATTATGGTATTATTAAAGCATTTAAAGCGAGTGATAAGGATTTCGTAGACGTCAGTGACTATAAATGAACTTTTCTAATCAGTGGATGGCTTTCGCTTCACGTTTCCTGAGGTAAACAATTAATTATAATCTGTTTTAATCAAAAAATATAAAAAAATTCAAATTAAATTCAATTATGAGATTATAAAACCATTTAAAGCGAGTAATAAGGCTTCCGTAGGCATGAGTGACTATAAATGAACTTTTCTTGTTGGTAGATGGCTTTTGCTTCACGTTTCTCAAGGCAAACGTTCAATTATAATCTTTTTTAACAAAAAATGTAAAAAAGATTCAACTTAAAATCATTTGCGAGATTATAAAAGCATTTAAATTGAGTGATAAGCTTCCGAAAGAATGAATGACTACAAACAAACTTTTCTTATCAATGGATGGTTTTCGCTTCACGTTACTCGAGGCAAACAATCAATTATAATCTGTTTTACTAAAAAAATATTAAAAAATTCAAATTAAATTCAATTACGAGATTATAAAACGATTTAAAGCAAGTAATAAGGCTTTTGCAGGCATGAATGACTATAAATGAACTTTTCTTGCAAATGGATGGGTTTTGCTTCACGTTTCTCGATGCAAATATTCAATTATAATATGTTCTAACAATAAATGTAAAAAAATTCAACTTAAAATCATTTGAGAGATTGTAACGGTAACTAAATCGAGTAATAGGCTTCCAAAGGAATGAATGACTACAAATGGACTTTTCTTATCAATGGATGGCTTTCGCTTCACGTTACTCGGGGCAGACAAGTAATTATAATCTATTTTAATCAAAAAATGTAAAAAAATTTAAATTAAATTCAATTATGAGATTATAAAACCATTTAAAGCGAGTAATTAGGCTTTCGTAGGCATGAAGGACTATAATCGAACTTTTCCTGTCAGTGGATGGCTTTTGCTTCACGTTTCTCAAGGCAAACGTTCAATTATAATATGTTTTAACAAAAAATGTAAAAAAAAATCAACTTAAAATCATTTGTGAGATTATAAAGGCATTTAAATCGAGTAATAGGCTTTCGAAGAAATGAATGACTACAAACGAACTTTTCTTATCAATGGATGGCTTTTGCTTCACGTTACTTGAGGCAAACAATCAATTATAATCAGTTTTACTAAAGAAATATAAAAAAATTCAAATTAAATTTAATTACGAGATTATAAAACGATTTAAACCGAGGAATAAGGCTTTTGCAGGTATGAGTGACTATAAATGAACTTTTCTTGTAATGGATGGGTTTTGCTTCACGTTTCTCAATGCAAATATTCAATTATAATATGTTCTAACAAAAAATGTAAAAAAATTCAGCTTAAAATCTTTTGTGAGATTATAAAGGCATTTAAATCGAGTAATAAGCTTTTAAAGGCATGAATGACTAGAAACGAACTTTTCTCATCAATGGATGGCTTTCGCTTCACGTTTTCTGAGGTAAACAATCAATTATAATCTGTTTTACACAAAAAATATAAAAAATTCAAATTAAATTCAATTATGGGATTATAAAAGCATTTAAAGTGAGTAATAAGGCTTTCATAGGCATGAGTGACTATAAATAAATTTTTCTTGTCAATGGATGGCTTTCGCTTCATGTTTCCTAAGGTAAACAATCAATTACAATCTGTTTTAATCAAAAAATGTAAAGAAAATCAAATTAAATTCAATTATGGGATTATAAAAGCACTTAAAGCGAGTGATAAGGCTTTCGTAGACATGAGTGACTATAAATGAACTTTTCTTCTCAATGGATGGCTTTCACTTCATGTTTTTCGAGGTAAACAATTAATTATAATCTGTCTGAATCAAAAAATGTGAAAAAATTCAAATTAAATTCAATAATGAGATTATAAAACCATTTAAAGTGAGTAATAAGGCTTTCGTAGGCATGAGTGACTATAAATGAACTTTTCCTGTCAGTGGATGGCTTTTGCTTCACGTTTCTCAAGGAAAACGTTCAATTATATTCTTCGTTAACAAAAAATGTGAAAAAAATTCAACTTAAAATCATTTGTGAGATTATAAAAGCATTTAAATTGAGTAATAGCCTTCCGAAGGAATGAATGACTATAAACGAACTTTTCTTATCAATGGATGGCTTTCGCTTCACGTTACTCGAGGCAAACAATCAATTATAATCTGTTTTACTCAAAAATGAAACAACAATTCAAATTGAATTCAATTATGAGATTATAAAACGATTCAAAGTGAGTAATAAGGCTTTTGCAGGCATGAGTGACTATAAATGAACTTTTCTTGTCAATGGATGGCTTTTGCTTCACGTTTCTCGACGCAAATATTCAATTAAATTATGTTCTAACAAAAAATGTAAAAACATTCAGCTGAAAATCTTTTGTGAGATTATAAAGGCATTTAAATCGAGTAATAAGCTTCCGAAGGCATGAATGACTATAAACAAACTTTTCTTATCAATGGATGGCTTTCGCTTCACGTTTCCCGAGGTAAACAATCAATTATAATCTGTTTTAATCAAAAAATGTAAAAATTCAAATTAAATTTAATTATGGGATTACAAAAGCATTTAAAGCGAGTGATAAGGCTTTCGTAGATATGAGTGACTATAAATGAACTCTTCTTATCAATGGATGGCTTTCGCTTCACGTTTCCCGAGCTAAACAATTAATTATAATCTGTTTTAATCAAAAAATGTAAGCAAATTAAAATTCAATTCAATTATGAGATTATAAAACCATTTAAAACGAGTAATAAGGCTTTCGTAGGCATGAGTGACTATAAATGAACTTTTCCTGTCAGTGGATGGCTTTTACTTCACGTTTCCCAAGGTAAACAATCAATTATAATCTGTTCTAACAAAAAATGTAAAAAAAAAAATTCAACTTAAAATCATTTGTGAGATTATAAAAGCATTTAAATTGAGTAATTGGCTTCCGAAGGAATGAATGACTACAAACGAACTTTTCTTATCAATGGATGGCTTTCGCTTCACGTTACTCGAGGCAAACAATCAATTATAATCTGTTTTACTCAAAAAATATAAAAACAATTCAAATTGAATTCAATTATGAGATTATAAACTGATTCAAAGCGAGTAATAAGGTTTTTGTAGGCATGAGTGACTATAAATGAACTTTTCTTGTCAATGGATGGCTTTTGCTTCACGTTTCTCACCGTAAATATTCAATTAAAAGAAGTTCTAACAAAAAATGTAAAATAATTTAGCTTAAAATCTTTTGTGAGATTATAAAGGCATTTAAATCAAGTAATAAGCTTCCGAAGGCATGAATGACTGTAAACGAACGTTTCTTATCAATTGATAGCTTTCGCTTCACGTTTCTCGAGGTAAACAATCAATTATAATCTGTTTGAATAAAAAAATGTAAAAAATTCCAATTAAATTCAATTATGGGATTATAAAAGCATTTAAAGCGAGTAATAAGGCTTTCGTAGGCATGAGTGACTATAAATAAATTTTTCTTGGCAATGAATGGCTTTCGCTTCATGTTTCCCGAGATAAACAATCAATTACAATCTGTTTTAATCAAAAAATGTAAACAAAATCAAATTAAATTTAATTATGGGATTATAAAAGCATTTAAAGAGAGTAATAAGGCTTTCGTAGGCATGAGTGACTATAAATAAACTTTTTTGGTCAATGAATGGCTTTTGCTTTATGTTTCTCGAGGCAAGTATTCAATTATAATATGTTGTAACAAAAAAATAAAAAAAATTCAACTTAAAATCATTTGTGAGATTATAAAGGCATTTAAATCAAGTAATAGGCTTCCGAAGGAATGAATGACTACAAACGAACTTTTCTTATCAATGGATGACTTTGACTTCACGTTACTCGAGGCAAAATATCAATTATAATCTGTTTTCCTTAAAAAATGTAAAAAAAATTCAAATTAAATTCAATTATGAGATTATAAAACGATTTAAAGCGAGTAATAAGGCTTTTGCAGGCATGAGTGACTATAAATGAACTTTTCTTGTCAATGGATGGCTTTTGCTTCACGTTTCTTGACGTAAATATTCAATTATAATATGTTCTAACAAAAAAAGTAAAAAAATTCAGCTTAAAATATTTTGTGAGATTATAAAGGCATTTAAATCGAGTAATAAGCTTCCGAAGGCATGAATGACTATAAACGAAATTTTCTTATCTATGGATTGCTTTCGCTTAACGTTTCTCGAGATAAACAATCAATTATAATCTGTTTTAATCAAAAAATGTGAAAAATTCAAATTAAATTCAATTATGGGATTATAAAAGCATTTAAAGCGAGTGATAAGGCTTTCGTAGACATGAGTGACTATAAATTAACTTTTCTTATTAGCAGATGGCTTTCGCTTCACGTTTCCCGAGGAAAATAATTAATTATAATCTGTTTTAATCAAAAAATATAAAAAAATTAAAATTAAATTAAATTATGAGATTATAAAATCATTTCAAACGATTAATAGGGCTTTCGTAGGCATGAGTGACTATAAATGAACTTTTCCTGTCAGTGGATGGCTTTTGCTTAACGTTTCTCAAGGCAAACATTCAATTATAATCTGTTTTAACCAAAAATGTAAAAAAAATTCAACTTAAAATCATTTGTGAGATTATAAAAGCATTTAAATTGAGTAATAAGCTTTCGAAAGAATGAATGACTACAAATAAACTTTTTCTATCAATGGGCGGCTTTCGCTTCACGTTACTCGAGGCAAAAAAACAATTATAATCTCTTTTACTCAAAAAATGTAAAAAAAATTCAAATTAAATTCAATTATGAGATTATCAAACGATTTAAAGCGAGTAATAAAGCTTTTGCAGGCATGAGTGACTACAAATGAACTTTTCTTGTCAATGGATGGCTTTTGCTTCACGTTTCTCGACGCAAATATTCAATTAAAATATGTTCTAACAAAAAATGTAAAAGAATTTAGCTTAAAATCTTTTGTGAGATTATGAAGGCATTTAAATCGAGTAATAAGCTTCCGAAGGCATGAATGACTATAAACGAACTTTTCTTATCAATGGATGGCTTTCGCTTCATGTTTCCCGAGATAAACAATCAATTACAATCTGTTTTAATCAAAAAATGTAAACAAAATCAAATTAAATTCAATTATGGGATTATAAAAGCATTTAAAGCGAGTAATAAGGCTTTCGTAGGCATGAGTGACTATAAATAAACTTTTCTGGTCAATGGATGGCTTTTGCTTTATGTTTCTCGAGGCAAGTATTCAATTATAATATGTTCTAACAAAAAATGTAAAAAAATTCAGCTTAAAATCTTTTGTGAGATTATAAAGACATTTAAATCGAGTAATAAGCTTCTAAAGGCATGAATGACTATAAACGAAATTTTCTTATCAATGGATGGCTTTCGCTTCACGTTTCACGAGGTAAACAATCAATTGTAATATGTTTTAATAAAAAAATATAAAAAATTCAAATTAAATTCAATTATGGGATTATAAAAGTATTTAAAGCGAGTGATAAGGCTTTCGTAGACATGAGTGACTATAAATGAACTTTTCTTATCAGTGGATGGCTTTCGCTTCACGTTTCCCGAGGTAAATAATTAATTATAATCTGTTTTAATTAAAAAAATGTAAAAAAATTGAAATTAAATTAAATTATGAGATTATAAAATCATTTAAAACGATTTATAAGGCTTTCGTAGGCATGAGTGACTATAAATGAACTTTTCCTGTCAGTGGATGGCTTTTGCTTCACGTTTCTCAAGGCAAACATTCAATTATAATCTGTTTTAACAAAAAATGTAAAACAAATTCAACTTAAAATCATTTGTGAGATTATAAAAGCATTTAAATTAAGTAATAGGCTTCCGAAAGAATGAATGGCTACAAATAAACTTTTCCTATCAATGGGTGGCTTTCGCTTCACGTTACTCGAGGCAAACAATCAATTATAATCTCTTTTACTCAATAAATGTAAAAAAAATTCAAATTAAATTCAATTATGAGATTATCAAGCGATTTAAAGCGAGTAATAAAGCTTTTGCAGGTATAAGTGACTATAATGAACTTTTCTTGTCAATGGATGGCTTTTGCTTCACGTTTCTCTATGCAAATATTCAATTAAAATATGTTCTAACAAAAAATGTAAAACAATTCATCTTCAAATCTTTTGTGAGATTATAAGGCATTTAAATCGAGTAATAAGCTTCCGAAGGCATGAATGACTATAAACAAACTTTTCTTATCAATGGATGGCTTTCGCTTCACGTTTCCCGAGGTAAACAATCAATTATAATCTGTTTTAATCAAAAAATGTAAAAAATTCAAATTAAATTCAATTATGGGATTATAAAAGCATTTAAAGCGAGTGATAAGACTTTCGTAGACATGAGTGACTATAAATGAACTTTTCTTATCAATCGATGGCTTTCGCGTCACATTTCCCGAGCTAAACAATTAATTATAATCTGTTTTAATCAAAAAATGTAAACAAATTCAAATTAAATTCAATTATGAGATTATAAAACCATTTAAAACGAGTAATAAGGCTTTCGTAGGAATGAGTGACTATAAATGAACTTTTCCTATCAGTGGATGGCTTTTACTTCACGTTTATGAAGGCAAACAATCAATTATAATCTGTTTTAACAAAAAATGTAAAAAAAATTCAACTTAAAATCATTTGTGAGATTATAAAAGCATTTAAATTGAGTAATTGGCTTCCGAGGGAATGAATGACTACAAACGAACTTTTCTTATCAATGGATGGGTTTCGCTTCACGTTACTCGAGGCAAACAATCAATTATCATCTGTTTTACTCAAAAAATGTAAAAACAATTCAAATTCAATTCAATTATGAGATTATAAAACGATTCAAAGCGAGTAATAAGGCTTTTGCAGGCATGAGTGACCATAAATGAGCTTTTCTTGTCAATGGATGGCTTTTGCTTCACGTTTCTCGACGTAAATATTCAATTAAAATATGTTCTAACAAAAAATGTAAAAAAATTCAGCTTAAAATCTTTTGTGAGATTATAAAGGCATTTAAATCGAGTAATAAGCTTCCGAAGGCATGAATGACTATAAACGAACTTTTCTTATCAATGGATGGCTTTCGCTTCACGTTTCCCGAGGTAACCAATCAATCATAATCTGTTTTAATTAAAAAATATAAAAAATTCGAATTAAATTCAATTATGGGATTATAAAAGCATTTAAAGCGAGTAATAAGGCTTTCGTAGGCATGAGTGACTATAAATAAATTTTTCTTGGCAATGGATGGCTTTCGCTTCATATTTCCTGAGATAAACAATCAATTACAATCTGTTTTAATCAAAAAATGTAAACAAAATCAAATTAAATTTAATTATGGGATTATAAAAGCATTTAAAGCGAGTAATAAGGCTTTCGTAGCCATGAGTGACTATAAATGAACTTTTCTGGTCAATGGATGGCTTTTGCTTTATGTTTCTCGAGGCAAGTATTCAATTATAATATTTTCTAACAAAAAATATAAAAAAATTCAACTTAAAATCATTTGTGAGATTATAAAGGCATTTAAATCGACTAATAGGCTTCCGAAGGAATAAATGACTACAAATGAACTTTTCTTACAATGGATGGCTTTCGCTTCACGTTACTCGAGGCAAAATATCAATTATAATCTGTTTTACTCAAAAAATGTAAAAAAAATTCAAATTAAATTCAATTATGAGATTGTAAAACGATTTAAAGCGAGAAATGAGGCTTTTGCAGGCAAAAGTGACTATAAATGAACTTTTCTTGTCAATGGATGGCTTTTGTTTCACGTTTCTCGACGTAAAATATCCAATTATAATATGTTCTAACAAAAAATGTAAAAAAATTCGGCTTCAAATCTTTTGTGAGATTAGAAAGGCATTTAAATCGAGTAATAAGCTTTCGAAGGCATGAATGACTATAAACAAACTTTTCTTATTAATGGATGGCTTTCGCTTCACGTTTCTAGAGGTAAACAATCAATTATAATTTGTTTTAATCAAAAAATGTAAACAAAATCAAATTAAATTCAATTATGGGATTATAAAAGCATTTAAAGCAAGTAATAAGGCTTTCGTAGGCATGAGTGACTATAAATAAACTTTTCTGGTCAATGGATGGCTTTTGCTTTATGTTTCTCGAGGCAAGTATCCAATTATAATATGTTCTAACAAAAAATGTAAAAAAATTCAGCTTAAAATATTTTGTGAGATTATAAAGACATTTAAATCGAGTAATAAGCTTCTGAAGGCATGAATGACTATAAACGAAATTTTCTTATCAATGGATGGCTTTCGCTTCACGTTTCTCGAGGTAAACAATCAATTATAATCTGTTTTAATAAGAAAATGTAAAAAATTTAAATTAAATTCAATTATGGGATTATAAAAGTATTTAAAGCGAGTGATAAGGCTTTCGTAGACATGAGTGACTATAAATGAACTTTTCTTATCAGTGGATGGCTTTCGCTTCACGTTTCCTGAGGTCAACAATTAATTATAATCTGTTTTAATCAAAAAATGTAAAAAAATTGAAATTAAATTAAATTATAAGATTATAAAATCATTTAAAACGATTAATAAGGCTTTCGTAGGTATGAGTGACTATAAATGAACTTTTCCTGTCAGTGGATGGCTTTTGCTTCACGTTTCTCAAGGCAAACATTCAATTATAATCTGTTTTAACAAAAAATGTAAAACAAATTCAACTTAAAATCATTTGTGAGATTATAAAAGCATTTAAATTGAGTAATAGGCTTCCGAAAGAATGAATGGCTACAAATAAACTTTTCCTATCAATGGGTGGCTTTCGCTTCACGTTACTCGAGGCAAACAATCAATTATAATCTGTTTTACTCAAAAAATGTAAAAAAAATTCAAATTAAATTCAATTATGAGATTATCAAACGATTTAAAGCGAGTAATAAAGCTTTTGCAGGTATAAGTGACTATAAATGAACTTTTCTTGTCAATGGATGGCTTTTGCTTCACGTTTCTCGATGCAAATATTCAATTAAAATATGTTCTAACAAAAAATGTAAAACAATTCAGCTTAAAATCTTTTGTGAGATTATAAAGGCATTTAAATCGAGTAATAAGCTTCCGAAGGCATGAATGACTATAAACGAACTTTTCTTATCAATGGATGGCTTTCGCTTCACGTTTCCCGAGGTAAACAATCAATCATAATCTGTTTTAATCAAAAAATGTAAAAAATTCAAATTAAATTCAATTATGGGATTATAAAAGCATTTAAAGCGAGTGAAAAGGCTTTCGTAAACATGAGTGACTATAAATAAACTTTTCTTATCAATCGATGGCTTTCGCTTCATATTTCCTGAGATAAACAATCAATTACAATCTGTTTTAATCAAAAAATGTAAACAAAATCAAATTAAATTTAATTATGGGATTATAAAAGCATTTAAAGCGAGTAATAAGGCTTTCGTAGCCATGAGTGACTATAAATGAACTTTTCCTATCAGTGGATGGCTTTTGCTTTATGTTTCTCGAGGCAAGTATTCAATTATAATATTTTCTAACAAAAAATATAAAAAAATTCAACTTAAAATCATTTGTGAGATTATAAAGGCATTTAAATCGACTAATAGGCTTCCGAAGGAATAAATGACTACAAATGAACTTTTCTTACAATGGATGGCTTTTGCTTCACGTTACTCGAGGCAAAATATCAATTATAATCTGTTTTACTCAAAAAATGTAAAAAAAATTCAAATTAAATTCAATTATGAGATTGTAAAACGATTTAAAGCGAGAAATGAGGCTTTTGCAGGCAAGAGTGACTATAAATGAACTTTTCTAGTCGATGGATGGCTTTTGCTTCACGTTTCTCGACGTAAATATCCAATTATAATATGTTCTAACAAAAAATGTAAAAAAATTCGGCTTCAAATCTTTTGTGAGATTAGAAAGGCATTTAAATCGAGTAATAAGCTTTCGAAGGCATGAATGACTATAAACAAACTTTTCTTATTAATGGATGGCTTTCGCTTCACGTTTCTAGAGGTAAACAATCAATTATAATTTGTTTTAATCAAAAAATGTAAACAAAATCAAATTAAATTCAATTATGGGATTATAAAAGCATTTAAAGCAAGTAATAAGGCTTTCGTAGGCATGAGTGACTATAAATAAACTTTTCTGGTCAATGGATGGCTTTTGCTTTATGTTTCTCGAGGCAAGTATCCAATTATAATATGTTCTAACAAAAAATGTAAAAAAATTCAGCTTAAAATATTTTGTGAGATTATAAAGACATTTAAATCGAGTAATAAGCTTCTGAAGGCATGAATGACTATAAACGAAATTTTCTTATCAATGGATGGCTTTCGCTTCACGTTTCTCGAGGTAAACAATCAATTATAATCTGTTTTAATAAGAAAATGTAAAAAATTCAAATTAAATTCAATTATGGGATTATAAAAGTATTTAAAGCGAGTGATAAGGCTTTCGTAGACATGAGTGACTATAAATGAACTTTTCTTATCAGTGGATGGCTTTCGCTTCACGTTTCCCGAGGTAAACAATTAATTATAATCTGTTTTAATCAAAAAATGTAAAAAAATTGAAATTAAATTAAATTATTAGATTATAAAATCATTTAAAACGATTAATAAGGCTTTCGTAGGTATGAGTGACTATAAATAAACTTTTCCTGTCAATGGATGGCTTTTGCTTCACGTTTCTCAAGGCAAACATTCAATTATAATCTGTTTTAACAAAAAATGTAAAACAAATTCAACTTAAAATCATTTGTGAGATTATAAAAGCATTTAAATTGAGTAATAGGCTTCCGAAAGAATGAATGGCTACAAATAAACTTTTCCTATCAATGGGTGGCTTTCGCTTCACGTTACTCGAGGCAAACAATCAATTATAATCTGTTTTACTCAAAAAATGTAAAAAAAATTCAAATTAAATTCAATTATGAGATTATCAAACGATTTAAAGCGAGTAATAAAGCTTTTGCAGGTATAAGTGACTATAAATGAACTTTTCTTGTCAATGGATGGCTTTTGCTTCACGTTTCTCGATGCAAATATTCAATTAAAATATGTTCTAACAAAAAATGTAAAACAATTCAGCTTAAAATCTTTTGTGAGATTATAAAGGCATTTAAATCGAGTAATAAGCTTCCGAAGGCATGAATGACTATAAACAAACTTTTCTTATCAATGGATGGCTTTCGCTTCACGTTTCTCGAGGTAAACAATCAATTATAATCTGTTTTAATCAAAAAATGTAAAAAATTCAAATTAAATTCAATTATGGGATTATAAAAGCATTTAAAGCGAGTGAAAAGGCTTTCGTAAACATGAGTGACTATAAATAAACTTTTCTTATCAATCGATGGCTTTCGCTTCACATTTCCCGAGCTAGACAATTAATTATAATCTGTTTTAATCAAAAAATGTAAACAAATTCAAATTCAATTCAATTATGAGATTATAAAACCATTTAAAACGAGTAATAAGGCTTTCGTAGGAATGAGTGACTATAAATGAACTTTTCCTATCAGTGGATGGCTTTTACTTCACGTTTCTGAAGGCAAACAATCAATTATAATCTGTTTTAACAAAAAATGTAATAAAAAATTCAACTTAAAATCATTTGTGAGATTATAAAAGCATTTAAATTGAGTAATTGGCTTCCGAAGGAATGAATGACTACAAACGAACTTTTCTTATCAATGGATGGCTTTCGCTTCACGTTTCCCGAGGTCAACAATCAATTATAATCTGTTTTAATCAACAAATGTAAAAAATTCAAATTAAATTCACTTATGGGACTATGAAAGCATTTAAAGCGAGTAATAAGGCTTTCGTAAGCATGAGTGACTATAAATAAATTTTTCTTGGCAATGGATGGCTTTCGCTTCATGTTTCCCAATATAAACATTGAATTACAATCTGTTTTAACCAAAAAATGTAAACAAAATCAAATTAAATTTAATTATGGGATTATAAAAGCATTTAAAGCGAGTAATAACGCTTTCATAGCCATGAGTGACTATAAATGAACTTTTCTGGTCAATGGATGGCTTTTGCTTTACGTTTCTTGGGGCAAGTATTCAATTATAATATGTTCTAACAAAAAATATAAAAAAATTCAAGTTAAAATCATTTATGAGATTATAAAGGCATTTAAATCGAGTAATAGGGTTCCGAAGGAAAGAATGACTACAAACGAACTTTTCTTATCAATGGATGGCTTTCGCTTCACGTTACTCGAGGTAAACAATCAATTATAATCTGTTTTACTCAAAAAATGTAAAAACAATTCAAATTGAATTCAATTATGAGATTATAAAATGATTCAAAGCGAGTAATAAGGCTTTTGCAGGCATGAGTGACTATAAATGAACTTTTCTTGTCAATGGATGGCTTTTGCTTCACGTTTCTCGACGTAAATATTCAATTAAAATATGTTCTAACAAAAAATGTAAAAAAATTCAGCTTAAAATCTTTTGTGAGATTATAAAGGCATTTAAATCGAGTAATAAGCTTCCGAAGGCTTGAATGACTATAAACGAACTTTTCTTATCAATGGATGGCTTTCGCTTCACGTTTCCCGAGGTAAACAATCAATTATAATCTGTTTGAATTAAAAAATGTAAAAAATTCGAATTAAATTCAATTATGGGATTATAAAAGCATTTAAAGCGAGTAATAAGGCTTTCGTAGGCATGAGTGACTATAAATAAAATTTTCTTGGCAACGGATGGCTTTCGTTTCATGTTTCCCGAGATAAACAATCAATTACCATCTGTTTTAATCAAAAAATGTAAACAAAATCAAATTAAATTAAATTATGGGATTATAAAAGCATTTAAAGCGAGTAATAAGGCTTTCGTAGGCATGAGTGACTATAAATAAACTTTTCTGGTCAATGGATGGCTTTTGCTTTATCTTTCTCGAGGCAAGTATTTAATTATAATATGTTCTAACAAAAAATGTAAAAAAATTCAGCTTAAAATCTTTTGTGAGATTATAAAGACATTTAAATCGAGTAATAAGCTTTTGAAGGCATGAATGACTATAAACGAAATTTTCTTAACAATGGATGGCTTTCGCTTCACGTTTCTTGAGGTAAACAATCAATTATAATCTGTTTTAATCAAAAAATGTAAAAAATTCAAATTAAATTCAATTATGGGATTATAAAAGTATTTAAAGCGAGTGATAAGGCTTTCGTAGGCATGAGTGACTATAAATGAACGTTTCTTATCAGTGGATGGCTTTCGCTTCACGTTTCCCGAGGTAAACAATTAATTATAATCTGTTTTAATCAAAAAATATAAAAAAATTGAAATTAAATTAAATTATGAGATTATAAAATCATTTAAAACGATTAATAAGGCTTTCGTAGGCATGAGTGACTATAAATGAACTTTTCCTGTCAGTGGATGGCTTTTGCTTCGCGTTTCTCAAGGCAAACATTCAATTATAATCTGTTTTAACAAAAAATGTAAAACAAATTCAACTTAAAATCATTTGTGAGATTATAAAAGCATTTAAATTGAGTAATAGGCTTCCGAAAGAATGAATGGCTACAAATAAACTTTTCCTATCAATGGGTGGCTTTCGCTTCACGTTACTTGAGGCAAACAATCAATTATAATCTCTTTTACTCAAAAAATGTAAAAAAAAATTCAAATTAAATTCAATTATGAGATTATCAAACGATTTAAAGCGAGTAATAAAGCTTTTGCAAGTATAAGTGACTATAAATGAACTTTTCTTGTCAATGGATGGCTTTTGCTTCACGTTTCTCGATGCAAATATTCAATTAAAATATGTTCTAAAAAAAATGTAAAACAATTCAGCTTAAAATCTTTTGTGAGATTATAAAGGCATTTAAATAGAGTAATAAGCTTCCGAAGGCATGAATGACTATAAACAAACTTTTCTTATCAATGGATGGCTTTCGCTTCACGTTTCCCGAGGTAAACAATCAATTATAATCTGTTTTAATCAAAAAATGTAAAAAATTCAAGTTAAATTCAATTGTGGGATTATAAAAGCATTTAAAGCGAGTAATAAGGCTTTCGTAGGCCTGAGTGACTATAAATAAATTTTTCTTGGCAATGGATGGCTTTCGCTTCATGTTTCCTGAGATAAACAATCAATTACAATCTGTTTTAATCAAAAAATGTAAACAAAATCAAATTAAATTTAATTATGGGATTATAAAAGCATTTAAAGCGAGTACTAAGGCTTTCGTAGCCATGAGTGACTATAAATAAACTTTTCTGGTCAATAGATGGCTTTTGCTTTATGTTTCTCGAGGCAAGTATTCAGGTATAATATGTTCTAACAAAAAATATAAAAAAATTCAACTTAAAATCATTTGTGAGATTATAAAGGCATTTAAATCGAGTAATAGGCTTCCGAAGGAATGAATGACTACAAATGGACTTTTCTTATCAATGGATGGCTTATGCTTCACGTTTCTTGAGGTAAACAATTAATTATAATTTGTTTTAATAAAAAAATGTAAAAAAATTGAAATCAAATTCAATTATGAGATTATAAAATCATTTAAAACGATTAATAGGGCTTTCGTAGGCATGAGTGACTATAAATGAACTTTTCCTGTCAGTGGATGGCTTTTGCTTCACGTTTCTCAAGGTAAACAATTAATTATAATCTGTTTTAATAAAAAAATGTAAAAAAATTGAAATCAAATTCAATTATGATATTATAAAATCATTTAAAACGATTAATAGGGCTTTCGTAGGTATGAGTGACTATAAATGAACTTTTCCTGTCAGTGGATGGCTTTTGCTTCACGTTTCTCAAGGCAAACATTCAATTATAATCTGCTTTAACTAAAAATATAAAAAAAATTCAACTTAAAATCATTTGTGAGATTATAAAAGCATTTAAATTGAGTAATAGGCTTCCGAAGGAATGAATGACTACAAACGAACTTTTCTTATCAATGGATGGCTTTCGTTTACGTTACTCAAGGCAAACAATCAATTATAATCTGTTTTACTCAAAAAATGTAAAAAAAATTCAAATTAAATTCAATTATGAGATTATAAAACGATTTAAAGCGAGTAATAAGGCTTTTGCAGGCATGAGTGACTATAAATGAACTTTTCTTATCAATTGATGGCTTTTGCTTCACGTTTCTCGACGTAAATATTCAATTATAATATGCTCTAACAAAAAATACAAAAAAATTCAGCTTAAAATCTTTTGTGAGATTATAAAGGCATTTAAATCGAGTAATAAGCTTCCGAAGGCATAAATGACTGTAAACGAACTTTTCTTATCAATCGATAGCTTTCGCTTCACGTTTCCCGAGGTCAACAATCAATTATAATCTGTTTTAATCAACAAATGTAAAAAATTCAAATTAAATTCACTTATGGGATTATGAAAGCATTTAAAGCGAGTAATAAGGCTTTCGTAAGCATGAGTGACTATAAATAAATTTTTCTTGGCAATGGATGGCTTTCGCTTCATGTTTCCCAATATAAACATTGAATTACAATCTGTTTTAACCAAAAAATGTAAACAAAATCAAATTAAATTTAATTATGGGATTATAAAAGCATTTAAAGCGAGTAATAACGCTTTCATAGCCATGAGTGACTATAAATGAACTTTTCTGGTCAATGGATGGCTTTTGCTTTACGTTTCTTGGGGCAAGTATTCAATTATAATATGTTATAACAAAAAATATAAAAAAATTCAACTTAAAATCATTTATGAGATTATAAAGGCATTTAAATCGAGTAATAGGGTTCCGAAGGAATGAATGACTACAAACGAACTTTTCTTATCAATGGATGGCTTTCGCTTCACGTTACTCGAGGTAAACAATCAATTATAATCTGTTTTACTCAAAAAATGTAAAAACAATTCAAATTGAATTCAATTATGAGATTATAAAATGATTCAAAGCGAGTAATAAGGCTTTTGCAGGCATGAGTGACTATAAACGAACTTTTCTTGTCAATGGATGGCTTTTGCTTCACGTTTCTCGACATAAATATTCAATTAAAATATGTTCTAACAAAAAATGTAAAAAAATTCAGCTTAAAATCTTTTGTGAGATTATAAAGGCATTTAAATCGAGTAATAAGCTTCCGAAGGCATGAATGACTGTAAACAAACTTTTCTTATCAATGGATGGCTTTCGCTTCACGTTTCCCGAGGTAAACAATCAATTATAATCTGTTTGAATTAAAAAAATGTAAAAAATTCGAATTAAATTCAATTATGGGATTATAAAAGCATTTAAAGCGAGTAATAAGGCTTTCGTAGGCATGAGTGACTATAAATAAAATTTTCTTGGCAACGGATGGCTTTCGCTTCATGTTTCCCGAGATAAACAATCAATTACAATCTGTTTTAATCAAAAAATGTAAACAAAATAAAATTAAATTTAATTATGGGATTATAAAAGCATTTAAAGCGAGTACTAAGGCTTTCGTAGCCATGAGTGACTATAAATAAACTTTTCTGGTCAATGGATGGCTTTTGCTTTATGTTTCTCGAGGCAAGTATTCAGGTATAATATGTTCTAACAAAAAATATAAAAAAATTCAACTTAAAATCATTTGTGAGATTATAGAGGCATTTAAATCGAGTAATAGGCTTCCGAAGGAATGAATGACTACAAATGGACTTTTCTTATCAATGGATGGCTTATGCTTCACGTTTCTCGAGGTAAACAATTAATTATAATCTGTTTTAATAAAAAAATGTAAAAAAATTGAAATCAAATTCAATTATGAAATTATAAAATCATTTAAAACGATTAATAGGGCTTTCGTAGGCATGAGTGACTATAAATGAACTTTTCCTGTCAGTGGATGGCTTTTGGTTCATGTTTCTCGAGGTAACCAATTAATTATAATCTGTTTTAATAAAAAAATGTAAAAAAATTGAAATCAAATTCAATTATGATATTATAAAATCATTTAAAACGATTAATAGGGCTTTCGTAGGCATGAGTGACTATAAATGAACTTTTCCTGTCAGTGGATGGCTTTTGCTTCACGTTTCTCAAGGCAAACATTCAATTATAATCTGCTTTAACTAAAAATATAAAAAAAATTCAACTTAAAATCATTTGTGAGATTATAAAAGCATTTAAATTGAGTAATAGGCTTCCGAAGGAATGAATGACTACAAACGAACTTTTCTTATCAATGGATGGCTTTCGTTTACGTTACTCAAGGCAAACAATCAATTATAATCTGTTTTACTCAAAAAATGTAAAAAAAATTCAAATTAAATTCAATTATGAGATTATAAAACGATTTAAAGCGAGTAATAAGGCTTTTGCAGGCATGAGTGACTATAAATGAACTTTTCTTGTCAATGGATGGCTTTTGCTTCACGTTTCTCGACGTAAATATTCAATTATAATATGCTCTAACAAAAAATACAAAAAAATTCAGCTTAAAATCTTTTGTGAGATTATAAAGGCATTTAAATCGAGTAATAAGCTTCCGAAGGCATGAATGACTATAAACGAACTTTTCTTATCAATGGATATCTTTCGCTTCACGTTTCCCGAGGTCAACAATCAATTATAATCTGTTTTAATCAACAAATGTAAAAAATTCAAATTAAATTCACTTATGGGATTATGAAAGCATTTAAAGCGAGTAATAAGGCTTTCGTAAGCATGAGTGACTATAAATAAATTTTTCTTGGCAATGGATGGCTTTCGCTTCATGTTTCCCAATATAAACATTGAATTACAATCTGTTTTAACCAAAAAATGTAAACAAAATCAAATTAAATTTAATTATGGGATTATAAAAGCATTTAAAGCGAGTAATAACGCTTTCATAGCCATGAGTGACTATAAATGAACTTTTCTGGTCAATGGATGGCTTTTGCTTTACGTTTCTTGGGGCAAGTATTCAATTATAATATGTTCTAACAAAAAATATAAAAAAATTCAAGTTAAAATCATTTATGAGATTATAAAGGCATTTAAATCGAGTAATAGGGTTCCGAAGGAAAGAATGACTACAAACGAACTTTTCTTATCAATGGATGGCTTTCGCTTCACGTTACTCGAGGTAAACAATCAATTATAATCTGTTTTACTCAAAAAATGTAAAAACAATTCAAATTGAATTCAATTATGAGATTATAAAATGATTCAAAGCGAGTAATAAGGTTTTTGCAGACATGAGTGACTATAAACGAACTTTTCTTGTCAATGGATGGCTTTTGCTTCACGTTTCTCGACGTAAATATTCAATTAAAATATGTTCTAACAAAAAATGTAAAAAAATTCAGCTTAAAATCTTTTGTGAGATTATAAAGACATTTAAATCGAGTAATAAGCTTCCGAAGGCATGAATGACTATAAACGAACTTTTCTTATCAATGGATGGCTTTCGCTTCACGTTTCCCGAGGTAAACAATCAATTATAATCTGTTTGAATAAAAAAAATGTAAAAAATTCGAATTAAATTCAATTATGGGATTATAAAAGCATTTAAAGCGAGTAATAAGGCTTTCGTAGGCATGAGTGACTATAAATAAAATTTTCTTGGCAACGGATGGCTTTCGCTTCATGTTTCCCGAGATAAACAATCAATTACAATCTGTTTTAATCAAAAAATGTAAACAAAATCAAATTAAATTTAATTATGGGATTATAAAAGCATTTAAAGCGAGTACTAAGGCTTTCGTAGCCATGAGTGACTATAAATAAACTTTTCTGGTCAATAGATGGCTTTTGCTTTATGTTTCTCGAGGCAAGTATTCAGGTATAATATGTTCTAACAAAAAATATAAAAAAATTCAACTTAAAATCATTTGTGAGATTATAAAGGCATTTAAATCGAGTAATAGGCTTCCGAAGGAATGAATGACTACAAATGGACTTTTCTTATCAATGGATGGCTTATGCTTCACGTTTCTCGAGGTAAATAATTAATTATAATCTGTTTTAATAAAAAATGTAAAAAAATTGAAATCAAATTCAATTATGAGATTATAAAATCATTTAAAACGATTAATAGGGCTTTCGTAGGCATGAGTGACTATAAATGAACTTTTCCTGTCAGTGGATGGCTTTTGCTTCACGTTTCTCGAGGTAAACAATTAATTATAATCTGTTTTAATAAAAAATGTAAAAAAATTGAAATCAAATTCAATTATGAGATTATAAAATCATTTAAAACGATTAATAGGGCTTTCGTAGGCATGAGTGACTATAAATGAACTTTTCCTGTCAGTGGATGGCTTTTGCTTCACGTTTCTCGAGGTAAACAATTAATTATAATCTGTTTTAATAAAAAAATGTAAAAAAATTGAAATCAAATTCAATTATGATATTATAAAATCATTTAAAACGATTAATAGGGCTTTCGTAGGCATGAGTGACTATAAATGAACTTTTCCTGTCAGTGGATGGCTTTTGCTTCACGTTTCTCAAGGCAAACATTCAATTATAATCTGCTTTAACTAAAAATAAAAAAAATTCAACTTAAAATCATTTGTGAGATTATAAAAGCATTTAAATCGAGTAATAAGCTTCCGAAGGAATGAATGACTACAAACGAACTTTTCTTATCAATGGATGGCTTTCGTTTACGTTACTCAAGGCAAACAATCAATTATAATCTGTTTTACTCAAAAAAAGTAAAAAAAATTCAAATTAAATTCAATTATGAGATTATAAAACGATTTAAAGCGAGTAATAAGGCTTTTGCAGGCATGAGTGACTATAAATGAACTTTTCTTGTCAATGGATGGCTTTTGCTTCACGTTTCTCGACGTAAATATTCAATTATAATATGCTCTAACAAAAAATACAAAAAAATTCAGCTTAAAATCTTTTGTGAGATTATAAAGGCATTTAAATCGAGTAATAAGCTTCCGAAGGCATGAATGACTATAAACGAACTTTTCTTATCAATGGATAGCTTTGGCTTCACGTTTCCCGAGGTCAACAATCAATTATAATCTGTTTTAATCAACAAATGTAAAAAATTCAAATTAAATTCACTTATGGGATTATGAAAGCATTTAAAGCGAGTAATAAGGGTTTCGTAAGCATGAGTGACTATAAATAAATTTTTCTTGGCAATGGATGGCTTTCGCTTCATGTTTCCCAATATAAACATTGAATTACAATCTGTTTTAACCAAAAAATGTAAACAAAATCAAATTAAATTTAATTTTGGGATTATAAAAGCATTTAAAGCGAGTAATAACGCTTTCATAGCCATGAGTGACTATAAATGAACTTTTCTGGTCAATGGATGGCTTTTGCTTTACGTTTCTTGGGGCAAGTATTCAATTATAATATGTTCTAACAAAAAATATAAAAAAATTCAACTTAAAAACATTTATGAGATTATAAAGGCATTTAAATCGAGTAATAGGGTTCCGAAGGAATGAATGACTACAAACAAACTTTTCTTATCAATGGATGGCTTTCAGTTCACGTTACTCGAGGTAAAATATCCATTATAATCTGTTTTACTCAAAAAATGTAAAAAAAATTCAAATTCAATTCAATTATGAGATAATAAAACGATTTAAAGGGAGTAATAAGGCTTTTGCAGGCTTGAGTGACTATAAATGAACTTTTCTTGTCAATGGACGACTTTTGCTTCACGTTTCTCGACATAAATATTCAATTAAAATATGTTTTAACAAAAGAATGTAAAAAAATTCATCTTAAAATCTTTTGAGAGATTATAAAGGCATTTAAAACGAGTAATAAGCTTCCGTAGGCATGAATAACTATAAACGAACTTTTCTTATCAATGGATGGCTTTCGCTTCACGTTTCCCGAGGTCAACAATCAATTATAATCTATTTTAATCAAAAAATATAAAAAATTCAAATTAAATTCAATTATGGGATTATAAAAGCATTTAAAGCGAGTAATAAGGCTTTCGTAGGCCTGAGTGACTATAAATAAATTTTTCTTGGCAATGGATGGCTTTCGCTTCATGTTTCCTGAAATAAACAATCAATTACAATCTGTTTTAATCAAAAAATGTAAACAAAATCAAATTAAATTTAATTATGGGATTATAAAAGCATTTAAAGCGAGTACTAAGGCTTTCGTAGCCATGAGTGACTATAAATAAACTTTTCTGATCAATAGATGGCTTTTGCTTTATGTTTCTCGAGGCAAGTATTCAGGTATAATATGTTCTAACAAAAAATATAAAAAAATTCAACTTAAAATCATTTGTGAGATTATAAAGGCATTTAAATCGAGTAATAGGCTTCCGAAGGAATGAATGACTACAAATGGACTTTTCTTATCAATGGATGGCTTATGCTTCACGTTTCTCGAGGTAAACAATTAATTATAATCTGTTTTAATAAAAAAATGTAAAAAAATTGAAATCAAATTCAATTATGAGATTATAAAATCATTTAAAACGATTAATAGGGCTTTCGTAGGCATGAGTGACTATAAATGAACTTTTCCTGTCAGTGGATGGCTTTTGCTTCACGTTTCTCGAGGTAAACAATTAATTATAATCTGTTTTAATAAAAAAATGTAAAAAAATTGAAATCAAATTCAATTATGATATTATAAAATCATTTAAAACGATTAATAGGGCTTTCGTAGGCATGAGTGACTATAAATGAACTTTTTCTGTCAGTGGATGGCTTTTGCTTCACATTTCTCAAGGCAAACATTCAATTATAATCTGCTTTAACTAAAAATATAAAAAAAATTCAACTTAAAATCATTTGTGAGATTATAAAAGCATTTAAATTGAGTAATAGGCTTCCGAAGGAATGAATGACTACAAACGAACTTTTCCTATCAATGGATGGCTTTCGTTTGCGTTACTCAAGGCAAACAATCAATTATAATCTGTTTTACTCAAAAAATGTAAAAAAAATTCAAATTAAATTCAATTATGAGATTATAAAACGATTTAAAGCGAGTAATAAGGCTTTTGCAGGCATGAGTGACTATAAATGAACTTTTCTTGTCAATGGATGGCTTTTGCTTCACGTTTCTCGACGTAAATATTCAATTATAATATGCTCTAACAAAAAATACAAAAAAATTCAGCTTAAAATCTTTTGTGAGATTATAAAGGCATTTAAATCGAGTAATAAGCTTCTGAAGGCATGAATGACTATAAACGAACTTTTCTTATCAATGGATAGCTTTCGCTTCACGTTTCCCGAGGTCAACAATCAATTATAATCTGTTTTAATCAACAAATGTAAAAAATTCAAATTAAATTCACTTATGGGATTATGAAAGCATTTAAAGCGAGTAATAAGGCTTTCGTAAGCATGAGTGACTATAAATAAATTTTTCTTGGCAATGGATGGCTTTCGCTTCATGTTTCCCAATATAAACATTGAATTACAATCTGTTTTAACCAAAAAATGTAAACAAAATCAAATTAAATTTAATTATGGGATTATAAAAGCATTTAAAGCGAGTAATAACGCTTTCATAGCCATGAGTGACTATAAATGAACTTTTCTGGTCAATGGATGGCTTTTGCTTTACGTTTCTTGGGGCAAGTATTCAATTATAATATGTTCTAACAAAAAATATAAAAAAATTCAACTTAAAATCATTTATGAGATTATAAAGTCATTTAAATCGAGTAATAGGGTTCCGAAGGAATGAATGACTACAAACGAACTTTTCTTATCAATGGATGGCTTTCGCTTCACGTTACTCGAGGTAAACAATCATCTATAATCTGTTTTACTCAAAAAATGTAAAAACAATTCAAATTGAATTCAATTATGAGATTATAAAATGATTCAAAGCGAGTAATAAGGCTTTTGTAGGCATGAGTGACTATAAACGAACTTTTCTTGTCAATAGATGGCTTTTGCTTCACGTTTCTCGACGTAAATATTCAATTAAAATATGTTCTAACCAAAAATGTAAAAAAATTCAGCTTAAAATTTTTTGTGAGATTATAAAGGCATTTAAATCGAGTAATAAGCTTCCGAAGGCATGAATGACTATAAACGAACTTTTCTTATCAATGGATGGCTTTCGCTTCACGTTTCACGAGGTAAACAATCAATTATAATCTGTTTTAACTAAAAAAATGTAAAAAAATCGAATTAAATTCAATTATGGGATTATAAAAGCATTTAAAGCGAGTAATAAGGCTTTCGTAGGCATGAGTGACTATAAATAAAATTTTCTTGGCAACGGATGGCTTTCGCTTCATGTTTCCCGAGATAAACAATCAATTACAATCTGTTTTAATCAAAAAATGTAAACAAAATCAAATTAAATTTAATTATGGGATTATAAAAGCATTTAAAGCGAGTACTAAGGCTTTCGTAGCGATGAGTGACTATAAATAAACTTTTCTGGTCAATAGATGGCTTTTGCTTTATGTTTCTCAAGGCAAGTATTCAGGTATAATATGTTCTAACAAAAAATATAAAAAAATTCAACTTAAAATCATTTGTGAGATTATAAAGGCATTTAAATCGAGTAATAGGCTTCCGAAGGAATGAATGACTACAAATGGACTTTTCTTATCAATGGATGGCTTATGCTTCATGTTTCTCGAGGTAAACAATTAATTATAATCTGTTTTAATAAAAAAATGTAAAAAAATTGAAATCAAATTCAATTATGAGATTATAAAATCATTTAAAACGATTAATAGGGCTTTCGTAGGCATGAGTGACTATAAATGAACTTTTCCTGTCAGTGGATGGCTTTTGCTTCACGTTTCTCGAGGTAAACAATTAATTATAATCTGTTTTAATAAAAAAATGTAAAAAAATTGAAATCAAATTCAATTATGATATTATAAAATCATTTAAAACGATTAATAGGGCTTTCGTAGGCATGAGTGACTATAAATGAACTTTTCCTGTCAGTGGATGGCTTTTGCTTCACGTTTCTCAAGGCAAACATTCAATTATAATCTGCTTTAACTAAAAATAAAAAAAATTCAACTTAAAATCATTTGTGAGATTATAAAAGCATTTAAATCGAGTAATAGGCTTCCGAAGGAATGAATGACTACAAACGAACTTTTCTTATCAATGGATGGCTTTCGTTTACGTTACTCAAGGCAAACAATCAATTATAATCTGTTTTACTCAAAAAAAGTAAAAAAAATTCAAATTAAATTCAACTATGAGATTATAAAACGATTTAAAGCGAGTAATAAGGCTTTTGCAGGCATGAGTGACTATAAATGAACTTTTCTTGTCAATGGATGGCTTTTGCTTCACGTTTCTCGACGTAAATATTCAATTATAATATGCTCTAACAAAAAATACAAAAAAATTCAGCTTAAAATCTTTTGTGAGATTATAAAGGCATTTAAATCGAGTAATAAGCTTCCGAAGGCATGAATGACTATAAACGAACTTTTCTTATCAATGATTGCTTTCGCTTCACGTTTCCCGAGGTCAACAATCAATTATAATCTGTTTTAATCAACAAATGTAAAAAAATCAAATTAAATTCACTTATGGGATTATGAAAGCATTTAAAGCGAGTAATAAGGGTTTCGTAAGCATGAGTGACTATAAATAAATTTTTCTTGGCAATGGATGGCTTTCGCTTCATGTTTCCCAATATAAACATTGAATTACAATCTGTTTTAACCAAAACATGTAAACAAAATCAAATTAAATTTAATTATGGGATTATAAAAGCATTTAAAGCGAGTAATAACGCTTTCATAGCCATGAGTGACTATAAATGAACTTTTCTGGTCAATGGATGGCTTTTGCTTTACGTTTCTTGGGGCAAGTATTCAATTATAATATGTTCTAACAAAAAATATAAAAAAATTCAACTTAAAATCATTTATGAGATTATAGAGGCATTTAAATCGAGTAATAGGGTTCCGAAGGAATGAATGACTGCAAACGAACTTTTCTTATCAATGGATGGCTTTCGCTTCACGTTACTCGAGGTAAACAATCATCTATAATCTGTTTTACTCAAAAAATGTAAAAACAATTCAACTTGAATTCAATTATGAGATTATAAAATGATTCAAAGCGAGTAATAAGGCTTTTGCAGGCATGAGTGACTATAAACGAACTTTTCTTGTCAATGGATGGGTTTTGCTTCACGTTTCTCGACGTAAATATTCAATTAAAATATGTTCTAACAAAAACTGTAAAAAAATTCAGCTTAAAATCTTTTGTGAGATTATAAAGGCAATTAAATCGAGTAATAAGCTTCCGAAGGCATGAATGACTATAAACGAACTTTTCTTATCAATGGATGGCTTTCGCTTCACGTTTCCCAAGGTAAACAATCAATTATAATCTGTTTTAATCAAAAAATGTTAAAAGTTCAAATTAAATTCAATTATGGGATTATAAAAGCATTTAAAGCGAGTAATAAGGCTTTCGTAGGCCTGAGTGACTATAAATAAATTTTTCTTGGCAATGGATGGCTTTCGCTTCATGTTTCCTGAGATAAACAATCAATTACAATCTGTTTTAATCAAAAAATGTAAACAAAATCAAATTAAATTTAATTATGGGATTATAAAAGCATTTAAAGCGAGTACTAAGGCTTTCGTAGCCATGAGTGACTATAAATAAACTTTTCTGGTCAATAGATGGCTTTTGCTTTATGTTTCTCGAGGCAAGTATTCAGGTATAATATGTTCTAACAAAAAATATAAAAAAATTCAACTTAAAATCATTTGTGAGATTATAAAGGCATTTAAATCGAGTAATAGGCTTCCGAAGGAATGAATGACTACAAATGGACTTTTCTTATCAATGGATGGCTTATGCTTCACGTTTCTCGAGGTAAACAATTAATTATAATCTGTTCTAATAAAAAAATGTAAACAAATTGAAATCAAATTCAATTATGAGATTATAAAATCATTTAAAACGATTAATAGGGCTTTCGTAGGCATGAGTGACTATAAATGAACTTTTCCTGTTAGTGGATGGCTTTTGCTTCACGTTTCTCGAGGTAAACAATTAATTATAATCTGTTTTAATAAAAAAATGTAAAAAAATTGAAATCAAATTCAATTATGAGATTATAAAATCATTTAAAACGATTAATAGGGCTTTCGTAGGCATGAGTGACTATAAATGAACTTTTCCTGTCAGTGGATGGCTTTTGCTTCACGTTTCTCAAGGCAAACATTCAATTATAATATGCTTTAACTAAAAATATAAAACAAATTCAACTTAAAATCATTTGTGAGATTATAAAAGCATTTAAATTGAGTAATAGGCTTCCGAAGGAATGAATGACTACAAACGAACTTTTCTTATCAATGGATGGCTTTCGTTTACGTTACTCAAGGCAAACAATCAATTATAATCTGTTTTACTCAAAAAATGTAAAAAAAATTCAAATTAAATTCAATTATGAGATTATAAAACGATTTAAAGCGAGTAATAAGGCTTTTACAGGCATGAGTGACTATAAATGAACTTTTCTTGTCAATGGATGGCTTTTGCTTCACGTTTCTCGACGTAAATATTCAATTAAAATATGTTTTAACAAAAAAATGTAAAAAAATTCATCTTAAAATCTTTTGAGAGATTATAAAGGCATTTAAAACGAGTAATAAGCTTCCGTAGGCATGAATGACTATAAACGAACTTTTCTTATCAATGGATGGCTTTCGCTTCACGTTTCCTGAGGTCAACAATCAATTATAATCTATTTTAATCAAAAAATGTAAAAAATTCAAATTAAATTCAATTATGGGATTATAAAAGCATTTAAAGCGAGTAATAAGGCTTTCGTAGGCCTGAGTGACTATAAATAAATTTTTCTTGGCAGTGGATGGCTTTCGCTTCATGTTTCCTGAGATAAACAATCAATTACAATCTGTTTTAATCAAAAAATGTAAACAAAATCAAATTAAATTTAATTATGGGATTATAAAAGCATTTAAAGCGAGTACTAAGGCTTTCGTAGCCATGAGTGACTATAAATAAACTTTTCTGGTCAATAGATGGCTTTTGCTTTATGTTTCTCGAGGCAAGTATTCAGGTATAATATGTTCTAACAAAAAATATAAAAAAATTCAACTTAAAATCATTTGTGAGATTATAAAGGCATTTAAATCGAGTAATAGGCTTCCGAAGGAATGAATGACTACAAATGGACTTTTCTTATCAATGGATGGCTTATGCTTCACGTTTCTCGAGGTAAACAATTAATTATAATCTGTTTTAATAAGAAAATGTAAAAAAATTTGAAATCAAATTCAATTATGAGATTATAAAATCATTTAAAACGATTAATAGGGCTTTCGTAGGCATGAGTGACTATAAATGAACTTTTTCTGTTAGTGGATGGCTTTTGCTTCATGTTTCTCGAGGTAAACAATTAATTATAATCTGTTTTAATAAAAAAATGTAAAAAAATTGAAATCAAATTCAATTATGAGATTATAAAATCATTTAAAACGATTAATAGGGCTTTCGTAGGCATGAGTGACTATAAATGAACTTTTCCTGTCAGTGGATGGCTTTTGCTTCACGTTTCTCAAGGCAAACATTCAATTATAATATGCTTTAACTAAAAATATAAAAAAAATTCAACTTAAAATCATTTGTGAGATTGTAAAAGCATTTAAATTGAGTAATAGGCTTCCGAAGGAATGAATGACTACAAACGAACTTTTTTTATCAATGGATGGCTTTCGTTTACGTTACTCAAGGCAAACAATCAATTATAATCTGTTTTACTCAAAAAATGTAAAAAAAATTCAAATTAAATTCAATTATGAGATTATAAAACGATTTAAAGCGAGTAATAAGGCTTTTGCAGGCATGAGTGACTATAAATGTACTTTTCTTGTCAATGGATGGCTTTTGCTTCACGTTTCTCGACGTAAATATTCAATTATAATATGCTCTAACAAAAAATACAAAAAAATTCAGCTTAAAATCTTTTGTGAGATTATAAAGGCATTTAAATCGAGTAATAAGCTTCCGAAGGCATGAATGACTATAAACGAACTTTTCTTATCAATGGATAGCTTTCGCTTCACGTTTCCCGAGGTCAACAATCAATTATAATCTGTTTTAATCAACAAATGTAAAAAATTCAAATTAAATTCACTTATGGGATTATGAAAGCATTTAAAGCGAGTAATAAGGCTTTCGTAAGCATGAGTGACTATAAATAAATTTTTCTTGGCAATGGATGGCTTTCGCTTCATGTTTCCCAATATAAACATTGAATTACAATATGTTTTAACCAAAAAATGTAAACAAAATCAAATTAAATTTAATTATGGGATTATAAAAGCATTTAAAGCGAGTAATAACGCTTTCATAGCCATGAGTGACTATAAATGAACTTTTCTGGTCAATGGATGGCTTTTGCTTTACGTTTCTTGGGGCAAGTATTCAATTATAACATGTTCTAACAAAAAATATAAAAAAATTCAACTTAAAATCATTTATGAGATTATAAAGGCATTTAAATCGAGTAATAGGGTTCCGAAGGAATGAATGACTACAAACGAACTTTTCTTATCAATGGATGGCTTTCGCTTCACGTTACTCGAGGTAAACGATCAATTATAATCTGTTTTACTCAAAAAATGTAAAAACAATTCAAATTGAATTCAATTATGAGATTATAAAATGATTCAAAGCGAGTAATAAGGCTTTTGCAGGCATGAGTGACTATAAACGAACTTTTCTTGTCAATGGATGGCTTTTGCTTCACGTTTCTCGACGTAAATATTCAATTAAAATATGTTCTAACAAAAAATGTAAAAAAATTCAGCTTAAAATCTTTTGTGAGATTATAAAGGCATTTAAATCGAGTAATAAGCTTCCGAAGGCATGAATGACTATAAACGAACTTTTCTTATCAATGGATGGCTTTCGCTTCACGTTTCCCGAGGTAAACAATCAATTATAATCTGTTTGAATTAAAAAAATGTAAAAAATTCGAATTAAATTCAATTATGGGATTATAAAAGCATTTAAAGCGAGTAATAAGGCTTTCGTAGGCATGAGTGACTATAAATAAAATTTTCTTGGCAACGGATGGCTTTCGCTTCATGTTTCTCGAGATAAACAATCAATTACAATCTGTTTTAATCAAAAAATGTAAACAAAATCAAATTAAGTTTAATTATGGGATTATAAAAGCATTTAAAGCGAGTACTAAGGCTTTCGTAGCCATGAGTGACTATAAATAAACTTTTCTGGTCAATAGATGGCTTTTGCTTTATGTTTCTCGAGGCAAGTATTCAGGTATAATATGTTCTAACAAAAAATATAAAAAAATTCAACTTAAAATCATTTGTGAGATTATAAAGGCATTTAAATCGAGTAATAGGCTTCCGAAGGAATGAATGACTACAAATGGACTTTTCTTATCAATGGATGGCTTATGCTTCATGTTTCTCGAGGTAAACAATTAATTATAATCTGTTTTAATAAAAAAATGTAAAAAAATTGAAATCAAATTCAATTATGAGATTATAAAATCATTTAAAACGATTAATAGGGCTTTCGTAGGCATGAGTGACTATAAATGAACTTTTCCTGTCAGTGGATGGCTTTTTCTTCACGTTTCTCTAGGTAAACAATTAATTATAATCTGTTTTAATAAAAAAATGGAAAAAAATTGAAATCAAATTCAATTATGATATTATAAAATCATTTAAAACGATTAATAGGGCTTTCGTAGGCATGAGTGACTATAAATGAACTTTTCCTGTCAGTGGATGGCTTTTGCTTCACGTTTCTCAAGGCAAACATTCAATTATAATCTGCTTTAACTAAAAATAAAAAAAATTCAACTTAAAATCATTTGTGAGATTATAAAAGCATTTAAATCGAGTAATAGGCTTCCGAAGGAATGAATGACTACAAACGAACTTTTCTTATCAATGGATGGCTTTCGTTTACGTTACTCAAGGCAAACAATCAATTATAATCTGTTTTACTCAAAAAAAGTAAAAAAAATTCAAATTAAATTCAATTATGAGATTATAAAACGATTTAAAGCGAGTAATAAGGCTTTTGCAGGCATGAGTGACTATAAATGAACTTTTCTTGTCAATGGATGGCTTTTGCTTCACGTTTCTCGACGTAAATATTCAATTATAATATGCTCTAACAAAAAATACAAAAAAATTCAGCTTAAAATCTTTTGTGAGATTATAAAGGCATTTAAATCGAGTAATAAGCTTCCGAAGGCATGAATGACTATAAACGAACTTTTCTTATCAATGGATAGCTTTCGCTTCATGTTTCTCGAGGTCAACAATCAATTATAATCTGTTTTAATCAGCAAATGTAAAAAATTCAAATTAAATTCACTTATGGGATTATGAAAGCATTTAAAGCGAGTAATAAGGCTTTCGTAAGCATGAGTGACTATAAATAAATATTTCTTGGCAATGGATGGCTTTCGCTTCATGTTTCCCAATATAAACATTGAATTACAATCTGTTTTAACCAAAAAATGTAAACAAAATCAAATTAAATTTAATTATGGGATTATAAAAGCATTTAAAGCGAGTAATAACGCTTTCATAGCCATGAGTGACTATAAATGAACTTTTCTGGTCAATGGATGGCTTTTGCTTTACGTTTCTTGGGGCAAGTATTCAATTATAATATGTTCTAACAAAAAATATAAAAAAATTCAACTTAAAATCATTTATGAGATTATAAAGGCATTTAAATCGAGTAATAGGGTTCCGAAGGAATGAATGACTACAAACGAACTTTTCTTATCAATGGATGGCTTTCGCTTCACGTTACTCGAGGTAAACAATCATCTATAATCTGTTTTACTCAACAAATGTAAAAACAATTCAACTTGAATTCAATTATGAGATTATAAAATGATTCAAAGCGAGTAATAAGGCTTTTGCAGGCATGAGTGACTATAAACGAACTTTTCTTGTCAATGGATGGGTTTTGCTTCACGTTTCTCGACGTAAATATTCAATTAAAATATGTTCTAACAAAAACTGTAAAAAAATTCAGCTTAAAATCTTTTGTGAGATTATAAAGGCATTTAAATCGAGTAATAAGCTTCCGAAGGCATGAATGACTATAAACGAACTTTTCTTATCAATGGATGGCTTTCGCTTCACATTTCCCGAGGTAAACAATCAATTATAATCTGTTTGAATTAAAAAAATGTAAAAAATTCGAATTAAATTCAATTATGGGATTATAAAAGCATTTAAAGCGAGTAATAAGGCTTTCGTAGGCATGAGTGACTATAAATAAAATTTTCTTGGCAACGGATGGCTTTCGCTTCATGTTTCCCGAGATAAACAATCAATTACAATCTGTTTTAATCAAAAAATGTAAACAAAATCAAATTAAATTTAATTATGGGATTATAAAAGCATTTAAAGCGAGTATTAAGGCTTTCGTAGCCATGAGTGACTATAAATAAACTTTTCTGGTCAATAGATGGCTTTTGCTTTATGTTTCTTGAGGCAAGTATTCAGGTATAATATGTTCTAACAAAAAATATAAAAAAATTCAACTTAAAATCATTTGTGAGATTATAAAGGCATTTAAATCGAGTAATAGGCTTCCGAAGGAATGAATGACTACAAATGGACTTTTCTTATCAATGGATGGCTTATGCTTCACGTTTCTCGAGGTAAACAATTAATTATAATCTGTTTTAATAAAAAAATGTAAAAAAATTGAAATCAAATTCAATTATGAGATTATAAAATCATTTAAAACGATTAATAGGGCTTTCGTACGCATGAGTGACTATAAATGAACTTTTCCTGTCAGTGGATGGCTTTTGCTTCACGTTTCTCGAGGTAAACAATTAATTATAATCTGTTTTAATAAAAAAATGTAAAAAAATTGAAATCAAATTCAATTATGATATTATAAAATCATTTAAAACGATTAATAGGGCTTTCGTAGGCATGAGTGACTATAAATGAACTTTTCCTATCAGTGGATGGCTTTTGCTTCACGTTTCTCAAGGCAAACATTCAATTATAATCTGCTTTAACAAAAAATGTAAAAAAAAATTCAACTTAAAATCATTTGTGAGATTATAAAAGCATTTAAATTGAGTAATTGGCTTCCGAAGGAATGAATGACTACAAACGAACTTTTCTTATCAATGGATGGCTTTCGCTTCACGTTACTCGAGGTAAACAATCAATTATAATCTGTTTTACTCAAAAAATGTAAAAACAATTCAAATTGAATTCAATTATGAGATTATAAAACGATTCAAAGCGAGTAATAAGGCTTTTGCAGGCATGAGTTACTATAAATGAACTTTTCTTGTCAATGGATGGCTTTTGCTTCACGTTTCTCGACGTAAATATTCAATTAAACTATGTTCTAACAAAAAATGTAAAAAAATTCAGCTTAAAATCTTTTGTGAGATTATAAAGGCATTTAAATCGAGTAATAAGCTTCCGAAGGCATGAATGACTATAAACAAACTTTTCTTATCAATGGATGGTTTTCGCTTCACGTTTCCCGAGGTAAACAATCAATTATAATCTGTTTTAATTAAAAAATATAAAAAATTCGAATTAAATTCAGTTATGGGATTGTAAAAGCATTTAAAGCGAGTAATAAGGCTTTCGTCGGCATGAGTGACTATAAATAAAATTTTCTTGGCAACGGATGGCTTTCGCTTCATGTTTCCCGAGATAAACAATCAATTACAATCTGTTTTAATCAAAAAATGTAAACAAAATCAAATTAAATTCAATTATGGGATTATAAAAGCATTTAAAGCGAGTAATAAGGCTTTCGTAGGCATGAGTGACTATAAATAAACTTTTCTGGTCAATGGATGGCTTTTGCTTTATCTTTCTCGAGGCAAGTATTCAATTATAATATGTTCTAACAAAAAATGTAAAACAATTCAGCTTAAAATCTTTTGTGAGATTATAAAGACATTTAAATCGAGTAATAAGCTTCTGAAGGCATGAATGACTATAAACGAAATTTTCTTAACAATGGATGGCTTTCGCTTCACGTTTCTCGAGGTCAACAATCAATTATAATCTGTTTTAATCAAAAAATGTAAAAAATTCAAATTAAATTCAATTATGGGATTATAAAAGTATTTAAAGCGAGTGATAAGGCTTTCGTAGACATGAGTGACTATAAATGAACGTTTCTTATCAGTGGATGGCTTTCGCTTCACGTTTCCCGAGGTAAACAATTAATTATAATCTGTTTTAATCAAAAAATGTAAAAAAATTGAAATTAAATTAAATTATGAGATTATAAAATCATTTAAAACGATTAATAAGGCTTTCGTAGGCATGAGTGACTATAAATGAACTTTTCCTGTCAGTGGATGGCTTTTGCTTCACGTTTCTCAAGGAAAACATTCAATTATAATCTGTTTTAACAAAAAATGTAAAACAAATTCAACTTAAAATCATTTGTGAGATTATAAAAGCATTTAAATTTAGTAATAGGCTTCCGAAAGAATGAATGGCTACAAATAAACTTTTCCTATCAATGGGTGGCTTTCGCTTCACGTTACTCGAGGCAAACAATCAATTATAATCTCTTTTACACAAAAAATGTAAAAAAAATTCAAATTAAATTGAATTATGAGATTATCAAACGATTTAAAGCGAGTAATAAAGCTTTTGCAGGTATAAGTGACTATAAATGAACTTTTCTTGTCAATGGATGGCTTTTTCTTCACGGTTCTCGATGCAAATATTCAATTAAAATATGTTCTAACAAAAAATGTAAAACAATTCAGCTTAAAATCTTTTGTGAGATTATAAAGGCATTTAAATCGAGTAATAAGCTTCCGAAGGCATGAATGACTATAAACAAACTTTTCTTATCAATGGATGGCTTTCGCTTCACGTTTCCCAAGGTAAACAATCAATTATAATCTGTTTTAATCAAAAAATGTAAAAAGTTCAAATTAAATTTAATTATGGGATTATAAAAGCATTTAAAGCGAGTAATAAGGCTTTCGTAGGCCTGAGTGACTATAAATAAATTTTTCTTGGCAATGGATGGCTTTCGCTTCATGTTTCCTGAGATAAACAATCAATTACAATCTGTTTTAATCAAAAAATGTAAACAAAATCAAATTAAATTTAATTGTGGGATTATAAAAGCATTTAAAGCGAGTACTAAGGCTTTCGTAGCCATGAGTGACTATAAATAAACTTTTCTGGTCAATAGATGGCTTTTGCTTTATGTTTCTCGAGGCAAGTATTCAGGTATAATATGTTCTAACAAAAAATATAAAAAAATTCAACTTAAAATCATTTGTGAGATTATAAAGGCATTTAAATCGAGTAATAGGCTTCCGAAGGAATGAATGACTACAAATGGACTTTTCTTATCAATGGATGGCTTATGCTTCACGTTTCTCGAGGTAAACAATTAATTATAATCTGTTTTAATAAAAAAATGTAAACAAATTGAAATCAAATTCAATTATGAGATTATAAAATCATTTAAAACGATTAATAGGGCTTTCGTAGGCATGAGTGACTATAAATGAACTTTTCCTGTTAGTGGATGGCTTTTGCTTCACGTTTCTCTAGGTAAACAATTAATTATAATCTGTTTTAATAAAAAAATGTAAAAAAATTGAAATCAAATTCAATTATGAGATTATAAAATCATTTAAAACGATTAATAGGGCTTTCGTAGGCATGAGTGACTATAAATGAACTTTTCCTGTCAGTAGATGGCTTTTGCTTCACGTTTCTCAAGGCAAACATTCAATTATAATCTGCTTTAACTAAAAATATAAAAAAAATTCAACTTAAAATCATTTGTGAGATTATAAAAGCATTTAAATTGAGTAATAGGCTTCCGAAGGAATGAATGACTACAAACGAACTTTTCTTATCAATGGATGGCTTTCGTTTACGTTACTCAAGGCAAACAATCAATTATAATCTGTTTTACTCAAAAAATGTAAAAAAAATTCAAATTAAATTCAGTTATGAGATTATAAAACGATTTAAAGCGAGTAATAAGGCTTTTGCAAGCATGAGTGACTATAAATGTACTTTTCTTGTCAATGGATGGCTTTTGCTTCACGTTTCTCGACGTAAATATTCAATTATAATATGCTCTAACAAAAAATACAAAAAAATTCAGCTTAAAATCTTTTGTGAGATTATAAAGGCATTTAAATCGAGTAATAAGCTTCCGAAGGCATGAATTACTATAAACGAACTTTTCTTATCAATGGATAGCTTTCGCTTCACGTTTCCCGAGGTCAACAATCAATTATAATCTGTTTTAATCAACAAATGTAAAAAATTCAAATTAAATTCACTTATGGGATTATGAAAGCATTTAAAGCGAGTAATAAGGCTTTCGTAAGCATGAGTGACTATAAATAAATTTTTCTTGGCAATGGATGGCTTTCGCTTCATGTTTCCCAATATAAACATTGAATTACAATCTGTTTTAACCAAAAAATGTAAACAAAATCAAATTAAATTTAATTATGGGATTATAAAAGCATTTAAAGCGAGTAATAACGCTTTCATAGCCATGAGTGACTATAAATGAACTTTTCTGGTCAATGGATGGCTTTTGCTTTACGTTTCTTGGGGCAAGTATTCAATTATAATATGTTCTAACAAAAAATATAAAAAAATTCAACTTAAAATCATTTATAAGATTATAAAGGCATTTAAATCGAGTAATAGGGTTCCGAAGGAATGAATGACTACAAACAAACTTTTCTTATCAATGGATGGCTTTCAGTTCACGTTACTCGAGGTAAAATATCAATTATAATCTGTTTTACTCAAAAAATGTAAAAAAAATTCAAATTCAATTCAATTATGAGATAATAAAACGATTTAAAGGGAGTAATAAGGCTTTTGCAGGCTTGAGTGACTATAAATGAACTTTTCTTGTCAATGGACGACTTTTGCTTCACGTTTCTCGACATAAATATTCAATTAAAATATGTTTTAACAAAAAAATGTAAAAAGATTCATCTTCAAATCTTTTGAGAGATTATAAAGGCATTTAAAACGAGTAATAAGCTTCCGTAGGCATGAATGACTATAAACGAACTTTTCTTATCAATGGATGGCTTTCGCTTCACGTTTCCCGAGGTCAACAATCAATTATAATCTGTTTTAATCAAAAAAGTAAAAAATTCAAATTAAATTCAATTATGGGATTATGAAAGCATTTAAAGCGAGTAATAAGGCTTTCGTGAGCATGAGTGACTATAAATAAATTTTTCTTGGCAATGGATGGCTTTCAATTCATGTCACCCAAGATAAACAATCAATTACAATCTATTTTAATCAAAAAATGTAAACAAAATCAAATTAAATTTAATTATGGGATTATAAAAGTATTTAAAGCGAGTAATAAGGCTTTCGTAGACATGAGTGACTATAAATAAACTTTTCTGTTCAATGGATGGCTTTTGCTTTACGTTTCTCGAGGCAAGTATTCAATTATAATATGTTCTAACAAAAAATATAAAAAAATTCAACTTAAAATCATTTATGAGATTATAAAGGCATTTAAATCGAGTTATAGGCTTCCGAAGGAATGAATGACTACAAACAAACTTTTCTTATCAATGGATAGCTTTCGCTTCACGTTACTCGAGGTAAAATATCAATTATAATATGTTTTACTCAAAAAATGTAAAAAAAATTCAAATTAAATTCAATTATGAGATTATAAAACGATTTAAAGCGAGTAATAAGGCTTTTGCAGACTTGAGTGACTATAAATGAACTTTTCTTGTCAATGGATGGCTTTTGCTTCACGTTTCTCGACATAAATATTCAATTAAAATATGTTCTAACAAAAAAATGTAAAAAAATTCATCTTAAAATCTTTTGAGAGATTATAAAGGCATTTAAAACGAGTAATAAGCTTCCGTAGGCATGAATGACTATAAACGAACTTTTCTTATCAATGGACGGCTTTCGCTTCACGTTTCCCGAGGTCAACAATCAATTATAATCTGTTTTAATCAAAAAATGTGAAAAATTCAAATTAAATTCAATTATGGGATTATGAAAGCATTTAAAGCGAGTAATAAGGCTTTCGTAAGCATGAGTTGTCACGACCCGGAACCTCCCTCAGGCCCATGACAATCGCCGCGACGTCCCGATTGACACTCATTATCCGGAATGCCAACCGGAACCCCGCAAGGCTTACATATCAGTTTCTTTCCTTTCTTGTGAGCAATCATTGTTAGATATCGAGTCTTTAGAGAATATATACTATTTTAGATCAAAAACAATCAAAATAAAATTTTCGCCACATAGGGGTATTTTGGTCATTTTTTTTCTCAAAAATTTCAAAACTGGCTAAAACGTAATATACAAGTACAAAATACATAATTCATATTCAAAATGAGTTTAAAAGTCTAAAATCTTCATTTAAAACGAAATTACGATTATTTGAATAAAATAAGAAAATAAAAGAAATATTAAGGGAAATATTCTATTTTCTTATAAAACAATATTTATAAAGTTATACGTGAATAATTTTTATAGCGTAAAAGCTAAATAAATTTATACATACTGAAATACAGTAAGCCAAAATATTTAATTTAATTTACAATAACCAGAGGGCCCCCGAATAAACAAAAGTAAAGAGGACTGTGAACCTACGATTTGGAAAATGCAGATCCAATAGTAGTCCTCGATGAGATCAGCTATCTACAGTCTATACTGAACCTGAAATGGGTGGAAAGGAGTTAGGTGAGATTTTGCAATCCCAATGAGTAAACAGACATTATCATAAATATCTAAAGGCGAGTAAAATGGAGGCAAGTTTAAACAACAAATTTCAACTCATTTCATAATGTTTTCAATTTATTTCTTAAACCACAAAGTATTTGTAATTTACCAAAACAATTGTTAAGGCTTATGTCTTTTATTAAAACAAGGCTCAAGCCAAAACTAATCCTCGGGGATACCTTGGCCGAGGTATCTAACCGAGTCCGCCAAGGGTGTTAAAATATTCACACGTGAAACACATTTTTATTTTTACAACAAGCCGTCCCTTGGCGTTGGCCGAGTTACACATTCACGTGGGGGTTCGACGTGAAGTGAGCTCTAATACTACCCCAGGAGTTACCCTCCTCGCCTCTACAACCGGAGTAACTATATAACTGGGTTTACCGTGCCCCTCTAATAGGCAGTCCACGGAAACCCGTCACTGCAGTGACTAACCCACCAATTTTAATAAAATTTCGACAGTATAGCGTGGCTTTTATTTATTTATCCAGCCTGCATAGTAAAATCAACTTACATAAATTTCCCAATGCATTCACAAAATATAGCCACATATACTCATTTCTCATAAGCCATTCCTAGGAAAATATATATTTTTCAAGTCAATTTGTAGCCTCCAATTACTCAATTTCATAATCAATACAATATATTTTTATTTGTCACATTTATTCCTAAAACATCAAAAATCTCGTTTTAATCTCGTTCTCATTTCATAAAATACATAAAGGGCATTTAAAATAAACTCTAGATAATTTACAATAATAATAAGTTTACTCACTGTTTGTACAAAATAAAAGCTTTCAAGCGCCCCGATCACTACTCGTCGGGTACGACTTCTTTGCCTTTTCCGGAAGGCTCTCCTCCTAGACACATTACAAAAATTTACACAATTCATCACATTGATGCTAAATCACTATATAATTAACTTAAATCCTATACTAATGCATGGTATGAAATGCAATAGCCTAAAACGACTTAAATGCGGTATTAACCTATTTTTGGCACTTTACCCGATAAATTGCTAACGCGCTCCATTTTAGCTCTAAATCATCCCATTCTCTCTCCAACATTTCTAACCATTAAATATCAGCCAATAACCTTCTAAAAACAACAAAATCAGCTCACTCCCTTCCTTGGAAAATTCGGCCAAAAATGGGACATTAACTCGGTAAATTTTCTACTTTGTTTTTCTATCACGTTTAATCGTTTTTCATCATTTCTCTTCATTTTCCTTAGAATAAAATCAATTCATCATCATTGTACAGCATTGAGCATCCAGCCAAGAGTGGGTATTGTGAAAATTTACTGATTTCTTGCCCAATTTAATTTCTAAACACATTTAACTAACTAAAACTATCAATTTAACTAAAAATCAAAACCTAAAAATTTCAATTTCTCTCTCCTAGAATTTCGTCCAGCCCTTGATATCACTTTTTGATCTCTCTCCTCAAGCATGCTAAATGGAAATAAAGGCATAGGAAAGGTAGAAATCAAGCTAAAATCGAAAAATCTTACCGTTAGACGCGTAAACGGTCGAAAACCGCGAATTTCTCTTTGAATTTTCTTGTTTCTCTTTGGTTTTTCTTTTCTTCTTCCTTTCCTCTCTATTTCCTCTCTTTTTCTTCCTTATGGCCGGCCAGCACTCAAAATTTGGGTTTAAATGGCTGACTTTTCATTAAAATAATATTATTTCATTAAAAAATGCCATGTGTCACTTTCCCATTGGCCCATTTTTAAAATTTCATCCATTTGTTTCCAAATTTTCACCATACACTTGTCTCATATATTCATAGCTTAGATAAAATTCTCAGACTCATCCAAAGTCTCGGTGGAGTAATTTTTACAATTTACACTTTTGCCCCCGTAAAAGTCAAAAATTACATTTTTGCCCCAAAAATTGAAAAATTGTCCATAGACATATTTTTCATCCCTTATACTCATACCATTCTCCAATTTGTCAAATTTGATCTAAATTCTCTCAAAATCTCAAATTTTGTCCGTGGGTGGCAAAATTACGATTTTGCCCCTACACTCCAAAAATCACCAGAATTAAACTTTTTCACTTCCTATCATTAAATTATACTCCAAATAGTTAATCTTGGTCAAAAATTTCACTCCATGATCAAATTATTATCTTAGTTGGCAAAATGACGATTTTGCCCTTGAACATCAAAATTTCCAATTTTACCCCAAATGAACCCTCGAACTCCGAACAATCATTTTTTTCATTCCTGGACTATAAAATATTAAATTTCATCCTACAATTCCTATTTGAACTAGTTCGAGGTTAAATCAACTCAAGTGTACCGTTAGGTACGATATCGGGTTTCGTCTTTTCTTATGTGCTTTCCTAGCATAATAACATGCTACTCAGTGCATGTATGTCATGACATGTATTTATAGGGTTGGGTTTTACAATTCTACCCCCCTTAAAATAAAATTTTGACCTCAAAATTTCACTTACCAGATTCGACAAATAGATGCGGGTATTGGTTTCTCATCTGATGCTCTACTTCCCATGTCATTTCCTCCATTCGAGCATTTTTCCACAATACTTTGACCATTGAAATACTCTTGTTTCTCAGTACTCGATCCTTTCGATCCAAGATACTCACAGGTTGTACCTCGAACTTCAAATCGTCATGCAACTCGATCGGAGGTGCTTCGAGGACGTGAGAGGGATCTGGTACATATTTCTTAAGCATGGAGACATGGAAAACGTTGTGGATCCGATCTAACTCTGGAGGTAATTCTAACCGATAAGCCACTGGTCCAATCCTTTCAATTATTCGGAATGGTCCAATATATCTCGGGTTGAGTTTTCCCCTCTTCGCAAATCGAATCACACCTTTCATTATCCAATAAAACACCATAATTTATCATGATAGTATAATCAATAAGATTTAATACTTCAAAGTATTCAAATTATTACCTTTCCAAGGAGAAACCTTAAGAAAAACTTTATCATCGATCTCAAACTCCAAGTCTTTTCTCCGTTTATCTGCATAGCTCTTCTGCCTATCCTGGGCTACCTTTAGCCTCTCTCGTATAACCTTGATCTTGTCATTAGTTAGCTCGATCAATTCCACACCCACTAACTTCCTTTCACCTACTTCATCCCAACAGAGCGGAGTTCGGCACTTCCTTCCATACAAAGCCTCGTATGGTGCCATCCCAATACTAGACTGAAAACTGTTATTATACGCGAACTCCACCAATGGCAAATGTCTGTCCCAACTCCCAATAAAGTCAATGACACAAGCCCGTAACATATCCTCCAAGGTCTGGATAGTCCTCTCTGACTGACCATCCGTCTGTGGGTGAAAAGCAGTGCTAAATTTCAATTTGGTTCCGAGAGCTTCTTGAAATTTCGGCCAGAATCGAGAAGTGAATCGAGGATCTCGATCTGACACTATAGAAACGGGAACTCCATGTAGCCTCACAATCTCATCTATATAGAGCTGAGCCAGCTTCTCAATAGAGTATGTACTATGGACAGCTAAAAAATGAGCGGACTTAGTCAACCGATCTACGATCACCTAGATCGCATCCTTTCCCCTCTGTGTCCGCGATAATCCCAAAACAAAATCCATAGTTACATGCTCCCATTTCCACTCGGGAACAGGTAAAGACTGAAGTGTACCTGCTGGCCTCTGATGCTCCGCCTTAACTTGCTGACATACGAGACACTTTGCTACGAATTCTGCTACGTCTCGCTTCATACCCGGCCACCAATAATTCTCCCTGATAGTCCTATACATCTTGGTGCTTCCGGGATGCAATGCATAGGCAGATGAATGGGCTTCTTCCATGATCGCTTGTCTCAACTGGTTTCCCTCAGGAACACAAACTCGATCTTTAAACATCAAGACGTTATCCTCTCCAAATCTGAACTCACTAACTCCCCCATCGGTCAGTTTTTGAATTTCTTTTCTTAACTCATCATCAGACCTCTGAATGTCCTTGATCTGATTAAGTAACGAAGGTCGCACAATGAAGTTTGCCAATAAGGATCCATCCTCACCATTTTTCAACTGGACCCCAAGAGATTTCATCTCTATTAATGCTGAAAAATAACAACTCTGAAGTGCTGCTAAAGACGATGAAGACTTACGACTTAAGGCATCAGCTACAACGTTCGCCTTCCCCGGATGATAGTCTATCACCAAGTCATAATCTTTTATCAACTCCAACCATCGCCTTTGCCTCAAATTAAGCTCCTTTTGGGTGAGCAAATATTTTAAACTCTTATGATCCGTAAATATCCGACAATGCTCACCATACAAGTAATGCCTCCAGATTTTTAAAGCAAACACCACTGCTGCTAACTCTAAATCATGGGTAGGGTAATTTGCTTCATGCCTCTTTAGCAGTCTAGAAGCATAAGCCACAACTTTTTCATCCTGCATCAATACGCACCCTAACCCCAACTTTGAGGCATCACTATATACTACAAATCCCTTACCATTAACAGGAAGTGTTAAAACGGGAGCGGAGGTTAACCTGTTCTTTAGCTCCTGAAATCGATTCTCACAAACATCATCCCACACAAACTTAACTCCCTTACGAGTTAGACGGGTCAAAGGAGCTGCTATTAAGGAAAACCCCTGAACAAACCTCCGATAATAACCGGCTAATCCGAGGAAACTACGAATCTCCGTCACTGTCTTAGGTTGCTCCCATTGTAAAATTGCCTCTACTTTCTTAGGATCAACATATATTCCAGTTCTCGATACTACGTGTCCCAAGAATACCACTTCCTGTAACCAAAACTCACACTTCGAAAACTTTGCATACAACTGTCTTTCCCTCAAAGTTTGTAATACTATACGCAAGTGGGCAGCGTGCTCATCATTATCTCTCGAGTAAACCAGTATGTCATCAATGAACACAATAACAAACTTGTCCAGGTAAGGGTGGAACACCCTATTCATGAGATCCATAAAAGCTGCCGGTGCGTTAGTTAACCCGAAAGGCATGACCAAGAACTCATAATGACCGTACCGAGTCCTGAACGCTGTCTTGGGTACATCTTGTTCTTTAATCCTCAACTGATGATACCCAGACCTTAGATCAACCTTGGAAAACACTGTAGCTCCCTGTAATTGATCGAAAAGATCATCAATCCTCGGTAACGGATACTTGTTCTTAATGGTCATTCTGTTAAGCTGTCGGTAATCGATACATAATCGAAGTGTACCGTCTTTCTTTTTCACAAATAAAACCGGTGCTCCCCATGGAGATATACTAGGGCGTATAAAACCCTTGTCCACCAACTCTTGCAATTGTACTTTCAACTCCTTCAACTCTGCCGGAGCCATTCTATATGGAGGGATAGAAATAGGTGCGGTACCCGGAAGTAAATCAATAGGGAACTCAAGCTCTCGATCAGGAGGCAGTCCCGGTAAATCATCAGGAAATACATCAGGAAACTCACTTACTATCGGGACATCCTCTAACTTAGGTTCCCCATTTGAAGTATCAATCACGTATGCCAAATAAGCCGGATACCCTTTTTGCACTAATTTCGAAGCTTTGATGGCCGAGATTACACAAGACGGTAATACTCGACGTTTCCCTACAAACACAATCTCTGCTCCCTCCGAATTTCGGAGAATAACTTCCTTTCGGAAACAATCCACGTTCGCCCGATGTGCAGTTAACCAGTCCATACCCAATATTAGATCAAAATCCAAGATCTCTAGAGGAATTAAGTCACCCCTAAATTCTTCCTCGCCTACCCTTACCCCACAGTCTCTATAACAACTGTTTCTAACTAGCTTTTCTCCTAAAGGGGTATGAATTACAATTTCTTCCTCTAATGGTGACAAGTTTCTATCAGCAATTGATGCAAATGTGGTGCTCATATAAGACCTATCTGAGCCAGAATCTATCAAAACATAAGCATCTTTATCAAATTAAGACATAGTACCTGTCACTGCTCCAGGTCGGACTTGTGCCTCATCTTCCGTCACAGCGAAAACTCTTGTCGAGGTACGAGTCTGTGGTCTCGAAGGTGGATGTGCCGGGGTATTACTCTCCACACCGGACCGTATGGCTACTCCCTGTCTCGGTGGCAACCCAGAAGAATTTCTCCTCTGTATATCAGTGCGAGCTGGTGAAGATGATGCAACTACCGTGGCTTGTCCTAACCGTGGGCAATTACTCCTAATATGACCCGTCTGTCCACATTGGAAACATCTTGTTGGCTCTCTACATAGCCCACTATGATAATTCCCACAATTTCTGCATCTGTCAGAACCTCCGAAACTCTTCCCAGAACCAGTCATAGCAGATCTGCTAAACCTCGAAGGTCTCTGTTGTGATGGTGGAAATAGAGGTCGAGGAGATGTCATGGAAACAGAAGTAGTGCTCCCTGAAGTCGTTGAGTCCTTGCCTCTTTTTACTGGATGACTAGAAGACATACCAGGATTCCTCCTTTTTGCAAACTCAGTCCGAATCCTCCTATTCTCAGTCGCGAGCTTCTCAGCCCGTAAAGCCATCTGTACCACCTCCTTATGTGGCTCCCTACCAGTCACTGTCATTCGCTCTCTAATCTCATTACGGAGCCCTTCCTCGAAATAGCTGGCCTGATCCTGCTCAGATTTCACCAGATCCGGCACATATAACATCAACTCGTTAAAACGAGTCTCGTACTCCTCTACAGTTAGATTTCCCTGTTTCAAACTCAGAAATTCTCTCTTCTTTTCTTTCTGATGGAAATAAGTGAAATACTGACCATCGAATTCCCTGAGAAAATCAGACCATGTCTGAGGAGTAGCGGAACGGGACTTCACCGAATTCCACCAAGTACGAGCCCTCTTCTCTAATAATCTCGTAGCCACCATCAACTTCATGTCGTCGTCTAATCTCATATCAGAGAGTGTCTCTGAAACCTGATTAATCCAGTCCTTTGCCACAGTGGCATCCAACTCACCCGTGAAAGATACACAACCCAATTGCCTAGCCTCCTTCAGCTTCTTGGAAATGGATACATCCTGTACTGGTGGTGGAACTAAAGGAGTAGTTGGAGGCACTACAGGTGGAACTTGACCAGTCTGAGCTTGACCAGCCATTGCTGCAAAGAAAGCTGCCAATGCTTGTGCTGCTTCAGTAGGCATGGCGGGAATACCCGTAGGTGGCTGAGGAGATGGAGGATGTGGAGGACTATCGGCCTGCTCAGCAGTAGGTGCTGCCCGAAGGGTAGATGCAGCTGATTCCTCCTCTACTGTATTTGGCTGATGACGTTGGGAACGACCTTTTCCCCTCCCAACCGATCTAGTGAGAGGTGGACGTCCGCGTCGAGGAGGCATAATAATCTATAAGAGAAAACGAGTAAGCTTAGGGAACCTTAGGCTCTATATGAAAATGCATGCATTCTATTCAACCTAACTTAACTTAATCCGGGGCCACACTGATATGGTAAATTTTTAAAACCACTTTAAAACCAAAAACTCTTATCTTTAAAACCAAAAGCTCTGATACCAATCGAATTGTCACGACCCGGAACCTCCCTCAGGCCCATGACAATCGCCGCGACGTCCCGATTGACACTCATTATCCGGAATGCCAACCGGAACCCCGCAAGGCTTACATATCAGTTTCTTTCCTTTCTTGTGAGCAATCATTGTTAGATATCGAGTCTTTAGAGAATATATACTATTTTAGATCAAAAACAATCAAAATAAAATTTTCGCCACATAGGGGTATTTTGGTCATTTTTTTTCTCAAAAATTTCAAAACTGGCTAAAACGTAATATACAAGTACAAAATACATAATTCATATTCAAAATGAGTTTAAAAGTCTAAAATCTTCATTTAAAACGAAATTACGATTATTTGAATAAAATAAGAAAATAAAAGAAATATTAAGGGAAATATTCTATTTTCTTATAAAACAATATTTATAAAGTTATACGTGAATAATTTTTATAGCGTAAAAGCTAAATAAATTTATACATACTGAAATACAGTAAGCCAAAATATTTAATTTAATTTACAATAACCAGAGGGCCCCCGAATAAACAAAAGTAAAGAGGACTGTGAACCTACGATTTGGAAAATGCAGATCCAATAGTAGTCCTCGATGAGATCAGCTATCTACAGTCTATACTGAACCTGAAATGGGTGGAAAGGAGTTAGGTGAGATTTTGCAATCCCAATGAGTAAACAGACATTATCATAAATATCTAAAGGCGAGTAAAATGGAGGCAAGTTTAAACAACAAATTTCAACTCATTTCATAATGTTTTCAATTTATTTCTTAAACCACAAAGTATTTGTAATTTACCAAAACAATTGTTAAGGCTTATGTCTTTTATTAAAACAAGGCTCAAGCCAAAACTAATCCTCGGGGATACCTTGGCCGAGGTATCTAACCGAGTCCGCCAAGGGTGTTAAAATATTCACACGTGAAACACATTTTTATTTTTACAACAAGCCGTCCCTTGGCGTTGGCCGAGTTACACATTCACGTGGGGGTTCGACGTGAAGTGAGCTCTAATACTACCCCAGGAGTTACCCTCCTCGCCTCTACAACCGGAGTAACTATATAACTGGGTTTACCGTGCCCCTCTAATAGGCAGTCCACGGAAACCCGTCACTGCAGTGACTAACCCACCAATTTTAATAAAATTTCGACAGTATAGCGTGGCTTTTATTTATTTATCCAGCCTGCATAGTAAAATCAACTTACATAAATTTCCCAATGCATTCACAAAATATAGCCACATATACTCATTTCTCATAAGCCATTCCTAGGAAAATATATATTTTTCAAGTCAATTTGTAGCCTCCAATTACTCAATTTCATAATCAATACAATATATTTTTATTTGTCACATTTATTCCTAAAACATCAAAAATCTCGTTTTAATCTCGTTCTCATTTCATAAAATACATAAAGGGCATTTAAAATAAACTCTAGATAATTTACAATAATAATAAGTTTACTCACTGTTTGTACAAAATAAAAGCTTTCAAGCGCCCCGATCACTACTCGTCGGGTACGACTTCTTTGCCTTTTCCGGAAGGCTCTCCTCCTAGACACATTACAAAAATTTACACAATTCATCACATTGATGCTAAATCACTATATAATTAACTTAAATCCTATACTAATGCATGGTATGAAATGCAATAGCCTAAAACGACTTAAATGCGGTATTAACCTATTTTTGGCACTTTACCCGATAAATTGCTAACGCGCTCCATTTTAGCTCTAAATCATCCCATTCTCTCTCCAACATTTCTAACCATTAAATATCAGCCAATAACCTTCTAAAAACAACAAAATCAGCTCACTCCCTTCCTTGGAAAATTCGGCCAAAAATGGGACATTAACTCGGTAAATTTTCTACTTTGTTTTTCTATCACGTTTAATCGTTTTTCATCATTTCTCTTCATTTTCCTTAGAATAAAATCAATTCATCATCATTGTACAGCATTGAGCATCCAGCCAAGAGTGGGTATTGTGAAAATTTACTGATTTCTTGCCCAATTTAATTTCTAAACACATTTAACTAACTAAAACTATCAATTTAACTAAAAATCAAAACCTAAAAATTTCAATTTCTCTCTCCTAGAATTTCGTCCAGCCCTTGATATCACTTTTTGATCTCTCTCCTCAAGCATGCTAAATGGAAATAAAGGCATAGGAAAGGTAGAAATCAAGCTAAAATCGAAAAATCTTACCGTTAGACGCGTAAACGGTCGAAAACCGCGAATTTCTCTTTGAATTTTCTTGTTTCTCTTTGGTTTTTCTTTTCTTCTTCCTTTCCTCTCTATTTCCTCTCTTTTTCTTCCTTATGGCCGGCCAGCACTCAAAATTTGGGTTTAAATGGCTGACTTTTCATTAAAATAATATTATTTCATTAAAAAATGCCATGTGTCACTTTCCCATTGGCCCATTTTTAAAATTTCATCCATTTGTTTCCAAATTTTCACCATACACTTGTCTCATATATTCATAGCTTAGATAAAATTCTCAGACTCATCCAAAGTCTCGGTGGAGTAATTTTTACAATTTACACTTTTGCCCCCGTAAAAGTCAAAAATTACATTTTTGCCCCAAAAATTGAAAAATTGTCCATAGACATATTTTTCATCCCTTATACTCATACCATTCTCCAATTTGTCAAATTTGATCTAAATTCTCTCAAAATCTCAAATTTTGTCCGTGGGTGGCAAAATTACGATTTTGCCCCTACACTCCAAAAATCACCAGAATTAAACTTTTTCACTTCCTATCATTAAATTATACTCCAAATAGTTAATCTTGGTCAAAAATTTCACTCCATGATCAAATTATTATCTTAGTTGGCAAAATGACGATTTTGCCCTTGAACATCAAAATTTCCAATTTTACCCCAAATGAACCCTCGAACTCCGAACAATCATTTTTTTCATTCCTGGACTATAAAATATTAAATTTCATCCTACAATTCCTATTTGAACTAGTTCGAGGTTAAATCAACTCAAGTGTACCGTTAGGTACGATATCGGGTTTCGTCTTTTCTTATGTGCTTTCCTAGCATAATAACATGCTACTCAGTGCATGTATGTCATGACATGTATTTATAGGGTTGGGTTTTACAATTCTACCCCCCTTAAAATAAAATTTTGACCTCAAAATTTCACTTACCAGATTCGACAAATAGATGCGGGTATTGGTTTCTCATCTGATGCTCTACTTCCCATGTCATTTCCTCCATTCGAGCATTTTTCCACAATACTTTGACCATTGAAATACTCTTGTTTCTCAGTACTCGATCCTTTCGATCCAAGATACTCACAGGTTGTACCTCGAACTTCAAATCGTCATGCAACTCGATCGGAGGTGCTTCGAGGACGTGAGAGGGATCTGGTACATATTTCTTAAGCATGGAGACATGGAAAACGTTGTGGATCCGATCTAACTCTGGAGGTAATTCTAACCGATAAGCCACTGGTCCAATCCTTTCAATTATTCGGAATGGTCCAATATATCTCGGGTTGAGTTTTCCCCTCTTCGCAAATCGAATCACACCTTTCATTATCCAATAAAACACCATAATTTATCATGATAGTATAATCAATAAGATTTAATACTTCAAAGTATTCAAATTATTACCTTTCCAAGGAGAAACCTTAAGAAAAACTTTATCATCGATCTCAAACTCCAAGTCTTTTCTCCGTTTATCTGCATAGCTCTTCTGCCTATCCTGGGCTACCTTTAGCCTCTCTCGTATAACCTTGATCTTGTCATTAGTTAGCTCGATCAATTCCACACCCACTAACTTCCTTTCACCTACTTCATCCCAACAGAGCGGAGTTCGGCACTTCCTTCCATACAAAGCCTCGTATGGTGCCATCCCAATACTAGACTGAAAACTGTTATTATACGCGAACTCCACCAATGGCAAATGTCTGTCCCAACTCCCAATAAAGTCAATGACACAAGCCCGTAACATATCCTCCAAGGTCTGGATAGTCCTCTCTGACTGACCATCCGTCTGTGGGTGAAAAGCAGTGCTAAATTTCAATTTGGTTCCGAGAGCTTCTTGAAATTTCGGCCAGAATCGAGAAGTGAATCGAGGATCTCGATCTGACACTATAGAAACGGGAACTCCATGTAGCCTCACAATCTCATCTATATAGAGCTGAGCCAGCTTCTCAATAGAGTATGTACTATGGACAGCTAAAAAATGAGCGGACTTAGTCAACCGATCTACGATCACCTAGATCGCATCCTTTCCCCTCTGTGTCCGCGATAATCCCAAAACAAAATCCATAGTTACATGCTCCCATTTCCACTCGGGAACAGGTAAAGACTGAAGTGTACCTGCTGGCCTCTGATGCTCCGCCTTAACTTGCTGACATACGAGACACTTTGCTACGAATTCTGCTACGTCTCGCTTCATACCCGGCCACCAATAATTCTCCCTGATAGTCCTATACATCTTGGTGCTTCCGGGATGCAATGCATAGGCAGATGAATGGGCTTCTTCCATGATCGCTTGTCTCAACTGGTTTCCCTCAGGAACACAAACTCGATCTTTAAACATCAAGACGTTATCCTCTCCAAATCTGAACTCACTAACTCCCCCATCGGTCAGTTTTTGAATTTCTTTTCTTAACTCATCATCAGACCTCTGAATGTCCTTGATCTGATTAAGTAACGAAGGTCGCACAATGAAGTTTGCCAATAAGGATCCATCCTCACCATTTTTCAACTGGACCCCAAGAGATTTCATCTCTATTAATGCTGAAAAATAACAACTCTGAAGTGCTGCTAAAGACGATGAAGACTTACGACTTAAGGCATCAGCTACAACGTTCGCCTTCCCCGGATGATAGTCTATCACCAAGTCATAATCTTTTATCAACTCCAACCATCGCCTTTGCCTCAAATTAAGCTCCTTTTGGGTGAGCAAATATTTTAAACTCTTATGATCCGTAAATATCCGACAATGCTCACCATACAAGTAATGCCTCCAGATTTTTAAAGCAAACACCACTGCTGCTAACTCTAAATCATGGGTAGGGTAATTTGCTTCATGCCTCTTTAGCAGTCTAGAAGCATAAGCCACAACTTTTTCATCCTGCATCAATACGCACCCTAACCCCAACTTTGAGGCATCACTATATACTACAAATCCCTTACCATTAACAGGAAGTGTTAAAACGGGAGCGGAGGTTAACCTGTTCTTTAGCTCCTGAAATCGATTCTCACAAACATCATCCCACACAAACTTAACTCCCTTACGAGTTAGACGGGTCAAAGGAGCTGCTATTAAGGAAAACCCCTGAACAAACCTCCGATAATAACCGGCTAATCCGAGAAAACTACGAATCTCCGTCACTGTCTTAGGTTGCTCCCATTGTAAAATTGCCTCTACTTTCTTAGGATCAACATATATTCCAGTTCTCGATACTACGTGTCCCAAGAATACCACTTCCTGTAACCAAAACTCACACTTCGAAAACTTTGCATACAACTGTCTTTCCCTCAAAGTTTGTAATACTATACGCAAGTGGGCAGCGTGCTCATCATTATCTCTCGAGTAAACCAGTATGTCATCAATGAACACAATAACAAACTTGTCCAGGTAAGGGTGGAACACCCTATTCATGAGATCCATAAAAGCTGCCGGTGCGTTAGTTAACCCGAAAGGCATGACCAAGAACTCATAATGACCGTACCGAGTCCTGAACGCTGTCTTGGGTACATCTTGTTCTTTAATCCTCAACTGATGATACCCAGACCTTAGATCAACCTTGGAAAACACTGTAGCTCCCTGTAATTGATCGAAAAGATCATCAATCCTCGGTAACGGATACTTGTTCTTAATGGTCATTCTGTTAAGCTGTCGGTAATCGATACATAATCGAAGTGTACCGTCTTTCTTTTTCACAAATAAAACCGGTGCTCCCCATGGAGATATACTAGGGCATATAAAACCCTTGTCCACCAACTCTTGCAATTGTACTTTCAACTCCTTCAACTCTGCCGGAGCCATTCTATATGGAGGGATAGAAATAGGTGCGGTACCCGGAAGTAAATCAATAGGGAACTCAAGCTCTCGATCAGGAGGCAGTCCCGGTAAATCATCAGGAAATACATCAGGAAACTCACTTACTATCGGGACATCCTCTAACTTAGGTTCCCCATTTGAAGTATCAATCACGTATGCCAAATAAGCCGGATACCCTTTTTGCACTAATTTCGAAGCTTTGATGGCCGAGATTACACAAGACGGTAATACTCGACGTTTCCCTACAAACACAATCTCTGCTCCCTCCGAATTTCGGAGAATAACTTCCTTTCGGAAACAATCCACGTTCGCCCGATGTGCAGTTAACCAGTCCATACCCAATATTAGATCAAAATCCAAGATCTCTAGAGGAATTAAGTCACCCCTAAATTCTTCCTCGCCTACCCTTACCCCACAGTCTCTATAACAACTGTTTCTAACTAGCTTTTCTCCTAAAGGGGTATGAATTACAATTTCTTCCTCTAATGGTGACAAGTTTCTATCAGCAATTGATGCAAATGTGGTGCTCATATAAGACCTATCTGAGCCAGAATCTATCAAAACATAAGCATCTTTATCAAATTAAGACATAGTACCTGTCACTGCTCCAGGTCGGACTTGTGCCTCATCTTCCGTCACAGCGAAAACTCTTGTCGAGGTACGAGTCTGTGGTCTCGAAGGTGGATGTGCCGGGGTATTACTCTCCACACCGGACCGTATGGCTACTCCCTGTCTCGGTGGCAACCCAGAAGAATTTCTCCTCTGTATATCAGTGCGAGCTGGTGAAGATGATGCAACTACCGTGGCTTGTCCTAACCGTGGGCAATTACTCCTAATATGACCCGTCTGTCCACATTGGAAACATCTTGTTGGCTCTCTACATAGCCCACTATGATAATTCCCACAATTTCTGCATCTGTCAGAACCTCCGAAACTCTTCCCAGAACCAGTCATAGCAGATCTGCTAAACCTCGAAGGTCTCTGTTGTGATGGTGGAAATAGAGGTCGAGGAGATGTCATGGAAACAGAAGTAGTGCTCCCTGAAGTCGTTGAGTCCTTGCCTCTTTTTACTGGATGACTAGAAGACATACCAGGATTCCTCCTTTTTGCAAACTCAGTCCGAATCCTCCTATTCTCAGTCGCGAGCTTCTCAGCCCGTAAAGCCATCTGTACCACCTCCTTATGTGGCTCCCTACCAGTCACTGTCATTCGCTCTCTAATCTCATTACGGAGCCCTTCCTCGAAATAGCTGGCCTGATCCTGCTCAGATTTCACCAGATCCGGCACATATAACATCAACTCGTTAAAACGAGTCTCGTACTCCTCTACAGTTAGATTTCCCTGTTTCAAACTCAGAAATTCTCTCTTCTTTTCTTTCTGATGGAAATAAGTGAAATACTGACCATCGAATTCCCTGAGAAAATCAGACCATGTCTGAGGAGTAGCGGAACGGGACTTCACCGAATTCCACCAAGTACGAGCCCTCTTCTCTAATAATCTCGTAGCCACCATCAACTTCATGTCGTCGTCTAATCTCATATCAGAGAGTGTCTCTGAAACCTGATTAATCCAGTCCTTTGCCACAGTGGCATCCAACTCACCCGTGAAAGATACACAACCCAATTGCCTAGCCTCCTTCAGCTTCTTGGAAATGGATACATCCTGTACTGGTGGTGGAACTAAAGGAGTAGTTGGAGGCACTACAGGTGGAACTTGACCAGTCTGAGCTTGACCAGCCATTGCTGCAAAGAAAGCTGCCAATGCTTGTGCTGCTTCAGTAGGCATGGCGGGAATACCCGTAGGTGGCTGAGGAGATGGAGGATGTGGAGGACTATCGGCCTGCTCAGCAGTAGGTGCTGCCCGAAGGGTAAATGCAGCTGATTCCTCCTCTACTGTATTTGGCTGATGACGTTGGGAACGACCTTTTCCCCTCCCAACCGATCTAGTGAGAGGTGGACGTCCGCGTCGAGGAGGCATAATAATCTATAAGAGAAAACGAGTAAGCTTAGGGAACCTTAGGCTCTATATGAAAATGCATGCATTCTATTCAACCTAACTTAACTTAATCCGGGGCCACACTGATATGGTAAATTTTTAAAACCACTTTAAAACCAAAAACTCTTATCTTTAAAACCAAAAGCTCTGATACCAATCGAATTGTCACGACCCGGAACCTCCCTCAGGCCCATGACAATCGCCGCGACGTCCCGATTGACACTCATTATCCGGAATGCCAACCGGAACCCCGCAAGGCTTACATATCAGTTTCTTTCCTTTCTTGTGAGCAATCATTGTTAGATATCGAGTCTTTAGAGAATATATACTATTTTAGATCAAAAACAATCAAAATAAAATTTTCGCCACATAGGGGTATTTTGGTCATTTTTTTTCTCAAAAATTTCAAAACTGGCTAAAACGTAATATACAAGTACAAAATACATAATTCATATTCAAAATGAGTTTAAAAGTCTAAAATCTTCATTTAAAACGAAATTACGATTATTTGAATAAAATAAGAAAATAAAAGAAATATTAAGGGAAATATTCTATTTTCTTATAAAACAATATTTATAAAGTTATACGTGAATAATTTTTATAGCGTAAAAGCTAAATAAATTTATACATACTGAAATACAGTAAGCCAAAATATTTAATTTAATTTACAATAACCAGAGGGCCCCCGAATAAACAAAAGTAAAGAGGACTGTGAACCTACGATTTGGAAAATGCAGATCCAATAGTAGTCCTCGATGAGATCAGCTATCTACAGTCTATACTGAACCTGAAATGGGTGGAAAGGAGTTAGGTGAGATTTTGCAATCCCAATGAGTAAACAGACATTATCATAAATATCTAAAGGCGAGTAAAATGGAGGCAAGTTTAAACAACAAATTTCAACTCATTTCATAATGTTTTCAATTTATTTCTTAAACCACAAAGTATTTGTAATTTACCAAAACAATTGTTAAGGCTTATGTCTTTTATTAAAACAAGGCTCAAGCCAAAACTAATCCTCGGGGATACCTTGGCCGAGGTATCTAACCGAGTCCGCCAAGGGTGTTAAAATATTCACACGTGAAACACATTTTTATTTTTACAACAAGCCGTCCCTTGGCGTTGGCCGAGTTACACATTCACGTGGGGGTTCGACGTGAAGTGAGCTCTAATACTACCCCAGGAGTTACCCTCCTCGCCTCTACAACCGGAGTAACTATATAACTGGGTTTACCGTGCCCCTCTAATAGGCAGTCCACGGAAACCCGTCACTGCAGTGACTAACCCACCAATTTTAATAAAATTTCGACAGTATAGCGTGGCTTTTATTTATTTATCCAGCCTGCATAGTAAAATCAACTTACATAAATTTCCCAATGCATTCACAAAATATAGCCACATATACTCATTTCTCATAAGCCATTCCTAGGAAAATATATATTTTTCAAGTCAATTTGTAGCCTCCAATTACTCAATTTCATAATCAATACAATATATTTTTATTTGTCACATTTATTCCTAAAACATCAAAAATCTCGTTTTAATCTCGTTCTCATTTCATAAAATACATAAAGGGAATTTAAAATAAACTCTAGATAATTTACAATAATAATAAGTTTACTCACTGTTTGTACAAAATAAAAGCTTTCAAGCGCCCCGATCACTACTCGTCGGGTACGACTTCTTTGCCTTTTCCGGAAGGCTCTCCTCCTAGACACATTACAAAAATTTACACAATTCATCACATTGATGCTAAATCACTATATAATTAACTTAAATCCTATACTAATGCATGGTATGAAATGCAATAGCCTAAAACGACTTAAATGCGGTATTAACCTATTTTTGGCACTTTACCCGATAAATTGCTAACGCGCTCCATTTTAGCTCTAAATCATCCCATTCTCTCTCCAACATTTCTAACCATTAAATATCAGCCAATAACCTTCTAAAAACAACAAAATCAGCTCACTCCCTTCCTTGGAAAATTCGGCCAAAAATGGGACATTAACTCGGTAAATTTTCTACTTTGTTTTTCTATCACGTTTAATCGTTTTTCATCATTTCTCTTCATTTTCCTTAGAATAAAATCAATTCATCATCATTGTACAGCATTGAGCATCCAGCCAAGAGTGGGTATTGTGAAAATTTACTGATTTCTTGCCCAATTTAATTTCTAAACACATTTAACTAACTAAAACTATCAATTTAACTAAAAATCAAAACCTAAAAATTTCAATTTCTCTCTCCTAGAATTTCGTCCAGCCCTTGATATCACTTTTTGATCTCTCTCCTCAAGCATGCTAAATGGAAATAAAGGCATAGGAAAGGTAGAAATCAAGCTAAAATCGAAAAATCTTACCGTTAGACGCGTAAACGGTCGAAAACCGCGAATTTCTCTTTGAATTTTCTTGTTTCTCTTTGGTTTTTCTTTTCTTCTTCCTTTCCTCTCTATTTCCTCTCTTTTTCTTCCTTATGGCCGGCCAGCACTCAAAATTTGGGTTTAAATGGCTGACTTTTCATTAAAATAATATTATTTCATTAAAAAATGCCATGTGTCACTTTCCCATTGGCCCATTTTTAAAATTTCATCCATTTGTTTCCAAATTTTCACCATACACTTGTCTCATATATTCATAGCTTAGATAAAATTCTCAGACTCATCCAAAGTCTCGGTGGAGTAATTTTTGCAATTTACACTTTTGCCCCCGTAAAAGTCAAAAATTACATTTTTGCCCCAAAAATTGAAAAATTGTCCATAGACATATTTTTCATCCCTTATACTCATACCATTCTCCAATTTGTCAAATTTGATCTAAATTCTCTCAAAATCTCAAATTTTGTCCGTGGGTGGCAAAATTACGATTTTGCCCCTACACTCCAAAAATCACCAGAATTAAACTTTTTCACTTCCTATCATTAAATTATACTCCAAATAGTTAATCTTGGTCAAAAATTTCACTCCATGATCAAATTATTATCTTAGTTGGCAAAATGACGATTTTGCCCTTGAACATCAAAATTTCCAATTTTACCCCAAATGAACCCTCGAACTCCGAACAATCATTTTTTTCATTCCTGGACTATAAAATATTAAATTTCATCCTACAATTCCTATTTGAACTAGTTCGAGGTTAAATCAACTCAAGTGTACCGTTAGGTACGATATCGGGTTTCGTCTTTTCTTATGTGCTTTCCTAGCATAATAACATGCTACTCAGTGCATGTATGTCATGACATGTATTTATAGGGTTGGGTTTTACATGAGTAATAAGGCTTTTGCAGGCTTGAGTGACTATAAATGAACTTTTCTTGTCAATGGATGGCTTTTGCTTCACGTTTCTCGACATAAATATTCAATTAAAATATGTTCTAACAAAAAAATGTAAAAAAATTCATCTTAAAATCTTTTGAGAGATTATAAAGGCATTTAAAACGAGTAATAAGCTTCCGTAGGCATGAATGACTATAAACGAACTTTTCTTATCAATGGACGGCTTTCGCTTCACGTTTCCCGAGGTCAACAATCAATTATAATCTGTTTTAATCAAAAAATGTAAAAAATTCAAATTAAATTCAATTATGGGATTATGAAAGCATTTAAAGCGAGTAATAAGGCTTTCGTAAGCATGAGTGACGATAAATAAATTTTTCTTGGCAATGGATGGCTTTCGCTTAATGTTTTCCAAGATAAACAATCAATTACAATCTGTTTTAGTCAAAAAACGTAAACAAAATCAAATTAAATTTAATTATGGGATTATAAAAGTATTTAAAGCGAGTAATAAGGCTTTCGTAGCCATAAGTGACTATAAATAAACTTTTATAGTCAATGGATGGCTTTTGCTTTACGTTTCTCGACGCAAGTATTCAATTATAATATGTTCTAACAAAAAATATAAAAAAATTCAACTTAAAATCATTTATGAGATTATAAAGGCATTTAAATCGAGTAATAGGCTTTCGAAGGAATGAATGACTACAAACAAACTTTTCTTATCAATGGATGGCTTTCGCTTCACGTTACTCGAGGTAAAATATCAATTATAATCTGTTTTACTCAAAAAATGTAAAAAAAAATCAAATTAAATTCAATTATGAGATTATAAAACGATTTAAAGCGAGTAATAAGGCTTTTGCAGGCTTGAGTGACTATAAATGAACTTTTCTTGTCAATGGATGGCTTTTGCTTCACGTTTCTCGACATAAATATTCAATTAAAATATGTTCTAACAAAAAAATGTAAAAAAATTCATCTTAAAATCTTTTGAGAGATTATAAAGGCATTTAAAACGAGTAATAAGCTTCAGTAGGCATGAATGACTATAAACGAACTTTTCTTATGAATGGACGGCTTTCGCTTCACGTTTCCCAGAGTCAACAATCAATTATAATCTGTTTTAATCAAAAAATGTAAAAAATTCAAATTAAATTCAATTATGGGATTATGAAAGCATTTAAAGCGAGTAATAAGGCTTTCGTAAGCATGAGTGACTATAAATAAATTTTTCTTGGCAATGGATGGCTTTCGCTTCATGTTTTCCAAGATAAACAATCAAATTACAATATGTTTTAATCAAAAAATGTAAACAAAATCAAATTAAATTTAATTATGGGATTATAAAAGTATTTAAAGCGAGTAATAAGGCTTTCGTAGCCATGAGTGACTATAAATAAACTTTTATGGTCAATGGATGGCTTTTGCTTTACGTTTCTCGAGGCAAGTATTCAATTATAATATGTTCTAACAAAAAATATAAAAAAATTCAACTTAAAATCATTTATGAGATTATAAAGGCATTTAAATCGAGTAATAGGCTTCCGAAGGAATGAATGACTACAAAGAAACTTTTCTTATCAATGGATGGCTTTCGCTTCACGTTACTCGAGGTAAAATATCATTTATAATCTGTTTTACTCAAAAAATGTAAAAAAAATTCAAATGAAATTCAATTATGAGATTATAAAACGATTTAAAGCGAGTAATAAGGCTTTTGCAAGCTTGAGTGACTATAAATGAACTTTTCTTGTCAATGGATGGCTTTTGCTTCACGTTTCTCGACATAAATATTCAATTAAAATATGTTGTAACAAAAAAATGCAAAAAAATTCATCTTAAAATCTTTTGAGAGATTATAAAGGCATTTAAAACAAGTAATAAGCTTCCGTAGGCATGAATGACTATAAACGAACTTTTCTTATCAATGGATGGCTTTCGCTTCACGTTTGCCGAGGTCAACAATCAATTATAATCTGTTTTAATCAAAAAATGTAAAAAATTGAAATTAAATTCAATTATGGGATTATAAAAGCATTTAAAGCGAGTAATAAGGCTTTCGTAAGCATCAGTGACTATAAATAAATTTTTCATGGCAATGGATGGCTTTCGCTTCATGTCACCCAAGATAAACAATCAATTACAATCTATTTTAATCAAAAAATGTAAACAAAATCAAATTTAATTTAATTATGGGATTATAAAAGTATTTAAAGCGAGTAATAAGGCTTTCGTAGCCATGAGTGACTATAAATAAACTTTTATGGTCAATGGATGGCTTTTGCTTTACGTTTCTCGAGGCAAGTATTCAATTATAATATGTTCTAACAAAAAATATAAAAAAATTCAACTTAAAATGATTTATGAGATTATAAAGGCATTTAAATCGAGTAATAGGCTTCCGAAGGAATGAATGACTACAAACAAACTTTTCTTATCAATGGATGGCTTTTGCTTCACGTTACTCGAGGTAAAATATCATTTATAATATGTTTTATTCAAAAAATGTAAAAAAAAATCAAATTAAATTCAATTATGAGATTAGAAAACGATTTAAAGCGAGTAATAAGGCTTTTGCAAGCTTGAGTGACTATAAATAAACTTTTCTTGTCAATGGATGGCTTTTGCTTCACGTTTCTCGACATAAATATTCAATTAAAATATGTTCTAACAAACAAATGTAAAAAAATTCATCTTAAAATCTTTTGAGAGATTATAAAGGCATTTCAAACGAGTAATAAGCTTCCGTAGGCATGAATGACTATAAACGAACTTTTCTTATGAATGGACGGTTTTCGCTTCACGTTTCCCGAGGTCAACAATCAATTATAATCTGTTTTAATCAAAAAATGTAAAAAATTCAAATTAAATTCAATTATGGGATTATGAAAGCTTTTAAAGCGAGTAATAAGGCTTTCGTAACCATGAGTGACTATAAATAAATTTTTCTTGGCAATGGATGGCTTTCGCTTCATGTTTCCCAAGATAAACAATCAATTACAATCTGTTTTAATCAAAAAATGTAAATAAAATCAAATTAAGTTTAATTATGGGATTATAAAAGCTTTTAAAGCGAGTAATAAGGCTTTCGTAGTCATGAGTGACTATAAATGAACTTTTCTGGTCAATGGATGGCTTTTGCTTTAGGTTTCTCGAGGCAAGTATTCAATTGTAATATATTCTAACAAAAAATATAAAAAAATTCAACTTAAAATCATTTATGAGATTATAAAGGCATTTAAATTGAGTAATAGGCTTCCGAAGGAATGAATGAATACAAATAAACTTTTCTTATCAATGGATGACTTTCGCTTCACGTTACTCGAGGTAAAATATCAATTATAACCCGTTTTACTCAAAAAATGTAAAAAAAATTCAAATTCAATTCAATTATGAGATTATAAAATGATTTAAAGCGAGTAATAAGGCTTTTGCAGGCTTGAGTGACTATAAATGAACTTTTCTTGTCAATGGATGGCTTTTGCTTCACGTTTCTCGACATAAATATTCAATGAAAATATGTTCTAACAAAAAAATGCAAAAAAATTCATCTTAAAATCTTTTGAGAGATTATAAAGGCATTTAAAACGAGTAATAAGCTTCCGTAGGCATGAATGACTATAAACGAACTTTTCTTATCAATGGACGGCTTTCGCTTCACGTTTCCCGAGGTCAACAATCAATTATAATCTGTTTTAATCAAAAAATGTAAAAAATTCAAATTAAATTCAATTATGGGATTATGAAAGCATTTAAAGCGAGTAATAAGACTTTCGTAAGCATGAGTGACTATAAATAAATTTTTCTTGGCAATGGATGGCTTACGCTTCATGTTTTCCAAGATAAACAATCAATTACAATCTGTTTTAATCAAAAAATGTAAACAAAATCAAATTAAATTTAATTATGGGATTATAAAAGTATTTAAAGCGAGTACTAAGGCTTTCGTAGCCATGAGTGACTATAAATAAACTTTTATGGTCAATGGATGGCTTTTGCTGTACGTTTGTCGAGGCAAGTATTCAATTATAATATGTTCTAACAAAAAATATAAAAAAATTGAACTTAAAATCATTTATGAGATTATAAAGGCATTTAAATCGAGTAATAGGCTTCCGAAGGAATGAATGACTACAAACAAACTTTTCTTATCAATGGATGGATTTCGCTTCATGTTACTCGAGCTAAAATATCAATTATAATCTGTTTTACTCAAAAAATGTAAAAAAAATTCAAATTAAATTCAATTATGAGATTATAAAACGATTTAAAGCGAGTAATAAGGCTTTTGCAAGCTTGAGTGACTATAAATGAACTTTTCTTGTCAATGGATGGCTTTTGCTTCACGTTTCTCGACATAAATATTCAATTAAAATATGTTCAAACAAAAAACTGTAAAAAAATTCATCTTAAAATCTTTTGAGAGATTATAAAGGCATTTAAAACGAGAAATAAGCTTCCGTAGGCATGAATGACTATAAACAAACTTTTCTTATCAATGGACGGCTTTCGCTTCACGTTTCCCAAGGTCAACAATCAATTATAATCTGTTTTAATCAAAAAATGTAAAAAATTCAAATTAAATTCAATTATGGGATTATGAAAGCATTTAAAGCGAGTAATAAGGCTTTCGTAAGCATGAGTGACTATAAATAAATTTTTCTTGGCAATGGATGGCTTTTGCTTCATGTCACCCAAGATAAACAATTAATTACAATCTATTTTAATCAAAAAATGTAAACAAAATCAAATTAAATTTAATTATGGGATTATAAAAGTATTTAAAGCGAGTAATAAGGCTTTCGTAACCATGAGTGACTATAAATAAACTTTTCTGGTCAATGGATGGCTTTTGCTTTACATTTCTCGAGGCAAGTATTCAATTATAATAAGTTCTAACAAAAAATATAAAAAAATTCAACTTAAAATCATTTATGAGATTCTAAAGGCATTTAAATCGAGTAATAGGCTTCCGAAGGAATGAATGACTACAAACAAACTTTTCTTATCAATGGATGGCTTTCGCTTCACGTTACTCGAGGTAAAATAACATTTATAATCTGTTTTACTCAAAAAATGTAAAAAAAATTCAAATTAAATTCAATTATGAGATTGTAAAACGATTTAAAGCGAGTAATAAGGCTTTTGCAAGCTTGAGTGACTATAAATGAACTTTTCTTGTCAATGGATGGCTTTTGCTTCACGTTTCTCGACATAAATATTCAATTAAAATATGTTCTAACAAAAAAATGTAAAAAAATTCATCTTAAAATCTTTTGAGAGATTATAAAGGCATTTAAAACGAGTAATAAGCTTCCGTAGGCATGAATGACTATAAACGAACTTTTCTTATCAATGGATGGCTTTCGTTTCACATTTTTCGAGGTCAACAATCAATTATAATCTGTTTTAATCAAAAAATGTAAAAATTCAAATTAAATTCAATTATGGGATTATGAAAGCATTTAAAGCGAGTAATAAGGCTTTCGTAAGCATGAGTGACTATAAATAAATTTTTCTTGGCAATGGATGGCTTTCGCTTCATGTCACCCAAGATAAACAATCAATTACAATCTATTTTAATCAAAAAAATGTAAACAAAATCAAATTAAATTTAATTATGGGATTATAAAATTATTTAAAGCGAGTAATAAGTCTTTCGTAGCCATGAGTGACTATAAATGAACTTTTCTGTTCAATGGATGGCTTTTGCTTTACGTTTCTCGAGGCAAGTATTCAATTATAATATGTTCTAACAAAAAATATAAAAAAATTCAACTTAAAATCATTTATGAGATTATAAAGGCATTTAAATCGAGTTATAGGCTTCCGAAGGAATGAATGACTACAAACAAACTTTTCTTATCAATGGATGGCTTTTGCTTAACGTTACTCGAGGTAAAATATCAATTATAATCTGTTTTACTCAAAAAATGTTAAAAAAATTCAAATTAAATTCAATTATGAGATTATAAAACGATTGAAAGCGAGTAATAAGGCTTTTGCAGGCTTGAGTGACTATAAATGAACTTTTCCTGTCAATGGATGGCTTTTGCTTCACGTTTCTCGACATAAATATTCAATTAAAATATGTTCTAACAAAAAAATGCAAAAAAATTCATCTTAAAATCTTTTGAGAGATTATAAAGGCATTTAAAACGAGTAATAAGCTTCCGTAGGCATGAATGACTATAAACGAACTTTTCTTATGAATGGACGGCTTTCGCTTCACGTTTCCCGAGGTCAACAATCAATTATAATCTGTTTTAATCAAAAAATGTAAAAAATTCAAATTAAATTCAATTATGGGATTATGAAAGCATTTAAAGCGAGTAATAGGACTTTCGTAAGCATGAGTGACTATAAATAAATTTTTCTTGGCAATGGATGGCTTACGCTTCAAGTTTTCCAAGATAAACAATCAATTACAATCTGTTTTAATCAAAAAATGTAAACAAAATCAAATTAAATTTAATTATGGGATTATAAAAGTATTTAAAGCGAGTACTAAGGCTTTCGTAGCCATGAGTGACTATAAATAAACTTTTATGGTCAATGGATGGCTTTTGCTGTACGTTTGTCGAGGCAAGTATTCAATTATAATATGTTCTAACAAAAAATATAAAAAAATTCAACTTAAAATCATTTATGAGATTATAAAGGCATTTAAATCGAGTAATAGGCTTCCGAAGGAATGAATGACTACAAACAAACTTTTCTTATCAATGGATGGATTTCGCTTCACGTTACTCGAGCTAAAATATCAATTATAATCTGTTTTACTCAAAAAATGTAAAAAAAATTCAAATTAAATTCAATTATGAGATTATAAAACGATTTAAAGCGAGTAATAAGGCTTTTGCAAGCTTGAGTGACTATAAATGAACTTTTCTTGTCAATGGATGGCTTTTGCTTCACGTTTCTCGACATAAATATTCAATTAAAATATGTTCAAACAAAAAACTGTAAAAAAATTCATCTTAAAATCTTTTGAGAGATTATAAAGGCATTTAAAATGAGAAATAAGCTTCCGTAAGCATGAATGACTATAAACAAACTTTTCTTATCAATGGACGGCTTTCGCTTCACGTTTCCCAAGGTCAACAATCAATTATAATCTGTTTTAATCAAAAAATGTAAAAAATTCAAATTAAATTCAATTATGGGATTATGAAAGCATTTAAAGCGAGTAATAAGGCTTTCGTAAGCATGAGTGACTATAAATAAATTTTTCTTGGCAATGGATGGCTTTGGCTTCATGTCACCCAAGATAAACAATTAATTACAATCTATTTTAATCAAAAAATGTAAACAAAATCAAATTAAATTTAATTATGGGATTATAAAAGTATTTAAAGCGAGTAATAAGGCTTTCGTAGCCATGAGTGACTATAAATACACTTTTCTGGTCAATGGATGGCTTTTGCTTTACCTTTCTCGAGGCAAGTATTCAATTATAATAAGTTCTAACAAAAAATATAAAAAAATTCAACTTAAAATCATTTATGAGATTCTAAAGGCATTTAAATCGAGTAATAGGCTTCCGAAGGAATGAATGACAACAAACAAACTTTTCTTATCAATGGATGGCTTTCGCTTCACGTTACTCGAGGTAAAATAACATTTATAATCTGTTTTACTTAAAAAATGTAAAAAAAATTCAAATTCAATTCAATTATGAGATTGTAAAACGATTTAAAGCGAGTAATAAGGCTTTTGCAAGCTTGAGTGACTATAAATGAACTTTTCTTGTCAATGGATGGCTTTTGCTTCACGTTTCTCGACATAAATATTCAATTAAAATATGTTCTAACAAAAAAATGCAAAAAAATTCATCTTAAAATCTTTTGAGAGATTATAAAGGCATTTAAAACGAGTAATAAGCTTCCGTAGGTATGAATGACTATAAACGAACTTTTCTTATCAATGGATGGCTTTCGTTTCACGTTTTCCGAGGTCAACCATCAATTATAATCTGTTTTAATCAAAAAATGTAAAAATTCAAATTAAATTCAATTATGGGATTATGAAAGCATTTAAAGCGAGTAATAAGGCTTTTGTAAGCATGAGTGACTATAAATAAATTTTTCTTGGCAATGGATGGCTTTCGCTTCATGTCACCCAAGATAAACAATCAATTACAATCTATTTTAATCAAAACAATGTAAACAAAATCAAATTAAATTTAATTATGGGATTATAAAATTATTTAAAGCGAGTAATAAGTCTTTCGTAGCCATGAGTGACTATCAATGAACTTTTCTGTTCAATGGATGGCTTTTGCTTTACGTTTCTCGAGGCAAGTATTCAATTATAATATGTTCTAACAAAAAATATAAAAAAATTCAACTTAAAATCATTTATGAGATTCTAAAGGCATTTAAATCGAGTAATAGGCTTCCGAAGGAATGAATGACTACAAACAAACTTTTCTTATCAATGGATGGCTTTCGCTTCACGTTACTCGAGGTAAAATAACATTTATAATCTGTTTTACTCAAAAAATGTAAAAAAAATTCAAATGAAATTCAATTATGAGATTATAAAACGATTTAAAGCGAGTAATAAGGCTTTTGCAAGCTTGAGTGACTATAAATGAACTTTTCTTGTCAATGGATGGCTTTTGCTTCACGTTTCTCGACATAAATATTCAATTAAAATATGTTGTAACAAAAAAATGCAAAAAAATTCATCTTAAAATCTTTTGAGAGATTATAAAGGCATTTAAAACAAGTAATAAGCTTCCGTAGGCATGAATGACTATAAACGAACTTTTCTTATCAATGGATGGCTTTCGCTTCACGTTTGCCGAGGTCAACAATCAATTATAATCTGTTTTAATCAAAAAATGTAAAAAATTGAAATTAAATTCAATTATGGGATTATAAAAGCATTTAAAGCGAGTAATAAGGCTTTCGTAAGCATCAGTGACTATATATAAATTTTTCATGGCAATGGATGGCTTTCGCTTCATGTCACCCAAGATAAACAATCAATTACAATCTATTTTAATCAAAAAATGTAAACAAAATCAAATTTAATTTAATTATGGGATTATAAAAGTATTTAAAGCGAGTAATAAGGCTTTCGTAGCCATGAGTGACTATAAATAAACTTTTATGGTCAATGGATGGCTTTTGCTTTACGTTTCTCGAGGCAAGTATTCAATTATAATATGTTCTAACAAAAAATATAAAAAAATTCAACTTAAAATGATTTATGAGATTATAAAGGCATTTAAATCGAGTAATAGGCTTCCGAAGGAATGAATGACTACAAACAAACTTTTCTTATCAATGGATGGCTTTTGCTTCACGTTACTCGAGGTAAAATATCATTTATAATATGTTTTATTCAAAAAATGTAAAAAAAAATCAAATTAAATTCAATTATGAGATTAGAAAACGATTTAAAGCGAGTAATAAGGCTTTTGCAAGCTTGAGTGACTATAAATAAACTTTTCTTGTCAATGGATGGCTTTTGCTTCACGTTTCTCGACATAAATATTCAATTAAAATATGTTCTAACAAACAAATGTAAAAAAATTCATCTTAAAATCTTTTGAGAGATTATAAAGGCATTTCAAACGAGTAATAAGCTTCCGTAGGCATGAATGACTATAAACGAACTTTTCTTATGAATGGACGGTTTTCGCTTCACGTTTCCCGAGGTCAACAATCAATTATAATCTGTTTTAATCAAAAAATGTAAAAAATTCAAATTAAATTCAATTATGGGATTATGAAAGCTTTTAAAGCGAGTAATAAGGCTTTCGTAACCATGAGTGACTATAAATAAATTTTTCTTGGCAATGGATGGCTTTCGCTTCATGTTTCCCAAGATAAACAATCAATTACAATCTGTTTTAATCAAAAAATGTAAATAAAATCAAATTAAGTTTAATTATGGGATTATAAAAGCTTTTAAAGCGAGTAATAAGGCTTTCGTAGTCATGAGTGACTATAAATGAACTTTTCTGGTCAATGGATGGCTTTTGCTTTAGGTTTCTCGAGGCAAGTATTCAATTGTAATATATTCTAACAAAAAATATAAAAAAATTCAACTTAAAATCATTTATGAGATTATAAAGGCATTTAAATTGAGTAATAGGCTTCCGAAGGAATGAATGAATACAAATAAACTTTTCTTATCAATGGATGACTTTCGCTTCACGTTACTCGAGGTAAAATATCAATTATAACCCGTTTTACTCAAAAAATGTAAAAAAAATTCAAATTCAATTCAATTATGAGATTATAAAATGATTTAAAGCGAGTAATAAGGCTTTTGCAGGCTTGAGTGACTATAAATGAACTTTTCTTGTCAATGGATGGCTTTTGCTTCACGTTTCTCGACATAAATATTCAATGAAAATATGTTCTAACAAAAAAATGCAAAAAAATTCATCTTAAAATCTTTTGAGAGATTATAAAGGCATTTAAAACGAGTAATAAGCTTCCGTAGGCATGAATGACTATAAACGAACTTTTCTTATCAATGGACGGCTTTCGCTTCACGTTTCCCGAGGTCAACAATCAATTATAATCTGTTTTAATCAAAAAATGTAAAAAATTCAAATTAAATTCAATTATGGGATTATGAAAGCATTTAAAGCGAGTAATAAGACTTTCGTAAGCATGAGTGACTATAAATAAATTTTTCTTGGCAATGGATGGCTTACGCTTCATGTTTTCCAAGATAAACAATCAATTACAATCTGTTTTAATCAAAAAATGTAAACAAAATCAAATTAAATTTAATTATGGGATTATAAAAGTATTTAAAGCGAGTACTAAGGCTTTCGTAGCCATGAGTGACTATAAATAAACTTTTATGGTCAATGGATGGCTTTTGCTGTACGTTTGTCGAGGCAAGTATTCAATTATAATATGTTCTAACAAAAAATATAAAAAAATTGAACTTAAAATCATTTATGAGATTATAAAGGCATTTAAATCGAGTAATAGGCTTCCGAAGGAATGAATGACTACAAACAAACTTTTCTTATCAATGGATGGATTTCGCTTCATGTTACTCGAGCTAAAATATCAATTATAATCTGTTTTACTCAAAAAATGTAAAAAAAATTCAAATTAAATTCAATTATGAGATTATAAAACGATTTAAAGCGAGTAATAAGGCTTTTGCAAGCTTGAGTGACTATAAATGAACTTTTCTTGTCAATGGATGGCTTTTGCTTCACGTTTCTCGACATAAATATTCAATTAAAATATGTTCAAACAAAAAACTGTAAAAAAATTCATCTTAAAATCTTTTGAGAGATTATAAAGGCATTTAAAACGAGAAATAAGCTTCCGTAGGCATGAATGACTATAAACAAACTTTTCTTATCAATGGACGGCTTTCGCTTCACGTTTCCCAAGGTCAACAATCAATTATAATCTGTTTTAATCAAAAAATGTAAAAAATTCAAATTAAATTCAATTATGGGATTATGAAAGCATTTAAAGCGAGTAATAAGGCTTTCGTAAGCATGAGTGACTATAAATAAATTTTTCTTGGCAATGGATGGCTTTTGCTTCATGTCACCCAAGATAAACAATTAATTACAATCTATTTTAATCAAAAAATGTAAACAAAATCAAATTAAATTTAATTATGGGATTATAAAAGTATTTAAAGCGAGTAATAAGGCTTTCGTAACCATGAGTGACTATAAATAAACTTTTCTGGTCAATGGATGGCTTTTGCTTTACATTTCTCGAGGCAAGTATTCAATTATAATAAGTTCTAACAAAAAATATAAAAAAATTCAACTTAAAATCATTTATGAGATTCTAAAGGCATTTAAATCGAGTAATAGGCTTCCGAAGGAATGAATGACTACAAACAAACTTTTCTTATCAATGGATGGCTTTCGCTTCACGTTACTCGAGGTAAAATAACATTTATAATCTGTTTTACTCAAAAAATGTAAAAAAAATTCAAATTAAATTCAATTATGAGATTGTAAAACGATTTAAAGCGAGTAATAAGGCTTTTGCAAGCTTGAGTGACTATAAATGAACTTTTCTTGTCAATGGATGGCTTTTGCTTCACGTTTCTCGACATAAATATTCAATTAAAATATGTTCTAACAAAAAAATGTAAAAAAATTCATCTTAAAATCTTTTGAGAGATTATAAAGGCATTTAAAACGAGTAATAAGCTTCCGTAGGCATGAATGACTATAAACGAACTTTTCTTATCAATGGATGGCTTTCGTTTCACATTTTTCGAGGTCAACAATCAATTATAATCTGTTTTAATCAAAAAATGTAAAAATTCAAATTAAATTCAATTATGGGATTATGAAAGCATTTAAAGCGAGTAATAAGGCTTTCGTAAGCATGAGTGACTATAAATAAATTTTTCTTGGCAATGGATGGCTTTCGCTTCATGTCACCCAAGATAAACAATCAATTACAATCTATTTTAATCAAAAAAATGTAAACAAAATCAAATTAAATTTAATTATGGGATTATAAAATTATTTAAAGCGAGTAATAAGTCTTTCGTAGCCATGAGTGACTATAAATGAACTTTTCTGTTCAATGGATGGCTTTTGCTTTACGTTTCTCGAGGCAAGTATTCAATTATAATATGTTCTAACAAAAAATATAAAAAAATTCAACTTAAAATCATTTATGAGATTATAAAGGCATTTAAATCGAGTTATAGGCTTCCGAAGGAATGAATGACTACAAACAAACTTTTCTTATCAATGGATGGCTTTTGCTTAACGTTACTCGAGGTAAAATATCAATTATAATCTGTTTTACTCAAAAAATGTTAAAAAAATTCAAATTAAATTCAATTATGAGATTATAAAACGATTGAAAGCGAGTAATAAGGCTTTTGCAGGCTTGAGTGACTATAAATGAACTTTTCCTGTCAATGGATGGCTTTTGCTTCACGTTTCTCGACATAAATATTCAATTAAAATATGTTCTAACAAAAAAATGCAAAAAAATTCATCTTAAAATCTTTTGAGAGATTATAAAGGCATTTAAAACGAGTAATAAGCTTCCGTAGGCATGAATGACTATAAACGAACTTTTCTTATGAATGGACGGCTTTCGCTTCACGTTTCCCGAGGTCAACAATCAATTATAATCTGTTTTAATCAAAAAATGTAAAAAATTCAAATTAAATTCAATTATGGGATTATGAAAGCATTTAAAGCGAGTAATAGGACTTTCGTAAGCATGAGTGACTATAAATAAATTTTTCTTGGCAATGGATGGCTTACGCTTCAAGTTTTCCAAGATAAACAATCAATTACAATCTGTTTTAATCAAAAAATGTAAACAAAATCAAATTAAATTTAATTATGGGATTATAAAAGTATTTAAAGCGAGTACTAAGGCTTTCGTAGCCATGAGTGACTATAAATAAACTTTTATGGTCAATGGATGGCTTTTGCTGTACGTTTGTCGAGGCAAGTATTCAATTATAATATGTTCTAACAAAAAATATAAAAAAATTGAACTTAAAATCATTTATGAGATTATAAAGGCATTTAAATCGAGTAATAGGCTTCCGAAGGAATGAATGACTACAAACAAACTTTTCTTATCAATGGATGGATTTCGCTTCACGTTACTCGAGCTAAAATATCAATTATAATCTGTTTTACTCAAAAAATGTAAAAAAAATTCAAATTAAATTCAATTATGAGATTATAAAACGATTTAAAGCGAGTAATAAGGCTTTTGCAAGCTTGAGTGACTATAAATGAACTTTTCTTGTCAATGGATGGCTTTTGCTTCACGTTTCTCGACATAAATATTCAATTAAAATATGTTCAAACAAAAAACTGTAAAAAAATTCATCTTAAAATCTTTTGAGAGATTATAAAGGCATTTAAAATGAGAAATAAGCTTCCGTAAGCATGAATGACTATAAACAAACTTTTCTTATCAATGGACGGCTTTCGCTTCACGTTTCCCAAGGTCAACAATCAATTATAATCTGTTTTAATCAAAAAATGTAAAAAATTCAAATTAAATTCAATTATGGGATTATGAAAGCATTTAAAGCGAGTAATAAGGCTTTCGTAAGCATGAGTGACTATAAATAAATTTTTCTTGGCAATGGATGGCTTTGGCTTCATGTCACCCAAGATAAACAATTAATTACAATCTATTTTAATCAAAAAATGTAAACAAAATCAAATTAAATTTAATTATGGGATTATAAAAGTATTTAAAGCGAGTAATAAGGCTTTCGTAGCCATGAGTGACTATAAATACACTTTTCTGGTCAATGGATGGCTTTTGCTTTACCTTTCTCGAGGCAAGTATTCAATTATAATAAGTTCTAACAAAAAATATAAAAAAATTCAACTTAAAATCATTTATGAGATTCTAAAGGCATTTAAATCGAGTAATAGGCTTCCGAAGGAATGAATGACAACAAACAAACTTTTCTTATCAATGGATGGCTTTCGCTTCACGTTACTCGAGGTAAAATAACATTTATAATCTGTTTTACTTAAAAAATGTAAAAAAAATTCAAATTCAATTCAATTATGAGATTGTAAAACGATTTAAAGCGAGTAATAAGGCTTTTGCAAGCTTGAGTGACTATAAATGAACTTTTCTTGTCAATGGATGGCTTTTGCTTCACGTTTCTCGACATAAATATTCAATTAAAATATGTTCTAACAAAAAAATGCAAAAAAATTCATCTTAAAATCTTTTGAGAGATTATAAAGGCATTTAAAACGAGTAATAAGCTTCCGTAGGTATGAATGACTATAAACGAACTTTTCTTATCAATGGATGGCTTTCGTTTCACGTTTTCCGAGGTCAACCATCAATTATAATCTGTTTTAATCAAAAAATGTAAAAATTCAAATTAAATTCAATTATGGGATTATGAAAGCATTTAAAGCGAGTAATAAGGCTTTTGTAAGCATGAGTGACTATAAATAAATTTTTCTTGGCAATGGATGGCTTTCGCTTCATGTCACCCAAGATAAACAATCAATTACAATCTATTTTAATCAAAACAATGTAAACAAAATCAAATTAAATTTAATTATGGGATTATAAAATTATTTAAAGCGAGTAATAAGTCTTTCGTAGCCATGAGTGACTATCAATGAACTTTTCTGTTCAATGGATGGCTTTTGCTTTACGTTTCTCGAGGCAAGTATTCAATTATAATATGTTCTAACAAAAAATATAAAAAAATTCAACTTAAAATCATTTATGAGATTCTAAAGGCATTTAAATCGAGTAATAGGCTTCCGAAGGAATGAATGACTACAAACAAACTTTTCTTATCAATGGATGGCTTTCGCTTCACGTTACTCGAGGTAAAATAACATTTATAATCTGTTTTACTCAAAAAATGTAAAAAAAATTCAAATTAAATTCAATTATGAGATTGTAAAACGATTTAAAGCGAGTAATAAGGCTTTTGCAAGCTTGAGTGACTATAAATGAACTTTTCTTGTCAATGGATGGCTTTTGCTTCACGTTTCTCGACATAAATATTCAATTAAAATATGTTCTAACAAAAAAATGTAAAAAAATTCATCTTAAAATCTTTTGAGAGATTATAAAGGCATTTAAAACGAGTAATAAGCTTCCGTAGGCATGAATGACTATAAACGAACTTTTCTTATGAATGGACGGCTTTCGCTTCACGTTTCCCGAGGTCAACAATCAATTATAATCTGTTTTAATCAAAAAATGTAAAAAATTCAAATTAAATTCAATTATGGGATTATGAAAGCATTTAAAGCGAGTAATAGGACTTTCGTAAGCATGAGTGACTATAAATAAATTTTTCTTGGCAATGGATGGCTTACGCTTCAAGTTTTCCAAGATAAACAATCAATTACAATCTGTTTTAATCAAAAAATGTAAACAAAATCAAATTAAATTTAATTATGGGATTATAAAAGTATTTAAAGCGAGTACTAAGGCTTTCGTAGCCATGAGTGACTATAAATAAACTTTTATGGTCAATGGATGGCTTTTGCTGTACGTTTGTCGAGGCAAGTATTCAATTATAATATGTTCTAACAAAAAATATAAAAAAATTCAACTTAAAATCATTTATGAGATTATAAAGGCATTTAAATCGAGTAATAGGCTTCCGAAGGAATGAATGACTACAAACAAACTTTTCTTATCAATGGATGGATTTCGCTTCACGTTACTCGAGCTAAAATATCAATTATAATCTGTTTTACTCAAAAAATGTAAAAAAAATTCAAATTAAATTCAATTATGAGATTATAAAACGATTTAAAGCGAGTAATAAGGCTTTTGCAAGCTTGAGTGACTATAAATGAACTTTTCTTGTCAATGGATGGCTTTTGCTTCACGTTTCTCGACATAAATATTCAATTAAAATATGTTCAAACAAAAAACTGTAAAAAAATTCATCTTAAAATCTTTTGAGAGATTATAAAGGCATTTAAAATGAGAAATAAGCTTCCGTAAGCATGAATGACTATAAACAAACTTTTCTTATCAATGGACGGCTTTCGCTTCACGTTTCCCAAGGTCAACAATCAATTATAATCTGTTTTAATCAAAAAATGTAAAAAATTCAAATTAAATTCAATTATGGGATTATGAAAGCATTTAAAGCGAGTAATAAGGCTTTCGTAAGCATGAGTGACTATAAATAAATTTTTCTTGGCAATGGATGGCTTTCGCTTCACGTTACTCGAGGTAAAATATCAATTATAATCTGTTTTACTAAAAAAATGTAAAAAAAATTCAAATTAAATTCAATTATGAGATTATAAAACGATTTAAAGCGAGTAATAAGACTTTTGCAGGCTTGAGTGACTATAAACGAACTTTTCTTGTCAATGGATGGCTTTTGCTTCACGTTTCTTGACATAAATATTCAATTAAAATATGTTCTATCAAAAAACTATAAAAAAATTCATCTTAAAATCTTTTGAGAGATTATAAAGGCATTTAAAACGAGTAATAAGCTTCCGTAGGCATGAATGACTATAAACGAACTTTTCTTATCAATGGATGACTTTCGCTTCATGTTTCCCGAGGTCAACAATCAATTATAATCTGTTTAAATCAAAAAAGGTAAAAAATTCAAATTAAATTCAATTATGGGATTATGAAAGCATTTAAAGCGAGTAATAAGGCTTTCTTAGCCATGAGTGACTATAAATGAACTTTTCTGATCAATGTATGGCTTTTGCTTTACCTTTCTTGAGGCAAGTATTCAATTATAATATGTTCTAACAAAAAATATAAAAAAAATCAACTTAAAATCATTTATGAGATTATAAAGGCATTTAAATCGAGTAATAGGCTTCCAAAGGAAAGAATGACTACAAACAAACTTTTCTTATCGATGGATGGCTTTCGCTTCACGTTACTCGAGGTAAAATATCAATTATAATCTGTTTTACTCAAAAAATGTAAAAAAAATTCAAATTAAATTCAATTATGAGATTATAAAACGATTTAAAGCGAGTAATAAGGCTTTTGCAGGCTTGAGTGACTATAAATGAACTTTTCTTGTCAATGGATGGCTTTTGCTTCACGTTTCTCGGCATAAATATTCAATTAAAATATGTTCTAACAAAAAAATGTAAAAAAATTCATCTTAAAATCTTTTGAGAGATTATAAAGGCATTTAAAACGAGTAATAAGCTTCCGTAGGCATGAATGACTATAAACGAACTTTTCTTATCAATGGATGGCTTTCGCTTCACGTTTCCCGAGGTCAACAAACAATTATAATCTGTTTAAATCAAAAAAGGTAAAAAATTCAAATTAAATTCAATTAAGGGATTATGAAAGCATTTAAAGCGAGTAATAAGGCTTTCGTAAGCATGAGTGACTATAAATAATTTTTTCTTGGCAATAGATGGCTTTCGCTTCATGTTTCCCAAGATAAACAATCAATTACAATATGTTTTAATCAAAAAATGTAAACAAAATCAAATTTAATTTAATTATGGGATTATAAAAGCATTTAAAGCGAGTAATAAGGCTTTCGTAGCCATGAGTGACTATAAATGAACTTTTCTGGTCAATGGATGGCTTTTGCTTTACGTTTCTCGAGGCAAGTATTCAATTATAATATGTTCTAACAAAAAATATAAAAAAATTCAACTTAAAATCATTTATGCGATTATAAAGGCATTTAAATCGAGTAATAGGCTTCCGAAGGAATGAATGACTACAAACAAACTTTTCTTATCAATGGATGGCTTTTGCTTCACGTTACTCGAGGTAAAATAGCAATTATAATCTGTTTTACTCAAAAAATGTAAAAAAAATTCAAATTAAATTCAATTATGAGATTATAAAACGATTTAAAGCGAGTAATAAGGCTTTTGCAGGCTTTAGTGACTATAAATGAACTTTTCTTATCAATGGATGGCTTTTGCTTCACGGTTCTCGACGTAAATATTCAATTATAATGTGTTCTAACAAAAAATGTATAAAACTTCAGCTTAAAATCTTTTGTGAGATAATAAAGGCATTTAAATCGAGTAATAAGCTTCCGAAGGCATGAATGACTATAAACGAACTTTTCTTACCAATTGATGGCTTTCGTTTCACGTTTCTCGATGTAAACAATCAATTATAATCTGTTTTAATAAAAAAATGTAAAAAATTCAAACTAAATTCAATTCTGGGATTACATAAGCATTTAAAGCGAGTGATAACGCTGTCGTAGACATGAGTGACTATAAATGAACTTTTCTTATCAATGGATGGCTTTCTCTTCACGTTTCCCGAGGTAAACAATTAATTATAATTTATTTTAATCAAAAAATATAAAAAAATTAAAATTAAATTCAATTATGAGGTTATAAACCCATTTAAAGCGAGTAATAAGGCTTTCGTAGGCACAAGGGACTATAAATGAACTTTTTCTGTCAGTGGATGGCGTTTGCTTCACGTTTCTCAAGGTAAACGTTCAATTATAATCTGTTTTAACAAAAAATGTAAAACAAATTCAATTTAAAATCATTTGTGAGATTATAAAGGCAATTAAATCGAGTAATAGGCTTCCAAAGTAATGAATGACTACAAATGGACTTTTCTTATCAACGGATGGCTTTCGCTTCACGTTTCCCGAGGTAAACAATTAATTATAATTTGTTTTAATCAAAAAATGTGAAAAAATTGAAATCAAATTCAATTACGAGATCATAAAATCATTTAAAACGATTAATAAGGCTTTTGTAGGCATGAGTGAAGATAAATAAACTTTTCCTGTCAGTGGATGGCTTTTGCTTCACGTTTCTCAAGGCAAACATTCAATTATAATTTGTTTTAACAAAAAATGTAAAAAAAATTCAACTTAAAATCATTTGTGAGATTATAAAAGCATTTAAATTGAGTAATAGGCTTCCGAAGGAATGAATGACTACAAACGAACTTTTCTTATCAATGGATGGCTTTCGCTTCACGTTACTCAAGGTAAATAATTAATTATAATCTGTTTTAATCAAAAAATGTAAAAAAATTGAAATTAAATTCAATTATGAGATTATAAAATCATTTAAAGCGAGTAATAAGGCTTTCATAGGCATGAGGGACTATAATTGAACTTTTTCTGTCAGTGGATGGCTTTTGCTTCACGTTTCTCAAGGCAAACGTTCAATTATAATCTGTTTAAAAAAAATGTAAAAAAAATTCACCTTAAAATCATTTGTGAGATTATAAAGGCATTTAAATCGAGTAATAGGCTTTCGAAGGAATGAATGACTACAAACGAACTTTTCTTATCAATGGATGGCTTTTGCTTCATGTTACTCGAGGCAAACAATCAATGATAATTTGTTTTACTAATAAAATGTAAGAAAATTCAAATTAAATTCAATTACGAGATTATAAAACGATTTAAAGCGAGTAATAAGGCTTTTACAAGCATGAGTGAATATAAATGAACTTTTCTTATCAATGGATGGCTTTCGCTTCACGTTACTCGAGGTAAACAATCAATTATAATCCATTTTACTCAAAAAATGTAAACAAAATTCAAATTAAATTCAATTATGAGATTATAAAACGATTTAAAGCGAGTAATACAGCTTTTGCAGGCATGAGTGACTATAAATGAACTTTTCTTGTCAATTGATGGCTTTTGCTTCACGTTTTTCGATGTAAATATTCAATTATAATATGTTCTAACAAAAAATGTAAAAAAATTCAGCTTAAAATCTTTTGTGAGATTATAAAGGCATTTAAATCGAGTAATAAGCTTCCGAAGGCATGAATGACTATAAACGAACTTTTCTTATCAATGGATGGCTTTTGCTTCACGTTACTCGAGGCAAACAATCAATGATAATTTGTTTAACTAAAAAAATGTAAAAAAATTCAAATTAAATTCAATTACGAGATTATAAAACGATTTAAAGCGAGTAGTAAGGCTTTTATAGGCATGAGTGACTATAAATGAACTTTTCTTATCAATGGATGGCTTTTGCTTCACGTTACTCGAGGCAAACAATCAATTATAATCTGTTTTACTCAAAAAATGTAAAAAAAAATTCAAATTAAATTCAATTACGAGATTATAAAACGATTTAAAGAGAGTAATAAAGCTTTTGTAGGCATGAGTGACTATAAATGAACTTTTCTTATCAATGGATGGCTTTTGCTTCACGGTTCTCGACGTAAATATTCAATTATAATGTGTTCTAACAAAAAATGTATAAAACTTCAGCTTAAAATCTTTTGTGAGATAATAAAGGCATTTAAATCGAGTAATAAGCTTCCGAAGGCATGAATGACTATAAACGAACTTTTCTTACCAATTGATGGCTTTCGTTTCACGTTTCTCGATGTAAACAATCAATTATAATCTGTTTTAATAAAAAAATGTAAAAAATTCAAACTAAATTCAATTCTGGGATTACATAAGCATTTAAAGCGAGTGATAACGCTGTCGTAGACATGAGTGACTATAAATGAACTTTTCTTATCAATGGATGGCTTTCTCTTCACGTTTCCCGAGGTAAACAATTAATTATAATTTGTTTTAATCAAAAAATATAAAAAAATTAAAATTAAATTCAATTATGAGGTTATAAACCCATTTAAAGCGAGTAATAAGGCTTTCGTAGGCACAAGGGACTATAAATGAACTTTTTCTGTCAGTGGATGGCGTTTGCTTCACGTTTCTCAAGGTAAACGTTCAATTATAATCTGTTTTAACAAAAAATGTAAAACAAATTCAATTTAAAATCATTTGTGAGATTATAAAGGCAATTAAATCGAGTAATAGGCTTCCAAAGTAATGAATGACTACAAATGGACTTTTCTTATCAACGAATGGCTTTCGCTTCACGTTTCCCAAGGTAAATAATTAATTATAATTTGTTTTAATCAAAAAATGTAAAAAAATTGAAATCAAATTCAATTATGAGATCATAAAATCATTTAAAACGATTAATAAGGCTTTCGTAGGCATGAGTGAAGATAAATAAACTTTTCCTGTCAGTGGATGGCTTTTGCTTCACGTTTCTCAAGGCAAACATTCAATTATAATATGTTTTAACAAAAAATGTAAAAAAAATTCAACTTAAAATCATTTGTGAGATTATAAAAGCATTTAAATTGAGTAATAGGCTTCCGAAGGAATGAATGACTACAAACGAACTTTTCTTATCAATGGATGGCTTTCGCTTCACGTTACTCAAGGTAAATAATTAATTATAATCTGTTTTAATCAAAAAATGTAAAAAAATTGAAATTAAATTCAATTATGAGATTATAAAATCATTTAAAGCGAGTAATAAGGCTTTCATAGGCATGAGGGACTATAATTGAACTTTTTCTGTCAGTGGATGGCTTTTGCTTCACGTTTCTCAAGGCAAACGTTCAATTATAATCTGTTTAAAAAAAATGTAAAAAAAATTCACCTTAAAATCATTTGTGAGATTATAAAGGCATTTAAATCGAGTAATAGGCTTTCGAAGGAATGAATGACTACAAACGAACTTTTCTTATCAATGGATGGCTTTTGCTTCATGTTACTCGAGGCAAACAATCAATGATAATTTGTTTTACTAATAAAATGTAAGAAAATTCAAATTAAATTCAATTACGAGATTATAAAACGATTTAAAGCGAGTAATAAGGCTTTTACAAGCATGAGTGAATATAAATGAACTTTTCTTATCAATGGATGGCTTTCGCTTCACGTTACTCGAGGTAAACAATCAATTATAATCCGTTTTACTCAAAAAATGTAAACAAAATTCAAATTAAATTCAATTATGAGATTATAAAACGATTTAAAGCGAGTAATACAGCTTTTGCAGGGATGAGTGACTATAAATGAACTTTTCTTGTCAATTGATGGCTTTTGCTTCACGTTTTTCGATGTAAATATTCAATTATAATATGTTCTAACAAAAAATGTAAAAAAATTCAGCTTAAAATCTTTTGTGAGATTATAAAGGCATTTAAATCGAGTAATAAGCTTCCGAAGGCATGAATGACTATAAACGAACTTTTCTTATCAATGGATGGCTTTTGCTTCACGTTACTCGAGGCAAACAATCAATGATAATTTGTTTTACTAAAAAAATGTAAAAAAATTCAAATTAAATTCAATTACGAGATTATAAAACGATTTAAAGCGAGTAGTAAGGCTTTTATAGGCATGAGTGACTATAAATGAACTTTTCTTATCAATGGATGGCTTTTGCTTCACGTTACTCGAGGCAAACAATCAATTTTAATTTGTTTTACTCAAAAAATGTAAAAAAATTCAAATTAAATTCAATTATGAGATTATAAAACGATTTAAAGAGAGTAATAAAGCTTTTGTAGGCATGAGTGACTATAAATGAACTTTTCTTATCAATGGATGGCTTTTGCTTCACGGTTCTCGACGTAAATATTCAATTATAATGTGTTCTAACAAAAAATATATAAAACTTCAGCTTAAAATCTTTTGTGAGATAATAAAGGCATTGAAATAGAGTAATAAGCTTCCGAAGGCATGAATGACTATAAACGAACTTTTCTTACCAATTGATGGCTTTCGTTTCACGTTTCTCGATGTAAACAATCAATTATAATCTGTTTTAATAAAAAAATGTAAAAAATTCAAACTAAATTCAATTCTGGGATTACATAAGCATTTAAAGCGAGTGATAACGCTGTCGTAGACATGAGTGACTATAAATGAACTTTTCTTATCAATGGATGGCTTTCTCTTCACGTTTCCCGAGGTAAACAATTAATTATAATTTGTTTTAATCAAAAAATATAAAAAAATTAAAATTAAATTCAATTATGAGGTTATAAACCCATTTAAAGCGAGTAATAAGGCTTTCGTAGGCACAAGGGACTATAAATGAACTTTTTCTGTCAGTGGATGGCGTTTGCTTCACGTTTCTCAAGGTAAACGTTCAATTATAATCTGTTTTAACAAAAAATGTAAAACAAATTCAATTTAAAATCATTTGTGAGATTATAAAGGCAATTAAATCGAGTAATAGGCTTCCAAAGTAATGAATGACTACAAATGGACTTTTCTTATCAACGGATGGCTTTCGCTTCACGTTTCCCGAGGTAAACAATTAATTATAATTTGTTTTAATCAAAAAATGTAAAAAAATTGAAATCAAATTCAATTATGAGATCATAAAATCATTTAAAACGATTAATAAGGCTTTCGTAGGCATGAGTGAAGATAAATAAACTTTTCCTGTCAGTGGATGGCTTTTGCTTCACGTTTCTCAAGGCAAACATTCAATTATAATTTGTTTTAACAAAAAATGTAAAAAAAATTCAACTTAAAATCATTTGTGAGATTATAAAAGCATTTAAATTGAGTAATAGGCTTCCGAAGGAATGAATGACTACAAACGAACTTTTCTTATCAATGGATGGCTTTCGCTTCACGTTACTCAAGGTAAATAATTAATTATAATCTGTTTTAATCAAAAAATGTAAAAAAATTAAAATTAAATTCAATTATGAGATTATAAAATCATTTAAAGCGAGTAATAAGGCTTTCATAGGCATGAGGGACTATAATTGAACTTTTTCTGTCAGTGGATGGCTTTTGCTTCACGTTTCTCAAGGCAAACGTTCAATTATAATCTGTTTAAAAAAAATGTAAAAAAAATTCACCTTAAAATCATTTGTGAGATTATAAAGGCATTTAAATCGAGTAATAGGCTTTCGAAGGAATGAATGACTACAAACGAACTTTTCTTATCAATGGATGGCTTTTGCTTCATGTTACTCGAGGCAAACAATCAATGATAATTTGTTTTACTAATAAAATGTAAGAAAATTCAAATTAAATTCAATTACGAGATTATAAAACGATTTAAAGCGAGTAATAAGGCTTTTACAAGCATGAGTGAATATAAATGAACTTTTCTTATCAATGGATGGCTTTCGCTTCACGTTACTCGAGGTAAACAATGAATTATAATCCGTTTTACTCAAAAAATGTAAACAAAATTCAAATTAAATTCAATTATGAGATTATAAAACGATTTAAAGCGAGTAATACAGCTTTTGCAGGCATGAGTGACTATAAATGAACTTTTCTTGCCAATTGATGGCTTTTGCTTCACGTTTTTCGATGTAAATATTCAATTATAATATGTTCTAACAAAAAATGTAAAAAAATTCAGCTTAAAATCTTTTGTGAGATTATAAAGGCATTTAAATCGAGTAATAAGCTTCCGAAGGCATGAATGACTATAAACGAACTTTTCTTATCAATGGATGGCTTTTGCTTCACGTTACTCGAGGCAAACAATCAATGATAATTTTTTTTTCTAAAAAAATGTAAAAAAATTCAAATTCAATTCAATTACGAGATTATAAAACGATTTAAAGCGAGTAGTAAGGCTTTTATAGGCATGAGTGACTATAAATGAATTTTTCTTATCAATGGATGGCTTTTGCTTCACGTTACTTGAGGCAAACAATCAATTATAATCTGTTTTACTCAAAAAATGTAAAAAAAATTCAAATTAAATTCAATTATGAGATTATAAAACGATTTAAAGAGAGTAATAAAGCTTTTGTAGGCATGAGTGACTATAAATGAACTTTTCTTATCAATGGATGGCTTTTGCTTCATGGTTCTCGACGTAAATATTCAATTATAATGTGTTCTAACAAAAAATGTATAAAACTTCAGCTTAAAATCTTTTGTGAGATAATAAAGGCATTTAAATCGAGTAATAAGCTTCCGAAGGCATGAATGACTATAAACGAACTTTTCTTACCAATTGATGGCTTTCGTTTCACGTTTCTCGATGTAAACAATCAATTATAATCTGTTTTAATAAAAAAATATAAAAAATTCAAACTAAATTCAATTCTGGGATTACATAAGCATTTAAAGCGAGTGATAACGCTGTCGTAGACATGAGTGACTATAAATGAACTTTTCTTATCAATGGATGGCTTTCTCTTCACGTTTCCCGAGGTAAACAATTAATTATAATTTGTTTTAATCAAAAAATATAAAAAAATTAAAATTAAATTCAATTATGAGGTTATAAACCCATTTAAAGCGAGTAATAAGGCTTTCGTAGGCACAAGGGACTATAAATGAACTTTTTCTGTCAGTGGATGGCGTTTGCTTCACGTTTCTCAAGGTAAACGTTCAATTATAATCTGTTTTAACAAAAAATGTAAAACAAATTCAATTTAAAATCATTTGTGAGATTATAAAGGCAATTAAATCGAGTAATAGGCTTCCAAAGTAATGAATGACTACAAATGGACTTTTCTTATCAACGAATGGCTTTCGCTTCACGTTTCCCAAGGTAAACAATTAATTATAATTTGTTTTAATCAAAAAATGTAAAAAAATTGAAATCAAATTCAATTATGAGATCATAAAATCATTTAAAACGATTAATAAGGCTTTCGTAGGCATGAGTGAAGATAAATAAACTTTTCCTGTCAGTGGATGGCTTTTGCTTCACGTTTCTCAAGGCAAACATTCAATTATAATATGTTTTAACAAAAAATGTAAAAAAAATTCAACTTAAAATCATTTGTGAGATTATAAAAGCATTTAAATTGAGTAATAGGCTTCCGAAGGAATGAATGACTACAAACGAACTTTTCTTATCAATGGATGGCTTTTGCTTCACGTTACTCAAGGTAAATAATTAATTATAATCTGTTTTAATCAAAAAATGTAAAAAAATTGAAATTAAATTCAATTATGAGATTATAAAATCATTTAAAGCGAGTAATAAGGCTTTCATAGGCATGAGGGACTATAATTGAACTTTTTCTGTCAGTGGATGGCTTTTGCTTCACGTTTCTCAAGGCAAACGTTCAATTATAATCTGTTTAAAAAAAATGTAAAAAACATTCACCTTAAAATCATTTGTGAGATTATAAAGGCATTTAAATCGAGTAATAGGCTTTCGAAGGAATGAATGACTACAAACGAACTTTTCTTATCAATGGATGGCTTTTGCTTCATGTTACTCGAGGCAAACAATCAATGATAATTTGTTTTACTAATAAAATGTAAGAAAATTCAAATTAAATTCAATTACGAGATTATAAAACGATTTAAAGCGAGTAATAAGGCTTTTACAAGCATGAGTGAATATAAATGAACTTTTCTTATCAATGGATGGCTTTCGCTTCACGTTACTCGAGGTAAACAATCAATTATAATCCGTTTTACTCAAAAAATGTAAACAAAATTCAAATTAAATTCAATTATGAGATTATAAAACGATTTAAAGCGAGTAATACAGCTTTTGCAGGGATGAGTGACTATAAATGAACTTTTCTTGTCAATTGATGGCTTTTGCTTCACGTTTTTCGATGTAAATATTCAATTATAATATGTTCTAACAAAAAATGTAAAAAAATTCAGCTTAAAATCTTTTGTGAGATTATAAAGGCATTTAAATCGAGTAATAAGCTTCCGAAGGCATGAATGACTATAAACGAACTTTTCTTATCAATGGATGGCTTTTGCTTCACGTTACTCGAGGCAAACAATCAATGATAATTTGTTTTACTAAAAAAATGTAAAAAAATTCAAATTAAATTCAATTACGAGATTATAAAACGATTTAAAGCGAGTAGTAAGGCTTTTATAGGCATGAGTGACTATAAATGAACTTTTCTTATCAATGGATGGCTTTTGCTTCACGTTACTCGAGGCAAACAATCAATTTTAATTTGTTTTACTCAAAAAATGTAAAAAAATTCAAATTAAATTCAATTATGAGATTATAAAACGATTTAAAGAGAGTAATAAAGCTTTTGTAGGCATGAGTGACTATAAATGAACTTTTCTTATCAATGGATGGCTTTTGCTTCACGGTTCTCGACGTAAATATTCAATTATAATGTGTTCTAACAAAAAATATATAAAACTTCAGCTTAAAATCTTTTGTGAGATAATAAAGGCATTTAAATCGAGTAATAAGCTTCCGAAGGCATGAATGACTATAAACGAACTTTTCTTACCAATTGATGGCTTTCGTTTCACGTTTCTCGATGTAAACAATCAATTATAATCTGTTTTAATAAAAAAATGTAAAAAATTCAAACTAAATTCAATTCTGGGATTACATAAGCATTTAAAGCGAGTGATAACGCTGTCGTAGACATGAGTGACTATAAATGAACTTTTCTTATCAATGGATGGCTTTCTCTTCACGTTTCCCGAGGTAAACAATTAATTATAATTTGTTTTAATCAAAAAATATAAAAAAATTAAAATTAAATTCAATTATGAGGTTATAAACCCATTTAAAGCGAGTAAAAAGGCTTTCGTAGGCACAAGGGACTATAAATGAACTTTTTCTGTCAGTGGATGGCGTTTGCTTCACGTTTCTCAAGGTAAACGTTCAATTATAATCTGTTTTAACAAAAAATGTAAAACAAATTCAATTTAAAATCATTTGTGAGATTATAAAGGCAATTAAATCGAGTAATAGGCTTCCAAAGTAATGAATGACTACAAATGGACTTTTCTTATCAACGGATGGCTTTCGCTTCACGTTTCCCGAGGTAAACAATTAATTATAATTTGTTTTAATCAAAAAATGTAAAAAAATTGAAATCAAATTCAATTATGAGATCATAAAATCATTTAAAACGATTAATAAGGCTTTCGTAGGCATGAGTGAAGATAAATAAACTTTTCCTGTCAGTGGATGGCTTTTGCTTCACGTTTCTCAAGGCAAACATTCAATTATAATTTGTTTTAACAAAAAATGTAAAAAAAATTCAACTTAAAATCATTTGTGAGATTATAAAAGCATTTAAATTGAGTAATAGGCTTCCGAAGGAATGAATGACTACAAACGAACTTTTCTTATCAATGGATGGCTTTCGCTTCACGTTACTCAAGGTAAATAATTAATTATAATCTGTTTTAATCAAAAAATGTAAAAAAATTAAAATTAAATTCAATTATGAGATTATAAAATCATTTAAAGCGAGTAATAAGGCTTTCATAGGCATGAGGGACTATAATTGAACTTTTTCTGTCAGTGGATGGCTTTTGCTTCACGTTTCTCAAGGCAAACGTTCAATTATAATCTGTTTAAAAAAAATGTAAAAAAAATTCACCTTAAAATCATTTGTGAGATTATAAAGGCATTTAAATCGAGTAATAGGCTTTTGAAGGAATGAATGACTACAAACGAACTTTTCTTATCAATGGATGGCTTTTGCTTCATGTTACTCGAGGCAAACAATCAATGATAATTTGTTTTACTAATAAAATGTAAGAAAATTCAAATTAAATTCAATTACGAGATTATAAAACGATTTAAAGCGAGTAATAAGGCTTTTACAAGCATGAGTGAATATAAATGAACTTTTCTTATCAATGGATGGCTTTCGCTTCACGTTACTCGAGGTAAACAATGAATTATAATCCGTTTTACTCAAAAAATGTAAACAAAATTCAAATTAAATTCAATTATGAGATTATAAAACGATTTAAAGCGAGTAATACAGCTTTTGCAGGCATGAGTGACTATAAATGAACTTTTCTTGCCAATTGATGGCTTTTGCTTCACGTTTTTCGATGTAAATATTCAATTATAATATGTTCTAACAAAAAATGTAAAAAAATTCAGCTTAAAATCTTTTGTGAGATTATAAAGGCATTTAAATCGAGTAATAAGCTTCCGAAGGCATGAATGACTATAAACGAACTTTTCTTATCAATGGATGGCTTTTGCTTCACGTTACTCGAGGCAAACAATCAATGATAATTTTTTTTTCTAAAAAAATGTAAAAAAATTCAAATTCAATTCAATTACGAGATTATAAAACGATTTAAAGCGAGTAGTAAGGCTTTTATAGGCATGAGTGACTATAAATGAATTTTTCTTATCAATGGATGGCTTTTGCTTCACGTTACTTGAGGCAAACAATCAATTATAATCTGTTTTACTCAAAAAATGTAAAAAAAATTCAAATTAAATTCAATTATGAGATTATAAAACGATTTAAAGAGAGTAATAAAGCTTTTGTAGGCATGAGTGACTATAAATGAACTTTTCTTATCAATGGATGGCTTTTGCTTCATGGTTCTCGACGTAAATATTCAATTATAATGTGTTCTAACAAAAAATGTATAAAACTTCAGCTTAAAATCTTTTGTGAGATAATAAAGGCATTTAAATCGAGTAATAAGCTTCCGAAGGCATGAATGACTATAAACGAACTTTTCTTACCAATTGATGGCTTTCGTTTCACGTTTCTCGATGTAAACAATCAATTATAATCTGTTTTAATAAAAAAATATAAAAAATTCAAACTAAATTCAATTCTGGGATTACATAAGCATTTAAAGCGAGTGATAACGCTGTCGTAGACATGAGTGACTATAAATGAACTTTTCTTATCAATGGATGGCTTTCTCTTCACGTTTCCCGAGGTAAACAATTAATTATAATTTGTTTTAATCAAAAAATATAAAAAAATTAAAATTAAATTCAATTATGAGGTTATAAACCCATTTAAAGCGAGTAATAAGGCTTTCGTAGGCACAAGGGACTATAAATGAACTTTTTCTGTCAGTGGATGGCGTTTGCTTCACGTTTCTCAAGGTAAACGTTCAATTATAATCTGTTTTAACAAAAAATGTAAAACAAATTCAATTTAAAATCATTTGTGAGATTATAAAGGCAATTAAATCGAGTAATAGGCTTCCAAAGTAATGAATGACTACAAATGGACTTTTCTTATCAACGAATGGCTTTCGCTTCACGTTTCCCAAGGTAAACAATTAATTATAATTTGTTTTAATCAAAAAATGTAAAAAAATTGAAATCAAATTCAATTATGAGATCATAAAATCATTTAAAACAATTAATAAGGCTTTCGTAGGCATGAGTGAAGATAAATAAACTTTTCCTGTCAGTGGATGGCTTTTGCTTCACGTTTCTCAAGGCAAACATTCAATTATAATATGTTTTAACAAAAAATGTAAAAAAAATTCAACTTAAAATCATTTGTGAGATTATAAAAGCATTTAAATTGAGTAATAGGCTTCCGAAGGAATGAATGACTACAAACGAACTTTTCTTATCAATGGATGGCTTTTGCTTCACGTTACTCAAGGTAAATAATTAATTATAATCTGTTTTAATCAAAAAATGTAAAAAAATTGAAATTAAATTCAATTATGAGATTATAAAATCATTTAAAGCGAGTAATAAGGCTTTCATAGGCATGAGGGACTATAATTGAACTTTTTCTGTCAGTGGATGGCTTTTGCTTCACGTTTCTCAAGGCAAACGTTCAATTATAATCTGTTTAAAAAAAATGTAAAAAACATTCACCTTAAAATCATTTGTGAGATTATAAAGGCATTTAAATCGAGTAATAGGCTTTCGAAGGAATGAATGACTACAAACGAACTTTTCTTATCAATGGATGGCTTTTGCTTCATGTTACTCGAGGCAAACAATCAATGATAATTTGTTTTACTAATAAAATGTAAGAAAATTCAAATTAAATTCAATTACGAGATTATAAAACGATTTAAAGCGAGTAATAAGGCTTTTACAAGCATGAGTGAATATAAATGAACTTTTCTTATCAATGGATGGCTTTCGCTTCACGTTACTCGAGGTAAACAATCAATTATAATCCGTTTTACTCAAAAAATGTAAACAAAATTCAAATTAAATTCAATTATGAGATTATAAAACGATTTAAAGCGAGTAATACAGCTTTTGCAGGGATGAGTGACTATAAATGAACTTTTCTTGTCAATTGATGGCTTTTGCTTCACGTTTTTCGATGTAAATATTCAATTATAATATGTTCTAACAAAAAATGTAAAAAAATTCAGCTTAAAATCTTTTGTGAGATTATAAAGGCATTTAAATCGAGTAATAAGCTTCCGAAGGCATGAATGACTATAAACGAACTTTTCTTATCAATGGATGGCTTTTGCTTCACGTTACTCGAGGCAAACAATCAATGATAATTTGTTTTACTAAAAAAATGTAAAAAAATTCAAATTAAATTCAATTACGAGATTATAAAACGATTTAAAGCGAGTAGTAAGGCTTTTATAGGCATGAGTGACTATAAATGAACTTTTCTTATCAATGGATGGCTTTTGCTTCACGTTACTCGAGGCAAACAATCAATTTTAATTTGTTTTACTCAAAAAATGTAAAAAAATTCAAATTAAATTCAATTATGAGATTATAAAACGATTTAAAGAGAGTAATAAAGCTTTTGTAGGCATGAGTGACTATAAATGAACTTTTCTTATCAATGGATGGCTTTTGCTTCACGGTTCTCGACGTAAATATTCAATTATAATGTGTTCTAACAAAAAATATATAAAACTTCAGCTTAAAATCTTTTGTGAGATAATAAAGGCATTTAAATCGAGTAATAAGCTTCCGAAGGCATGAATGACTATAAACGAACTTTTCTTACCAATTGATGGCTTTCGTTTCACGTTTCTCGATGTAAACAATCAATTATAATCTGTTTTAATAAAAAAATGTAAAAAATTCAAACTAAATTCAATTCTGGGATTACATAAGCATTTAAAGCGAGTGATAACGCTGTCGTAGACATGAGTGACTATAAATGAACTTTTCTTATCAATGGATGGCTTTCTCTTCACGTTTCCCGAGGTAAACAATTAATTATAATTTGTTTTAATCAAAAAATATAAAAAAATTAAAATTAAATTCAATTATGAGGTTATAAACCCATTTAAAGCGAGTAAAAAGGCTTTCGTAGGCACAAGGGACTATAAATGAACTTTTTCTGTCAGTGGATGGCGTTTGCTTCACGTTTCTCAAGGTAAACGTTCAATTATAATCTGTTTTAACAAAAAATGTAAAACAAATTCAATTTAAAATCATTTGTGAGATTATAAAGGCAATTAAATCGAGTAATAGGCTTCCAAAGTAATGAATGACTACAAATGGACTTTTCTTATCAACGGATGGCTTTCGCTTCACGTTTCCCGAGGTAAACAATTAATTATAATTTGTTTTAATCAAAAAATGTAAAAAAATTGAAATCAAATTCAATTATGAGATCATAAAATCATTTAAAACGATTAATAAGGCTTTCGTAGGCATGAGTGAAGATAAATAAACTTTTCCTGTCAGTGGATGGCTTTTGCTTCACGTTTCTCAAGGCAAACATTCAATTATAATTTGTTTTAACAAAAAATGTAAAAAAAATTCAACTTAAAATCATTTGTGAGATTATAAAAGCATTTAAATTGAGTAATAGGCTTCCGAAGGAATGAATGACTACAAACGAACTTTTCTTATCAATGGATGGCTTTCGCTTCACGTTACTCAAGGTAAATAATTAATTATAATCTGTTTTAATCAAAAAATGTAAAAAAATTAAAATTAAATTCAATTATGAGATTATAAAATCATTTAAAGCGAGTAATAAGGCTTTCATAGGCATGAGGGACTATAATTGAACTTTTTCTGTCAGTGGATGGCTTTTGCTTCACGTTTCTCAAGGCAAACGTTCAATTATAATCTGTTTAAAAAAAATGTAAAAAAAATTCACCTTAAAATCATTTGTGAGATTATAAAGGCATTTAAATCGAGTAATAGGCTTTTGAAGGAATGAATGACTACAAACGAACTTTTCTTATCAATGGATGGCTTTTGCTTCATGTTACTCGAGGCAAACAATCAATGATAATTTGTTTTACTAATAAAATGTAAGAAAATTCAAATTAAATTCAATTACGAGATTATAAAACGATTTAAAGCGAGTAATAAGGCTTTTACAAGCATGAGTGAATATAAATGAACTTTTCTTATCAATGGATGGCTTTCGCTTCACGTTACTCGAGGTAAACAATGAATTATAATCCGTTTTACTCAAAAAATGTAAACAAAATTCAAATTAAATTCAATTATGAGATTATAAAACGATTTAAAGCGAGTAATACAGCTTTTGCAGGCATGAGTGACTATAAATGAACTTTTCTTGCCAATTGATGGCTTTTGCTTCACGTTTTTCGATGTAAATATTCAATTATAATATGTTCTAACAAAAAATGTAAAAAAATTCAGCTTAAAATCTTTTGTGAGATTATAAAGGCATTTAAATCGAGTAATAAGCTTCCGAAGGCATGAATGACTATAAACGAACTTTTCTTATCAATGGATGGCTTTTGCTTCACGTTACTCGAGGCAAACAATCAATGATAATTTTTTTTTCTAAAAAAATGTAAAAAAATTCAAATTCAATTCAATTACGAGATTATAAAACGATTTAAAGCGAGTAGTAAGGCTTTTATAGGCATGAGTGACTATAAATGAATTTTTCTTATCAATGGATGGCTTTTGCTTCACGTTACTTGAGGCAAACAATCAATTATAATCTGTTTTACTCAAAAAATGTAAAAAAAATTCAAATTAAATTCAATTATGAGATTATAAAACGATTTAAAGAGAGTAATAAAGCTTTTGTAGGCATGAGTGACTATAAATGAACTTTTCTTATCAATGGATGGCTTTTGCTTCATGGTTCTCGACGTAAATATTCAATTATAATGTGTTCTAACAAAAAATGTATAAAACTTCAGCTTAAAATCTTTTGTGAGATAATAAAGGCATTTAAATCGAGTAATAAGCTTCCGAAGGCATGAATGACTATAAACGAACTTTTCTTACCAATTGATGGCTTTCGTTTCACGTTTCTCGATGTAAACAATCAATTATAATCTGTTTTAATAAAAAAATATAAAAAATTCAAACTAAATTCAATTCTGGGATTACATAAGCATTTAAAGCGAGTGATAACGCTGTCGTAGACATGAGTGACTATAAATGAACTTTTCTTATCAATGGATGGCTTTCTCTTCACGTTTCCCGAGGTAAACAATTAATTATAATTTGTTTTAATCAAAAAATATAAAAAAATTAAAATTAAATTCAATTATGAGGTTATAAACCCATTTAAAGCGAGTAATAAGGCTTTCGTAGGCACAAGGGACTATAAATGAACTTTTTCTGTCAGTGGATGGCGTTTGCTTCACGTTTCTCAAGGTAAACGTTCAATTATAATCTGTTTTAACAAAAAATGTAAAACAAATTCAATTTAAAATCATTTGTGAGATTATAAAGGCAATTAAATCGAGTAATAGGCTTCCAAAGTAATGAATGACTACAAATGGACTTTTCTTATCAACGAATGGCTTTCGCTTCACGTTTCCCAAGGTAAACAATTAATTATAATTTGTTTTAATCAAAAAATGTAAAAAAATTGAAATCAAATTCAATTATGAGATCATAAAATCATTTAAAACAATTAATAAGGCTTTCGTAGGCATGAGTGAAGATAAATAAACTTTTCCTGTCAGTGGATGGCTTTTGCTTCACGTTTCTCAAGGCAAACATTCAATTATAATATGTTTTAACAAAAAATGTAAAAAAAATTCAACTTAAAATCATTTGTGAGATTATAAAAGCATTTAAATTGAGTAATAGGCTTCCGAAGGAATGAATGACTACAAACGAACTTTTCTTATCAATGGATGGCTTTTGCTTCACGTTACTCAAGGTAAATAATTAATTATAATCTGTTTTAATCAAAAAATGTAAAAAAATTGAAATTAAATTCAATTATGAGATTATAAAATCATTTAAAGCGAGTAATAAGGCTTTCATAGGCATGAGGGACTATAATTGAACTTTTTCTGTCAGTGGATGGCTTTTGCTTCACGTTTCTCAAGGCAAACGTTCAATTATAATCTGTTTAAAAAAAATGTAAAAAACATTCACCTTAAAATCATTTGTGAGATTATAAAGGCATTTAAATCGAGTAATAGGCTTTCGAAGGAATGAATGACTACAAACGAACTTTTCTTATCAATGGATGGCTTTTGCTTCATGTTACTCGAGGCAAACAATCAATGATAATTTGTTTTACTAATAAAATGTAAGAAAATTCAAATTAAATTCAATTACGAGATTATAAAACGATTTAAAGCGAGTAATAAGGCTTTTACAAGCATGAGTGAATATAAATGAACTTTTCTTATCAATGGATGGCTTTCGCTTCACGTTACTCGAGGTAAACAATCAATTATAATCCGTTTTACTCAAAAAATGTAAACAAAATTCAAATTAAATTCAATTATGAGATTATAAAACGATTTAAAGCGAGTAATACAGCTTTTGCAGGGATGAGTGACTATAAATGAACTTTTCTTGTCAATTGATGGCTTTTGCTTCACGTTTTTCGATGTAAATATTCAATTATAATATGTTCTAACAAAAAATGTAAAAAAATTCAGCTTAAAATCTTTTGTGAGATTATAAAGGCATTTAAATCGAGTAATAAGCTTCCGAAGGCATGAATGACTATAAACGAACTTTTCTTATCAATGGATGGCTTTTGCTTCACGTTACTCGAGGCAAACAATCAATGATAATTTGTTTTACTAAAAAAATGTAAAAAAATTCAAATTAAATTCAATTACGAGATTATAAAACGATTTAAAGCGAGTAGTAAGGCTTTTATAGGCATGAGTGACTATAAATGAACTTTTCTTATCAATGGATGGCTTTTGCTTCACGTTACTCGAGGCAAACAATCAATTTTAATTTGTTTTACTCAAAAAATGTAAAAAAATTCAAATTAAATTCAATTATGAGATTATAAAACGATTTAAAGAGAGTAATAAAGCTTTTGTAGGCATGAGTGACTATAAATGAACTTTTCTTATCAATGGATGGCTTTTGCTTCACGGTTCTCGACGTAAATATTCAATTATAATGTGTTCTAACAAAAAATATATAAAACTTCAGCTTAAAATCTTTTGTGAGATAATAAAGGCATTTAAATCGAGTAATAAGCTTCCGAAGGCATGAATGACTATAAACGAACTTTTCTTACCAATTGATGGCTTTCGTTTCACGTTTCTCGATGTAAACAATCAATTATAATCTGTTTTAATAAAAAAATGTAAAAAATTCAAACTAAATTCAATTCTGGGATTACATAAGCATTTAAAGCGAGTGATAACGCTGTCGTAGACATGAGTGACTATAAATGAACTTTTCTTATCAATGGATGGCTTTCTCTTCACGTTTCCCGAGGTAAACAATTAATTATAATTTGTTTTAATCAAAAAATATAAAAAAATTAAAATTAAATTCAATTATGAGGTTATAAACCCATTTAAAGCGAGTAAAAAGGCTTTCGTAGGCACAAGGGACTATAAATGAACTTTTTCTGTCAGTGGATGGCGTTTGCTTCACGTTTCTCAAGGTAAACGTTCAATTATAATCTGTTTTAACAAAAAATGTAAAACAAATTCAATTTAAAATCATTTGTGAGATTATAAAGGCAATTAAATCGAGTAATAGGCTTCCAAAGTAATGAATGACTACAAATGGACTTTTCTTATCAACGGATGGCTTTCGCTTCACGTTTCCCGAGGTAAACAATTAATTATAATTTGTTTTAATCAAAAAATGTAAAAAAATTGAAATCAAATTCAATTATGAGATCATAAAATCATTTAAAACGATTAATAAGGCTTTCGTAGGCATGAGTGAAGATAAATAAACTTTTCCTGTCAGTGGATGGCTTTTGCTTCACGTTTCTCAAGGCAAACATTCAATTATAATTTGTTTTAACAAAAAATGTAAAAAAAATTCAACTTAAAATCATTTGTGAGATTATAAAAGCATTTAAATTGAGTAATAGGCTTCCGAAGGAATGAATGACTACAAACGAACTTTTCTTATCAATGGATGGCTTTCGCTTCACGTTACTCAAGGTAAATAATTAATTATAATCTGTTTTAATCAAAAAATGTAAAAAAATTAAAATTAAATTCAATTATGAGATTATAAAATCATTTAAAGCGAGTAATAAGGCTTTCATAGGCATGAGGGACTATAATTGAACTTTTTCTGTCAGTGGATGGCTTTTGCTTCACGTTTCTCAAGGCAAACGTTCAATTATAATCTGTTTAAAAAAAATGTAAAAAAAATTCACCTTAAAATCATTTGTGAGATTATAAAGGCATTTAAATCGAGTAATAGGCTTTTGAAGGAATGAATGACTACAAACGAACTTTTCTTATCAATGGATGGCTTTTGCTTCATGTTACTCGAGGCAAACAATCAATGATAATTTGTTTTACTAATAAAATGTAAGAAAATTCAAATTAAATTCAATTACGAGATTATAAAACGATTTAAAGCGAGTAATAAGGCTTTTACAAGCATGAGTGAATATAAATGAACTTTTCTTATCAATGGATGGCTTTCGCTTCACGTTACTCGAGGTAAACAATGAATTATAATCCGTTTTACTCAAAAAATGTAAACAAAATTCAAATTAAATTCAATTATGAGATTATAAAACGATTTAAAGCGAGTAATACAGCTTTTGCAGGCATGAGTGACTATAAATGAACTTTTCTTGCCAATTGATGGCTTTTGCTTCACGTTTTTCGATGTAAATATTCAATTATAATATGTTCTAACAAAAAATGTAAAAAAATTCAGCTTAAAATCTTTTGTGAGATTATAAAGGCATTTAAATCGAGTAATAAGCTTCCGAAGGCATGAATGACTATAAACGAACTTTTCTTATCAATGGATGGCTTTTGCTTCACGTTACTCGAGGCAAACAATCAATGATAATTTTTTTTTCTAAAAAAATGTAAAAAAATTCAAATTCAATTCAATTACGAGATTATAAAACGATTTAAAGCGAGTAGTAAGGCTTTTATAGGCATGAGTGACTATAAATGAATTTTTCTTATCAATGGATGGCTTTTGCTTCACGTTACTCGAGGCAAACAATCAATTATAATCTGTTTTACTCAAAAAATGTAAAAAAAATTCAAATTAAATTCAATTATGAGATTATAAAACGATTTAAAGAGAGTAATAAAGCTTTTGTAGGCATGAGTGACTATAAATGAACTTTTCTTATCAATGGATGGCTTTTGCTTCACGGTTCTCGACGTAAATATTCAATTATAATGTGTTCTAACAAAAAATGTATAAAACTTCAGCTTAAAATCTTTTGTGAGATAAAAAAGGCATTTAAATCGAGTAATAAGCTTCCGAAGGCATGAATGACTATAAACGAACTTTTCTTACCAATTGATGGCTTTCGCTTCACGTTTCTCGATGTAAACAATCAATTATAATCTGTTTTAATAAAAAAATGTAAAAAATTCAAACTAAATTCAATTCTGGGATTACATAAGCATTTAAAGCGAGTGATAACGCTGTCGTAGACATGAGTGACTATAAATGAACTTTTCTTATCAATGGATGGCTTTCTCTTCACGTTTCCCGTGGTAAACAATTAATTATAATTTGTTTTAATCAAAAAATATAAAAAAATTAAAATTAAATTCAATTATGAGGTTATAAACCCATTTAAAACGAGTAATAAGGCTTTCGTAGGCACAAGGGACTATAAATGAACTTTTTCTGTCAGTGGATGGCGTTTGCTTCACGTTTCTCAAGGTAAACGTTCAATTATAATCTGTTTTAACAAAAAATGTAAAACAAATTCAATTTAAAATCATTTGTGAGATTATAAAGGCAATTAAATCGAGTAATAGGCTTCCAAAGTAATGAATGACTACAAATGGACTTTTCTTATCAACGGATGGCTTTCGCCTCACGTTTCCTGAGGTAAACAATTAATTATAATTTGTTTTAATCAAAAAATGTAAAAAAATTGAAATCAAATTCAATTATGAGATCATAAAATCGTTTAAAACGATTAATAAGGCTTTCGTAGGCATGAGTGAAGATAAATAAACTTTTCCTGTCAGTGGATGGCTTTTGCTTCACGTTTCTCAAGGCAAACATTCAATTATAATTTGTTTTAACAAAAAATGTAAAAAAAAATTCAACTTAAAATCATTTGTGAGATTATAAAAGCATTTAAATTGAGTAATAGGCTTCCGAAGGAATGAATGACTACAAACGAACTTTTCTTATCAATGGATGGCTTTCGCTTCACGTTACTCAAGGTAAATAATTAATTATAATATTTTTAATCAAAAAATGTAAAGAAATTGAAATTAAATTCAATTATAAGATTATAAAATCATTTAAAGTGAGTAATAAGGCTTTCATAGGCATGAGGGACTATATTTGAACTTTTTCTATCAGTGGATGGCTTTTGCTTCACGTTTCTCAAGGCAAACGTTCAATTATAATCTGTTTTAACAAAAAATGTAAAACAAATTCAATTTAAAATCATTTGTGAGATTATAAAGGCAATTAAATCGAGTAATAGGTTTCCAAAGTAATGAATGACTACAAATGGACTTTTCTTATCAACGGATGGCTTTCGCTTCACGTTTCCCGAGGTAAACAATTAATTATAATTTGTTTTAATCAAAAAATGTAAAAAAATTGAAATCAAATTCAATTATGAGATCATAAAATCATTTAAAACGATTAATAAGGCTTTCGTAGGCATGAGTGAAGATAAATAAACTTTTCCTGTCAGTGGATGGCTTTTGCTTCACGTTTCTCAAGGCAAACATTCAATTATAATTTGTTTTAACAAAAAATGTAAAAAAAATTCAACTTAAAATCTTTTGTGAGATTATAAAGGCATTTAAATCGAGTAATAAGCTTCCGAAGGCATGAATGACTATAAACGAACTTTTCTTATCAATGGATGGCTTTTGCTTCACGTTACTCGAGGCAAACAATCAATGATAATTTGTTTTACTAAAAAAATGTAAAAAAATTCAAATTAAATTAAATTACGAGATTATAAAACGATTTAAAGCGAGTAGTAAGGCTTTTATAGGTATGAGTGACTATAAATGAACTTTTCTTATCAATGGATGGCTTTTGCTTCACGTTACTCGAGGCAAACAATCGATTATAATCTGTTTTACTCAAAAAATATAAAAAAAAATTCAAATTAAATTCAATTATGAGATTATAAAACGATTTAAAGAGAGTAATAAAGCTTTTGTAGGCATGAGTGACTATAAATGAACTTTTCTTATCAATGGATGGCTTTTGCTTCACGGTTCTCGACGTAAATATTCAATTATAATGTGTTCTAACAAAAAATGTATAAAACTTCAGCTTAAAATCTTTTGTGAGATAATAAAGGCATTTAAATCGAGTAATAAGCTTCCGAAGGCATGAATGACTATAAACGAACTTTTCTTACCAATTGATGGCTTTTGTTTCACGTTTCTCGATGTAAACAATCAATTATAATCTGTTTTAATAAAAAAATATAAAAAATTCAAACTAAATTCAATTCTGGGATTACATAAGCATTTAAAGCGAGTGATAACGCTGTCGTAGACATGAGTGACTATAAATGAACTTTTCTTATCAATGGATGGCTTTCTCTTCACGTTTCCCGAGGTAAACAATTAATTATAATTTGTTTTAATCAAAAAATATAAAAAAATTAAAATTAAATTCAATTATGAGGTTATAAACCCATTTAAAGCGAGTAATAAGGCTTTCGTAGGCACAAGGGACTATAAATGAACTTTTTCTGTCAGTGGATGGCGTTTGCTTCACGTTTCTCAAGGTAAACGTTCAATTATAATCTATTTTAACAAAAAATGTAAAACAAATTCAATTTAAAATCATTTATGAGATTATAAAGGCAATTAAATCGAGTAATAGGCTTCCAAAGTAATGAATGACTACAAATGGACTTTTCTTATCAACGGATGGCTTTCGCTTCACGTTTCCCGAGGTAAACAATTAATTATAATTTGTTTTAATCAAAAAATGTAAAAAAATTGAAATCAAATTCAATTATGAGATCATAAAATCATTTAAAACGATTAATAAGGCTTTCGTAGGCATGAGTGAAGATAAATAAACTTTTCCTGTCAGTGGATGGCTTTTGCTTCACGTTTCTCAAGGCAAACATTCAATTATAATTTGTTTTAACAAAAAATGTAAAAAAAATTCAACTTAAAATCATTTGTGAGATTATAAAAGCATTTAAATTGAGTAATAGGCTTCCGAAGGAATGAATGACTACAAACGAACTTTTCTTATCAATGGATGGCTTTCGCTTCACGTTACTCAAGGTAAATAATTAATTATAATCTGTTTTAATCAAAAAATGTAAAAAAATTGAAATTAAATTCAATTATGAGATTATAAAATCATTTAAAGCGAGTAATAAGGCTTTCATAGGCATGAGGGACTATAATTGAACTTTTTCTGTCAGTGGATGGCTTTTGCTTCACGTTTCTCAAGGCAAACGTTCAATTATAATCTGTTTAAAAAAAATGTAAAAAAAGTTCACCTTAAAATCATTTGTGAGATTATAAAGGCATTTAAATCGAGTAATAGGCTTTCGAAGGAATGAATGACTACAAACGAACTTTTCTTATCAATGGATGGCTTTGCTTCATGTTACTCGAGGCAAACAATCAATGATAATTTGTTTTACTAATAAAATGTAAGAAAATTCAAATTAAATTCAATTACGAGATTATAAAACGATTTAAAGCGAGTAATAAGGCTTTTACAAGCATGAGTGAATATAAATGAACTTTTCTTATCAATGGATGGCTTTCGCTTCACGTTACTCGAGGTAAACAATCAATTATAATCCGTTTTACTCAAAAAATGTAAACAAAATTCAAATTAAATTCAATTATGAGATTATAAAACGATTTAAAGCGAGTAATACAGCTTTTGCAGGCATGAGTGACTATAAATGAACTTTTCTTGTCAATTGATGGCTTTTGCTTCGCGTTTTTCGATGTAAATATTCAATTATAATATGTTCTAACAAAAAATGTAAAAAAATTCAGCTTAAAATCTTTTGTGAGATTATAAAGGCATTGAAATCGAGTAATAAGCTTCCGAACGCATGAATGACTATAAACGAACTTTTCTTATCAATGGATGGCTTTTGCTTCACGTTACTCGAGGCAAACAATCAATGATAATTTGTTTTACTAAAAAAATGTAAAAAAATTCAAATTAAATTCAATTACGAGATTATAAAACGATTTAAAGCGAGTAGTAAGGCTTTTATAGGCATGAGTGACTATAAATGAACTTTTCTTATCAATGGATGGCATTTGCTTCACGTTACTCGAGGCAAACAATCAATTATAATCTGTTTTACTCAAAAAATGTAAAAAAAATTCAAATTCAATTCAATTATGAGATTATAAAACGATTTAAAGAGAGTAATAAAGCTTTTGTAGGCATGAGTGACTATAAATGAACTTTTCTTATCAATGGATGGCTTTTGCTTCACGGTTCTCGACGTAAATATTCAATTATAATGTGTTCTAACAAAAAATGTATAAAACTTCAGCTTAAAATCTTTTGTGAGATAAAAAAGGCATTTAAATCGAGTAATAAGCTTCCGAAGGCATGAATGACTATAAACGAACTTTTCTTACCAATTGATGGCTTTCGCTTCACGTTTCTCGATGTAAACAATCAATTATAATCTGTTTTAATAAAAAAATGTAAAAAATTCAAACTAAATTCAATTCTGGGATTACATAAGCATTTAAAGCGAGTGATAACGCTGTCGTAGACATGAGTGACTATAAATGAACTTTTCTTATCAATGGATGGCATTTGCTTCACGTTACTCGAGGCAAACAATCAATTATAATCTGTTTTACTCAAAAAATGTAAAAAAAATTCAAATTCAATTCAATTATGAGATTATAAAACGATTTAAAGAGAGTAATAAAGCTTTTGTAGGCATGAGTGACTATAAATGAACTTTTCTTATCAATGGATGGCTTTTGCTTCACGGTTCTCGACGTAAATATTCAATTATAATGTGTTCTAACAAAAAATGTATAAAACTTCAGCTTAAAATCTTTTGTGAGATAATAAAGGCATTTAAATCGAGTAATAAGCTTCCGAAGGCATGAATGACTATAAACGAACTTTTCTTACCAATTGATGGCTTTCGCTTCACGTTTCTCGATGTAAACAATCAATTATAATCTGTTTTAATAAGAAAATGTAAAAAATTCAAACTAAATTCAATTCTGGGATTACATAAGCATTTAAAGCGAGTGATAACGCTGTCGTAGACATGAGTGACTATAAATGAACTTTTCTTCGCAATGGATGGCTTTCTCTTCACGTTTCCCGAGGTAAACAATTAATTATAATTTGTTTTAATCAAAAAATATAAAAAAATTAAAATTAAATTCAATTATGAGGTTATAAACCCATTTAAAGCGAGTAATAAGGCTTTCGTAGGCACAAGGGACTATAAATGATTTTTTTCTGCCAGTGGATGGCGTTTGCTTCACGTTTCTCAAGGTAAACGTTCAATTATAATCTGTTTTAACAAAAAAATGTAAAACAAATTCAATTTAAAATCATTTGTGAGATTATAAAGGCAATTAAATCGAGTAATAGGCTTCCAAAGTAATGAATGACTACAAATGGACTTTTCTTATCAACGGATGGCTTTCGCTTCACGTTTCCCGAGGTAAACAATTAATTATAATTTGTTTTAATCAAAAAATGTAAAAAAATTGAAATCAAATTCAATTATGAGATTATAAAATCATTTAAAATGATTAATAAGGCTTTCGTAGGCATAAGTGAAGATAAATAAACTTTTCCTGTCAGTGGATGGCTTTTGCTTCACGTTTCTCAAGGCAAACATTCAATTATAATTTGTTTTAACAAAAAATGTAAAAAAAATTCAACTTAAAATCATTTGTGAGATTATAAAAGCATTTAAATTGAGTAATAGGCTTCCGAAGGAATGACTGAATACAAACGAACTTTTCTTATCAATGGATGGCTTTCGCTTCACGTTACTCAAGGTAAATAATTAATTATAATCTGTTTTAATCAAAAAATGTAAAAAAATTGAAATTAAATTCAATTATGAGATTATAAAATCATTTAAAGCGAGTAATAAGGCTTTCATAGGCAGGAGGGACGATAATTGAAATTTTTCTGTCAGTGGATGGCTTTTGCTTCACGTTTCTCAAGGTAAACGTTCAATTATAATCTGTTTAAAAAAATGTAAAAAAAATTCACCTTAAAATCATTTGTGAGATTATAAAGGCATTTAAATCGAGTAATAGGCTTTCGAAGGAATGAATGACTACAAACGAATTTTTCTTATCAATGGATGGCTTTTGCTTCATGTTACTCGAGGCAAACAATCAATGATAATTTGTTTTACTAATAAAATGTAAGAAAATTAAAATTAAATTCAATTACGAGATTATAAAACGATTTAAAGCAAGTAATAAGGCTTTTACAAGCATGAGTGAATATAAATGAACTTTTCTTATCAATGGATGGCTTTCGCTTCACGTTACTCAAGCTAAACAATCAATTATAATCTGTTTTACTGAAAAAATGTAAAAAAAATTCAAATTAAATTCAATTATGAGATTATAAAACGATTTAAAGAGAGTAATAAAGCTTTTGTAGGCATGAGTGACTATAAATGAACTTTTCTTGTCAATTGATGGCTTTTGTTTCACGTTTTTCGATGTAAATATTCAATTACAATATGTTCTAACAAAAAAAGTAAAAAAATTCAGCTTAAAATCTTTTGTGAGATTATAAAGGCATTTAAATCGAGTAATAAGCTTCCGAAGGCATGAATGACTATAAACGAACTTTTCTTATCAATGGATGGCTTTTGCTTCACGTTACTCGAGGCAAACAATCAATGATAATTTGTTTTACTAAAAAAATGTAAAAAAATTCAAATTCAATTCAATTACGAGATTATAAAACGATTTAAAGCGAGTAGTAAGGCTTTTATAGGCATGAGTGACTATAAATGAACTTTTCTTATCAATGGATGGCATTTGCTTCACGTTACTCGAGGCAAACAATCAATTATAATCTGTTTTACTCAAAAAATGTAAAAAAAATTCAAATTCAATTCAATTATGAGATTATAAAACGATTTAAAGAGAGTAATAAAGCTTTTGTAGGCATGAGTGACTATAAATGAACTTTTCTTATCAATGGATGGCTTTCTTTTCACGTTTCCCGAGGTAAACAATTAATTATAATTTGTTTTAATCAAAAAATATAAAAAAATTAAAATTAAATTCAATTATGAGGTTATAAACCCATTTAAAGCGAGTAATAAGGCTTTCGTAGGCACAAGGGACTATAAATGAACTTTTTCTGTCAATGGATGGCGTTTGCTTCACGTTTCTCAAGGTAAACGTTCAATTATAATCTGTTTTAACAAAAAATGTAAAACAAATTCAATTTAAAATCATTTGTGAGATTATAAAGGCAATTAAATCGAGTAATAGGCTTCCAAAGTAATGAATGACTACAAATGGACTTTTCTTATCAACGGATGGCTTTCGCTTCACGTTTCCCGAGGTAAACAATTAATTATAATTTGTTTTAATCAAAAAATGTAAAAAAATTGAAATCAAATTCAATTATGAGATTATAAAATCATTTAAAACGATTAATAAGGCTTTCGTAGGCATGAGTGAAGATAAATAAACTTTTTCTGTCAGTGGATGGCTTTTGCTTCACGTTTCTCAAGGCAAACATTCAATTATAATTTGTTTGAACAAAAAATGTAAAAAAAATTCAACTTAAAATCATTTGTGAGATTATAAAAGCATTTAAATTGGGTAATAGGCTTCCGAAGGAATGAATGACTACAAACGAACTTTTCTTATCAATGGATGGCTTTCGCTTCACGTTACTCAAGGTAAATAATTAATTATAATCTGTTTTAATCAAAAAATGTAAAAACATTTAAATTAAATTCAATTATGAGACTATAAAATCATTTAAAGCGAGTAATAATGCTTTCATAGGTATGAGGGACTATAATTGAACTTTTTCTGCCAGTGGATGGCTTTTGCTTCACGTTTCTCAAGGCAAACGTTCAATTATAATCTGTTTAAAAAAAATGTAAAAAAAATTCACCTTAAAATCATTTGCGAGATTATAAAGGCATTTAAATAGAGTAATAGGCTTTCGATGGAATGAATGACTACAAACGAACTTTTCTTATCAATGGATGGCTTTTGCTTCATGTTACTCGAGGCAAACAATCAATGATAATTTGTTTTACTAATAAAATGTAAGAAAATTCAAATTAAATTCAATTACGAGATTATAAAATGATTTAAAGCGAGTAATAAGGCTTTTACAAGCATGAGTGAATATAAATGAACTTTTCTTATCAATGGATGGCTTTCGCTTCACGTTACTCGAGGTAAACAATCAATTATAATCTGTTTTACTCAAAAAATGTAAACAAAATTCAAATTAAATTCAATTATGAGATTATAAAACGATTTAAAACGAGTAATACAGCTTTTGTAGGCTTGAGTGACTATAAATGAACTTTTCTTGTCAATTGATGGCTTTCGCTTCACGTTTTTCGATGTAAATATTCAATTATAATATGTTCTAACAAAAAATGTAAAAAAATTCAGCTTAAAATCTTTTGTGAGATAATAAAGGCATTTAAATCGAGTAATAAGCTTCCGAAGGCATGAATGACTATAAACGAACTTTTCTTATCAATGGATGGCTTTTGCTTCACGTTACTCGAGGCAAACAATCAATGATAATTTGTTTTACTAAAAAAATGTAAAAAAATTTAAATTAAATTCAATTATGAGATTATAAAATCATTTAAAGCGAGTAATAAGGCTTTCACAGGCATGAGGGACTATAATTGAACTTTTTCTGTCAGTGGATGGCTTTTTCTTCACGTTTCTCAAGGCAAACGTTCAATTATAATCTGTTTAAAAAACTGTAAAAAAAATTCACCTTAAAATCATTTGTGAGATTATAAAGGCATTTAAATCGAGTAATAGGCTTTCGAAGGAATGAATGACTACAAACGAACTTTTCTTATCAATGGATGGCTTTTGCTTCATGTTACTCGAGGCAAACAATCAATGATAATTTGTTTTACTAATAAAATGTAAGAAAATTCAAATTAAATTCAATTACGAAATTATAAAACGATTTAAAGCGAGTAATAAGGCTTTTACAAGCATGAGTGAATATAAATGAACTTTTCTTATCAATGGATGGCTTTCGCTTCACGTTACTCGAGGTAAACAATCAATTATAATCTGTTTTACTCAAAAAATGTAAACAAAATTCAAATTAAATTCAATTATGAGATTATAAAACGATTTAAAGCGAGTAATACAGCTTTTGCAGGCATGAGTGACTATAAATGAACTTTTCTTGTCAATTGATGGCTTTTGCTTCACGTTTTTCGATGTAATTATTCAATTATAATATGTTCTAACAAAAAATGTAAAAAAATTCAGCTTAAAATCTTTTGTGAGATTATTAAGGCATTTAAATCGAGTAATAAGTTTCCGAAGGCATGAATGACTATAAACGAACTTTTCTTATCAATGGATGGCTTTTGCTTCACGTTACTCGAGGCAAACAATCAATTATAATCTGTTTTAATCAAAAAATGTAAAAAATTCAAACTAAATTCAATTATGGGATTATAAAAGCATTTAAAGCGAGTGATAACGCTTTCGTAGACATGAGTGACTATAAATAAACTTTTCTTATCAATGGATGGCTTTCTCCTCATGTTTCCAGAGGTAAGCAATTAATTATAATTTGTTTTAATAAAAAAATATAAAAAAATAAAAATTACATTCAATTATGAGGTTATAAACCCATTCAAAGCGAGTAATAAGGCTTTCGTAGGCACAAGGGACTATAAATGAACTTTTTCTGTTAGTGGATGGCGTTTGCTTCACGTTTCTCAAGGCAAACGTTCAATTATAATCTGTTTTAATAAAAAATGTAAAAAAAATTCAACTTAAAATCATTTGTGAGATTATAAAGGCAATTGAATCGAGTAATAGGCTTCCGAAGGAATGAATGACTACAAACGGACTTTTCTTATCAATGGATGGCTTTCGCTTCACGTTACTCAAGGAAAAAAATTAATTATAATTTGTTTTAATCAAAAAATGAAAAAAAATTTAAGTTAAATTCAATTATGAGATTATAAAACCATTTAAAGCGAGTAATAAGGCTTTCGTAGGCATGAGGGACTATAATTGAACTTTTTCTGTCAGTGGATGGCTTTTGCTTTACATTTTTCAAGGCAAACGTTCAATTATAATCTGTTTAAAAAGAATGTAAAAAAAATTTAACTTAAAATCATTTGTGAGATTATAAAGGCATTTAAATCGAGTAATAGGCTTTCGAAGGAATGAATGACTACAAACGAACTTTTCTTATCAATGGATGGCTTTTGCTTCACGTTACTCGAGGCAAACAATCAATTATAATTTGTTTTACTAAAAAAATGTAAAAAAATTCAAATTAAATTCAATTACGAGATTATAAAACGATTTAAAGCGAGTAATAAGGCTTTTACAGGCATGAGTGACTATAAATGAACTTTTCTTGTAAATGGATGGCTTTTGCTTCACGTTTCTCAAGGCAAATATTCAATTATAATATGATCTACCAAAAAATGTAAAAATATTCAACTTAAAATCTTTTGTGAGATTATAAAGGCTTTTAAATCGAGTAATAGGCTTCCGAAGGCACAAATGACTATAAACGGCCACTTCTTTTCAATGGATGGCTTTTGCTTCACGATTCCTAAGGCAAACAATTAATTAGAATTTGGTTTAATAAAAAAATGTCAAAAAAATTTAAATTAAATTCAATTATAAGATTATAAAACTATTTAAAGCTAGTAATAAGGTTTTTGTAGGCATGAGGGACTATAATTGAACTTTTCCTGTCAGTGGATGGCTTTTGCTTCACGTTTCTCAAGGCAAACATTCAATTATAATCTGTTTTAATAAAAAATATAAACAAAATTCAACTTAAAATCATTTGTGAGATTATAAAGGCATTTAAATCGAGTAATAGGCTTTCGAAGGATTGAATGACTACAAACAAACTTTTCTTATCAATGGATGGCTTTCGCTTCACGTTACTCGAGGCAAAATATCAATTATAATCTGTTTGACTCAAAAAATGTAAAAAAAATTCAAATTAAATTCAATTATGAGATTATAAAACGATTTAAAGCGAGTAATAAGGCTTTTGCATACATGAGTGACTATAAAGGAACTTTTCTTATCAATGGATGGCTTTTGCTTCACGTTTCTCGACGTAAATATTCAATTAAAATATGTTCTAACAAAAAATGTAAAAAAATTCAAATTAAATTCTATTATGGGATTATAAAAGCATTTAAAGCGAGTAATAAGGCTTTCGTAGGCATAAGGGACTATAAATGAACTTTTCCTGTCAGTGGATGGCATTTGCTTCACGTTTCTCAAAGCAAACGTTCAATTATAATCTGTTTTAACAAAAAATGTAAAAAAAATTCAACTTAAAATCATTTGTGAGATTATAAAGGCAATTAAATCGAGTAATAGACTTCCGAAGGAATGAATGACTACAAATGGACTTTTCTTATCAATGGATGGCTTTCGCGGCACGTTACTTAAGGCAAACAATTAATTATAATCTATCTTAATCAAAAAATGTAAAAAAATTAAAATTAAATTCAATTATGAGATTATAAAACCATTTAAAGCGAGTAATAAGGCTTCCGTAGGCATGAGGGACTATAATTGAACTTTTTCTATCAGTGGATGGCTTTTGCTTCACGTTTCACAAGGCAAATGTTCAATTATAATCTGTTTTAACAAAAAATGTAAAAAAAATTCAACCTAAAATCATTTGTGAGATTATAAAGGCAATTAAATCGAGTAATAGGCTTCCGAAGGAATGAATGACTACAAATGGACTTTTCTTATCAATGGATGGCTTTTGCTTCACGTTACTTGAGGCAAACAATTAATTATAATCTGTTTTAATCAAAAAATGTAAAAAAATTTAAATTAAATTCAATTATGAGATTATAAAACCATTTAAAGCGAGTAATAAGGCTTTCGTAGGCATGAGGGACTATAATTGAACTTTTCCTGTCAGTGGATGGCTTTTGCTTCACGTTTCTTAAGGCAAACGTTCAATTATAATCTATTTTAACAATGAATGTAAAAAAAATTCAACTTAAAATCATTTGTGAGATTATAAAGGCAATTAAATCGAGTAATAGGCTTCCGAAGGAATAAATGACTACAAATGGACTTTTCTTATCAATGGATGGCTTTCGCGGCACGTTACTTCAGGCAAACAATTAATTATAATCTATCTTAATCAAAAAATGTAAACAATTTAAATTAAATTCAATTATGAGATTATAAAACCATTTAAAGCGAGTAATAAGGCTTTCGTAGGCATGAGGGACTATAATTGAACTTTTCCTGTCAGTGGATGGCTTTTGCTTCACGTTTCTTAAGGCAAACGTTCAATTATAATCTATTTTAACAATGAATGTAAAAAAAATTCAACTTAAAATCATTTGTGAGATTATAAAGGCAATTAAATCGAGTAATAGGCTTCCGAAGGAATGAATGACTACAAATGGACTTTTCCTATCAATGGATGGCTTTCGCGACACGTTACTTGAGGCAAACAATTAATTATAATCTATCTTAATAAAAAAATGTAAAAAATTTAAATTAAATTTAATTATGAGATTATAAAACCATTTAAAGCGAGTAATAAGGCTTTCGTAGGCATGAGGGACTATAATTGAACTTTTCCTGTCAGTGGATGGCTTTTGCTTCATGTTTCTCAAGGCAAACGTTCAATTATAATCTGTTTTAACAAAAAATATAAACAAAATTCAACTTAAAATCATTTGTGAGATTATAAAGGCATTTAAATCGAGTAATAGGCTTTCGAAGGAATGATTGACTACAAACGAACTTTTCTTATCAATGGATGGCTTTCGCTTCACGTTACTCGAGGCAAACAATCAATTATAATCTGTTTTACTCAACAAATGTAAAAAAGTTCAAATTAAATTCAATTACGAGATTATAAAATGATTTAAAGCGAGTAATAAGGCTTTTATAGGCATGAGTGACTATAAATAAACTTCTCTTGTCAATGGATGGTTTTTGCTTCACGTTTCTCGATGTAAATATTCAATTATAATATGTTCTAACAAAAAATATAAAAAAATTCTGCTGAAAATCTTTTGTGAGATTATGAAGGCATTTAAATCGAGTAATAAGCTTCCGAAGGCATGAATGACCATAAACGAACTTTTCCTATCAATGGATGGCTTTCGCCTCACATTTCCCGAGGTAAACAATCAATTATAATCTGTTTTAATCAATAAATATAAAAAATTTAAATTAAATTCAATTATGGGATTATAAAAGCTTTTAAAGCGAGTGATAACGCTTTCGTAGACATGAGTGATTATAAATGAACTTTTCTTATCAATGGATGGCTTTCTCTGCATGTTTCCCAAGGTAAACAATTAATTATAATTTCTTTTAATCAAAAAATATAAAAAAATTAAAATTAAATTCAATTATGAGATTATAAAACCATCTAAAGTGAGTAATAAGGCTTTCGTAGGCATAAGGGACTATAAATAAACCTTTCCTGTCAGTGGATGGCGTCTGCTTCACGTTTCTCAGAGCATACGTTCAATTATAATCTGTTTTAACAAAAAATGTAAAAAAAATTCAACTTAAAATCATTTGTGAGATTATAAAGGCAATTAAATCGAGTAATAGGCTTCCGAAGGAATGAATGACTACAAATGGACTTTTTTTATCAATGGATGGCTTTCGCTTCACGTTACTTGAGGCAAATAATTAATTATATTCTCTCTTAATCAAAAAATGTAAAAAAATTTAAATTAAATTCAATTATGAGATTATAAAACCATTTAAAGCGAGTAATAAGGCTTTCGTAGGCATGAGGGACTATAATTGAACTTTTCCTGTCAGTGGATGGCTTTTGCTTCACGTTTCTCAAGGCAAACGTTCAATTATAATCTATTTTAACAAAAAAATGTAAAAAAAAATTCAACTTAAAATCATTTGTGAGATTATAAAGGCATTTAAATCGAGTAATAGGCTTACGAAGGAATGAATGACTACAAACGAAGTTTTCTTATCAATGGATGGCTTTTGCTTCACGTTACTCAAGGCAAACAATCAATTATAATCTGTTTTACTCAAAAAATATATAAAAATTTAAATTAAATTCAATTACGAGATTATAAAACGATTTAAAGCGAGTAATAAGGCTTTTACAGGCATGAGTGACTATAAATGAACTTTTCTTGTAAATGGATGGCTTTTGCTTCACGTTTCTCAAGGTAAATATTCAATTATAATATGATCTAACAAAAAATGTAAAAAAATTCAACTTAAAATCTTTTGTGAGATTATAAAGGCATTTAAATCGAGTAGTAGGCTTCCGAAGGTACGAATGACTATAAAACTGACTTTTCTTTTCGATGGATGGCTTTCGCTTCACGATTCCTAAGGCAAACAATTAATTATAATCTGTTTTAATCAAAAAAATGTAAAAAAATTTAAATTAAATTCAATTATGAGATTATAAAACCATTTAAAGCGAGTAATAAGGCTTTCGTAGGCATGAGGGACTATAATTGAACTTTTCCTGTCAGTGGATGGCTTTTGCTTCACATTTCTCAAGGCAAACGTTCAATTATAATCTGTTTTAACAAAAAATGTAAAAAAAATTCAACCTAAAATCATTTGTGAGATTATAAAGGCAATTAAATCGAGTAATAGGCTTCCGAAGGAATGAATGACTACAAATGGACTTTTCTTATCAATGGATGGCTTTTGCTTCACGTTACTTGAGGCAAAAAATTAATTATAATCTGTTTTAATCAAAAAATGTAAAAAAATTTAAATTAAATTCAACTATGAGATTATAAAACCATTTAAAGCGAGTAATAAGGCTTTCGTAGGCATGAGGGACTATAATTGAACTTTTCCTGTTAGTGGATGGCTTTTGCTTCACGTTTCTGAAGGCAAACATTCAATTATAATCTATTTTAACAATAAATGTAAAAAAAATTCAACTTAAAATCATTTGTGAGATTATAAAGGCAATTAAATCGAGTAATAGGCTTCCGAAGGAATGAATGACTACAAATGGACTTTTCTTATCAATGGATGGCTTTTGCTTCACGTTACTTGAGGCAAACAATTAATTATAATCTATCTTAATCAAAAAAAGTAAAAAAAATTAAAATTAAATTCAATTATGAGATTATAAAACCATTTAAAGCGAGTAATAAGGCTTTCGTAGGCATGAGGGACTATAATTGAACTTTTCCTGTCAATGGATGGCGTTTGCTTCATGTTTCTCAGGGCATACGTTCAATTATAATCTGTTTTAACAAAAAATGTAAAAAAAATTCAACTTAAAATCATTTGTGAGATTATAAAGGCAATTAAATCGAGTAATAGGCTTCCGAAGGAATGAATGACTACAAATAGACTTTTCTTATCAATGGATGGCTTTTGCTTCACGTTACTTGAGGGAAACAATTAATTATAATCTATCTTAATCAAAAAATATAAAAAATTTAAAATTAAATTCAATTATGAGATTATAAAACCATTTAAAGCGAGTAATAAGGCTTTCGTAGGCATGAGGGACTATAATTGAACTTTTCCTGTCGGTGGATGGCTTTTGCTTCATGTTTCTCAAGGCAAACGTTCAATTATAATCTGTTTTAACAAAAAATATAAACAAAATTCAACTTAAAATCATTTGTGAGATTATAAAGGCAATTAAATCGAGTAATAGGCTTTCGAAGGAATGAATGACTACAAATGGACTTTTCCTATCAATGGATGGCTTTCGCTTCACGTTACTTGAGTCAAACAATTAATTATAATCTATATTAATCAAAAAATGTAAAAAAATTAAAATTAAATTCAATTATGAGATTATAAAACCATTTAAAGCGAGTAATAAGGCTTTCGTAAGCAGGAGGGACTATAATTGAACTTTTCCTGTCAGTGGATGGCTTTTGCTTCATGTTTCTCAAGGCAAACGTTCAATTATAATCTGTTTTAACAAAAAATATAAACAAAATTCAACTTAAAATCATTTGTGAGATTATAAAGGCATTTAAATCGAGTAATAGGCTTTCGAAGGAATGAATGACTACAAACGAACTTTTCTTATCAATGGATGGCTTTCGCTTCACGTTACTCGAGGCAAACAATCAATTATAATCTGTTTTACTCAACAAATGTAAAAAAGTTCAAATTAAATTCAATTACGAGATTATAAAACGATTTAAAGCGAGTAATAAGGCTTTTATAGGCATGAGTGACTATAAATAAACTTTTCTTGTCAATGGATGGTTTTTGCTTCACGTTTCTCGATATAAATATTCAATTATAATATGTTCTACCAAAAAATATAAAAAAATTCTGCTTAAAATCTTTTGTGAGATTATAAAGGCATTTAAATCGAGTAATAAGCTTCCGAAGGCATGAATGACCATAAACGAACTTTTCCTATCAATGGATGGCTTTCGCCTCACATTTCCCGAGGTAAACAATCAATTATAATCTGTTTTAATCAATAAATATAAAAAATTTAAATTAAATTCAATTATGGGCTTATAAAAGCTTTTAAAGCGAGTGATAACGCTTTCGTAGACATGAGTGATTATAAATGAACTTTTCTTATCAATGGATGGCTTTCTCTGCACGTTTCCCAAGGTAAAAAATTAATTATAATTTGTTTTAATCAAAAAATATAAAAAAATTAAAATTAAATTCAATTATGAGATTATAAAACCATCTAAAGTGAGTAATAAGGCTTTCGTAGGCATAAGGGACTATAAATGAACCTTTCCTGTCAGTGGATGGCGTTTGCTTCGCGTTTCTCAGGGCATACGTTCTATTATAATCCGTTTTAACAAAAAATGTAAAAAAAATTCAACTTAAAATCATTTGTGAGATTATAAAGGCAATTAAATCGAGTAATAGGCTTTCGAAGGAATGAATGACTACAAATGGACTTTTCTTATCAATGGAGGGCTTTCGCTTCACGTTACTCGAGGGAAATAATTAATTATAATCTGTTTTAATCAAAAAATGTAAAAAAATTTAAATTAAATTCAATTATGAGATTCTAAAACCATTTAAAGCAAGTAATAAGGTTTTCGAAGGCATGAGGGACTATAATTGAACTTTTCCTGTCAGTGGATGGCTTTTGCTTCACGTTTCTCAAGGCAAACGTTCAATTATAATCTATGTTAACAAAAAAATGTAAAAAAATTCAACTTAAAATCATTTGTGAGATTATAAAGGCATTTAAATCGAGTAATAGGCTTTCGAAGGAATGAATGACTACAAACGAACTTTTCTTATCAATGGATGGCTTTTGCTTCACGTTACTCAAGGCAAACAATCAATTATAATCTGTTTTACTCAAAAAATGTATAAAAATTTAAATTAAATTCAATTACGAGATTATAAAACGATTTAAAGCGAGTAATAAGGCTTTTACAGGCATGAGTGACTATAAATGAACTTTTCTTGTAAATGGATGGCTTTTGCTTCACGTTTCTCAAGGTAAATATTCAATTATAATATGATCTAACAAAAAATGTAAAAAAATTCAACTTAAAATCTTTTGTGAGATTATAAAGGCATTTAAATCGAGTAGTAGGCTTCCGAAGGTACGAATGACTATAAACGGACTTTTCTTTTCGATGGATGGCTTTCGCTTCACGATTCCTAAGGCAAACAATTAATTATAATCTGTTTTAATCAAAAAAATGTAAAAAAATTTAAATTAAATTCAATTATGAGATTATAAAACCATTTAAAGCGAGTAATAAGGCTTTCGTAGGCATGAGGGACTATAATTGAACTTTTCCTGTCAGTGGATGGCTTTTGCTTCACGTTTCTCAAGGCAAACGTTCAATTATAATCTGTTTTAACAAAAAATGTAAAAAAAATTCAACCTAAAATCATTTGTGAGATTATAAAGGCAATTAAATCGAGTAATAGGCTTCCGAAGGAATGAATGATTACAAATGGACTTTTCTTATCAATGAATGGCTTTTGCTTCACGTTACTTGAGGCAAAAAATTAATTATAATTTGTTTTAATAAAAAAATGTAAAAAAATTTAAATTAAATTCAATTATGAGATTATAAAACCATTTAAAGCGAGTAATAAGGCTTTCGTAGGCATGAGGGACTATAATTGAACTTTTCCTGTAAGTGGGTGGCTTTTGCTTCACGTTTCTCAAGGCAAACGTTCAATTATAATCTATTTTAACAATAAATGTAAAAAAAATTCAACTTAAAATCATTTGTGAGATTATAAAGGCATTTAAATCGAGTAATAGGCTTCCGAAGGAATGAATGATTACAAATGGACTTTTCTTATCAATGGATGGCTTTCGCGGCACGTTACTTAAGGCAAACAATTAATTATAATCTATCTTAATCAAAAAATGTAAACAATTTAAATTCAATTCAATTATGAGATTATAAAACCATTTAAAGCGAGTAATAAGGCTTTCGTAGGCATGAGGGACTATAATTGAACTTTTCCTGTCAGTGGATGGCTTTTGCTTCACATTTCTTAAGGCAAACGTTCAATTATAATCTATTTTAACAATGAATGTAAAAAAAATTCAACTTAAAATCATTTGTGAGATTATAAAGGCAATTAAATCGAGTAATAGGCTTCCGAAGAAATGAATGACTACAAATGGACTTTTCCTATCAATGGATGGCTTTCGCTTCACGTTACTTGAGGCAAACAATTAATTATAATCTGTTTTAATCAAAAAAATGTAAAAAAATTTAAATTAAATTCAATTATGAGATTATAAAACCATTTAAAGCGAGTAATAAGGCTTTCGTAGGCATGAGGGACTATAATTGAACTTTTCCTGTCAGTGGATGGCTTTTGCTTCACATTTCTCAAGGCAAACGTTCAATTATAATCTGTTTTAACAAAAAATGTAAAAAAAATTCAACCTAAAATCATTTGTGAGATTATAAAGGCAATTAAATCGAGTAATAGGCTTCCGAAGGAATGAATGACTACAAATGGACTTTTCTTATCAATGGATGGCTTTTGCTTCACGTTACTTGAGGCAAAAAATTAATTATAATCTGTTTTAATCAAAAAATGTAAAAAAATTTAAATTAAATTCAACTATGAGATTATAAAACCATTTAAAGCGAGTAATAAGGCTTTCGTAGGCATGAGGGACTATAATTGAACTTTTCCTGTTAGTGGATGGCTTTTGCTTCACGTTTCTGAAGGCAAACATTCAATTATAATCTATTTTAACAATAAATGTAAAAAAAATTCAACTTAAAATCATTTGTGAGATTATAAAGGCAATTAAATCGAGTAATAGGCTTCCGAAGGAATGAATGACTACAAATGGACTTTTCTTATCAATGGATGGCTTTTGCTTCACGTTACTTGAGGCAAACAATTAATTATAATCTATCTTAATCAAAAAAAGTAAAAAAAATTAAAATTAAATTCAATTATGAGATCATAAAACCATTTAAAGCGAGTAATAAGGCTTTCGTAGGCATGAGGGACTATAATTGAACTTTTCCTGTCAATGGATGGCGTTTGCTTCATGTTTCTCAGGGCATACGTTCAATTATAATCTGTTTTAACAAAAAATGTAAAAAAAATTCAACTTAAAATCATTTGTGAGATTATAAAGGCAATTAAATCGAGTAATAGGCTTCCGAAGGAATGAATGACTACAAATAGACTTTTCTTATCAATGGATGGCTTTTGCTTCACGTTACTTGAGGCAAACAATTAATTATAATCTATCTTAATCAAAAAATATAAAAAATTTAAAATTAAATTCAATTATGAGATTATAAAACCATTTAAAGCGAGTAATAAGGCTTTCGTAGGCATGAGGGACTATAATTGAACTTTTCCTGTCGGTGGATGGCTTTTGCTTCATGTTTCTCAAGGCAAACGTTCAATTATAATCTGTTTTAACAAAAAATATAAACAAAATTCAACTTAAAATCATTTGTGAGATTATAAAGGCAATTAAATCGAGTAATAGGCTTCCGAAGGAATGAATGACTACAAATGGACTTTTCCTATCAATGGATGGCTTTCGCTTCATGTTACTTGAGTCAAACAATTAATTATAATCTATATTAATCAAAAAATGTAAAAAAATTAAAATTAAATTCAATTATGAGATTATAAAACCATTTAAAGCGAGTAATAAGGCTTTCGTAAGCAGGAGGGACTATAATTGAACTTTTCCTGTCAGTGGATGGCTTTTGCTTCATGTTTCTCAAGGCAAACGTTCAATTATAATCTGTTTTAACAAAAAATATAAACAAAATTCAACTTAAAATCATTTGTGAGATTATAAAGGCATTTAAATCGAGTAATAGGCTTTCGAAGGAATGAATGACTACAAACGAACTTTTCTTATCAATGGATGGCTTTCGCTTCACGTTACTCGAGGCAAACAATCAATTATAATCTGTTTTACTCAACAAATGTAAAAAAGTTCAAATTAAATTCAATTACGAGATTATAAAACGATTTAAAGCGAGTAATAAGGCTTTTATAGGCATGAGTGACTATAAATAAACTTTTCTTGTCAATGGATGGTTTTTGCTTCACGTTTCTCGATATAAATATTCAATTATAATATGTTCTACCAAAAAATATAAAAAAATTCTGCTTAAAATCTTTTGTGAGATTATAAAGGCATTTAAATCGAGTAATAAGCTTCCGAAGGCATGAATGACCATAAACGAACTTTTCCTATCAATGGATGGCTTTCGCCTCACATTTCCCGAGGTAAACAATCAATTATAATCTGTTTTAATCAATAAATATAAAAAATTTAAATTAAATTCAATTATGGGCTTATAAAAGCTTTTAAAGCGAGTGATAACGCTTTCGTAGACATGAGTGATTATAAATGAACTTTTCTTATCAATGGATGGCTTTCTCTGCACGTTTCCCAAGGTAAAAAATTAATTATAATTTGTTTTAATCAAAAAATATAAAAAAATTAAAATTAAATTCAATTATGAGATTATAAAACCATCTAAAGTGAGTAATAAGGCTTTCGTAGGCATAAGGGACTATAAATGAACCTTTCCTGTCAGTGGATGGCGTTTGCTTCGCGTTTCTCAGGGCATACGTTCTATTATAATCCGTTTTAACAAAAAATGTAAAAAAAATTCAACTTAAAATCATTTGTGAGATTATAAAGGCAATTAAATCGAGTAATAGGCTTTCGAAGGAATGAATGACTACAAATGGACTTTTCTTATCAATGGAGGGCTTTCGCTTCACGTTACTCGAGGGAAATAATTAATTATAATCTGTTTTAATCAAAAAATGTAAAAAAATTTAAATTAAATTCAATTATGAGATTCTAAAACCATTTAAAGCAAGTAATAAGGTTTTCGAAGGCATGAGGGACTATAATTGAACTTTTCCTGTCAGTGGATGGCTTTTGCTTCACGTTTCTCAAGGCAAACGTTCAATTATAATCTATGTTAACAAAAAAATGTAAAAAAATTCAACTTAAAATCATTTGTGAGATTATAAAGGCATTTAAATCGAGTAATAGGCTTTCGAAGGAATGAATGACTACAAACGAACTTTTCTTATCAATGGATGGCTTTTGCTTCACGTTACTCAAGGCAAACAATCAATTATAATCTGTTTTACTCAAAAAATGTATAAAAATTTAAATTAAATTCAATTACGAGATTATAAAACGATTTAAAGCGAGTAATAAGGCTTTTACAGGCATGAGTGACTATAAATGAACTTTTCTTGTAAATGGATGGCTTTTGCTTCACGTTTCTCAAGGTAAATATTCAATTATAATATGATCTAACAAAAAATGTAAAAAAATTCAACTTAAAATCTTTTGTGAGATTATAAAGGCATTTAAATCGAGTAGTAGGCTTCCGAAGGTACGAATGACTATAAACGGACTTTTCTTTTCGATGGATGGCTTTCGCTTCACGATTCCTAAGGCAAACAATTAATTATAATCTGTTTTAATCAAAAAAATGTAAAAAAATTTAAATTAAATTCAATTATGAGATTATAAAACCATTTAAAGCGAGTAATAAGGCTTTCGTAGGCATGAGGGACTATAATTGAACTTTTCCTGTCAGTGGATGGCTTTTGCTTCACGTTTCTCAAGGCAAACGTTCAATTATAATCTGTTTTAACAAAAAATTTAAAAAAAATTCAACCTAAAATCATTTGTGAGATTATAAAGGCAATTAAATCGAGTAATAGGCTTCCGAAGGAATGAATGATTACAAATGGACTTTTCTTATCAATGAATGGCTTTTGCTTCACGTTACTTGAGGCAAAAAATTAATTATAATTTGTTTTAATAAAAAAATGTAAAAAAATTTAAATTAAATTCAATTATGAGATTATAAAACCATTTAAAGCGAGTAATAAGGCTTTCGTAGGCATGAGGGACTATAATTGAACTTTTCCTGTAAGTGGGTGGCTTTTGCTTCACGTTTCTCAAGGCAAACGTTCAATTATAATCTATTTTAACAATAAATGTAAAAAAAATTCAACTTAAAATCATTTGTGAGATTATAAAGGCATTTAAATCGAGTAATAGGCTTCCGAAGGAATGAATGATTACAAATGGACTTTTCTTATCAATGGATGGCTTTCGCGGCACGTTACTTAAGGCAAACAATTAATTATAATCTATCTTAATCAAAAAATGTAAACAATTTAAATTCAATTCAATTATGAGATTATAAAACCATTTAAAGCGAGTAATAAGGCTTTCGTAGGCATGAGGGACTATAATTGAACTTTTCCTGTCAGTGGATGGCTTTTGCTTCACATTTCTTAAGGCAAACGTTCAATTATAATCTATTTTAACAATGAATGTAAAAAAAATTCAACTTAAAATCATTTGTGAGATTATAAAGGCAATTAAATCGAGTAATAGGCTTCCGAAGAAATGAATGACTACAAATGGACTTTTCCTATCAATGGATGGCTTTCGCTTCACGTTACTTGAGGCAAACAATTAATTATAATCTATCTTAATCAAAAAATGTAAAAAAATTTAAATTAAATTCAATTATGAGATTATAAAACCATTTAAAGCGAGTAATAAGGCTTTCGTAGGCATGAGGGACTATAATTGAACTTTTCCTGTTAGTGGATGGCTTTTGCTTCACGTTTCTCAAGGCAAACGTTCAATTATAATCTATTTTAACAATAAATGTAAAAAAAATTCAACTTAAAATCATTTGTGAGATTATAAAGGCAATTAAATCGAGTAATAGGCTTCCGAAGGAATGAATGACTACAAATGGACTTTTCCTATCAATGGATGGCTTTCGCTTCACGTTACTTGAGGCAAACAATTAATTATAATCTATCTTAATCAAAAAATGTAAAAAAATTTAAATTCAATTCAATTATGAGATTATAAAACCATTTAAAGCGAGTAATAAGGCTTTCGTAGGCATGAGGGACTATAATTGAACTTTTCCTGTCAGTGGATGGCTTTTGCTTCATGTTTCTCAAGGCAAACGTTCAATTATAATCTGTTTTAACAAAAAATATAAACAAAATTCAACTTAAAATCATTTGTGAGATTATAAAGGCATTTAAATCGAGTAATAGGCTTTCGAAGGAATGAATGACTACAAACGAACTTTTCTTATCAATGGATGGCTTTCGCTTCACGTTACTCGAGGCAAACAATCAATTATAATCTGTTTTACTCAACAAATGTAAAAAAGTTCAAATTAAATTCAATTACGAGATTATAAAACGATTTAAAGCGAGTTATAAGGCTTTTATAGGCATGAGTGACTATAAATAAACTTTTCTTGTCAATGGATGGTTTTTGCTTCACGTTTCTCGATGTAAATATTCAATTATAATATGTTCTAGCAAAAAATATAAAAAAATTCTGCTTAAAATCTTTTGTGAGATTATAAAGGCATTTAAATCGAGTAATAAGCTTCCGAAGGCATGAATGACCATAAACGAACTTTTCCTATCAATGGATGGCTTTCGCCTCACATTTCCCGAGGTAAACAATCAATTATAATCTGTTTTAATCAATAAATATAAAAAATTTAAAGTAAATTCAATTATGGGATTATAAAAGCTTTTAAAGCGAGTGATAACGCTTTCGTAGACATGAGTGATTATAAATGAACTTTTCTTATCAATGGATGGCTTTCTCTGCACGTTTCCCAAGGTAAACAATTAATTATAATTTGTTTTAATCAAAAAATGTAAAAAAATTAAAATTAAATTCAATTATGAGATTATAAAACCATCTAAAGTGAGTAATAAGGCTTTCGTAGGCATAAGGGACTATAAATGAACCTTTCCTGTCAGTGGATGGCGTTTGCTTCACGTTTCTCAGGGCATACGTTCAATTATAATCTGTTTTAACAAAAAATGTAAAAAAAATTCAACTTAAAATCATTTGTGAGATTATAAAGGCAATTAAATCGAGTAATAGGCTTCCGAAGGAATGAATGACTACAAATGGACTTTTCTTATCAATGGATGGCTTTTGCTTCACGTTATTTAAGGCAAACAATTAATTATAATCTATCCTAATCAAAAAATGTAAAAAAATTTAAATTAAATTCAATTATGAGATTATAAAACCATTTAAAGCGAGTAATAAGGCTTTCGTAGGCATGAGGGACTATAATTGAACTTTTCCTGTCAGTGGATGGCTTTTGCTTCATGTTTCTCAAGGCAAACGTTCAATTATAATCTGTTTTAACAAAAAATATAAACAAAATTCAACTTAAAATCATTTGTGAGATTATAAAGGCATTTAAATCGAGTAATAGGCTTTCGAAGGAATGAATGACTACAAACGAACTTTTCTTATCAATGGATGGCTTTCGCTTCACCTTACTCGAGGCAAACAATCAATTATAATCTGTTTTACTCAAAAAATGGAAAAAAGTTCAAATTAAATTCAATTACGAGATTATAAAACGATTTAAAGCGAGTAATAAGGCTTTTATAGGCATGAGTGACTATAAATAAACTTTTCTTGTCAATGGATGGTTTTTGCTTCACGTTTCTCGATGTAAATATTCAATTATAATATGTTCTAACAAAAAATATAAAAAAATTCTGCTTAAAATCTTTGTGAGATTATAAAGGCATTTAAATCGAGTAATAAGCTTCCGAAGGCATGAATGACCAAAAACGAACTTTTCCTATCAATGGATGGCTTTCGCCTCACATTTCTCGAGGTAAACAATCAATTATAATATGTTTTAAACAATAAATATAAAAAATTTAAATTAAATTCAATTATGGGATTATAAAAGCTTTTAAAGCGAGTGATAACGCTTTCGTAGACATGAGTGATTATAAATGAACTTTTCTTATCAATGGATGGCTTTCTCTGCACGTTTCCCAAGGTAAACAATTAATTATAATTTATTTTAATCAAAAAATATAAAAAAATTAAAATTAAATTCAATTATGAGATTATAAAACCATCTAAAGTGAGTAATAAGGCTTTCGTAGGCATAAGAGACTATAAATGAACCTTTCCTGTCAGTGGATGGCGTTTGCTTCACGTTTCTCGGGGCATACGTTCAATTATAATCTGTTTTAATAAAAAATGTAAAAACAATTCAACTTAAAATCATTTGTGAGATTATAAAGGCAATTAAATCGAGTAATAGGCTTCCGAAGGAATGAATGACTACAAATGGACTTTTCTTATCAATGGATGGCTTTCGCTTCACGTTACTCGAGGCAAATAATTAATTATAATCTGTTTTAATCAAAAAATATAAAAAAATTTAAATTAAATTCAGTTATGAGATTATAAAACCATTTACAGTGAGTAATAAGGCTTTCGTAGGCAAGAGGGACTATAATTGAACTTTTCCTGTCAGTGGATGGCTTTTGCTTCACGTTTCTCAAGGCAAACGTTCAATTATAATCTATTTTAACAAAAAAATGTAAAAAAATTTCAACTTAAAATCATTTGTGAGATTATAAAGGCATTTAAATCGAGTAATAGGCTTTCGAAGGAATGAATAACTACAAACGAACTCTTCTTATCAATGGATGGCTTTTGCTTCACGTTACTTAAGGCAAACAATCAATTATAATCTGTTTTACTCAAAAAATATATAAAAATTTAAATTAAATTCAACTACGAGATTATAAAACGATTTAAAGCGAGTAATAAGGCTTTTACAGGTATGAGTGACTATAAATGAACTTTTCTTGTAAATGGATGGCTTTTGCTTCACGTTTCTCAAGGTAAATATTCAATTATAATATGATCTAACAAAAAATGTAAAAAAATTCAACTTAAAATCTTTTGTGAGATTATAAAGGCATTTAAATCGAGTAGTAGGCTTCCGAAGGTACGAATGACTATAAACGGACTTTTCTTTTCGATGGATGGCTTTCGCTTCACGATTCCTAAGGCAAACAATTAATTATAATCTGTTTTAATCGAAAAAATGTAAAAAAATTTAAATTAAATTCAATTATGAGATGATAAAATCATTTAAAGCGAGTAATAAGGCTTTCGTAGGCATGAGGGACTATAATTGAACTTTTCCTGTCAGTGGATGGCTTTTGCTTCACGTTTCTCAAGGCAAACGTTCAATTATAATCTGTTTTAACAAAAAATATAAACAAAATTCAATTTAAATTTTTTTGTGAGATTATAAAGGTATTTAAATCGAGTAATAGGCTTTCGAAGGAATGAATGACTACAAACGAACTTTTCTTATCAATGGATGGCTTTTGCTTCACGTTACTCGAGGCAAACGATCAATTATAATTTGTTTTACTAAAAAAATGTAAAAAAATTTAAATTAAATTCAATTACGAGATTATAAAACGATTTCAAGCGAGTAATAAGGCTTTTGCAGGCATGAGTGACTATAAATGAACTTGTCCTGTAAGTGGATGGCTTTTGCTTCACGTTTCTCGAGGCAAATATTTAATTATAATATGGTCTAACAAAAAATGTAAAAAAATTCTACTTAAAATCTTTTGTTAGATTATGAAGGCATTTTAATCGAGTAATAGGCTTTCGAAGGGACGAATGACTATAAACGAACTTTTCTTTTCAATAGATGGCTTTGGCTTCACAATTCTAGAGGCAAAGAATTAATTATAATCTGTTTTTTAATCAAAAAATGTAAAAAAAATCAAATTAAATTCAATTATGAGATTATAAAACCATTTAAAGTGAGTAATAAGGCTTTCGTAAGCATGAGGGACTATAATTGAACTTTTCCTATCAGTGGATAGCTTTTGTTTCACGTTTCTCAAGGCAAACGTTCAATTATAATCTGTTTTAACAAAAAATGTAAAAAAAATTCAACTTAAAATCATTTGTGAGATTATAAAGGCATTTAAATCGGTAATAGGCTTCCGAAGGAATGAATGACTACAAACGAACTTTTCTTATCAATGGATGGCTTTCGCTTCACGTTACTCGAGGCAAACTATCAATTATACTCTGTTTTACTCAATAAATGTAAAAAAGTTCAAATTAAATTTAATTACGAGATTATAAAACGATTTAAAGCGAGTAATAAGGCTTTTGCAGGCGTGAGTGACTATAAATGAACTTTTCTTGTCAATGGATGGTTTTTGCTTCACGTTTCTCGATGTAAATATTCAATTATAATATGTTCTAACAAAAAATATAAAAAAATTCTGCTTAAAATCTTTTGTGAGATTATAAAGGCATTTAAATCGAGTAATAAGCTTCCGAAGGCATGAATGACCATAAACGAACTTTTCCTATCAATGGATGGCTTTCGCCACACATTTCCCAAGGTAAACAATCAATTATAATATGTTTTAATCAATAAATGTAAAAAATTCAAATTAAATTCAATTATGGGATTATAAAAGCTTTTAAAGCGAGTGATAACGCTTTTGTAGACATGAGTGATTATAAATGAACTTTTCTTATCAATGGATGGCTTTCTCTTCACGTTTCCCAAGGTAAACAATTAATTATAATTTTTTTTAATCAAAAAATATAAAAAAATTAAAATTAAATTGAATTATGAGATTATAAAACTGTCTAAAGTGAGTAATAAGGCTTTCGTAGGCATAAGGGACTATAAATGAACCTTTCCTGTCAGTGGATGGCGTTTGCTTCACGTTTCTCAGAGCATACATTCAATTATAATCTGTTTTAACAAAAAATGTAAAAAAAATTCAACTTAAAATCATTTGTGAGATTATAAAGGCAATTGAATCGAGTAATAGGCTTCCGAAGGAATGAATGACTACAAACGGACTTTTCTTATCAATGGATGGCTTTCGCTTGACGTTACTCAAGGCAAACAATTAATTATAATCTCTTTTAATCAAAAAATGTAAAAAAATTTAAATTAAATTCAATTATGAGATTATAAAGCCATTTAAAGCGAGTAATAAGGCTTTCGTAGGCATAAGGGACTATAATTGAACTTTTTCTGTCAGTGGATGGCTTTTGCCTCACGTTTCTCAAGGCAAACGTTCAATTATAGTCTGTTTAAAAAAAATGTAAAAAAAATTTAACTTAAAATCATTTGTGAGATTATAAAGGCATTTAAATCGAGTAATAGGCTTTCGAAGGAATGAATGACTACAAACGAACTTTTCTTATCAATGGATGGCTTTTGCTTCACGTTACTCGAGGCAAACAATCAATTGTAATTTGTTTTACTAAAAAAATGTAAAAAAATTCAAATTAAATTCAATTACGAGATTATAAAACGATTTGAAGCGAGTAATAAGGCTTTTACAGGCATGAGTGACTATAAATGAACTTTTCTTTTAAATGGATGGATTTGCTTCACGTTTCTCAAGGCAAATATTCAATTATAATATGATCTACCAAAAAATGTAAAAAAATTCAACTTAAAAATCTTTTGTGAGATTATAAAGGCTTTTAAATCGAGTAATAGGCTTCCGAAGGCACGAATGACTATAAACGGACTCTTCTTTCCAATGGATGGCTTTTGCTTCACGATTCCCAAGGCAAACAATTAATTATAATCTGGTTTAATAAAAAAATGTCAAAAAAATTTAAATTAAATTCAATTATAAGATTATAAAACTATTTAAAGTGAGTAATAAGGCTTTCGTAGGCATGAGGGACTATAATTGAACTTTTTCTGTCAGTGGATGGCTTTTGCTTCACGTTTCTCAAGGCAAACGTTCAATTATAATCAGTTTTAATAAAAAATATGAACAAAATTCAACTTAAAATCATTTGTGAGATTATAAAGGCATTTAAATCGAGTAATAGGCTTTCGAAGGAATGAATGACTACAAACGAACTTTTCTTATCAATGGATGGCTTTCGCTTCACGTTACTCGAGGCAAAATATCAATTATAATTTGTTTTACTCAAAAAATGTAAAAAAAATTCAAATTAAATTCAATTATGAGATTATAAAACGATTTAAAGCGAGTAATAAGGCTTTTGCATATATGAGTGACTATAAAGGAACTTTTCTTATCAATGGATGGCTTTTGCTTCACGTTTCTCGACGTAAATATTCAATTAAAATATGTTCTAACAAAAAATGTAAAAAAATTCAAATTAAATTCAATTATGGGATTATAAAAGCATTTAAAGCGAGTAATAAGGCTTTCGTAGGCATAAGGGACTATAAATGAACTTTTCCTGTCAGTGGATGGCATTTGCTTCATGTTTCTCAAGGCAAACATTCAATTATAATCTGTTTTAACAAAAAATGTAAAACAAATTCTACTTAAAATCATTTGTGAGATTATAAAGGCAATTAAATATAGTAATAGGCTTCCGAAGGAATGAATGACTACAAATGGACTTTTCTTATCAATGGATGGCTTTCGCTTCACGTTACTTGAGGCAAACAATTAATTATAATTTGTTTTAATCAAAAAATGTAAAAAAATTTAAATTCAATTCAATTATGAGATTATAAAACCATTTAAAGCGAGTAATAAGGCTTTCGTAGGCATGAGGGACTATAATTGAACTTTTCCTGTCAGTGGGTGGCTTTTGCTTCACGTTTCTCAAGGTAAACGTTCAATTATAATCTGTTTTAACAAAAAATATAAAAAAAATTCAACCTAAAATCATTTGTGAGATTATAAAGGCAATTAAATCGAGTAATAGGCTTCCGAAGGAATGAATGACTACAAATGGACTTTTCTTATCAATGGATGGCTTTCGCTTCACGTTTCTCGAGGTCAATAATCAATTATAATCTGTTTTAAACAAAAAATGTAAAAAATTCAAATTAAATTCAATTATGGGATTATAAAAGCATTTAAAGCGAGTAATAAGGCTTTCGTAGGCATGAGTGACTATAAATAAATTTTTCTTGGCAATGGATGGCTTTCGCTTCATGTTTTCCAAGATAAACAATTAATTACAATCTGTTTTAATCAAAAAATGTAAACAAAATCAAATTAAATTCAATTATGGGATTATAAAAGCATTTAAAGCGAGTAATAAGGCTTTCGTAGCCACGAGTGACTATAAATGAACTTTTCTAGTCAATGGATGGCTTTTGCTTTAGGTTTCTTGAGGCAAGTATTCAATTAGAATATGTTCTAACAAAAAATATAAAAAAATTCAACTTAAAATCATTTATGAGATTATAAAGGCATTTAAATCGAGTAATAGGCTTCCGAAGGAATGAATGACTACAAACAAACTTTTCTTATCAATGGATGGCTTTTGCTTTATGTTACTCGAGGTAAAATGTCAATTATAATCTGTTTTACTCCAAAAAAGGAAAAAAATTCAAATTAAATTCAATTATGAGATTATAAAACGATTTAAAACGAGTAATAAGACTTTTGCAGGCATAAGTGACTATAAATGAACTTTTATTGTCAATGGATGGCTTTTGCTTCACGTTTCTCAACATAAATATTCAATTAAAATATGTTCTAACAAAAAAATGTAAAAAAATTCATCTTAAAATCCTTTGAGAGATTATAAAGGCATTTAAAACGAGTAATAAGCTTCCGAAGACATGAATGACTGTAAACGAACTTTTCTTATCAATGGATGGCTTTCGTTTCACGTTTTCTGAGGTAAAGAATCAATTATAATCTGTTTTAATCAAAAAATATAAAAAATTTAAATTAAATTCAATTATGAGATTATAAAAACATTTATAGCGAGTAACAAGGCTTTCGTAGACATGAGTGACTATAAAAGAACTTTTCTTATCAATGGATGGCTTTCGCTTTACGTTTCCTGAGGTAAATAATTAATTATAATCTGTTTTAATCAAAAATGTAAAAAAATTCATATTAAATTCAATTATGAGATTATAAAACCATTTAAAGCGAGTAATAAGGCTTTTGTAGGCATGAGTGACTATAAATGAACTTTTCCTGTCAGTGGATGGCTTTTGCTTCACGTTTCTCACAACAAACGTTCAATTATAATATGTTTTAACAAAAAATGTAAAATAAATTCAACTTAAAATCATTTGTGAGATTATAAAAGCATTTAAATTGAGTAATAGGCTTCCGAAGGAATGAACGACTACAAACGAACTTTTCTTATCAATGGATGGCTTTCGCTTCATGTTACTCGAGGCAAACAATCAAGTATAATCTGTTTTGCTCAAAAAATGTAAAAAAAAATTAAATTAAATTCAATTATGAGATTATAAAACGATTTAAAGCGAGTAATAAGGCTTTTGCAGGCATGAGTGACTATAAATGAACTTCCCTTATTAATGGATGGCTTTTGCTTCACGTTTCTCGACGTAAATATTCAATTATAATATGTTCTAACAAAAAATGTAAAAAAATTTAGCTTAAAATCTTTTGTGAGATTATAAAGGCATTTAAATCGAGTAATAAGCTTCCGAAGGCATGAATGACTATAAACGAACTTTTCCTGTCAATGGATGGCTTTTGCTTCACGTTTCCCAAGGTAAACAATCAATTATAATCTGTTTTAATCAAAAAATGTGAGAAATTCAAATTAAATTCAATTATGGGATTATAAAAGCATTTAAAGCAAGTGATAACGCTTTCGTAGACATGAGTGACTATAAATGAACTTTTCTTGTCAATGGATGGCTTTTGCTTCACGTTTCTCGATGTAAATATTCAATTAAAATATGTTCTAACAAAAAATGTAAAAAAATTCTGCTTAAAATCTTTTGTGAGATTATAAAGGCATTTAAACCGAGTAATGAGCTTCCGAAGGCATGAATGACTATAAACGAACTTTTCTTATCAATGGATGGCTTTCGCTTCTCGTTTCCTGAGGTAAACAATCAACTATAATCTGTTTTAATCGAAAAATGTAAAAAATTCAAATTAAATTCAATTATGGGATTATAAAAGCATTTAAAGCAAGTGATAAGGCTTTCGTAGACATGTGTGACTATAAATAAACTTTTCTTATCAATGGATGGCTTTCGCTTCACATTTCCCGAGTTAAACAATTATAATCTGTTTTAATAAAAAAATGCAAACAAATTCAAATTAAATTCAATTATGAGATTATAAAACCATTTAAAACGAGTAATAAGGCTTTTGTAGATATGAGTGACTATAAATGAACTTTTCCTGTCAGTGGATGGCTTTTGCTTCACGTTTCTCAAGGCAAACAATCAATTATAATCTGTTTTACTCAAAAAATGTAAAAACAATTCAAATTGAATTCAATTATGAGATTATAAAACGATTTAAAGCGAGTAATAAGGCTTTTGCAAGCATGAGTGACTATAAATGAACTTTTCTTGTCAATGGATGGCTTTTCCTTCACGTTTCTCGACGTAGATATTCAATTAAAATATGTTCTAACAAAAAATGTAAAAAAATTCAGCTTAAAATCTTTTGTGAGATTATAAAGGCATTTAAATCGAGTAATAAGCTTCCGAAGGTATGAATGACTATAAACGAACTTTTCTTATCAATGGATGGCTTTCGCTTCATGATTTTCGAGGTCAACAATCAATTATAATCTGTTTTAATCAAAAAATATAAAAAATTCAAATTAAATTCAATTATGGGATTATAAAAGCATTTAAAGTGAGTAATAAGGCTTTCGTAGGCATGAGTGACTAAATAAATTTTTCTTGGCAATGGATGGCTTTCGCTTCATGTTTCCCAAGATAAACTATCAATTACAATCTGTTTTAATCAAAAAATGTAAACAAAATCAAATTAAATTCAATTATGGGTTTATAAAAGCATTTAAAGCGAGTAATATGGCTTTCGTAGCCATGAGTGACTATAAATGAACTTTTTTGGTCAATGGATGGCTTTTGCTTTACGTTTCTCGAAGCAAGTATTCAATTATATTATGTTCTAACAAAAAATATAAAAAAATTCAACTTAAAATCATTTATGAGATTACAAAGGCATTTAAATCGAGTAATAGGCTTCCGGAGGAATGAATGACTACAAACACACTTTTCTTATCAATGGATGGCTTTAGCTTCATGTTACTCGAGGTAAAATGTCAATTATAATCTGTTTTACTGAAAAAATGTAAAAACAATTCAAATTAAATTCAATTATGAGATTATAAAACGATTTAAAGTGAGTAATAAGGCTTTTGCAGGCATAAGTGACTATAAATGAACTTTTCTTGTCAATGGATGGCTTTTGCTTCACGTTTCTCAACATAAATATTCAATTAAAATATGTTCTAACAAAAAAATGTAAAAAAATTCATCTTAAAATCTTTTGAGAGATTATAAAGGCATTTAAAACGAGTAATAAGCTTCCGAAGGTATGAATGACTATAAACGAACTTTTCTTATCAATGGATGGCTTTCGCTTCACGTTTCCTGAGGTAAACAATGAATTATAATATGTTTTAATCAAAAAATTTCAAAAATTCAAATTAAATTCAATTATGGGATTATAAAAGTATTTATAGCGAGTGACAAGGGTTTCGTAGACATGAGTGACTATAAATGAACTTTTCTTATCAATGGATGGCTTTCGCTTCACGTTTCTTGAGGTAAATAATTAATTATAATCTGTTTTAATGAAAAATGTAAAAAAATTTAAATTAAATTCAATTATGAGATTATAAAACCATTTAAAGCGAGTAATAAGGCTTTTGTAGGCATGAGTGACTATAAATGAACTTTTCCTGTCAGTGGATGGCTTTTGCTTCATGTTTCTCACAGCAAACGTTCAATTATAATATGTTTTAACAAAAAATGCAAAAAGAATTTAACTTAAAATCATTTGTGAAATTATAAAAGCATTTAAATTGAGTAATAGGCTTCCGAAGGAATGAACGACTACAAACGAACTTTTCTTATCAATGGATGGCTTTCGCTTCACGTTACTCGAGGCAAACAATCAAGTATAATCTGTTTTACTCAAAAAATGTAAAAAAAAAATCAAATTAAATTCAATTATGAGATTATAAAACGATTTAAAGCGAGTAATAAGACTTTTGTGGGCATGAGCGACTATAAATGAACTTTTCTTGTCAATGGATGGCTTTTGCTTCACGTTTCTCAACGTAAATATTCAATTATAATATGTTCTAACAAAAAATGTAAAAAAATTCAGCTTAAAATCTTTTGTGAGATTATAAAGGCATTTAAATCGAGTAATAAGCTTCCGAAGGCATGAATGACTATAAACGAACTTTTCTTGTCAATGGATGGCTTTTGCTTTACGTTTCCCAAGGTAAACAATCAATTATAATCTATTTTAATCAAAAAATGTAAAAAATTCGAGCTAAATTCAATTATGGAATTACAAAAGCGTTTAAAGCGAGTGATAACGCTTTCGTAGACATGAGTGACTATAAATGAACTTTTCTTATCAATGGATGGCTTTCTCTTCACATTTCCCGAGCTAAACAATTAATTATAATTTGTTTTAATCAAAAAATATAAAAAATTAAAATTAAATTCAATTATTAGATTATAAAACCATTTAAAGCGAGTAATAAGGCTTTCGTAGGCATAAGAGACTATAAATGAACTTTTCTTGTCAGTGGATTGCGTTTGCTTCACGTTTATCACGGCAAATATTCAATTATAATCTGTTTTAACAAAAAATGTAAATAAAATTCAACTTAAAATCATTTGTAAGATTATAAAGGCATTTAAATCGTGTAATAGGCTTCTAAAGGAATGAATGAGTACAAAAGAACTTTTCTTATCAATGGATGGCTTTCGCTTCACGTTACTCGAGGCAAATAATCAATTATAATCTATTTTACTAAAAAAATATTAAAATAGTCAAATTAAATTCAATTACGAGATTATAAAACGATTTAAAGCGAGTAATATTGCTTTTGCAGGCATGAGTGACTATAAATGAACTTTTCTTGTAAATGGATGGCTTTTGCTTCACGTTTCTTGAGGTAAATATTTAATTATAATATGTTCTAGCAAAAAATGTAAAAAAATTCAACTTAAAATCATTTGTGAGATTACAAAGGCAATTAAATCGAGTAATAGGCTTCCAAAGGAATGAATGACTACAAACGGACTTTTCTTATCAATGGATGGCTTTCGCTTCACGTTGCTCGAGGCAAACAATTAATTATAATCTGTTTTAATCAAAAAATGTAAAATAATTTAAATTACATTCAATTATGAGATTCTAAAACCATTTAAAGTGAGTAATAAGGCTTCCGTAGGCATGAGGGACTGTACTTGAACTTTTCCTGTCAGTGGATGGCTTTTGCTTCACGTTTCTCAAGGCAAACGTTCAATTATAATCTATTTTAACAAAAAATGTAAAAAAAATTCAACTTAAAATCATTTGTCAGATTATAAAGGCATTTAAATCGAGTAGTAGGCTTCCGAAGGTAAGAATGACTACAAACGAACTTTTCTTTTCAATGGATAGCTTTTGCTCCACGTTACTCAAGCCAAACAATCAATTATAATCTGTTTTACTCAAAAAATGTAAAACAATTCAAATTCAATTCAATTAGGAGATTATAAAACGATTTAAAGCGAGTAATAAGGCTTTTGCAGGCATGAGCGACTATAAACGGACTTTCTTGTCAATGGATGGCTTTTGCTTCACGTTTCTTGAGGTAAACAATCAATTACAATCTGTTTTAATCAAAAAATGTATAAAAATTAACATTAAATTCAATTATGGGATTATAAAAGCATTTAAAGCGAGTAATAAGGCTTTCGTAGACATGAGTGACTATAAATGAACTTTTCTGGTCAATGGATGGCTTTTGCTTAACGTTTCTTGAGATAAACAATCCATTACAATCTGATTTAATCAAAAAATGTAAACAAAATCAAATTAAATTCAATTATGGGATTATAAAGGCATTTAAAGCGAGTAATAAGGCTTTCGTAGACATGAGTGACTATAAACGAACTTTTCTTGTCAATGGATGGTTTTTGCTTCACATTTCTTGAGGCCAATATTCAATTATAATATAATCTAACAAAAAATGTAAAAAATTTAACCTAAAATCATTCGTGAGATTATAAAGGCATTTAAATCGAGTAATAGGCTTTCGAACGCATGAATGACTATAAACGGACTTTTCTTTGCAATGGATGGCTTTCGCTTCACAATTCTCGAGGCAAACAATTAATTATAATTTGTTTTAATCAAAAAATGTAAAAAAACTTAAATTAAATTCAATTATGAGATTATAAAACTATTTAAAGTTAGTAATAAGGCTTTCGTAGGCATGAGGGACTATAAATGAACTTTTCCTGTTAGTGGATGGCTTTTGCTTCACGTTTCTCAAGGCAAACGTTCAATTATAATCTGTTTTAACAAAAAATGTAAAACAAATTCAACTTAAAATCATTTGTGAGATTATAAAGGCATTTAAATCGGTAATAGGCTTCCGAAGGAATGAATGACTACAAACGAACTTTTCTTATCAGTGGATGGCTTTTGCTTCACGTTTCTCAAGGCAAATGTTCAATTATAATCTGTTTTAACAAAAAATGTAAAAAAAATTCAACTTAAAATCATTTGTGAGATTATAAAGGCATTTAAATCGAGTAGTAGGCTTTCGAACGTAAGAATGACTACAAACGAACTTTTCTTTTCAATGGATGGCTTTTGCTCCACGTTACTCGAGCCAAACAATCAATTATAATCTGTTTTACTCAAAAAATGTAAAACAATTCAAATTAAATTCAATTAGGAGATTATAAAACGATTTAAAGCGAGTAATAAGGCTTTTGCAGGCATGAGCGACTATAAATGAACTTTCTTGTCAATGGATGGCTTTTGCTTCACATTTCTCATGGCAAATTTTCAATTATAATATGTTCTAACAAAAAATGTAAAAAAATTTAACTTAAAATCATTTGTGAGATTATAAAGGCATTTAAATCGAGTAAAAGGCTTCCGAAGGCATGAATGACTATAACCGGACTTTTCTTATCAATGGATGGGTTTCGCTTCACGTTTCTTGAGGTAAACAATCAATTACAATCTGTTTTAATCAAAAAATTTTAAAAAATATTCAAATTAAATTCAATTATGGGATTGTAAAGGCATTTAAAGCGAGTGATAAGGCTTTCGTAGACATGAGTGACTATAAACGAACTTTTCTTATCAACAAAATGGCTTTCACTAGACTTTTCCCAAGGTAAACAATTTATTATAATCTATTTTAATCAAAAAATATAAAAAAATTCAAATTAAATTCAATTATGAGATTATAAAACCATTTAAAGCGAGTAATAAGGCTTTTGTAGGCATGAGTGACTATAAATGAACTTTTCCTGTTAGTGGATGGCTTTTGCTTCATGTTTCCCAAGGTAAATGTTCAATTATAATCTGTTTTAACAAAAAATGTAAAAAAAATTCAACTTAAAATCATTTGTAAGATTATAAAAGCATTTAAATCGAGTAAAAGGTTTTCGAAGGAATGAATGAGTACAAACGAACTTTTCTTATCAATGGATGGCTTTTCTTCATGTTACTCAAGGCAAACAATCAATTATAATATGTTTTACTAAAAAAATATAAAAAAATTCAAATTAAATTCAATTACGAGATTATAAAACAATTTAAAGCAAGTAATATGGCTTTTGCAGGCATGAGTGACTATAAATGAATTTTTCTTATAAATGGATGGCTTTTACTTCACGTTTCTCGAGGTAAATATTCAATTATAATATGTTCTAACAAAAAATGTAAAAAAATTCAACTTAAAATCTTTTGTGAGATTATAAAGGCATTTAAATTGAGTAATAGGCTTCCGAAGTCACAAATGACTATAAACGGACTTTTCTTTTCAATGGATGGCTTTTGCTACACGATTCCCGAGGCAAAAAATTAATTATAATCTGTTCTAATCAAAAAATATGAAAAAATTTAAATTAAATTCAATTATGAGATTATAAAACCATTTAAAATGAGTAATAAGGCTTTCGTAGGTATGAGGGACTGTAATGGAACTTTTCCTGTCAGTGGATGGCTTTTGTTTAATGTTTCTCAAGGCAAACGTTCAATTATAATCTGTTTTAACAAAAAATGTAAAAAAAATTCAACTTAAAATCATTTCTAAGATTATAAAGACATTTAAATTGAGTAAAAGGTTTCCGAAGGAATGAATGAGTACAAACGAACTTTTCTTATCAATGGATGGCTTTTGCTTCACGTTACTCGAGGCAAACAATCAATTATAATCTGTTTTACTAAAAAAATGTAAAAAAATTTAAATTAATTTCCATTACGAGATTATAAAACGATTTAAAGCGAGTAATATAGCTTTTGCAGGCATGAGTGAGTATAAATGAATTTTTCTTGTAAATGGATGGCTTTTGCATCACGTTTCTCGAGGCAAATATTCAATTATAATATGTTCTAACAAAAAATGTAAAAAAATTCAACTTAAAATCATTTGTGAGATTACAAAGGCAATTAAATCGAGTAATAGGCTTCTAAAGGAATGAATGACTACAAACGAACTTTTCTTATCAATGGATGGCTTTTGCTTCACGTTACTCGAGGCAAAAAATCAATTATAATATGTTTTACTAAAAAAATGTAAAAAAATTCAAATTAAATTCAATTACGAGATTATACAATGATTTAAAGCGAGTAATAAGGCTTTTGCAGGCATGAGTGATAATAAATGAACTTTTCTTGTAAATGGATGGCTTTTGCTTCACGTTTCTCGAGGCAAATATTCAATTATATTATGTTCTAACAAAAAATGTTAAAAAATTGAACTTAAAATCTTTTGTGAGATTATAAAGGCATTTAAATCGAGTAATAGGCTTCCGAAGTCACGAATGACTATAAATGGACTTTTCTTTTCAATGGATTGCTTTCGCTTCACGATTCTCAAGGCAAAAAATTAATTATAATCTGTTTTAATCAAAAACTGTGAAAAAATTTAAATTAAATTCAATTATGAGATTATAAAACCATTTAAAGCGAGTAATAAGGCTTTCGTAGGCATGAGGGACTATAATTAAACTTTTCCTGTCAGTGGATGGCTTTTGCTTCACGTTTCTCAAGGCAAACATTCAATTATAATCTGTTTTAATAAAAAATGTAAAAAAAATTCAACTTAAAATCATTTGTGAGATTATAAAGGCATTTAAATTGAGTAATAGGCTTATGAAGGAATAAATGACTACAAACGAACTTTTCTTACCAATGGATGGGTTTTGCTTCACGTTACTCGACACAAACAATTAATTATAATATGTTTTACTAAAAAAATGTAAAAAAATTCAAATTAAAATCTATTATAAGATTATAAAATAATTTAAAGCGAGTAAAAAGGCCTTTGCAGGCATGAGTGACTATAAATGAACTTTTCTTGTAAATGGATGGCTTTTGCTTCACGTTTCTCGAGGTAAATATTCACTTATAATATGTTCTAACAAAAAATATAAAAAAATTCAACTTAAAATCTTTTGTGAGATTATAAAGGCATTTAAATCGAGTAATAGGCTTCTGAAGTCACGAATGACTATAAACGGACTTTTCTTTTCAATGAATGGCTCTCGCATCACGATTCTCGAGGCAAATAATTAATTATAATCTGCTTGAATCAAAAAATGTAAAAAAATTTAAATTAAATTCAATTATGAGATTATAAAACCATTTAAAGCAAATAATAAGGCTTTCGTAGGCATGAGGGACTATAATTGACTTCTCCTGTCAGTGGATGGCTTTTGCTTCACATTTCTCAAGGCAAACGTTCAACTATAATCTGTTTTAACAAAAAATGTAAAAAACAATTCAACTTAAAACCATTTGTGAGATTATAAAGGCATTTAAATCGAGTAATAGGCTTCCAAAGGAATGAATGACTACAAACGAACATTTCCTATCAATGGATGACTTCGGCTTCACGTTACTCAAGGCAAAATATCAATTATAATCTGTTTTACTTAAAAAATGTAAAAAAAATTCAAATCAAATTCAATTATGAGATTATAAAACGATTTAAAGCGAGTAATAAGGCTTTCGCAGGCATGAGTGACTATAAATGAATTTTTCTTGTCAATGGATGGCTTTTGCTTCGCGTTTCTCGACGTAAATATTCAATTATAATATGTTATAACAAAAAATGTAAAAAAATTCAGCTTAAAATCTTTTGTGAGATTATAAAGGCATTTCAATCGAGTAATAAGCTTCCGAAGGCATGAATGACTATAAACGAAATTTTCTTATCAATGGATGGCTTTCGCTTCACGTTTCTCGAGGTAAACAATCAATTATAATCTGTTTTAATCAAAAAATGTAAAAAATTCAAATTAAATTCAATTATGGGATTATAAAAGCATTTAAAGCGAGTGATAAGGCTTTCGTAGACATGAGTGACTATAAATGAACTTTTCTTATCAGTGGATTGCTTTCGCTTTACGTTTCACAAGGTAAACAATTAATTATAATCTGTTTTAATCAAAAAATATAAAAAAATTAAAATTAAATTAAATTATGAGATTATAAAATCATTTAAAATGATTAATAAGGCTTTCGTAGGCATGAGTGACTATAAATGAACTTTTCCTGTCAGTGGATGGCTTTTGCTTCATATTTCTCAAGGCAAACATTCAATTATAATCTGTTTTAACAAAAAATGTAAAAAAAATTCAACCTAAAATCATTTGTGAGATTATAAAAGCATTTAAATTGAGTAATAAGCTTCCGAAAGAATGAATGACTACAAACAAACTTTTCCTATCAATGGGTGGCTTTCGCTTCACGTTACTCGAGGCAAACAATCAATTATAATCTCTTTTACGCAAAAAATGTAAAAAAAATTCAAATTAAATTCAATTATGAGATTATCAAACGATTTAAAGCGAGTAATAAAGCTTTTGCAGGCATGAGTGACTATAAATGAACTTTTCTTGTCAATGGATGGCTTTTGCTTCATGTTTCTCGACGCAAATATTCAATTAAAATATGTTCTAACAAAAAATGTAAAAAAATTCAGCTTAAAACTTTTGTGAGATTATAAAGGCATTTAAATCGAGTAATAAACTTCCGAAGGCATGAATGACTATAAACGAACTTTTCTTATCAATGGATGGCTTTCACTTCACGTTTCCCGAGGTAAACAATCAATTATAATCTGTTTTAATCAAAAAATGTAAAAAATTCAAATTAAATTCAATTATGGGATTATAAAAGCATTTAAAGCGAGTGATAAGGCTTTTGTAGACATGAGTGACTATAAATGAACTTTTCTTATCAATGGATGACTTTCGCTTCATGTTTCCCGAGCTAAACAATTAATTATAATCTGTTTTAATCAAAAAATGTAAACAAATTCAAATTAAATTCAATTATGAGATTATAAAACCATTTAAAACGAGTAATAAAGCTTTCGTAGGCATGAGTGACTATAAATGAACTTTTCCTGTTAGTGGATGGCTTTTACTTCACGTTTCTCAAGGAAAACAATCAATTGTAATCTGTTTTAACAAAAAATGTAAAAAAAATTCAACTTAAAATCATTTGTGAGATTATAAAAGCATTTAAATTGAGTAATTGGGTTCCGAAGGAATGAATGACTACAAACGAACTTTTCTTATCAATGGATGGCTTTCGCTTCACGTTACTCGAGGCAAACAATCAATTATAATATGTTTTACTTAAAAAATGTAAAAACAATTCAAATTGAATTCAATTATGAGATTATAAAACGATTCAAACCGAGTAATAAGGCTTTTGTAGGCATCAGTGACTATAAATGAACTTTTCTTCTCAAAGGATGGCTTTTGTTTCACATTTCTCGACGTAAATATTCAATTAAAATATGTTCTAACAAAAAATGTAAAAAAATGCAGATTAAAATCTTTTGTGAGATTATAAAGGCATTTAAATCGAGTAATAAGCTTCCGAAGGCACGAATGACTATAAACGAACTTTTCTTATCAATGGATGGCTTTCGCTTCACGTTTCACGAGGTAAACAATCAATTATAATCTGTTTTAATCAAAAAATGTAAAAAATTCAAATTAACTTCAATTATAGGATTATAAAAGCATTTAAAGCGAGTAATAAGGCTTTCGTAGATATGAGTGACTATAAATGAACTTTTCTTATCAGTGGATGGCTTTCGTTTCACGCTTCCCGAGCTAAACAATTAATAATAATCTGTTTTAATCAAAAAATGTAAAAAAATTGAAATTAAATTAAATTATGAGATTATAAAATCATTTAAAACGATTAATAAGGCTTTCGTAGGCATGAGTGACTATAAATGAACTTTTCTTGTCAGTGGATGGCTTTTGCTTCACGTTTCTCAAGGCAGACATTCAATTATAATCTGTTTTAACAAAAAATGTAAAAAAAATTCAACTTAAAATCATTTATGAGATTATAAAAGCATTTAAATAGAGTAATTGGGTTCCGAAGGAATGAATGACTACAAACGAACTTTTCTTATCAATGGATGGCTTTCGCTTCACGTTACTCGAGGCAAACAATCAATTATAATCTCTTTTACTCAAAAAATGTAAAAACAATTCAAATTGAATTCAATTATGAGATTATAAAACGATTCAAAGCGAGTAATAAGGCTTTTGTAGGCATGAGTGACTATAAATGAACTTTTCTTCTCAATGGATGGCTTTTGCTTCACATTTCTCGACGCAAATATTCAATTAAAATATGTTCTAACAAAAAATGTAAAAAAATGCAGCTTAAAATCTTTTGTGAGATTATAAAGGCATTTAAATCGAGTAATAAGCTTCCGAAGGCATGAATGACTATAAACGAACTTTTCTTATCAATGGATGGCTTTCGGTTTACGTTTCCCGAGGTAAATAATCAATTATAATCTGTTTTAATCAAAAAATATAAAAAATTCAAATTAAATTCAATTATAGGATTATAAAAGCATTTAGAGTGAGTAATAAGTCTTTCGTAGGCATGAGTGACTATAAATAAATTTTTCGTGACAATGGATGGCTTTCGCTTCATGTTTCCCAAGATAAACAATCAATTACAATCTGTTTTAATCAAAAAATGTAAACAAAATCAAATTCAATTCAATTATGGGATTATACAAGCATTTTAAAGCGAGTAATAAGGCTTTCGTAGCCATGAGTGACTATAAATAAACTTTTCTGATCAATGGATGACTTTTGCTTTATGTTTCTCGAGGCAAGTATTCAATTATAATTTGTTCTAACAAAAAATATAAAAAAATTCAACTTAAAATCATTTGTGAGAATATAAAGGCATTTAAATCGAGTAATAGGCTTCCGAAAGAATGAATGACTACAAACGAACTTTTCTTATCAATGGATGACTTTGGCTTCACGTTACTCGAGGCAAAATATCAATTATAATCTGTTTTACTTAAAAAATGTAAAACAAATTCAAATTAAATTCAATTATGAGATTATAAAACGATTTAAACCGAGTAATAAGGCTTTCGCAGACATGAGTGACTGTAAATGAACTTTTCTTGTAAATGGATGGCTTTTGCTTCGCGTTTCTCGACGTAAATATTCAATTATAATATGTTCTAACAAAAAATGTAAAAAAATTCAGCTTAAAATCTTTTGTGAGATTATAAAGGCATTTAAATCGAGTAATAAGCTTCTGAAGGCATGAATGACTATAAACGAAATTTTCTTATCAATGGATGGCTTTCGCTTCACGTTTCTCGAGGTAAACAATCAATTATAATCTGTTTTAATCAAAAAATGTAAAAAATTCAAATTAAATTCAATTATGGGATTATAAAAGCATTTAAAGCGAGTGATAAGGCTTTCGTAGACATGAGTGACTATAAATGAACTTTTCTTATCAGTGGATGGCTTTCGCTTCACGTTTCCTGAGGTAAACAGTTAATTATAATCTGTTTTAATCAAAAAATGTAAAAAAAAGTGAAATTAAATTAAATTATGAAATTATAAAATCATTTAAAACGATTAATAAGGCTTTCGTAGGCATGAGTGACTATAAATGAACTTTTCTTGTCAGTGGATGGCTTTTGCTTCACGTTTCTCAAGGTAAACATTCAATTATAATCTGTTTTAACAAAAAATGTAAAAACAATTCAACTTAAAATCATTTGTGAGATTATAAAAGCATTTAAATTGAGTAATTGGGTTCCGAAGGAATGAATGACTCCAAACGAACTTTTCTTATCAATGGATGGCTTTCGCTTCACGTTACTCGAGGCAAACAATCAATTATAATCTGTTTTACTCAAAAAATGTAAAAATAATTCAAATTGAATTCAATTATGAGATTATAAAACGATTCAAAGTGAGTAATAAGGCTTTTGTAGGCATGAGTGACTATAAATGAACTTTTTTCTCAATGGATGGCTTTTGCTTCACGTTTCTCGACGTAAATATTCAATTAAAATATGTTCTAACAAAAAATGTGAAAAAATGCAGCTTAAAATCTTTTGTGAGATTATAAAGGCATTTAAATCGAGTAATAAGCTTCCGAAGGCATGAATGACTATAAACGAACTTTTCTTATCAATGGATGGCTTTCGCTTCACGTTTCTCGAGGTAAACAATCAATTATAATCTGATTCAATAAAAAATTATAAGAAATTCAAATTAAATTCAATTATGGGATTATAAAAGCTTTTAAAGCGAGTGATAAGGCTTTCGTAGACATGAGTGACTATAACTGAACTTTTCTTATCAATGGATGGCTATCGCTTCACGTTTCCTGAGCTAAATAATTAATTATAATCTGTTTTAATCAAAAAATGCATACAAATTCAAATTAAATTCAATTATGAGATTATAAAACCATTTTAAACGAGTAATAAGGTTTTCGTAGGCATGAGTGACTATAAACGAACTTTACCTGTTAGTGGACTGCTTTTACTTCACGTTTCTCAAGGCAAACAATCAATTATAATATGTTTTAACAAAAAATGTAAAAAAATTCAATTTAAAATCATTTGTGAGATTATAAAAGCATTTAAATTGAGAAATTGGGTTCCGAAGGAATGAATGACTACAAACGAACTTTTCTTATCAATGGATGGCTTTCGCTTCACGTTACTCGAGGTAAACAATCAATTATAATCTGTTTTACTCAAAAAATGTAAAAACAATTCAAATTGAATTCAATTATGAGATTATAAAACGATTCAAAGCGAGTAATAAAGCTTTTGCAGGCATGAGTGGCTATAAATGGACTTTTCTTGTCAATGGATGGCTTTTGCTTCACGTTTCTCGACGTACATATTCAATTAAAATATGTTCTAACAAAAAATGTAAAAAAATTCAGCTTAAAATCTTTTGTGAGATTATAAAGGCATTGAAATCGAGTAATAAGCTTGCGAAGGCATGAATGACTATAAACGAACTTTTCTTATCAATGGATGGCTTTCGCTTCATGTTTTTCGAGATAAACAATCAATTACAATCTGTTTTAATCAAAAAATGTAAACAAAATCAAATTAAATTCAATTATGGGATTATAAAAGCATTTAAAGCGAGTAATAAGGCTTTCGTAGGCATGAGTGACTATAAATAAACTTTTCTGGTCAATGGATGGCTTTTGCTTCACGTTTCTCGATGTAAATATTCAATTAAAATATGTTCTAACAAAAAATGTAAAAAAATGCAGCTTAAAATCTTTTGTGAGATTATAAAGGCATTTAAGTCGAGTAATAAGCTTCCGAAGGTATGAATGACTATAAACGAACTTTTCTTATCAATGGATGGCTTTCGCTTCACATTTCCCGAGGTAAACAATCAATTATAATCTGTTTTAATCAAAAAATAAAAAAAATTCGAATTAAATTCAATTATAGGATTATAAAAGCATTTAAAGCGAGTAATAAGTCTTTCGTAGGCATGAGTGACTATAAATAAATTTTTCTTGGCAATGGATGGCTTTCCCTTCATGTTTCCCGAGATAAACAATCAATTGCAATCTGTTTTAATCAAAAAATGTAAACAAAATCAAATTAAATTCAATTATGGGATTATAAAAGCATTTAAAGCGAGTAATAAGGCTTTCGTAGCCATGAGTGACTATAAATAAACTTTTCTGGTCAATGGATGGCTTTTGCTTTATGTTTCTCGAGGCAAGTATTCAATTATAATATGTTCTAACAAAAAATATAAAAAAATTCAACTTAAAATCATTTGTAAGATTATAAAGGCATTTAAATCGAGTAATAGGCTTCCGAAAGAATGAATGACTACAAATGAACTTTTCTTATCAATGGATGACTTTGGCTTCACGTTACTCCAGGCAAAATATCAGTTATAATCTGTTTTACTTAAAAAATATAAAAAAAATTCAAATTAAATTCAATTATGAGATTATAAAACGATTTAAAGCGAGTAATAAGGCTTTTGCAGGCATGAGTGACTATAAATGAACTTTTCTTGTCAATGGATAGCTTTTGCTTCACGTTTCTCGACATAAATATTCAATTATAATATGTTCTAACAAAAAATGTAAAAAAATTCAGCTTAAAATCTTTTGTGAGATTCTAAAGGCATTTAAATCGAGTAATAAGCTTCTGAAGGCATGAATGACTATAAACGAAATTTTCTTATCGATGGATGGCTTTTGCTTCACGTTTCTCGAGGTAAACAATCAATTATAATCTGTTTTAATCAAAAAATGTAAAAAATTCAAATTAAATTCAATTATGGGATTATAAAAGCATTTAAAGCGAGTGATAAGGCTTTCGTAGACATGAGTGACTATAAATGAACCTTTCTTATCAGTGGATGGCTTTTGTTTCACGTTTCCCAAGGTAAACAATTAATTATAATATGTTTTAATCAAAAAAGATAAAAAAATTGAAATTAAATTAAATTATGAGATTATAAAATCATTTAAAACGATTAATAAGGCTTTCGTATGCATGAGTGACTATAAATGAACTTTTCCTGTCAGTGGATGGCTTTTACTTTAGGTTTTTCAAGGCAAACATTCAATTATAATCTGTTTTAACAAAAAATGTAAAACAAATTCAACTTAAAATCATTTGTGAGATTATAAAAGCATTTAAATTGAGTACTAGGCTTCCGAAAGAATGAATGGCTACAAACAAATTTTTCCTATCAATGGGTGGCTTTCGCTTCACGTTACTCGAGGCAAACAATCAATTATAATCTCTTTTACTCAAAAAATGTCAAAAAAATTCAAATTAAATTCAATTATGAGATTATCAAACGATTTAAAGCGAGTAATAAAGCTTTTTCAGGCATAAGTGACTATAAATGAACTTTTCTTGTCAATGGATGGCTTTTGCTTCACGTTTTTCAAGGTAAATATTCAATTAAAATATGTTCTAAAAAAAATGTAAAAAAATTCAGCAGAAAATCTTTTGTGAGATTATAAAGGCATTTAAATCGAGTAATAAGCTTCCGAAGGTATGAATGACTATAAACGAACTTTTCTTATTAATGGATGGCTTTCGCTTCACATTTCCCGAGGTAAACAATCAATTATAATCTGTTTTAATCAAAAAATGTAAAAAATTGAAATTAAATTCAATTATGGGATTATGAAAGCATTTAAAGCGACTGATAAGGCTTTCGTAGACATGAGTGACTATAAATGAACTTTTCTTATCAATCGATGGCTTTCGCTTCACCTTTCCCAAGCTAAACAATTAATTATAATCTGTTTTAATCAAAAAATGTAAACAAATTCAAATTAAATTCAATTATGAGACTATAAAACCATTTAAAAATGTAATAAGGCTTTCGTAGGAATGAGTGACTATAAATGAACTTTTCCTATCAGTGGATGGCTTTTACTTCACGTTTCTGAAGGCAAACAATCAATTATAATCTGTTTTAACAAAAAATGTAAAAAAAATTCAACTTAAAATCATTTGTGAGATTATAAAAGCATTTAAATTGAGTAATTGGCTTCCGAAGGAATGAATGACTGCAAACGAACTTTTCTTATCAATGGATGGCTTTCGCTTCACGTTTCCCGAGGTAAACAATCAATTATAATCTGTTTTAATCAAAAAATATAAAAAATTCAAATTAAATTCAATTATGGGATTATAAAAGCATTTAAAGCGAGTGGTAAGGCTTTCGTAGACATGAGTGACTATAAATGAACTTTTCTTATCAGTGGATGGCTTTCGCTTCATGTTTGCCGAGGTAAACAGTTAATTATAATCTGTTTTAATCAAAAAATGTAAAAAAATTGAAATTAAATTAAATTATGAGATTATAAAATCTTTTCAAACGATTAATAAGGCTTTCGTAGGCATGAGTGACTATAAATGAACTTTTCCTGTTAGTGGATGGCCTTTGCTTCATGTTTCTCAAAGCAAACATTCAATTATAATCTGTTTTAACAAAAAATGTAAAAAAAATTCAACTTAAAATCATTTGTGAGATTATAAAAGCATTTAAATTGAGTAATAAGCTTCCGAAAGAATGAATGACTACAAACAAACTTTTCTTATCAATGGGTGGCTTTCACTTCACGTTACTCGAGGCAAACAATCAATTATAATCTGTTTTACTCAAAAAATGTAAAAATAATTCAAATTGAATTCAATTATGAGATTATAAAACGATTCAAAGTGAGTAATAAGGCTTTTGTAGGCATGAGTGACTATAAATGAACTTTTTTCTCAATGGATGGCTTTTGCTTCACATTTCTCGACGTAAATATTCAATTAAAATATGTTCTAACAAAAAATGTGAAAAAATGCAGCTTAAAATCTTTTGTGAGATTATAAAGGCATTTAAATCGAGTAATAAGCTTCCGAAGGCATGAATGACTATAAACGAACTTTTCTTATCAATGGATGGCTTTCGCTTCACGTTTCTCGAGGTAAACAATCAATTATAATCTGATTCAATAAAAAATTATAAGAAATTCAAATTAAATTCAATTATGGGATTATAAAAGCTTTTAAAGCGAGTGATAAGGCTTTCGTAGACATGAGTGACTATAACTGAACTTTTCTTATCAATGGATGGCTATCGCTTCACGTTTCCCGAGCTAAATAATTAATTATAATCTGTTTTAATCAAAAAATGCATACAAATTCAAATTAAATTCAATTATGAGATTATAAAACCATTTTAAACGAGTAATAAGGTTTTCGTAGGCATGAGTGACTATAAACGAACTTTTCCTGTTAGTGGACTGCTTTTACTTCACGTTTCTCAAGGCAAACAATCAATTATAATATGTTTTAACAAAAAATGTAAAAAAATTCAATTTAAAATCATTTGTGAGATTATAAAAGCATTTAAATTGAGAAATTGGGTTCCGAAGGAATGAATGACTACAAACGAACTTTTCTTATCAATGGATGGCTTTCGCTTCACGTTACTCGAGGTAAACAATCAATTATAATCTGTTTTACTCAAAAAATGTAAAAACAATTCAAATTGAATTCAATTATGAGATTATAAAACGATTCAAAGCGAGTAATAAAGCTTTTGCAGGCATGAGTGGCTATAAATGGACTTTTCTTGTCAATGGATGGCTTTTGCTTCACGTTTCTCGACGTACATATTCAATTAAAATATGTTCTAACAAAAAATGTAAAAAAATTCAGCTTAAAATCTTTTGTGAGATTATAAAGGCATTGAAATCGAGTAATAAGCTTGCGAAGGCATGAATGACTATAAACGAACTTTTCTTATCAATGGATGGCTTTCGCTTCATGTTTTTCGAGATAAACAATCAATTACAATCTGTTTTAATCAAAAAATGTAAACAAAATCAAATTAAATTCAATTATGGGATTATAAAAGCATTTAAAGCGAGTAATAAGGCTTTCGTAGGCATGAGTGACTATAAATAAACTTTTCTGGTCAATGGATGGCTTTTGCTTCACGTTTCTCGATGTAAATATTCAATTAAAATATGTTCTAACAAAAAATGTAAAAAAATGCAGCTTAAAATCTTTTGTGAGATTATAAAGGCATTTAAGTCGAGTAATAAGCTTCCGAAGGTATGAATGACTATAAACGAACTTTTCTTATCAATGGATGGCTTTCGCTTCACATTTCCCGAGGTAAACAATCAATTATAATCTGTTTTAATCAAAAAATAAAAAAAATTCGAATTAAATTCAATTATAGGATTATAAAAGCATTTAAAGCGAGTAATAAGTCTTTCGTAGGCATGAGTGACTATAAATAAATTTTTCTTGGCAATGGATGGCTTTCCCTTCATGTTTCCCGAGATAAACAATCAATTGCAATCTGTTTTAATCAAAAAATGTAAACAAAATCAAATTAAATTCAATTATGGGATTATAAAAGCATTTAAAGCGAGTAATAAGGCTTTCGTAGCCATGAGTGACTATAAATAAACTTTTCTGGTCAATGGATGGCTTTTGCTTTATGTTTCTCGAGGCAAGTATTCAATTATAATATGTTCTAACAAAAAATATAAAAAAATTCAACTTAAAATCATTTGTAAGATTATAAAGGCATTTAAATCGAGTAATAGGCTTCCGAAAGAATGAATGACTACAAATGAACTTTTCTTATCAATGGATGACTTTGGCTTCACGTTACTCCAGGCAAAATATCAGTTATAATCTGTTTTACTTAAAAAATATAAAAAAAATTCAAATTAAATTCAATTATGAGATTATAAAACGATTTAAAGCGAGTAATAAGGCTTTTGCAGGCATGAGTGACTATAAATGAACTTTTCTTGTCAATGGATAGCTTTTGCTTCACGTTTCTCGACATAAATATTCAATTATAATATGTTCTAACAAAAAATGTAAAAAAATTCAGCTTAAAATCTTTTGTGAGATTCTAAAGGCATTTAAATCGAGTAATAAGCTTCTGAAGGCATGAATGACTATAAACGAAATTTTCTTATCGATGGATGGCTTTTGCTTCACGTTTCTCGAGGTAAACAATCAATTATAATCTGTTTTAATCAAAAAATGTAAAAAATTCAAATTAAATTCAATTATGGGATTATAAAAGCATTTAAAGCGAGTGATAAGGCTTTCGTAGACATGAGTGACTATAAATGAACCTTTCTTATCAGTGGATGGCTTTTGTTTCACGTTTCCCAAGGTAAACAATTAATTATAATATGTTTTAATCAAAAAAGATAAAAAAATTGAAATTAAATTAAATTATGAGATTATAAAATCATTTAAAACGATTAATAAGGCTTTCGTATGCATGAGTGACTATAAATGAACTTTTCCTGTCAGTGGATGGCTTTTACTTTAGGTTTTTCAAGGCAAACATTCAATTATAATCTGTTTTAACAAAAAATGTAAAACAAATTCAACTTAAAATCATTTGTGAGATTATAAAAGCATTTAAATTGAGTACTAGGCTTCCGAAAGAATGAATGGCTACAAACAAATTTTTCCTATCAATGGGTGGCTTTCGCTTCACGTTACTCGAGGCAAACAATCAATTATAATCTCTTTTACTCAAAAAATGTCAAAAAAATTCAAATTAAATTCAATTATGAGATTATCAAACGATTTAAAGCGAGTAATAAAGCTTTTTCAGGCATAAGTGACTATAAATGAACTTTTCTTGTCAATGGATGGCTTTTGCTTCACGTTTTTCAAGGTAAATATTCAATTAAAATATGTTCTAAAAAAAATGTAAAAAAATTCAGCAGAAAATCTTTTGTGAGATTATAAAGGCATTTAAATCGAGTAATAAGCTTCCGAAGGTATGAATGACTATAAACGAACTTTTCTTATTAATGGATGGCTTTCGCTTCACATTTCCCGAGGTAAACAATCAATTATAATCTGTTTTAATCAAAAAATGTAAAAAATTGAAATTAAATTCAATTATGGGATTATGAAAGCATTTAAAGCGACTGATAAGGCTTTCGTAGACATGAGTGACTATAAATGAACTTTTCTTATCAATCGATGGCTTTCGCTTCACCTTTCCCAAGCTAAACAATTAATTATAATCTGTTTTAATCAAAAAATGTAAACAAATTCAAATTAAATTCAATTATGAGACTATAAAACCATTTAAAAATGTAATAAGGCTTTCGTAGGAATGAGTGACTATAAATGAACTTTTCCTATCAGTGGATGGCTTTTACTTCACGTTTCTGAAGGCAAACAATCAATTATAATCTGTTTTAACAAAAAATGTAAAAAAAATTCAACTTAAAATCATTTGTGAGATTATAAAAGCATTTAAATTGAGTAATTGGCTTCCGAAGGAATGAATGACTGCAAACGAACTTTTCTTATCAATGGATGGCTTTCGCTTCACGTTTCCCGAGGTAAACAATCAATTATAATCTGTTTTAATCAAAAAATATAAAAAATTCAAATTAAATTCAATTATGGGATTATAAAAGCATTTAAAGCGAGTGGTAAGGCTTTCGTAGACATGAGTGACTATAAATGAACTTTTCTTATCAGTGGATGGCTTTCGCTTCATGTTTGCCGAGGTAAACAGTTAATTATAATCTGTTTTAATCAAAAAATGTAAAAAAATTGAAATTAAATTAAATTATGAGATTATAAAATCTTTTCAAACGATTAATAAGGCTTTCGTAGGCATGAGTGACTATAAATGAACTTTTCCTGTTAGTGGATGGCCTTTGCTTCATGTTTCTCAAAGCAAACATTCAATTATAATCTGTTTTAACAAAAAATGTAAAAAAAATTCAACTTAAAATCATTTGTGAGATTATAAAAGCATTTAAATTGAGTAATAAGCTTCCGAAAGAATGAATGACTACAAACAAACTTTTCTTATCAATGGGTGGCTTTCACTTCACGTTACTCGAGGCAAACAATCAATTATAATCTGTTTTACTCAAAAAATGTAAAAATAATTCAAATTGAATTCAATTATGAGATTATAAAACGATTCAAAGTGAGTAATAAGGCTTTTGTAGGCATGAGTGACTATAAATGAACTTTTTTCTCAATGGATGGCTTTTGCTTCACATTTCTCGACGTAAATATTCAATTAAAATATGTTCTAACAAAAAATGTGAAAAAATGCAGCTTAAAATCTTTTGTGAGATTATAAAGGCATTTAAATCGAGTAATAAGCTTCCGAAGGCATGAATGACTATAAACGAACTTTTCTTATCAATGGATGGCTTTCGCTTCACGTTTCTCGAGGTAAACAATCAATTATAATCTGATTCAATAAAAAATTATAAGAAATTCAAATTAAATTCAATTATGGGATTATAAAAGCTTTTAAAGCGAGTGATAAGGCTTTCGTAGACATGAGTGACTATAACTGAACTTTTCTTATCAATGGATGGCTATCGCTTCACGTTTCCCGAGCTAAATAATTAATTATAATCTGTTTTAATCAAAAAATGCATACAAATTCAAATTAAATTCAATTATGAGATTATAAAACCATTTTAAACGAGTAATAAGGTTTTCGTAGGCATGAGTGACTATAAACGAACTTTTCCTGTTAGTGGACTGCTTTTACTTCACGTTTCTCAAGGCAAACAATCAATTATAATATGTTTTAACAAAAAATGTAAAAAAATTCAATTTAAAATCATTTGTGAGATTATAAAAGCATTTAAATTGAGAAATTGGGTTCCGAAGGAATGAATGACTACAAACGAACTTTTCTTATCAATGGATGGCTTTCGCTTCACGTTACTCGAGGTAAACAATCAATTATAATCTGTTTTACTCAAAAAATGTAAAAACAATTCAAATTGAATTCAATTATGAGATTATAAAACGATTCAAAGCGAGTAATAAAGCTTTTGCAGGCATGAGTGGTTATAAATGGACTTTTCTTGTCAATGGATGGCTTTTGCTTCACGTTTCTCGACGTACATATTCAATTAAAATATGTTCTAACAAAAAATGTAAAAAAATTCAGCTTAAAATCTTTTGTGAGATTATAAAGGCATTGAAATCGAGTAATAAGCTTGCGAAGGCATGAATGACTATAAACGAACTTTTCTTATCAATGGATGGCTTTCGCTTCATGTTTTTCGAGATAAACAATCAATTACAATCTGTTTTAATCAAAAAATGTAAACAAAATCAAATTAAATTCAATTATGGGATTATAAAAGCATTTAAAGCGAGTAATAAGGCTTTCGTAGGCATGAGTGACTATAAATAAACTTTTCTGGTCAATGGATGGCTTTTGCTTCACGTTTCTCGATGTAAATATTCAATTAAAATATGTTCTAACAAAAAATGTAAAAAAATGCAGCTTAAAATCTTTTGTGAGATTATAAAGGCATTTAAGTCGAGTAATAAGCTTCCGAAGGTATGAATGACTATAAACGAACTTTTCTTATCAATGGATGGCTTTCGCTTCACATTTCCCGAGGTAAACAATCAATTATAATCTGTTTTAATCAAAAAATAAAAAAAATTCGAATTAAATTCAATTATAGGATTATAAAAGCATTTAAAGCGAGTAATAAGTCTTTCGTAGGCATGAGTGACTATAAATAAATTTTTCTTGGCAATGGATGGCTTTCCCTTCATGTTTCCCGAGATAAACAATCAATTGCAATCTGTTTTAATCAAAAAATGTAAACAAAATCAAATTAAATTCAATTATGGGATTATAAAAGCATTTAAAGCGAGTAATAAGGCTTTCGTAGCCATGAGTGACTATAAATAAACTTTTCTGGTCAATGGATGGCTTTTGCTTTATGTTTCTCGAGGCAAGTATTCAATTATAATATGTTCTAACAAAAAATATAAAAAAATTCAACTTAAAATCATTTGTAAGATTATAAAGGCATTTAAATCGAGTAATAGGCTTCCGAAAGAATGAATGACTACAAATGAACTTTTCTTATCAATGGATGACTTTGGCTTCACGTTACTCCAGGCAAAATATCAGTTATAATCTGTTTTACTTAAAAAATATAAAAAAAATTCAAATTAAATTCAATTATGAGATTATAAAACGATTTAAAGCGAGTAATAAGGCTTTTGCAGGCATGAGTGACTATAAATGAACTTTTCTTGTCAATGGATAGCTTTTGCTTCACGTTTCTCGACATAAATATTCAATTATAATATGTTCTAACAAAAAATGTAAAAAAATTCAGCTTAAAATCTTTTGTGAGATTCTAAAGGCATTTAAATCGAGTAATAAGCTTCTGAAGGCATGAATGACTATAAACGAAATTTTCTTATCGATGGATGGCTTTTGCTTCACGTTTCTCGAGGTAAACAATCAATTATAATCTGTTTTAATCAAAAAATGTAAAAAATTCAAATTAAATTCAATTATGGGATTATAAAAGCATTTAAAGCGAGTGATAAGGCTTTCGTAGACATGAGTGACTATAAATGAACCTTTCTTATCAGTGGATGGCTTTTGTTTCACGTTTCCCAAGGTAAACAATTAATTATAATATGTTTTAATCAAAAAAGATAAAAAAATTGAAATTAAATTAAATTATGAGATTATAAAATCATTTAAAACGATTAATAAGGCTTTCGTATGCATGAGTGACTATAAATGAACTTTTCCTGTCAGTGGATGGCTTTTACTTTAGGTTTTTCAAGGCAAACATTCAATTATAATCTGTTTTAACAAAAAATGTAAAACAAATTCAACTTAAAATCATTTGTGAGATTATAAAAGCATTTAAATTGAGTACTAGGCTTCCGAAAGAATGAATGGCTACAAACAAATTTTTCCTATCAATGGGTGGCTTTCGCTTCACGTTACTCGAGGCAAACAATCAATTATAATCTCTTTTACTCAAAAAATGTCAAAAAAATTCAAATTAAATTCAATTATGAGATTATCAAACGATTTAAAGCGAGTAATAAAGCTTTTTCAGGCATAAGTGACTATAAATGAACTTTTCTTGTCAATGGATGGCTTTTGCTTCACGTTTTTCAAGGTAAATATTCAATTAAAATATGTTCTAAAAAAAATGTAAAAAAATTCAGCAGAAAATCTTTTGTGAGATTATAAAGGCATTTAAATCGAGTAATAAGCTTCCGAAGGTATGAATGACTATAAACGAACTTTTCTTATTAATGGATGGCTTTCGCTTCACATTTCCCGAGGTAAACAATCAATTATAATCTGTTTTAATCAAAAAATGTAAAAAATTGAAATTAAATTCAATTATGGGATTATGAAAGCATTTAAAGCGACTGATAAGGCTTTCGTAGACATGAGTGACTATAAATGAACTTTTCTTATCAATCGATGGCTTTCGCTTCACCTTTCCCAAGCTAAACAATTAATTATAATCTGTTTTAATCAAAAAATGTAAACAAATTCAAATTAAATTCAATTATGAGACTATAAAACCATTTAAAAATGTAATAAGGCTTTCGTAGGAATGAGTGACTATAAATGAACTTTTCCTATCAGTGGATGGCTTTTACTTCACGTTTCTGAAGGCAAACAATCAATTATAATCTGTTTTAACAAAAAATGTAAAAAAAATTCAACTTAAAATCATTTGTGAGATTATAAAAGCATTTAAATTGAGTAATTGGCTTCCGAAGGAATGAATGACTGCAAACGAACTTTTCTTATCAATGGATGGCTTTCGCTTCACGTTTCCCGAGGTAAACAATCAATTATAATCTGTTTTAATCAAAAAATATAAAAAATTCAAATTAAATTCAATTATGGGATTATAAAAGCATTTAAAGCGAGTGGTAAGGCTTTCGTAGACATGAGTGACTATAAATGAACTTTTCTTATCAGTGGATGGCTTTCGCTTCATGTTTGCCGAGGTAAACAGTTAATTATAATCTGTTTTAATCAAAAAATGTAAAAAAATTGAAATTAAATTAAATTATGAGATTATAAAATCTTTTCAAACGATTAATAAGGCTTTCGTAGGCATGAGTGACTATAAATGAACTTTTCCTGTTAGTGGATGGCCTTTGCTTCATGTTTCTCAAAGCAAACATTCAATTATAATCTGTTTTAACAAAAAATGTAAAAAAAATTCAACTTAAAATCATTTGTGAGATTATAAAAGCATTTAAATTGAGTAATAAGCTTCCGAAAGAATGAATGACTACAAACAAACTTTTCTTATCAATGGGTGGCTTTCACTTCACGTTACTCGAGGCAAACAATCAATTATAATCTGTTTTACTCAAAAAATGTAAAAAAAATTCAAATTAAATTCAATTATGAGATTATCAAACTATTCAAAGCGAGTAATAAAGCTTTTGCAGGTATAAGTGACTATAAATGAACTTTTCTTGTCAATGGATGGATTTTGCTTCACGTTTCTCGACGTAAATATTCAATTATAATATGTTCTAACAAAAAATGTAAAAAAATTCAGCTTCAAATCTTTTGTGAGATTATAAAGGCATTTAAATCTAGTAATAAGCGTCCGAAGGCATGAATGACTATAAACGAACTTTTCTTACCAATGGATGGTTTTCGCTTCACGTTTCCCGAGGTAAACAATCAATTATAATCTGTTTTAATAAAAAAATATAAAAAATTCAAATTAAATTCAATTATGGGATTATAAAAGCATTTAAAGCGAGTGATAAGGCTTTCGTAGACATGAGTGACTATAAATGAACTTTTCTTATCAATGGATGGCTTTTGCTTGACGTTTCCCGAGGTAAACAATTAATTATAATCTGTTTTAATCGAAAAATGTAAAAAAATTGAAATTAAATTAAATTATGAGATTATAAAATCTTTTAAAACGATTAATAAGGCTTTCGTAGGCATGAGTGACTATAAATGAACTTTTCCTGTCAGTGGATGGCTTTTGCTTCACGTTTCTCAAGGCAAACATTCAATTTTAATCTGTTTTAACAAAAAATGTAAAAAATATTCAACTTAAAATGATTTGTGAGATTATAAAAGCATTTAAATTGAGTAATAAGCTTCCGAAAGAATGAATGACTACAAACAAACTTTTCCTATCAATGTGTGGCTTTCGCTTCATGTTACTCGAGGCAAACAATCAATTATAATCTGTTTTACTCAAAAAATGTAAAAAAAATTCAAATTAAATTCAATTATGAGATTATCAAACGATTTAAAGCGAGTAATAAAGCTTTTGCAGGCATAAGTGACTATAAATGAACTTTTCTTGTCAATGGATGGCTTTTGCTTCACGTTTCTCGATGTAAATATTCAATTAAAATATGTTCTAACAAAAAATATAAAAAAATGCAGCTTAAAATCTTTTGTGAGATTATAAAGGCATTTAAATCGAGTAATAAGCTTCCGAAGGCATGAATGACTGTAAACGAAGTTTTCTGATCAATGGATGGCTTTCGCTTCACGTTACTCGAGGCAAACAATCAATTATAATTTGTTTTACTCAAAAAATGTAAAAACAATTCAAATTGAATTCAATTATGAGATTATAAAACGATTCAACGCGAGTAATAAGGCTTTTGTAGGCATGAGTGACTATAAATGAACTTTTCTTGTCAATGGATGGCTTTTGCTTCACGTTTCTCGATGTAAATATTCAATTAAAATATGTTCTAACAAAAAATATAAAAAAATGCAGCTTAAAATCTTTTGTGAGATTATAAAGGCATTTAAATCGAGTAATAAGCTTTCGAAGGCATGAATGACTGTAAACGAACTTTTCTTATCAATGGATGGCTTTCGCTTCACATTTCCCGAGGTAAACAATCAATTATAATCTGTTTTAATCAAAAAATGTAAAAATTCAAATTAAATTCAATTATAGGATTATAAAAGCATTTAAAGCGAGTAATAAGTCTTTCGTAGGCATGAGTGACTATAAATAATTTTTTCTTGGCAATGGATGGCTTTCGCTTCATGTTTCCCGAGATAAACAATCGATTACAATCTGTTTTAATCAAAAAATGTAAACAAAATCAAATTCAATTCAATTATGGGATTATACAAGCATTTTAAAGCGAGTAATAAGGCTTTCGTAGCCATGAGTGACTATAAATAAACTTTTCTGGTCAATGGATGGCTTTTGCTTTATGTTTCTTGAGGCAAGTATTCAATTATAATATGTTCTAACAAAAATATAAAAAAATTCAACTTAAAATCATTTGTGAGATTATAAAGGCATTTAAATAGAGTAATAGGCTTCCGAATGAATGAATGACTACAAACGAACTTTTCTTATCAATGGATGACTTTGGCTTCACGTTACTCAAGGCAAAATATCAATTATAATCTGTTTTACTTAAAAAATGTAACAAAAATTCAAATTAAATTCAATTATGAGATTATAAAACGATTTAAAGCGAGTAATGAGGCTTTCGCAGGCATGAGTGACTATAAATGAACTTTTCTTGTCAATGGATGGCTTTCGCTTCACATTTCTCGACGTAAATATTCAATTATAATATGTTCTAACAAAAAATGTAAAAAAATTCAGCTTAAAATCTTTTGTGAGATTATAAAGGCATTTAAATCGAGTAATAAGCTTCCGAAGGCATGAATGACTATAAACGAACTTTTCTTATCAATGGAAGGCTTTTGGCTTCACGTTTCCCAAGGTAAACAATCAATTATAATCTGTTTTAATCAGAAAATGTAAAAAATTCAAATTAAATTCAATTATGGTATTATAAAAGCAATTAAAGCGAGTGATAAGGCTTTCGTAGACATAAGTGACTATAAATGAACTTTTCTTATCAGTGGATGGCTTTCGCTTCACGTTTCCCAAGGTAAACAATTAATTATAATCTGTTTTAATCAAAAAATGTAAAAAAATTAAAATTAAATTAAATTATGAGATTATAAAATCATTTAAAACGATTAATAAGGCTTTCGTAGGGATGAGTGACTATAAATGAACTTTTCCTGTCAGTGGATGGCTTTTGCTTCACGTTTCTCAAGGGAAACATTCAATTATAATCTGTTTTAACAAAAAATGTAAAACAAATTCAACTTAAAATCATTTGTGAGATTATAAAAGCATTTAAATTGAGTAATAGGCTTGCGAAAGAATGAATGGCTACAAACAACCTTTTCCTATCAATGGGTGGCTTTCGCTTCACGTTACTCGAGGCCAACAATCAACTATAATCTCTTTTACTCAAAAAATGTAAAAAAAATTCAAATTAAATTCAATTATGAGATTATCAAACTATTTAAAGCGAGTAATAAAGCTTTTGCAGGCATAAGTGACTAGAAATGAACTTTTCTTGTCAATGGATGGATTTTGCTTCACGTTTCTCGACGTAAATATTCAATTATAATATGTTCTAACAAAAAATGTAAAAAAATTCAGCTTCAAATCTTTTTTGAGATTATAAAGGCATTTAAATCGAGTAATAAGCGTCCGAAGGCATGAATGACTATAAACGAACTTTTCTTACCAATGGATGGTTTTCGCTTCACGTTTCCCGAGGTAAACAATCAATTATAATCTGTTTTAATAAAAAAATATAAAAAATTCAAATTAAATTCAATTATGGGATTATAAAAGCATTTAAAGCGAGTGATAAGGCTTTCGTAGACATGAGTGACTATAAATGAACTTTTCTTATCAATGGATGGCTTTTGCTTGACGTTTCCCGAGGTAAACAATTAATTATAATCTGTTTTAATCGAAAAATGTAAAAAAATTGAAATTAAATTAAATTATGAGATTATAAAATCTTTTAAAACGATTAATAAGGCTTTCGTAGGCATGAGTGACTATAAATGAATATTTCCTGTCAGTGGATGGCTTTTGCTTCACGTTTCTCAAGGGAAACATTCAATTATAATCTGTTTTAACAAAAAATGTAAAACAAATTTAACTTAAAATCATTTGTGAGATTATAAAAGCATTTAAATTGAGTAATAGGCTTCCGAAAGAATGAATGGCTACAAACAACCTTTTCCTATCAATGGGTGGCTTTCGCTTCACGTTACTCAAGGCCAACAATCAACTATAATCTCTTTTACTCAAAAAATGTAAAAAAAATTCAAACTAAATTCAATTATGAGATTATCAAACGATTTAAAGCGAGTAATAAAGCTTTTGCAGGCATAAGTGACTATATATGAACTTTTCTTGTCAATGGATGGCTTTTGCTTCACGTTTCTCGAGGCAAATATTCAATTAAAATATGTTCTAACAAAATATGTAAAAAAATTCAGCTGAAAATCTTTTGTGAGATTATAAAGGCATTTAAATCGAGTAATAAGCTTCCGAAGGCATGAATGACTATAAATGAACTTTTCTTATCAATGGATGGCTTTCGCTTCACGTTTCCCGAGGTAAACAATCAATTATAATCTGTTTTAATGAAAAAATGTAAAAAATTCAAATTAAATTCAATTATGGGATTATCAAAGCATTTAAAGCGAGTGATAAGGCTTTCATAGACATGAGTGACTATAAATGAACTTTTCTTATCAATCGATGGCTTTCGCTTCACATTTCCCAAGCTAAACAGTTAATTATAATTTGTTTTAATCAAAAAATGTAAACAAATTCAAATTAAATTCAATTATGAGATTATAAAACCATTTAAAACGAGTAATAAGGCTTTCGTAGGAATGAGTGACTATAAATGAACTTTTCCTATCTGTGGATGGCTTTTACTTCACGTTTCTGAAGGCAAACAATCAATTATAATCTGTTTTAACGAAAAATGTAAAACAAATTCAACTTGGAATCATTTGTGAGATTATAAAAGCATTTAAATTGAGTAATTGTCTTCCGAAGGAATGAATGACTAGAAACGAACTTTTCTTATCAATGGATGGCTTTCGCTTCACGTTACTTGAGGCAAACAATCAATTATAATCTCTTTTACTCAAAAAATGTAAAAACAATTCAAATTGAATTCAATTATGAGATTATAAAACGAATCAAAGCGAGTAATAAGGCTTTTGTAGGCATGAGTGACTATAAATGAACTTTTCTTGTCAATGGATGGCTTTTGCTTCACGTTTCTCGATGTAAATATTCAATTAAAATATGTTCTAACAAAAAATGTAAAAAAATGCAGCTTAAAATCTTTTGTGAGATTATAAAGGCATTTAAATCGAGTAATAAGCTTCCGAAGGCATGAATGACTGTAAACGAACTTTTCTTATCAATGGATGGCTTTCGCTTCACATTTCCCGCGGTAAACAATCAATTATAATCTGTTTTAATCAAAAAATGTAAAAAATTCAAATTAAATTCAATTATAGGATTATAAAAGCATTTAAAACGAGTAATAAGTCTTTTGGTAGGCATGAGTGACTATAAATAAATTACTCTTCGCAATGGATGGCTTTCGCTTCATGTTTCCCGAGATAAACAATCAATTACAATCTGTTTTAATCAAAAAATGTAAACAAAATCAAATTAAATTCAATTATGGGATTATAAAAGCATTTAAAGCGAGTAATAAGGCTTTCGTAGCCATGAGTGACTATAAATAAACTTTTCTGGTCAATGGATGGCTTTTGCTTTATGTTTCTTGAGGCAAGTATTCAATTATAATATGTTATAACAAAAAATATAAAAAAATTCAACTTAAAATCATTTGTGAGATTATAAAGGCATTTAAATCGAGTAATAGGCTTCCGAATGAATGAATGACTACAAACGAACTTTTCTTATCAATGGATGACTTTGGCTTCACGTTACTCAAGGCAAAATATCAATTATAATCTGTTTTACTTAAAAAATGTAACAAAAATTCAAATTAAATTCAATTATGAGATTATAAAACGATTTAAAGCGAGTAATAAGGCTTTCGCAGGCATGAGTGACTATAAATGAACTTTTCTTGTCAATGGATGGCTTTTGCTTCACGTTTCTCGACGTAAATATTCAATTATAATATGTTCTAACAAAAAATGTAAAAAAATTCAGCTTAAAATCTTTTGTGAGATTATAAAGGCATTTAAATCGAGTAATAAGCTTCCGAAGGCATGAATGACTATAAACGAACTTTTCTTATCAATGGAAGGCTTTCGCTTCACGTTTCCCAAGGTAAACAATCAATTATAATCTGTTTTAATCAGAAAATGTAAAAAATTCAAATTAAATTCAATTATGGGATTATAAAAGCAATTAAAGCGAGTGATAAGGCTTTCGTAGACATAAGTGACTATAAATGAACTTTTCTTATCAGTGGATGGCTTTCGCTTCACGTTTCCCAAGGTAAACAATTAATTATAATCTATTTTAATCAAAGAATATAAAAAAATTGAAATTAAATTAAATTATGAGATTATAAAATCATTTAAAACGATTAATAAGGCTTTCGTAGGGATGAGTGACTATAAATGAACTTTTCCTGTCAGTGGATGGCTTTTGCTTCACGTTTCTCAAGGCAAACATTCAATTATACTCTGTTTTAACAAAAAATGTAAAACAAATTCAACTTAAAATCATTTGTGAGATTATAAAAGCATTTAAATTGAGTAATAGGCTTCCAAAAGAATGAATGGCTACAAACAAACTTTTCCTATCAATGGGTGGCTTTCGCTTCATGTTATTCGAGGCAAACAATCAATTATAATCTGTTTTACTCAAAAAATGTAAAACAAATTCAAATTAAATTCAATTATGAGATTATCAAATGATTTAAAGCGAGTAATAAAGCTTTTGCAGGCATAAGTGACTATAAATGAACTTTTCTTGTCAATGGATGGCTTTTGCTTCACGTTTCTCGACGTAAATATTCAATTATAATATGTTCTAACAAAAAATGTAAAAAAATTCAGCTTCAAATCTTTTGTGAGATTATAAAGGCATTTAAATCGAGTAATAAGCGTCCGCAGGCATGAATGACTATAAATGAACTTTTCTTATCAATGAATGGCTTTCGCTTCACGTTTCCCGAGGTAAACAATCAATTATAATCTGTTTTAATAAAAAAATATAAAAAAATTCAAATTAAATTCAATTATGGGATTATAAAAGCATTTAAAGCGAGTGCTAAGGCTTTCGTAGACATGAGTGACTATAAATGAACTTTTCTTATCAATGGATGGCTTTCGCTTCACGTTTCCCGAGCTAAACAATTAATTATAATCTGTTTTAATCAAAAAATGTAAACGAATTCAAATTCAATTCAATTATGAGATTATAAAACCATTTTAAACGAGTAATAAGGCTTTCGTAGGCATGAGTGACTATAAATGAACTTTTCTTGTCAGTGGATGGCTTTTACTTCACGTTTCTCAAGGCAAACAATCAATTATAATCTGTTTTAACAAAAAATGTAAAAAAAATTCAACTTAAAATGATTTGTGAGATTATAAAAGCATTTAAATTGAGTAATTGGGTTCCGAAGGAATGAATGACTAGAAACGAACATTTCTTATCAATGGATGGCTTTCGCTTCACGTTACTCGAGGCAAACAATCAATTATAATTTGTTTTACTCAAAAAATGTAAAAACAATTGAAATTGAATTCAATTATGAGATTATAAAACGATTCAAAGCGAGTAATAAGGCTTTTGTAGGCATGAGTGACTATAAATGAACTTTTCTTGTCAATGGATGGCTTTTGCTTCACGTTTCTCGATGTAAATATTCAATTAAAATATGTTCTAACAAAAAATATAAAAAAATGCAGCTTAAAATCTTTTGTGAGATTATAAAGGCATTTAAATCGAGTAATAAGCTTCCGAAGGCATGAATGACTGTAAACGAACTTTTCTTATCAATGGATGGCTTTCGCTTCACATTTCCCGAGGTAAACAATCAATTATAATCTGTTTTAATCAAAAAATGTAAAAATTCAAATTAAATTCAATTATAGGATTATAAAAGCATTTAAAACGAGTAATAAGTCTTTTGTAGGCATGAGTGACTATAAATAAATTTTTCTTGGCAATGGATGGCTTTCGCTTCATGTTTCCCGAGATAAACAATCAATTACAATCTGTTTTAATCAAAAAATGTAAACAAAATCAAATTAAATTCAATTATGGGATTATAAAAGCATTTAAAGCGAGTAATAAGGCTTTCGTAGCCATGAGTGACTATAAATAAACTTTTCTGGTCAATGGATGGCTTTTGCTTTATGTTTCTTGAGGCAAGTATTCAATTATAATATGTTATAACAAAAAATATAAAAAAATTCAACTTAAAATCATTTGTGAGATTATAAAGGCATTTAAATCGAGTAATAGGCTTCCGAATGAATGAATGACTACAAACGAACTTTTCTTATCAATGGATGACTTTGGCTTCACGTTACTCAAGGCAAAATATCAATTATAATCTGTTTTACTTAAAAAATGTAACAAAAATTCAAATTAAATTCAATTATGAGATTATAAAACGATTTAAAGCGAGTAATGAGGCTTTCGCAGGCATGAGTGACTATAAATGAACTTTTCTTGTCAATGGATGGCTTTCGCTTCACGTTTCTCGACGTAAATATTCAATTATAATATGTTCTAACAAAAAATGTAAAAAAATTCAGCTTAAAATCTTTTGTGAGATTATAAAGGCATTTAAATCGAGTAATAAGCTTCCGAAGGCATGAATGACTATAAACGAACTTTTCTTATCAATGGAAGGCTTTCGCTTCACGTTTCCCAAGGTAAACAATCAATTATAATCTGTTTTAATCAGAAAATGTAAAAAATTCAAATTAAATTCAATTATGGGATTATAAAAGCAATTAAAGCGAGTGATAAGACTTTCGTAGACATAAGTGACTATAAATGAACCTTTCTTATCAGTGGATGGCTTTCGCTTCACGTTTCCCAAGGTAAACAATTAATTATAATCTGTTTTAATCAAAGAATATAAAAAAATTGAAATTAAATTAAATTATGAGATTATAAAATCATTTAAAACGATTAATAAGGCTTTCGTAGGGATGAGTGACTATAAATGAACTTTTCCTGTCAGTGGATGGCTTTTGCTTCACGTTTCTCAACGCAAACATTCAATTATACTCTGTTTTAACAAAAAATGTAAAACAAATTCAACTTAAAATCATTTGTGAGATTATAAAAGCATTTAAATTGAGTAATAGGCTTCCAAAAGAATGAATGGCAACAAACAAACTTTTCCTATCAATGGGTGGCTTTCGCTTCACGTTACTCAAGGAAAACAATCAATTATAATCTGTTTTACTCAAAAAATGTAAAAAAAATTAAAATTAAATTCAATTATGAGATTATCAAACTATTTAAAGCGAGTAATAAAGCTTTTGCAGGCATAAGTGACTATAAATGAACTTTTCTTGTCAATGGATGGCTTTTGCTCCACGTTTCTCCACGTAAATATTCAATTATAATATGTTCTAACAAAAAATGTAAAAAAATTCAGCTTCAAATCTTTTGTGAGATTATAAAGGCATTTAAATCGAGTAATAAGCGTCCGCAGGCATGAATGACTATAAATGAACTTTTCTTATCAATGAATGGCTTTCACTTCACGTTTCCCGAGGTAAACAATCAATTATAATCTGTTTTAATAAAAAAATATAAAAAAATTTAAATTAAATTCAATTATGGGATTATAAAAGCATTTAAAGCGAGTGATAAGGCTTTCGTAGACATGAGTGACTATAAATGAACTTTTCTTATCAATGGATGGCTTTCGCTTCACGTTTCCCGAGCTAAACAATTAATTATAATCTGTTTTAATCAAAAAATGTAAACGAATTCAAATTCAATTCAATTATGAGATTATAAAACCATTTTAAACGAGTAATAAGGCTTTCGTAGGCATGAGTGACTATAAATGAACTTTTCTTGTCAGTGGATGGCTTTTACTTCACGTTTCTGAAGGCAAACAATCAATTATAATCTGTTTTAACAAAAAATGTAAAACAAATTCAACTTAAAATCATTTGTGAGATTATAAAATAATTTAAATTGAGTAATTGTCTTTCGAAGGAATGAATGACCACAAACGAACTTTTCTTATCAATGGATGACTTTGGCTTCACGTTACTCAAGGCAAAATATCAATTATAATCTGTTTTACTTAAAAAATGTAACAAAAATTCAAATTAAATTCAATTATGAGATTATAAAACGATTTAAAGCGAGTAATAAGGCTTTCGCAGGCATGAGTGACTATAAATGAACTTTTCTTGTCAATGGATGGCTTTTGCTTCACGTTTCTCGACGTAAATATTCAATTATAATATGTTCTAACAAAAAATGTAAAAAAATTCAGCTTAAAATCTTTTGTGAGATTATAAAGGCATTTAAATCGAGTAATAAGCTTCCGAAGGCATGAATGACTATAAACGAACTTTTCTTATCAATGGAAGGCTTTTGCTTCACGTTTCCCAAGGTAAACAATCAATTATAATCTGTTTTAATCCGAAAATGTAAAAAATTCAAATTAAATTCAATTATGGGATTATAAAAGCAATTAAAGCGAGTGATAAGGCTTTCGTAGACATAAGTGACTATAAATGAACTTTTCTTATCAGTGGATGGCTTTCGCTTCACGTTTCCCAAGGTAAACAATTAATTATAATCTGTTTTAATCAAAGAATATAAAAAAATTGAAATTAAATTAAATTATGAGATTATAAAATCATTTAAAACGATTAATAAGGCTTTCGTAGGGATGAGTGACTATAAATGAACTTTTCCTGTCAGTGGATGGCTTTTGCTTCACGTTTCTCAAGGCAAACATTCAATTATACTCTGTTTTAACAAAAAATGTAAAACAAATTCAACTTAAAATCATTTGTGAGATTATAAAAGCATTTAAATTGAGTAATAGGCTTCCAAAAGAATGAATGGCTACAAACAAACTTTTCCTATCAATGGGTGGCTTTCGCTTCACGTTACTCGAGGCAAACAATCAATTATAATCTGTTTTACTCAAAAAATGTAAAAAAAATTAAAATTAAATTCAATTATGAGATTATCAAACTATTTAAAGCGAGTAATAAAGCTTTTGCAGGCATAAGTGACTATAAATGAACTTTTCTTGTCAATGGATGGCTTTTGCTTCACGTTTCTCGATGTAAATATTCAATTATAATATGTTCTAATAAAAAATGTAAAAAAATTCAGCTTCAAATCTTTTGGGAGATTATAAATGCATTTAAATCGAGTAATAAGCGTCCGAAGGCATGAATGACTATAAACGAACTTTTCTTACCAATGGATGGTTTTCGCTTCTAGTTTCCCAAGGTAAACAATCAATTATAATCTGTTTTAATAAAAAAATATAAAAAATTCAAATTAAATTCAATTATGGGATTATAAAAGCATTTAAAGCGAGTGATAAGGCTTTCGTAGACATGAGTGACTATAAATGAACTTTTCTTATCAATGGATGGCTTTTGCTTAACGTTTCCCGAGGTAAACAATTAATTATAATCTGTTTTAATCAAAAAATGTAAAAAAATTGAAATTAAATTAAATTATGAGATTATAAAATCTTTTAAAACGATTAATAAGGCTTTCGTAGGCATGAGTGACTATAAATGAACTTTTCCTGTCAGTGGATGGCTTTTGCTTCACGTTTCTCAAGGCAAACATTCAATTTTATTTTGTTTTAACAAAAAATGTAAAAAAAATTCAACTTAAAATGATTTGTGAGATTATAAAAGCATTTAAATTGAGTAATAAGCTTCCGAAAGAATGAATGACTACAAACAAACTTTTCCTACCAATGTGTGGCTTTCGCTTCACGTTACTCGAGGCAAACAATCAATTATAATCTGTTTTACTCAAAAAATGTAAAACAAATTCAAATTAAATTCAGTTATGAGATTATCAAACGATTTAAAGCGAGTAATAAAGCTTTTGCAGGCATAAGTGACTATAAATGAACTTTTCTTGTCAATGGATGGCTTTTGCTTCACGTTTCTCCACGTAAATATTCAATTATAATATGTTCTAACAAAAAATGTAAAAAAATTCAGCTGAAAATCTTTTGTGAGATTATAAAGGCATTTAAATCGAGTAATAAGCGTCCGCAGGCATGAATGACTATAAATGAACTTTTCTTATCAATGAATGGCTTTCGCTTCACGTTTCCCGAGGTAAACAATCAATTATAATCTGTTTTAATTAAAAAATGTAAAAAAATTGAAATTAAATTAAATTATGAGATTATAAAATCATTTAAAACGATTAATAAGGCTTTCGTAGGGATGAGTGACTATAAATGAATTTTTCCTGTCAGTGGATGGCTTTTGCTTCACGTTTCTCAAGGCAAACATTCAATTATAATCTGTTTTAACAAAAAATGTAAAACAAATTCAACTTAAAATCATTTGTGAGATTATAAAAGCATTTAAATTGAGTAATAGGCTTCCGAAAGAATGAATGGCTACAAACAACCTTTTCCTATCAATGGGTGGCTTTCGCTTCACGTTACTCGAGGCCAACAATCAACTATAATCTCTTTTACTCAAAAAATGTAAAAACAATTCATATTAAATTCAATTATGAGATTATCAAACGATTTAAAGCGAGTAATAAAGCTTTTGCAGGCATAAGTGACTATATATGAACTTTTCTTGTCACTGGATGGCTTTTGCTTCACGTTTCTCGAGGAAAATATTCAATTAAAATATGTTCTAACAAAATATGTAAAAAAATTCAGCTGAAAATCTTTTGTGAGATTATAAAGGCATTTAAATCGAGTAATAAGCTTCCGAAGGCATGAATGACTATAAATGAACTTTTCTTATCAATGGATGGCTTTCGTTTCACGTTTCCCGAGGTAAACAATCAATTATAATCTGTTTTAATCAAAAAATGTAAAAAATTCAAATTAAATTCAATTATGGGATTATGAAAGCATTTAAAGCGAGTGATAAGGCTTTCATAGACATGAGTGACTATAAATGAACTTTTCTTATCAATCGATGGCTTTCGCTTCACATTTCCCAAGCTAAACAGTTAATTATAATCTGTTTTAATCAAAAAATATAAACAAATTCAAATTAAATTCAATTATGAGATTATAAAACCATTTAAAACGAGTAATAAGGCTTTCGTAGGAATGAGTGACTATAAATGAACTTTTCCTATCTGTGGATGGCTTTTACTTCACGTTTCTGAAGGCAAACAATCAATTATAATCTGTTTTAACGAAAAATGTAAAACAAATTCAACTTAAAATCATTTGTGAGATTATAAAAGCATTTAAATTGAGTAATTGTCTTCCGAAGGAATGAATGACTACAAACGAACTTTTCTTATCAATGGATGACTTTGGCTTCACGTTACTCAAGGCAAAATATCAATTATAATCTGTTTTACTTAAAAAATGTAACAAAAATTCAAATTAAATTCAATTATGAGATTATAAAACGATTTAGAGCGAGTAATAAGGCTTTCGCAGGCATGAGTGACTATAAATGAACTTTTCTTGTCAATGGATGGCTTTCGCTTCACGTTTCTCGACGTAAATATTCAATTATAGTATGTTCTAACAAAAAATGTAAAAAAATTCAGCTTAAAATCTTTTGTGAGATTATAAAGGCATTTAAATCGAGTAATAAGCTTCCGAAGGCATGAATGACTATAAACGAACTTTTCTTATCAATGGAAGGCTTTCGCTTCACGTTTCCCAAGGTAAACAATCAATTATAATCTGTTTTAATCAGAAAATGTAAAAAATTCAAATTAAATTCAATTATGGGATTATAAAAGCAATTAAAGCGAGTGATAAGGCTTTCGTAGACATAAGTGACTATAAATGAACTTTTCTTATCAGTGGATGGCTTTCGCTTCACGTTTCCCAAGGTAAACAATTAATTATAATCTGTTTTAATCAAAAAATGTAAAAAAATTGAAATTAAATTAAATTATGAGATTATAAAATCATTTAAAACGATTAATAAGGCTTTCGTAGGGATGAGTGACTATAAATGAATTTTTCCTGTCAGTGGATGGCTTTTGCTTCACGTTTCTCAAGGCAAACATTCAATTATAATCTGTTTTAACAAAAAATGTAAAACAAATTCAACTTAAAATCATTTGTGAGATTATAAAAGCATTTAAATTGAGTAATAGGCTTCCGAAAGAATGAATGGCTACAAACAACCTTTTCCTATCAATGGGTGGCGTTCGCTTCACGTTACTCGAGGCAAACAATCAATTATAATCTCTTTTACTCAAAAAATGTAAAAAAAATTCAAATTAAATTCAATTATGAGATTATCAAACTATTTAAAGCGAGTAATAAAGCTTTTGCAGGCATAAGTGACTATAAATGAACTTTTCTTGTCAATGGATGGCTTTTGCTTCACGTTTCTCGACGTAAATATTCAATTATAATATGTTCTAACAAAAAATGTAAAAAAATTCAGCTTCAAATCTTTTGTGAGATTATAAAGGCATTTAAATCGAGTAATAAGCGTCCGCAGGCATGAATGACTATAAATGAACTTTTCTTATCAATGAATGGCTTTCGCTTCACGTTTCCCGAGGTAAACAATCAATTATAATCTGTTTTAATAAAAAAATATAAAAAAATTCAAATTAAATTCAATTATGGGATTATAAAAGCATTTAAAGCGAGTGATAGGGCTTTCGTAGACATGAGTGACTATAAATGAACTTTTCTTATCAATGGATGGCTTTCGCTTCACGTTTCCCGAGCTAAACAATTAATTATAATCTGTTTTAATCAAAAAATGTAAACGAATTCAAATTCAATTCAATTATGAGATTATAAAACCATTTTAAACGAGTAATAAGGCTTTCGTAGGCATGAGTGACTATAAATGAACTTTTCTTGTCAGTGGATGGCTTTTACTTCACGTTTCTCAAGGCAAACAATCAATTATAATCTGTTTTAACAAAAAATGTAAAAAAAATTCAACTTAAAATGATTTGTGAGATTATAAAAGCATTTAAATTGAGTAATTGGGTTCCGAAGGAATGAATGACTAGAAACGAACTTTTCTTATCAATGGATGGCTTTCGCTTCACGTTACTCGAGGCAAACAATCAATTATAATATGTTTTACTCAAAAAATGTAAAAACAATTGAAATTGAATTCAATTATGAGATTATAAAACGATTCAAAGCGAGTAATAAGGCTTTCGTAGCCATGAGTGACTATAAATAAACTTTTCTGGTCAATGGATGGCTTTTGCTTTATGTTTCTTGAGGCAAGTATTCAATTATAATATGTTCTAACAAAAACTATAAGAAAATTCAACTTAAAATCATTTGTGAGATTATAAAGGCATTTAAATCGAGTAATAGGCTTCCGAATGAATGAATGACTACAAACGAACTTTTCTTATCAATGGATGACTTTGGCTTCACGTTACTCAAGGCAAAATATCAATTATAATCTGTTTTACTTAAAAAATGTAACAAAAATTCAAATTAAATTCAATTATGAGATTATAAAACGATTTAAAGCGAGTAATGAGGCTTTCGCAGGCATGAGTGACTATAAATGAACTTTTCTTGTCAATGGATGGCTTTTGCTTCACGTTTCTCGACCTAAATATTCAATTATAATATGTTCTAACAAAAAATGTAAAAAAATTCAGCTTAAAATCTTTTGTGAGATTATAAAGGCATTTAAATCGAGTAATAAGCTTTCGAAGGCATGAATGACTATAAACGAACTTTTCTTATCAATGGAAGGCTTTCGCTTCATGTTTCCCAAGGTAAACAATCAATTATAATCTGTTTTAATCAGAAAATGTAAAAAATTCAAATTAAATTCAATTATGGGATTATAAAAGCAATTAAAGCGAGTGATAAGGCTTTCGTAGACATAAGTGACTATAAATGAACTTTTCTTATCAGTGGATGGCTTTCGCTTCACGTTTCCCAAGGTAAACAATTAATTATAATCTGTTTTAATCAAAAAATGTAAAAAAATTGAAATTAAATTAAATTATGAGATTATAAAATCATTTAAAACGATTAATAAGGCTTTCGTAGGGATGAGTGACTATAAATGAATTTTTCCTGTCAGTGGATGGCTTTTGCTTCACGTTTCTCAAGGCAAACATTCAATTATAATCTGTTTTAACAAAAAATGTAAAACAAATTCAACTTAAAATCATTTGTGAGATTATAAAAGCATTTAAATTGAGTAATAGGCTTCCGAAAGAATGAATGGCTACAAACAACCTTTTCCTATCAATGGGTGGTTTTCGCTTCACGTTACTAGAGGCCAACAATCAACTATAATCTCTTTTACTCAAAAAATGTAAAAAAAATTCAAATTAAATTCAATTACGAGATTATCAAACGATTTAAAGCGAGTAATAAAGCTTTTGCAGGCATAAGTGACTATATATGAACTTTTCTTGTCAATGGATGGCTTTTGCTTCACGTTTCTCGAGGCAAATATTCAATTAAAATATGTTCTAACAAAATATGTAAAAAAATTCAGCTGAAAATCTTTTGTGAGATTATAAAGGCATTTAAATCGAGTAATAAGCTTCCGAAGGCATGAATGACTATAAATGAACTTTTCTTATCAATGGATGGCTTTCGCTTCACGTTTCCCGAGGTAAACAATCAATTATAATCTGTTTTAATCAAAAAATATAAAAAATTCAAATTAAATTCAATTATGGGATTATGAAAGCATTTAAAGCGAGTGATAAGGCTTTCATAGACATGAGTGACTATAAATGAACTTTTCTTATCAATCGATGGCTTTCGCTTCACATTTCCCAAGCTAAACAGTTAATTATAATCTGTTTTAATCAAAAGATGTAAACAAATTCAAATTCAATTCAATTATGAGATTATAAAACCATTTAAAACGAGTAATAAGGCTTTCGTAGGAATGAGTGACTATAAATGAACTTTTCCTATCTGTGGATGGCTTTTACTTCACGTTTCTGAAGGCAAACAATCAATTATAATCTGTTTTAACGAAAAATGTAAAACAAATTCAACTTAAAATCATTTGTGAGATTATAAAAGCATTTAAATTGAGTAATTGTCTTCCGAAGGAATGAATGACTACAAACGAACTTTTCTTATCAATGGATGACTTTGGGTTCACGTTACTCAAGGCAAAATATCAATTATAATCTGTTTTACTTTAAAAATGTAACAAAAATTCAAATTAAATTCAATTATGAGATTATAAAACGATTTAAAGCGAGTAATAAGGCTTTCGCAGGCATGAGTGACTATAAATGAACTTTTCTTGTCAATGGATGGCTTTTGCTTCACGTTTCTCGACGTAAATATTCAATTATAATATGTTCTAACAAAAAATGTAAAAAAATTCAGCTTAAAATCTTTTGTGAGATTATAAAGGCATTTAAATCGAGTAATAAGCTTCCGAAGGCATGAATGACTATAAACGAACTTTTCTTATCAATGGAAGGCTTTCGCTTCACGTTTCCCAAGGTAAACAATCAATTATAATCTGTTTTAATCAGAAAATGTAAAAAATTCAAATTAAATTCAATTATGGGATTAGAAAAGCAATTAAAGCGAGTGATAAGGCTTTCGTAGACATAAGTGACTATAAATGAACTTTTCTTATCAGTGGATGGCTTTCGCTTCACGTTTCCCAAGGTAAACAATTAATTATAATCTGTTTTAATCAAAAAATGTAAAAAAATTGAAATTAAAATAAATTATGAGATTCTAAAATCATTTAAAACGATTAATAAGGCTTTCGTAGGGATGAGTTACTATAAATGAACTTTTCCTGTCAGTGGATGGCTTTTGCTTCACGTTTCTCAAGGCAAACATTCAATTATACTCTGTTTTAACAAAAAATGTAAAACAAATTCAACTTAAAATCATTTGTGAGATTATAAAAGCATTTAAATTGAGTAATAGGCTTCCAAAAGAATGAATGGCTACAAACAAACTTTTCCTATCAGTGGGTGGCTTTCGCTTCACGTTACTCGAGGCAAACAATCAATTATAATCTGTTTTACTCAAAAAATGTAAAAAAAATTCAAATTAAATTCAATTATGAGATTATCAAACTATTTAAAGCGAGTAATAAAGCTTTTGCAGGCATAAGTGACTATAAATGAACTTTTCTTGTCAATGGATGGCTTTTGCTTCACGTTTCTCCACGTAAATATTCAATTATAATATGTTCTAACAAAAAATGTAAAAAAATTCAGCTTCAAATCTTTTGTGAGATTATAAAGGCATTTAAATTGAGTAATAAGCGTCCGCAGGCATGAATGACTATAAATGAACTTTTCTTATCAATGAATGGCTTTCGCTTCACGTTTCCCGAGGTAAACAATCAATTATAATCTGTTTTAATAAAAAAATATAAAAAAATTCAAATTAAATTCAATTATGGGATTATAAAAGCATTTAAAGCGAGTGATAAGGCTTTCGTAGACATGAGTGACTATAAATGAACTTTTCTTATCAATGGATGGCTTTCGCTTCACGTTTCCCGAGCTAAACAATTAATTATAATCTGTTTTAATCAAAAAATGTAAACGAATTCAAATTCAATTCAATTATGAGATTATAAAACCATTTTAAACGAGTAATAAGGCTTTCGTAGGCATGAGTGACTATAAATGAACTTTTCTTGTCAGTGGATGGCTTTTACTTCACGTTTCTGAAGGCAAATAATCAATTATAATCTGTTTTAACAAAAAATGTAAAATAAATTCAACTTAAAATCATTTGTGAGATTATAAAATCATTTAAATTGAGTAATTGTCTTTCGAAGGAATGAATGACTACAAACGAACTTTTCTTATCAATGGATGACTTTGGCTTAACGTTACTCAAGGCAAAATATCAATTATAATCTGTTTTACTTAAAAAATGTAACAAAAATTCAAATTAAATTCAATTATGAGATTATAAAACGATTTAAAGCGAGTAATAAGGCTTTCGCAGGCATGAGTGACTATAAATGAACTTTTCTTGTCAATGGATGGCTTTTGCTTCACGTTTCCCAAGGTAAACAATCAATTATAATCTGTTTTAATCAGAAAATGTAAAAAATTCAAATTAAATTCAATTATGGGATTATAAAAGCAATTAAAGCGAGTGATAAGGCTTTCGTAGACATAAGTGACTATAAATGAACTTTTCTTATCAGTGGATTGCTTTCGCTTCACGTTTCCCAAGGTAAACAATTAATTATAATATGTTTTAATCAAAGAATATAAAAAAATTGAAATTAAATTAAATTATGAGATTATAAAATCATTTAAAACGATTAATAAGGCTTTCGTAGGGATGAGTGACTATAAATGAACTTTTCCTGTCAGTGGATGGCTTTTGCTTCACGTTTCTCAAGGCAAACATTCAATTATACTCTGTTTTAAAAAAAAATATAAAACAAATTCAACTTAAATTCATTTGTGAGATTATAAAAGCATTTAAATTGAGTAATAGGCTTCCAAAAGAATGAATGGCTACAAACAAACTTTTCCTATCAATGGGTGGCTTTCGCTTCACGTTACTCGAGGCAAACAATCAATTTTATTCTGTTTTAACAAAAAATGTAAAAAAAATTCAACTTAAAATGATTTGTGAGATTATAAAAGCATTTAAATTGAGTAATAAGCTTCCGAAAGAATGAATGACTACAAACAAACTTTTCCTACCAATGTGTGGCTTTCGCTTCACGTTACTCGAGGCAAACAATCAATTATAATCTGTTTTACTCAAAAAATGTAAAAAAAATTCAAATTAAATTCAATTATGAGATTATCAAACGATTTAAAGCGAGTAATAAAGCTTTTGCAGGCATAAGTGACTATAAATGAACTTTTCTTGTCAATGGATGGCTTTTGCTTCACGTTTCTCCACGTAAATATTCAATTATAATATGTTCTAACAAAAAATGTAAAAAAATTCAGCTTCAAATCTTTTATGAGATTATAAAGGCATTTAAATCGAGTAATAAGCGTCCGAAGGCATGAATGACTATAAACGAACTTTTCTTACCAATGGATGGTTTTCGCTTCACGTTTCCCAAGGTAAACAATCAATTATAATCTGTTATAATAAAAAAATATAAAAAATTCAAATTAAATTCAATTATGGGATTATAAAAGCATTTAAAGCGAGTGATAAGGCTTTCGTAGACATGAGTGACTATAAATGAACTTTTCTTATCAATGGATGGCTTTTGCTTGACGTTTCCCGAGGTAAACAATTAATTATAATCTGTTTTAATTAAAAAATGTAAAAAAATTGAAATTAAATTAAATTATGAGATTATAAAATCTTTTAAAACGATTAATAAGGCTTTCGTAGGCATGAGTGACTATAAATGAACTTTTCCTGTCAGTGGATGGCTTTTGCTTCACGTTTCTCAAGGCAAACATTCAATTTTATTCTGTTTTAACAAAAAATGTAAAAAAAATTCAACTTAAAATGATTTGTGAGATTATAAAAGCATTTAAATTGAGTAATAAGCTTCCGAAAGAATGAATGACTACAAACAAACTTTTCCTACCAATGTGTGGCTTTCGCTTCACGTTACTCGAGGCAAACAATCAATTATAATCTGTTTTACTCAAAAAATGTAAAAAAAATTCAAATTAAATTCAATTATGAGATTATCAAACGATTTAAAGCGAGTAATAAAGCTTTTGCAGGCATAAGTGACTATAAATGAACTTTTCTTGTCAATGGATGGCTTTTGCTTCACGTTTCTCCACGTAAATATTCAATTATAATATGTTCTAACAAAAAATGTAAAAAAATTCAGCTTCAAATCTTTTATGAGATTATAAAGGCATTTAAATCGAGTAATAAGCGTCCGAAGGCATGAATGACTATAAACGAACTTTTCTTACTAATGGATGGTTTTCGCTTCACGTTTCCCAAGGTAAACAATCAATTATAATCTCTTTTAATAAAAAAATATAAAAAATTCAAATTAAATTCAATTATGGGATTATAAAAGCATTTAAAGCGAGTGATAAGGCTTTCGTAGACATGAGTGACTATAAATGAACTTTTCTTATCAATGGATGGCTTTTGCTTGACGTTTCCCGAGGTAAACAATTAATTATAATCTGTTTTAATTAAAAAATGTAAAAAAATTGAAATTAAATTAAATTATGAGATTATAAAATCTTTTAAAACGATTAATAAGGCTTTCGTAGGCATGAGTGACTATAAATGAACTTTTCCTGTCAGTGGATGGCTTTTGCTTCACGTTTCTCAAGGCAAACATTCAATTTTATTCTGTTTTAACAAAAAATGTAAAAACAATTCAACTTAAAATGATTTGTGAGATTATAAAAGCATTTAAATTGAGTAATAAGTTTCCGAAAGAATGAATGACTACAAACAAACTTTTCCTACCAATGTGTGGCTTTCGCTTCACGTTACTCGAGGCAAACAATCAATTATAATCTGTTTTACTCAAAAAATGTAAAAAAATTCAAATTAAATTCAGTTATGAGATTATCAAACGATTTAAAGCGAGTAATAAAGCTTTTGTAGGCATAAGTGACTATAAATGAACTTTTCTTGTCAATGGATGGCTTTTGCTTCACGTTTCTCCACGTAAATATTCAATTATAATATGTTCTAACAAAAAATGTAAAAAAATTCAGCTTCAAATCTTTTGTGAGATTATAAAGGCATTTAAATCGAGTACTAAGCGTCCGCAGGCATGAATGACTATAAATGAACTTTTCTTATCAATGAATGGCTTTCGCTTCACGTTTCCCGAGGTAAACAATCAATTATAATCTGTTTTAATAAAAAAATATAAAAAAATTCAAATTAAATTCAATTATGGGATTATAAAAGCATTTAAAGCGAGTGATAAGGCTTTCGTAGACATGAGTGACTATAAATGAACTTTTCTTATCAATGGATGGCTTTCGCTTCACGTTTCCCGAGCTAAACAATTAATTATAATCTGTTTTAATCAAAAAATGTAAACGAATTCAAATTCAATTCAATTATGAGATTATAAAACCATTTTAAACGAGTAATAAGGCTTTCGTAGGCATGAGTGACTATAAATGAACTTTTCTTGTCAGTGGATGGCTTTTACTTCACGTTTCTCAAGGCAAACAATCAATTATAATCTGTTTTAACAAAAAATGTAAAAAAAATTCAACTTAAAATCATTTGTGAGATTATAAAAGCGTTTAAATTGAGTAATTGGGTTCCGAAGGAATGAATGACTAGAAACGAACTTTTCTTATCAATGGATGGCTTTCGCTTCACGTTACTCGAGGCAAACAATCAATTATAATTTGTTTTACTCAAAAAATGTAAAAACAATTGAAATTGAATTCAATTATGAGATTATAAAACGATTCAAAGCGAGTAATAAGGCTTTTGTAGGCATGAGTGACTATAAATGAACTTTTCTTGTCAATGGATGGCTTTTGCTTCACGTTTCTCGATGTAAATATTCAATTAAAATATGTTCTAACAAAAAATATAAAAAAATGCAGCTTAAAATCTTTTGTGAGATTATAAAGGCATTTAAATCGAGTAATAAGCTTCCGAAGGCATGAATGACTGTAAACGAACTTTTCTTATCAATGGATGGCTTTCGCTTCACATTTCCCGAGGTAAACAATCAATTATAATCTGTTTTAATCAAAAAATGTAAAAATTCAAATTAAATTCAATTATAGGATTATAAAAGCATTTAAAGCGAGTAATAAGTCTTTCGTAGGCATGAGTGACTATAAATAAATTTTTCCTGGCAATGGATGGCTTTCGCTTCATGTTTCCAGAGATAAACAATCGATTACAATCTGTTTTAATCAAAAAATGTAAACATAATCAAATTAAATTCAATTATGGGATTATAAAAGCATTTAAAGCGAGTAATAAGGCTTTCGTAGCCATGAGTGACTATAAATAAACTTTTCTGGTCAATGGATGGCTTTTGCTTTATGTTTCTTGAGGCAAGTATTCAATTATAATATGTTCTAACAAGAAATATAAAAAAATTCAACTTAAAATCATTTGTGAGATTATAAAGGCATTTAAATCGAGTAATAGGCTTCCGAATGAATGAATGACTACAAACGAACTTTTCTTATCAATGGATGACTTTGGCTTCACGTTACTCAAGGCAAAATATCAATTATAATCTGTTTTACTTAAAAAATGTAACAAAAATTCAAATTAAATTCATTTATGAGATTATAAAACGATTTAAAGCGAGTAATGAGGCTTTCGCAGGCATGAGTGACTATAAATGAACTTTTCTTGTCAATGGATGGCTTTCGCTTCACGTTTCTCGACGTAAATATTCAATTATAATATGTTCTAACAAAAAATGTAAAAAAATTCAGCTTAAAATCTTTTGTGAGATTATAAAGGCATTTAAATCGAGTAATAAGCTTCCGAAGGCATGAATGACTATAAACGAACTTTTCTTATCAATGGAAGGCTTTCGCTTCACGTTTCCCAAGGTAAACAATCAATTATAATCTGTTTTAATCAGAAAATGTAAAAAATTCAAATTAAATTCAATTATGGGATTATAAAAGCAGTTAAAGCGAGTGATAAGGCTTTCGTAGACATAAGTGACTATAAATGAACTTTTCTTATCAGTGGATGGCTTTCGCTTCACGTTTCCCAAGGTAAACAATTAATTATAATCTGTTTTAATCAAAAAATGTAAAAAAATTGAAATTAAATTAAATTATGAGATTATAAAATCATTTAAAACGATTAATAAGGATTTCGTAGGGATGAGTGACTATAAATGAATTTTTCCTGTCAGTGGATGGCTTTTGCTTCACGTTTCTCAAGGCAAACATTCAATTATAATCTGTTTTAACAAAAAATGTAAAACAAGTTCAACTTAAAATCATTTGTGAGATTATAAGAGCATTTAAATTGAGTAATAGGCTTCCGAAAGAATGAATGGCTACAAACAACCTTTTCCTATCAATGGGTGACTTTCGCTTCACGTTGCTCGAGGCCAACAATCAACTATAATCTCTTTTACTCAAAAAATGTAAAAAAAATTCAAATTAAATTCAATTATGAGATTATCAAACGATTTAAAGCGAGTAATAAAGCTTTTGCAAGCATAAGTGACTATATATGAACTTTTCTTGTCAATGGATGGCTTTTGCTTCACGTTTCTCGAGGCAAATATTCAATTAAAATATGTTCTAACAAAATATGTAAAAAAATTCAGCTGAAAATCTTTTGTGAGATTATAAAGGCATTTAAATCGAGTAATAAGCTTCCGAAGGCATGAATGACTATAAATGAACTTTTCTTATCAATGGATGGCTTTCGCTTCACGTTTCCCGAGGTAAACAATCAATTATAATCTGTTTTAATAAAAAAATATAAAAAATTCAAATTAAATTCAATTATGGGATTATGAAAGCATTTAAAGCGAGTGATAAGGCTTTCATAGACATGAGTGACTATAAATGAACTTTTCTTATCAATCGATGGCTTTCGCTTCACATTTCCCAAGCTAAACAGTTAATTATAATCTGTTTTAATCAAAAAATGTAAACAAATTCAAATTAAATTCAATTATGAGATTATAAAACCATTTAAAACGAGTAATAAGGCTTTCGTAGGAATGAGTGACTATAAATGAACTTTTCCTATCTGTGGATGGCTTTTACTTCACGTTTCCGAAGGCAAACAATCAATTATAATCTGTTTTAACGAAAAATGTAAAACAAATTCAACTTAAAATCATTTGTGAGATTATAAAAGCATTTAAATTGAGTAATTGTCTTCCGAAGGAATGAATGACTACAAACGAACTTTTCTTATCAATGGATGACTTTGGCTTCACGTTGCTCAAGGCAAAATATCAATTATAATCTGTTTTACTTAAAAAATGTAACAAAAATTCAAATTAAATTCAATTATGAGATTATAAAACGATTTAAAGCGAGTAATAAGGCTTTCACAGGCATGAGTGACTATAAATGAACTTTTCTTGTCAATGGATGGCTTTTGCTTCACGTTTCTCGACGTAAATATTCAATTATAATATGTTCTAACAAAAAATGTAAAAAAATTCAGCTTAAAATCTTTTGTGAGATTATAAAGGCATTTAAATCGAGTAATAAGCTTCCGAAGACATGAATGACTATAAACGAACTTTTCTTATCAATGGAAGGCTTTCGCTTCACGTTTCCCAAGGTAAACAATCAATTATAATCTGTTTTAATAAAAAAATGTAAAAAATTCAAATTAAATTCAATTATGGGATTATAAAAGCAATTAAAGCGAGTGATAAGGCTTTCGTAGACATGAGTGACTATAAATGAACTTTTCTTATCAGTGGATGGCTTTCGCTTCACGTTTCCCAAGGTAAACAATTAATTATAATCTGTTTTAATCAAAAAATGTAAAAAAATTGAAATTAAATTAAATTATGAGATTATAAAATCTTTTAAAACGATTAATAAGGCTTTCGTAGGGATGAGTGACTATAAATGCATTTTTCCTGTCAGTGGATGGCTTTTGCTTCACGTTTCTCAAGGTAAACATTCAATTATACTCTGTTTTAACAAAAAATGTAAAACAAATTCAACTTAAAATCATTTGTGAGATTATAAAAGCATTTAAATTGAGTAATAGGCTTCCAAAAGAATGAATGGCTACAAACAAACTTTTCCTACCAATGTGTGGCTTTCGCTTCACGTTACTCGAGGCAAACAATCAATTATAATCTGTTTTACTCAAAAAATGTAAAAAAAATTCAAATTAAATTCAATTATGAGATTATCAAACTATTTAAAGCGAGTAATAAAGCTTTTGCAGGCATAAGTGACTATATATGAACTTTTCTTGTCAATGGATGGCTTTTGCTTCACGTTTCTCCACGTAAATATTCAATTATAATATGTTCTAACAAAAAATGTAAAAAAATTCAGCTTCAAATCTTTTGTGAGATTATAAAGGCATTTAAATCGAGTACTAAGCGTCCGCAGGCATGAATGACTATAAATGAACTTTTCTTATCAATGAATGGCTTTCGCTTCACGTTTCTCGAGGTAAACAATCAATTATAATCTGTTTTAATAAAAAAATATAAAAAAATTCAAATTAAATTCAATTATGGGATTATAAAAGCATTTAAAGCGAGTGATAAGGCTTTCGTAGACATGAGTGATTATAAATGAACTTTTCTTATCAATGGATGGCTTTCGCTTCACGTTTCCCGAGCTAAACAATTAATTATAATCTGTTTTAATCAAAAAATGTAAACGAATTCAAATTCAATTCAATTATGAGATTATAAAACCATTTTAAACGAGTAATAAGGCTTTCGTAGGCATGAATGACTATAAATGAACTTTTCTTGTCAGTGGATGGCTTTTACTTCACGTTTCTCAAGGCAAACAATCAATTATAATCTGTTTTAACAAAAAATGTAAAAAAAATTCAACTTAAAATCGTTTGTGAGATTATAAAAGCATTTAAATTGAGTAATTGGGTTCCGAAGGAATGAATGACTAGAAACGAACTTTTCTTATCAATGGATGGCTTTCGCTTCACGTTACTCGAGGCAAACAATCAATTATAATTTGTTTTACTCAAAAAATGTAAAAACAATTGAAATTGAATTCAATTATGAGATTATAAAACGATTCAAAGCGAGTAATAAGGCTTTTGTAGGCATGAGTGACTATAAATGAACTTTTCTTGTCAATGGATGGCTTTTGCTTCACGTTTCTCGATGTAAATATTCAATTAAAATATGTTCTAACAAAAAATATAAAAAAATGCAGCTTAAAATCTTTTGTGAGATTATAAAGGCATTTAAATCGAGTAATAAGCTTCCGAAGGCATGAATGACTGTAAACGAACTTTTCTTATCAATGGATGGCTTTCGCTTCACATTTCCCGAGGTAAACAATCAATTATAATCTGTTTTAATCAAAAAATGTAAAAATTCAAATTAAATTCAATTATAGGATTATAAAAGCATTTAAAGCGAGTAATAAGTCTTTCGTAGGCATGAGTGACTATAAATAAATTTTTCCTGGCAATGGATGGCTTTCGCTTCATGTTTCCAGAGATAAACAATCGATTACAATCTGTTTTAATCAAAAAATGTAAACAAAATCAAATTAAATTCAATTATGGGATTATAAAAGCATTTAAAGCGAGTAATAAGGCTTTCGTAGCCATGAGTGACTATAAATAAACTTTTTTGGTCAATGGATGGCTTTTGCTTTATGTTTCTTGAGGCAAGTATTCAATTATAATATGTTCTAACAAAAAATATAAAAAAATTCAACTTAAAATCATTTGTGAGATTATAAAGGCATTTAAATCGAGTAATAGGCTTCCGAATGAATGAATGACTACAAACGAACTTTTCTTATCAATGGATGACTTTGGCTTCACGTTACTCAAGGCAAAATATCAATTATAATCTGTTTTACTTAAAAAATGTAACAAAAATTCAAATTAAATTCATTTATGAGATTATAAAACGATTTAAAGCGAGTAATGAGGCTTTCGCAGGCATGAGTGACTATAAATGAACTTTTCTTGTCAATGGATGGCTTTCGCTTCACGTTTCTCGACGTAAATATTCAATTATAATATGTTCTAACAAAAAATGTAAAAAAATTCAGCTTAAAATCTTTTGTGAGATTATAAAGGCATTTAAATCGAGTAATAAGCTTCCGAAGGCATGAATGACTATAAACGAACTTTTCTTATCAATGGAAGGCTTTCGCTTCACGTTTCCCAAGGTAAACAATCAATTATAATCTGTTTTAATCAGAAAATGTAAAAAATTCAAATTAAATTCAATTATGGGATTATAAAAGCAGTTAAAGCGAGTGATAAGGCTTTCGTAGACATAAGTGACTATAAATGAACTTTTCTTATCAGTGGATGGCTTTCGCTTCACGTTTCCCAAGGTAAACAATTAATTATAATCTGTTTTAATCAAAAAATGTAAAAAAATTGAAATTAAATTAAATTATGAGATTATAAAATCATTTAAAACGATTAATAAGGCTTTCGTAGGGATGAGTGACTATAAATGAATTTTTCCTGTCAGTGGATGGCTTTTGCTTCACGTTTCTCAAGGCAAACATTCAATTATAATCTGTTTTAACAAAAAATGTAAAACAAGTTCAACTTAAAATCATTTGTGAGATTATAAAAGCATTTAAATTGAGTAATAGGCTTCCGAAAGAATGAATGGCTACAAACAACCTTTTCCTATCAATGGGTGACTTTCGCTTCACGTTGCTCGAGGCCAACAATCAACTATAATCTCTTTTACTCAAAAAATGTAAAAAAAATTCAAATTAAATTCAATTATGAGATTATCAAACGATTTAAAGCGAGTAATAAAGCTTTTGCAAGCATAAGTGACTATATATGAACTTTTCTTGTCAATGGATAGCTTTTGCTTCACGTTTCTCGAGGCAAATATTCAATTAAAATATGTTCTAACAAAATATGTAAAAAAATTCAGCTGAAAATCTTTTGTGAGATTATAAAGGCATTTAAATCGAGTAATAAGCTTCTGAAGGCATGAATGACTATAAATGAACTTTTCTTATCAATGGATGGCTTTCGCTTCACGTTTCCCGAGGTAAACAATCAATTATAATCTGTTTTAATAAAAAAATGTAAAAAATTCAAATTAAATTCAATTATGGGATTATGAAAGCATTTAAAGCGAGTGATAAGGCTTTCATAGACATGAGTGACTATAAATGAACTTTTCTTATCAATCGATGGCTTTCGCTTCACATTTCCCAAGTTAAACAGTTAATTATAATCTGTTTTAATCAAAAAATGTAAACAAATTCAAATTAAATTCAATTATGAGATTATAAAACCATTTAAAACGAGTAATAAGGCTTTCGTAGGAATGAGTGACTATAAATGAACTTTTCCTATCTGTGGATGGCTTTTACTTCACGTTTCCGAAGGCAAACAATCAATTATAATCTGTTTTAACGAAAAATGTAAAACAAATTCAACTTAAAATCATTTGTGAGATTATAAAAGCATTTAAATTGAGTAATTGTCTTCCGAAGGAATGAATGACAACAAACAAACTTTTCTTATCAATGGATGACTTTGGGTTCACGTTACTCAAGGCAAAATATCAATTATAATCTGTTTTACTTAAAAAATGTAACAAAAATTCAAATTAAATTCAATTATGAGATTATAAAACGATTTAAAGCGAGTAATAAGGCTTTCACAGGCATGAGTGACTATAAATGAACTTTTCTTGTCAATGGATGGCTTTTGCTTCACGTTTCTCGACGTAAATATTCAATTATAATATGTTCTAACAAAAAATGTAAAAAAATTCAGCTTAAAATCTTTTGTGAGATTATAAAGGCATTTAAATCGAGTAATAAGCTTCCGAAGACATGAATGACTATAAACGAACTTTTCTTATCAATGGAAGGCTTTCGCTTCACGTTTCCCAAGGTAAACAATCAATTATAATCTGTTTTAATCAGAAAATGTAAAAAATTCAAATTAAATTCAATTATGGGATTATAAAAGCAATTAAAGCGAGTGATAAGGCTTTCGTAGACATAAGTGACTATAAATGAACTTTTCTTATCAGTGGATGGCTTTCGCTTCACGTTTCCCAAGGTAAACAATTAATTATAATCTGTTTTAATCAAAAAATGTAAAAAAATTAAAATTAAATTAAATTATGAGATTATAAAATCATTTAAAACGATTAATAAGGCTTTCGTAGGGATGAGTGACTATAAATGCATTTTTCCTGTCAGTGGATGGCTTTTGCTTCACGTTTCTCAAGGTAAACATTCAATTATACTCTGTTTTAACAAAAAATGTAAAACAAATTCAACTTAAAATCATTTGTGAGATTATAAAAGCATTTAAATTGAGTAATAGGCTTCCAAAAGAATGAATGGCTACAAACAAACTTTTCCTATCAATGGGTGGCTTTCGCTTCACGTTACTCGAGGCAAACAATCAATTATAATCTGTTTTACTCAAAAAATGTAAAAAAAATTCAAATTAAATTCAATTATGAGATTATCAAACTATTTAAAGCGAGTAATAAAGCTTTTGCAGGCATAAGTGACTATATATGAACTTTTCTTGTCAATGGATGGCTTTTGCTTCATGTTTCTCCACGTAAATATTCAATTATAATATGTTCTAACAAAAAATGTAAAAAAATTCAGCTTCAAATCTTTTGTGAGATTATAAAGGCATTTAAATCGAGTAATAAGCGTCCGCAGGCATGAATGACTATAAATGAACTTTTCTTATCAATGAATGGCTTTCGCTTCACGTTTCTCGAGGTAAACAATCAAATATAATCTGTTTTAATAAAAAAATATAAAAAAATTCAAATTAAATTCAATTATGGGATTATAAAAGCATTTAAAGCGAGTGATAAGGCTTTCGTAGACATGAGTGATTATAAATGAACTTTTCTTATCAATGGATGGCTTTCGCTTCACGTTTCCCGAGCTAAACAATTAATTATAATATGTTTTAATCAAAAAATGTAAACGAATTCAAATTCAATTCAATTATGAGATTATAAAACCATTTTAAACGAGTAATAAGGCTTTCGTAGGCATGAGTGACTATAAATGAACTTTTCTTGTCAGTGGATGGCTTTTACTTCACGTTTCTCAAGGCAAACAATCAATTATAATCTGTTTTAACAAAAAATGTAAAAAAAATTCAACTTAAAATCGTTTGTGAGATTATAAAAGCATTTAAATTGAGTAATTGGGTTCCGAAGGAATGAATGACTAGAAACGAACATTTCTTATCAATGGATGGCTTTCGCTTCACATTACTCGAGGCAAACAATCAATTATAATTTGTTTTACTCAAAAAATGTAAAAACAATTGAAATTGAATTCAATTATGAGATTATAAAACGATTCAAAGCGAGTAATAAGGCTTTTGTAGGCATGAGTGACTATAAATGAACTTTTCTTGTCAATGGATGGCTTTTGCTTCACGTTTCTCGATGTAAATATTCAATTAAAATATGTTCTAACAAAAAATATAAAAAAATGCAGCTTAAAATCTTTTGTGAGATTATAAAGGCATTTAAATCGAGTAATAAGCTTCCGAAGGCATGAATGACTGTAAACGAACTTTTCTTATCAATGGATGGCTTTCGCTTCACATTTCCCGAGGTAAACAATCAATTATAATCTGTTTTAATCAAAAAATGTAAAAATTCAAATTAAATTCAATTATAGGATTATAAAAGCATTTAAAGCGAGTAATAAGTCTTTCGTAGGCATGAGTGACTATAAATAAATTTTTCTTGGCAATGGATGGCTTTCGCTTCATGTTTTCCGAGATAAACAATCGATTACAATCTGTTTTAATAAAAAAATGTAAACAAAATCAAATTAAATTCAATTATGGGATTATAAAAGCATTTAAAGCGAGTAATAAGGCTTTCGTAGCCATGAGTGACTATAAATAAACTTTTCTGGTCAATGGATGGCTTTTGCTTTATGTTTCTTGAGGCAAGTAGTCAATTATAATATGTTCTAACAAAAACTATAAAAAAATTCAACTTAAAATCATTTGTGAGATTATAAAGGCATTTAAATCGAGTAATAGGCTTCCGAATGAATGAATGACTACAAACGAACTTTTCTTATCAATGGATGACTTTGGCTTCACGTTACTCAAGGCAAAATATCAATTATAATCTGTTTTACTTAAAAAATGTAACAAAAATTCAAATTAAATTCAATTATGAGATTATAAAACGATTTAAAGCGAGTAATGAGGCTTTCGCAGGCATGAGTGACTATAAATGAACTTTTCTTGTCAATGGATGGCTTTTGCTTCACGTTTCTCGACGTAAATATTCAATTATAATATGTTCTAACAAAAAATGTAAAAAAATTCAGCTTAAAATCTTTTGTGAGTTTATAAAGGCATTTAAATCGAGTAATAAGCTTCCGAAGGCATGAATGACTATAAACGAACTTTTCTTATCAATGGAAGGCTTTCGCTTCACGTTTCCCAAGGTAAACAATCAATTATATTCTGTTTTAATCAGAAATTGTAAAAAATTCAAATTAAATTCAATTATGGGATTATAAAAGCAATTAAAGCGAGTGATAAGGCTTTCGTAGACATGAGTGACTATAAATGAACTTTTCTTATCAGTGGATGGCTTTCGCTTCACGTTTCCCAAGGTAAACAATTAATTATAATCTGTTTTAATCAAAAAATGTAAAAAAATTGAAATTAAATTAAATTATGAGATTATAAAATCATTTAAAACGATTAATAAGGCTTTCGTAGGGATGAGTGACTATAAATGAACTTTTCCTGTCAGTTGATGGCTTTTGCTTCACGTTTCTTAAGGCAAACATTCAATTATAATCTGTTTTAACAAAAAATGTAAAACAAATTCAACTTAAAATCATTTGTGAGATTATAAAAGCATTTAAATTGAGTAATAGACTTCCGAAAGAATGAATGGCTACAAACAAACTTTTCCTATCAATGGGTGGCTTTCGCTTCAAGTTACTCGAGGCAAATAATCAATTATAATCTCTTTTACTCAAAAAATGTAAAAAAAATTCAAATTAAATTCCAGTATGAGATTATCAAACGATTTAAAGCAAGTAATAAGCTTTTGCAGGCATAAGTGACTATAAATGAACTTTTCTTGTCAATAGATGGCTTTTGCTTCACATTTCTCGACGTAAATATTCAATTATAATATGTTCTAACAAAAAATGTAAAAAAATTCAGCTGAAAATCTTTTGTGAGATTATAAAGGCATTTAAATCGAGTAATAAGCGTCCGAAGACATGAATGACTATAAACGAACTTTTCTTACCAATGGATGGCTTTCGCTTCACATTTCCCGAGGTAAACAATCAATTATAATCTGTTTTAATAAAAAAATATAAAAAATTCAAATTAAATTTAATTATGGGATTATAAAAGCATTTAAAGCGAGTGATAAGGCTTTCGTAGACATGAGTGACTATAAATGAACTTTTCTTATCAATGGATGGCTTTCGCTTCACGTTTCCCGAGGTAAACAATTAATTATAATCTGTTTTAATCAGAAAATGTAAAAAATTGAAATTAAATTAAATTATGAGATTGTAAAATCTTTTAAAACGATTAATATGGCTTTCGTAGGCATGAGTGACTATAAATGAACTTTTCCTATGAGTGGATGGCTTTTGCTTCACGTTTCTCAAGGCAAACATTCAATTTTAATCTGTTTTAACAAAAAATGTAAAAAAAATTCAACTTAAAATCATTTGTGAGATTATAAAAGCATTTAAATTGAGTAATAAGCTTCCGAAAGAATGAATGACTACAAACAAACTTTTCCTATCAATGGGTGGCTTTCGCTTCACGTTACTCGAGGCAAACAATCAATTATAATCTGTTTTACTCAAAAAATGTAAAAAAAATTCAAATTAAATTTAATTATGAGATTATAAAACGATTTAAAACGAGTAATAAGGCTTTTGCAGGCAAGAGTGACTATAAATGAACTTTTCTTGTCAATGGATTGCTTTTGCTTCACGTTTCTCGACGTAAATATTCAATTGTACTATGTTCTAACCAAAAATGTAAAAAAATTCAGCTTCAAATCTTTTGTGAGATTATAAAGACATTTAAATCGAGTAATAAGCTTCCGAAGGCATGAATGACTATAAACGAACTTTTCTTGTCAATGGATGGCTTTCGCTTCACGTTTCCCGAGACAAATAATCAATTATAATCTGTTTTAATCAAAAAAAGTAAAAAATCAAATTAAATTCAATTATGGGATTATAAAAGCATTTAAAGCGAGTGATAAGGCTTTCGTAGACATGAGTGACTATAAATGAACTTTTCTTATCAATGGATGGCTTTCGCTTCACGTTTCTCGAGCTAAATAATTAATTATAATCTGTTTTAATCAAAAAATGTAAATAAATTCAAATTAAATTCAATTATGAGATTATAAAACCATTTTAAACGAGTAATAAGGCTTTCGTAGGCATGAGTGACTATAAATGAACTTTTCCTGTCAGTGGGTGGCTTTTACTTCACGTTTCTCAAGGCAAACAATCAATTATAATCTGTTTTAACAAAAAATGTAAAAAAAATTCAACTTAAAATCATTTGAGAGATTATAAAAGCATTTAAATTGAGTAATTGGGTTCCGAAGGAATGAATGACTAGAAACGAACTTTTCTTATCAATGGATAGCTTTCGCTTCACGTTACTCGAGGCAAACAATCAATTATAATCTGTTTTACTCAAAAAATATAAAAACAATTCAAATTGAATTAAATTATTAGATTATAAAACGATTCAAAGCGAGTAATAAGGCTTTTGTAGGCATGAGTGACTATAAATGAACTTTTCTTGTCAATGGATGGCTTTTGCTTCACGTTTCTCGATGTAAATATTCAATTAAAATATGTTCTAGCAAAAAATGTAAAAAAATGCAGCTTAAAATCTTTTGTGAGATTATAAAGGCATTTAAATCGAGTAATAAGCTTCCGAAGGCATGAATGACTATAAACGAACTTTTCTTATCAATGGATGGCTTTCGCTTCACGTTTCCCGAGGTAAATAATCAATTATAATCTGTTTTAATCAAAAAATGTAAAAAATTCAAATTAAATTCAATTATGGGATTATAAAAGCATTTAAAGCGAGTGATAAGGCTTTCGTAGACATGAGTGACTATAAACGAACTTTTCTTATTAGTGGATGGCTTTGGCTTCACGTTTCTCGAGGTAAACAATTAATTATAATCTGTTTTAATCAAAAAATGTAAAAAAATTGAAATCAAATTAAATTATGAGATTAGAAAATCGTTTAAAACGATTAATAAGGCTTTCGTAGTCATGAGTGACTATAAATGAACTTTTCCTGTCAGTGGATGGCTTTTGTTGCACGTTTCTCAAGGTAAACATTCAATTATAATCTGTTTTAAAAAAAATGTAAAAAAAAGTCAACTTAAAATCATTTGTGAGATTATAAAAGCATTTAAATTGAGTAACAGGCTTCCGAAGGAATGAATGACTACAAACGAACTTTTCTTATTAATGGATAGCTTTCGCTTCACATTACTCGAGGTAAACAATCAATTATAATCTGTTTTACTCAAAAAATGTAAAAAAAATTCAAATTCAATTCAATTATGAGATTATAAAACGATTTAAAATGAGTAATAAGGCTTTTGCAGGCAAGAGTGACTATAAATGAACTTTTCTTGTCAATGGATGGCTTTTGCTTCACGTTTCTTGACGTAAATATTCAATTATAATATGTTCTAACAAAAAATGTAAAAAAATTCAGCTTCAAATCTTTTGTGAGATTATAAAGGCATTTAAATCGAGTAATAAGCTTCCGAAGGCATGAATGACTATAAACGAACTTTTCTTATCAATGGATGGCTTTCGCTTCACGTTTCACGAGGTAAACAATCAATTATAATCTGTTTTAATCAAAAAAAGTAAAAAATTCAAATTAAATTCAATTATGGGATTATAAAAGTATTTAAAGCGAGTGATAAGGCTTTCGTAGACATGAGTGACTATAAATAAACTTTTCTTATCAATGGATGCCTTTTACTTCACGTTTCTCAAGGCAAACAATCAATTATAATCTGTTTTAACAAAAAATGTAAAAAAAATTCAACTTAAAATCATTTGTGAGATTATAAAAGCATTTAAATTGAGTATTTGGGTTCCGAAGGAATGAAAGACTAGAAACGAACTTTTCTTATCAATGGATAGCTTTCGCTTCACGTTACTCGAGGCAAACAATCAATTATAATCTGTTTTACTCAAAAAATGTAAAAACAATTGAAATTGAATTCATATATGAAATTATAAAACGATTCAAAGCGAGTAATAAGGCTTTTGTAGGCATGAGTGACTATAAATGAACTTTTCTTATCAATGGATGGCTTTTGCTTCACGTTTCTCGATGTAAATATTCAATTAAAATATGTTCTAACAAAAAATGTAAAAAAATGCAGCTTAAAATCTTTTGTGAGATTATAAAGGCATTTAAATCGAGTAATAAGCTTCCGAAGGCATGAATGACTATAAACGAACTTTTCTTATCAATGGATGGCTTTCGCTTCACATTTCCCGAGGTAAACAATCAATTATAATCTGTTTTAATCAAAAAATATAAAAAATTCAAATTAAAATCAATTATAGGATTATAAAAGCATTTAAAGCGAGTAATAAGTCTTTCGTAGGCATGAGTGACTATAAATAAATTTTTCTGGGCAATGGATGGCTTTCACTTCATGTTTCCCGAGATAAACAATCAATTACAATCTGTTTTAATCAAAAAATGTAAACAAAATCAAATTAAATTCAATTATGGGATTATAAAAGCATTTAAAGCGAGTAATAAGGCTTTCGTAGCCATGAGTGACTATAAATAAACTTTTCTGGTCAATGGATGGCTTTTGCTTTATGTTTCTTGAGGCAAGTATTCAATTATAATATGTTCTAACAAAAAATATAAAAAAATTCAACTTAAAATCATTTGTGAGATTATAAAGGCATTTAAATCGAGTAATAGGCTTCCGAATGAATGAATGACTACAAACGAACTTTTCTTATCAATGGATGACTTTGGCTTCACGTTACTCAAGGAAAAATATCAATTATAATCTGTTTTACTTAAAAATGTAACAAAAATTCAAATTAAATTCAATTATGAGATTATAAAACGATTTAAAGCGAGTAATAAGGCTTTCGCAGGCATGAGTGACTATAAATGAACTTTTCTTGTCAATGGATGGCTTTTGCTTCACGTTTCTCGACGTAAATATTCAATTATAATATGTTCTAACAAAAAATGCAAAAAAATTCAACTTAAAATCTTTTGTGAGATTATAAAGGCATTTAAATCGAGTAATAAGCTTCCGAAGGCATGAATGACTATAAACGAACTTTTCTTATCAATGGAAGGCTTTCGCTTCATGTTTCCCAAGGTAAACAATCAATTGTAATCTGTTTTAATCAGAAAATATAAAAAATTCAAATTAAATTCAATTATGGGATTATAAAAGCAATTAAAGCGAGTGATAAGGCTTTCGTAGACATGAGTGACTATAAACGAACTTTTCTTATCAGTGGATGGCTTTCGCTTCACGTTTCCCGAGGTAAACAATTAATTATAATCTGTTTTAATCAAAAAATGTAAAAAAATTGAAATTAAATTAAATTATGAGATTATAAAATCATTTAAAACGAGTAATAAGGCTTTTGCAGGCAAGAGTGACTATAATAGAACTTTTCTTGTCAATGGATGGCTTTTGCTTCACGTTTCTCGACGTAAATATTCAATTATAATATGTTCTAACAAAAAATGCAAAAAAATTCAGCTTCAAATCTTTTGTGAGTTTACAAAGGCATTTAAATCGAGTAATAAGCTTCCGAAGGCATGAATGACTATAAACGAACTATTCTTATCAACGGATGGCTTTCGCTTCACGTTTCTCGAGGTAAACAATCAATTATAATCTGTTTTAATCAAAAAAAGTAAAAAATTCAAATTAATTCAATTATGGGATTATAAAAGCATTTAAAGCGAGTGATAAGGCTTTCGTAGACATGAGTGACTATAAATGAACTTTTCTTATCAGTGGATGGCTTTCGCTTCACGTTTCCCGAGCTAAACAATCAATTATAATCTGTTGTACTCAAAAAATGTAAAAAAATTCAAATTAAATTCAATTATGAGATTATAAAATCATTTAAAACGATTAATAAGGCTTTCGTAGGCATGAGTGACTATAAATGAACTTTTCCTCTCAGTGGATGGCTTTTGCTTTACGTTTCTCAAGGCAAACATTCAATTATAATCTGTTTTAACAAAAAATGTAAAAAAAAATTCAACTTAAAATCATTTGTGAGATTATAAAAGCATTTAAATTGAGTAACAGGCTTCCGAAGGAATGAATGACTACAAACGAACTTTTCTTATTAATGGATAGGTTTCGCTTCACATTATTCAAGGCAAACAATCAATTATAATCTGTTTTACTCAAAAAATGTAAAAAAAATTCAAATTAAATTCAATTACAAGATTATAAAACGATTTAAAACGAGTAATAAGGCTTTTGCAGGCAAGAGTGACTATAAATGAACTTTTCCTACCAATGGATGGCTTTTGCTTCACGTTTCTCGACGTAAATATTCAATTATAATATGTTCTAACAAAAAATCTAAAAAAATTCAGCTTCAAATCTTTTGTGAGATTATAAAGGGATTTAAATCGAGTAATAAGCTTTCGAAGGCATGAATGACTATAAATGAACTTTTCTTATCAATGGATGGCTTTCGCTTCACGTTTCCCGCGGTAAACAATCAATTATAATCTGTTTTAATCAAAAAATGTAAAAAATTGAAATTAAATTCAATTATGAGATTATAAAAGCATTTAAAGCGAGTGATAAGGCTTTCGTAGACATGAGTGACTATAAATGAACTTTTCTTATCAGTGGATGGCTTTCGCTTCACGTTTCTCGAGCTAAACCATTAATTATAATATGTTTTAATCAAAAAATATAAACAAATTCAAATTAAATTCAATTATGAGATTATAAAACCATTTTAAACGAGTAATAAGGCTTTCGTAGGCATGAGTGACTATAAATGAACTTTTCCTGTCAGTGGATGGTTTTTACTTCACGTTTCTCAAGGCAAACAATCAATTATAATCTGTTTTAAGCAAAAATGTAAAAAAAATTCAACTTAAAATCATTTGTGAGGTTATGAAATTGAGTAATAGGCTTCCGAAGGAATGAATGACTACAAACGAACTTTTCTTATTAATGGATAGCTTTCGCTTCACATTACTCGAGGCAAACAATCAATTATAATCTGTTTTACTCAAAAAATGTAAAAAAAATTCAAATTAAATTCAATTATGAGATTATAAAACGATTCAAAACGAGTAATAAGGCTTTTGCAGGCAAGAGTGACTATAAATGAACTTTTCTTGTCAATGGATGGCTTTTGCTTCACGTTTCTCGACGTAAATATTCAATTAAAATATGTTCTAACAAAAAATGTAAAAAAATTCAGCTTAAAATCTTTGTGAGATTATAAAGGCATTTAAATCGCGTAATAGGCTTCCGAAGGAATGAATTACTACAAATGAACTTTTCTTATCAATGGATAGCTTTCGCTTCACGTTACTCGAGGCAAAATATCAATTATAATCTGTTTTACTCAAAAAATGTAAAAAAATGTCAAATTAAATTCAACTACGAGATTGTAAAACCATTTAAAGCGAGAAATAAGGCTTTTGCAGGCATGAGTGACTATAAATGAACTTTTCTTGTCAATGGATGGCTTTTACTTTACCTTTCTCGACGTAAATATTCAATTATAATATGTTCTAACAAAAAATGTAAAAAAATTCAGCTTAAAATCGTTTGTGCGATTATAAAGGCATTTAAATCGAGTAATAAGCTTCCGAAGGCATGAATGACTATAAACGAAATTTTCTTATCAATGGATGGCTTTCGCTTCACGTTTCCCGAGGTAAACAATCAATTAAAATCTATTTTAATAAAAAAATGTAAAAAATTCAAATTAAATTCAGTTATGGGATTATAAAAGCATTTAAAGCGAGTGATAAGGCTTACGTAGACATGAGTGACTATAAACGAACTTGTCTTATTAGTGGATGGCTTTGGCTTCACGTTTCTCGAGGTAAACAATTAATTATAATCTGTTTTAATCAAGAAATGTAAAAAAATTAAAATTAAATTCAATTATGAGATTATAAAATAATTTAAAACGATTAACAAGGCTTTCGTAGTCATCAGTGACTATAAATGAACTTTTTCGGTCAGTGGATGGCTTTTGCTGCACGTTTCTCAAGGTAAACATTCAATTATAATCTGTTTTAACAAAAAATGTAAAAAAAATTCAACGTAAAATCATTTGTGAGATTATAAAAGCATTTAAATTGAGTAACAGGCTTCCGAAGAAATGAATGACTACAAACGAACTTTTCTTATTAATGGATAGCTTTCGCTTCACATTACTCAAGGCAAACAATCAATTATAATCTGTTTTACTCAAAAAATGTAAAACAAATTTAAATTAAATTCAATTATGAGATTATAAAAAGATTTAAAACGAGTAATAAGGCTTTTGCAGGCAAGAGTGACTATAAATAAACTTTTCTTGTCAATGGATGGCTTTTGCTTCGCGTTTCTCAACGTAAATATTCAATTATAATATGTTCTAACAAAAAATGTAAAAAAATTCAGCTTCAAATCTTTTGTGAGATTATAAAGGCATTTAAATCGAGTAATAAGCTTTCGAAGGCATGAATGACTATAAATGAACTTTTCTTATCAATGGATGGCTTTCGCTTCACGTTTCTCGAGGTAAACATCAATTATAATCTGTTTTAATCAAAAAAAGTAAAAAATTCAAATTAAATTCAATTATGGGATTATAAAAGCATTTAAAGCGAGTGATAAGTCTTTCGTAGACATGAGTGACTATAAATGAACTTTTCTTATCAGTGGATGGCTTTCGCTTCACGTTTCCCGAGCTAAACAATTAATTATAATCTGTTTTAATCAAAAAATGTAAACAAATTCAAATTAAATTCAATTATGACATTATAAAACCATTTTAAACGAGTAATAAGGCTTTCGTAGGCATGAGTGACTATAAATGAACTTTTCCTGTCAGTGGATGGCTTTTACTTCACGTTTCTCAAGGAAACCAATCAATTATAATCTGTTTTAACAAAAAATGTAAAAAAAATTCAACTTAAAATCCTTTGTGAGATTATAAAAGCATTTAAATTGAGTAACAGGCTTCCGAAGAAATTAATGACTACAAACGAACTTTTCTTATTAATGGATAGCTTTCGCTTCACATTACTCGAGCCAAACAATCAATTATAATCTGTTTTACTCAAAAATTGTAAAAAAAAATTCAAATTAAATTCAATTATGAGATTATAAAACGATTTAAAACGAGTAATAAGGCTTTTGCAGGCAAGAGTGACTATAAAATGAACTTTTCTTGTCAATGGATGGCTTTTGCTTCACGTTTCTCGACGTAAATATTCAATTATAATATGTTCTAACAAAAAATTTAAAAAAACTCAGCTTCAAATCTTTTGTGAGATTATAAAGGCATTTAAATCGAGTAATAAGCTTCCGAAGGCATGAATGACTATAAACGAACTTTTCTTGTCAATGGATGGCTTTCGCTTCACGTTTCCCGAGGTAAACAATCAATTATAATCTATTTTAATAAAAAAAAGTAAAAAAATTCAAATTAAATTCAATTATGGGATTATAAAAGCATTTAAAGCGAGTGATAAGGCTTTCGTAGACATGAGTGACTATAAATGAACTTTTCTTTTCAATGGATGGGTTTCGCTTCACGTTTCCCGAGCTAAACAATTAATTATAATATGTTTTAATGAAAAAATGTAAACAAATTCAAATTAAATTCAATTATGACATTATAAAACCATTTTAAACGAGTAATAAGGCTTTCGTAGGCATGAGTGACTATAAATGAACTTTTCCTGTCAGTGGATGGCTTTTACTTCACGTTTGTCAAGGAAAACAATCAATTATAATCTGTTTTAAAAAAAAATGTAAAAAAAATTCAACTTAAAATCATTTGTGAGATTATAAAAGCATTTAAATTGAGTAATAGGCTTCCGAAGGAATGAATGACTACAAACGAACTTTTCTTATCAATGGATGGCTTTCGCTTCACGTTACTCGAGGCAAACAATCAATTATAATCTGTTTTACTCAAAAAATGTAAAAATAATTCAAGTTGAATTCAATTATGAGATTATAAAACGATTCAAAGCGAGTAATAAAGCATTTGCAGGCATGAGCGACTATAAATGAACTTTTCTTGTTAATGGATGGCTTTTGCTTCACGTTTCTCGATGTAAATATTCAATTAAAATATGTTCTAACAAAAAATGTAAAAAAATTCAGCTTAAAATCTTTGTGAGATTATAAAGGCACTTAATTCGAGTAATAGGCTTCCGAAGGAATGAATGACTACAAACGAACTTTTCTTATCAATGGATGGCTTTCGCTTCACGTTGCTCGAGGCAAAATATCAATTATAATCTGTTTTACTCAAAAAATGTAAAAAAAATTCAAATTAAATTCAATTATGAGATTGTAAAACGATTTAAACCGAGAAATAGGGCTTTTGCAGGCATGAGTGACTATAAATGAACTTTTCTTGTTAATGGATGGCTTTTGCTTTACGTTTCTCGACGTAAATATTCAATTATAATATGTTCTAACAAAAAATGTAAAAAAATTCAGCTTAAAATCGTTTGTGCAATTATAAAGGCATTTAAATCGAGTAATAAGCTTCCGAAGGCATGAATGACTGTAAACGAAATTTTCTTATCAATGGATGGCTTTCGCTTCACGTTTCCCGAGGTAAACAATCAATTATAATCTGTTTTAAACAAAAAATGTAAAAAATTCAAATTAAATTCAATTATGGGATTTTAAAAGTATTTAAAGCGAGTGATAAGGCTTTCGTAGACATGAGTGACTATAAACGAACTTTTCTTATCAGTGGATGGCTTTCGCTTCACGTTTCTCGAGGTAACAATTAATTATAATCTGTTTTAATCAAAAAATGTAAAAAAATTGAAATTAAATTCAATTATGAGATTATAAAATCATTTAAAACGATTAATAAGGCTTTCGTAGGCATGAGTGACTATAAATGAACTTTTCCTGTCAGTGGATGGCTTTTGCTTCACGTTTCTCAAGGCAAACAATCAATTATAATCTGTTTTAAAAAAAAATGTAAAAAAAATTCAACTTAAAATCATTTGTGAGATTATAAAAGCATTTAAATTGAGTAATAGGCTTCCGAAGGAATGAATGACTACAAACGAACTTTTCTTATCAATGGATGGCTTTCGCTTCACGTTACTCAAGGCAAACAATCAATTATAATCTGTTTTACTCAAAAAATGTAAAAATAATTCAAGTTGAATTCAATTATGAGATTATAAAACGATTCAAAGCGGGTAATAAAGCTTTTGCAGGCATGAGTAACTATAAATGAACTTTTATTGTCAATGGATGGCTTTTGCTTGACGTTTCTCGACGTAAATATTCAATTAAAATATGTTCTAACAAAAAATGTAAAAAAATTCAGCTTAAAATCTTTGTGAGATTATAAAGGCATTTAAATTGAGTAATAGGCTTCCGAAGGAATGAATGACTACAAACGAACTTTTCTTATCAATGGATGGCTTTCGCTTCACGTTACTCGAGGCAAAATATCAATTATAATCTGTTTTACTCAAAAAATGTAAAAAAAATTCAACATAAATTCAATTATGAGATTGTAAAACGATTTAAACCGAGAAATAGGGCTTTCGCAGACATGAGTGACTATAAATGAACTTTTCTTATCAGTGGATGGCTTTTGCTTCACGTTTCCCGAGCTAAACAATTAATTACAATCTGTTTTAATCAAAAAATGTAAACAAATTCAAATTCAATTCAATTATGAGATTATAAAACCATTTTAAACGAGTAATAAGGCTTTCGTAGGCATGAGTGACTATAAATGAACTTTTCCTGTCATTGGATGGCTTTTACTTCACGTTTCTCAAGGAAAACAATCAATTATAATCTGTTTTAACAAAAAATGTAAAAAAAATTCAACTTAAAATCATTTGTGAGATTATAAAAGCATTTAAATTGAGTAATAGGCTTCCGAAGGAATGAATGACTACAAACGAACTTTTCTTATCAATGGATGGCTTTCGCTTCACGTTACTCGAGGCAAACAATCAATTATAATCTGTTTTACTCAAAAAATGTAAAAAAAATTCAAATTAAATTAAATTATGAGATTATAAAATCGTTTAAAACGATTAATAAGGCTTTCGTAGGCATGAGTGACTATAAATGAACTTTTCCTGTCAGTGGATGGCTTTTGCTTCACGTTTCTCAAGGCAAACGTTCAATTATAATCTGTTTTAACAAAAAAGGTAAAAAAAATTCAACTTAAAATCATTTGTGAGATTATAAAAGCATTTAAATTGAGTAACAGGCTTCCGAAGGAATGAATGACTACAAACGAACTTTTCTTATTAATGGATAGCTTTCGCTTCACTTTAGTCGAGTTAAACAATCAATTATAATCTGTTTTACTCAAAAAATGTAAAAAAAATTCAAATTAAATTCAATTATGAGATTATAAAACGATTTAAAACGAGTAATAAGGCTTTTGCAGGCAAGAGTGACTATAAATGAACTTTTCTTGTCAATGGATGGCTTTTGCTTCACGTTTCTCGACGTAAATATTCAATTACTATATGTTCTAACAAAAAATGTAAAAAAATTCAGCTTAAAATCTTTGTGAGATTATAAAGGCATTTAAATCGAGTAATAGGCTTCCGAAGGAATGAATGACTACAAACGAACTTTTCTTATCAATGGATGGCTTTCGCTTCACGTTACTCGAGGCAAAATATCAATTATAATCTGTTTTACTCAAAAAATATAAAAAAAATTCAAATTAAATTCAATTATGAGATTGTAAAACGATTTAAAGCGAGAAATAAGGCTTTTGCAGGCATGAGTGACTATAAATTAACTTTTCTTGTCAATGGATGGCTTTTGCTTTACGTTTCTCGACGTAAATATTCAATTATAATATGTTCTAACAAAAAATGTAAAAAAATTCAGCTTCAAATCTTTTGTGAGATTATAAAGGCATTTAAATCGAGTAATAAGCTTCCGAAGGCATGAATGACTATAAACGAACTTTTTTTATCAACGGATGGCTTTCGCTTCACGTTTCCCGAGGTAAACAATCAATTATAATCTGTTTTAATCAAAAAATGTAAAAAATTCAAATTAAATTCAATTATGGGATTATAAAAGCATTTAAAGCGAGTGATAAGGCTTTCGTAGACATGAGTGACTATAAATGAACTTTTCTTATCAGTGGATGGCTTTCGCTTCACGTTTCCCGAGCTAAACAATTAATTATAATCTATTTTAATCAAAAAATGTAAACAAATTCAAATTAAATTCAATTATGAGATTATAAAACCATTTTAAACGAGTAATAAGGCTTTCGTAGGCATGACTGACTATAAATGAACTTTTCCTGTCAGTGGATGGCTTTTACTTCACGTTTCTCAAGGCAAACAATCAATTATAATCTGTTTTAAGCAAAAATGTAAAAAAAATTCAACTTAAAATCATTTGTGAGATTATAAAAGAATTTAAATTGAGTAACAGGCGTCCGAAGGAATGAATGACTACAAACGAACTTTTCTTATTAATGGATAGCTTTCGCTTCACATTACTCGAGGCAAACAATCAATTATAATCTGTTTTACTCAAAAAATGTAAAAAAAATTCAAATTAAATTCAATTATGAGATTATAAAACGATTTAAAACGAGTAATAAGGCTTTTGCAGGCAAGAGTGACTATAAATGAACTTTTCTTGTCAATGGATGCCTTTTGCTACACGTTTCTCGACGTAAATATTCAATTATTATATGTTCTAACAAAAAATGTAAAAAAATTCAGCTTAAAATCTTTGTGAGATTATAAAGGCATTTAAATCGAGTAATAGGCTTTCGAAGGAATGAATGACTACAAACGAACTTTTCTTATCAATGGATGGCTTTCGCTTCACGTTACTCGAGGCAAAATATCAATTATAATCTGTTTTACTCAAAAAATGCAAAACAAATTCAAATTAAATTCAATTATGAGATTGTAAAACGATTTAAACCGAGAAATAAGGCTTTTGCAGGCATGCGTGACTATAAATGAACTTTTCTTGTCAATGGATGGCTTTTGCTTTACGTTTCTCGACGTAAATATTCAATTATAATATGTTCTAACAAAAAATGTAAAAAAATTCAGCTTAAAATCTTTTGTGAGATTATAAAGGCATTTAAATCGAGTAATAAGCTTCCGAAGGCATGAATGACTATAAACGAACTTTTTTTATCAATGGATGGCTTTCGCTTCACGTTTCCCAAGGTAAACAATCAATTATAATCTGTTTTAATCAGAAAATGTAAAAAATTCAAATTAAATTCAATTATGGGATTATAAAAGCAGTTAAAGCGAGTGATAAGGCTTTCGTAGATATAAGTGACTATAAATGAACTTTTCTTATCAGTGGATGGCTTTCGCTTCACGTTTCCCAAGGTAAACAATTAATTATAATCTGTTTTAATCAAAAAATATAAAAAAATTCAAATTAAATTCAATTATGGGATTATAAAAGCATTTAAAGCGAGTGATAAGGCTTTCGTAGACATGAGTGACTATAAATGAACTTTTCTTATCAATGGATGGCTTTCGCTTCACGTTTCCCGAGCTAAACAATTAATTATAATCTGTTTTAATCAAAAAATGTAAACGAATTCAAATTCAATTCAATTATGAGATTATAAAACCATTTTAAACGAGTAATAAGGCTTTCGTAGGCATGAGTGACTATAAATGAACTTTTCTTGTCAGTGGATGGCTTTTACTTCACGTTTCTCAAGGCAAACAATCAATTATAATCTGTTTTAACAAAAAATGTAAAAAAAATTCAACTTAAAATCATTTGTGAGATTATAAAAGCATTTAAATTGAGTAATTGGGTTCCGAAGGAATGAATGACTAGAAACGAACTTTTCTTATCAATGGATGGCTTTCGCTTCACGTTACTCGAGGCAAACAATCAATTATAATTTGTTTTACTCAAAAAATGTAAAAACAATTGAAATTGAATTCAATTATGAGATTATAAAACGATTCAAAGCGAGTAATAAGGCTTTTGTAGGCATGAGTGACTATAAATGAACTTTTCTTGTCAATGGATGGCTTTTGCTTCACGTTTCTCGATGTAAATATTCAATTAAAATATGTTCTAACAAAAAATATAAAAAAATGCAGCTTAAAATCTTTTGTGAGATTATAAAGGCATTTAAATCGAGTAATAAGCTTCCGAAGGCATGAATGACTGTAAACGAACTTTTCTTATCAATGGATGGCTTTCGCTTCACATTTCCCGAGGTAAACAATCAATTATAATCTGTTTTAATCAAAAAATGTAAAAATTCAAATTAAATTCAATTATAGGATTATAAAAGCATTTAAAGCGAGTAATAAGTCTTTCGTAGGCATGAGTGACTATAAATAAATTTTTCCTGGCAATGGATGGCTTTCGCTTCATGTTTCCAGAGATAAACAATCGATTACAATCTGTTTTAATCAAAAAATGTAAACAAAATCAAATTAAATTCAATTATGGGATTATAAAAGCATTTAAAGCGAGTAATAAGGCTTTCGTAGCCATGAGTGACTATAAATAAACTTTTCTGGTCAATGGATGGCTTTTGCTTTATGTTTCTTGAGGCAAGTATTCAATTATAATATGTTCTAACAAAAAATATAAAAAAATTCAACTTAAAATCATTTGTGAGATTATAAAGGCATTTAAATCGAGTAATAGGCTTCCGAATGAATGAATGACTACAAACGAACTTTTCTTATCAATGGATGACTTTGGCTTCACGTTACTCAAGGCAAAATATCAATTATAATCTGTTTTACTTAAAAAATGTAACAAAAATTCAAATTAAATTCAATTATGAGATTATAAAACGATTTAAAGCGAGTAATGAGGCTTTCGCAGGCATGAGTGACTATAAATGAACTTTTCTTGTCAATGGATGGCTTTCGCTTCACGTTTCTCGACGTAAATATTCAATTATAATATGTTCTAACAAAAAATGTAAAAAAATTCAGCTTAAAATCTTTTGTGAGATTATAAAGGCATTTAAATCGAGTAATAAGCTTCCGAAGGCATGAATGACTATAAACGAACTTTTCTTATCAATGGAAGGCTTTCGCTTCACGTTTCCCAAGGTAAACAATCAATTATAATCTGTTTTAATTAGAAAATGTAAAAAATTCAAATTAAATTCAATTATGGGATTATAAAAGCAGCTAAAGCGAGTGATAAGGCTTTCGTAGACATAAGTGACTATAAATGAACTTTTCTTATCAGTGGATGGCTTTCGCTTCACGTTTCCCAAGGTAAACAATTAATTATAATCTGTTTTAATCAAAAAATGTAAAAAAATTGAAATTAAATTAAATTATGAGATTATAAAATCATTTAAAACGATTAATAAGGCTTTCGTAGGGATGAGTGACTATAAATGAATTTTTCCTGTCAGTGGATGGCTTTTGCTTCACGTTTCTCAAGGCAAACATTCAATTATAATCTGTTTTAACAAAAAATGTAAAACAAGTTCAACTTAAAATCATTTGTGAGATTATAAAAGCATTTAAATTGAGTAATAGGCTTCCGAAAGAATGAATGGCTACAAACAACCTTTTCCTATCAATGGGTGGCTTTCGCTTCACGTTGCTCGAGGCCAACAATCAACTATAATCTCTTTTACTCAAAAAATGTAAAAAAAATTCAAATTAAATTCAATTATGAGATTATCAAACGATTTAAAGCGAGTAATAAAGCTTTTGCAAGCATAAGTGACTATATATGAACTTTTCTTGTCAATGGATGGCTTTTGCTTCACGTTTCTCGAGGCAAATATTCAATTAAAATATGTTCTAACAAAATATGTAAAAAAATTCAGCTGAAAATCTTTTGTGAGATTATAAAGGCATTTAAATCGAGTAATAAGCTTCCGAAGGCATGAATGACTATAAATGAACTTTTCTTATCAATGGATGGCTTTCGCTTCACGTTTCCCGAGGTAAACAATCAATTATAATCTGTTTTAATCAAAAAATGTAAAAAATTCAAATTAAATTCAATTATGGGATTATGAAAGCATTTAAAGCGAGTGATAAGGCTTTCATAGACATGAGTGACTATAAATGAACTTTTCTTATCAATCGATGGCTTTCGCTTCACATTTCCCAAGCTAAACAGTTAATTATAATCTGTTTTAATCAAAAAATGTAAACAAATTCAAATTAAATTCAATTATGAGATTATAAAACCATTTAAAACGAGTAATAAGGCTTTCGTAGGAATGAGTGACTATAAATGAACTTTTCCTATCTGTGAATGGCTTTTACTTCACGTTTCCGAAGGCAAACAATCAATTATAATCTGTTTTAACGAAAAATGTAAAACAAATTCAACTTAAAATCATTTGTGAGATTATAAAAGCATTTAAATTGAGTAATTGTCTTCCGAAGGAATGAATGACTACAAACGAACTTTTCTTATCAATGGATGACTTTGGCTTCACGTTACTCAAGGCAAAATATCAATTATAATCTGTTTTACTTAAAAAATGTAACAAAAATTCAAATTAAATTCAATTATGAGATTATAAAACGATTTAAAGCGAGTAATAAGGCTTTCGCAGGCATGAGTGACTATAAATGAACTTTTCTTGTCAATGGATGGCTTTTGCTTCACGTTTCTCGACGTAAATATTCAATTATAATATGTTCTAACAAAAAATGTAAAAAAATTCAGCTTAAAATCTTTTGTGAGATTATAAAGGCATTTAAATCGAGTAATAAGCTTCCGAAGACATGAATGACTATAAACGAACTTTTCTTATCAATGGAAGGCTTTCGCTTCACGTTTCCCAAGGTAAACAATCAATTATAATCTGTTTTAATCAGAAAATGTAAAAAATTCAAATTAAATTCAATTATGGGATTATAAAAGCAATTAAAGCGAGTGATAAGGCTTTCGTAGACATAAGTGACTATAAATGAGCTTTTCTTATCAGTGGATGGCTTTCGCTTCACGTTTCCCAAGGTAAACAATTAATTATAATCTGTTTTAATCAAAAAATGTAAAAAAATTAAAATTAAATTAAATTATGAGATTATAAAATCATTTAAAACGATTAATAAGGCTTTCGTAGGGATGAGTGACTATAAATGCATTTTTCCTGTCAGTGGATGGCTTTTGCTTCACGTTTCTCAAGGTAAACATTCAATTATACTCTGTTTTAACAAAAAATGTAAAACAAATTCAACTTAAAATCATTTGTGAGATTATAAAAGCATTTAAATTGAGTAATAGGCTTCCAAAAGAATGAATGGCTACAAACAAACTTTTCCTATCAATGGGTGGCTTTCGCTTCACGTTACTCGAGGCAAACAATCAATTATAATCTGTTTTACTCAAAAAATGTAAAAAAAATTCAAATTAAATTCAATTATGAGATTATCAAACTATTTAAAGCGAGTAATAAAGCTTTTGCAGGCATAAGTGACTATATATGAACTTTTCTTGTCAATGGATGGCTTTTGCTTCACGTTTCTCGAGGTAAACAATCAATTATAATCTGTTTTAATAAAAAAATATAAAAAAATTCAAATTAAATTCAATTATGGGATTATAAAAGCATTTAAAGCGAGTGATAAGGCTTTCGTAGACATGAGTGATTATAAATGAACTTTTCTTATCAATGGATGGCTTTCGCTTCACGTTTCCCGAGCTAAACAATTAATTATAATATGTTTTAATCAAAAAATGTAAACGAATTCAAATTCAATTCAATTATGAGATTATAAAACCATTTTAAACGAGTAATAAGGCTTTCGTAGGCATGAGTGACTATAAATGAACTTTTCTTGTCAGTGGATGGCTTTTACTTCACGTTTCTCAAGGCAAACAATCAATTATAATCTGTTTTAACAAAAAATGTAAAAAAAATTCAACTTAAAATCATTTGTGAGATTATAAAAGCATTTAAATTGAGTAATTGGGTTCCGAAGGAATGAATGACTAGAAACGAACATTTCTTATCAATGGATGGCTTTCGCTTCACGTTACTCGAGGCAAACAATCAATTATAATTTGTTTTACTCAAAAAATGTAAAAACAATTGAAATTGAATTCAATTATGAGATTATAAAACGATTCAAAGCGAGTAATAAGGCTTTTGTAGGCATGAGTGACTATAAATGAACTTTTCTTGTCAATGGATGGCTTTTGCTTCACGTTTCTCGATGTAAATATTCAATTAAAATATGTTCTAACAAAAAATATAAAAAAATGTAGCTTAAAATCTTTTGTGAGATTATAAAGGCATTTAAATCGAGTAATAAGCTTCCGAAGGCATGGATGACTGTAAACGAACTTTTCTTATCAATGGATGGCTTTCGCTTCACATTTCCCGAGGTAAACAATCAATTATAATCTGTTTTAATCAAAAAATGTAAAAATTCAAATTAAATTCAATTATAGGATTATAAAAGCATTTAAAGCGAGTAATAAGTCTTTCGTAGGCATGAGTGACTATAAATAAATTTTTCTTGGCAATGGATGGCTTTCGCTTCATGTTTTCCGAGATAAACAATCGATTACAATCTGTTTTAATCAAAAAATGTAAACAAAATCAAATTAAATTCAATTATGGGATTATAAAAGCATTTAAAGCGAGTAATAAGGCTTTCGTAGCCATGAGTGACTATAAATAAACTTTTCTGGTCAATGGATGACTTTTGCTTTATGTTTCGTGAGGCAAGTAGTCAATTATAATATGTTCTAACAAAAACTATAAAAAAATTCAACTTAAAATCATTTGTGAGATTATAAAGGCATTTAAATCGAGTAATAGGCTTCCGAATGAATGAATGACTACAAACGAACTTTTCTTATCAATGGATGACTTTGGCTTCACGTTACTCAAGGCAAAATATCAATTATAATCTGTTTTACTTAAAAAATGTAACAAAAATTCAAATTAAATTCAATTATGAGATTATAAAACGATTTAAAGCGAGTAATGAGGCTTTCGCAGGCATGAGTGACTATAAATGAACTTTTCTTGTCAATGGATGGCTTTTGCTTCACGTTTCTCGACGTAAATATTCAATTATAATATGTTCTAACAAAAAATGTAAAAAAATTCAGCTTAAAATCTTTTGTGAGATTATAAAGGCATTTAAATCGAGTAATAAGCTTCCGAAGGCATGAATGACTATAAACGAACTTTTCTTATCAATGGAAGGCTTTCGCTTCACGTTTCCCAAGGTAAACAATCAATTATATTCTGTTTTAATCAGAAATTGTAAAAAATTCAAATTAAATTCAATTATGGGATTATAAAAGCAATTAAAGCGAGTGATAAGGCTTTCGTAGACATGAGTGACTATAAATGAACTTTTCTTATCAGTGGATGGCTTTCGCTTCACGTTTCCCAAGGTAAACAATTAATTATAATCTGTTTTAATCAAAAAATGTAAAAAAATTGAAATTAAATTAAATTATGAGATTATAAAATCATTTAAAACGATTAATAAGGCTTTCGTAGGGATGAGTGACTATAAATGAACTTTTCCTGTCAGTTGATGGCTTTTGCTTCACGTTTCTTAAGGCAAACATTCAATTATAATCTGTTTTAACAAAAAATGTAAAACAAATTCAACTTAAAATCATTTGTGAGATTATAAAAGCATTTAAATTGAGTAATAGACTTCCGAAAGAATGAATGGCTACAAACAAACTTTTCCTATCAATGGGTGGCTTTCGCTTCACGTTACTCGAGGCAAATAATCAATTATAATCTCTTTTACTCAAAAAATGTAAAAAAAATTCAAATTAAATTCCATTATGAGATTATCAAACGATTTAAAGCAAGTAATAAAGCTTTTGCAGGCATAAGTGACTATAAATGAACTTTTCTTGTCAATAGATGGCTTTTGCTTCACGTTTCTCGACGTAAATATTCAATTATAATATGTTCTAACAAAAAATGTAAAAAAATTCAGCTGAAAATCTTTTGTGAGATTATAAAGGCATTTAAATCGAGTAATAAGCGTCCAAAGGCATGAATGACTATAAACGAACTTTTCTTACCAATGGATGGCTTTCGCTTCACATTTCCCGAGGTAAACAATCAATTATAATCTGTTTTAATAAAAAAATATAAAAAATTCAAATTAAATTCAATTATGGGATTATAAAAGCATTTAAAGCGAGTGATAAGGCTTTCGTAGACATGAGTGACTATAAATGAACTTTTCTTACCAATGGATGGCTTTCGTTTCACGTTTCCCGAGGTAAACAATTAATTATAATCTGTTTTAATCAGAAAATGTAAAAAATTGAAATTAAATTAAATTATGAGATTGTAAAATCTTTTAAAACGATTAATATGGCTTTCGTAGGCATGAGTGACTATAAATGAACTTTTCCTATGAGTGGATGGCTTTTGCTTCACGTTTCTCAAGGCAAACATTCAATTTTAATCTGTTTTAACAAAAAATGTAAAAAAAATTCAACTTAAAATCATTTGTGAGATTATAAAAGCATTTAAATTGAGTAATAAGCTTCCGAAAGAATGAATGACTACAAACAAACTTTTCCTATCAATGGGTGGCTTTCGCTTCACGTTACTCGAGGCAAACAATCAATTATAATCTGTTTTACTCAAAAAATGTAAAAAAAAATTCAAATTAAATTTAATTATGAGATTATAAAACGATTTAAAACGAGTAATAAGGCTTTTGCAGGCAAGAGTGACTATAAATGAACTTTTCTTGTCAATGGATTGCTTTTGCTTCACGTTTCTCGACGTAAATATTCAATTATACTATGTTCTAACCAAAAATGTAAAAAAATTCAGCTTCAAATCTTTTGTGAGATTATAAAGACATTTAAATCGAGTAATAAGCTTCCGAAGGCATGAATGACTATAAACGAACTTTTCTTATCAATGGATGGCTTTCGCTTCACGTTTCTCGAGACAAACAATCAATTATAATCTGTTTTAATCAAAAAAAGTAAAAAATCAAATTAAATTCAATTATGGGATTATAAAAGCATTTGAAGCGAGTGATAAGGCTTTCGTAGACATGAGTGACTATAAATGAACTTTTCTTATCAATGGATGGCTTTCGCTTCACGTTTCCCGAGCTAAACAATTAATTATAATCTGTTTTAATCAAAAAATGTAAACAAATTCAAATTAAATTCAATTATGAGATTATAAAACCATTTTAAACGAGTAATAAGGCTTTCGTAGGCATGAGTGACTATAAATGAACTTTTCCTATCAGTGGGTGGCTTTTACTTCACGTTTCTCAAGGCAAACAATCAATTATAATCTGTTTTAACAAAAAATGTAAAAAAAATTCAACTTAAAATCATTTGAGAGATTATAAAAGCATTTAAATTGAGTAATTGGGTTCCGAAGGAATGAATGACTAGAAACGAACTTTTCTTATCAATGGATAGCTTTCGCTTCACGTTACTCGAGGCAAACAATCAATTATAATCTGTTTTACTCAAAAAATATAAAAACAATTCAAATTGAATTAAATTATTAGATTATAAAACGATTCAAAGCGAGTAATAAGGCTTTTGTAGGCATGAGTGACTATAAATGAACTTTTCTTGTCAATGGATGGCTTTTGCTTCACGTTTCTCGATGTAAATATTCAATTAAAATATGTTCTAGCAAAAAATGTAAAAAAATGCAGCTTAAAATCTTTTGTGAGATTATAAAGGCATTTAAATCGAGTAATAAGCTTCCGAAGGCATGAATGACTATAAACGAACTTTTCTTATCAATGGATGGCTTTCGCTTCACGTTTCCCGAGGTAAATAATCAATTATAATCTGTTTTAATCAAAAAATATAAAAAATTCAAATTAAATTCAATTATGGGATTATAAAAGCATTTAAAGCGAGTGATAAGGCTTTCGTAGACATGAGTGACTATAAACGAACTTTTCTTATTAGTGGATGGCTTTGGCTTCACGTTTCTCGAGGTAAACAATTAATTATAATCTGTTTTAATTAAAAAATGTAAAAAAATTGAAATCAAATTAAATTATGAGATTAGAAAATCGTTTAAAACGATTAATAAGGCTTTCGTAGTCATGAGTGACTATAAATGAACTTTTCCTGTCAGTGGATGGCTTTTGTTGCACGTTTCTCAAGGATAACATTCAATTATAATCTGTTTTAAAAAAAATGTAAAAAAAAGTCAACTTAAAATCATTTGTGAGATTATAAAAGCATTTAAATTGAGTAACAGGCTTCCGAAGGAATGAATGACTACAAACGAACTTTTCTTATTAATGGATAGCTTTCGCTTCACATTACTCGAGGTAAACAATCAATTATAATCTGTTTTACTCAAAAAATGTAAAAAAAATTCAAATTCAATTCAATTATGAGATTATAAAACGATTTAAAACGAGTAATAAGGCTTTTGCAGGCAAGAGTGACTATAAATGAACTTTTCTTGTCAATGGATGGCTTTTGCTTCACGTTTCTTGACGTAAATATTCAATTATAATATGTTCTAACAAAAAATGTAAAAAAATTCAGCTTCAAATCTTTTGTGAGATTATAAAGGCATTTAAATCGAGTAATAAGCTTCCGAAGGCATGAATGACTATAAACGAACTTTTCTTATCAATGGATGGCTTTCGCTTCACGTTTCACGAGGCAAACAATCAATTATAATCTGTTTTAATCAAAAAAAGTAAAAAATTCAAATTAAATTCAATTATGGGATTATAAAAGTATTTAAAGCGAGTGATAAGGCTTTCGTAGACATGAGTGACTATAAATAAACTTTTCTTATCAATGGATGCCTTTTACTTCACGTTTCTCAAGGCAAACAATCAATTATAATCTGTTTTAACAAAAAATGTAAAAAAAATTCAACTTAAAATCATTTGTGAGATTATAAAAGCATTTAAATTGAGTATTTGGGTTCCGAAGGAATGAAAGACTAGAAACGAACTTTTCTTATCAATGGATAGCTTTCGCTTCACGTTACTTGAGGCAAACAATCAATTATAATCTGTTTTACTCAAAAAATGTAAAAACAATTGAAATTGAATTCATATATGATATTATAAAACGATTCAAAGCGAGTAATAAGGCTTTTGTAGGCATGAGTGACTATAAATGAACTTTTCTTATCAATGGATGGCTTTTGCTTCACGTTTCTCGATGTAAATATTCAATTAAAATATGTTCTAACAAAAAATGTAAAAAAATGCAGCTTAAAATCTTTTGTGAGATTATAAAGGCATTTAAATCGAGTAATAAGCTTCCGAAGGCATGAATGACTATAAACGAACTTTTCTTATCAATGGATGGCTTTCGCTTCACATTTCCTGAGGTAAACAATCAATTATAATCTGTTTTAATCGAAAAATATAAAAAATTCAAATTAAAATCAATTATAGGATTATAAAAGCATTTAAAGCGAGTAATAAGTCTTTCGTAGGCATGAGTGACTATAAATAAATTTTTCTGGGCAATGGATGGCTTTCACTTCATGTTTCCCGAGATAAACAATCAATTACAATCTGTTTTAATCAAAAAATGTAAACAAAATCAAATTAAATTCAATTATGGGATTATAAAAGCATTTAAAGCGAGTAATAAGGCTTTCGTAGCCATGAGTGACTATAAATAAACTTTTCTGGTCAATGGATGGCTTTTGCTTTATGTTTCTTGAGGCAAGTATTCAATTATAATATGTTCTAACAAAAAATATAAAAAAATTCAACTTAAAATCATTTGTGAGATTATAAAGGCATTTAAATCGAGTAATAGGCTTCCGAATGAATGAATGACTACAAACGAACTTTTCTTATCAATGGATGACTTTGGCTTCACGTTACTCAAGGAAAAATATCAATTATAATCTGTTTTACTTAAAAATGTAACAAAAATTCAAATTAAATTCAATTATGAGATTATAAAACGATTTAAAGCGAGTAATAAGGCTTTCGCAGGCATGAGTGACTATAAATGAACTTTTCTTGTCAATGGATGGCTTTTGCTTCACGTTTCTCGACGTAAATATTCAATTATAATATGTTCTAACAAAAAATGCAAAAAAATTCAGCTTAAAATCTTTTGTGAGATTATAAAGGCATTTAAATCGAGTAATAAGCTTCCGAAGGCATGAATGACTATAAACGAACTTTTCTTATCAATGGAAGGCTTTCGCTTCATGTTTCCCAAGGTAAACAATCAATTGTAATCTGTTTTAATCAGAAAATATAAAAAATTCAAATTAAATTCAATTATGGGATTATAAAAGCAATTAAAGCGAGTGATAAGGCTTTCGTAGACATGAGTGACTATAAACGAACTTTTCTTATCAGTGGATGGCTTTCGCTTCACGTTTCCCGAGGTAAACAATTAATTATAATCTGTTTTAATCAAAAAATGTAAAAAAATTGAAATTAAATTAAATTATGAGATTATAAAATCATTTAAAACGAGTAATAAGGCTTTTGCAGGCAAGAGTGACTATAATAGAACTTTTCTTGTCAATGGATGGCTTTTGCTTCACGTTTCTCGACGTAAATATTCAATTATAATATGTTCTAACAAAAAATGCAAAAAAATTCAGCTTCAAATCTTTTGTGAGTTTACAAAGGCATTTAAATCGAGTAATAAGCTTCCGAAGGCATGAATGACTATAAACGAACTATTCTTATCAACGGATGGCTTTCGCTTCACGTTTCTCGAGGTAAACAATCAATTATAATCTGTTTTAATCAAAAAAAGTAAAAAATTCAAATTAATTCAATTATGGGATTATAAAAGCATTTAAAGCGAGTGATAAGGCTTTCGTAGACATGAGTGACTATAAATGAACTTTTCTTATCAGTGGATGGCTTTCGCTTCACGTTTCCCGAGCTAAACAATCAATTATAATCTGTTGTACTCAAAAAATGTAAAAAAATTCAAATTAAATTCAATTATGAGATTATAAAATCATTTAAAACGATTAATAAGGCTTTCGTAGGCATGAGTGACTATAAATGAACTTTTCCTCTCAGTGGATGGCTTTTGCTTTACGTTTCTCAAGGCAAACATTCAATTATAATCTGTTTTAACAAAAAATGTAAAAAAAAATTCAACTTAAAATCATTTGTGAGATTATAAAAGCATTTAAATTGAGTAACAGGCTTCCGAAGGAATGAATGACTACAAACGAACTTTTCTTATTAATGGATAGGTTTCGCTTCACATTATTCAAGGCAAACAATCAATTATAATCTGTTTTACTCAAAAAATGTAAAAAAAATTCAAATTAAATTCAATTACGAGATTATAAAACGATTTAAAACGAGTAATAAGGCTTTTGCAGGCAAGAGTGACTATAAATGAACTTTTCCTACCAATGGATGGCTTTTGCTTCACGTTTCTCGACGTAAATATTCAATTATAATATGTTCTAACAAAAAATCTAAAAAAATTCAGCTTCAAATCTTTTGTGAGATTATAAAGGGATTTAAATCGAGTAATAAGCTTTCGAAGGCATGAATGACTATAAATGAACTTTTCTTATCAATGGATGGCTTTCGCTTCACGTTTCCCGCGGTAAACAATCAATTATAATCTGTTTTAACCAAAAAATGTAAAAAATTGAAATTAAATTCAATTATGAGATTATAAAAGCATTTAAAGCGAGTGATAAGGCTTTCGTAGACATGAGTGACTATAAATGAACTTTTCTTATCAGTGGATGGCTTTCGCTTCACGTTTCTCGAGCTAAACCATTAATTATAATATGTTTTAATCAAAAAATGTAAACAAATTCAAATTAAATTCAATTATGAGAATATAAAACCATTTTAAACGAGTAATAAGGCTTTCGTAGGCATGAGTGACTATAAATGAACTTTTCCTGTCAGTGGATGGTTTTTACTTCACGTTTCTCAAGGCAAACAATCAATTATAATCTGTTTTAAGCAAAAATGTAAAAAAAATTCAACTTAAAATCATTTGTGAGATTATAAAAGCATTTAAATTGAGTAAGATGCGTCCGAAGGAATGAATGACTACAAACGAACTTTTCTTATTAATGGATAGCTTTCGCTTCACATTACTCGAGGCAAACAATCAATTATAATCTGTTTTACTCAAAAAATGTAAAAAAAATTCAAATTAAATTCAATTATGAGATTATAAAACGATTCAAAACGAGTAATAAGGCTTTTGCAGGCAAGAGTGACTATAAATGAACTTTTCTTGTCAATGGATGGCTTTTGCTTCACGTTTCTCGACGTAAATATTCAATTAAAATATGTTCTAACAAAAAATGTAAAAAAATTCAGCTTAAAATCTTTGTGAGATTATAAAGGCATTTAAATCGCGTAATAGGCTTCCGAAGGAATGAATTACTACAAACGAACTTTTCTTATCAATGGATAGCTTTCGCTTCACGTTACTCGAGGCAAAATATCAATTATAATCTGTTTTACTCAAAAAATGTAAAAAAATTTCAAATTAAATTCAACTACGAGATTGTAAAACCATTTAAAGCGAGAAATAAGGCTTTTGCAGGCATGAGTGACTATAAATGAACTTTTCTTGTCAATGGATGGCTTTTACTTTACCTTTCTCGACGTAAATATTCAATTATAATATGTTCTAACAAAAAATGTAAAAAAATTCAGCTTAAAATCGTTTGTGCGATTATAAAGGCATTTAAATCGAGTAATAAGCTTCCGAAGGCATGAATGACTATAAACGAAATTTTCTTATCAATGGATGGCTTTCGCTTCACGTCTCCCGAGGTAAACAATCAATTAAAATCTGTTTTAATAAAAAAATATAAAAAATTCAAATTAAATTCAGTTATGGGATTATAAAAGCATTTAAAGCGAGTGATAAGGCTTACGTAGACATGAGTGACTATAAATGAACTTTTCTTATTAGTGGATGGCTTTGGCTTCACGTTTCTCGAGGTAAACAATTAATTATAATCTGTTTTAATCAAGAAATGTAAAAAAATTAAAATTAAATTCAATTATGAGATTATAAAATAATTTAAAACGATTAACAAGGCTTTCGTAGTCATCAGTGACTATAAATGAACTTTTTCGGTCAGTGGATGGCTTTTGCTGCACGTTTCTCAAGGTAAACATTCAATTATAATCTGTTTTAACAAAAAATGTAAAAAAAATTCAACGTAAAATCATTTGTGAGATTATAAAAGCATTTAAATTGAGTAACAGGCTTCCGAAGAAATGAATGACTACAAACGAACTTTTCTTATTAATGGATAGCTTTCGCTTCACATTACTCGAGGCAAACAATCAATTATAATCTGTTTTACTCAAAAAATGTAAAAAAAATTTAAATTAAATTCAATTATGAGATTATAAAAAGATTTAAAACGAGTAATAAGGCTTTTGCAGGCAAGAGTGACTATAAATAAACTTTTCTTGTCAATGGATGGCTTTTGCTTCGCGTTTCTCAACGTAAATATTCAATTATAATATGTTCTAACAAAAAATGTAAAAAAATTCAGCTTCAAATCTTTTGTGAGATTATAAAGGCATTTAAATCGAGTAATAAGCTTCCGAAGGCATGAATGACTATAAATGAACTTTTCTTATCAATGGATGGCTTTCGCTTCACGTTTCTCGAGGTAAACAATCAATTATAATCTGTTTTAATCAAAAAATGTAAAAAATTCAAATTAAATTCAATTATGGGATTATAAAAGCATTTAAAGCGAGTGATAAGGCTTTCGTAGACATGAGTGACTATAAATGAACTTTTCTTATCAGTGGATGGCTTTCGCTTCACGTTTCCCGAGCTAAACAATTAATTATAATCTGTTTTAATCAAAAAATATAAACAAATTCAAATTAAATTCAATTATGACATTATAAAACCATTTTAAACGAGTAATAAGGCTTTCGTAGGCATGAGTGACTATAAATGAACTTTTCCTGTCAGTGGATGGCTTTTACTTCACGTTTCTCAAGGAAACCAATCAATTATAATCTGTTTTAACAAAAAATATAAAAAAAATTCAACTTAAAATCATTTGTGAGATTATAAAAGCATTTAAATTGAGTAACAGGCTTCCGAAGAAATTAATGACTACAAACGAACTTTTCTTATTAATGGATAGCTTTCGCTTCACATTACTCGAGCCAAACAATCAATTATAATCTGTTTTACTCAAAAATTGTAAAAAAAAATTCAAATTAAATTCAATTATGAGATTATAAAACGATTTAAAACGAGTAATAAGGCTTTTGCAGGCAAGAGTGACTATAAAATGAACTTTTCTTGTCAATGGATGGCTTTTGCTTCACGTTTCTCGACGTAAATATTCAATTATAATATGTTCTAACAAAAAATTTAAAAAAACTCAGCTTCAAATCTTTTGTGAGATTATAAAGGCATTTAAATCGAGTAATAAGCTTCCGAAGGCATGAATGACTATAAACGAACTTTTCTTATCAATGGATGGCTTTCGCTTCACGTTTCCCGAGGTAAACAATCAATTATAATTTATTTTAATAAAAAAAAGTAAAAAAATTCAAATTAAATTCAATTATGGGATTATAAAAGCATTTAAAGCGAGTGATAAGGCTTTCGTAGACATGAGTGACTATAAATGAACTTTTCTTTTCAATGGATGGGTTTCGCTTCACGTTTCCCGAGCTAAACAATTAATTATAATATGTTTTAATGAAAAAATGTAAACAAATTCAAATTAAATTCAATTATGAGATTATAAAACCATTTTAAACGAGTAATAAGGCTTTCGTAGGCATGAGTGACTATAAATGAACTTTTCCTGTCAGTGGATGGCTTTTACTTCACGTTTGTCAAGGAAAACAATCAATTATAATCTGTTTTAAAAAAAAATATAAAAAAAATTCAACTTAAAATCATTTGTGAGATTATAAAAGCATTTAAATTGAGTAATAGGCTTCCGAATGAATGAATGACTACAAACGAACTTTTCTTATCAATGGATGGCTTTCGCTTCACGTTACTCGAGGCAAACAATCAATTATAATCTGTTTTACTCAAAAAATGTAAAAATAATTCAAGTTGAATTCAATTATGAGATTATAAAACGATTCAAAGCGAGTAATAAAGCATTTGCAGGCATGAGCGACTATAAATGAACTTTTCTTGTTAATGGATGGCTTTTGCTTCACGTTTCTCGACGTAAATATTCAATTAAAATATGTTCTAACAAAAAATGTAAAACAATTCAGCTTAAAATCTTTGTGAGATTATAAAGGCACTTAATTCGAGTAATAGGCTTCCGAAGGAATGAATGACTACAAACGAACTTTTCTTATCAATGGATGGCTTTCGCTTCACGTTGCTCGAGGCAAAATATCAATTATAATCTGTTTTACTAAAAAAATGTAAAAAAAATTCAAATTAAATTCAATTATGAGATTGTAAAACGATTTAAACCGAGAAATAGGGCTTTTGCAGGCATGAGTGACTATAAATGAACTTTTCTTGTTAATGGATGGCTTTTGCTTTACGTTTCTCGACGTAAATATTCAATTATAATATGTTCTAACAAAAAATGTAAAAAAATTCAGCTTAAAATCGTTTGTGCAATTATAAAGGCATTTAAATCGAGTAATAAGCTTCCGAAGGCATGAATGACTGTAAACGAAATTTTCTTATCAATGGATGGCTTTCGCTTCACGTTTCCCGAGGTAAACAATCAATTATAATCTGTTTTAAACAAAAAATGTAAAAAATTCAAATTAAATTCAATTATGGGAATTTAAAAGTATTTAAAGCGAGTGATAAGGCTTTCGTAGACATGAGTGACTATAAACGAACTTTTCTTATCAGTGGATGGCTTTCGCTTCACGTTTCTCGAGGTAACAATTAATTATAATCTGTTTTAATCAAAAAATGTAAAAAAATTGAAATTAAATTCAATTATGAGATTATAAAATCATTTAAAACGATTAATAAGGCTTTCGTAGGCATGAGTGACTATAAATGAACTTTTCCTGTCAGTGGATGGCTTTTGCTTCACGTTTCTCAAGGCAAACAATCAATTATAATCTGTTTTAACAAAAAATGTAAAAAAAATTCAACTTAAAATCATTTGTGAGATTATAAAAGCATTTAAATTGAGTAATAGGCTTCCGAAGGAATGAATGACTAGAAACGAACTTTTCTTATCAATGGATGGCTTTCGCTTCACGTTACTCAAGGCAAACAATCAATTATAATCTGTTTTACTCAAAAAATGTAAAAATAATTCAAGTTGAATTCAATTATGAGATTATAAAACGATTCAAAGCGGGTAATAAAGCTTTTGCAGGCATGAGTAACTATAAATGAACTTTTATTGTCAATGGATGGCTTTTGCTTGACGTTTCTCGACGTAAATATTCAATTAAAATATGTTCTAACAAAAAATGTAAAAAAATTCAGCTTAAAATCTTTGTGAGATTATAAAGGCATTTAAATTGAGTAATAGGCTTCCGAAGGAATGAATCACTACAAACGAACTTTTCTTATCAATGGATGGCTTTCGCTTCACGTTACTCGAGGCAAAATATCAATTATAATCTGTTTTACTCCAAAAATGTAAAAAAAATTCAACATAAATTCAATTATGAGATTGTAAAACGATTTAAACCGAGAAATAGGGCTTTCGCAGACATGAGTGACTATAAATGAACTTTTCTTATTAGTGGATGGCTTTTGCTTCACGTTTCCCGAGCTAAACAATTAATTATAATCTGTTTTAATCAAAAAATGTAAACAAATTCAAATTAAATTCAATTATGAGATTATAAAACCATTTTAAACGAGTAATAAGGCTTTCGTAGGCATGAGTGACTATAAATGAACTTTTCCTGTCATTGGATGGCTTTTACTTCACGTTTCTCAAGGAAAACAATCAATTATAATCTGTTTTAACAAAAAATGTAAAAAAAATTCAACTTAAAATCATTTGTGAGATTATAAAAGCATTTAAATTGAGTATTAGGCTTCCGAAGGAATGAATGACTACAAACGAACTTTTCTTATCAATGGATGGCTTTCGCTTCACGTTACTCGAGGCAAACAATCAATTATAATCTGTTTTACTCAAAAAATGTAAAAAAAATTCAAATTAAATTCAATTATGAGATTATAAAATCGTTTAAAACGATTAATAAGGCTTTCGTAGGCATGAGTGACTATAAATGAACTTTTCCTGTCAGTGGATGGCTTTTTGTCACGACCCAAATTCCGGGTCATGACCGGCGCATGGGTCCAATGGACGTAATCCACTAAACCCAAGCAAGCCTATTATTTATTTTACTTATGATTTTATTTATTATCACTAAGTCCTATTTCATGACTTTGAGTCAAAATAGTAATATACATTGCCAACTCGTACTGGCATTACTCTTTTAAAATTTACATTTAAGTTCATCTATACATAACAAAATAATACTCGACCTCCAGCGGAGTGACTCGGATGGATATACAGCTACCGAATGCCGAGACACCTACCAGAAGATGTACACAGATCTACAAGGACACCTCGTCCTAATTATCGGCTACCTCGTGATCTGAAAACATGAATTTGAAAATGGTGAGTATAAACCCAGTGAGTGAACAAGGAAGGGAACAAGCAACAATTAGGAAAAATTTAAAATCATGATGCACTTGTTTCAAACAATGCAATTTAGTTCATTCCTATTTAAAACCCCTCCAAACCCCAGAGTTTTTCGCTACAGCGAGCATGAATTTCGATGCAGTGAAAACAAAGCAACAAGAGAAACATTTTTTTTCCTCACTCAACAAAAGCCATCCTGCTAAACTAATAAAATCAACCTAACATTCATGAAAATTCTCAAAGTATAATGTGTCAAATTTTACGTACATTATAACCATAAATCATTGTCCATCAATTTGCTATATCACACACATTTACATATGTATATATATATATATACGTATATACCCATCGTCATCATCTCACCAACCCATCATCATCATCACCAGCTCATGCGCACTCCCTACTCGCACATGGCTGGGTCATCACCGGATTATGCGCACTCCCTACTCGCACATAATCGGGTCATCACCGGGTTATGCGCACTCCCTACTCGCACATAACCGGGTCATCCTCGGCTTATGCACACTCCCTACTCGCACATAGCCGAGTCAACATAATTACACAACATTATATTCAAGCATATATGTATATCAACATAATGCAGCCACATAGAAATCCATAATAACCACATTTCATAGCATAAACCTTTTCTCAAAAGCTTGTTCCCAAGGCATTCATTTTCATGAAAAATTGCATAAAATCATTCAAACACTTTGTTCAAAACAGTCATATTCCCAAAACAATTTTGATAGGCAGTCCACTCACAGGTATCGAAAAATCCGGATTTCGGGTGAACTCTGACTAATAGTCCTCAGGCGCAATTCCTTTGCCTTTTCCGGATGTCTCACCACCTTGACAAATAACAAAGTAGAGGAATTTACTATATTGTCCCTAAATTGATATAAATTAATTTAAACTACTAATGCTTGATATGTAAATGCACAAATATACCCGATTACCGCTTAATCACGGTATCGATTAAATTCGACCGATCACCCGATTAATCGGCGATTGTGTCCAAATCACCTCCAAATTAATTCATTTCTCCTCTAATACCTTAATTTACCACATACATTTAAATAAAGCCAAATTCAGCATTAGAACCCTCACAATTCCTTATAGAAAAAAATTTGGTCATTTGGTGTACTAGCATCGAATTTTTTCTACATAACCGTTTCACCTTACTTCATCATTTTCCATGCCATTTTCCTTGAAATAAAAACAATCCCCCATTGATATTCAGCCCTCATGGTTCAGCCAACAAGGAACCCTAGAGAAATTAAATATTTCTTTTGTGTTTTTGTTCATAACCATGCTTAACTATCCCTAAACACTAACATAGTCTAAAATCAAATTATTCCAACAACAATTCCTCTTCCATACCCATTTTTCAGAATTGAATTCATCATGATAACTCAATATTCAACCATGGAAATCAAGAACAAAAGCATGGGTAAGCTAGGTATCAAGGAGAATTAAAGAAATTTTAACTTACCTAGCTTGTTTCCTTGATTTCTTCACTTTTTCTTTGAATTTCCACCTAGGTTTTCTTGTTTTTCCTTTTGTTCTTCCTTTTTTCTGGTTGCTGGATGTCTAGGCCGAATATGGTGAGGGAATTGGGGATTTAATGGGCTGATTTCTATAGAAAATAATAAAATAATCAAGCATGCCATGTGTCACATGCTTATTGGCCAAATTTTTAACTTTTTGACTTTTTCTTCTTAATTTTCCACCACAAATATTCTGGTATTTATCCAATCCTACCACAATTAAAATCCCTTGGTCTTGACAAGTGCTGGGCCGAAAATTTTACTGATTTGCCCCCGAGACAAAAAAATTACGATTTTGCCCTTATACTCCGAAATGTACCGGAATCTCATTATTTCTACTTTTCAACCTAAAATAACACTAATATTGATCAATATTAACCAAATGGGGCAAAACATTGTTTAAAAAAATTTTCGTTTAGTCCACTAGTGGCAAAATTACCATTTTGCCCTTCTGCTCCATAAATACCGGGAATCACAATTTTTCACTACTAAACATCATTTTATACTCCAATAATCATAATTATATTTCATATAATTATTCTTGGTCAAATGTGATCAAATCTTGGCTAAAAATCTCCATTTAATCATCAAATGGTAAAATGACCGTTTTGTCCCTAATTGGTCAATTTTCTGATGGACTCCAAACTGGACCTTGAACTCCAAATCACTATTCTAAACCATTCTGTTGGTTTTAAAATTTTCAAATTCCTCTTAGAATTTCTATTTGAACTAGTTCAAGGCTCGATTTAACTTAGTTGTACCACTCGATACAATACCGTCTTTTAATCGACCTTGACAGGGTCTCACACTTTTGCTTCACGTTTCTCAAGGCAAACATTCAATTATAATCTGTTTTAACAAAAAAGGTAAAAAAAATTCAACTTAAAATCATTTGTGAGATTATAAAAGCATTTAAATTGAGTAACAGGCTTCCGAAGGAATCAATGACTACAAACGAACTTTTCTTATTAATGGATAGCTTTCGCTTCACTTTAGTCGAGTTAAACAATCAATTATAATCTGTTTTACTCAAAAAATGTAAAAAAAATTCAAATTAAATTCAATTATGAGATTATAAAACGATTTAAAACGAGTAATAAGGCTTTTGCAGGCAAGAGTGACTATAAATGAACTTTTCTTGTCAATGGATGGCTTTTGCTTCACGTTTCTCGACGTAAATATTCAATTACTATATGTTCTAACAAAAAATGTAAAAAAATTCAGCTTAAAATCTTTGTGAGATTATAAAGGCATTTAAATCGAGTAATAGGCTTCCGAAGGAATGAATGACTACAAACGAACTTTTCTTATCAATGGATGGCTTTCGCTTCACGTTACTCGAGGCAAAATATCAATTATAATCTGTTTTACTCAAAAAATATAAAAAAAATTCAAATTAAATTCAATTATGAGATTGTAAAACGATTTAAAGCGAGAAATAAGGCTTTTGCAGGCATGAGTGACTATAAATGAACTTTTCTTGTCAATGGATGGCTTTTGCTTTACGTTTCTCGACGTAAATATTCAATTATAATATGTTCTAACAAAAAATGTAAAAAAATTCAGCTTCAAATCTTTTGTGAGATTATAAAGGCATTTAAATCGAGTAATAAGCTTCCGAAGGCATGAATGACTATAAACGAACTTTTTTTATCAATGGATGGCTTTCGCTTCACGTTTCCCGAGGTAAACAATCAATTATAATATGTTTTAATCAAAAAATGTAAAAAATTCAAATTAAATTCAATTATGGGATTATAAAAGCATTTAAAGCGAGTGATAAGGCTTTCGTAGACATGAGTGACTATAAATGAACTTTTCTTATCAGTGGATGGCTTTCGCTTCACGTTTCCCGAGCTAAACAATTAATTATAATCTATTTTAATCAAAAAATGTAAACAAATTCAAATTCAATTCAATTATGAGATTATAAAACCATTTTAAACGAGTAATAAGGCTTTCGTAGGCATGACTGACTATAAATGAACTTTTCCTGTCAGTGGATGGCTTTTACTTCACGTTTCTCAAGGCAAACAATCAATTATAATCTGTTTTAAGCAAAAATGTAAAAAAAATTCAACTTAAAATCATTTGTGAGATTATAAAAGCATTTAAATTGAGTAACAGGCGTCCGAAGGAATGAATGACTACAAACGAACTTTTCTTATTAATGGATAGCTTTCGCTTCACATTACTCGAGGCAAACAATCAATTATAATCTGTTTTACTCAAAAAATGCAAAAAAAATTCAAATTAAATTCAATTATGAGATTATAAAACGATTTAAAACGAGTAATAAGGCTTTTGCAGGCAAGAGTGACTATAAATGAACTTTTCTTGTCAATGGATGGCTTTTGCTTCACGTTTCTCGACGTAAATATTCAATTATTATATGTTCTAACAAAAAATGTAAAAAAATTCAGCTTAAAATCTTTGTGAGATTATAAAGGCATTTAAATCGAGTAATAGGCTTTCGAAGGAATGAATGACTACAAACGAACTTTTCTTATCAATGGATGGCTTTCGCTTCACGTTACTCGAGGCAAAATATCAATTATAATCTGTTTTACTCAAAAAATGCAAAAAAAATTCAAATTAAATTCAATTATGAGATTGTAAAACGATTTAAACCGAGAAATAAGGCTTTTGCAGGCATGAGTGACTATAAATGAACTTTTCTTGTCAATGGATGGCTTTTGCTTTACGTTTCTCGACGTAAATATTCAATTATAATATGTTCTAACAAAAAATGTAAAAAAATTCAGCTTCAAATCTTTTGTGAGATTATAAAGGCATTTAAATCGAGTAATAAGCTTCCGAAGGCATGAATGACTATAAACGAACTTTTTTTATCAATGGATGGCTTTCGCTTCACGTTTCTCGAGGTAAACAATCAATTATAATCTGTTTTAATCAAAAAATGTAAAAAATTCAAATTAAATTCAATTATGGGATTATAAAAGCATTTAAAGCGAGTGATAAGGCTTTCGTAGACATGAGTGACTATAAATGAACTTTTCTTATCAGTGGATGGCTTTCGCTTCACGTTTCCCGAGCTAAACAATTAATTATAATCTATTTTAATCAAAAAATGTAAACAAATTCAAATTCAATTCAATTATGAGATTATAAAACCATTTTAAACGAGTAATAAGGCTTTCGTAGGCATGACTGACTATAAATGAACTTTTCCTGTCAGTGGATGGCTTTTACTTCACGTTTATCAAGGCAAACAATCAATTATAATCTGTTTTAAGCATAAATGTAAAAAAAATTCAACTTAAAATCATTTGTGAGATTATAAAAGCATTTAAATTGAGTAACAGGCGTCCGAAGGAATGAATGACTACAAACGAACTTTTCTTATTAATGGATAGCTTTCGCTTCACATTACTCGAGGCAAACAATCAATTATAATCTGTTTTACTCAAAAAATGCAAAAAAAATTCAAATTAAATTCAATTATGAGATTATAAAACGATTTAAAACGTGTAATAAGGCTTTTGCAGGCAAGAGTGACTATAAATGAACTTTTCTTGTCAATGGATGGCTTTTGCTTCACGTTTCTCGACGTAAATATTCAATTATTATATGTTCTAACAAAAAATGTAAAAAAATTCAGCTTAAAATCTTTGTGAGATTATAAAGGCATTTAAATCGAGTAATAGGCTTCCGAAGGAATGAATGACTACAAACGAACTTTTCTTATCAATGGATGGCTTTCGCTTCACGTTACTCGAGGCAAAATATCAATTATAATCTGTTTTACTCAAAAAATATAAAAAAAATTCAAATTAAATTCAATTATGATATTGTAAAACGATTTAAAGCGAGAAATAAGGCTTTTGCAGGCATGAGTGACTATAAATGAACTTTTCTTGTCAATGGATGGCTTTTGCTTTACGTTTCTCGACGTAAATATTCAATTATAATATGTTCTAACAAAAAATGTAAAAAAATTCAGCTTCAAATCTTTTGTGAGATTATAAAGGCATTTAAATCGAGTAATAAGCTTCCGAAGGCATGAATCACTATAAACGAACATTTTTTATCAATGGATGGCTTTTGCTTCACGTTTCCCGAGGTAAACAATCAATTATAATATGTTTTAATCAAAAAATGTAAAAAATTCAAATTAAATTCAATTATGGGATTATAAAAGCATTTAAAGCGAGTGATAAGGCTTTCGTAGACATATGTGACTATAAATGAACTTTTCTTATCAGTGGATGGCTTTCGCTCCACGTTTCCCGAGCTAAACAATTAATTATAATCTATTTTAATCAAAAAATGTAAACAAATTCAAATTAAATTCAATTATGAGATTATAAAACCATTTTAAACAAGTAATAAGGCTTTCGTAGGCATGACTGACTATAAATGAACTTTTCCTGTCAGTGGATGGCTTTTACTTCACGTTTCTCAAGGCAAACATTCAATTATAATCTGTTTTAACAAAAAAGGTAAAAAAAATTCAACTTAAAATCATTTGTGAGATTATAAAAGCATTTAAATTGAGTAACAGGCTTCCGAAGGAATGAATGACTACAAACGAACTTTTCTTATTAATGGATAGCTTTCGCTTCACTTTAGTCGAGTTAAACAATCAATTATAATCTGTTTTACTCAAAAAATGCAAAAAAAATTCAAATTAAATTCAATTATGAGATTATAAAACGATTTAAAACGAGTAATAAGGCTTTTGCAGGCAAGAGTGACTATAAATGAACTTTTCTTGTCAATGGATGGCTTTTGCTTCACGTTTCTCGACGTAAATATTCAATTATTATATGTTCTAACAAAAAATGTAAAAAAATTCAGCTTAAAATCTTTGTGAGATTATAAAGGCATTTAAATCGAGTAATAGGCTTTCGAAGGAATGAATGACTACAAACGAACTTTTCTTATCAATGGATGGCTTTCGCTTCACGTTACTCGAGGCAAAATATCAATTATAATCTGTTTTACTCAAAAAATGCAAAAAAAATTCAAATTAAATTCAATTATGAGATTGTAAAACGATTTAAACCGAGAAATAAGGCTTTTGCAGGCATGAGTGACTATAAATGAACTTTTCTTGTCAATGGATGGCTTTTGCTTTACGTTTCTCGACGTAAATATTCAATTATAATATGTTCTAACAAAAAATGTAAAAAAATTCAGCTTCAAATCTTTTGTGAGATTATAAAGGCATTTAAATCGAGTAATAAGCTTCCGAAGGCATGAATGACTATAAACGAACTTTTTTTATCAATGGATGGCTTTCGCTTCACGTTTCTCGAGGTAAACAATCAATTATAATCTGTTTTAATCAAAAAATGTAAAAAATTCAAATTAAATTCAATTATGGGATTATAAAAGCATTTAAAGCGAGTGATAAGGCTTTCGTAGACATGAGTGACTATAAATGAACTTTTCTTATCAGTGGATGGCTTTCGCTTCACGTTTCCCGAGCTAAACAATTAATTATAATCTATTTTAATCAAAAAATGTAAACAAATTCAAATTCAATTCAATTATGAGATTATAAAACCATTTTAAACGAGTAATAAGGCTTTCGTAGGCATGACTGACTATAAATGAACTTTTCCTGTCAGTGGATGGCTTTTACTTCACGTTTATCAAGGCAAACAATCAATTATAATCTGTTTTAAGCATAAATGTAAAAAAAATTCAACTTAAAATCATTTGTGAGATTATAAAAGCATTTAAATTGAGTAACAGGCGTCCGAAGGAATGAATGACTACAAACGAACTTTTCTTATTAATGGATAGCTTTCGCTTCACATTACTCGAGGCAAACAATCAATTATAATCTGTTTTACTCAAAAAATGCAAAAAAAATTCAAATTAAATTCAATTATGAGATTATAAAACGATTTAAAACGTGTAATAAGGCTTTTGCAGGCAAGAGTGACTATAAATGAACTTTTCTTGTCAATGGATGGCTTTTGCTTCACGTTTCTCGACGTAAATATTCAATTATTATATGTTCTAACAAAAAATGTAAAAAAATTCAGCTTAAAATCTTTGTGAGATTATAAAGGCATTTAAATCGAGTAATAGGCTTCCGAAGGAATGAATGACTACAAACGAACTTTTCTTATCAATGGATGGCTTTCGCTTCACGTTACTCGAGGCAAAATATCAATTATAATCTGTTTTACTCAAAAAATATAAAAAAAAATTCAAATTAAATTCAATTATGATATTGTAAAACGATTTAAAGCGAGAAATAAGGCTTTTGCAGGCATGAGTGACTATAAATGAACTTTTCTTGTCAATGGATGGCTTTTGCTTTACGTTTCTCGACGTAAATATTCAATTATAATATGTTCTAACAAAAAATGTAAAAAAATTCAGCTTCAAATCTTTTGTGAGATTATAAAGGCATTTAAATCGAGTAATAAGCTTCCGAAGGCATGAATGACTATAAACGAACATTTTTTATCAATGGATGGCTTTTGCTTCACGTTTCCCGAGGTAAACAATCAATTATAATATGTTTTAATCAAAAAATGTAAAAAATTCAAATTAAATTCAATTATGGGATTATAAAAGCATTTAAAGCGAGTGATAAGGCTTTCGTAGACATATGTGACTATAAATGAACTTTTCTTATCAGTGGATGGCTTTCGCTCCACGTTTCCCGAGCTAAACAATTAATTATAATCTATTTTAATCAAAAAATGTAAACAAATTCAAATTAAATTCAATTATGAGATTATAAAACCATTTTAAACAAGTAATAAGGCTTTCGTAGGCATGACTGACTATAAATGAACTTTTCCTGTCAGTGGATGGCTTTTACTTCACGTTTCTCAAGGCAAACATTCAATTATAATCTGTTTTAACAATAAAGGTAAAAAAAATTCAACTTAAAATCATTTGTGAGATTATAAAAGCATTTAAATTGAGTAACAGGCTTCCGAAGGAATGAATGACTACAAACGAACTTTTCTTATTAATGGATAGCTTTCGCTTCACTTTAGTCGAGTTAAACAATCAATTATAATCTGTTTTACTCAAAAAATGCAAAAAAAATTCAAATTAAATTCAATTATGAGATTATAAAACGATTTAAAACGAGTAATAAGGCTTTTGCAGGCAAGAGTGACTATAAATGAACTTTTCTTGTCAATGGATGGCTTTTGCTTCACGTTTCTCGACGTAAATATTCAATTATTATATGTTCTAACAAAAAATGTAAAAAAATTCAGCTTAAAATCTTTGTGAGATTATAAAGGCATTTAAATCGAGTAATAGGCTTTCGAAGGAATGAATGACTACAAACGAACTTTTCTTATCAATGGATGGCTTTCGCTTCACGTTACTCGAGGCAAAATATCAATTATAATCTGTTTTACTCAAAAAATGCAAAAAAAATTCAAATTAAATTCAATTATGAGATTGTAAAACGATTTAAACCGAGAAATAAGGCTTTTGCAGGCATGAGTGACTATAAATGAACTTTTCTTGTCAATGGATGGCTTTTGCTTTACGTTTCTCGACGTAAATATTCAATTATAATATGTTCTAACAAAAAATGTAAAAAAATTCAGCTTCAAATCTTTTGTGAGATTATAAAGGCATTTAAATCGAGTAATAAGCTTCCGAAGGCATGAATGACTATAAACGAACTTTTTTTATCAATGGATGGCTTTCGCTTCACGTTTCTCGAGGTAAACAATCAATTATAATCTGTTTTAATCAAAAAATGTAAAAAATTCAAATTAAATTCAATTATGGGATTATAAAAGCATTTAAAGCGAGTGATAAGGCTTTCGTAGACATGAGTGACTATAAATGAACTTTTCTTATCAGTGGATGGCTTTCGCTTCACGTTTCCCGAGCTAAACAATTAATTATAATCTATTTTAATCAAAAAATGTAAACAAATTCAAATTCAATTCAATTATGAGATTATAAAACCATTTTAAACGAGTAATAAGGCTTTCGTAGGCATGACTGACTATAAATGAACTTTTCCTGTCAGTGGATGGCTTTTACTTCACGTTTATCAAGGCAAACAATCAATTATAATCTGTTTTAAGCATAAATGTAAAAAAAATTCAACTTAAAATCATTTGTGAGATTATAAAAGCATTTAAATTGAGTAACAGGCGTCCGAAGGAATGAATGACTACAAACGAACTTTTCTTATTAATGGATAGCTTTCGCTTCACATTACTCGAGGCAAACAATCAATTATAATCTGTTTTACTCAAAAAATGCAAAAAAAATTCAAATTAAATTCAATTATGAGATTATAAAACGATTTAAAACGTGTAATAAGGCTTTTGCAGGCAAGAGTGACTATAAATGAACTTTTCTTGTCAATGGATGGCTTTTGCTTCACGTTTCTCGACGTAAATATTCAATTATTATATGTTCTAACAAAAAATGTAAAAAAATTCAGCTTAAAATCTTTGTGAGATTATAAAGGCATTTAAATCGAGTAATAGGCTTCCGAAGGAATGAATGACTACAAACGAACTTTTCTTATCAATGGATGGCTTTCGCTTCACGTTACTCGAGGCAAAATATCAATTATAATCTGTTTTACTCAAAAAATATAAAAAAAAATTCAAATTAAATTCAATTATGATATTGTAAAACGATTTAAAGCGAGAAATAAGGCTTTTGCAGGCATGAGTGACTATAAATGAACTTTTCTTGTCAATGGATGGCTTTTGCTTTACGTTTCTCGACGTAAATATTCAATTATAATATGTTCTAACAAAAAATGTAAAAAAATTCAGCTTCAAATCTTTTGTGAGATTATAAAGGCATTTAAATCGAGTAATAAGCTTCCGAAGGCATGAATGACTATAAACGAACATTTTTTATCAATGGATGGCTTTTGCTTCACGTTTCCCGAGGTAAACAATCAATTATAATATGTTTTAATCAAAAAATGTAAAAAATTCAAATTAAATTCAATTATGGGATTATAAAAGCATTTAAAGCGAGTGATAAGGCTTTCGTAGACATATGTGACTATAAATGAACTTTTCTTATCAGTGGATGGCTTTCGCTCCACGTTTCCCGAGCTAAACAATTAATTATAATCTATTTTAATCAAAAAATGTAAACAAATTCAAATTAAATTCAATTATGAGATTATAAAACCATTTTAAACAAGTAATAAGGCTTTCGTAGGCATGACTGACTATAAATGAACTTTTCCTGTCAGTGGATGGCTTTTACTTCACGTTTCTCAAGGCAAACATTCAATTATAATCTGTTTTAACAATAAAGGTAAAAAAAATTCAACTTAAAATCATTTGTGAGATTATAAAAGCATTTAAATTGAGTAACAGGCTTCCGAAGGAATGAATGACTACAAACGAACTTTTCTTATTAATGGATAGCTTTCGCTTCACTTTAGTCGAGTTAAACAATCAATTATAATCTGTTTTACTCAAAAAATGCAAAAAAAATTCAAATTAAATTCAATTATGAGATTATAAAACGATTTAAAACGAGTAATAAGGCTTTTGCAGGCAAGAGTGACTATAAATGAACTTTTCTTGTCAATGGATGGCTTTTGCTTCACGTTTCTCGACGTAAATATTCAATTATTATATGTTCTAACAAAAAATGTAAAAAAATTCAGCTTAAAATCTTTGTGAGATTATAAAGGCATTTAAATCGAGTAATAGGCTTTCGAAGGAATGAATGACTACAAACGAACTTTTCTTATCAATGGATGGCTTTCGCTTCACGTTACTCGAGGCAAAATATCAATTATAATCTGTTTTACTCAAAAAATGCAAAAAAAATTCAAATTAAATTCAATTATGAGATTGTAAAACGATTTAAACCGAGAAATAAGGCTTTTGCAGGCATGAGTGACTATAAATGAACTTTTCTTGTCAATGGATGGCTTTTGCTTTACGTTTCTCGACGTAAATATTCAATTATAATATGTTCTAACAAAAAATGTAAAAAAATTCAGCTTCAAATCTTTTGTGAGATTATAAAGGCATTTAAATCGAGTAATAAGCTTCCGAAGGCATGAATGACTATAAACGAACTTTTTTTATCAATGGATGGCTTTCGCTTCACGTTTCTCGAGGTAAACAATCAATTATAATCTGTTTTAATCAAAAAATGTAAAAAATTCAAATTAAATTCAATTATGGGATTATAAAAGCATTTAAAGCGAGTGATAAGGCTTTCGTAGACATGAGTGACTATAAATGAACTTTTCTTATCAGTGGATGGCTTTCGCTTCACGTTTCCCGAGCTAAACAATTAATTATAATCTATTTTAATCAAAAAATGTAAACAAATTCAAATTCAATTCAATTATGAGATTATAAAACCATTTTAAACGAGTAATAAGGCTTTCGTAGGCATGACTGACTATAAATGAACTTTTCCTGTCAGTGGATGGCTTTTACTTCACGTTTATCAAGGCAAACAATCAATTATAATCTGTTTTAAGCATAAATGTAAAAAAAATTCAACTTAAAATCATTTGTGAGATTATAAAAGCATTTAAATTGAGTAACAGGCGTCCGAAGGAATGAATGACTACAAACGAACTTTTCTTATTAATGGATAGCTTTCGCTTCACATTACTCGAGGCAAACAATCAATTATAATCTGTTTTACTCAAAAAATGCAAAAAAAATTCAAATTAAATTCAATTATGAGATTATAAAACGATTTAAAACGTGTAATAAGGCTTTTGCAGGCAAGAGTGACTATAAATGAACTTTTCTTGTCAATGGATGGCTTTTGCTTCACGTTTCTCGACGTAAATATTCAATTATTATATGTTCTAACAAAAAATGTAAAAAAATTCAGCTTAAAATCTTTGTGAGATTATAAAGGCATTTAAATCGAGTAATAGGCTTCCGAAGGAATGAATGACTACAAACGAACTTTTCTTATCAATGGATGGCTTTCGCTTCACGTTACTCGAGGCAAAATATCAATTATAATCTGTTTTACTCAAAAAATATAAAAAAAATTCAAATTAAATTCAATTATGATATTGTAAAACGATTTAAAGCGAGAAATAAGGCTTTTGCAGGCATGAGTGACTATAAATGAACTTTTCTTGTCAATGGATGGCTTTTGCTTTACGTTTCTCGACGTAAATATTCAATTATAATATGTTCTAACAAAAAATGTAAAAAAATTCAGCTTCAAATCTTTTGTGAGATTATAAAGGCATTTAAATCGAGTAATAAGCTTCCGAAGGCATGAATGACTATAAACGAACATTTTTTATCAATGGATGGCTTTTGCTTCACGTTTCCCGAGGTAAACAATCAATTATAATATGTTTTAATCAAAAAATGTAAAAAATTCAAATTAAATTCAATTATGGGATTATAAAAGCATTTAAAGCGAGTGATAAGGCTTTCGTAGACATATGTGACTATAAATGAACTTTTCTTATCAGTGGATGGCTTTCGCTCCACGTTTCCCGAGCTAAACAATTAATTATAATCTATTTTAATCAAAAAATGTAAACAAATTCAAATTAAATTCAATTATGAGATTATAAAACCATTTTAAACAAGTAATAAGGCTTTCGTAGGCATGACTGACTATAAATGAACTTTTCCTGTCAGTGGATGGCTTTTACTTCACGTTTCTCAAGGCAAACATTCAATTATAATCTGTTTTAACAATAAAGGTAAAAAAAATTCAACTTAAAATCATTTGTGAGATTATAAAAGCATTTAAATTGAGTAACAGGCTTCCGAAGGAATGAATGACTACAAACGAACTTTTCTTATTAATGGATAGCTTTCGCTTCACTTTAGTCGAGTTAAACAATCAATTATAATCTGTTTTACTCAAAAAATGCAAAAAAAATTCAAATTAAATTCAATTATGAGATTATAAAACGATTTAAAACGAGTAATAAGGCTTTTGCAGGCAAGAGTGTCTATAAATGAACTTTTCTTGTCAATGGATGGCTTTTGCTTCACGTTTCTCGACGTAAATATTCAATTATTATATGTTCTAACAAAAAATGTAAAAAAATTCAGCTTAAAATCTTTGTGAGATTATAAAGGCATTTAAATCGAGTAATAGGCTTTCGAAGGAATGAATGACTACAAACGAACTTTTCTTATCAATGGATGGCTTTCGCTTCACGTTACTCGAGGCAAAATATCAATTATAATCTGTTTTACTCAAAAAATGCAAAAAAAATTCAAATTAAATTCAATTATGAGATTGTAAAACGATTTAAACCGAGAAATAAGGCTTTTGCAGGCATGAGTGACTATAAATGAACTTTTCTTGTCAATGGATGGCTTTTGCTTTACGTTTCTCGACGTAAATATTCAATTATAATATGTTCTAACAAAAAATGTAAAAAAATTCAGCTTCAAATCTTTTGTGAGATTATAAAGGCATTTAAATCGAGTAATAAGCTTCCGAAGGCATGAATGACTATAAACGAACTTTTTTTATCAATGGATGGCTTTCGCTTCACGTTTCTCGAGGTAAACAATCAATTATAATCTGTTTTAATCAAAAAATGTAAAAAATTCAAATTAAATTCAATTATGGGATTATAAAAGCATTTAAAGCGAGTGATAAGGCTTTCGTAGACATGAGTGACTATAAATGAACTTTTCTTATCAGTGGATGGCTTTCGCTTCACGTTTCCCGAGCTAAACAATTAATTATAATCTATTTTAATCAAAAAATGTAAACAAATTCAAATTCAATTCAATTATGAGATTATAAAACCATTTTAAACGAGTAATAAGGCTTTCGTAGGCATGACTGACTATAAATGAACTTTTCCTGTCAGTGGATGGCTTTTACTTCACGTTTATCAAGGCAAACAATCAATTATAATCTGTTTTAAGCATAAATGTAAAAAAAATTCAACTTAAAATCATTTGTGAGATTATAAAAGCATTTAAATTGAGTAACAGGCGTCCGAAGGAAGGAATGACTACAAACGAACTTTTCTTATTAATGGATAGCTTTCGCTTCACATTACTCGAGGCAAACAATCAATTATAATCTGTTTTACTCAAAAAATGCAAAAAAAATTCAAATTAAATTCAATTATGAGATTATAAAACGATTTAAAACGTGTAATAAGGCTTTTGCAGGCAAGAGTGACTATAAATGAACTTTTCTTGTCAATGGATGGCTTTTGCTTCACGTTTCTCGACGTAAATATTCAATTATTATATGTTCTAACAAAAAATGTAAAAAAATTCAGCTTAAAATCTTTGTGAGATTATAAAGGCATTTAAATCGAGTAATAGGCTTCCGAAGGAATGAATGACTACAAACGAACTTTTCTTATCAATGGATGGCTTTCGCTTCACGTTACTCGAGGCAAAATATCAATTATAATCTGTTTTACTCAAAAAATATAAAAACAATTCAAATTAAATTCAATTATGATATTGTAAAACGATTTAAAGTGAGAAATAAGGCTTTTGCAGGCATGAGTGACTATAAATGAACTTTTCTTGTCAATGGATGGCTTTTGCTTTACGTTTCTCGACGTAAATATTCAATTATAATATGTTCTAACAAAAAATGTAAAAAAATTCAGCTTCAAATCTTTTGTGAGATTATAAAGGCATTTAAATCGAGTAATAAGCTTCCGAAGGCATGAATGACTATAAACGAACATTTTTTATCAATGGATGGCTTTTGCTTCACGTTTCCCGAGGTAAACAATCAATTATAATATGTTTTAATCAAAAAATGTAAAAAATTCAAATTAAATTCAATTATGGGATTATAAAAGCATTTAAAGCGAGTGATAAGGCTTTCGTAGACATATGTGACTATAAATGAACTTTTCTTATCAGTGGATGGCTTTCGCTCCACGTTTCCCGAGCTAAACAATTAATTATAATCTATTTTAATCAAAAAATGTAAACGAATTCAAATTAAATTCAATTATGAGATTATAAAACCATTTTAAACAAGTAATAAGGCTTTCGTAGGCATGACTGACTATAAATGAACTTTTCCTGTCAGTGGATGGCTTTTACTTCACGTTTCTCAAGGCAAACATTCAATTATAATCTGTTTTAACAAAAAAGGTAAAAAAAATTCAACTTAAAATCATTTGTGAGATTATAAAAGCATTTAAATTGAGTAACAGGCTTCCGAAGGAATGAATGACTACAAACGAACTTTTCTTATTAATGGATAGCTTTCGCTTCACTTTAGTCGAGTTAAACAATCAATTATAATCTGTTTTACTCAAAAAATGCAAAAAAAGTTCAAATTAAATTCAATTATGAGATTATAAAACGATTTAAAACGAGTAATAAGGCTTTTGCAGGCAAGAGTGACTATAAATGAACTTTTCTTGTCAATGGATGGCTTTTGCTTCACGTTTCTCGACGTAAATATTCAATTACTATATGTTCTAACAAAAAATGTAAAAAAATTCAGCTTAAAATCTTTGTGAGATTATAAAGGCATTTAAATCGAGTAATAGGCTTCCGAAGGAATGAATGACTACAAACGAACTTTTCTTATCAATGGATGGCTTTCGCTTCACGTTACTCGAGGCAAAATATCAATTATAATCTGTTTTACTCAAAAAATATAAAAAAAATTCAAATTAAATTCAATTATGAGATTGTAAAACGATTTAAACCGAGACATAAGGCTTTTGCAGGCATGAGTGACTATAAATGAACTTTTCTTGTTAATGGATGGCTTTTGCTTTACGTTTCTCGACGTAAATATTCAATTATAATATGTTCTAACAAAAAATGTAAAAAAATTCAGCTTCAAATCTTTTGTGAGATTATAAAGGCATTTAAATCGAGTAATAAGCTTCCGAAGGCATGAATGACTATAAACGAACTTTTTTTATCAATGGATGTCTTTCGCTTCACGTTTCCCGAGGTAAACAATCAATTATAATCTGTTTTAATGAAAAAATGTAAAAAATTCAAATTAAATTCAATTATGAGATTATAAAAGCATTTAAAGCGAGTGATAAGGCTTTCGTAGACATGAGTGACTATAAATGAACTTTTCTTATCAGTGGATGGCTTTCGCTTCACGTTTCCCGAGCTAAACAATTAATTATAATCTATTTTAATCAAAAAATGTAAACAAATTCAAATTCAATTCAATTATGAGATTATAAAACCATTTTAAACGAGTAATAAGGCTTTCGTAGGCATGACTGACTATAAATGAACTTTTCCTGTCAGTGGATGGCTTTTACTTCACGTTTCTCAAGGCAAACAATCAATTATAATCTGTTTTAAGCAAAAATGTAAAAAAAATTCAACTTAAAATCATTTGTGAGATTATAAAAGCATTTAAATTGAGTAAGATGCGTCCGAAGGAATGAATGACTACAAACGAACTTTTCTTATTAATGGATAGCTTTCGCTTCACATTACTCGAGGCAAACAATCAATTATAATGTGTTTTACTCAAAAAATACAAAAAAAATTCAAATTAAATTCAATTATGAGATTATAAAACGATTTAAAACGAGTAATAAGGCTTTTGCAGGCAAGAGTGACTATAAATGAACTTTTCTTGTCAATGGATGGCTTTTGCTTCACGTTTCTCGACGTAAATATTCAATTATTATATGTTCTAACAAAAAATGTAAAAAAATTCAGCTTAAAATCTTTGTGAGATTATAAAGGCATTTAAATCGAGTAATAGGCTTCCGAAGGAATGAATGACTACAAACGAACTTTTCTTATCAATGGATGGCTTTCGCTTCACGTTACTCGAGGAAAAATATCAATTATAATCTGTTTTACTCAAAAAATATAAAAACAATTCAAATTAAATTCAATTATGATATTGTAAAACGATTTAAAGTGAGAAATAAGGCTTTTGCAGGCATGAGTGACTATAAATGAACTTTTCTTGTCAATGGATGGCTTTTGCTTTACGTTTCTCGACGTAAATATTCAATTATAATATGTTCTAACAAAAAATGTAAAAAAATTCAGCTTCAAATCTTTTGTGAGATTATAAAGGCATTTAAATCGAGTAATAAGCTTCCGAAGGCATGAATGACTATAAACGAACATTTTTTATCAATGGATGGCTTTTGCTTCACGTTTCTCGAGGTAAACAATCAATTATAATATGTTTTAATCAAAAAATGTAAAAAATTCAAATTAAATTCAATTATGGGATTATAAAAGCATTTAAAGCGAGTGATAAGGCTTTCGTAGACATATGTGACTATAAATGAACTTTTCTTATCAGTGGATGGCTTTCGCTCCACGTTTCCCGAGCTAAACAATTAATTATAATCTATTTTAATCAAAAAATGTAAACGAATTCAAATTAAATTCAATTATGAGATTATAAAACCATTTTAAACAAGTAATAAGGCTTTCGTAGGCATGACTGACTATAAATGAACTTTTCCTGTCAGTGGATGGCTTTTACTTCACGTTTCTCAAGGCAAACATTCAATTATAATCTGTTTTAACAAAAAAGGTAAAAAAAATTCAACTTAAAATCATTTGTGAGATTATAAAAGCATTTAAATTGAGTAACAGGCTTCCGAAGGAATGAATGACTACAAACGAACTTTTCTTATTAATGGATAGCTTTCGCTTCACTTTAGTCGAGTTAAACAATCAATTATAATCTGTTTTACTCAAAAAATGCAAAAAAAGTTCAAATTAAATTCAATTATGAGATTATAAAACGATTTAAAACGAGTAATAAGGCTTTTGCAGGCAAGAGTGACTATAAATGAACTTTTCTTGTCAATGGATGGCTTTTGCTTCACGTTTCTCGACGTAAATATTCAATTACTATATGTTCTAACAAAAAATGTAAAAAAATTCAGCTTAAAATCTTTGTGAGATTATAAAGGCATTTAAATCGAGTAATAGGCTTCCGAAGGAATGAATGACTACAAACGAACTTTTCTTATCAATGGATGGCTTTCGCTTCACGTTACTCGAGGCAAAATATCAATTATAATCTGTTTTACTCAAAAAATATAAAAAAAATTCAAATTAAATTCAATTATGAGATTGTAAAACGATTTAAACCGAGACATAAGGCTTTTGCAGGCATGAGTGACTATAAATGAACTTTTCTTGTTAATGGATGGCTTTTGCTTTACGTTTCTCGACGTAAATATTCAATTATAATATGTTCTAACAAAAAATGTAAAAAAATTCAGCTTCAAATCTTTTGTGAGATTATAAAGGCATTTAAATCGAGTAATAAGCTTCCGAAGGCATGAATGACTATAAACGAACTTTTTTTATCAATGGATGTCTTTCGCTTCACGTTTCCCGAGGTAAACAATCAATTATAATCTGTTTTAATGAAAAAATGTAAAAAATTCAAATTAAATTCAATTATGAGATTATAAAAGCATTTAAAGCGAGTGATAAGGCTTTCGTAGACATGAGTGACTATAAATGAACTTTTCTTATCAGTGGATGGCTTTCGCTTCACGTTTCCCGAGCTAAACAATTAATTATAATCTATTTTAATCAAAAAATGTAAACAAATTCAAATTCAATTCAATTATGAGATTATAAAACCATTTTAAACGAGTAATAAGGCTTTCGTAGGCATGACTGACTATAAATGAACTTTTCCTGTCAGTGGATGGCTTTTACTTCACGTTTCTCAAGGCAAACAATCAATTATAATCTGTTTTAAGCAAAAATGTAAAAAAAATTCAACTTAAAATCATTTGTGAGATTATAAAAGCATTTAAATTGAGTAAGATGCGTCCGAAGGAATGAATGACTACAAACGAACTTTTCTTATTAATGGATAGCTTTCGCTTCACATTACTCGAGGCAAACAATCAATTATAATGTGTTTTACTCAAAAAATACAAAAAAAATTCAAATTAAATTCAATTATGAGATTATAAAACGATTTAAAACGAGTAATAAGGCTTTTGCAGGCAAGAGTGACTATAAATGAACTTTTCTTGTCAATGGATGCCTTTTGCTTCACGTTTCTCGACGTAAATATTCAATTATTATATGTTCTAACAAAAAATGTAAAAAAATTCAGCTTAAAATCTTTGTGAGATTATAAAGGCATTTAAATCGAGTAATAGGCTTCCGAAGGAATGAATGACTACAAACGAACTTTTCTTATCAATGGATGGCTTTCGCTTCACGTTACTCGAGGCAAAATATCAATTATAATCTGTTTTACTCAAAAAATGCAAAAAAAATTCAAATTAAATTCAATTATGAGATTGTAAAACGATTTAAACCGAGACATAAGGCTTTTGCAAGCATGAGTGACTATAAATGAACTTTTCTTGTCAATGGATGGCTTTTGCTTTACGTTTCTCGACGTAAATATTCAATTATAATATGTTCTAACAAAAAATGTAAAAAAATTCAGCTTCAAATCTTTTGTGAGATTATAAAGGCATTTAAATCGAGTAATAAGCTTCCGAAGGCATGAATGACTATAAACGAACTTTTTTTATCAATGGATGGCTTTCGCTTCACGTTTCTCGAGGTAAACAATCAATTATAATTTGTTTTAATCAAAAAATGTAAAAAATTCAAATTAAATTCAATTATGGGATTATAAAAGCATTTAAAGCGAGTGATAAGGCTTTCGTAGACATGAGTGACTATAAATGAACTTTTCTTATCAGTGGATGGCTTTCGCTTCACGTTTCCCAAGCTAAACAATTAATTATAATCTATTTTAATCAAAAAATGTAAACAAATTCAAATTAAATTCAATTATGAGATTATAAAACCATTTTAAACGAGTAATAAGGCTTTCGTAGGCATGACTGACTATAAATGACTTTTCCTGTCAGTGGATGGCCTTTACTTCACGTTTCTCAAGGCAAATAATCAATTATAATCTGTTTTAAGTATAAATGTAAAAAAAATTCAACTTAAAATCATTTGTGAGATTATAAAAGCATTTAAATTGAGTAACAGGCCTCCGAAGGAATGAAAGACTACAAACGAACTTTTCTTATTAATGGATAGCTTTCGCTTCACATTACTCGAGGCAAACAATCAATTATAATCTGTTTTACTCAAAAAATGCAAAAAAAATTCAAATTAAATTCAATTATGAGATTATAAAACGATTTAAAACGTGTAATAAGGCTTTTGCAGGCAAGAGTGACTATAAATGAACTTTTCTTGTCAATGGATGGCTTTTGCTTCACGTTTCTCGACGTAAATATTCAATTATTATATGTTCTAACAAAAAATGTAAAACAATTCAGCTTAAAATCTTTGTGAGATTATAAAGGCATTTAAATCGAGTAATAGGCTTCCGAAGGAATGAATGACTACAAACGAACTTTTCTTATCAATGGATGGCTTTCGCTTCACGTTACTCGAGGCAAAATATCAATTATAATCTGTTTTACTCAAAAAATATAAAAAAAAATTCAAATTAAATTCAATTATGAGATTGTAAAACGATTTAAAGCGAGAAATAAGGCTTTTGCAGGCATGAGTGACTATAAATGAACTTTTCTTGTCAATGGATGGCTTTTGCTTTACGTTTCTCGACGTAAATATTCAATTATAATATGTTCTAACAAAAAATGTAAAAAAATTCAGCTTCAAATCTTTTGTGAGATTATAAAGGTATTTAAATCGAGTAATAAGCTTCCAAAGGCATGAATGACTATAAACGAACTTTTTTTATCAATGGATGGCTTTCGCTTCACGTTTCCCGAGGTAAACAATCAATTATAATCTGTTTTAATCAAAAAATGTAAAAAATTCAAGTTAAATTCAATTATGGGATTATAAAAGCATTTAAAGCGAGTGATAAGGCTTTCGTAGACATATGTGACTATAAATGAACTTTTCTTATCAGTGGATGGCTTTCGCTTCACGTTTCCCGAGCTAAACAATTAATTATAATCTATTTTAATCAAAAAATGTAAACCAATTCAAATTAAATTCAATTATGAGATTATAAAACCATTTCAAACAAGTAATAAGGCTTTCGTAGGCATGACTGACTATAAATGAACTTTTCCTGTCAGTTGATGGCTTTTACTTCACGTTTCTCAAGGCAAACAATCAATTATAATCTGTTTTAAGCAAAAATGTAAAAAAAATTCAACTTAAAATCATTTGTGAGATTATAAAAGCATTTAAATTGAGTAACAGGCGTCCGAAGGAATGAATGACTACAAACGAACTTTTCTTATTAATGGATAGCTTTCGCTTCACATTACTCGAGGCAAACAATCAATTATAATCTGTTTTACTCAAAAAATGTAAAAAAAATTCAAATTAAATTCAATTATGAGATTATAAAACGATTTAAAACGAGTAATAAGGCTTTTGCAGGCAAGAGTGACTATAAATGAACTTTTCTTGTCAATGGATGGCTTTTGCTTCACGTTTCTCGACGTAAATATTCAATTATTATATGTTCTAACAAAAAATATAAAAAAATTCAGCTTAAAATCTTTGTGAGATTATAAAGGCATTTAAATCGAGTAATAGGCTTCCGAAGGAATGAATGACTACAAACGAACTTTTCTTATGAATGGATGGCTTTCGCTTCACGTTACTCGAGGCAAAATATCAATTATAATCTGTTTTACTCAAAAAATATAAAAAAAATTTAAATTAAATTCAATTATGAGATTGTAAAACGATTTAAAGCGAGAAATAAGGCTTTTGCAGGCATGAGTGACTATAAATGAACTTTTCTTGTCAATGGATGGCTTTTGCTTTACGTTTCTCGACGTAAATATTAAATTATAATATGTTCTAACAAAAAATGTAAAAAAATTCAGCTTCAAATCTTTTGTGAGATTATAAAGGCATTTAAATCGAGTAATAAGCTTCCGAAGGCATGAATGACTATAAACGAACTTTTCTTATCAATGGATGGCTTTCGCTTCACGTTTCTCGAGGTAAACAATCAATTATAATCTGTTTTAATCAAAACATGTAAAAAATTCAAATTAAATTCAATTATGGGATTATAAAAGCATGTAAAGCGAGTGATAAGGCTTTCGTAGACATGAGTGACTATAAATGAACTTTTCTTATCAGTGGATGGCTTTCGCTTCACGTTTCCCGAGCTAAACAATTAATTATAATCTGTTTTAATCAAAAAATGTAAACAAATTCAAATTAAATTCAATTATGAGATTATAAAACCATTTTAAATGAGTAATAAGGCTTTCGTAGGCATGATTGACTATAAATGAACTTTTCCTGTCAGTGGATGGCTTTTACTTCACGTTTCTCAAGGCAAACAATCAATTATAATCTGTTTTAAGCAAAAATGTAAAAAAAAATCAACTTAAAATCATTTGTGAGATTATAAAAGCATTTAAAATGAGTAACAGGCGTCCGAAGGAATGAATGACTACAAATGAACTTTTCTTATTAATGGATAGCTTTCGCTTCACATTACTCGAGGCAAACAATCAATTATAATCTGTTTTACTCAAAAAATGTAAAAAAAATTCACATTAAATTCAATTATGAGATTATAAAACGATTCAAAACGAGTAATAAGGCTTTTGCAGGCAAAAGTGACTATAAATGAACTTTTCTTGTCAATGGATGGCTTTTGCTTCACGTTTCTCGATGTAAATATTCAATTAAAATATGTTCTAACAAAAAATGTAAAAAAATTCAGCTTAAAATCTTTGTGAGATTATAAAGGCATTTAAATTGAGTAATAGGCTTCCGAAGGAATGAATTACTACAAACGAACTTTTCTTATGAATGGATGGCTTTCGCTTCACGTTACTCGAGGCAAAATATCAATTATAATCTGTTTTACTCAAAAAATGTAAAAAAATTTCAAATTAAATTCAATTACGAGATTGTAACACGATTTAAAGCGAGAAATAAGGCTTTTGCAGGCATGAGTGACTATAACTGAACTTCTCTTGTCAATGGATGGCTTTTGCTTTACGTTTGTCGACGTAAATATTCAATTATAATATGTTCTAACAAAAAATGTAAAAAAATTCAGCTTAAAATCGTTTGTGCGATTATAAAGGCATTTAAATCGAGTAATAAGCTTCCGAAGGCATGAATGACTATAAACGAAATTTTCTTATCAATGGATGGCTTTCGCTTCACGTTTCCCGAGGTAAACAATCAATTATAATCCGTTTTAATAAAAAAAATATAAAAAATTCAAATTAAATTCAATTATGGGATTATAAAAGTATTTAAAGCGAGTGATAAGGCTTTCGTAGACATGAGTGACTATAAACGAACTTTTCTTATTAGTGGATGGCTTTCGCTTCACGTTTCTCGAGCTAAACAATTAATTATAATCTGTTTTAATCAAAAAATGTAAAAAAATTGAAATTAAATTCAATTATGAGATTATAAAATCATTTAAAACGATTAATAAGGCTTTCGTAGGCATGAGTGACTATAAATGAACTTTTCCTGTCAGTGGATGGCTTTTGCTTCACGTTTCTCAAGACAAACATTCAATTATAATCTGTTTTAACAAAAAATGTAAAAAAAATTCAACTTAAAATCATTTGTGAGATTATAAAAGCATTTAAATTGTGTAACCGGCTTTTGAAGGAATGAATGACTACAAACGAACCTTTCTTATTAATGGATAGCTTTCGCTTTACATTACTCGAGGCAAACAATCAATTATAATATGTTTTACTCAAAAAATGTAAAAAAAATTCAAATTAAAGTCAATTATGAGATTATAAAACGATTTAAAACGAGTAATAAGGCTTTTGCAGGAAGGAGTGACTATAAATGAACTTTTCTTGTCAATGGATAGCTTTTGCTTCACGTTTCTCGACGTAAATATTCAATTATAATATGTTCCAACAAAAAATGTAAAAAAATTCAGCTTCAAATCTTTTGTGAGATTATAAAGGCATTTAAATCGAGTAATAAGCTTCCGAAGGCATGAATGACTATAAACGAACTTTTCTTATCAATGGATGGCTTTTGCTTAACGTTTCCCGAGGTAAACAATCAATTATAATCTGTTTTAATCAAAAAAAAGTAAAAAATTCAAATTAAATTCAATTATGGGATTATAAAAGCATTTAAAGCGAGTGATAAGGCTTTCGTAGACATGAGTGACTATAAATGAACTTTTCTTATTAGTGGATGGCTTTCGCTTCATGTTTCCCGACCTAAACAATTAATTATAATCTGTTTTAATGAAAAAATGAAAGCAAATTCAAATTAAATTCAATTATGATATTATAAAACCTTTTTAAACGAGTAATAAGGCTTTCGTAGGCATGAGTGACTATAATTGAACTTTTCCTGTCAGTGGATGGCTTTTACTTCATGTTTCTCAAGGCAAACATTCAATTATAATCTGTTTTAACAAAAAATATAAAAAAAATTCAACTTAAAATCATTTGTGAGATTATAAAAGCATTTAAATTGAGTAACAGGCTTCCGAAGGAATGAATGACTACAAACGAACTTTTCTTATTAATGGATAGCTTTCGCTTCACATTACTCGAGCCAAACAATCAATTATAATCTGTTTTACTCAAAAAATGTAAAAAAATTTCAAATTAAATTCAACTACGAGATTGTAAAACGGTTTAAAGCGAGAAATAAGGCTTTTGCAGGCATGAGTGACTATAAATGAACTTTTCTTGTCAATGGATGGCTTTTACTTTACCTTTCTCGACGTAAATATTCAATTACAATATGTTCTAACAAAAAATGTAAAAAAATTCAGCTTAAAATCGTTTGTGCGATTATAAAGGCATTTAAATCGAGTAATAAGCTTCCGAAGGCATGAATGACTATAAACGAAATTTTCTTATCAATGGATGGCTTTCGCTTCACGTTTCCCGAGCTAAACAATCAATTAAAATCTGTTTTAATCAAAAAATGTAAAAAATTCAAATTAAATTCAGTTATGGGATTATAAAAGCATTTAAAGCGAGTGATAAGGCTTTCGTAGACATGAGTGACTATAAACGAACTTTTCTTATTAGTGGATGGCTTTGGCTTCACGTTTCTCGAGGTAAATAATTAATTATAATCTGTTTTAATCAAGAAATGTAAAAAAATTAAAATTAAATTCAATTATGAGATTATAAAATAATTTAAAACGATTAATAAGGCTTTCGTAGTCATCAGTGACTATAAATGAACTTTTTCGGTCAGTGGATGGCTTTTGCTGCACGTTTCTCAAGGTAAACATTCAATTATAATCTGTTTTAACAAAAAATGGAAAAACAATTCAACGTAAAATCATTTGTGAGATTATAAAAGCATTTAAATTGAGTAACAGGCTTCCGAATGAATGAATGACTACAAACGAACTTTTCTTATTAATGGATAGCTTTCGCTTCACATTACTCGAGGCAAACAATCAATTATAATCTGTTTTATTCAAAAAATGTAAAAAAAAATTCAAATTAAATTCAATTATGAGATTATAAAAAGATTTAAAACGAGTAATAAGGTTTTTGCAGGCAAGAGTGACTATAAATGAACTTTTCTTGTCAATGGATGGCTTTTGCTTCGTGTTTCTCAACGTAAATATTCAATTATAATATGTTCTAACAAAAAATTTAAAAAAATTCAGCTTCAAATCTTTTGTGAGATTATAAAGGCATTTAAATCGAGTAATAAGCTTCCGAAGGCATGAATCACTATAAATGAACTTTTGTTATCAATGGATGGCTTTCGCTTCACGTTTCCTGAGGTAAACAATCAATTATAATCTATTTTAATCAAAAAAAATAAAAAATTAAAATTAAATTCAATTATGGGATTATAAAAGCATTTAAAGCGAGTGATAAGGCTTTCGTAGACATGAGTGACTATAAATGAACTTTTCTTATCAATGGATGGGTTTCGTTCACGTTTCCCGAGCTAAACAATTAATTATAATCTGTTTTAATCAAAAAATGTAAACAAATTCAAATTAAATTCAATTATGAGATTATAAAACCATTTTAAACGAGTAATAAGGCTTTCATAGGCATGAGTGACTATAAATGAAGTTTTCCTGTCAGTGGATGGCTTTTACTTCACGTTTCTCAAGGAAAACAATCAATTATAATCTGTTTTAACAAAAAATGTAAAAAAAATTCAACTTAAAATCATTTGTGAGATTATAAAAGCATTTAAATTGAGTAATAGGCTTCCGAAGGAATGAATGACTACAAACGAACTTTTCTTATCAATGGATGGCTTTCGCTTCACGTTACTCGAGGCAAACAATCAATTATAATCTGTTTTTTTTTAAAATGTAAAAATAATTCAAGTTGAATTCAATTATGAGATTATAAAACGATTCATAGCGAGTAATAAAGCTTTTGCAGGCATGAGTAACTATAAATGAACTTTTCTTGTCAATGGATGGCTTTTGCTTCACGTTTCTCAACGTAAATATTCAATTAAAATATGTTCTAACAAAAAATGTAAAAAAATTCAGCTTAAAATCTTTGTGAGATTATAAAGGCATTTAAATCGAGTAATAGGCCTCCGAAGGAATGAATGACTACAAACGAACTTTTCTTATCAATGGAAGGCTTTCGCTTCACGTTGCTCGAGGCAAAATATCAATTATAATCTGTTTTACTCAAAAAATGGAAAAAAATTCAAATTAAATTCAATTATGAGATTGTAAAACGATTTAAACCGAGAAATAGGGCTTTTGCAGGCATGAGTGACTAGAAATGAACTTTTCTTGTCAATGGATGGCTTTTGCTTTACGTTTCTCGACGTAAATATTCAATTATAATATGTTCTAACAAAAAATGTAAAAAAATTCAGCTTAAAATCGTTTGTGCAATTATAAAGGCATTTAAATCCAGTAATAAGCTTCCGAAGGCATGAATGACTATAAACGAAATTTTCTTCTCAATGGATGGCTTTCGCTTCACGTTTCCCGAGGTAAACAATCAATTATAATCTGTTTTAATCAAAAAATGTAAAAAATTCAAATTAAATTCAATTATGGGATTATAAAAGTATTTAAAGCGAGTGATAAGGCTTTCGTAGACATGAGTGACTATAAACGAACTTTTCTTATTAGTGGATGGCTTTCGCTTCACGTTTCTCGAGGTAAACAATTAATTATAATCTGTTTTAATCAAAAAATGTAAAAAAATTGAAATTAAATTCAATTATGAGATTATAAAATCATTTAAAACGATTAATAAGGCTTTTGTAGGCATGAGTGACTGTAAATGAACTTTTCCTGTCAGTGGATGGCTTTTGCTTCACGTTTCTCAAGGCAAACATTCAATTATAATCTGTTTTAATAAAAAATGTAAAAAAAATTCAACTTAAAATCATTTGTGAGATTATAAAAGCATTTAAATTGTGTAACCGGCTTCCGAAGGAATGAATGACTACAAACGAACTTTTCTTATTAATGGATAGCTTTCGCTTCACATTACTCGAGGCAAACAATCAATTATAATCTGTTTTACTCAAAAAATGTAAAAACAAATTCAAATTAAATTCAATTATGAGATTATAAAACGATTTAAAACGAGTAATAAGGCTTTTGCAGGCAAGAGTGACTATAAATGAACTTTTCTTGTCAATGGATGGCTTTTGCTTCACGTTTCTCGACGTAAATATTCAATTATAATATGTTCCAACAAAAAATGTAAAAAAATTCAGCTTCAAATCTTTTGTGAGATTATAAAGGCATTTAAATCGAGTAATAAGCTTCCGAAGGCATGAATGACTATAAACGAACTTTTCTTATCAATGGATGGCTTTTGCTTAACGTTTCCCGAGGTAAACAATCAATTATAATCTGTTTTAATCAAAAAAAGTAAAAAATTCAAATTAAATTCAATTATGGGATTATAAAAGCATTTAAAGCGAGTGATAAGGCTTTCGTAGACATGAGTGACTATAAATGAACTTTTCTTATCAGTGGATGGCTTTCGCTTCACGTTTCCCGACCTAAACAATTAATTATAATCTGTTTTAATGAAAAAATGCAAGCAAATTCAAATTAAATTCAATTATGAGATTATAAAACCTTTTTAAACGAGTAATAAGGCTTTCGTAGGCATGAGTGACTATAATGGAACTTTTCCTGTCAGTGGATGGCTTTTACTTCATGTTTCTCAAGGCAAACTTTCAATTATAATCTGTTTTAACAAAAAATGTAAAAAAAATTCAACTTAAAATCATTTGTGAGATTATAAAAGCATTTAAATTGAGTAACAGGCTTCCGAAGGAATGAATGACTACAAACGAACTTTTCTTATTAATGGATAGCTTTCGCTTCACATTACTCGAGCCAAACAATCAATTATAATCTGTTTTACTCAAAAAATGTAAAAAAAATTCAAATTAAATTCAATTATGAGATTATAAAACGATTTAAAACGAGTAATAAGGCTTTTCCAAGCAAGAGCGACTATAAATGAATTTTTCTTGTCAAGGGATTGCTTTTGCTTCACGTTTCTCGACGTAAATATTCAATTATAATATGTTCTAACAAAAAATGTAAAAAAATTCAGCTTCAAATGTTTTGTGAGATTATAAAGGCATTTAAATCGAGTAATAAGCTTCCGAAGGCATGAATAACTATAAATGAACTTTTCTTATCAATGGATGGCTTTCGCTTCACGTTTCCCGAGGTAAACAATCAATTATAATCTGTTTTAATCAAAAAAAGTAAAAAATTCAAATCAAATTCAATTATGGGATTATAAAAGCATTCAAAGCGAGTGATAAGGCTTTCGTAGACATGAGTGACTATAAATGAACTTTTCTTATCAGTGGATGGCTTTCGCTTCATGTTTCCCGAGCTAAACAATTAATTATAATCTGTTTTAATCAAAAAAATATAAAAAAATTCAAATTAAATTCAATTATGAGATTATAAAACCAATTTAATTGAGAAATAAGGCTTTCGTAGGCATGAGTGACTATAAATGAACTTTTCCTGTCAGTGGATGGCTTTTACTTCACGTTTCTCAAGGAAAACAATCAATTATAATCTGTTTTAACAAAAAATGTAAAAAAAATTCAACTTAAAATCATTTGTGAGATTATAAAAGCATTTAAATTGAGTAATAGGCTTCCGAAGGAATGAATGACTACAAACGAACTTTTCTTATCAATGGATGGCTTTCGCTTCACGTTACTCGAGGCAAACAATCAATTATAATCTGTTTTACTCAAAAAATGTAAAAAAAATTCAAATTAAATTCAATTATGAGATTATAAAATCGTTTAAAACGATTAATAAGGCTTTCGTAGGCATGAGTGACTATAAATGAACTTTTCCTGTCAGTGGATGGCTTTTGCTTCACGTTTCTCAAGGCAAACTTTCAATTATAATCTGTTTTAACAAAAAAGGTAAAAAAAATTCAACTTAAAATCATTTGTGAGATTATAAAAGCATTTAAATTGAGTAACAGGCTTCCGAAGGAATGAATGACTACAAACGAACTTTTCTTATTAATGGATAGCTTTTGCTTCACTTTAGTCGAGTTAAACAATCAATTATAATCTGTTTTACTCAAAAAATGTAAAAAAAATTCAAATTAAATTCAATTATGAGATTATAAAACGATTTAAAACGAGTAATAAGGCTTTTGCAGGCAAGAGTGACTATAAATGAACTTTTCTTGTCAATGGATGGCTTTTGCTTCACGTTTCTCGACGTAAATATTCAATTACTATATGTTCTAACAAAAAATGTAAAAAAATTCAGCTTAAAATCTTTGTGAGATTATAAAGGCATTTAAATCGAGTAATAGGCTTCCGAAGGAATGAATGACTACAAACGAACTTTTCTTATCAATGGATGGCTTTCGCTTCACGTTACTCGAGGCAAAATATCAATTATAATCTGTTTTACTCAAAAAATATAAAAAAAATTCAAACTAAATTCAATTATGAGATTGTAAAACGATTTAAAGCGAGAAATAAGGCTTTTGCAGGCATGAGTGACTATAAATGAACTTTTCTTGTCAATGGATGGCTTTTGCTTTACGTTTCTCGACGTAAATATTCAATTATAATATGTTCTAACAAAAAATGTAAAAAAATTCAGCTTCAAATCTTTGTGAGATTATAAAGGCATTTAAATTGAGTAATAGGCTTCCGAAGGAATGAATGACTACAAACGAACTTTTCTTATCAATGGATGGCTTTCGCTTCACGTTACTTGAGGCAAAATATCAATTATAATCTGTTTTACTCAAAAAATGTAAAAAAAATTCAACATAAATTCAATTATGAGATTGTAAAACGATTTAAACCGAGAAATAGGGCTTTCGTAGACATGAGTGACTATAAATGAACTTTTTTTATCAGTGGATGGCTTTTGCTTCACGTTTCCCAAGCTAAACAATTAATTATAATCTGTTTTAATCAAAAAATGTAAACAAATTCAAATTCAATTCAATTATGAGATTATAAAACCATTTTAAACGAGTAATAAGGCTTTCGTAGGCATGAGTGACTATAAATGAACTTTTCCTGTCATTGGATGACTTTTACTTCACGTTTCTCAAGGAAAACAATCAATTATAATCTGTTTTAACAAAAAATGTAAAAAAAATTCAACTTAAAATCATTTGTGAGATTATAAAAGCATTTAAATTGAGTAATAGGCTTCCGAAGGAATGAATGACTACAAACGAACTTTTCTTATCAATGGATGGCTTTCGCTTCACGTTACTCGAGGCAAACAATCAATTATAATCTGTTTTACTCAAAAAATGTAAAAAAAATTCAAATTAAATTCAGTTATGAGATTATAAAATCGTTTAAAACGATTAATAAGGCTTTCGTAGGCATGAGTGACTATAAATGAACTTTTCCTGTCAGTGGATGGCTTTTGCTTCACGTTCTCAAGGCAAACATTCAATTATAATCTGTTTTAACAAAAAAGGTAAAAAAAATTCAACTTAAAATCATTTGTGAGATTATAAAAGCATTTAAATTGAGTAACAGGCTTCCGAAGGAATGAATGACTACAAACGAACTTTTCTTATTAATGGATAGCTTTCGCTTCACATTAGTCGAGTTAAACAATCAATTATAATCTGTTTTACTCAAAAAATGTAAAAAAAATTCAAATTAAATTCAATTATGAGATTATAAAACGATTTAAAACGAGTAATAAGGCTTTTGTAGGCAAGAGTGACTATAAATGAACTTTTCTTGTCAATGGATGGCTTGTGCTTCACGTTTCTCGACGTAAATATTCAATTACTATATGTTCTAACAAAAAATGTAAAAAAATTCAGCTTAAAATCTTTGTGAGATTATAAAGGCATTTAAATCGTGTAATAGGCTTCCGAAGGAATGAATGACTACAAACGAACTTTTCTTATCAATGGATGGCTTTTGCTTCACGTTACTCGAGGCAAAATATCAATTATAATCTGTTTTACTCAAAAAATATAAAAAAAATTCAAATTAAATTCAATTATGAGATTGTAAAACGATTTAAAGCGAGAAATAAGGCTTTTGCAGGCATGAGTGACTATAAATGAACTTTTCTTGTCAATGGATGGCTTTTGCTTTACGTTTCTCGACGTAAATATTCAATTATAATATGTTCTAACAAAAAATGTAAAAAAATTCAGCTTCTAATCTTTTGTGAGATTATAAAGGCATTTAAATCGAGTAATAAGCTTCCGAAGGCATGAATGACTATAAACGAACTTTTTTTATCAATGGATGGCTTTCGCTTCACGTTTCCCGAGGTAAACAATCAATTATAATCTGTTTTAATCAAAAAATGTAAAAAATTCAAATTAAATTCCATTATGGGATTATAAAAGCATTTAAAGCGAGTGATAGGGCTTTCGTAGACATGAGTCACTATAAATGAACTTTTCTTATCAGTGGATGGCTTTCGCTTCACGTTTCCCGAGCTAAACAATTAATTATAATCTATTTTAATCAAAAAATGTAAACAAATTCAAATTAAATTCAATTATGAGATTATAAAACCATTTTAAACGAGTAATAAGGCTTTCGTAGGCATGACTGACTATAAATGAACTTTTCCTGTCAGTGGATGGCTTTTACTTCACGTTTCTCAAGGCAAACAATCAATTATAATCTGTTTTAAGCAAAAATGTAAAAAAAATTCAACTTAAAATCATTTGTGAGATTATAAAAGCATTTAAATTGAGTAACAGGCGTCCGAAGGAATGAATGACTACAAACGAACTTTTCTTATTAATGGATAGCTTTCGCTTCACATTACTCGAGGCAAACAATCAATTATAATCTGTTTTACTCAAAAAATGCAAAAAAAATTCAAATTAAATTCAATTATGAGATTATAAAACGATTTAAAGCGTGTAATAAGGCTTTTGCAGGCAAGAGTGACTATAAATGAACTTTTCTTGTCAATGGATGGCTTTTGCTTCACGTTTCTCGACGTAAATATTCAATTATTATATGTTCTAACAAAAAATGTAAAAAAATTCAGCTTAAAATCTTTGTGAGATTATAAAGGCATTTAAATCGAGTAATAGGCTTCCGAAGGAATGAATGATTACAAACGAACTTTTCTTATCAATGGATGGCTTTCGCTTCACGTTACTCGAGGCAAAATATCAATTATAATCTGTTTTACTCAAAAAATATAAAAAAAATTCAAATTAAATTCAATTATGAGATTGTAAAACGATTTAAAGCGAGAAATAAGGCTTTTGCAGGCATGAGTGACTATAAATGAACTTTTCTTGTCAATGGATGGCTTTTGCTTTACGTTTCTCGACGTAAATATTCAATTATAATATGTTCTAACAAAAAATGTAAAAAAATTCAGCTTCAAATCTTTTGGGAGATTATAAAGGGATTTAAATCGAGTAATAAGCTTCCGAAGGCATGAATGACTATAAACGAACTTTTTTTATCAATGGATGGCTTTCGCTTCACGTTTCCCGAGGTAAACAATCAATTATAATCTGTTTTAATCAAAAAAATGTAAAAAATTCAAATTAAATTCAATTATGGGATTATAAAAGCATTTAAAGCGAGTGATAGGGCTTTCGTAGACATGAGTCACTATAAATGAACTTTTCTTATCAGTGGATGGCTTTCGCTTCACGTTTCCCGAGCTAAACAATTAATTATAATCTATTTTAATCAAAAAATGCAAACAAATTCAAATTCAATTCAATTATGAGATTATAAAACCATTTTAAACAAGTAATAAGGCTTTCGTAGGCATGACTGACTATAAATGAACTTTTCCTGTCAGTGGATGGCTTTTACTTCACGTTTCTCAAGGCAAACAATCAATTATAATCTGTTTTAAGCAAAAATGTAAAAAAAATTCAACTTAAAATCATTTGTGAGATTATAAAAGCATTTAAATTGAGTAACAGGCGTCCGAAGGAATGAATGACTACAAACGAACTTTTCTTATTAATGGATAGCTTTCGCTTCACATTACTCGAGGCAAACAATCAATTATAATCTGTTTTACTCAAAAAATGCAAAAAAAATTCAAATTAAATTCAATTATGAGATTATAAAACGATTTAAAACGAGTAATAAGGCTTTTGCAGGCAAGAGTGACTATAAATGAACTTTTCTTGTCAATGGATGGCTTTTGCTTCACGTTTCTCGACGTAAATATTCAATTATTATATGTTCTAACAAAAAATATAAAAAAATTCAGCTTAAAATCTTTGTGAGATTATAAAGGCATTTAAATCGAGTAATAGGCTTCCGAAGGAATGAATGACTACAAACGAACTTTTCTTATCAATGGATGGCTTTCACTTCACGTTACTCGAGGAAAAATATCAATTATAATCTGTTTTACTCAAAAAATATAAAAAAATTTAAATTAAATTCAATTATGAGATTGTAAAACGATTTAAAGCGAGAAATAAGGCTTTTGCAGGCATGAGTGACTATAAATGAACTTTTCTTGTCAATGGATGGCTTTTGCTTTACGTTTCTCGACGTAAATATTCAATTATAATATGTTCTAACAAAAAATGTAAAAAAATTCAGCTTCAAATCTTTTGTGAGATTATAAAGGCATTTAAATCGAGTAATAAGCTTCCGAAGGCATGAATGACTATAAACGAACTTTTCTTATCAATGGATGGCTTTCGCTTCACGTTTCCCGAGGTAAACAATCAATTATAATCTGTTTTAATCAAAACATGTAAAAAATTCAAACTAAATTCAATTATGGGATTATAAAAGCATTTAAAGCGAGTGATAAGGCTTTCGTAGACATGAGTGACTATAAATGAACTTTTCTTATCAGTGGATGGCTTTCGCTTCACGTTTCCCGAGCTAAACAATTAATTATAATCTGTTTTAATCATAAAATGTAAACAAATTCAAATTAAATTCAATTATGAGATTATAAAACCATTTTAAATGAGTAATAAGGCTTTCGTAGGCATGATTGACTATAAATGAACTTTTCCTGTCAGTGGATGGCTTTTACTTCACGTTTCTCAAGGCAAACAATCAATTATAATCTGTTTTAAGCAAAAATGTAAAAAAAAATCAACTTAAAATCATTTGTGAGATTATAAAAGCATTTAAAATGAGTAACAGGCGTCCGAAGGAATGAATGACTACAAACGAACTTTTCTTATTAATGGATAGCTTTCGCTTCACATTACTCGAGGCAAACAATCAATTATAATCTGTTTTACTCAAAAAATGTAAAAAAAATTCACATTAAATTCAATTATGAGATTATAAAACGATTCAAAACGAGTAATAAGGCTTTTGCAGGCAAAAGTGACTATAAATGAACTTTTCTTGTCAATGCATGGCTTTTGCTTCACGTTTCTCGACGTAAATATTCAATTAAAATATGTTCTAACAAAAAATGTAAAAAAATTCAACTTAAAGTCTTTGTGAGATTATAAAGGCATTTAAATTGAGTAATAGGCTTCCGAAGGAATGAATTACTACAAACGAACTTTTCTTATGAATGGATGGCTTTCGCTTCACGTTACTCGAGGCAAAATATCAATTATAATCTGTTTTACTCAAAAAATATAAAAAAATTTAAATTAAATTCAATTATGAGATTGTAAAACGATTTAAAGCGAGAAATAAGGCTTTTGCAGGCATGAGTGACTATAAATGAACTTTTCTTGTCAATGGATGGCTTTTGCTTTACGTTTCTCGACGTAAATATTCAATTATAATATGTTCTAACAAAAAATGTAAAAAAATTCAGCTTCAAATCTTTTGTGAGATTATAAAGGCATTTAAATCGAGTAATAAGCTTCCGAAGGCATGAATGACTATAAACGAACTTTTCTTATCAATGGATGGCTTTCGCTTCACGTTTCCCGAGGTAAACAATCAATTATAATCTGTTTTAATCAAAACATGTAAAAAATTCAAATTAAATTCAATTATGGGATTATAAAAGCATTTAAAGCGAGTGATAAGGCTTTCGTAGACATGAGTGACTATAAATGAACTTTTCTTATCAGTGGATGGCTTTCGCTTCACGTTTCCCGAGCTAAACAATTAATTATAATCTGTTTTAATCAAAAAATGTAAACAAATTCAAATTAAATTCAATTATGAGATTATAAAACCATTTTAAATGAGTAATAAGGCTTTCGTAGGCATGATTGACTATAAATGAACTTTTCCTGTCAGTGGATGGCTTTTACTTCACGTTTCTCAAGGCAAACAATCAATTATAATCTGTTTTAAGCAAAAATGTAAAAAAAAATCAACTTAAAATCATTTGTGAGATTATAAAAGCATTTAAAATGAGTAACAGGCGTCCGAAGGAATGAATGACTACAAACGAACTTTTCTTATTAATGGATAGCTTTCGCTTCACATTACTCGAGGCAAACAATCAATTATAATCTGTTTTACTCAAAAAATGTAAAAAAAATTCACATTAAATTTAATTATGAGATTATAAAACGATTCAAAACGAGTAATAAGGCTTTTGTAGGCAAGAGTGACTATAAATGAACTTTTCTTGTCAATGGATGGCTTGTGCTTCACGTTTCTCGACGTAAATATTCAATTACTATATGTTCTAACAAAAAATGTAAAAAAATTCAGCTTAAAATCTTTGTGAGATTATAAAGGCATTTAAATCGTGTAATAGGCTTCCGAAGGAATGAATGACTACAAACGAACTTTTCTTATCAATGGATGGCTTTTGCTTCACGTTACTCGAGGCAAAATATCAATTATAATCTGTTTTACTCAAAAAATATAAAAAAAATTCAAATTAAATTCAATTATGAGATTGTAAAACGATTTAAAGCGAGAAATAAGGCTTTTGCAGGCATGAGTGACTATAAATGAACTTTTCTTGTCAATGGATGGCTTTTGCTTTACGTTTCTCGACGTAAATATTCAATTATAATATGTTCTAACAAAAAATGTAAAAAAATTCAGCTTCTAATCTTTTGTGACATTATAAAGGCATTTAAATCGAGTAATAAGCTTCCGAAGGCATGAATGACTATAAACGAACTTTTTTTATCAATGGATGGCTTTCGCTTCACGTTTCCCGAGGTAAACAATCAATTATAATCTGTTTTAATCAAAAAATGTAAAAAATTCAAATTAAATTCCATTATGGGATTATAAAAGCATTTAAAGCGAGTGATAGGGCTTTCGTAGACATGAGTCACTATAAATGAACTTTTCTTATCAGTGGATGGCTTTCGCTTCACGTTTCCCGAGCTAAACAATTAATTATAATCTATTTTAATCAAAAAATGTAAACAAATTCAAATTAAATTCAATTATGAGATTATAAAACCATTTTAAACGAGTAATAAGGCTTTCGTAGGCATGACTGACTATAAATGAACTTTTCCTGTCAGTGGATGGCTTTTACTTCACGTTTCTCAAGGCAAACAATCAATTATAATCTGTTTTAAGCAAAAATGTAAAAAAAATTCAACTTAAAATCATTTGTGAGATTATAAAAGCATTTAAATTGAGTAACAGGCGTCCGAAGGAATGAATGACTACAAACGAACTTTTCTTATTAATGGATAGCTTTCGCTTCACATTACTCGAGGCAAACAATCAATTATAATCTGTTTTACTCAAAAAATGCAAAAAAAATTCAAATTAAATTCAATTATGAGATTATAAAACGATTTAAAGCGTGTAATAAGGCTTTTGCAGGCAAGAGTGACTATAAATGAACTTTTCTTGTCAATGGATGGCTTTTGCTTCACGTTTCTCGACGTAAATATTCAATTATTATATGTTCTAACAAAAAATGTAAAAAAATTCAGCTTAAAATCTTTGTGAGATTATAAAGGCATTTAAATCGAGTAATAGGCTTCCGAAGGAATGAATGACTACAAACGAACTTTTCTTATCAATGGATGGCTTTCGCTTCACGTTACTCGAGGCAAAATATCAATTATAATCTGTTTTACTCAAAAAATATAAAAAAAATTCAAATTAAATTCAATTATGAGATTGTAAAACGATTTAAAGCGAGAAATAAGGCTTTTGCAGGCATGAGTGACTATAAATGAACTTTTCTTGTCAATGGATGGCTTTTGCTTTACGTTTCTCGACGTAAATATTCAATTATAATATGTTCTAACAAAAAATGTAAAAAAATTCAGCTTCAAATCTTTTGTGAGATTATAAAGGCATTTAAATCGAGTAATAAGCTTCCGAAGGCATGAATGACTATAAACGAACTTTTCTTATCAATGGATGGCTTTCGCTTCACGTTTCCCGAGGTAAACAATCAATTATAATCTGTTTTAATCAAAACATGTAAAAAATTCAAACTAAATTCAATTATGGGATTATAAAAGCATTTAAAGCGAGTGATAAGGCTTTCGTAGACATGAGTGACTATAAATGAACTTTTCTTATCAGTGGATGGCTTTCGCTTCACGTTTCCCGAGCTAAACAATTAATTATAATCTGTTTTAATCATAAAATGTAAACAAATTCAAATTAAATTCAATTATGAGATTATAAAACCATTTTAAATGAGTAATAAGGCTTTCGTAGGCATGATTGACTATAAATGAACTTTTCCTGTCAGTGGATGGCTTTTACTTCACGTTTCTCAAGGCAAACAATCAATTATAATCTGTTTTAAGCAAAAATGTAAAAAAAAATCAACTTAAAATCATTTGTGAGATTATAAAAGCATTTAAAATGAGTAACAGGCGTCCGAAGGAATGAATGACTACAAACGAACTTTTCTTATTAATGGATAGCTTTCGCTTCACATTACTCGAGGCAAACAATCAATTATAATCTATTTTACTCAAAAAATGTAAAAAAAATTCACATTAAATTCAATTATGAGATTATAAAACGATTCAAAACGAGTAATAAGGCTTTTGCAGGCAAAAGTGACTATAAATGAACTTTTCTTGTCAATGCATGGCTTTTGCTTCACGTTTCTCGACGTAAATATTCAATTAAAATATGTTCTAACAAAAAATGTAAAAAAATTCAGCTTAAAGTCTTTGTGAGATTATAAAGGCATTTAAATTGAGTAATAGGCTTCCGAAGGAATGAATTACTACAAACGAACTTTTCTTATGAATGGATGGCTTTCGCTTCACGTTACTCGAGGCAAAATATCAATTATAATCTGTTTTACTCAAAAAATATAAAAAAATTTAAATTAAATTCAATTATGAGATTGTAAAACGATTTAAAGCGAGAAATAAGGCTTTTGCAGGCATGAGTGACTATAAATGAACTTTTCTTGTCAATGGATGGCTTTTGCTTTACGTTTCTCGACGTAAATATTCAATTATAATATGTTCTAACAAAAAATGTAAAAAAATTCAGCTTCAAATCTTTTGTGAGATTATAAAGGCATTTAAATCGAGTAATAAGCTTCCGAAGGCATGAATGACTATAAACGAACTTTTCTTATCAATGGATGGCTTTCGCTTCACGTTTCCCGAGGTAAACAATCAATTATAATCTGTTTTAATCAAAACATGTAAAAAATTCAAATTAAATTCAATTATGGGATTATAAAAGCATTTAAAGCGAGTGATAAGGCTTTCGTAGACATGAGTGACTATAAATGAACTTTTCTTATCAGTGGATGGCTTTCGCTTCACGTTTCCCGAGCTAAACAATTAATTATAATCTGTTTTAATCAAAAAATGTAAACAAATTCAAATTAAATTCAATTATGAGATTATAAAACCATTTTAAATGAGTAATAAGGCTTTCGTAGGCATGATTGACTATAAATAAACTTTTCCTGTCAGTGGATGGCTTTTACTTCACGTTTCTCAAGGCAAACAATCAATTATAATCTGTTTTAAGCAAAAATGTAAAAAAAAATCAACTTAAAATCATTTGTGAGATTATAAAAGCATTTAAAATGAGTAACAGGCGTCCGAAGGAATGAATGACTACAAACGAACTTTTCTTATTAATGGATAGCTTTCGCTTCACATTACTCGAGGCAAACAATCAATTATAATCTGTTTTACTCAAAAAATGTAAAAAAAATTCACATTAAATTCAATTATGAGATTATAAAACGATTCAAAACGAGTAATAAGGCTTTTGCAGGCAAAAGTGACTATAAATGAACTTTTCTTGTCAATGGATGGCTTTTGCTTCACGTTTCTCGACGTAAATATTCAATTAAAATATGTTCTAACAAAAAATGTAAAAAAATTCAGCTTAAAATCTTTGTGAGATTATAAAGGCATTTAAATTGAGTAATAGGCTTCCGAAGGAATGAATTACTACAAATGAACTTTTCTTATGAATGGATGGCTTTCGCTTCACGTTACTCGAGGCAAAATATCAATTATAATCTGTTTTACTCAAAAAATGTAAAAAAATTTCAAATTAAATTCAATTACGAGATTGTAACACGATTTAAAGCGAGAAATAAGGCTTTTGCAGGCATGAGTGACTATAACTGAACTTCTCTTGTCAATGGATGGCTTTTGCTTTACGTTTGTCGACGTAAATATTCAATTATAATATGTTCTAACAAAAAATGTAAAAAAATTCAGCTTAAAATCGTTTGTGCGATTATAAAGGCATTTAAATCGACTAATAAGCTTCCGAAGGCATGAATGACTATAAACGAAATTTTCTTATCAATGGATGGCTTTCGCTTCACTTTTCCCGAGGTAAACAATCAATTATAATCCGTTTTAATAAAAAATATAAGAAATTCAAATTAAATTCAATTATGGGATTATAAAAGTATTTAAAGCGAGTGATAAGGCTTTCGTAGACATGAGTGACTATAAACGAACTTTTCTTATTAGTGGATGGCTTTCGCTTCACGTTTCTCGAGCTAAACAATTAATTATAATCTGTTTTAATCAAAAAATGTAAAAAAATTGAAATTAAATTCAATTATGAGATTATAAAATCATTTAAAACGATTAATAAGGCTTTCGTAGGCATGAGTGACTATAAATGAACTTTTCCTGTCAGTGGATGGCTTTTGCTTCACGTTTCTCAAGGCAAACATTCAATTATAATCTGTTTTAACAAAAAATGTAAAAAAAATTCAACTTAAAATCATTTGTGAGATTATAAAAGCATTTAAATTGTGTAACCGACTTTTGAAGGAATGAATGACTACAAACGAACTTTTCTTATTAATGGATAGCTTTCGCTTCACATTACTCGAGGCAAACAATCAATTATAATCTGTTTTACTCAAAAAATGTAAAAAAAATTCAAATTAAAGTCAATTATGAGATTATAAAATGATTTAAAACGAGTAATAAGGCTTTTGCAGGCAAGAGTGACTATAAATGAACTTTTCTTGTCAATTGATAGCTTTTGCTTCACATTTCTCGACGTAAATATTCAATTATAATATGTTCCAACAAAAAATGTAAAAAAATTCAGCTTCAAATCTTTTGTGAGATTATAAAGGCATTTAAATCGAGTAATAAGCTTCCGAAGGCATGAATGACTATAAACGAACTTTTCTTATCAATGGATGGCTTTTGCTTAACGTTTCCCGAGGTAAACAATCAATTATAATCTGTTTTAATCAAAAAAAGTAAAAAATTCAAATTAAATTCAATCATGGGATTATAAAAGCATTTAAAGCGAGTGATAAGGCTTTCGTAGATATGAGTGACTATAAATGAACTTTTCTTATCAGTGGATGGCTTTCGCTTCACGTTTCCCGACCTAAACAATTAATTATAATCTGTTTTAATGAAAAAATGCAAGCAAATTCAAATTAAATTCAATTATGAGATTATAAAACCTTTTTAAACGAGTAATAAGGCTTTCGTAGGCATGAGTGACTATAATGGAACTTTTCCTGTCAGTGGATGGCTTTTACTTCATGTTTCTCAAGGCAAACATTCAATTATAATCTGTTTTAACAAAAAATGTAAAAAAAATTCAACTTAAAATCATTTGTGAGATTATAAAAGCATTTAAATTGAGTAACAGGCTTCCGAAGGAATGAATGACTACAAACGAACTATTCTTATTAATGGATAGCTTTCGCTTCACATTACTCGAGCCAAACAATCAATTATAATCTGTTTTACTCAAAAAATGTAAAAAAATTTCAAATTAAATTCAACTACGAGATTGTAAAACGATTTAAAGCGAGAAATAAGGCTTTTGCAGGCATGAGTGACTATAAATGAACTTTTCTTGTCAATGGATGGCTTTTACTTTACCTTTCTCGACGTAAATATTCAATTACAATATGTTCTAACAAAAAATGTAAAAAAATTCAGCTTAAAATCGTTTGTGCAATTATAAAGGCATTTAAATCGAGTAATAAGCTTCCGAAGGCATGAATGACTATAAACGAAATTTTCTTATCAATGGATGGCTTTCGCTTCACGTTTCCCGAGCTAAACAATCAATTAAAATTTGTTTTAATCAAAAAATGTAAAAAATTCAAATTAAATTCAGTTATGGGATTATAAAAGCATTTAAAGCGAGTGATAAGGCTTTCGTAGACATGAGTGACTATAAACGAACTTTTCTTATTAGTGGATGGCTTTGGCTTCACGTTTCTCGAGGTAAACAATTAATTATAATCTGTTTTAATCAAGAAATGTAAAAAAATTAAAATTAAATTCAATTATGAGATTATAAAATAATTTAAAACGATTAATAAGGCTTTCGTAGTCATCAGTGACTATAAATGAACTTTTTCGGTCAGTGGATGGCTTTTGCTGCACGTTTCTCAAGGCAAACATTCAATTATAATATGTTTTAACAAAAAATGAAAAAAAAATTCAACGTAAAATCATTTGTGAGATTATAAAAGCATTTAAATTGAGTAACAGGCTTCCGAAGGAATGAATGACTACAAACGAACTTTTCTTATTAATGGATAGCTTTCGCTTCACATTACTCGAGGCAAACAATCAATTATAATCTGTTTTATTCAAAAAATGTAAAAACAAATTCAAATTAAATTCAATTATGAGATTATAAAAAGATTTAAAACGAGTAATAAGGCTTTTGCAGGCAAGAGCGACTATAAATGAACTTTTCTTATCAATGGATGGCTTTTGCTTCGCGTTTCTCAACGTAAATATTCAATTATAATATGTTCTAACAAAAAATTTTAAAAAATTCAGCTTCAAATCTTTTGTGAGATTATAAAGGCATTTAAATCGAGTAATAAGCTTCCGAAGGCATGAATCACTATAAATGAACTTTTGTTATCAATGGATGGCTTTCCCTTCACGTTTCCCGAGGTAAACAATCAATTATAATCTATTTTAATCAAAAAAAGTAAAAAATTGAAATTAAATTCAATTATGGGATTATAAAAGCATTTAAAGCAAGTGATAAGGCTTTCGTAGACATGAGTGACTATAAATGAACTTTTCTTATCAATGGATGGGTTTCGCTTCACGTTTCCCGAGCTAAACAATTAATTATAATCTGTTTTAATCAAAAAATGTAAACAAATTCAAATTAAATTCAATTATGAGATTATAAAACCATTTTAAACGAGTAATAAGGCTTTCGTAGGCATGAGTGACTATAAATGAAGTTTTCCTGTCAGTGGATGGCTTTTACTTCACGTTTCTCAAGGAAAACAATCAATTATAATCTGTTTTAACAAAAAATGTAAAAAAAATTCAACTTAAAATCATTTGTGAGATTATAAAAGCATTTAAATTGAGTAATAGGCTTCCGAAGGAATGAATGACTACAAACGAACTTTTCTTATCAATGGATGGCTTTCGCTTCACGTTAGTCGAGGCAAACAATCAATTATAATCTGTTTTTTTAAAAAAATGTAAAAATAATTCAAGTTGAATTCAATTATGAGATTATAAAACGATTCATAGCGAGTAATAAAGCTTTTGCAGGCATGAGTAACTATAAATGAACTTTTCTTGTCAATGGATGGCTTTTGCTTCACGTTTCTCGACGTAAATATTCAATTAAAATATGTTCTAACAAAAAATGTAAAAAAATTCAGCTTAAAATCTTTGTGAGATTATAAAGGCATTTAAATCGAGTAATAGGCCTCCGAAGGAATGAATGACTACAAACGAACTTTTCTTATCAATGGAAGGCTTTCGCTTCACGTTGCTCGAGGCAAAATATCAATTATAATCTGTTTTACTCAAAAAAATGGAAAAAAAATTCAAATTAAATTCAATTATGAGATTGTAAAACGATTTAAACCGAGAAATAGGGCTTTTGCAGGCATGAGTGACTAGAAATGAACTTTTCTTATCAATGGATGGCTTTTGCTTTACGTTTCTCGACGTAAATATTCAATTATAATATGTTCTAACAAAAAATGTAAAAAAATTCAGCTTAAAATCGTTTGTGCAATTATAAAGGCATTTAAATCCAGTAATAAGCTTCCGAAGGCATGAATGACTATAAACGAAATTTTCTTCTCAATGGATGGCTTTCGCTTCACGTTTCCCGAGGTAAACAATCAATTATAATCTGTTTTAATCAAAAAATGTAAAAAATTCAAATTAAATTCAATTATGGGATTATAAAAGTATTTAAAGCGAGTGATAAGGCTTTCGTAGACATGAGTGACTATAAACGAACTTTTCTTATTAGTGGATGGCTTTCGCTTCACGTTTCTCGAGGTAAACAATTAATTATAATCTGTTTTAATCAAAAAATGTAAAAAAATTGAAATTAAATTCAATTATGAGATTATAAAATCATTTAAAACGATTAATAAGGCTTTTGTAGGCATGAGTGACTATAAATGAACTTTTCCTGTCAGTGGATGGCTTTTGCTTCACGTTTCTCAAGGCAAACATTCAATTATAATCTGTTTTAACAAAAAATGTAAAAAAAATTCAACTTAAAATCATTTGTGAGATTATAAAAGCATTTCAATTGTGTAACCGGCTTCCGAAGGAATGAATGACTACAAACGAACTTTTCTTATTAATGGATAGCTTTCGCTTCACATTACTCGAGGCAAACAATCAATTATAATCTGTTTTACTCAAAAAATGTAAAAAAAAATTCAAATTAAATTCAATTATGAGATTATAAAACGATTTAAAACGAGTAATAAGGCTTTTGCAGGCAAGAGTGACTATAAATGAACTTTTCTTGTCAATGGATGGCTTTTGCTTCATGTTTCTCGACGTAAATATTCAATTATATTATGTTCCAACAAAAAATGTAAAAAAATTCAGCTTTAAATCTTTTGTGAGATTATAAAGGCATTTAAATCGAGTAATAAGCTTCCGAAGGCATGAATGACTATAAACGAACTTTTCTTATCAATGGATGGCTTTCGCTTCACGTTTCCCGAGGTAAACAATCAATTATAATCTGTTTTAATCAAAAAATGTAAAAAATTCAAATTAAATTCAAATATGGGATTATAAAAGCATTTAAAGCGAGTGATAAGGCTTTCGTAGACATGAGTGACTATAAATGAACTTTTCTTATCAGTGGATGGCTTTCGCTTCACGTTTCCCGACCTAAACAATTAATTATAATCTGTTTTAATGAAAAAATGCAAGCAAATTCAAATTAAATTCAATTATGAGATTATAAAACCTTTTTAAACGAGTAATAAGGCTTTCGTAGGCATGAGTGACTATAATGGAACTTTTCCTGTCAGTGGATGGCTTTTACTTCATGTTTCTCAAGGCAAACATTCAATTATAATCTGTATTAACAAAAAATGTAAAAAAAATTCAACTTAAAATCATTTGTGAGATTATAAAAGCATTTAAAATGAGTAACAGGCTTCCGAAGGAATGAATGACTACAAACGAACTTTTCTTATTAATGGATAGCTTTCGCTTCACATTACCCGAGCCAAACAATCAATTATAATCTGTTTTACTCAAAAAATGTAAAAAAAATTTAAATTAAATTCAATTATGAGATTATAAAACGATTTAAAACGAGTAATAAGGCTTTTCCAGGCAAGAGCGACTATAAATGAACTTTTCTTGTCAATGGATTGCTTTTGCTTCACGTTTCTCGACGTAAATAATCAATTATAATATGTTCTAACAAAAAATGTAAAAAAATTCAGCTTCAAATGTTTTGTGAGATTATAAAGGCATTTAAATCGAGTAATAAGCTTCCGAAGGCATGAATGACTATAAATGAACTTTTCTTATCAATGGATGGCTTTCGCTTCACGTTTCCCGAGGTAAACAATCAATTATAATCTGTTTTAATCAAAAAAAGTAAAAAATTCAAATCAAATTCAATTATGGCATTATAAAAGCATTTAAAGCGAGTGATAAGGCTTTCGTAGACATGAGTGACTATAAATGAACTTTTCTTATCAGTGGATGGCTTTCGCTTCATGTTTCCCGAGCTAAACAATTAATTATAATCTGTTTTAATCAAAAAAATATAAACAAATTCAAATTAAATTCAATTATGAGATTATAAAACCATTTTAAACGAGAAATAAGGCTTTCGTAGGCATGAGTGACTATAAATGAACTTTTCCTGTCAGTGGATGGCTTTTACTTCACGTTTCTCAAGGAAAACAATCAATTATAATCTGTTTTAACAAAAAATGTAAAAAAAATTCAACTTAAAATCATTTGTGAGATTATAAAAGCATTTAAAATGAGTAATAGGCTTCCGAAGGAATGAATGACTACAAACGAACTTTTCTTATCAATGGATAGCTTTCGCTTCACGTTACTCAAGGCAAACAATCAATTATAATCTGTTTTACTCAAAAAATGTAAAAACAATTCAAGTTGAATTCAATTATGAGATTATAAAAACGATTCAAATCGAGTAATAAAGCTTTTGCAAGCATGAGTGACTATAAATGAACTTTTCTGGTCAATGGATGGCTTTTGCTCCACGTTTCTCGACGTAAATATTCATTTAAAATATGTTCTAACAAAAAATGTAAAAAAATTCAGCTTACAATCTTTGGGAGATTATAAAGGCATTTAAATCGAGTAATAAGCTTCCGAAGGCATGAATGACTATAAACGAACTTTTCTTATCAATGGATGGCTTTCGCTTCACGTTTCCCGAGGTAAACAATCAATTATAATCTGTTTTAATCAAAAAAAGTAAAAAATTCAAATTAAATTCAATTATGTGATTATAAAAGCATTTAAAGCGAGTGATAACGCTTTCGTAGACATGAGTGACTATAAATGAACTTTTCTTATCAGTGGATGGCTTTCGCTTCACGTTTCCCGACCTAAACAATTAATTATAATATGTTTTAATAAAAAAATGCAAACAAATTCAAATTAAATTCAATTATGAGATTATAAAACCTTTTTAAACGAGTAATAAGGCTTTCGTAGGCATGAGTGACTATAATGAAACTTTTCCTGTCAGTGGATGGCTTTTACTTCATGTTTCTCAAGGCAAACATTCAATGATAATCTGTTTTAACAAAAAATGTAAAAAAAATTCAACTTAAAATCATTTGTGAGATTATAAAAGCATTTAAATTGAGTAACAGGCTTCCGAAGGAATGAATGACTACAAACGAACTTTTCTTATTAATGGATAGCTTTCGCTTCACATTACTCGAGCCAAACAATCAATTATAATCTGTTTTACTCAAAAAATGTAAAAAAAATTCAAATTAAATTCAATTATGAGATTATAAAACGATTGAAAACGAGTAATAAGGCTTTTCCAGGCAAGAGCGACTATAAATGATTTTTTCTTGTCAATGGATGGCTTTTGCTTCACGTTTCTCGACGTAAATATTCAATTATAATATGTTCTAACAAAAAATGTAAAAAAATTCAGCTTCAAATCTTTTGTGAGATTATAAAGGCATTTAAATCGAGTAATAAGCTTCCGAAGGCATGAATGACTATAAACGAACTTTTCTTATCAATGGATGGCTTTCGCTTCACGTTTCCCGAGGTAAACAATCAATTATAATCTGTTTTAATCAAAAAAAGTAAAAAATTCAAATCAAATTCAATTATGGGATTATAAAAGCATTTAAAACGAGTGATAAGGATTTCGTAGACATGAGTGACTATAAATGAACTTTTCTTATCAGTGGATGGCTTTCGCTTCATGTTTCCCGAGCTAAACAATTAATTATAATCTGTTTTAATCAAAAAATATAAACAAATTCAAATTAAATTCAATTATGAGATTATAAAACCATTTTAAACGAGAAATAAGGCTTTCGTAGGCATAAGTGACTATAAATGAACTTTTCCTGTCAGTGGATGGCTTTTACTTCACGTTTCTCAAGGAAAACAATCAATTATAATCTGTTTTAACAAAAAATGTAAAAAAAATTCAACTTAAAATCATTTGTGAGATTATAAAAGCATTTAAAATGAGTAATAGGCTTCCGAAGGAATGAATGACTACAAACGAACTTTTCTTATCAATGGATAGCTTTCGCTTCACGTTACTCAAGGCAAACAATCAATTATAATCTGTTTTACTCAAAAAATGTAAAAACAATTCAAGTTGAATTCAATTATGAGATTATAAAAATGATTCAAATCGAGTAATAAAGCTTTTGCAAGCATGAGTGACTATAAATGAACTTTTCTGGTCAATGGATGGCTTTTGCTCCACGTTTCTCGACGTAAATATTCATTTAAAATATGTTCTAACAAAAAATGTAAAAAAATTCAGCTTATAATCTTTGTGAGATTATAAAGGCATTTAAATCGAGTAATAGGCTTCCGAAGGAATGAATGACTACAAACGAACTTTTCTTATCAATGGATGGCTTTCGCTTCACGTTACTTGAGGCAAAATATCAATTATAATCTGTTTTACTCAAAAAATGTAAAAAAAAATTCAAATTCAATTCAATTACGAGATTGTAAAACGATTTAAAGCGAGAAATAGGGCTTTTGCAGGCATGAGTGACTATAAATGAACTTTTCTTGTCAATGGATGGCTTTTGCTTTACGTTTCTCGACGTAAATATTCAATTATAATATGTTCTAACAAAAAATGTAAAACAATTCAGCTTAAAATCGTATGTGCGATTATAAAGGCATTTAAATCGAGTAATAAGCTTCCGAAGGCATGAATGACTATAAACGAAATTTTCTTCTCAATGGATGGCTTTCGCTTCACGTTTCTCGAGGTAAACAATCAATTATAATCTGTTTTAATCAAAAATGTAAAAAATTTAAATTTAATTCAATTATGGGATTATAAAAGCATTTAAAGCGAGTGATAAGGCTTTCGTAGACATGAGTGACTATAAACGAACTTTTCTTATTAGTGGATGGCTTTCGCTTCACGTTTCTCGAGGTAAGCAACTAATTAGAATTTGTTTTAAACAAAAAATGTAAAAAAATTAAAATTAAATTCAATTATGAGATTATAAAATCATTTAAAACGATTAATAAGGCTTTCGTAGGTATGAGTGACTATAAATGAACTTTTCCTGTCAGTGGATGGCTTTTGCTTCACGTTTCTCAAGGCAAACATTCAATTATAATCTGTTTTAACAAAAAATGTAAAAAAAATTCAACTTAAAATCATTTGTGAGATTATAAAAGCATTTAAATTGAGTAACAGGCTTCCGAAGGAATGAATGACTACAAACGAACTTTTCTTATTAATGGATAGCTTTCGCTTCACATTACTCGAGGCAAACAATCAATTATAATCTGTTTTACTCAAAAAATGTAAAAAAAATTCAAATTAAATTCAATTATGAGATTATAAAACGATTGAAAACGAGTAATAAGGCTTTTCCAGGCAAGAGCGACTATAAATGATTTTTTCTTGTCAATGGATGGCTTTTGCTTCACGTTTCTCGACGTAAATATTCAATTATAATATGTTCTAACAAAAAAGGTAAAAAAATTCAGCTTCAAATCTTTTGTGAGATTATAAAGGCATTTAAATCGAGTAATAAGCTTCCGAAGGCATGAATGACTATAAACGAACTTTTCTTATCAATGGATGGCTTTCGCTTCACGTTTCCCGAGGTAAACAATCAATTATAATCTGTTTTAATCAAAAAAAGTAAAAAATTCAAATCAAATTCAATTATGGGATTATAAAAGCATTTGAAGCGAGTGATAAGGCTTTCGTAGAGATGAGTGACTATAAATGAACTTTTCTTATCAGTGGATGGCTTTCGCTTCACGTTTCCCGAGCTAAACAATTAATTATAATCTGTTTTAATCAAAAAATGTAAAAAAATTGAAATTAAATTCAATTATGAGATTATAAAATCATTTAAAACGATTAATAAGGCTTTCGTAGGCATGAGTGACTATAAATGAACTTTTCCTGTCAGTGGATGGCTTTTGCTTCACGTTTCTCAAGGCAAACATTCAATTATAATCTGTTTTAACAAAAAATGTAAAAAAAATTCAACTTAAAATCATTTGTGAGATTATAAAAGCATTTAAATTGAGTAACCGACTTCCGAAGGAATGAATGACTGCAAACGAACTTTTCTTATTAGTGGATAGCTTTCGCTTCACATTACTCGAGGCAAACAATCAATTAGAATCTGTTTTACTCAAAAAATGTAAAAAAAATTCAAATTAAATTCAATTATGAGATTATAAAACGATTTAAAACGAGTAATAAGGCTTTTGCAGGCAAGAGTGACTATAAATGAACTTTTCTTGTCAATGGATGGCTTTTGCTTCACGTTTCTCGACGTAAATATTCAATTATAATATGTTCCAACAAAAAATGTAAAAAAATTCAGCTTCAAATCTTTTGTGAGATTATAAAGGCATTTAAATCGAGTAATAAGCTTCTGAAGGCATGAATGACTATAAACGAACTTTTCTTATCAATGGATGGCTTTCGCTTCACGTTTCCCGAGGTAAACAATCAATTATAATATGTTTTAATCAAAAAATACAAAAAATTCAAATTAAATTCAATTATGGGATTATAAAAGCATTTAAAGCGAGTGATAAGGCTTTCGTAGACATGAGTGACTATAAATGAACTTTTCTTATCAGTGGATGGCTTTCGCTTCACGTTTCCCGAGCTAAACAATTAATTATAATCTGTTTTAATCAAAAAATGTAAAAAAATTGAAATTAAATTCAATTATGAGATTATAAAATCATTTATAACGATTAATAAGGCTTTCGTAGGCATAAGTGACTATAAATGAACTTTTCCTGTCAGTGGATGGCTTTTGCTTCACGTTTCTCAAGGCAAACATTCAATTATAATCTGTTTTAACAAAAAATGTAAAAAAAATTCAACTTAAAATCATTTGTGAGATTATAAAAGCATTTAAATTGAGTAACCGGCTTCCGAAGGAATGAATGACTACAAATGAACTTTTCTTATTAATGGATAGCTTTCGCTTCACATTACTCGAGCCAAACAATCAATTATAATCTGTTTTACTCAAAAAATGTAAAAAAAATTCAAATTAAATTCAATTATGAGATTATAAAACGATTGAAAACGAGTAATAAGGCTTTTCCAGGCAAGAGCGACTATATATGATTTTTTCTTGTCAATGGATGGCTTTTGCTTCACGTTTCTCGACGTAAATATTCAATTATAATATGTTCTAACAAAAAATGTAAAAAAATTCAGCTTCAAATCTTTTGTGAGATTATAAAGGCATTTAAATCGAGTAATAAGCTTCCGAAGGCATGAATGACTATAAACGAACTTTTCTTATCAATGGATGGCTTTGGCTTCACGTTTCCCGAGGTAAACAATCAATTATAATCTGTTTTAATCAAAAAAAGTAAAAAATTCAAATCAAATTCAATTATGGGATTATAAAAGCATTTAAAGCGAGTGATAAGGCTTTCGTAGACATGAGTGACTATAAATGAACTTTTCTTATCAGTGGATGGCTTTCGCTTCATGTTTCCCGAGCTAAAAAATTAATTATAATCTGTTTTAATCAAAAAAATATAAACAAATTCAAATTAAATTCAATTATGAGATTATAAAACCATTTTAAACGAGAAATAAGGCTTTCGTAGGCATGAGTGACTATAAATGAACTTTTCCTGTCAGTGGATGGCTTTTACTTCACGTTTCTCAAGGAAAACAATCAATTATAATCTGTTTTAACAAAAAATGTAAAAAAAATTCAACTTAAAATCATTTGTGAGATTATAAAAGCATTTAAATTGAGTAATAGGCTTCCGAAGGAATGAATGACTACAAACGAACTTTTCTTATCAATGGATGGCTTTCGCTTCACGTTACTCAAGGTAAACAATCAATTATAATCTGTTTTACTCAAAAAATGTAAAAACAATTCAAGTTGAATTCAATTATGAGATTATAAAAACGATTCAAATCGAGTAATAAAGCTTTTGCAAGCATGAGTGACTATAAATGAACTTTTCTGGTCAATGGATGGCTTTTGCTCCACGTTTCTCGACGTAAATATTCATTTAAAATATGTTCTAACAAAAAATGTAAAAAAATTCAGCTTATAATCTTTGTGAGATTATAAAGGCATTTAAATCGAGTAATAAGCTTCCGAAGGCATGAATGACTATAAACGAACTTTTCTTATCAATGGATGGCTTTCGCTTCACGTTTCCCGAGGTAAACAATCAATTATAATCTGTTTTAATAAAAAAAAGTAAAAAATTCAAATTAAATTCAATTATGTGATTATAAAAGCATTTAAAGCGAGTGATAACGCTTTCGTAGACATGAGTGACTATAAATGAACTTTTCTTATCAGTGGATGGCTTTCGCTTCACGTTTCCCGACCTAAACAATTAATTATAATCTGTTTTAATAAAAAAATGCAAACAAATTCAAATTAAATTCAATTATGAGATTATAAAACCTTTTTAAACGAGTAATAAGGCTTTCGTAGGCATGAGTGACTATAATGAAACTTTTCCTGTCAGTGGATGGCTTTTACTTCACGTTTCTCAAGGAAAACAATCAATTATAATCTGTTTTAACAAAAAATGTAAAAAAAATTCAACTTAAAATCATTTGTGAGATTATAAAAGCATTTAAATTGAGTAACAGGCTTCCGAAGGAATGAATGACTACAAACGAACTTTTCTTATTAATGGATAGCTTTCGCTTCACATTACTCGAGCCAAACAATCAATTATAATCTGTTTTACTCAAAAAATGTAAAAAAAATTCAAATTAAATTCAATTATGAGATTATAAAACGATTGAAAACGAGTAATAAGGCTTTTCCAGGCAAGAGCGACTATAAATGATTTTTTCTTGTCAATGGATGGCTTTTGCTTCACGTTTCTCGACGTAAATATTCAATTATAATATGTTCTAACAAAAAATGTAAAAAAATTCAGCTTCAAATCTTTTGTGAGATTATAAAGGCATTTAAATCGAGTAATAAGCTTCCGAAGGCATGAATGACTATAAACGAACTTTTCTTATCAATGGATGGCTTTCGCTTCACGTTTCCCGAGGTAAACAATCAATTATAATCTGTTTTAATCAAAAAAAGTAAAAAATTCAAATCAAATTCAATTATGGGATTATAAAAGCATTTAAAGCGAGTGATAAGGCTTTCGTAGACATGAGTGACTATAAATGAACTTTTCTTATCAGTGGATGGCTTTCGCTTCATGTTTCCCGAGCTAAACAATTAATTATAATCTGTTTTAATCAAAAAAATATAAACAAATTCAAATTAAATTCAATTATGAGATTATAAAACCATTTTAAACGAGAAATAAGGCTTTCGTAGGCATGAGGGACTATAAATGAACTTTTCCTGTCAGTGGATGGCTTTTACTTCACGTTTCTCAAGGAAAACAATCAATTATAATCTGTTTTAACAAAAAATGTAAAAAAAATTCAACTTAAAATCATTTGTGAGATTATAAAAGCATTTAAATTGAGTAATAGGCTTCCGAAGGAATGAATGACTACAAACGAACTTTTCTTATCAATGGATGGCTTTCGCTTCACGTTACTCAAGGCAAACAATCAATTATAATCTGTTTTACTCAAAAAATGTAAAAACAATTCAAGTTGAATTCAATTATGAGATTATGAAAACGATTCAAATCGAGTAATAAAGCTTTTGCAAGCATGAGTGACTATAAATGAACTTTTCTGGTCAATGGATGGCTTTTGCTCCACGTTTCTCGACGTAAATATTCATTTAAAATATGTTCTAACAAAAAATGTAAAAAAATTCAGCTTATAATCTTTGTGAGATTATAAAGGCATTTAAATCGAGTAATAAGCTTCCGAAGGCATGAATGACTATAAACGAACTTTTCTTATCAATGGATGGCTTTCGCTTCACGTTTCCCGAGGTAAACAATCAATTATAATCTGTTTTAATAAAAAAAAGTAAAAAATTCAAATTAAATTCAATTATGTGATTATAAAAGCATTTAAAGCGAGTGATAACGCTTTCGTAGACATGAGTGACTATAAATGAACTTTTCTTATCAGTGGATGGCTTTCGCTTCACGTTTCCCGACCTAAACAATTAATTATAATCTGTTTTAATAAAAAAATGCAAACAAATTCAAATTAAATTCAATTATGAGATTATAAAACCTTTTTAAACGAGTAATAAGGCTTTCGTAGGCATGAGTGACTATAATGAAACTTTTCCTGTCAGTGGATGGCTTTTACTTCACGTTTCTCAAGGAAAACAATCAATTATAATCTGTTTTAACAAAAAATGTAAAAAAAATTCAACTTAAAATCATTTGTGAGATTATAAAAGCATTTAAATTGAGTAACAGGCTTCCGAAGGAATGAATGACTACAAACGAACTTTTCTTATTAATGGATAGCTTTCGCTTCACATTACTCGAGCCAAACAATCAATTATAATCTGTTTTACTCAAAAAATGTAAAAAAAATTCAAATTAAATTCAATTATGAGATTATAAAACGATTTAAAACGAGTAATAAGGCTTTTGCAAGCAAGAGTGACTATAAATGAACTTTTCTTGTCAATGGATGGCTTTTGCTTCACGTTTCTCGACGTAAATATTCAATTATAATATGTTCCAACAAAAAATGTAAAAAAATTCAGCTTCAAATCTTTTGTGAGATTATAAAGGCATTTAAATCGAGTAATAAGCTTCCGAAGGCATGAATGACTATAAACGAACTTTTCTTATCAATGGATGGCTTTCGCTTCACGTTTCCCGAGGTAAACAATCAATTATAATATGTTTTAATCAAAAAATGCAAAAAATTCAAATTAAATTCAATTATGGGATTATAAAAGCATTTAAAGCGAGTGATAAGGCTTTCGTAGACATGAGTGACTATAAATGAACTTTTCTTATCAGTGGATGGCTTTCGCTTCACGTTTCCCGAGCTAAACAATTAATTATAATCTGTTTTAATCAAAAAATGTAAAAAAATTGAAATTAAATTCAATTATGAGATTATAAAATCATTTATAACGATTAATAAGGCTTTCGTAGGCATGAGTGACTATAAATGAACTTTTCCTGTCAGTGGATGGCTTTTGCTTCACGTTTCTCAAGGCAAACATTCAATTATAATCTGTTTTAACAAAAAATGTAAAAAAAATTCAACTTAAAATCATTTGTGAGATTATAAAAGCATTTAAATTGAGTAACCGGCTTCCGAAGGAATGAATGACTACAAACGAACTTTTCTTATTAATGGATAGCTTTCGCTTCACATTACTCGAGGCAAACAATCAATTAGAATCTGTTTTACTCAAAAAATGTAAAAAAAATTCACATTAAATTCAATTATGAGATTATAAAACGATTTAAAACGAGTATAAGGCTTTTGCAGGCAAGAGTGACTATAAATGAACTTTTCTTGTCAATAGATGGCTTTTGCTTCACGTTTCTCGACGTAAATATTCAATTATAATATGTTCCAACAAAAAATGTAAAAAAATTCAGCTTCAAATTTTTTGTGAGATTATAAAGGCATTTAAATCGAGTAATAAGCTTCCGAAGGTATGAATGACTATAAACGAACTTTTCTTATCAATGGATGGCTTTCGCTTCACGTTTCCCAAGGTAAACAATCAATTATAATATGTTTTAATCAAAAAAAGTAAAAAATTCAAATTAAATTCAATTATGTGATTATAAAAGCATTTAAAGCGAGTGATAACGCTTTCGTAGACATGAGTGACTATAAATGAACTTTTCTTATCAGTGGATGGCTTTCGCTTCACGTTTCCCGACCTAAACAATTAATTATAATCTGTTTTAATAAAAAAATGCAAACAAATTCAAATTAAATTCAATTATGAGATTATAAAACCTTTTTAAACGAGTAATAAGGCTTTCGTAGGCATGAGTGACTATAATGAAACTTTTCCTGTCAGTGGATGGCTTTTACTTCATGTTTCTCAAGGCAAACATTCAATGATAATCTGTTTTAACAAAAAATGTAAAAAAAATTCAACTTAAAATCATTTGTGAGATTATAAAAGCATTTAAATTGAGTAACAGGCTTCCGAAGGAATGAATGACTACAAACGAACTTTTCTTATTAATGGATAGCTTTCGCTTCACATTACTCGAGCCAAACAATCAATTATAATATGTTTTACTCAAAAAATGTAAAAAAAATTCAAATTAAATTCAATTATGAGATTATAAAACGATTGAAAACGAGTAATAAGGCTTTTCCAGGCAAGAGCGACTATAAATGATTTTTTCTTGTCAATGGATGGCTTTTGCTTCACGTTTCTCGACGTAAATATTCAATTATAATATGTTCTAACAAAAAATGTAAAAAAATTCAGCTTCAAATCTTTTGTGAGATTATAAAGGCATTTAAATCGAGTAATAAGCTTCCGAAGGCATGAATGACTATAAACGAACTTTTCTTATCAATGGATGGCTTTCGCTTCACGTTTCCCGAGGTAAACAATCAATTATAATCTGTTTTAATCAAAAAAAGTAAAAAATTCAAATCAAATTCAATTATGGGATTATAAAAACATTTAAAGCGAGTGATAAGGCTTTCGTAGACATGAGTGACTATAAATGAACTTTTCTTATCAGTGGATGGCTTTCGCTTCATGTTTCCCGAGCTAAACAATTAATTATAATCTGTTTTAATCAAAAAATGTAAACAAATTCAAATTAAATTCAATTATGAGATTATAAAACCATTTTAAACGAGAAATTAGGCTTTCGTAGGCATGAGTGACTATAAATGAACTTTTCCTGTCAGTGGATGGCTTTTACTTCACGTTTCTCAAGGAAAACAATCAATTATAATCTGTTTTAACAAAAAATGTAAAAAAAATTCAACTTAAAATCATTTGTGAGATTATAAATGCATTTAAATTGAGTAATAGGCTTCCGAAGGAATGAATGACTACAAACAAACTTTTCTTATCAATGGATGGCTTTCGCTTCACGTTACTCGAGGTAAACAATCAATTATAATATGTTTTACTCAAAAAATGTAAAAACAATTCAAGTTGAATTCAATTATGAGATTATAAAACGATTCAAAGCGAGTAATAAAGCTTTTGCAGGCATGAGTGACTATAAATGAACTTTTCTGGTCAATGGATCGCTTTTGCTCCACGTTTCTCGACGTAAATATTCAATTAAAATATGTTCTAACAAAAAATGTAAAAAAATTCAGCTTATAATCTATGTGAGATTATAAAGGCATTTAAATCGAGTAATAGGCTTCCGAAGGAATGAATGACTACAAACGAACTTTTCTTATCAATGGATGGCTTTCGCTTCACGTTACTCGAGGCAAAATATCAATTATAATCTGTTTTACTCAAAAAATGTAAAAAAAAATTCAAATTCAATTCAATTACGAGATTGTAAAACGATTTAAACCGAGAAATAGGGCTTTTGCGGGCATGAGTGACTATAAATGAACTTTTCTTGTCAATGGATGGCTTTTGCTTTACGTTTCTCGACGTAAATATTGAATTATAATATGTTCTAACAAAAAATGTAAAAAAATTCAGCTTAAAATCGTTTGTGCGATTATAAAGGCATTTAAATCGAGTAATAAGCTTCCGAAGGCATGAATGACTATAAACGAAATTTTCTTATCAATGGATGGCTTTCGCTTCACGTTTCCCGAGGTAAACAATCAATTATAATCTGTTTTAATCAAAAATGTAAAAAATTCAAATTAAATTCAATTATGGGATTATAAAAGCATTTAAAGCGAGTGATAAGGCTTTCGTAGACATGAGTGACTATAAACGAACTTTTCTTATTAGTGGATGGCTTTCGCTTCACGTTTCTTGAGGTAAGCAACTAATTAGAAGCTGTTTTAAACAAAAAATGTTAAAAAATTAAAATTAAATTCAATTATGAGATTATAAAATCATTTAAAACGATTAATAAGGCTTTCGTAGGCATGAGTGACTATAAATGGACTTTTCCTATCAGTGGATGGCTTTTGCTTCACGTTTCTCAAGGCAAACATTCAATTATAATCTGTTTTAACAAAAAATGTAAAAAAAATTCAACTTAAAATCATTTGTGATATTATAAAAGCATTTAAATTGAGTAACAGGCTTCCGAAGGAATGAATGACTACAAACGAACTTTTCTTATTAATGGATAGCTTTCGCTTCACATTACTCGAGGCAAGCAATCAATTATAATCTGTTTTACTGAAAAAATGTAAAAAAAATTCAAACTAAATTCAATTATGAGATTATAAAACGATTTAAAACGAGTAATAAGGCTTTTGCAGGCAAGAGTGACTATAAATGAACTTTTCTTGTCAATGGATGGCTTTTGCTTCACATTTCTCAACGTAAATATTCAATTATAATATGTTCTAACAAAAAATGTAAAAAAATTCAGCTTCAAATCTTTTGTGAGATTATAAAGGCATTTAAATCGAGTAATAAGCTTCCGAAGGCATGAATGACTATAAACGAACTTTTCTTATCAATGGATGGCTTTCGCTTCACGTTTCCCAAGGTAAACAATCAATTATAATATGTTTTAATCAAAAAATGCAAAAAATTCAAATTAAATTCAATTATGGGATTATAAAAGCATTTAAAGCGAGTGATAAGGCTTTCGTAGACATGAGTGACTATAAATGAACTTTTCTTATCAGTGGATGGCTTTCGCTTCATGTTTCCCGAGCTAAACAATTAATTATAATCTGTTTTAATCAAAAAATGTAAACAAATTCAAATTAAATTCAATTATGAGATTATAAAACCATTTTAAACGAGAAATTAGGCTTTCGTAGGCATGAGTGACTATAAATGAACTTTTCCTGTCAGTGGATGGCTTTTGCTTCACGTTTCTCAAGGCAAACATTCAATTATAATCTGTTTTAACAAAAAATGTAAAAAAAATTCAACTTAAAATCATTTGTGAGATTATAAAAGCATTTAAATTGAGTAACCGGCTTCCGAAGGAATGAATGACTACAAACGAACTTTTCTTATTAATGGATAGCTTTCGCTTCACATTACTCGAGGCAAACAATCAATTAGAATCTGTTTTACTCAAAAAATGTAAAAAAAATTCACATTAAATTCAATTATGAGATTATAAAATGATTTAAAACGAGTATAAGGCTTTTGCAGGCAAGAGTGACTATAAATGAACTTTTCTTGTCAATGGATGGCTTTTGCTTCACGTTTCTCGACGTAAATATTCAATTATAATATGTTCCAACAAAAAATGTAAAAAAATTCAGCTTCAAATCTTTTGTGAGATTATAAAGGCATTTAAATCGAGTAATAAGCTTCCGAAGGTATGAATGACTATAAACGAACTTTTCTTATCAATGGATGGCTTTCGCTTCACGTTTCCCAAGGTAAACAATCAATTATAATATGTTTTAATAAAAAAAGTAAAAAATTCAAATTAAATTCAATTATGTGATTATAAAAGCATTTAAAGCGAGTGATAACGCTTTCGTAGACATGAGTGACTATAAATGAACTTTTCTTATCAGTGGATGGCTTTCGCTTCACGTTTCCCGACCTAAACAATTAATTATAATCTGTTTTAATAAAAAAATGCAAACAAATTCAAATTAAATTCAATTATGAGATTATAAAACCTTTTTAAACGAGTAATAAGGCTTTCGTAGGCATGAGTGACTATAATGAAACTTTTCCTGTCAGTGGATGGCTTTTACTTCATGTTTCTCAAGGCAAACATTCAATGATAATCTGTTTTAACAAAAAATGTAAAAAAAATTCAACTTAAAATCATTTGTGAGATTATAAAAGCATTAAAATTGAGTAACAGGCTTCCGAAGGAATGAATGACTACAAACGAACTTTTCTTATTAATGGATAGCTTTCGCTTCACATTACTCGAGCCAAACAATCAATTATAATATGTTTTACTCAAAAAATGTAAAAAAAATTCAAATTAAATTCAATTATGAGATTATAAAACGATTGAAAACGAGTAATAAGGCTTTTCCAGGCAAGAGCGACTATAAATGATTTTTTCTTGTCAATGGATGGCTTTTGCTTCACGTTTCTCGACGTAAATATTCAATTATAATATGTTCTAACAAAAAATGTAAAAAAATTCAACTTCAAATCTTTTGTGAGATTATAAAGGCATTTAAATCGAGTAATAAGCTTCCGAAGGCATGAATGACTATAAACGAACTTTTCTTATCAATGGATGGCTTTCGCTTCACGTTTCCCGAGGTAAACAATCAATTATAATCTGTTTTAATCAAAAAAAGTAAAAAATTCAAATCAAATTCAATTATGGGATTATAAAAACATTTAAAGCGAGTGATAAGGCTTTCGTAGACATGAGTGACTATAAATGAACTTTTCTTATCAGTGGATGGCTTTCGCTTCATGTTTCCCGAGCTAAACAATTAATTATAATCTGTTTTAATCAAAAAATGTAAACAAATTCAAATTAAATTCAATTATGAGATTATAAAACCATTTTAAACGAGAAATTAGGCTTTCGTAGGCATGAGTGACTATAAATGAACTTTTCCTGTCAGTGGATGGCTTTTACTTCACGTTTCTCAAGGAAAACAATCAATTATAATCTGTTTTAACAAAAAATGTAAAAAAAATTCAACTTAAAATCATTTGTGAGATTATAAAAGCATTTAAATTGAGTAATAGGCTTCCGAAGGAATGAATGACTACAAACAAACTTTTCTTATCAATGGATGGCTTTCGCTTCACGTTACTCGAGGCAAACAATCAATTATAATATGTTTTACTCAAAAAATGTAAAAACAATTCAAGTTGAATTCAATTATGAGATTATAAAACGATTCAAAGCGAGTAATAAAGCTTTTGCAGGCATGAGTGACTATAAATGAACTTTTCTGGTCAATGGATCGCTTTTGCTCCACGTTTCTCGACGTAAATATTCAATTAAAATATGTTCTAACAAAAAATGTAAAAAAATTCAGCTTATAATCTATGTGAGATTATAAAGGCATTTAAATCGAGTAATAGGCTTCCGAAGGAATGAATGACTACAAACGAACTTTTCTTATCAATGGATGGCTTTCGCTTCACGTTACTCGAGGCAAAATATCAATTATAATCTGTTTTACTCAAAAAATGTAAAAAAAAATTCAAATTCAATTCAATTACGAGATTGTAAAACGATTTAAACCGAGAAATAGGGCTTTTGCGGGCATGAGTGACTATAAATGAACTTTTCTTGTCAATGGATGGCTTTTGCTTTACGTTTCTCGACGTAAATATTGAATTATAATATGTTCTAACAAAAAATGTAAAAAAATTCAGCTTAAAATCGTTTGTGCGATTATAAAGGCATTTAAATCGAGTAATAAGCTTCCGAAGGCATGAATGACTATAAACGAAATTTTCTTATCAATGGATGGCTTTCGCTTCACGTTTCCCGAGGTAAACAATCAATTATAATCTGTTTTAATCAAAAATGTAAAAAATTCAAATTAAATTCAATTATGGGATTATAAAAGCATTTAAAGCGAGTGATAAGGCTTTCGTAGACATGAGTGACTATAAACGAACTTTTCTTATTAGTGGATGGCTTTCGCTTCACGTTTCTTGAGGTAAGCAACTAATTAGAAGCTGTTTTAAACAAAAAATGTTAAAAAATTAAAATTAAATTCAATTATGAGATTATAAAATCATTTAAAACGATTAATAAGGCTTTCGTAGGCATGAGTGACTATAAATGGACTTTTCCTATCAGTGGATGGCTTTTGCTTCACGTTTCTCAAGGCAAACATTCAATTATAATCTGTTTTAACAAAAAATGTAAAAAAAATTCAACTTAAAATCATTTGTGATATTATAAAAGCATTTAAATTGAGTAACAGGCTTCCGAAGGAATGAATGACTACAAACGAACTTTTCTTATTAATGGATAGCTTTCGCTTCACATTACTCGAGGCAAGCAATCAATTATAATCTGTTTTACTGAAAAAATGTAAAAAAAATTCAAACTAAATTCAATTATGAGATTATAAAACGATTTAAAACGAGTAATAAGGCTTTTGCAGGCAAGAGTGACTATAAATGAACTTTTCTTGTCAATGGATGGCTTTTGCTTCACATTTCTCAACGTAAATATTCAATTATAATATGTTCTAACAAAAAATGTAAAAAAATTCAGCTTCAAATCTTTTGTGAGATTATAAAGGCATTTAAATCGAGTAATAAGCTTCCGAAGGCATGAATGACTATAAACGAACTTTTCTTATCAATGGATGGCTTTCGCTTCACGTTTCCCGAGGTAAACAATCAATTATAATATGTTTTAATCAAAAAATGCAAAAAATTCAAATTAAATTCAATTATGGGATTATAAAAGCATTTAAAGCGAGTGATAAGGCTTTCGTAGACATGAGTGACTATAAATGAACTTTTCTTATCAGTGGATGGCTTTCGCTTCACGTTTCCCGAGCTAAACAATTAATTATAATCTGTTTTAATCAAAAAATGTAAAAAAATTGAAATTAAATTCAATTATGAGATTATAAAATCATTTATAACGATTAATAAGGCTTTCGTAGGCATGAGTGACTATAAATGAACTTTTCCTGTCAGTGGATGGCTTTTGCTTCACGTTTCTCAAGGCAAACATTCAATTATAATCTGTTTTAACAAAAAATGTAAAAAAAATTCAACTTAAAATCATTTGTGAGATTATAAAAGCATTTAAATTGAGTAACCGGCTTCCGAAGGAATGAATGACTACAAACGAACTTTTCTTATTAGTGGATAGCTTTCGCTTCACATTACTCGAGGCAAACAATCAATTAGAATCTGTTTTACTCAAAATATGTAAAAAAAATTCAAATTAAATTCAATTATGAGATTATAAAACGATTTAAAACGAGTAATAAGGCTTTTGCAGGCAAGAGTGACTATAAATGAACTTTTCTTGTCAATGGATGGCTTTTGCTTCAGGTTTCTCGACGTAAATATTCAATTATAATATGTTCCAACAAAAAATGTAAAAAAATTCAGCTTCAAATCTTTTGTGAGATTATAAAGGCATTTAAATCGAGTAATAAGCTTCCGAAGGCATGAATGACTATAAACGAACTTTTCTTATCAATGGATGGCTTTCGCTTCACGTTTCCCGAGGTAAACAATCAATTATAATCTGTTTTAATCAAAAAAAGTAAAAAATTCAAATTAAATTCAATTATGTGATTATAAAAGCATTTAAAGCGAGTGATAACGCTTTCGTAGACATGAGTGACTATAAATGAACTTTTCTTATCAGTGGATGGCTTTCGCTTCACGTTTCTCGACCTAAACAATTAATTATAATCTGTTTTAATAAAAAAATGCAAACAAATTCAAATTAAATTCAATTATGAGATTATAAAACCTTTTTAAACGAGTAATAAGGCTTTCGTAGGCATGAGTGACTATAATGGAACTTTTCCTGTCAGTGGATGGCTTTTACTTCATGTTTCTCAAGGAAAACATTCAATTATAATCTGTTTTAAGAAAAAATGTAAAAAAAATTCAACTTAAAATCATTTGTGAGATTATAAAAGCATTTAAATTGAGGAACAGGCTTCCGAAGGAATGAATGACTACAAACGAACTTTCCTTATTAATGGATAGCTTTCGCTTCACATTACTCGAGCCAAACAATCAATTATAATCTGTTTTACTCAAAAAATGTAAAAAAAATTCAAATTAAATTCAATTATGAGATTATAAAACGATTGAAAACGAGTAATAAGGCTTTTCCAGGCAAGAGCGACTATAAATGATTTTTTCTTGTCAATGGATGGCTTTTGCTTCACGTTTCTCGACGTAAATATTCAATTATAATATGTTCTAACAAAAAATGTAAAAAAATTCAGCTTCAAATCTTTTGTGAGATTATAAAGGTATTTAAATCGAGTAATAAGCTTCCGAAGGCATGAATGACTATAAACGAACTTTTCTTATCAATGGATGGCTTTCGCTTCACGTTTCCCGAGGTAAACAATCAATTATAATCTGTTTTAATCAAAAAAAGTAAAAAATTCAAATCAAATTCAATTATGGGATTATAAAAGCATTTAAAGCGAGTGATAAGGCTTTCGTAGACATGAGTGACTATAAATGAACTTTTCTTATCAGTGGATGGCTTTCGCTTCATGTTTCCCGAGCTAAACAATTAATTATAATCTGTTTTAATCAAAAAATGTAAACAAATTCAAATTAAATTCAATTATGAGATTATAAAACCATTTTAAACGAGAAATTAGGCTTTCGTAGGCATGAGTGACTATAAATGAACTTTTCCTGTCAGTGGATGGCTTTTACTTCACGTTTCTCAAGGAAAACAATCAATTATAATCTGTTTTAACAAAAAATGTAAAAAAAATTCAACTTAAAATCATTTGTGAGATTATAAAAGCATTTAAATTGAGTAATAGGCTTCCGAAGGAATGAATGACTACAAACAAACTTTTCTTATCAATGGATGGCTTTCGCTTCACGTTACTCGAGGCAAACAATCAATTATAATATGTTTTACTCAAAAAATGTAAAAACAATTCAAGTTGAATTCAATTATGAGATTATAAAACGATTCAAAGCGAGTAATAAAGCTTTTACAGGCATGAGTGACTATAAATGAACTTTTCTGGTCAATGGATCGCTTTTGCTCCACGTTTCTCGACGTAAATATTCAATTAAAATATGTTCTAAAAAAAAATGTAAAAAAATTCAGCTTATAATCTATGTGAGATTATAAAGGCATTTAAATCGAGTAATAGGCTTCCGAAGGAATGAATGACTACAAACGAACTTTTCTTATCAATGGATGGCTTTCGCTTCACGTTACTCGAGGCAAAATATCAATTATAATCTGTTTTACTCAAAAAATGTAAAAAAAAATTCAAATTCAATTCAATTACGAGATTGTAAAACGATTTAAACCGAGAAATAGGGCTTTTGCGGGCATGAGTGACTATAAATGAACTTTTCTTGTCAATGGATGGCTTTTGCTTTACGTTTCTCGACGTAAATATTGAATTATAATATGTTCTAACAAAAAATGTAAAAAAATTCAGCTTAAAATCGTTTGTGCGATTATAAAGGCATTTAAATCGAGTAATAAGCTTCCGAAGGCATGAATGACTATAAACGAAATTTTCTTATCAATGGATGGCTTTCGCTTCACGTTTCCCGAGGTAAACAATCAATTATAATCTGTTTTAATCAAAAATGTAAAAAATTCAAATTAAATTCAATTATGGGATTATAAAAGCATTTAAAGCGAGTGATAAGGCTTTCGTAGACATGAGTGACTATAAACGAACTTTTCTTATTAGTGGATGGCTTTCGCTTCACGTTTCTTGAGGTAAGCAACTAATTAGAAGCTGTTTTAAACAAAAAATGTTAAAAAATTAAAATTAAATTCAATTATGAGATTATAAAATCATTTAAAACGATTAATAAGGCTTTCGTAGGCATAAGTGACTATAAATGGACTTTTCCTATCAGTGGATGGCTTTTGCTTCACGTTTCTCAAGGCAAACATTCAATTATAATCTGTTTTAACAAAAAATGTAAAAAAAATTCAACTTAAAATCATTTGTGATATTATAAAAGCATTTAAATTGAGTAACAGGCTTCCGAAGGAATGAATGACTACAAACGAACTTTTCTTATTAATGGATAGCTTTCGCTTCACATTACTCGAGGCAAGCAATCAATTTTAATCTGTTTTACTGAAAAAATGTAAAAAAAATTCAAACTAAATTCAATTATGAGATTATAAAACGATTTAAAACGAGTAATAAGGCTTTTGCAGGCAAGAGTGACTATAAATGAACTTTTCTTGTCAATGGATGGCTTTTGCTTCACATTTCTCAACGTAAATATTCAATTATAATATGTTCTAACAAAAAATGTAAAAAAATTCAGCTTCAAATCTTTTGTGAGATTATAAAGGCATTTAAATCGAGTAATAAGCTTCCGAAGGCATGAATGACTATAAACGAACTTTTCTTATCAATGGATGGCTTTCGCTTCACGTTTCCCGAGGTAAACAATCAATTATAATATGTTTTAATCAAAAAATGCAAAAAATTCAAATTAAATTCAATTATGGGATTATAAAAGCATTTAAAGCGAGTGATAAGGCTTTCGTAGACATGAGTGACTATAAATGAACTTTTCTTATCAGTGGATGGCTTTCGCTTCACGTTTCCCGAGCTAAACAATTAATTATAATCTGTTTTAATCAAAAAATGTAAAAAAATTGAAATTAAATTCAATTATGAGATTATAAAATCATTTATAACGATTAATAAGGCTTTCGTAGGCATAAGTGACTATAAATGAACTTTTCCTGTCAGTGGATGGCTTTTGCTTCACGTTTCTCAAGGCAAACATTCAATTATAATCTGTTTTAACAAAAAATGTAAAAAAAATTCAACTTAAAATCATTTGTGAGATTATAAAAGCATTTAAATTGAGTAACCGGCTTCCGAAGGAATGAATGACTACAAACGAACTTTTCTTATTAGTGGATAGCTTTCGCTTCACATTACTCGAGGCAAACAATCAATTAGAATCTGTTTTACTCAAAATATGTAAAAAAAATTCAAATTAAATTCAATTATGAAATTATAAAACGATTTAAAACGAGTAATAAGGCTTTTGCAGGCAAGAGTGACTATAAATGAACTTTTCTTGTCAATGGATGGCTTTTGCTTCAGGTTTCTCGACGTAAATATTCAATTATAATATGTTCCAACAAAAAATGTAAAAAAATTCAGCTTCAAATCTTTTGTGAGATTATAAAGGCATTTAAATCGAGTAATAAGCTTCCGAAGGCATGAATGACTATAAACGAACTTTTCTTATCAATGGATGGCTTTCGCTTCACGTTTCCCGAGGTAAACAATCAATTATAATCTGTTTTAATCAAAAAAAGTAAAAAATTCAAATTAAATTCAATTATGTGATTATAAAAGCATTTAAAGCGAGTGATAACGCTTTCGTAGACATGAGTGACTATAAATGAACTTTTCTTATCAGTGGATGGCTTTCGCTTCACGTTTCTCGACCTAAACAATTAATTATAATCTGTTTTAATAAAAAAATGCAAACAAATTCAAATTAAATTCAATTATGAGATTATAAAACCTTTTTAAACGAGTAATAAGGCTTTCGTAGGCATGAGTGACTATAATGGAACTTTTCCTGTCAGTGGATGGCTTTTACTTCATGTTTCTCAAGGAAAACATTCAATTATAATCTGTTTTAAGAAAAAATGTAAAAAAAATTCAACTTAAAATCATTTGTGAGATTATAAAAGCATTTAAATTGAGGAACAGGCTTCCGAAGGAATGAATGACTACAAACGAACTTTCCTTATTAATGGATAGCTTTCGCTTCACATTACTCGAGCCAAACAATCAAATATAATCTGTTTTACTCAAAAAATGTAAAACAAATTCAAATTAAATTCAATTATGAGATTATAAAACGATTGAAAACGAGTAATAAGGCTTTTCCAGGCAAGAGCGACTATAAATGATTTTTTCTTGTCAATGGATGGCTTTTGCTTCACGTTTCTCGACGTAAATATTCAATTATAATATGTTCTAACAAAAAATGTAAAAAAACTCAGCTTCAAATCTTTTGTGAGATTATAAAGGTATTTAAATCGAGTAATAAGCTTCCGAAGGCATGAATGACTATAAACGAACTTTTCTTATCAATGGATGGCTTTCGCTTCACGTTTCCCGAGGTAAACAATCAATTATAATCTGTTTTAATCAAAAAAAGTAAAAAATTCAAATCAAATTCAATTATGGGATTATAAAAGCATTTAAAGCGAGTGATAAGGCTTTCGTAGACATGAGTGACTATAAATGAACTTTTCTTATCAGTGGATGGCTTTCGCTTCATGTTTCCCGAGCTAAACAATTAATTATAATCTGTTTTAATCAAAAAATGTAAACAAATTCAAATTAAATTCAATTATGAGATTATAAAACCATTTTAAACGAGAAATTAGGCTTTCGTAGGCATGAGTGACTATAAATGAACTTTTCCTGTCAGTGGATGGCTTTTACTTCACGTTTCTCAAGGAAAACAATCAATTATAATCTGTTTTAACAAAAAATGTAAAAAAAATTCAACTTAAAATCATTTGTGAGATTATAAAAGCATTTAAATTGAGTAATAGGCTTCCGAAGGAATGAATGACTACAAACGAACTTTTCTTATCAATGGATGGCTTTCGCTTCACGTTACTCAAGGCAAACAATCAATTATAATATGTTTTACTCAAAAAATGTAAAAACAATTCAAGTTGAATTCAATTATGAGATTATAAAACGATTTAAAGCGAGTAATAAAGCTTTTGCAGGCATGAGTGACTATAAATGAACTTTTCTGGTCAATGGATCGCTTTTGCTCCACGTTTCTCGACGTAAATATTCAATTAAAATATGTTCTAACAAAAAATGTAAAAAAATTCAGCTTATAATCTTTGTGAGATTATAAAGGCATTTAAATCGAGTAATAGGCTTCCGAAGGAATGAATGACTACAAACGAACTTTTCTTATCAATGGATGGCTTTCGCTTCACGTTACTCGAGGCAAAATATAAATTATAATCTGTTTTACTCAAAAAATGTAAAAAAAAATTCAAATTCAATTCAATTACGAGATTGTAAAACGATTTAAACCGAGAAATAGAGCTTTTGCGGGCATGAGTGACTATAAATGAACTTTTCTTGTCAATGGATGGCTTTTGCTTTACGTTTCTCGACGTAAATATTGAATTATAATATGTTCTAACAAAAAATGTAATAAAATTCAGCTTAAAATCGTTTGTGCGATTATAAAGGCATTTAAATCGAGTAATAACCTTCCGAAGGCATGAATGACTATAAACGAAATTTTCTTATCAATGGATGGCTTTCGCTTCACGTTTCCCGAGGTAAACAATCAATTATAATCTGTTTTAATCAAAAATGTAAAAAATTCAAATTAAATTCAATTATGGGATTATAAAAGCATTTAAAGCGAGTCATAAGGCTTTCGTAGACATGAGTGACTATAAACGAACTTTTCTTATTAGTGGATGGCTTTGGCTTCACGTTTCTCGAGGTAAGCAACTAATTAGAAGCTGTTTTAAACAAAAAATGTTAAAAAATTAAAATTAAATTCAATTATGAGATTATAAAATCATTTAAAACGATTAATAAGGCTTTCGTAGGCATGAGTGACTATAAATGAACTTTTCCTATCAGTGGATGGCTTTTGCTTCACGTTTCTCAAGGCAAACATTCAATTATAATCTGTTTTAACAAAAAATGTAAAAAAAATTCAACTTAAAATCATTTGTGATATTATAAAAGCATTTAAATTGAGTAACAGGCTTCCGAAGGAATGAATGACTACAAACGAACTTTTCTTATTAATGGATAGCTTTCGCTTCACATTACTCGAGGTAAGCAATCAATTATAATCTGTTTTACTGAAAAAATGTAAAAAAAATTCAAATTAAATTCAATTATGAGATTATAAAACGATTTAAAACGAGTAATAAGGCTTTTGCAGGCAAAAGTGACTATAAATGAACTTTTCTTGTCAATGGATGGCTTTTGCTTCACATTTCTCAACGTAAATATTCAATTATAATATGTTCTAACAAAAAATGTAAAAAAATTCAGCTTTAAATCTTTTGTGAGATTATAAAGGCATTTAAATCGAGTAATAAGCTTCCGAAGGCATGAATGACTATAAACAAACTTTTCTTATCAATCAATTATAATATGTTTTAATCAAAAAATGCAAAAAATTCAAATTAAATTCAATTATGGGATTATAAAAGCATTTAAAGCGAGTGATAAGGCTTTCGTAGACATGAGTGACTATAAACGAACTTTTCTTATCAATGGATGGCTTTCGCTTCACGTTTCCCGAGGTAAACAATCAATTATAATCTGTTTTAATCAAAAAAAGTAAAAAATTCAAATCAAATTCAATTATGGGATTATAAAAGCATTTAAAGCGAGTGATAAGGCTTTCGTAGACATGAGTGACTATAAATGAACTTTTCTTATCAGTGGATGGCTTTCGCTTCATGTTTCCCGAGCTAAACAATTAATTATAATCTGTTTTAATCAAAAAATGTAAACAAATTCAAATTAAATTCAATTATGAGATTATAAAACCATTTTAAACGAGAAATTAGGCTTTCGTAGGCATGAGTGACTATAAATGAACTTTTCCTGTCAGTGGATGGCTTTTACTTCACGTTTCTCAAGGAAAACAATCAATTATAATCTGTTTTAACAAAAAATGTAAAAAAAATTCAACTTAAAATCATTTGTGAGATTATAAAAGCATTTAAATTGAGTAATAGGCTTCCGAAGGAATGAATGACTACAAACGAACTTTTCTTATCAATGGATGGCTTTCGCTTCACGTTACTCAAGGCAAACAATCAATTATAATATGTTTTACTCAAAAAATGTAAAAACAATTCAAGTTGAATTCAATTATGAGATTATAAAACGATTTAAAGCGAGTAATAAAGCTTTTGCAGGCATGAGTGACTATAAATGAACTTTTCTGGTCAATGGATCGCTTTTGCTCCACGTTTCTCGACGTAAATATTCAATTAAAATATGTTCTAACAAAAAATGTAAAAAAATTCAGCTTATAATCTTTGTGAGATTATAAAGGCATTTAAATCGAGTAATAGGCTTCCGAAGGAATGAATGACTACAAACGAACTTTTCTTATCAATGGATGGCTTTCGCTTCACGTTACTCGAGGCAAAATATAAATTATAATCTGTTTTACTCAAAAAATGTAAAAAAAAATTCAAATTCAATTCAATTACGAGATTGTAAAACGATTTAAACCGAGAAATAGAGCTTTTGCGGGCATGAGTGACTATAAATGAACTTTTCTTGTCAATGGATGGCTTTTGCTTTACGTTTCTCGACGTAAATATTGAATTATAATATGTTCTAACAAAAAATGTAATAAAATTCAGCTTAAAATCGTTTGTGCGATTATAAAGGCATTTAAATCGAGTAATAAGCTTCCGAAGGCATGAATGACTATAAACGAAATTTTCTTATCAATGGATGGCTTTCGCTTCACGTTTCCCGAGGTAAACAATCAATTATAATCTGTTTTAATCAAAAATGTAAAAAATTCAAATTAAATTCAATTATGGGATTATAAAAGCATTTAAAGCGAGTCATAAGGCTTTCGTAGACATGAGTGACTATAAACGAACTTTTCTTATTAGTGGATGGCTTTGGCTTCACGTTTCTCGAGGTAAGCAACTAATTAGAAGCTGTTTTAAACAAAAAATGTTAAAAAATTAAAATTAAATTCAATTATGAGATTATAAAATCATTTAAAACGATTAATAAGGCTTTCGTAGGCATCAGTGACTATAAATGAACTTTTCCTATCAGTGGATGGCTTTTGCTTCACGTTTCTCAAGGCAAACATTCAATTATAATCTGTTTTAACAAAAAATGTAAAAAAAATTCAACTTAAAATCATTTGTGATATTATAAAAGCATTTAAATTGAGTAACAGGCTTCCGAAGGAATGAATGACTACAAACGAACTTTTCTTATTAATGGATAGCTTTCGCTTCACATTACTCGAGGCAAGCAATCAATTATAATCTGTTTTACTGAAAAAATGTAAAAAAAATTCAAATTAAATTCAATTATGAGATTATAAAACGATTTAAAACGAGTAATAAGGCTTTTGCAGGCAAAAGTGACTATAAATGAACTTTTCTTGTCAATGGATGGCTTTTGCTTCACATTTCTCAACGTAAATATTCAATTATAATATGTTCTAACAAAAAATGTAAAAAAATTCAGCTTTAAATCTTTTGTGAGATTATAAAGGCATTTAAATCGAGTAATAAGCTTCCGAAGGCATGAATGACTATAAACAAACTTTTCTTATCAATCAATTATAATATGTTTTAATCAAAAAATGCAAAAAATTCAAATTAAATTCAATTATGGGATTATAAAAGCATTTAAAGCGAGTGATAAGGCTTTCGTAGACATGAGTGACTATAAATGAACTTTTCTTATCAATGGATGGCTTTCGCTTCACGTTTCCCGAGCTAAACAATTAACTATAATATGTTTTAATCAAAAAATGTAAACAAATTCAAATTCAATTCAATTATGAGACTATAAAACCATTTTAAACGAGTAATAAGGCTTTCGTAGGCATGAGTGACTATAAATGAACTTTTCCTGTCAGTGGATGGCTTTTACTTCAGGTTTCTCAAGGAAAACAATCAATTATAATCTGTTTTAACAAAAAATGTAAAAAAAATTCAACTTAAAATCATTTGTGAGATTATAAAAGCATTTAAATTGAGTAATAGGCTTCCGAAGGAATGAATGACTACAAACGAACTTTTCTTATCAATGGATGGCTTTCGCTTCACGTTTGTCGAGGTAAACAATTAATTATAATATGTTTTAATCAAAAAATGTAAAAAAATTAAAATTAAATTCAATTATGAGATTATAAAATCATTTAAAACGATTAATAAGGCTTTCGTAGGCATCAGTGACTATAAATGAACTTTTCCTGTCAGTAGATGGCTTTTGCTTCACGTTTCTCAAGGCAAACATTCAATTATAATCTGTTTTGACAAAAAATGTAAAAAAAATTAAACTTAAAATCATTTGTGAGATTATAAAAGCATTTAAATTGAGTAATAGGCTTCCGAAGGAATGAATCACTATAAACGAACTTTTCTTATCAATGGATGGCTTTCACTTCGCGTTACTCAAGGTAAACAATCAATTATAATCTGTTTTACTCAAAAAATGTAAAAACAATTCAAGTTGAATTCAATTATGAGATTATAAAACGATTCAAAGCGAGTAATAAAGCTTTTGCAGGCATGAGTGACTATAAATGAACTTTTCTTGTCAATGGATGGCTTTTGCTTCACGTTTCTCGACGTAAATATTCAATTAAAATATGTTCTAACAAAACAATGTAAAAAAATTCAGCTTAAAATCTTTGTGAGATTATAAAGGCATTTAAATCGAGTAATAGGCTTCCGAATGAATGAATGACCACAAACGAACTTTTCTTATCAATGGATGGCTTTCGCTTCATGTTACTCGAGGTAAAATATCAATTATAATCTGTTTTACTCAAAAAATGTAAAAAAAATTCAAATTAAATTCAATTATGAGATTGTAAAACGATTTAAAGCGAGAAATAAGGCTTTTGCAGGCATGAGTGACTATAAATGAACTTTTCTTGTCAATGGATGGCTTTTGCTTTACGTTTCTCGACGTAAATATTCAATTATAATTTGTTCTAACAAAAAATGTAAAAAAATTTAGCTTAAAATCGTTTGTGCGATTATAAAGGCATTTAAATCGAGTAATAAGCTTTCGAAGGCATGAATGACTATAAACGAAATTCTCTTATCAATGGATGGCTTTCGCTTCACGTTTCCCGAGGTAAACAATCAATTATAATCTGTTTTAATAAAAAAATATAAAAAATTCAAATTAAATTCAATTATGGGATTATAAAAGCATTTAAAGCGAGTGATAAGGCTTTCATAGACATGAGTGACTATAAACGAACTTTTCTTATTAGTGGATGCCTTTCGCTTCACATTTCTCAAGGTAAGCAACTAATTACAATCTGTTTTAAACAACAAATGTAAAAAAATTGAAATTAAATTCAATTATGAGATTATAAAATCATTTAAAACGATTAATAAGGCTTTCGTAGGCATCAGTGACTATAAATGAACTTTTCCTGTCAGTGGATGGCTTTTGCATCACGTTTCTCAAGGCAAACATTCAATTATAATCTGTTTTAACAAAAAATGTAAAAAAAATTCAACTTAAAATCATTTGTGATATTATAAAAGCATTTAAATTGAGTAACAGGCTTCCGAAGGAATGAATGACTACAAACGAACTTTTCTTATTAATGGATAGCTTTCGCTTCACATTACTCGAGGCAAGCAATCAATTATAATCTGTTTTACTGAAAAAATGTAAAAAAAATTCAAATTAAATTCAATTATGAGATTATAAAACGATTTAAAACGAGTAATAAGGCTTTTGCAGGCAAGAGTGACTATAAATGAACTTTTCTTGTCAATGGATGGCTTTTGCTTCACATTTCTCAACGTAAATATTCAATTATAATATGTTCTAACAAAAAATGTAAAAAAATTCAGCTTCAAATCTTTTGTGAGATTATAAAGGCATTTAAATCGAGTAATAAGCTTCCGAAGGCATGAATGACTATAAACAAACTTTTCTTATCAATCAATTATAATATGTTTTAATCAAAAAATGCAAAAAATTCAAATTAAATTCAATTATGGGATTATAAAAGCATTTAAAGCGAGTGATAAGGCTTTCGTAGACATGAGTGACTATAAATGAACTTTTCTTATTAGTGGATGGCTTTCGCTTCACGTTTCCCGAGCTAAACAATTAACTATAATCTGTTTTAATCAAAAAATGTAAACAAATTCAAATTCAATTCAATTATGAGACTATAAAACCATTTTAAACGAGTAATAAGGCTTTCGTAGGCATGAGTGACTATAAATGAACTTTTCCTGTCAGTGGATGGCTTTTACTTCAGGTTTCTCAAGGAAAACAATCAATTATAATCTGTTTTAACAAAAAATGTAAAAAAAATTCAACTTAAAATCATTTGTGAGATTATAAAAGCATTTAAATTGAGTAATAGGCTTCCGAAGGAATGAATGACTACAAACGAACTTTTCTTATCAATGGATGGCTTTCGCTTCACGTTTGTCGAGGTAAACAATTAATTATAATATGTTTTAATCAAAAAATATAAAAAAATTAAAATTAAATTCAATTATGAGATTATAAAATCATTTAAAACGATTAATAAGGCTTTCGTAGGCATCAGTGACTATAAATGAACTTTTCCTGTCAGTAGATGGCTTTTGCTTCACGTTTCTCAAGGCAAACATTCAATTATAATCTGTTTTGACAAAAAATGTAAAAAAAATTAAACTTAAAATCATTTGTGAGATTATAAAAGCATTTAAATTGAGTAATAGGCTTCCGAAGGAATGAATCACTATAAACGAACTTTTCTTATCAATGGATGGCTTTCACTTCGCGTTACTCAAGGTAAACAATCAATTATAATCTGTTTTACTCAAAAAATGTAAAAACAATTCAAGTTGAATTCAATTATGAGATTATAAAACGATTCAAAGCGAGTAATAAAGCTTTTGCAGGCATGAGTGACTATAAATGAACTTTTCTTGTCAATGGATGGCTTTTGCTTCACGTTTCTCGACGTAAATATTCAATTAAAATATGTTCTAACAAAACAATGTAAAAAAATTCAGCTTAAAATCTTTGTGAGATTATAAAGGCATTTAAATCGAGTAATAGGCTTCCGAATGAATGAATGACCACAAACGAACTTTTCTTATCAATGGATGGCTTTCGCTTCATGTTACTCGAGGTAAAATATCAATTATAATCTGTTTTACTCAAAAAATGTAAAAAAAATTCAAATTAAATTCAATTATGAGATTGTAAAACGATTTAAAGCGAGAAATAAGGCTTTTGCAGGCATGAGTGACTATAAATGAACTTTTCTTGTCAATGGATGGCTTTTGCTTTACGTTTCTCGACGTAAATATTCAATTATAATTTGTTCTAACAAAAAATGTAAAAAAATTTAGCTTAAAATCGTTTGTGCGATTATAAAGGCATTTAAATCGAGTAATAAGCTTCCGAAGGCATGAATGACTATAAACGAAATTCTCTTATCAATGGATGGCTTTCGCTTCACGTTTCCCGAGGTAAACAATCAATTATAATCTGTTTTAATAAAAAAATATAAAAAATTCAAATTAAATTCAATTATGGGATTATAAAAGCATTTAAAGCGAGTGATAAGGCTTTCATAGACATGAGTGACTATAAACGAACTTTTCTTATTAGTGGATGCCTTTCGCTTCACATTTCTCAAGGTAAGCAACTAATTACAATCTGTTTTAAACAACAAATGTAAAAAAATTGAAATTAAATTCAATTATGAGATTATAAAATCATTTAAAACGATTAATAAGGCTTTCGTAGGCATCAGTGACTATAAATGAACTTTTCCTGTCAGTGGATGGCTTTTGCTTCACGTTTCTCAAGGCAAACATTCAATTATAATCTGTTTTAACAAAAAATGTAAAAAAAATTCAACTTAAAATCATTTGTGATATTATAAAAGCATTTAAATTGAGTAACAGGCTTCCGAAGGAATGAATGACTACAAACGAACTTTTCTTATTAATGGATAGCTTTCGCTTCACATTACTCGAGGCAAGCAATCAATTATAATCTGTTTTACTGAAAAAATGTAAAAAAAATTCAAATTAAATTCAATTATGAGATTATAAAACGATTTAAAACGAGTAATAAGGCTTTTGCAGGCAAGAGTGACTATAAATGAACTTTTCTTGTCAATGGATGGCTTTTGCTTCACATTTCTCAACGTAAATATTCAATTATAATATGTTCTAACAAAAAATGTAAAAAAATTCAGCTTCAAATCTTTTGTGAGATTATAAAGGCATTTAAATCGAGTAATAAGCTTCCGAAGGCATGAATGACTATAAACAAACTTTTCTTATCAATCAATTATAATATGTTTTAATCAAAAAATGCAAAAAATTCAAATTAAATTCAATTATGGGATTGTAAAAGCATTTAAAGCGAGTGATAAGGCTTTCGTAGACATGAGTGACTATAAATGAACTTTTCTTATCAGTGGATGGCTTTCGCTTCACGTTTCCCGAGCTAAACAATTAACTATAATCTGTTTTAATCAAAAAATGTAAACAAATTCAAATTCAATTCAATTATGAGACTATAAAACCATTTTAAACGAGTAATAAGGCTTTCGTAGGCATGAGTGACTATAAATGAACTTTTCCTGTCAGTGGATGGCTTTTACTTCAGGTTTCTCAAGGAAAACAATCAATTATAATCTGTTTTAACAAAAAATGTAAAAAAAATTCAACTTAAAATCATTTGTGAGATTATAAAAGCATTTAAATTGAGTAATAGGCTTCCGAAGGAATGAATGACTACAAACGAACTTTTCTTATCAATGGATGGCTTTCGCTTCACGTTTGTCGAGGTAAACAATTAATTATAATATGTTTTAATCAAAAAATGTAAAAAAATTAAAATTAAATTCAATTATGAGATTATAAAATCATTTAAAACGATTAATAAGGCTTTCGTAGGCATCAGTGACTATAAATGAACTTTTCCTGTCAGTAGATGGCTTTTGCTTCACGTTTCTCAAGGCAAACATTCAATTATAATCTGTTTTGACAAAAAATGTAAAAAAAATTCAACTTAAAATCATTTGTGAGATTATAAAAGCATTTAAATTGAGTAATAGGCTTCCGAAGGAATGAATCACTATAAACGAACTTTTCTTATCAATGGATGGCTTTCACTTCACGTTACTCAAGGTAAACAATCAATTATAATCTGTTTTACTCAAAAAATGTAAAAACAATTCAAGTTGAATTCAATTATGAGATTATAAAACGATTCAAAGCGAGTAATAAAGCTTTTGCAGGCATGAGTGACTATAAATGAACTTTTCTTATCAATGGATGGCTTTTGCTTCACGTTTCTCGACGTAAATATTCAATTAAAATATGTTCTAACAAAACAATGTAAAAAAATTCAGCTTAAAATCTTTGTGAGATTATAAAGGCATTTAAATCGAGTAATAGGCTTCCGAATGAATGAATGACCACAAACGAACTTTTCTTATCAATGGATGGCTTTCGCTTCATGTTACTCGAGGTAAAATATCAATTATAATCTGTTTTACTCAAAAAATGTAAAAAAAATTCAAATTAAATTCTATTATGAGATTGTAAAACGATTTAAAGCGAGAAATAAGGCTTTTGCAGGCATGAGTGACTATAAATGAACTTTTCTTGTCAATGGATGGCTTTTGCTTTACGTTTCTCGACGTAAATATTCAATTATAATTTGTTCTAACAAAAAATGTAAAAAAATTTAGCTTAAAATCGTTTGTGCGATTATAAAGGCATTTAAATCGAGTAATAAGCTTCCGAAGGCATGAATGACTATAAACGAAATTCTCTTATCAATGGATGGCTTTCGTTTCACGTTTCCCGAGGTAAACAATCAATTATAATCTGTTTTAATAAAAAAATATAAAAAATTCAAATTAAATTCAATTATGGGATTATAAAAGCATTTAAAGCGAGTGATAAGGCTTTCATAGACATGAGTGACTATAAACGAACTTTTCTTATTAGTGGATGCCTTTCGCTTCACATTTCTCAAGGTAAGCAACTAATTACAATCTGTTTTAAACAACAAATGTAAAAAAATTGAAATTAAATTCAATTATGAGATTATAAAATCATTTAAAACGATTAATAAGGCTTTCGTAGGCATCAGTGACTATAAATGAACTTTTCCTGTCAGTGGATGGCTTTTGCTTCACGTTTCTCAAGGCAAACATTCAATTATAATCTGTTTTAACAAAAAATGTAAAAAAAATTCAACTTAAAATCATTTGTGATATTATAAAAGCATTTAAATTGAGTAACAGGCTTCCGAAGGAATGAATGACTACAAACGAACTTTTCTTATTAATGGATAGCTTTCGCTTCACGTTACTCGAGGCAAGCAATCAATTATAATCTGTTTTACTGAAAAAATGTAAAAAAAATTCAAATTAAATTCAATTATGAGATTATAAAACGATTTAAAACGAGTAATAAGGCTTTTGCAGGCAAGAGTGACTATAAATGAACTTTTCTTGTCAATGGATGGCTTTTGCTTCACATTTCTCAACGTAAATATTCAATTATAATATGTTCTAACAAAAAATGTAAAAAAATTCAGCTTCAAATCTTTTGTGAGATTATAAAGGCATTTAAATCGAGTAATAAGCTTCCGAAGGCATGAATGACTATAAACAAACTTTTCTTATCAATCAATTATAATATGTTTTAATCAAAAAATGCAAAAAATTCAAATTAAATTCAATTATGGGATTATAAAAGCATTTAAAGCGAGTGATAAGGCTTTCGTAGACATGAGTGACTATAAATGAACTTTTCTTATCAGTGGATGGCTTTCGCTTCACGTTTCCCGAGCTAAACAATTAACTATAATCTGTTTTAATCAAAAAATGTAAACAAATTCAAATTCAATTCAATTATGAGACTATAAAACCATTTTAAACGAGTAATAAGGCTTTCGTAGGCATGAGTGACTATAAATGAACTTTTCCTGTCAGTGGATGGCTTTTACTTCACGCTTCTCAAGGCAAACAATCAATTATAATCTGTTTTAAGCAAAAATGTAAAAAAAGTTCAACTTAAAATCATTTGTGAGATTATAAAAGCATTTAAATTGAGTAACAGGCAACCGAAGGAATGAATGACTACAAACGAACTTTTCTTATGAATGGATAGCTTTCACTTCACATTACTCGAGGCAAACAATCAATTATAATCTGTTTTACTCAAAAAATGTAAAAAAAATTCAAATTAAATTCAATTATGAGATTATAAAACGATTCAAAACGAGTAATAAGGCTTTTGCAGGCAAGAGTGACTATAAATGAACTTTTCTTGTCAATGGATGGCTTTTGCTTCACGTTTCTTGACGTAAATATTCAATTAAAATATGTTCTAACAAAAAATGTAAAAAAATTCAGCTTAAAATCTTTGTGAGATTATAAAGGCATTTAAATCGAGTAATAGGTTTCCGAAGGAATGAATGACTACAAACGAACTTTTCTTATCAATGGATGGCTTTCGCTTCACGTTACTCGAGGCAAAATATCAATTATAATCTGTTTTACTCAAAAAATGTAAAAAAAATTCAAATTAAATTCAATTACGAGATTGTAAGACGATTTAAAGCGAGAAATAGGGCTTTTGCAGGCATGAGTGACTATAAATGAACTTTTCTTGTCAATGGATGGCTTTTGCTTTACGTTTCTCGACGTAAATATTCAATTATAATATGTTCTAACAAAAAATGTAAAAAAATTCAGCTTCAAATCTTTTGTGAGATCATAAAGGCATTTAAATCGAGTAATAAACTTCCGAAGGCATGAATGACTATAAACGAAATTTTCTTATCAATGGATGGCTTTCGCTTCACGTTTCCCGAGGTAAACAATCAATTATAATCTGTTTTAATCAAAAAATGTAAAAAATTTAAATTAAATTCAATTATGGGATTATAAAAGCATTTAAAGCGAGTGATAAGGCTTTCGTAGACATGAGTGATTATAAACGAACTTTTCTTATTAGTGGATGGCTTTGGCTTCACGTTTCTCGAGGTAAACAATTAATTATAATCTGTTTTAATCAAAAAATATAAAAAAATTAAAATTAAATTCAATTATGAGATTATAAAATCATTTAAAACGATTAATAAGGCTTTCGTAGTCATCAGTGACTATAAATGAACTTTTGCTGTCAGTGGATGGCTTTTGCTGCACGTTTCTCAAGGCAAACATTCAATTATAATCTGTTTTAACAAAAAATGTAAAAAAAATTCAACTTCAAATCATTTGTGAGATTATAAAAGCATTTAAATTGAGTAACAAGCTTCCGAATGAATGAATGACTACAAACGAACTTTTCTTATTAATGGATAGCTTTCGCTTCACATTACTCGAGGCAAACAATCAATTATAATCTGTTTTACTCAAAAAATGTAAAAAAAATTCAAATTAAATTCAGTTATGAGATTATAAAAAGATTTAAAACGAGTAATAAGGCTTTTGCAGGCAAGAGTGACTATAAATAAACTTTTCTTATCAATGGATGGCTTTTGCTTCACGTTTCTGGACGTAAATATTCAAATATAATATGTTCTAACAAAAAATGTAAAAAAATTCAGCTTCAAATCTTTTGTGAGATTATAAAGGCATTTAAATCGAGTAATAAGCTTCCGAAGGCATGAATGACTATAAACGAACTTTTCTTATCAATGGATGGCTTTCGCTTCACGTTTCTCGAGGTAAACAATCAATTATAATCTGTTTTAATCAAAAAAAGTAAAAAATTCAAATTAAATTCAATTATGGGATTATAAAAGCATTTAAAGCGAGTGATAAGGCTTTCGTGGACATGAGTGACTATAAATGAACTTTTCTTACCAGTGGATGGCTTTCGCTTCACGTTTCCCGAGCTAAACAATTAATTATAATCTGTTTTAATCAAAAAATGTAAACAAATTCAAATTCAATTCAACTATGAGATTATAAAACCATTTTAAACGAGTAATAAGGCTTTCGTAGGCATGAGTGACTATAAATGAACTTTTCCTGTCAGTGGATGGCTTTTACTTCACGTTTCTCAAGGAAAACAATCAATTATAATCTGTTTTAACAAAAAATGTAAAAAAAATTCAACTTAAAATCATTTGTGAGATTATAAAAGCATTTAAATTGAGTAATAGGCTTCCGAAGGAATGAATGACTACAAACGAACTTTTCTTATCAATGGATGGCTTTCGCTTCACGTTTGTCGAGGTAAACAATTAATTATAATATGTTTTAATCAAAAAATGTAAAAAAATTAAAATTAAATTCAATTATGAGATTATAAATTCATTTAAAACGATTAATAAGGCTTTCGTAGGCATCAGTGACTATAAATGAACTTTTCCTGTCAGTTGATGGCTTTTGCTTCACGTTTCTCAAGGCAAACATTCAATTATAATCTGTTTTGACAAAAAATGTAAAAAAAATTCAACTTAAAATCATTTGTGAGATTATAAAAGCATTTAAATTGAGTAATAGGCTTCCGAAGGAATGAATGACTATAAACGAACTTTTCTTATCAATGGATGGCTTTCACTTCGCGTTACTCAAGGTAAACAATCAATTATAATCTGTTTTACTCAAAAAATGTAAAAACAATTCAAGTTGAATTCAATTATGAGATTATAAAACGATTCAAAGCGAGTAATAAAGCTTTTGCAGGCATGAGTGACTATAAATGAACTTTTCTTGTCAATGGATGGCTTTTGCTTCACGTTTCTCGACGTAAATATTCAATTAAAATATGTTCTAACAAAACAATGTAAAAAAATTCAGCTTAAAATCTTTGTGAGATTATAAAGGCATTTAAATCGAGTAATAGGCTTCCGAATGAATGAATGACCACAAACGAACTTTTCTTATCAATGGATGGCTTTCGCTTCATGTTACTCGAGGTAAAATATCAATTATAATCTGTTTTACTCAAAAAATGTAAAAAAAATTCAAATTAAATTCAATTATGAGATTGTAAAACGATTTAAAGCGAGAAATAAGGCTTTTGCAGGCATGAGTGACTATAAATGAACTTTTCTTGTCAATGGATGGCTTTTGCTTTACGTTTCTCGACGTAAATATTCAATTATAATTTGTTCTAACAAAAAATGTAAAAAAATTTAGCTTAAAATCGTTTGTGCGATTATAAAGGCATTTAAATCGAGTAATAAGCTTCCGAAGGCATGAATGATTACAAACGAAATTCTCTTATCAATGGATGGCTTTCGCTTCACGTTTCCCGAGGTAAACAATCAATTATAATCTGTTTTAATAAAAATATATAAAAAATTCAAATTAAATTCAATTATGGGATTATAAAAGCATTTAAAGCGAGTGATAAGGCTTTCATAGACATGAGTGACTATAAACGAACTTTTCTTATTAGTGGATGCCTTTCGCTTCACATTTCTCAAGGTAAGCAACTAATTACAATCTGTTTTAAACAACAAATGTAAAAAAATTGAAATTAAATTCAATTATGAGATTATAAAATCATTTAAAACGATTAATAAGGCTTTCGTAGGCATCAGTGACTATAAATGAACTTTTCCTGTCAGTGGATGGCTTTTGCTTCACGTTTCTCAAGGCAAACATTCAATTATAATATGTTTTAACAAAAAATGTAAAAAAAATTCAACTTAAAATCATTTGTGATATTATAAAAGCATTTAAATTGAGTAACAGGCTTCCGAAGGAATGAATGACTACAAACGAACTTTTCTCATTAATGGATAGCTTTCGCTTCACGTTACTCGAGGCAAACAATCAATTATAATCTGTTTTACTCAAAAAATGTAAAAAAAATTCAAATTAAATTCAATTATGAGATTATAAAACGATTTAAAACGAGTAATAAGGCTTTTGCAGGCAAGAGTGACTATAAATGAACTTTTCTTGTCAATGGATGGCTTTTGCTTCACATTTCTCAACGTAAATATTCAATTATAATATGTTCTAACAAAAAATGTAAAAAAATTCAGCTTCAAATCTTTTGTGAGATTATAAAGGCATTTAAATCGAGTAATAAGCTTCCGAAGGCATGAATGACTATAAACAAACTTTTCTTATCAATCAATTATAATATGTTTTAATCAAAAAATGCAAAAAATTCAAATTAAATTCAATTATGGGATTATAAAAGCATTTAAAGCGAGTGATAAGGCTTTCGTAGACATGAGTGACTATAAATGAACTTTTCTTATCAGTGGATGGCTTTCGCTTCACGTTTCCCGAGCTAAACAATTAACTATAATCTGTTTTAATCAAAAAATGTAAACAAATTCAAATTCAATTCAATTATGAAACTATAAAACCATTTTAAACGAGTAATAAGGCTTTCGTAGGCATGAGTGACTATAAATGAACTTTTCCTGTCAGTGGATGGCTTTTACTTCACGCTTCTCAAGGCAAACAATCAATTATAATCTGTTTTAAGCAAAAATATAAAAAAAATTCAACTTAAAATCATTTGTGAGATTATAAAAGCATTTAAATTGAGTAACAGGCAACCGAAGGAATGAATGACTACAAACGAACTTTTCTTATGAATGGATAGCTTTCACTTCACATTACTCGAGGCAAACAATCAATTATAATCTGTTTTACTCAAAAAATGTAAAAAAAATTCAAATTAAATTCAATTATGAGATTATAAAACGATTCAAAACGAGTAATAAGGCTTTTGCAGGCAAGAGTGACTATAAATGAACTTTTCTTGTCAATGGATGGCTTTTGCTTCACGTTTCTTGACGTAAATATTCAATTAAAATATGTTCTAACAAAAAATGTAAAAAAATTCAGCTTAAAATCTTTGTGAGATTATAAAGGCATTTAAATCGAGTAATAGGCTTCCGAAGGAATGAATGACTACAAACGAACTTGTCTTATCAATGGATGGCTTTCGCTTCACGTTACTCGAGGCAAAATATCAATTATAATCTGTTTTACTCAAAAAATGTAAAAAAAATTCAAATTAAATTCAATTACGAGATTGTAAGACGATTTAAAGCGAGAAATAGGGCTTTTGCAGGCATGAGTGACTATAAATGAACTTTTCTTGTCAATGGATGGCTTTTGCTTTACGTTTCTCGACGTAAATATTCAATTATAATATGTTCTAACAAAAAATGTAAAAAAATTCAGCTTCAAATCTTTTGTGAGATCATAAAGGCATTTAAATCGAGTAATAAGCTTCCGAAGGCATGAATGACTATAAACGAAATTTTCTTATCAATGGATGGCTTTCGCTTCACGTTTCCCGAGGTAAACAATCAATTATAATCTGTTTTAATCAAAAAATGTAAAAAATTTAAATTAAATTCAATTATGGGATTATAAAAGCATTTAAAGCGAGTGATAAGGCTTTCGTAGACATGAGTGATTATAAACGAACTTTTCTTATTAGTGGATGGCTTTGGCTTCACGTTTCTCGAGGTAAACAATTAATTATAATCTGTTTTAATCAAAAAATATAAAAAAATTAAAATTAAATTCAATTATGAGATTATAAAATTATTTAAAACGATTAATAAGGCTTTCGTAGTCATCAGTGACTATAAATGAACTTTTGCTGTCAGTGGATGGCTTTTGCTGCACGTTTCTCAAGGCAAACATTCAATTATAATCTGTTTGAACAAAAAATGTAAAAAAAATTCAACTTCAAATCATTTGTGAGATTATAAAAGCATTTAAATTGAGTAACAGGCTTCCGAATGAATGAATGACTACAAACGAACTTTTCTTATTAATGGATAGCTTTCGCTTCACATTACTCGAGGCAAACAATCAATTATAATCTGTTTTACTCAAAAAATGTAAAAAAAATTCAAATTAAATTCAGTTATGAGATTATAAAAAGATTTAAAACGAGTAATAAGGCTTTTGCAGGCAAGAGTGACTATAAATAAACTTTTCTTATCAATGGATGGCTTTTGCTTCACGTTTCTGGACGTAAATATTCAAATATAATATGTTCTAACAAAAAATGTAAAAAAATTCAGCTTCAAATCTTTTGTGAGATTATAAAGGCATTTAAATCGAGTAATAAGCTTCCGAAGGCATGAATGACTATAAACGAACTTTTCTTATCAATGGATGGCTTTCGCTTCACGTTTCTCGAGGTAAACAATCAATTATAATCTGTTTTAATCAAAAAAAGTAAAAAATTCAAATTAAATTCAATTATGGGATTATAAAAGCATTTAAAGCGAGTGATAAGGCTTTCGTGGACATGAGTGACTATAAATGAACTTTTCTTACCAGTGGATGGCTTTCGCTTCACGTTTCCCGAGCTAAACAATTAATTATAATCTGTTTTAATCAAAAAATGTAAACAAATTCAAATTCAATTCAACTATGAGATTATAAAACCATTTTAAACGAGTAATAAGGCTTTCGTAGGCATGAGTGACTATAAATGAACTTTTCCTGTCAGTGGATGGCTTTTACTTCACGTTTCTCAAGGAAAACAATCAATTATAATCTGTTTTAACAAAAAATGTAAAAAAAATTCAACTTAAAATCATTTGTGAGATTATAAAAGCATTTAAATTGAGTAATAGGCTTCCGAAGGAATGAATGACTACAAACGAACTTTTCTTATCAATGGATGGCTTTCGCTTCACGTTTGTCGAGGTAAACAATTAATTATAATATGTTTTAATCAAAAAATGTAAAAAAATTAAAATTAAATTCAATTATGAGATTATAAATTCATTTAAAACGATTAATAAGGCTTTCGTAGGCATCAGTGACTATAAATGAACTTTTCCTGTCAGTTGATGGCTTTTGCTTCACGTTTCTCAAGGCAAACATTCAATTATAATCTGTTTTGACAAAAAATGTAAAAAAAATTCAACTTAAAATCATTTGTGAGATTATAAAAGCATTTAAATTGAGTAATAGGCTTCCGAAGGAATGAATGACTATAAACGAACTTTTCTTATCAATGGATGGCTTTCACTTCGCGTTACTCAAGGTAAACAATCAATTATAATCTGTTTTACTCAAAAAATGTAAAAACAATTCAAGTTGAATTCAATTATGAGATTATAAAACGATTCAAAGCGAGTAATAAAGCTTTTGCAGGCATGAGTGACTATAAATGAACTTTTCTTGTCAATGGATGGCTTTTGCTTCACGTTTCTCGACGTAAATATTCAATTAAAATATGTTCTAACAAAACAATGTAAAAAAATTCAGCTTAAAATCTTTGTGAGATTATAAAGGCATTTAAATCGAGTAATAGGCTTCCGAATGAATGAATGACCACAAACGAACTTTTCTTATCAATGGATGGCTTTCGCTTCATGTTACTCGAGGTAAAATATCAATTATAATCTGTTTTACTCAAAAAATGTAAAAAAAATTCAAATTAAATTCAATTATGAGATTGTAAAACGATTTAAAGCGAGAAATAAGGCTTTTGCAGGCATGAGTGACTATAAATGAACTTTTCTTGTCAATGGATGGCTTTTGCTTTACGTTTCTCGACGTAAATATTCAATTATAATTTGTTCTAACAAAAAATGTAAAAAAATTTAGCTTAAAATCGTTTGTGCGATTATAAAGGCATTTAAATCGAGTAATAAGCTTCCGAAGGCATGAATGATTACAAACGAAATTCTCTTATCAATGGATGGCTTTCGCTTCACGTTTCCCGAGGTAAACAATCAATTATAATCTGTTTTAATAAAAATATATAAAAAATTCAAATTAAATTCAATTATGGGATTATAAAAGCATTTAAAGCGAGTGATAAGGCTTTCATAGACATGAGTGACTATAAACGAACTTTTCTTATTAGTGGATGCCTTTCGCTTCACATTTCTCAAGGTAAGCAACTAATTACAATCTGTTTTAAACAACAAATGTAAAAAAATTAAAATTAAATTCAATTATGAGATTATAAAATCATTTAAAACGATTAATAAGGCTTTCGTAGGCATCAGTGACTATAAATGAACTTTTCCTGTCAGTGGATGGCTTTTGCTTCACGTTTCTCAAGGCAAACATTCAATTATAATATGTTTTAACAAAAAATGTAAAAAAAATTCAACTTAAAATCATTTGTGATATTATAAAAGCATTTAAATTGAGTAACAGGCTTTCGAAGGAATGAATGACTACAAACGAACTTTTCTCATTAATGGATAGCTTTCGCTTCACGTTACTCGAGGCAAGCAATCAATTATAATCTGTTTTACTGAAAAAATGTAAAAAAAATTCAAATTAAATTCAATTATGAGATTATAAAACGATTTAAAACGAGTAATAAGGCTTTTGCAGGCAAGAGTGACTATAAATGAACTTTTCTTGTCAATGGATGGCTTTTGCTTCACATTTCTCAACGTAAATATTCAATTATAATATGTTCTAACAAAAAATGTAAAAAAATTCAGCTTCAAATCTTTTGTGAGATTATAAAGGCATTTAAATCGAGTAATAAGCTTCCGAAGGCATGAATGACTATAAACAAACTTTTCTTATCAATCAATTATAATATGTTTTAATCAAAAAATGCAAAAAATTCAAATTAAATTCAATTATGGGATTATAAAAGCATTTAAAGCGAGTGATAAGGCTTTCGTAGACATGAGTGACTATAAATGAACTTTTCTTATCAGTGGATGGCTTTCGCTTCACGTTTCCCGAGCTAAACAATTAACTATAATCTGTTTTAATCAAAAAATGTAAACAAATTCAAATTCAATTCAATTATGAGACTATAAAACCATTTTAAACGAGTAATAAGGCTTTCGTAGGCATGAGTGACTATAAATGAACTTTTCCTGTCAGTGGATGGCTTTTACTTCACGCTTCTCAAGGCAAACAATCAATTATAATCTGTTTTAAGCAAAAATATAAAAAAAATTCAACTTAAAATCATTTGTGAGATTATAAAAGCATTTAAATTGAGTAACAGGCAACCGAAGGAATGAATGACTACAAACGAACTTTTCTTATGAATGGATAGCTTTCACTTCACATTACTCGAGGCAAACAATCAATTATAATCTGTTTTACTCAAAAAATGTAAAAAAAATTCAAATTAAATTCAATTATGAGATTATAAAACGATTCAAAACGAGTAATAAGGCTTTTGCAGGCAAGAGTGACTATAAATGAACTTTTCTTGTCAATGGATGGCTTTTGCTTCACGTTTCTTGACGTAAATATTCAATTAAAATATGTTCTAACAAAAAATGTAAAAAAATTCAGCTTAAAATCTTTGTGAGATTATAAAGGCATTTAAATCGAGTAATAGGCTTCCGAAGGAATGAATGACTACAAACGAACTTGTCTTATCAATGGATGGCTTTCGCTTCACGTTACTCGAGGCAAAATATCAATTATAATCTGTTTTACTCAAAAAATGTAAAAAAAATTCAAATTAAATTCAATTACGAGATTGTAAGACGATTTAAAGCGAGAAATAGGGCTTTTGCAGGCATGAGTGACTATAAATGAACTTTTCTTGTCAATGGATGGCTTTTGCTTTACGTTTCTCGACGTAAATATTCAATTATAATATGTTCTAACAAAAAATGTAAAAAAATTCAGCTTCAAATCTTTTGTGAGATCATAAAGGCATTTAAATCGAGTAATAAGCTTCCGAAGGCATGAATGACTATAAACGAAATTTTCTTATCAATGGATGGCTTTCGCTTCACGTTTCCCGAGGTAAACAATCAATTATAATCTGTTTTAATCAAAAAATGTAAAAAATTTAAATTAAATTCAATTATGGGATTATAAAAGCATTTAAAGCGAGTGATAAGGCTTTCGTAGACATGAGTGATTATAAACGAACTTTTCTTATTAGTGGATGGCTTTGGCTTCACGTTTCTCGAGGTAAACAATTAATTATAATCTGTTTTAATCAAAAAATATAAAAAAATTAAAATTAAATTCAATTATGAGATTATAAAATCATTTAAAACGATTAATAAGGCTTTCGTAGTCATCAGTGACTATAAATGAACTTTTGCTGTCAGTGGATGGCTTTTGCTGCACGTTTCTCAAGGCAAACATTCAATTATAATCTGTTTTAACAAAAAATGTAAAAAAAATTCAACTTCAAATCATTTGTGAGATTATAAAAGCATTTAAATTGAGTAACAAGCTTCCGAATGAATGAATGACTACAAACGAACTTTTCTTATTAATGGATAGCTTTCGCTTCACATTACTCGAGGCAAACAATCAATTATAATCTGTTTTACTCAAAAAATGTAAAAAAAATTCAAATTAAATTCAGTTATGAGATTATAAAAAGATTTAAAACGAGTAATAAGGCTTTTGCAGGCAAGAGTGACTATAAATAAACTTTTCTTATCAATGGATGGCTTTTGCTTCACGTTTCTGGACGTAAATATTCAAATATAATATGTTCTAACAAAAAATGTAAAAAAATTCAGCTTCAAATCTTTTGTGAGATTATAAAGGCATTTAAATCGAGTAATAAGCTTCCGAAGGCATGAATGACTATAAACGAACTTTTCTTATCAATGGATGGCTTTCGCTTCACGTTTCTCGAGGTAAACAATCAATTATAATCTGTTTTAATCAAAAAAAGTAAAAAATTCAAATTAAATTCAATTATGGGATTATAAAAGCATTTAAAGCGAGTGATAAGGCTTTCGTGGACATGAGTGACTATAAATGAACTTTTCTTACCAGTGGATGGCTTTCGCTTCACGTTTCCCGAGCTAAACAATTAATTATAATCTGTTTTAATCAAAAAATGTAAACAAATTCAAATTCAATTCAACTATGAGATTATAAAACCATTTTAAACGAGTAATAAGGCTTTCGTAGGCATGAGTGACTATAAATGAACTTTTCCTGTCAGTGGATGGCTTTTACTTCACGTTTCTCAAGGAAAACAATCAATTATAATCTGTTTTAACAAAAAATGTAAAAAAAATTCAACTTAAAATCATTTGTGAGATTATAAAAGCATTTAAATTGAGTAATAGGCTTCCGAAGGAATGAATGACTACAAACGAACTTTTCTTATCAATGGATGGCTTTCGCTTCACGTTTGTCGAGGTAAACAATTAATTATAATATGTTTTAATCAAAAAATGTAAAAAAATTAAAATTAAATTCAATTATGAGATTATAAATTCATTTAAAACGATTAATAAGGCTTTCGTAGGCATCAGTGACTATAAATGAACTTTTCCTGTCAGTTGATGGCTTTTGCTTCACGTTTCTCAAGGCAAACATTCAATTATAATCTGTTTTGACAAAAAATGTAAAAAAAATTCAACTTAAAATCATTTGTGAGATTATAAAAGCATTTAAATTGAGTAATAGGCTTCCGAAGGAATGAATGACTATAAACGAACTTTTCTTATCAATGGATGGCTTTCACTTCGCGTTACTCAAGGTAAACAATCAATTATAATCTGTTTTACTCAAAAAATGTAAAAACAATTCAAGTTGAATTCAATTATGAGATTATAAAACGATTCAAAGCGAGTAATAAAGCTTTTGCAGGCATGAGTGACTATAAATGAACTTTTCTTGTCAATGGATGGCTTTTGCTTCACGTTTCTCGACGTAAATATTCAATTAAAATATGTTCTAACAAAACAATGTAAAAAAATTCAGCTTAAAATCTTTGTGAGATTATAAAGGCATTTAAATCGAGTAATAGGCTTCCGAATGAATGAATGACCACAAACGAACTTTTCTTATCAATGGATGGCTTTCGCTTCATGTTACTCGAGGTAAAATATCAATTATAATCTGTTTTACTCAAAAAATGTAAAAAAAATTCAAATTAAATTCAATTATGAGATTGTAAAACGATTTAAAGCGAGAAATAAGGCTTTTGCAGGCATGAGTGACTATAAATGAACTTTTCTTGTCAATGGATGGCTTTTGCTTTACGTTTCTCGACGTAAATATTCAATTATAATTTGTTCTAACAAAAAATGTAAAAAAATTTAGCTTAAAATCGTTTGTGCGATTATAAAGGCATTTAAATCGAGTAATAAGCTTCCGAAGGCATGAATGATTACAAACGAAATTCTCTTATCAATGGATGGCTTTCGCTTCACGTTTCCCGAGGTAAACAATCAATTATAATCTGTTTTAATAAAAATATATAAAAAATTCAAATTAAATTCAATTATGGGATTATAAAAGCATTTAAAGCGAGTGATAAGGCTTTCATAGACATGAGTGACTATAAACGAACTTTTCTTATTAGTGGATGCCTTTCGCTTCACATTTCTCAAGGTAAGCAACTAATTACAATCTGTTTTAAACAACAAATGTAAAAAAATTAAAATTAAATTCAATTATGAGATTATAAAATCATTTAAAACGATTAATAAGGCTTTCGTAGGCATCAGTGACTATAAATGAACTTTTCCTGTCAGTGGATGGCTTTTGCTTCACGTTTCTCAAGGCAAACATTCAATTATAATATGTTTTAACAAAAAATGTAAAAAAAATTCAACTTAAAATCATTTGTGATATTATAAAAGCATTTAAATTGAGTAACAGGCTTTCGAAGGAATGAATGACTACAAACGAACTTTTCTCATTAATGGATAGCTTTCGCTTCACGTTACTCGAGGCAAGCAATCAATTATAATCTGTTTTACTCAAAAAATGTAAAAAAAATTCAAATTAAATTCAATTATGAGATTATAAAACGATTTAAAACGAGTAATAAGGCTTTTGCAGGCAAGAGTGACTATAAATGAACTTTTCTTGTCAATGGATGGCTTTTGCTTCACATTTCTCAACGTAAATATTCAATTATAATATGTTCTAACAAAAAATGTAAAAAAATTCAGCTTCAAATCTTTTGTGAGATTATAAAGGCATTTAAATCGAGTAATAAGCTTCCGAAGGCATGAATGACTATAAACAAACTTTTCTTATCAATCAATTATAATATGTTTTAATCAAAAAATGCAAAAAATTCAAATTAAATTCAATTATGGGATTATAAAAGCATTTAAAGCGAGTGATAAGGCTTTCGTAGACATGAGTGACTATAAATGAACTTTTCTTATCAGTGGATGGCTTTCGCTTCACGTTTCCCGAGCTAAACAATTAACTATAATCTGTTTTAATCAAAAAATGTAAACAAATTCAAATTCAATTCAATTATGAGACTATAAAACCATTTTAAACGAGTAATAAGGCTTTCGTAGGCATGAGTGACTATAAATGAACTTTTCCTGTCAGTGGATGGCTTTTACTTCACGCTTCTCAAGGCAAACAATCAATTATAATCTGTTTTAAGCAAAAATATAAAAAAAATTCAACTTAAAATCATTTGTGAGATTATAAAAGCATTTAAATTGAGTAACAGGCAACCGAAGGAATGAATGACTACAAACGAACTTTTCTTATGAATGGATAGCTTTCACTTCACATTACTCGAGGCAAACAATCAATTATAATCTGTTTTACTCAAAAAATGTAAAAAAAATTCAAATTAAATTCAATTATGAGATTATAAAACGATTCAAAACGAGTAATAAGGCTTTTGCAGGCAAGAGTGACTATAAATGAACTTTTCTTGTCAATGGATGGCTTTTGCTTCACGTTTCTTGACGTAAATATTCAATTAAAATATGTTCTAACAAAAAATGTAAAAAAATTCAGCTTAAAATCTTTGTGAGATTATAAAGGCATTTAAATCGAGTAATAGGCTTCCGAAGGAATGAATGACTACAAACGAACTTGTCTTATCAATGGATGGCTTTCGCTTCACGTTACTCGAGGCAAAATATCAATTATAATCTGTTTTACTCAAAAAATGTAAAAAAAATTCAAATTAAATTCAATTACGAGATTGTAAGACGATTTAAAGCGAGAAATAGGGCTTTTGCAGGCATGAGTGACTATAAATGAACTTTTCTTGTCAATGGATGGCTTTTGCTTTACGTTTCTCGACGTAAATATTCAATTATAATATGTTCTAACAAAAAATGTAAAAAAATTCAGCTTCAAATCTTTTGTGAGATCATAAAGGCATTTAAATCGAGTAATAAGCTTCCGAAGGCATGAATGACTATAAACGAAATTTTCTTATCAATGGATGGCTTTCGCTTCACGTTTCCCGAGGTAAACAATCAATTATAATCTGTTTTAATCAAAAAATGTAAAAAATTTAAATTAAATTCAATTATGGGATTATAAAAGCATTTAAAGCGAGTGATAAGGCTTTCGTAGACATGAGTGATTATAAACGAACTTTTCTTATTAGTGGATGGCTTTGGCTTCACGTTTCTCGAGGTAAACAATTAATTATAATCTGTTTTAATCAAAAAATATAAAAAAATTAAAATTAAATTCAATTATGAGATTATAAAATCATTTAAAACGATTAATAAGGCTTTCGTAGTCATCAGTGACTATAAATGAACTTTTGCTGTCAGTGGATGGCTTTTGCTGCACGTTTCTCAAGGCAAACATTCAATTATAATCTGTTTTAACAAAAAATGTTAAAAAAATTCAACTTCAAATCATTTGTGAGATTATAAAAGCATTTAAATTGAGTAACAAGCTTCCGAATGAATGAATGACTACAAACGAACTTTTCTTATTAATGGATAGCTTTCGCTTCACATTACTCGAGGCAAACAATCAATTATAATCTGTTTTACTCAAAAAATGTAAAAAAAATTCAAATTAAATTCAGTTATGAGATTATAAAAAGATTTAAAACGAGTAATAAGGCTTTTGCAGGCAAGAGTGACTATAAATAAACTTTTCTTATCAATGGATGGCTTTTGCTTCACGTTTCTGGACGTAAATATTCAAATATAATATGTTCTAACAAAAAATGTAAAAAAATTCAGCTTCAAATCTTTTGTGAGATTATAAAGGCATTTAAATCGAGTAATAAGCTTCCGAAGGCATGAATGACTATAAACGAACTTTTCTTATCAATGGATGGCTTTCGCTTCACGTTTCTCGAGGTAAACAATCAATTATAATCTGTTTTAATCAAAAAAAGTAAAAAATTCAAATTAAATTCAATTATGGGATTATAAAAGCATTTAAAGCGAGTGATAAGGCTTTCGTGGACATGAGTGACTATAAATGAACTTTTCTTACCAGTGGATGGCTTTCGCTTCACGTTTCCCGAGCTAAACAATTAATTATAATCTGTTTTAATCAAAAAATGTAAACAAATTCAAATTCAATTCAACTATGAGATTATAAAACCATTTTAAACGAGTAATAAGGCTTTCGTAGGCATGAGTGACTATAAATGAACTTTTCCTGTCAGTGGATGGCTTTTACTTCACGTTTCTCAAGGAAAACAATCAATTATAATCTGTTTTAACAAAAAATGTAAAAAAAATTCAACTTAAAATCATTTGTGAGATTATAAAAGCATTTAAATTGAGTAATAGGCTTCCGAAGGAATGAATGACTACAAACGAACTTTTCTTATCAATGGATGGCTTTCGCTTCACGTTTGTCGAGGTAAACAATTAATTATAATATGTTTTAATCAAAAAATGTAAAAAAATTAAAATTAAATTCAATTATGAGATTATAAATTCATTTAAAACGATTAATAAGGCTTTCGTAGGCATCAGTGACTATAAATGAACTTTTCCTGTCAGTTGATGGCTTTTGCTTCACGTTTCTCAAGGCAAACATTCAATTATAATCTGTTTTGACAAAAAATGTAAAAAAAATTCAACTTAAAATCATTTGTGAGATTATAAAAGCATTTAAATTGAGTAATAGGCTTCCGAAGGAATGAATGACTATAAACGAACTTTTCTTATCAATGGATGGCTTTCACTTCGCGTTACTCAAGGTAAACAATCAATTATAATCTGTTTTACTCAAAAAATGTAAAAACAATTCAAGTTGAATTCAATTATGAGATTATAAAACGATTCAAAGCGAGTAATAAAGCTTTTGCAGGCATGAGTGACTATAAATGAACTTTTCTTGTCAATGGATGGCTTTTGCTTCACGTTTCTCGACGTAAATATTCAATTAAAATATGTTCTAACAAAACAATGTAAAAAAATTCAGCTTAAAATCTTTGTGAGATTATAAAGGCATTTAAATCGAGTAATAGGCTTCCGAATGAATGAATGACCACAAACGAACTTTTCTTATCAATGGATGGCTTTCGCTTCATGTTACTCGAGGTAAAATATCAATTATAATCTGTTTTACTCAAAAAATGTAAAAAAAATTCAAATTAAATTCAATTATGAGATTGTAAAACGATTTAAAGCGAGAAATAAGGCTTTTGCAGGCATGAGTGACTATAAATGAACTTTTCTTGTCAATGGATGGCTTTTGCTTTACGTTTCTCGACGTAAATATTCAATTATAATTTGTTCTAACAAAAAATGTAAAAAAATTTAGCTTAAAATCGTTTGTGCGATTATAAAGGCATTTAAATCGAGTAATAAGCTTCCGAAGGCATGAATGATTACAAACGAAATTCTCTTATCAATGGATGGCTTTCGCTTCACGTTTCCCGAGGTAAACAATCAATTATAATCTGTTTTAATAAAAATATATAAAAAATTCAAATTAAATTCAATTATGGGATTATAAAAGCATTTAAAGCGAGTGATAAGGCTTTCATAGACATGAGTGACTATAAACGAACTTTTCTTATTAGTGGATGCCTTTCGCTTCACATTTCTCAAGGTAAGCAACTAATTACAATCTGTTTTAAACAACAAATGTAAAAAAATTAAAATTAAATTCAATTATGAGATTATAAAATCATTTAAAACGATTAATAAGGCTTTCGTAGGCATCAGTGACTATAAATGAACTTTTCCTGTCAGTGGATGGCTTTTGCTTCACGTTTCTCAAGGCAAACATTCAATTATAATATGTTTTAACAAAAAATGTAAAAAAAATTCAACTTAAAATCATTTGTGATATTATAAAAGCATTTAAATTGAGTAACAGGCTTTCGAAGGAATGAATGACTACAAACGAACTTTTCTCATTAATGGATAGCTTTCGCTTCACGTTACTCGAGGCAAGCAATCAATTATAATCTGTTTTACTCAAAAAATGTAAAAAAAATTCAAATTAAATTCAATTATGAGATTATAAAACGATTTAAAACGAGTAATAAGGCTTTTGCAGGCAAGAGTGACTATAAATGAACTTTTCTTGTCAATGGATGGCTTTTGCTTCACATTTCTCAACGTAAATATTCAATTATAATATGTTCTAACAAAAAATGTAAAAAAATTCAGCTTCAAATCTTTTGTGAGATTATAAAGGCATTTAAATCGAGTAATAAGCTTCCGAAGGCATGAATGACTATAAACAAACTTTTCTTATCAATCAATTATAATATGTTTTAATCAAAAAATGCAAAAAATTCAAATTAAATTCAATTATGGGATTATAAAAGCATTTAAAGCGAGTGATAAGGCTTTCGTAGACATGAGTGACTATAAATGAACTTTTCTTATCAGTGGATGGCTTTCGCTTCACGTTTCCCGAGCTAAACAATTAACTATAATCTGTTTTAATCAAAAAATGTAAACAAATTCAAATTCAATTCAATTATGAGACTATAAAACCATTTTAAACGAGTAATAAGGCTTTCGTAGGCATGAGTGACTATAAATGAACTTTTCCTGTCAGTGGATGGCTTTTACTTCACGCTTCTCAAGGCAAACAATCAATTATAATCTGTTTTAAGCAAAAATATAAAAAAAATTCAACTTAAAATCATTTGTGAGATTATAAAAGCATTTAAATTGAGTAACAGGCAACCGAAGGAATGAATGACTACAAACGAACTTTTCTTATGAATGGATAGCTTTCACTTCACATTACTCGAGGCAAACAATCAATTATAATCTGTTTTACTCAAAAAATGTAAAAAAAATTCAAATTAAATTCAATTATGAGATTATAAAACGATTCAAAACGAGTAATAAGGCTTTTGCAGGCAAGAGTGACTATAAATGAACTTTTCTTGTCAATGGATGGCTTTTGCTTCACGTTTCTTGACGTAAATATTCAATTAAAATATGTTCTAACAAAAAATGTAAAAAAATTCAGCTTAAAATCTTTGTGAGATTATAAAGGCATTTAAATCGAGTAATAGGCTTCCGAAGGAATGAATGACTACAAACGAACTTGTCTTATCAATGGATGGCTTTCGCTTCACGTTACTCGAGGCAAAATATCAATTATAATCTGTTTTACTCAAAAAATGTAAAAAAAATTCAAATTAAATTCAATTACGAGATTGTAAGACGATTTAAAGCGAGAAATAGGGCTTTTGCAGGCATGAGTGACTATAAATGAACTTTTCTTGTCAATGGATGGCTTTTGCTTTACGTTTCTCGACGTAAATATTCAATTATAATATGTTCTAACAAAAAATGTAAAAAAATTCAGCTTCAAATCTTTTGTGAGATCATAAAGGCATTTAAATCGAGTAATAAGCTTCCGAAGGCATGAATGACTATAAACGAAATTTTCTTATCAATGGATGGCTTTCGCTTCACGTTTCCCGAGGTAAACAATCAATTATAATCTGTTTTAATCAAAAAATGTAAAAAATTTAAATTAAATTCAATTATGGGATTATAAAAGCATTTAAAGCGAGTGATAAGGCTTTCGTAGACATGAGTGATTATAAACGAACTTTTCTTATTAGTGGATGGCTTTGGCTTCACGTTTCTCGAGGTAAACAATTAATTATAATCTGTTTTAATCAAAAAATATAAAAAAATTAAAATTAAATTCAATTATGAGATTATAAAATCATTTAAAACGATTAATAAGGCTTTCGTAGTCATCAGTGACTATAAATGAACTTTTGCTGTCAGTGGATGGCTTTTGCTGCACGTTTCTCAAGGCAAACATTCAATTATAATCTGTTTTAACAAAAAATGTAAAAAAAATTCAACTTCAAATCATTTGTGAGATTATAAAAGCATTTAAATTGAGTAACAAGCTTCCGAATGAATGAATGACTACAAACGAACTTTTCTTATTAATGGATAGCTTTCGCTTCACATTACTCGAGGCAAACAATCAATTATAATCTGTTTTACTCAAAAAATGTAAAAAAAATTCAAATTAAATTCAGTTATGAGATTATAAAAAGATTTAAAACGAGTAATAAGGCTTTTGCAGGCAAGAGTGACTATAAATAAACTTTTCTTATCAATGGATGGCTTTTGCTTCACGTTTCTGGACGTAAATATTCAAATATAATATGTTCTAACAAAAAATGTAAAAAAATTCAGCTTCAAATCTTTTGTGAGATTATAAAGGCATTTAAATCGAGTAATAAGCTTCCGAAGGCATGAATGACTATAAACGAACTTTTCTTATCAATGGATGGCTTTCGCTTCACGTTTCTCGAGGTAAACAATCAATTATAATCTGTTTTAATCAAAAAAAGTAAAAAATTCAAATTAAATTCAATTATGGGATTATAAAAGCATTTAAAGCGAGTGATAAGGCTTTCGTGGACATGAGTGACTATAAATGAACTTTTCTTACCAGTGGATGGCTTTCGCTTCACGTTTCCCGAGCTAAACAATTAATTATAATCTGTTTTAATCAAAAAATGTAAACAAATTCAAATTCAATTCAACTATGAGATTATAAAACCATTTTAAACGAGTAATAAGGCTTTCGTAGGCATGAGTGACTATAAATGAACTTTTCCTGTCAGTGGATGGCTTTTACTTCACGTTTCTCAAGGAAAACAATCAATTATAATCTGTTTTAACAAAAAATGTAAAAAAAATTCAACTTAAAATCATTTGTGAGATTATAAAAGCATTTAAATTGAGTAATAGGCTTCCGAAGGAATGAATGACTACAAACGAACTTTTCTTATCAATGGATGGCTTTCGCTTCACGTTTGTCGAGGTAAACAATTAATTATAATATGTTTTAATCAAAAAATGTAAAAAAATTAAAATTAAATTCAATTATGAGATTATAAATTCATTTAAAACGATTAATAAGGCTTTCGTAGGCATCAGTGACTATAAATGAACTTTTCCTGTCAGTTGATGGCTTTTGCTTCACGTTTCTCAAGGCAAACATTCAATTATAATCTGTTTTGACAAAAAATGTAAAAAAAATTCAACTTAAAATCATTTGTGAGATTATAAAAGCATTTAAATTGAGTAATAGGCTTCCGAAGGAATGAATGACTATAAACGAACTTTTCTTATCAATGGATGGCTTTCACTTCACGTTACTCAAGGTAAACAATCAATTATAATCTGTTTTACTCAAAAAATGTAAAAACAATTCAAGTTGAATTCAATTATGAGATTATAAAACGATTCAAAGCGAGTAATAAAGCTTTTGCAGGCATGAGTGACTATAAATGAACTTTTCTTGTCAATGGATGGCTTTTGCTTCACGTTTCTCGACGTAAATATTCAATTAAAATATGTTCTAACAAAACAATGTAAAAAAATTCAGCTTAAAATCTTTGTGAGATTATAAAGGCATTTAAATCGAGTAATAGGCTTCCGAATGAATGAATGACCACAAACGAACTTTTCTTATCAATGGATGGCTTTCGCTTCATGTTACTCGAGGTAAAATATCAATTATAATCTGTTTTACTCAAAAAATGCAAAAAAAATTCAAATTAAATTCAATTATGAGATTGTAAAACGATTTAAAGCGAGAAATAAGGCTTTTGCAGGCATGAGTGACTATAAATGAACTTTTCTTGTCAATGGATGGCTTTTGCTTTACGTTTCTCGACGTAAATATTCAATTATAATTTGTTCTAACAAAAAATGTAAAAAAATTTAGCTTAAAATCGTTTGTGCGATTATAAAGGCATTTAAATCGAGTAATAAGCTTCCGAAGGCATGAATGACTATAAACGAAATTCTCTTCTCAATGGATGGCTTTCACTTCACGTTTCCCGAGGTAAACAATCAATTATAATCTGTTTTAATAAAAAAATATAAAAAATTCAAATTAAATTCAATTATGGGATTATAAAAGCATTTAAAGCGAGTGATAAGGCTTTCATAGACATGAGTGACTATAAACGAACTTTTCTTATTAGTGGATGGCTTTCGCTTCACGTTTCCCGAGCTAAACAATTAACTATAATCTGTTTTAATCAAAAAATGTAAACAAATTCAAATTCAATTCAATTATGAGACTATAAAACCATTTTAAACGAGTAATAAGGCTTTCGTAGGCATGAGTGACTATAAATGAACTTTTCCTGTCAGTGGATGGCTTTTACTTCACGCTTCTCAAGGAAAACAATCAATTATAATCTGTTTTAAGCAAAAATGTAAAAAAAATTCAACTTAAAATCATTTGTGAGATTATAAAAGCATTTAAATTGAGTAACAGGCAACCGAAGGAATGAATGACTACAAACGAACTTTTCTTATGAATGGATAGCTTTCACTTCACATTACTCGAGGCAAACAATCAATTATAATCTGTTTTACTCAAAAAATGTAAAAAAAATTCAAATTAAATTCAATTATGAGATTATAAAATGATTCAAAACGAGTAATAAGGCTTTTGCAGGCAAGAGTGACTATAAATGAACTTTTCTTGTCAATGGATGGCTTTTGCTTCACGTTTCTTGACGTAAATATTCAATTAAAATATGTTCTAACAAAAAATGTAAAAAAATTCAGCTTAAAATCTTTGTGAGATTATAAAGGCATTTAAATCGAGTAATAAGCTTCCGAAGGAATGAATGACTACAAACGAACTTTTCTTATCAATGGATGGCTTTCGCTTCACGTTACTCGAGGCAAAATATCAATTATAATCTGTTTTACTCAAAAAATGTAAAAAAAATTCAAATTAAATTCAATTACGAGATTGTAAGACGATTTAAAGCGAGAAATAGGGCTTTTGCAAGCATGAGTGACTATAAATGAACTTTTCTTGTCAATGGATGGCTTTTGCTTTACGTTTCTCGACGTAAATATTCAATTATAATATGTTCTAACAAAAAATGTAAAAAAATTCAGCTTCAAATCTTTTGTGAGATCATAAAGGCATTTAAATCGAGTAATAAGCTTCGGAAGGCATGAATGACTATAAACGAAATTTTCTTATCAATGGATGGCTTTCGCTTCACGTTTCCCGAGGTAAACAATCAATTATAATCTGTTTTAATCAAAAAATGTAAAAAATTTAAATTAAATTCAATTATGGGATTATAAAAGCATTTAAAGCGAGTGATAAGGCTTTCGTAGACATGAGTGATTATAAACGAACTTTTCTTATTAGTGGATGGCTTTGGCTTCACGTTTCTCGAGGTAAACAATTAATTATAATCTGTTTTAATCAAAAAATGTAAACAAATTCAAATTCAATTCAATTATGAGATTATAAAACCATTTTAAACGAGTAATAAGGCTTTCGTAGGCATGAGTGACTATAAATGAACTTTTCCTGTCAGTGGATGGCTTTTACTTCACGTTTCTCAAGGAAAACAATCAATTATAATCTGTTTTAATAAAAAATGTAAAAAAAATTCAACTTAAAATCATTTGTGAGATTATAAAAGCATTTAAATTGAGTAATAGGCTTCCGAAGGAATGAATGACTACAAACGAACTTTTCTTATCAATGGATGGCTTTCGCTTCACGTTTGTCGAGGTAAACAATTAATTATAATATGTTTTAATCAAAAAATGTAAAAAAATTAAAATTAAATTCAATTATGAGATTATAAATTCATTTAAAACGATTAATAAGGCTTTCGTAGGCATCAGTGACTATAAATGAACTTTTCCTGTCAGTTGATGGCTTTTGCTTCACGTTTCTCAAGGCAAACATTCAATTATAATCTGTTTTGACAAAAAATGTAAAAAAAATTCAACTTAAAATCATTTGTGAGATTATAAAAGCATTTAAATTGAGTAATAGGCTTCCGAAGGAATGAATGACTATAAACGAACTTTTCTTATCAATGGATGGCTTTCACTTCACGTTACTCAAGGTAAACAATCAATTATAATCTGTTTTACTCAAAAAATGTAAAAACAATTCAAGTTGAATTCAATTATGAGATTATAAAACGATTCAAAGCGAGTAATAAAGCTTTTGCAGGCATGAGTGACTATAAATGAACTTTTCTTATCAATGGATGGCTTTCACTTCACGTTACTCGAGGCAAAATATCAATTATAATCTGTTTTACTCAAAAAATGTAAAAAAAATTCAAATTAAATTCAATTACGAGATTGTAAGACGATTTAAAGCGAGAAATAGGGCTTTTGCAAGCATGAGTGACTATAAATGAACTTTTCTTGTCAATGGATGGCTTTTGCTTTACGTTTCTCGACGTAAATATTCAATTATAATTTGTTCTAACAAAAAATGTAAAAAAATTTAGCTTAAAATCGTTTGTGCGATTATAAAGGCATTTAAATCGAGTAATAAGCTTCCGAAGGCATGAATGACTATAAACGAAATTCTCTTCTCAATGGATGGCTTTCGCTTCACGTTTCCCGAGGTAAACAATCAATTATAATCTGTTTTAATAAAAAAATATAAAAAATTCAAATTAAATTCAATTATGGGATTATAAAAGCATTTAAAGCGAGTGATAAGGCTTTCATAGACATGAGTGACTATAAACGAACTTTTCTTATTAGTGGATGCCTTTCGCTTCACATTTCTCAAGGTAAGCAACTAATTACAATCTGTTTTAAAAAACAAATGTAAAAAAATTGAAATTAAATTCAATTATGAGATTATAAAATCATTTAAAACGATTAATAAGGCTTTCGTAGGCATCAGTGACTATAAATGAACTTTTCCTGTCAGTGGATGGCTTTTGCTTCACGTTTCTCAAGGCAAACATTCAATTATAATCTGTTTTAACAAAAAATGTAAAAAAAATTCAACTTAAAATCATTTGTGATATTATAAAAGCATTTAAATTGAGTAACAGGCTTCCGAAGGAATGAATGACTACAAACGAACTTTTCTTATTAATGGATAGCTTTCGCTTCACATTACTCGAGGCAAGCAATCAATTATAATCTGTTTTACAGAAAAAATGTAAAAAAAATTCAAATTAAATTCAATTATGAGATTATAAAACGATTTAAAACGAGTAATAAGGCTTTTGCAGGCAAGAGTGACTATAAATGAACTTTTCTTGTCAATGGATGGCTTTTGCTTCACATTTCTCAACGTAAATATTCAATTATAATATGTTCTAACAAAAAATGTAAAAAAATTCAGCTTCAAATCTTTTGTGAGATTATAAAGGCATTTAAATCGAGTAATAAGCTTCCGAAGGCATGAATGACTATAAACAAACTTTTCTTATCAATCAATTATAATATGTTTTAATCAAAAAATGCAAAAAATTCAAATTAAATTCAATTATGGGATTATAAAAGCATTTAAAGCGAGTGATAAGGCTTTCGTAGACATGAGTGACTATAAATGAACTTTTCTTATCAGTGGATGGCTTTCGCTTCACGTTTCCCGAGCTAAACAATTAACTATAATCTGTTTTAATCAAAAAATGTAAACAAATTCAAATTCAATTCAATTATGAGACTATAAAACCATTTTAAACGAGTAATAAGGCTTTCGTAGGCATGAGTGACTATAAATGAACTTTTCCTGTCAGTGGATGGCTTTTACTTCACGCTTCTCAAGGAAAACAATCAATTATAATCTGTTTTAAGCAAAAATGTAAAAAAAATTCAACTTAAAATCATTTGTGAGATTATAAAAGCATTTAAATTGAGTAACAGGCAACCGAAGGAATGAATGACTACAAACGAACTTTTCTTATGAATGGATAGCTTTCACTTCACATTACTCGAGGCAAACAATCAATTATAATCTGTTTTACTCAAAAAATGTAAAAAAAATTCAAATTAAATTCAATTATGAGATTATAAAATGATTCAAAACGAGTAATAAGGCTTTTGCAGGCAAGAGTGACTATAAATGAACTTTTCTTGTCAATGGATGGCTTTTGCTTCACGTTTCTTGACGTAAATATTCAATTAAAATATGTTCTAACAAAAAATGTAAAAAAATTCAGCTTAAAATCTTTGTGAGATTATAAAGGCATTTAAATCGAGTAATAAGCTTCCGAAGGAATGAATGACTACAAACGAACTTTTCTTATCAATGGATGGCTTTCGCTTCACGTTACTCGAGGCAAAATATCAATTATAATCTGTTTTACTCAAAAAATGTAAAAAAAATTCAAATTAAATTCAATTACGAGATTGTAAGACGATTTAAAGCGAGAAATAGGGCTTTTGCAAGCATGAGTGACTATAAATGAACTTTTCTTGTCAATGGATGGCTTTTGCTTTACGTTTCTCGACGTAAATATTCAATTATAATATGTTCTAACAAAAAATGTAAAAAAATTCAGCTTCAAATCTTTTGTGAGATCATAAAGGCATTTAAATCGAGTAATAAGCTTCGGAAGGCATGAATGACTATAAACGAAATTTTCTTATCAATGGATGGCTTTCGCTTCACGTTTCCCGAGGTAAACAATCAATTATAATCTGTTTTAATCAAAAAATGTAAAAAATTTAAATTAAATTCAATTATGGGATTATAAAAGCATTTAAAGCGAGTGATAAGGCTTTCGTAGACATGAGTGATTATAAACGAACTTTTCTTATTAGTGGATGGCTTTGGCTTCACGTTTCTCGAGGTAAACAATTAATTATAATCTGTTTTAATCAAAAAATGTAAACAAATTCAAATTCAATTCAATTATGAGATTATAAAACCATTTTAAACGAGTAATAAGGCTTTCGTAGGCATGAGTGACTATAAATGAACTTTTCCTGTCAGTGGATGGCTTTTACTTCACGTTTCTCAAGGAAAACAATCAATTATAATCTGTTTTAATAAAAAATGTAAAAAAAATTCAACTTAAAATCATTTGTGAGATTATAAAAGCATTTAAATTGAGTAATAGGCTTCCGAAGGAATGAATGACTACAAACGAACTTTTCTTATCAATGGATGGCTTTCGCTTCACGTTTGTCGAGGTAAACAATTAATTATAATATGTTTTAATCAAAAAATGTAAAAAAATTAAAATTAAATTCAATTATGAGATTATAAATTCATTTAAAACGATTAATAAGGCTTTCGTAGGCATCAGTGACTATAAATGAACTTTTCCTGTCAGTTGATGGCTTTTGCTTCACGTTTCTCAAGGCAAACATTCAATTATAATCTGTTTTGACAAAAAATGTAAAAAAAATTCAACTTAAAATCATTTGTGAGATTATAAAAGCATTTAAATTGAGTAATAGGCTTCCGAAGGAATGAATGACTATAAACGAACTTTTCTTATCAATGGATGGCTTTCACTTCACGTTACTCAAGGTAAACAATCAATTATAATCTGTTTTACTCAAAAAATGTAAAAACAATTCAAGTTGAATTCAATTATGAGATTATAAAACGATTCAAAGCGAGTAATAAAGCTTTTGCAGGCATGAGTGACTATAAATGAACTTTTCTTGTCAATGGATGGCTTTTGCTTCACGTTTCTCGACGTAAATATTCAATTAAAATATGTTCTAACAAAACAATGTAAAAAAATTCAGCTTAAAATCTTTGTGAGATTATAAAGGCATTTAAATCGAGTAATAGGCTTCCGAATGAATGAATGACCACAAACGAACTTTTCTTATCAATGGATGGCTTTCGCTTCATGTTACTCGAGGTAAAATATCAATTATAATCTGTTTTACTCAAAAAATGTAAAAAAAATTCAAATTAAATTCAATTATGAGATTGTAAAACGATTTAAAGCGAGAAATAAGGCTTTTGCAGGCATGAGTGACTATAAATGAACTTTTCTTATCAATGGATGGCTTTTGCTTTACGTTTCTCAACGTAAATATTCAATTATAATTTGTTCTAACAAAAAATGTAAAAAAATTTAGCTTAAAATCGTTTGTGCGATTATAAAGGCATTTAAATCGAGTAATAAGCTTCCGAAGGCATGAATGACTATAAACGAAATTCTCTTATCAATGGATGGCTTTCGCTTCACGTTTCCCGAGGTAAACAATCAATTATAATCTGTTTTAATAAAAAAATATAAAAAATTCAAATTAAATTCAATTATGGGATTATAAAAGCATTTAAAGCGAGTGATAAGGCTTTCATAGACATGAGTGACTATAAACGAACTTTTCTTATTAGTGGATGCCTTTCGCTTCACATTTCTCAAGGTAAGCAACTAATTACAATCTGTTTTAAACAACAAATGTAAAAAAATTGAAATTAAATTCAATTATGAGATTATAAAATCATTTAAAACGATTAATAAGGCTTTCGTAGGCATCAGTGACTATAAATGAACTTTTCCTGTCAGTGGATGGCTTTTACTTCACGCTTCTCAAGGCAAACAATCAATTATAATCTGTTTTAAGCAAAAATGTAAAAAAAATTCAACTTAAAATCATTTGTGAGATTATAAAAGCATTTAAATTGAGTAACAGGCTTCCGAAAGAATGAATGACTACAAACGAACTTTTCTTATTAATGGATAGCTTTCGCTTCACATTACTCGAGGAAAGCAATCAATTATAATCTGTTTTATTGAAAAAATGTAAAAAAAATTCAAATTAAATTCAATTATGAGATTATAAAACGATTTAAAACGAGTAATAAGGCTTTTGCAGGCATGAGTGACTATAAATGAACTTTTCTTGTCAATGGATGGCTTTTGCTTCAAATTTCTCAACGTAAATATTCAATTATAATATGTTCTAACAAAAAATGTAAAAAAAATCAGCTTCAAATCTTTTGTGAGATTATAAAGGCATTTAAATCGAGTAATAAGCTTCCGAAGGCATGAATGACTATAAACGAACTTTTCTTATCAATGGATGGCTTTCGCTTCACGTTTCTCGAGGTAAACATTCAATTACAATTTGTTTTAATCAAAAAATGTAAAAAATTCAAATTAAATTCAATTATAGGATTATAAAAGCATTTTAAGCAAGTGATAAGGCTTTCGTAGACATTAGTGACTATAAATGAACTTTTCTTATCAATGGATGACTTTCGCTTCACGTTTGCCGGGCTAAACAATTAATTATAATATGTTTTAATCAAAAAATGTGAACAAATTCAAATTAAATTCAATTATGAGATTATAAAACCATTTTAAACGAGTAATAAGGCTTTCGTAGGCATGAGTGACTATAAATGAACTTTTCCTGTCAGTGGATGGCTTTTACTTCACGTTTCTCAAGGCAAACAATCAATTATAATCTGTTTTAACAAAAAATGTAAAAAAAATTCAACTTAAAAGCAATTGTGAGATTATAAAAGCATTTAAATTGAGTAATAGGCTTCCGAAGGAATGAATGACTGCAAACGAACTTTTCTTATCAATTGATGGCTTTCGCTTCACGTTACTCAAGGCAAACAATCAATTATAATCTGTTTTGCTCAAAAAATGTAACAACAATTCAAGTTGAATTCAATTATGAGATTATAAAACGATTCAAAGCGAGTAATAAAGCTTTTGCAGGCATGAGTGACTATAAATGAACTTTTCTTGTCAATGGATGGCTTTTGCTTCACGTTTCTCGACGTAAATATTCAATTATAATATGTTCTAACAAAAAATGTAAAAAAATTCAGCTTAAAATCGTTTGTACGATTATAAAGGCATTGAAATCGAGTAATAAGCTTCCGAAGGCATGAATGACTATAAACGAACTTTTCTTGTCAAAGAATGGGTTTCGCTTCACGTTTCCCGAGGTAAACAATCAATTATAATCTGTTTTAATCAAAAAATGTAAAAAATTCGAATGAAATTCAATTCTGGGATTATAAAAGCATTTAAAGCGAGTGATAACGCTTTTGTAGACATGAGTGACTATAAACGAACTTTGCTTATTAGTGGATGGCTTTCACTTCACGTTTGTCGAGGTAAACAATTAATTATAATATGTTTTAATCAAAAAATGAAAAAAAATTGAAATTAAATTCAATTATGAGATTATAAAATCATTTAAAACGATTAATAAGGCTTTCGTAGGCATGAGTGACTATAAATGAACTTTTTCTGTCAGCGGATGGCTTTTGCTTCACGTTTCTCAAGGCAAACATTCAATTATAATCTGTTTTGACAAAAAATGTAAAAAAAATTCAACTTAAAATCATTTGTGAGATTATAAAAGCATTTAAATTGAGTAATAGGCTTCCGAAGGAATGAATGACTATAAACGAACTTTTCTTATCAATGGATGGCTTTCACTTCACGTTACTCAAGGCAAACAATCAATTATAATATGTTTTACTCAAAAAATGTAAAAAAAATTCAAATTAAAATCAATTATGAGAATATAAAATGATTTAAAACGAGTAACAAGGCTTTTGCAGGCATGAGTGACTATAAATGAACTTTTCTTGTCAAATGGCTTTTGCTTCACGTTTCTCGAGGTAAACAATCAATTATAATCTGTTTTAATCAAAAAATGTAAAAAATTCAAATTAAATTCAATTCTGAGATTATAAAAGCATTTAAAGCGAGTGATAACGCTTTCGTAGACATGAGTGACTATAAACGAACTTTTCTTATTAGTGGATGGCTTTTGCTTCACGTTTCTCGAGGTAACAATTAATTATAATATGTTTTAATCAAAAAATGAAAAAAATTGAAATTAAATTCAATTATGAGATTATAAAATTATTTAAAACGATTAATAAGACTTTCGTAGGCATGAGTGACTATAAATGAACCTTTCTTGTCAGTGGATGGCTTTTGCTTCACGTTTCTCAAGGTAAACGTTCAATTATAATCTATTTTAAAAAAAATGTAAAAAAAATTCAACTTAAAATCATTTGTGAGATTATAAAGGCATTTAAATCGAGTAATAGGCTTTCGAAGCAATGAGTGACTACAAACGAACTTTTCTTATCAATGGATGGCTTCTGCTTTATGTTACGCGAGGCAAACAATCAATTATAATTTGTTTTACTAAAAAAATGTAAAAAAAAATCAAATTAAATTCAATTATGAGATTATAAAACGATTTAAAGCGAGAAATAAGGCTTTTGCAGGCATGAGTGACTATAAATGAACTTTTCTTATCAATGGATGGCTTTTGCTTTACGTTTCCCGACGTAAATATTCAATTATAATTTGTTCTAACAAAAAATGTAAAAAAATTCAGCTTAAAATCGTTTGTGCGATTATAAAGGCATTTAAATCGAGTAATAAGCTTCCGAAGGCATGAATGACTATAAACGAAATTTTCTTATCAATGGATGGCTTTCGCTTCACGTTTCTCGAGGTAAACAATCAATTATAATATGTTTTAATCAAAAAATGTAAAAAATTCAAATTAAATTCAATTATGGGATTATAAAAGCATTTAAAGCGAGTGATAAGGCTTTCGTAGACATGAGTGACTATAAATGAACTTTTGTTATCAATGGATGGCTTTCGCTTCACGTTTCCCGAGCTAAACAATTAATTATAATATGTTTTAATCAAAAAATGTAAACAAATTCAAATTAAATTCAATTATGAGATTATAAAACCATTTTAAACAAGTAATAAGGTTTTCGTAGGCATGAGTGACTATAAATGAACTTTTCCTGTCAGTGGATGGCTTTTACTTCACGTTTCTAAAGGCAAACAATCAATTATAATCTATTTTAACAAAAAATGTAAAAAAAATTCAACTTAAAATCATTTGTGAGATTATAAAAGCATTTAAATTGAGTAATAGGCTTCCGAAGGAATGAATGACTGCAAACGAACTTTTCTTATCAATGGATGGCTTTCGCTTCACGTTACTCGAGGCAAACAATCAATTATAATCTGTTTTACTCAAAAAATGTAAAAACAATTCAAGTTGAATTCAATTATGAGATTATAAAACGATTCAAAGCGAGTAATAAAGCTTTTGCAGGCATGAGTGACTATAAATGAACTTTTCTTGTCAATGGATGGCTTTTGCTTCACGTTTCTTGACGTAAATATTCAATTATAATATGTTCTAACAAAAGATATAAAAAAAATTCAGCTTAAAATCGTTTGTGCGATTATAAAGGCATTTAAATCGAGTAATAAGCTTCCGAAGGCATGAATGACTATAAACGAAATTTTCTTATCAATGGATGGCTTTCGCTTCACGTTTCTCGAGGTAAACAATCAATTATAATATGTTTTAATCAAAAAATGTAAAAAATTCAAATTAAATTCAATTATGGGATTATAAAAGCATTTAAAGCGAGTGATAAGGCTTTCGTAGACATGAGTGACTATAAATGAACTTTTCTTATCAATGGATGGTTTTCGCTTCACGTTTCCCGAGCTAAACAATTAATTATAATATGTTTTAATCAAAAAATGTAAACAAATTCAAATTAAATTCAATTATGAGATTATAAAACCATTTTGAACAAGTAATAAGGTTTTCGTAGGCATGAGTGACTATAAATGAACTTTTCCTGTCAGTGGATGGCTTTTACTTCACGTTTCTAAAGGCAAACAATCAATTATAATCTATTTTAACAAAAAATGTAAAAAAAATTCAACTTAAAATCATTTGTGAGATTATAAAAGCATTTAAATTGAGTAATAGGCTTCCGAAGGAATGAATGACTGCAAACGAACTTTTCTTATCAATGGATGGCTTTCGCTTCACGTTACTCGAGGCAAACAATCAATTATAATCTGTTTTACTCAAAAAATGTAAAAACAATTCAAGTTGAATTCAATTATGAGATTATAAAACGATTCAAAGCGAGTAATAAAGCTTTTGCAGGCATGAGTGACTATAAATGAACTTTTCTTATCAATGGATGGCTTTTGCTTCACGTTTTTTGACGTAAATATTCAATTATAATATGTTCTAACAAAAGATATAAAAAAAATTCAGCTTAAAATCGTTTGTGCGATTATAAAGGCATTTAAATCGAGTAATAAGCTTCCGAAGGCATGAATGACTATAAACGAACTTTTCTTGTCAAAGAATGGCTTTCGCTTCACGTTTCCCGAGGTAAACAATAAATTATAATCTGTTTTAATCAAAAAATGTAAAAAATTCCAATTAAATTCAATTCTGGGATTATAAAAGCATTTAAAGCGAGTGATAACGCTTTCGTAGAAATGAGTGACTATAAACGAACTTTTCTTATTAGTGGATGGCTTTCGCTTCACGTTTGTCGAGGTAAACAATTAATTATAATATGTTTTAATCAAAAAATATAAAAAAATTGAAATTAAATTCAATTATGAGATTATAAAATCATTTAAAACGATTAATAAGGCTTTCGTAGGCATGAGTGACTATAAATGAACTTTTCCTGTCAGCGGATGGCTTTTGCTTCACGTTTTTCAAGGCAAACATTCAATTATAATCTGTTTTGACAAAAAATGTAAAAAAAATTCAACTTAAAATAATTTGTGAGATTATAAAAGCATTTAAATTCAGTAATAGGCTTCCGAAGGAATGAATGACTATAAACGAACTTTTCTTATCAATGGATGGCTTTCACTTCACGTTACTCAAGGCAAACAATCAATTATAATCTATTTTACTCAAAAAATGTAAAACAAATTCAAATTAAAATCAATTATGAGATTATAAAATGATTTAAAACGAGTAATAAGGCTTTTGCAGGCATGAGTGACTATAAATGAACTTTTCTTGTCAAAGAATTGCTTTTGCTTCACGTTTCTCGAGGTAAACAATCAATTATAATCTGTTTTAATCAAAAAATGTAAAAAATTCAAATTAAATTCAATTCTGGGATTATAAAAGCATTTAAAGCGAGTGATAACGCTTTCGTAGACATGAGTGACTATAAACGAACTTTTCTTATTAGTGGATGGCTTTTGCTTCACGTTTCTCGAGGTAACAATTAATTATAATATGTTTTAATCAAAAAATGAAAAAAATTGAAATTAAATTCAATTATGAGATTATAAAATCATTTAAAACGATTAATAAGACTTTCGTAGGCATGAGTGACTATAAATGAACTTTTCTTGTCAGTGGATGGCTTTTGCTTCACGTTTCTCAAGGCAAACGTTCAATTATAATCAGTTTTTAAAAAAATGTAAAAAAATTCAACTTAAAATCATTTGTGAGATTATAACGGCATTTAAATCGAGTAATAGGCTTTCGAAGGAATGAATGACTGCAAACGAACTTTTCTTATCAATGGATGGCTTCTTCTTTACGTTACGCGAGGCAAACAATCAATTATAATTTGTTTTATTACTAAAAAAATGTAAAAAAAATTCAAATTAAATTCAATTATGAGATTATAAAACGATTTAAACCGAGAAATAAGGCTTTTGCAAGCATAAGTGACTATAAATGAACTTTTCTTGTCAATGGATGGCTTTTCGTTTACGTTTCCCGACGTAAATATTCAATTATAATTTGTTCTAACAAAAAATGTAAAAAAATTCAGCTTAAAATCGTTTGTGAGATTATAAAGGCATTTAAATCGAGTAATAAGCTTCCGAAGGCATGAATGACTATAAACGAAATTTTCTTATCAATGGATGGCTTTCGCTTCACGTTTCTCGAGGTCAACAATCAATTATAATCTGTTTTAATCAAAAAAAGTAAAAAATTCAAATTAAATTCAATTATGGGATTATAAAAGCATTTAAAGCGAGTGATAAGGCTTTCGTAGACATGAGTGACTATAAATGAACTTTTCTTATCAATGGATGGCTTTCGCTTCACGTTTCCCGAGCTAAACAATGAATTATAATATGTTTTGATCAAAAAATGTAAACAAATTCAAATTAAATTCAATTATGAGATTATAAAACCATTTTAAACGAGTAATAAGGTTTTCGTAGGCATGAGTGACTATAAATTAACTTTTCCTATCAGTGGATGGCTTTTACTTCACGTTTCTCAAGGCAAACAATCAATTATAATCTATTTTTAAAAAAATGTAAAAAAAATTCAACTTAAAATCATTTGTGAGATTATAAAAGCATTTAAATTGAGTAATAGGTTTCCGAAGGAATGAATGACTGCAAACGAACTTTTCTTATCAATGGATGGCTTTCGCTTCACGTTACTCGAGGCAAACAATCAATTATAATCTGTTTTACTCAAAAAATGTAAAAACAATTCAAGTTGAATTCAATTATGAGATTATAAAACAATTCAAAGCGAGTAATAAAGCTTTTGCAGGCATGAGTGACTATAAATGAACTTTTCTTGTCAATGGATGGCTTTTGCTTCACGTTTCTCGACGTAAATATTCAATTATAATATGTTCTAACAAAAAATATAAAAAAAATTCAGCTTAAAATCGTTTGTACGATTATAAAGGCATTTAAATCGAGTAATAAGCTTCCGAAGGCATGAATGACTATAAACGAACTTTTCTTGTCAAAGAATGGCTTTCGCTTCACGTTTCCCGAGGTAAACAATCAATTATAATCTGTTTTAATCAAAAAATGTAAAAAATTCTAATTAAATTCAATTCTGGGATTATAAAAGCATTTAAAGCGAGTGATAACGCTTTCGTAGACATGAGTGACTATAAACGAACTTTTCTTATTAGTGGATGGCTTTCGCTTCACGTTTGTCGAGGTAAACAATTAATTATAATATGTTTTAATCAAAAAATGTAAAAAAATTGAAATTAAATTCAATTATGAGATTATAAAATCATTTAAAACGATTAATAAGGCTTTCGTAGGAATGAGTGACTATAAATGAACTTTTCCTGTCAGTGGATGGCTTTTGCTTCACATTTCTCAAGGTAAACATTCAATTATAATCTGTTTTGACAAAAAATGTAAAAAAAATTCAACTTAAAATCATTTGTGAGATTATAAAAGCATTTAAATTGAGTAATAGGCTTCCGAAGGAATGAATGACTATAAACAAACTTTTCTTATCAATGGATGGCTTTCACTTCATATTACTCAAGGCAAACAATCAATTATAATCTGTTTTACTCAAAAAATGTAAAAAAAATTCAAATTAAAATCAATTATGTAATTATAAAACGATTTAAAACGAGTAATAAGGCTTTTGCAGGCATAAGTGTCTATAAATGAACTTTTCTTGTCAAAGAATGGCTTTCGCTTCACGTTTCTCGAGGTAAACAATCAATTATAATCTGTTTTAATCAAAAAATATAAAAAATTCAAATTAAATTCAATTCTGGGATTATAAAAGCATTTAAAGCGAGTGATAACGCTTTCGTAGACATGAGTGACTATAAACGAACTTTTCTTATTAGTGGATGGCTTTCGCTTCACGTTTGTCCAGGTAAACAATTAATTATAATATGTTTTAATCAAAAAATGTAAAAAAATTGAAATTAAATTCAATTATGAGATTATAAAATCATTTAAAACGATTAATAAGGCTTTCGTAGGAATGAGTGACTATAAATGAACTTTTCCTGTCAGTGGATGGCTTTTGCTTCACATTTCTCAAGGCAAACATTCAATTATAATCTGTTTTGACAAAAAATGTAAAAAAAATTCAACTTAAAATCATTTGTGAGATTATAAAAGCATTTAAATTGAGTAATAGGCTTCCGAAGGAATGAATGACTATAAACAAACTTTTCTTATCAATGGATGGCTTTCACTTCATATTACTCAAGGCAAACAATCAATTATAATCTGTTTTACTCAAAAAATGTAAAAAAAATTCAAATTAAAATCAATTATGTGATTATAAAACGATTTAAAACGAGTAATAAGGCTTTTGCAGGCATAAGTGACTATAAATGAACTTTTCTTGTCAAAGAATGGCTTTCGCTTCACGTTTCTCGAGGTAAACAATCAATTATAATCTGTTTTAATCAAAAAATATAAAAAATTCAAATTAAATTCAATTCTGGGATTATAAAAGCATTTAAAGCGAGTGATAACGCTTTCGTAGACATGAGTGACTATAAACGAACTTTTCTTATTAGTGGATGGCTTTTGCTTCACGTTTCTAGAGGTAACAATTAATTATATTTTGTTTTAATCAAAAAATGTACAAAAATTGAAATTAAATTCAATTATGAGATTATAAAATCATTTAAAACGATTAATAAGGCTTTCGTAGGCATGAGTGACTATAAATGAACTTTTCCTGTCAGTGGATGGCTTTTGCTTCACGTTTCTGAAGGCAAACGTTCAATTATAATCTGTTTTAAAAAAAATGTAAAAAAAATTCACCTTAAAATCATTTGTGAGATTATAAAGGCATTTAAATTGAGTAATAGGCTTTCGACGGAATGAATGACTACAAACGAACTTTTCTTATCAATGGATGGCTTTTACTTTACGTTACGCGAGGCAAACAATCAATTATAATTTGTTTTACTAAAAAACTGTAAAAAAAATTCAAATTAAATTCAATTATGAGATTATAAAACGATTTAAAGCGAGTAATAAGGCTTTTGCAGACATGAGTGACTATAAATGAACTTTTCTTGTCAATGGATGGCTTTTGCTTCACGTTTCTCAGGGCAAATATTCAATTATAATATGATCTAACAAAAAATGTAAAAACATTCAGCTTAAAATCTTTTGTGAGATTATAAAGGCATTTAAATCGAGTAATAAGCTTCCGAAGGCATGAATGACCATAATTGAACTTTTCTTATCAATGGATGGCTTTCGCTTCATATTTCCCGAGGTAAACAATCAATTATAATCTATTTTAATCAAAAAATGTTAAAAATTCAAATTAAATTCAATTATGGGATTATAAAAGCATTTAAAGCGAGTGATAACGCTTTCGTAGATATAAGTGACTATAAATGAACTTTTCTTATCAATGGATGGCTTTCTCTTCACATTTCTCGAGGTAAACAATTAATTATAATTTGTTTTAATAAAAAAATATAAAAAAATTAAAATTAAATTCAATTATGAAATTTTAAAACCATTTAAAGCGAGTAATAAGGCTTTCGTAGGCATGAGTGATTATAAATGAACTTTTCTTATCACTGGATGGCTTTCGCTTCATGTTTCCCAAGCTAAACAATTAATTATAATCTATTTTAATCAAAAAATGTAAACAAATTCAAATTCAATTCAATTATTAGATTATTAAACCATTTTAAACGAGTAATAAGGCTTTCGTAGGCATGAGTGACTATAAATGAACTTTTCCTGTCAGTGGATGGCTTTTACTTCACGTTTCTCAAGGCAAACAATCAATTATAATCTGTTTTAACAAAAAATGTAAAAAAAATTCAACTTAAAATCATTTGTGAGATTATAAAAGCATTTAAATTGAGTAATAGGCTTCCGAAGGAATGAATGACTGCAAACGAACTTTTCTTATCAATGGATGGCTTTCGCTTCACGTTACTCGAGGCAAACAATCAATTATAATCTGTTTTACTCAAAAAATGTAAAAACAATTCAAATTGAATTCAATTATGAGATTATAAAACGATTCAAAGCGAGTAATAAAGCTTTCGTAGGCATAAGTGACTATAAATGAACTTTTCTTGTCAATGGATGGCTTTTGCTTCACGTTTCTCGACATGTAAATATTCAATTAAAATATGTTCTACCAAAAAATGTAAAAAAATTCAGCTTAAAATCTTTGTGAGATTATAAAGGCATTTAAATCGAGTAATAGGCTTCCGAAGGAATGAATGACTACGAACGAGCTTTTCTTATCAATGGATGGCTTTCGCTTCACGTTACTCAAGGTAAAATATCAATTATAATATGTTTTACTCAAAAAATGTAAAAAAAATTCAAATTAAATTCAATTATGAGATTATAAAACAATTTAAAGCGAGAAATAAGGCTTTTGCAGGCATGAGTGACTATAAATGAACTTTTCTTGTCAATGGATGGCTATTGCTTCACGTTTCTCGATGTAAATATTCAATTAAAATATGTTCTAACAAAAAATGTAAAAAAATTCAGCTTAAAATCTTTTGTGAGATTATAAAGGCATTTAAATCGAGTAATAAGCTTCCGAAGGCATAAATGACTATAAACGAACTTTTCTTGTCAAAGAATGGCTTTCGCTTCACGTTTCCTGAGGTAAACAATCAATTATAATCTGTTTTAATCAAAAAATGTAAAAAATTCGAACTAAATTCAATTCTGGGAGTATAAAAGCATTTAAAGCGAGTGATAACGCTTTCGTAGACATGAGTGACTATAAATAAACTTTTCTTATCATCGGTTGGCTTTCTCTTCACGTTTCCCGAGGTAAATAATTAATTATAATCTGTTTTAATCAAAAAATATAAAAAAAATAAAATAAAATTTAATTATTATATTATAAAACCATTTAAAGCGAGTAATAAGGCTTTCGTAGGCACAAGGGACTATAAATGAACTTTTCCTGTCAGTGGATGGCGTTTGCTTCACGTTTTTCAAGGCAAACGTTCAATTATAATCCGTTTTAACAAAAAATGTAAAAAAAATTCAGCTTAAAATCATTTGTGAGATTATAAAGGCAATTCAATTGAGTAATAGGCTTTCGAAGGAATGATTGACTACAAACGGACTTTTCTTATCAATGGATGGCTTTCGCTTCACGTTACTCAAGGCAAACAATTAATTATAATTTGTTTTAATCAAAAAATATAAAAAAATTTAAATTAAAATCAATTATGAGATTATAAAATCATTTAAAGCGAGTAATACGGCTTTCGTGGGCATGAGGGACTATAATCGAACTTTTCCTGTCAGTGGATGGCTTTTGCTTCACGTTTCTCAAGGCAAACGTTCAATTATAATCTGTTTTAAAAAAAATGTAAAAAAAATTCAACTTAAAATCATTTGTGAGATTATAAAGGCATTTAAATCGAGTAATAGGCTTTCGAAGGAATGAATGACTACAAACGAACTTTTCTTATCAATGGATGGCTTTTACTTTACGTTACGTGAGGCAAACAATCAATTATAATTTGTATTACTAAAAAAATGTAAAAAAAATTTAAATTAAATTCAATTATGAGATTATAAAACGATTTAAAGCGAGTAATAAGGCTTTTGCAGACATGAGTGACTATAAATGAACTTTTCTTGTCAATGGATGACTTTTGCTTCACGTTTCTCAGGGCAAATATTCAATTATAATATGATGTAACAAAAAATGTAAAAAAATTCAGCTTAAAATCTTTTGTGAGATTATAAAGGCCTTTAAATCGAGTAATAAGCTTCCGAAGGCATGAATGACCATAATTGAACTTTTCTTATCAATGGATGGCTTTCGCTTTACATTTCCCGAGGTAAACAATCAATTATAATATGTTTTAATCAAAAAATGTTAAAAATTCAAATTAAATTCAATTATGGGATTATAAAAGCATTTAAAGCGAGTGATAACGCTTTCGTAGACATAAGTGACTATAAATGGACTTTTCTTATCAATGGATGGCTTTTTCTTCTCGTTTCTCGAGGTAAACAATTAATTATAATTTGTTTTAATAAAAAAATATAAAAAAATTAAAATTAAATTCAATTATGAAATTTTAAAACCATTTAAAGCGATTAATAAGGCTTTCGTAGGAGCCTAGGCATAAGGGACTATAAATGAACTTTTCCTGTAATTGGATGGCATTTGCTTCACATTACTCAAGGTAAACATTAAATTATAATCTGTTTTGACAAAAAATGTAAAAAAATTCAACTTAAAATCATTTGTGAGATTATAAAAGCATTTAAATTGAGTAATAAGCTTCCGAAGGAATGAATGACTACAAACGAACTTTTCTTATCAATGGATGGCTTTCGCTTCACGTTACTCAAGGCAAACAATCAATTATAATCTGTTTTACTCAAAAAATGTAAAAAAAATTCAAATTAAAATCAGTTATGAGATTATAAAACGATTTAAAGCGAGTAATAAGGCTTTTGCAGGCATGAGTGACTATAAATGAACTTTTCTTGTCAATGGATGGCTTTTGCTTCACGTTTCTCGACGTAAATATTCAATTATAATATGCTCTAACAAAAAAATGTAAAAAAATTCATCTTAAAATCTTTTGAGAGATTATAAAGGCATTTAAAACGAGTAATAAGCTTTCGTAGGCATGAATGACTATAAACGAACTTTTCTTATCAATGGATGGCTTTCGCTTCACGTTTCCCGAGGTCAACAATCAATTATAATCTGTTTTAATCAAAAAATGTAAAAAATTCAAATTAAATTCAATTATGGGATTATGAAATCATTTAAAGCGAGTAATAAGGCTTTCGTAAGCATGAGTGACTATAAATAAATTTTTCTTAGCAATGGATGGCTTTAGCTTCATGTTTTCCAAGATAAACAATCAATTACAATCTGTTTTAATAAAAAAATGTAAACAAAATCAAATTAAATTTAATTATGCGATTATAAAAGCATTTAAAGCGAGTAATAAGGCTTTCGTAGCCATGAGTGACTATAAATGAACTTTTCTGGTCAATGGATGGCTTTTGCTTTACATTTCTTGAGGCAAGTATTCAATTATAATATGTTCTAACACAAAATATAAAAAAATTCAACTTAAAATCATTTATGAGATTATAAAGGCATTTAAATCGAGTAATAGGCTTCCGAAGGAATGAATGACTACAAACAAACTTTTCTTATCAATGGATGGCTTTCGCTTCACGTTAATCGAGGTAAAATATCAATTATAATCTGTTTTAGTGAAAAAATGTAAAAAAAATTCAAATTAAATTCAATTATGAGATTATAAAACGATTTAAAGCGAGTAATAAGGCTTTTGCAGGCTTGAGTGACTATAAATGAACTTTTCTTGTCAATGGATGGCTTTTGCTTCACGTTTCTCGACATAAATATTCAATTAAAATATGTTCTAACAAAAAAATGTAAAAAAATTCATCTTAAAATCTTTTGAGAGATTATAAAGGCATTTAAAACGAGTAATAAGCTTCCAAAGGCATGAATGACTGTAAACGAACTTTTCTTATCAATGGATGGCTTTCGCTTCACGTTTCCTGAGATAAATAATTAATTATAATCTGTTTTAATCAAAAAATGTAAAAAAGTTCAAATTAAATTCAATTATGAGAATATAAAACTATTTAAAACGAGTAATAAGGCTTTTGTAGGCATGAGTGACTATAAATGAACTTTTCCTGTCAGTGGATGGCTTTTGCTTCACGTTTCTCACATCAAACGTTCAATTATAATCTGTTTTAACAAAAAATGTAAAAAAAATTTAACTTAAAATCATTTGTGAGATTATAAAAGCATTTAAATTGAGTATTAGGCTTCCGAAGGAATGAACGACTACAAATGAACTTTTCTTATCAATGGATGGCTTTCACTTCACGTTACTCGAGGCAAACAATCAAGTATAATCTGTTTTACTCAAAAAATTTAAAAAAAATTCAAATTAAATTCAATTATGAGATTATAAAACGATTTAAAGCGAGTAATAAGGCTTTTGCAGGCATGAGTGACTATAAATGAACTTTTCTTGTCAATGGATGGCTTTTGCTTCACGTTTCTCGACATAAATATTCAATTAAAAATATGTTCTAACAAAAAATGTAAAAAAATTCAGCTTAAAATCTTTTGTGAGATTATAAAGGCATTTAAATCGAGTAATAAGCTTCCGAAGGCATGAATGACTATAAACGAACTTTTCTTGTCAATGGATGGCTTTCGCTTCACGTTTCTCGGGCTAAACAATCAATTATAATCTGTTTTTAATCAAAAAATGTAAAGAATTCGAACTAAATTCAATTCTGGGATTATAAAAGCATTTAAAGAAAGTGATAACGCTTTCGTAGACATGAGTAACTATAAATGAACTTTTCTTATCAATGGATGGCTTTCTCTTCACGTTTCTTGAGGTAAACAATTAATTATAATTTGTTTTAATCAAAAAATATTAAAAAATTAAAATTAAATTCAATTATTAGATTATAAAACCATTTAAAGCGAGTAATAAGGCTTTCGTAGGCACAAGGGACTATAAATGAACTTTTCCTGTCAGTGGATGGCGTTTGCTTCACGTTTCTCAAAGCAAACGTTCAATTATAATCTGTTTTAACAAAAAATGTAAAAAAAATTCAGCTTAAAATCATTTGTGAGATTATAAAGGCAATTGAATCGAGTAATAGGCTTCCGAAGGAATGATTGACTACAAACGGACTTTTCTTATCAATGGATGGCTTTCGCTTCACGTTACTCAAGGCAAACAATTAATTATAATCTGTTTTAATCAAAAAATATAAAAAAATTTAAATTCAATTCAATTATGAGATTATAAAATCATTTAAAGCGAGTAATAAGGCTTTTGTGGGCATGAGGGGCTATAATTGAACTTTTCCTATCAGTGGATGGCTATTGCCTCACGTTTTTCAAGGCAAACGTTCAATTATAATCTGTTTTTAAAAAAAATGTAAAAAAAATTCAACTTAAAATCTTTTATGAGATTATAAAGGCATTTAAATCGAGTAATAGGCTTTCGAAGGAATGAATGACTACAAACGAACTTTTCTTATCAATGGATGGCTTTTGCTTCACGTTACTTGAGGCAAACAATCAATTATAATTTATTTTACTAAAAAAATGTAAAAATATTCAAAGTAAATTCAATTACGAGATTATAAAAAGATTTAAAGCAAGTAGTAAGGCTTTTACAAGCATGAGTGACTATAAATAAACTTTTCTTATAAATGGATGGCTTTTGCTTCACGTTTCTCGACATAAATATTCAATTATAATATGTTCTAACAAAAAATGTAAAAAAATTCAGCTTAAAATCTTTTGTGAGATTATAAAGGCTTTTAAATCGAGTAATAAGCTTCCGAAGGCATGAATGACTATAAACGAGCTTTTCTTGTCAATGGATGGCTTTCGCTTCACGTTTCCCAAGATAAACAACCAATTATAATCTGTTTTAATCAAAAAATGTACAAAATTCGAACTAAATTCAATTCTGGGATTATAAAAGCATTTAAAGCGAGTGATAACGCTTTCGTAGACATGAGTAACTATAAATGAACTTTTCTTATCAATGGATGGCTTTCTCTTCACGTTTTCCGAGACAAACAATTAATTATAATTTGGTTTAACCAAAAAATGTAAAAAAATTTAAATTAAATTCAATTATGAGATTATAAAACCATTTAAAGCGAGTAATAAGGCTTTCGTAGGCATGAGGGACTATACTTGAAGTTTTCCTGTCAGTGGATGGCTTTTGCTTCACGTTTCTCAAGGCAAACGTTCAATTATAATCTGTTTTAACAAAAAATATAAACAAAATTCAACTTAAAATCATTTGTGAGATTATAAAGGCATTTAAATCAAGTAATAGGCTTTCGAAGGAATGAACGACTACAAACGAACTTTTCTTATCAATGGATGGCTTTCGCTTCTCGTTACTCGAAGTAAAATATCAATTATAATATGTTTTACTCAAAAAATGTAAAAACAATTCAAATTAAATTCAATTTTGAGATTATAAAACGATTTAAAGCGAGTAATAAGGTTGTTGCAGACATGAGTGTCTATAAATGAACTTTTCTTGTCAATCGATGGCTTTTACTTCACGTTTCTCGACGTAAATATTCAATCAAAATATGTTCTAACAAAAAATGTAAAAAAATTCAGCTTAAAATCTTTTGTGAGATTACAAAGGCATTTAAATCAAGTAATAAGCTTCCGAAGGCATGAATGACTATAAACGAACTTTTCTTTTCAATGGATGGCTTTCGCTTCACATTTCTCGAAGTAAACAATCAATTATAAACGTTTTTAATCAAAAAATGTAAAAAATTCGAACTAAATTCAATTCTGGGATTATAAAAGCATTTAAAGGGAGTGATAACGCTTTCGTAGACATGAGTGAATATAAATGGACTTTTCTTATCAATGGATGGCTTTCGCTTCACATTTTCCGAGGTAAACAATTAATTATAATCTGTTTTAATCAAAAAATGTAAACAAATTGAAATCAAATTCAATTATGAGATTATAAAATCATTTAAAACGATTAATAAGGCTTTCGTAGGCATGAGTGACTATAAATGAACTTTTCCTGTCAGTGGATGGCTTTTGCTTCACGTTTCTCAAGGCAAACGTTCAATTATAATCTGTTTAAAAAAAATGTAAAAAAAATTCACCTTAAAATCATTTGTGAGATTATAAAGGCATTTAAATCGAGTAATAGGCTTTCGAAGGAATGAATGACTACAAACGAACTTTTTTTATCAATGGATGGCTTTTGCTTCACGTTACTCGAGGCAAACAATCAATGATAATTTGTTTTACTAAAAAAATGTAAAAAAATTCAAATTCAATTCAATTACGAGAATATAAAACGATTTAAAGCGAGTAATAAGGCTTTTACAGGCATGAGTGACTATATCTGAACTTTTCTTATCAATGGATGGCTTTTGCTTCACGTTACTCGAGGCAAACAATCAATTATAATCTGTTTTACTCAAAAAATGTAAAAAAATTTCAAATTAAATTCAATTATGAGATTATAAAACGATTTAAAGCGAGTAATAAAGCTTTTGCAGGCATGAGTGACTATAAATGAACTTTTCTTATCAATGGATGGCTTTTGCTTCACGGTTCTCGACGTAAATATTCAATTATAATATGTTCTAACAAAAAATGTAAAAAACTTCAGCGTAAAATCTTTTGTGAGATTATAAAGGCATTTAAATCGAGTAATAAGCTTCCGAAGGCATGAATGACTATAAACGAACTTTTCTTATCAATGGATGGCTTTCGCTTCACGTTTCTCGAGGTAAACAATCAATTATAATCTGTTTTAATCAAAAAATGTAAAAAATTCAAACTAAATTCAATTCTGGGATTACATAAGCATTTAAAGCGAGTGATAACGCTTTCGTAGACATGAGTGACTATAAATGAACTTTTCTTATCAATGGATGGCTTTCTCTTCACGTTTCCCGAGGTAAACAATTAATTATAATTTGTTTTAATCAAAAAATATAAAAAAAATTAAAATTAAATTCAATTTTGAGGTTATAAACCCATTTAAAGCGAGTAATAAGGCTTTCGTAGGCACAAGAGACTATAAATGAACTTTTCCTGTCAGTGGATGACGTTTGCTTCACGTTTCTCAAGGCAAACGTTCAATTATAATTTGTTTTAACAAAAAATGCAAAACAAATTCAATTTAAAATCATTTGTGAGATTATAAAGGCAATTAAATCGAGTAATAGGCTTCCGAAGTAATGAATGACTACAAATGGACTTTTCTTATCAACGGATGGCTTTCGCTTCACATTTCCCGAGGTAAACAATTAATTATAATTTGTTTTAACCAAAAAATGTAAAAAATTGAAATCAAATTCAATTATGAGATTATAAAATCATTTAAAACGATTAATAAGGCTTTCGTTGGCATGAGTGAAGATAAATAAACTTTTCCTGTCAGTGGATGGCTTTTGCTTCACGTTTTTCAAAGCAAACGTTCAATTATAATCTGTTTTTAAAAAAAATATAAAAAAAACTCAACTTAAAATCATTTGTAAGATTATAAAGGCATTTAAATCGAGTAATAGGCTTTCGAAGGAATGAATGACTACAAACGAACTTTTCTTATCAATGGATGGCTTTTGCTTCATGTTACTAGAGGCAAACAATCAATTATAATTTATTTTAATAAAAAAATGTGAAAATTCAGTTACGACATTATAAAACGATTTAAAGCGAGTAATAAGGCTTTTACAAGCATGAGTGACTATCAATGAACTTTTCTTGTAAATGGATGGCTTTTGCTTCACGTTTCTCAAGGCAAATATTCAATTATAATATGATCTAACAAAAAATGTAAAAAAATTCAACTTAAAATCTTTTGTGAGATTATAAAGGCTTTTAAATCGAGTAATAAGCTTCCGAAGGCATGAATGACTATAAACGAACTTTTCTTGTCAATGGATGGCTTTCGCTTCACGTTTCTCGAGGTAAACAACCAATTATAATCTGTTTTAATCAAAAAAATGTACAAAATTCGAACTAAATTCAATTCTGGGATTATAAAAGCATTTAAAGCGAGTGATAATGCTTTCGTAGACATGAGTAACTATAAATGAACTTTTCTTATCAATGGATGAGTTTTTCTTCACGTTTCCCGAGACAAACAATTAATTATAATATGGTTTAATCAAAAAATATAAAAAAATTTAAATTAAATTCAATTATGAGATTATAAAACCATTTAAAGCGAGTAATAAGGCTTTCGTAGGCATGAGGGACTATAATTGAAGTTTTCCTGTCAGTGGATAGCTTTTGCTTCACGTTTCTCAAGGCAAACGTTCAATTATAATCTGTTTTAACAAAAAATATAAACAAAATTCAACTTAAAATCATTTGTGAGATTATAAAGGCATTTAAATCAAATAATAGGCTTTCGAAGGAATGAACGACCACACACGAACTTTTCTTATCAATGGATGGCTTTCGCTTCACGTTACTCAAGGTAAAATATCAATTATAATCTGTTTTACTCAAAAAATGTAAAAAAAATTGAAATTAAATTCAATTATGAGATTATAAAACGATTTAAAGCGAGTAATAAGGCTGTTGCAGAAATGAGTGTCTATAAATGAACTTTTCTTGCCAATGGATGGGTTTTGCTTCACGTTTCTCGTAGTAAATATTCAATCAAAATATGTTCTAACAAAAAATGTAAAAAAATTCAACTTAAAATGTTTTGTGAGATTATGAAGGCATTTAAATCAAGTAATAAGCTTCTGAAGGCAGCTTTGACTATAAACGAACTTTTCTTTTCAATGGATGGCTTTCGCTTAACGTTTCCAGAGGTAAACAACCAATTATAATTTGTTTTAATCAAAAAATGTAAAAAATTCGAACTAAATTCAATTATGGGATTATAAAAGCATTTAAAGCGAGTGATAACGCTTTCGTAGACATGAGTGACTATAAATGAACTTTTCTTATCAATGGATGGCTTTCTCTTCACGTTTCCCCAGGTAAATATTTAATTATAATTTGTTTTAATAAAACAATATAAAAAAATTAAAATTAAATTAAATTATTATATTATAAAACCATTTAAAGCGAGTAATAAGGCTTTCGTAGGCACAAGGGACTATAAATGAACTTTTCCTGTCAGTGGATGGCGTTTGCTTCACGTTTCTCAAGGAAAACGTTCAATTATAATATGTTTTAACAAAAAATATAAAAAAAATTCAGTTTAAAATCATTTGTGAGATTATAAAGGCAATTGAATCGAGTAATAGGCTTCCGAAGGAATGATTGACTAAAAACGGACTTTTCTTATCAATGGATGGCTTTCGCTTCACGTTACTCAAGGCAAACAATTAATTATAATCTGTTTTAATCAAAAAATGTAAAAAAATTTAAATTAAATTCAATTATGAGATTACAAAATCATTTAAAGCGAGTAATAAGGCTTTCGTGGGCATAAGGGACTATAATTGAACTTTTCCTATCAGTGGATGGCTTTTGCTTCACGTTTCTAAAGGCAAACGTTCAATTATAATCTGTGTTTAAAAAAAATGTAAAAAAAATTCAACTTAAAATCATTTGTAAGATTATAAAGGCATTTAAATCGAGTAATAGGCTTTCGAAGGAATGAATGACTACAAACGAACTTTTCTTATCAATGGATGGCTTTTGCTTCACGTTACTGGAGGCAAACAATCAATTATAATTTATTTTACTAAAAAAATATAAAAAAATTCAAATTAAATTCAATTACGAGATTATGAAACGATTTAAAGCGCGTAATAAGGCTTTTACAAGCATGAGTGACTATAAATGAACTTTTCTTGTAAATGGATGGCTTTTGCTTCACGTTTCTCAAGGCAAATATTCAATTATAATTAAATTCAATTATGACTACAAATGGAATTTTCTTATCAATGGATGGCTTTCGCTTCACATTTCCCGAGGTAAACAATTAATTATAATCTGTTTTAATCAAAAAATGTAAAAAAATTGAAATCAAATTCAATTATGAGATTATAAAATCATTTAAAACGATTAATAAGGCTTTCGTAGGCATGAGTGACTATAAATGAACTTTTCCTGTCAGTGGATGGCTTTTGCTTCACGTTTCTCAAGGCAAACGTTCAATTATAATCTGTTTAAAAAAAATGTAAAAAAAAATTCACCTTAAAATCATTTGTGAGATTATAAAGGCATTTAAATCGAGTAATAGGCTTTCGAAGGAATGAATGACTACAAACGAACTTTTCTTATCAATGGATGGCTTTTGCTTCACGTTACTCGAGGCAAACAATCAATGATAATTTGTTTTACTAAAAAAATGTAAAAAAATTCAAATTAAATTCAATTACGAGATTATAAAACGATTTAAAGCGAGTAATAAGGCTTTTATAGGCATGAGTGACTATAAATGAACTTTTCTTATCAATGGATGGCTTTTGCTTCTTGTTACTTGAGGCAAACAATCAATTATAATCTGTTTTACTCAAAAAATGTAAAAAAATTTCAAATTAAATTCAATTATGAGATTATAAAACGATTTAAAGCGAGTAATAAAGCTTTTGTAGGCATGAGTGACTGTAAATAAACTTTTCTTATCAATGGATGGCTTTTGCTTCACGGTTCTCGACGTAAATATTCAATTATAATATGTTCTAACAAAAAATGTAAAAAACTTCAGCTTAAAATCTTTTGTGAGATTATAAAGGCATTTAAATCGAATAATAAGCTTCCGAAGGCATGAATGACTATAAACGAACTTTTCTTATCAATGGATGGCTTTCGCTTCACGTTTCTCGAGGTAAACAATCAATTATAATCTGTTTTAATCAAAAAATGTAAAAAATTCAAACTAAATTCAATTCTGGGATTACATAAGCATTTAAAGCGAGTGATAACGCTTTCGCAGACATGAGTGACTATAAATGAACTTTTCTTATCAATAGATGGCTTTCTCTTCACGTTTCTCGAGGTAATCAATTTATTATAATTTGTTTTAATCAAAAAATATAAAAAAATTAAAATTAAAATCAATTATGAGGTTATAAACCCATTTAAAGCGAGTAATAAGGCTTTCGTAGGCACAAGGGACTATAAATGAACTTTTCCTGTCAGTGGATGGCGTTTGCTTCACGTTTCTCAAGGCAAACGTTCAATTATAATTTGTTTTAACAAAAAATGCAAAACAAATTCAATTTCAAATCATTTGTGAGATTATAAAGGCAATTAAATCGAGTAATAGGCTTCCGAAGTAATGAATGACTACAAATGGACTTTTCTTATCAACGGATGGCTTTCGCTTCACGTTTCCCGAGGTAAACAATTAATTATAATTTGTTTTAATCAAAAACTGTAAAAAAATTGAAATCAAATTCAACTATGAGATTATAAAATCATTTAAAACGATTAATAAGGCTTTCGTAGGCGTGAGTAAAGATAAATAAACTTTTCCTGTCAGTGGATGGCTTTTGCCTGACGTTTTTCAAGGCAAACGTTCAATTATAATCTGTTTTTAAAAAAAATGTAAAAAAAAATTCAACTTAAAATCTTTTGTGAGATTATAAAGGCTTTTAAATCGAGTAATAAGCTTCCGAAGGCATGAATGACTATAAACGAACTTTTCTTGTCAATGGATGGCTGTCGCTTCACGTTTCTCGAGGTAAACAACCAATTATAATCTGTTTTAATCAAAAAATGTACAAAATTCGAACTAAATTCAATTATGGGATTATAAAAGCATTTAAAGCGAGTGATAACGCTTTCGTAGACATGAGTAACTATAAATGAACTTTTCTTATCAATGGATGGGTTTTTCTTCACGTTTCCCGAGACAAACAATTAATTATAATCTGGTTTAATCAAAAAATATAAAAAAATTTAAATTAAATTCAATTATGAGATTATAAAACCATTTAAAGCGAGTAATAAGGCTTTCGTAGGTATGAGGGACTATAATTAAAGTTTTCCTATTAGTGGATAGCCTTTGCTTCACGTTTCTCAAGGCAAACGTTCAATTATAATCTGTTTTAACAAAAAATATAAACAAAATTCAACTTAAAATCATTTGTGAGATTATAAAGGCATTTAAATCGAATAATAGGCTTTCGAAGGAATGAACTACTACAAACGAACTTTTCTTATCAATGGATGGCTTTTGCTTCACGTTACTCAAGGTAAAATATCAATTATAATCTGTTTTACTCAAAAAATGTAAAAAAAATTGAAATTAAATTCAATTATGAGATTAAAAAACGATTTAAAGCGAGTTATAAGGCTGTTGCAGAAATGAGTGTCTATAAATGAACTTTTCTTGCCAATGGATGGCTTTTGCTTCACGTTTCTCGTCATAAATATTCAATCAAAATATGTTGTAACAAAAAATGTAAAAAAATTCAGCTTAAAATGTTTTGTGAGATTATAAAGGCATTTAAATCAAGTAATAAGCTTCCGAAGGCATGAATGACTATAAACGAACTTTTCTTATCAATGGATGGCTTTCGCTTAACGTTTCCAGAGGTAAACAATCAATTATAATCTGTTTTAATAAAAAAATGTAAAAAATTCAAACTAAATTCAATTCTGGGATTATAAAAGCATTTAAAGCGAGTGATAACGCTTTGGTAGACATATGTGACTATAAATGAACTTTTCTTATCAATGGATGGCTTTTTCTTCACGTTTCTCGAGGTAAACAATTAATTATAATTTTTTTTAATAAAAAATATAAAAAAATTAAAATTAAATTCAATTATTATATTATAAAACCATTTAAAGCGAGTAATAAGGCTTTTGTAGGCACAAGGGACTATAAATAAACTTTTCCTGTCAGTGGATGGCGTTTGCTTCATGTTTCTCAAGGAAAACGTTCAATTATAATATGTTTTAACAAAAAATGTAAAAAAAATTCAGCTTAAAATCATTTGTGAGATTATAAAGGCAATTGAATCGAGTAATAGGCTTCCGAAGGAATGATTGACTACAAACGGACTTTTCTTATCAATGGATGGCTTTCGCTTTACGTTACTCAAGGCAAACAATTAATTATAATCTGTTTTAATCAAAAAATGTAAAAAAATTTAAATTAAACTCAATTATGAGATTATAAAATCATTTAAAGCGAGTAATAAGGCTTTCGTGGGCATAAGGGACTATAATTGAACTTTTCCTATCAGTGGATGGCTTTTGCTTCACGTTTCTCAAGGCAAACGTTCAATTATAATCTGTGTTTAAAAAAAATGTAAAAAAAATTCAACTTAAAATCATTTGTAAGATTATAAAGGCATTTAAATCGAGTAATAGGCTTTCGAAGGAATGAATGACTACAAACGAACTTTTCTTATCAATGGATGGCTTTTGCTTCACGTTACTCGAGGCAAACAATCAATTATAATTTATTTTACTAAAAAAATGTAAAAAAATTCAAATTAAATTCAATTACGAGATTATAAAACGATTTAAAGCGAGTAATAAGGCTTTTACAAGCATGAGTGACTATAAAAGAACTTTTCTTATCAATGGATGGCTTTCGCTTCACGTTTCTCGAGGTAAACAATCAATTATAATCTGTTTTAATCAAAAAATGTAAAAAATTCAAACTAAATTCAATTCTGGGATTACGTAAGCATTTAAAGCGAGTGATAACGCTTTCGTAGACATGAGTGACTATAAATGAACTTTTCTTATCAATGGATGGCTTTCTCTTCACGTTTCCCGAGGTAAACAATTAACTATAATTTGTTTTAATCAAAAAATATAAAAAATTAAAATTAAATTCAATTATGAGGTTATAAACCCATTTAAAGCGAGTAATAAGGCTTTCGTAGGCACAAGGGACTATAAATGAACTTTTCCTGTCAGTGGATGGCGTTTGCTTCACGTTTCTCATGGCAAACGTTCAATTATAATTTGTTTTAACAAAAAATGCAAAACAAATTCAATTTAAAGTCATTTGTGAGATTATAAAGGCAATTGAATCGAGTAATAGGCTTCCGAAGTAATGAATGACTACAAATGGACTTTTCTTATCAACGGATGGCTTTCGCTTCACGTTTCTCGAGGTCAACAATTAATTATAATTTATTTTAACCAAAAAATGTAAAAAAATTGAAATCAAATTCAATTATAAGATTATAAAATCATTTAAAACGATTAATAAGGCTTTCGTAGGCATGAGTGAAGATAAATAAACTTTTTCTGTCAGTGGATGGCTTTTGCCTCACGTTTTTCAAGGCAAACGTTCAATTATAATCTGTTTTTTAAAAAAAATGTAAAACAAATTTAACTTAAAATCATTTGTAAGATTATAAAGGCATTTAAATCGAGTAATAGGCTTCCGAAGGAATGAATGACTACAAACGAACTTTTCTTATCAATGGATGGCTTTTGCTTCACGTTACTCGAGGCAAACAATCAATTATAATTTATTTTACTAAAAAAATGTAAAAAAATTCAAATTAAATTCAATTACGAGATTATAAAACGATTTAAAGCGAGTAATAAGGCTTTTACAAGCATGGGTGACTATAAATGAACTTTTCTTGTAAATGGATGGCTTTTGCTTCACGTTTCTCAAGGCAAATATTCAATTATAATATGATCTAACAAAAAATGTAAAAAAATTCAACTTAAAATCTTTTGTGAGATTATAAAGGCTTTTAAATCGAGTGATAGGATTCCGAAGGCACGAATGACTATAAACGAACTTTTCTTTTCAATGGATGGCTTTCGCTTCACGATTCCAAAGGCAAACAATTAATTATAATCTGGTTTAATCAAAAAATGTAAAAAAATTTAAATTAAATTCAATTATGAGATTATAAAACCATTTAAAGCGAGTAATAAGGCTTTTGTAGGCACAAGGGACTATAAATAAACTTTTCCTGTCAGTGGATGGCGTTTGCTTCATGTTTCTCAAGGAAAACGTTCAATTATAATATGTTTTAACAAAAAATGTAAAAAAAATTCAGCTTAAAATCATTTGTGAGATTATAAAGGCAATTGAATCGAGTAATAGGCTTCCGAAGGAATGATTGACTACAAACGGACTTTTCTTATCAATGGATGGCTTTCGCTTCACGTTACTCAAGGCAAACAATTAATTATAATCTGTTTTAATCAAAAAATGTAAAAAAATTTAAATTAAACTCAATTATGAGATTATAAAATCATTTAAAGCGAGTAATAAGGCTTTCGTGGGCATAAGGGACTATAATTGAACTTTTCCTATCAGTGGATGGCTTTTGCTTCACGTTTCTCAAGACAAACGTTCAATTATAATCTGTGTTTAAAAAAAATGTAAAAAAAATTCAACTTAAAATCATTTGTAAGATTATAAAGGCATTTAAATCGAGTAATAGGCTTTCGAAGGAATGAATGACTACAAACGAACTTTTCTTATCAATGGATGGCTTTTGCTTCACGTTACTCGAGGCAAACAATCAATTATAATTTATTTTACTAAAAAAATGTAAAAAATTTCAAATTAAATTCAATTACGAGATTATAAAACGATTTAAAGCAAGTAATAAGGCTTTTACAAGCATGAGTGACTATAAAAGAACTTTTCTTATCAATGGATGGCTTTCGCTTCACGTTTCTCGAGGTAAACAATCAATTATAATCTGTTTTAATCAAAAAATGTAAAAAATTCAAACTAAATTCAATTCTGGGATTACGTAAGCATTTAAAGCGAGTGATAACGCTTTCGTAGACATGAGTGACTATAAATGAACTTTTCTTATCAATGGATGGCTTTCTCTTCACGTTTCTCGAGGTAAACAATTAACTATAATTTGTTTTAATCAAAAAATATAAAAAAATTAAAATTAAATTCAATTATGAGGTTATAAACCCATTTAAAGCGAGTAATAAGGCTTTCGTAGGCACAAGGGACTATAAATGAACTTTTCCTGTCAGTGGATGGCGTTTGCTTCACGTTTCTCATGGCAAACGCTCAATTATAATTGGTTTTAACAAAAAATGCAAAACAAATTCAATTTAAAGTCATTTGTGAGATTATAAAGGCAATTGAATCGAGTAATAGGCTTCCGAAGTAATGAATGACTATAAATGGACTTTTCTTATCAACGGATGGCTTTCGCTTCACGTTTCCCGAGGTAAATAATTAATTATAATTTATTTTAATCAAAAAATGTAAAAAAATTGAAATCAAATTCAATTATGAGATTATAAAATCATTTAAAACAATTAATAAGGCTTTCGTAGGCATGAGTGAAGATAAATAAACTTTTTCTGTCAGTGGATGGCTTTTGCCTCACGTTTTTCAAGGCAAACGTACAATTATAATCTGTTTTTAAAAAAAATGTAAATAAAATTCAACTTAAAATCATTTGTAAGATTATAAAGGCATTTAAATCGAGTAATAGGCTTTCGAAAGAATGAATGACTACAAACGAACTTTTCTTATCAATGGATGGCTTTTGCTTCACGTTACTCGAGGCAAAAAATCAATTACAATTTATTTTACTAAAAAAATGTAAAAAAATTCAAATTAAATTCAATTACAAGATTATAAAATGATTTAAAGCGAGTAATAAGGGTTTTACAAGCATGAGTGACTATCAATGAACTTTTCTTGTAAATGGATGGCTTTTGCTTCACGTTTCTCAAGGCAAATATTCAATTATAATATGATCTAACAAAAAATGTAAAAAAATTCAACTTAAAATCTTTTGTGAGATTATAAAGGCTTTTAAATCGAGTAATAAGCTTCCGAAGGCATGAATGACTATAAACGAACTTTTCTTGTCAATGGATGGCTTTCGCTTCACGTTTCTCGAGGTAAACAACCAATTATAATCTGTTTGAATCAAAAAATGTACAAAATTCGAACTAAATTCAATTCTGGGATTATAAAAGCATTTAAAGCGAGTGATAACGCTTTCGTAGACATGAGTAACTATAAATGAACTTTTCTTATCAATGGATGGGTTTTTCTTAACGTTTCCTGAGACAAAAAAAAATTATAGTCTGGTTTAATCAAAAAATATAAAAAAATTTAAATTAAATTCAATTATGAGATTATAAAACCATTTAAAGCGAGTAATAAGGCTTTCGTAGGCATGAGGGACAATAATTGAAGTTTTCCTATTAGTGGATAGCCTTTGCTTCACGTTTCTCAAGGCAAACGTTCAATTATAATCTGTTTTAACAAAAAATATAAACAAAATTCAACTTAAAATCATTTGTGAGATTATAAAGGCATTTAAATCGAATAATAGGCTTTCGAAGGAATGAACGACTACAAACGAACTTTTCTTATCAATGGATGGCTTTCGCTTCACGTTACTCGAGGTAAAATATCAATTATAATCTGTTTTACTCAAAAAATGTAAAAAAAATTGAAATTAAATTCAATTATGAGATTATAAAACGATTTAAAGCGAGTAATAAGGCTGTTGCAGAAATGAGTGTCTATAAATGAACTTTTCTTGCCAATGGATGGCTTTTGCTTCACGTTTCTTCTCGTAAATATTCAATCAAAATATGTTCTAAAAAAAAATGTAAAAAAATTCAGCTTAAAATGTTTTGTGATATTATAAAGGCATTTAAATCAAGTAATAAGCTTCCGAAGGCATGAATGACTATAAACGAACTTTTCTTATCAATGGATGGCTTTCGCTTAACGTTTCCAGAGGTAAACAATCAATTATAATCTGTTTTAATCAAAAAATATAAAAAATTCAAACTAAATTCAATTCTGGGATTATAAAAGCATTTAAAGCGAGTGATAACGCTTTCGTAGACATGAGTGACTATAAATGAACTTTTCTTATCAATGGATGGCTTTTTCTTCACGTTTCCAGAGGTAAACAATTAATTATAATTTTTTTTAATAAAAAATATTAAAAAATTAAAATTAAATTCAATTATTAGATTATAAAACCATTTAAAGCGAGTAATAAGGCTTTTGTAGGCACAAGGGACTATAAATGAACTTTTCCTGTCAGTGGATGGCGTTTGCTTCACGTTTCTCAAGGAAAACGTTCAATTATAATATGTTTTAATAAAAAATGTAAAAAAAATTCAGCTTAAAATCATTTGTGAGATTATAAAGACAATTGAATCGAGTAATAGGCTTCCGAAGGAATAATTGACTACAAACGGACTTTTCTTATCAATGGATGGCTTTCGCTTCACGTTACTCAAGGCAAACAATTAATTATAATCTGTTTTAATCAAAAAATGTAAAAAAAATTAAATTAAACTCAATTATGAGATTATAAAATCATTTAAAGCGAGTAACAAGGCTTTCATGGGCATAAGGGACTATAATTGAACTTTTCCTCTCAGTGGATGGCTTTTGCTTCACGTTTCTCAAGGCAAACGTTCAATTATAATCTGTGTTTAAAAAAAATGTAAAAAAAATTCAACTTAAAATCATTTGTAAGATTATAAAGGCATTTAAATCGAGTAATAGGCTTTTGAAGGAATGAATGACTGACTGCAAATGAACTTTTCTTATCAATGGATGGCTTTTGCTTCACGTTACTCGAGGCAAACAATCAATTATAATTTATTTTACTAAAAAAATGTAAAAAAATTCAAATTAAATTCAATTACGAGATTATAAAACGATTTAAAGCGAGTAATAAGGCTTTTACAAGCATGAGTGACTATAAATGAACTTTTCTTGTAAATGGATGGCTTTTGCTTCACGTTTCTCAAGGCAAATATTCAATTATAATATGATCTAACAAAAAATGTAAAAAAATTCAACTTAAAATCTTTTGTGAGATTATAAAGGCTTTTAAATCGAGTGATAGGATTCCGAAGGCACGAATGACTATAAACGAACTTTTCTTTTCAATGGATGGCTTTCGCTTCACGATTCCTAAGGCAAACAATTAATTATAATCTGGTTTAATCAAAAAATGTAAAAAAATTTAAATTAAATTCAATTATGAGATTATAAAACCATTTAAAGCGAGTAATAAGGCTTTCGTAGGCATGAGGGACTATAATTGAAGTTTTCCTATCAGTGGATGGCTTTTGCTTCACGTTTCTCAAGGCAAACGTTCAATTATAATCTGTTTTAACAAAAAATATAAACAAAATTCAACTTAAAATCATTTGTGAGATTATAAAGGCATTTAAATCGAGTAATAGGCTTTCGAAGGAATGAACGACTACAAACAAACTTTTCTTATCAATGGATGGCTTTCGCTTCACGTTACTCAAGGCAAAATACCAATTATCATCTGTTGTACTCAAAAAATGTAAAAAAAATTCAAATTAAATTCAATTATGAGATTATAAAACGATTTAAAGCGAGTAATAAGGCTGTTGCAGACATGAGTGTCTATAAATGAACTTTTCTTGTCAATGGATGGCTTTTGCTTCACGTTTCTCGACGTAAATATTCAATCAAAATATGTTCTAACAAAAAATGTAAAAAAATTCAACTTAAAATCTTTTGTGAGATTATAAAGGCATTTAAATCGAGTAATAAGCTTCCGAATGCATGAATGACTATAACCGAACTTTTCTTATCAATGGATGGCTTTTGCTTCACGTTTCCCAAGGTAAACAATCAATTATAATCTGTTTTAATCAAAAAATGTAAAAAATTCCAACTAAATTCAATTCTGGGATTATAAAAGCATTTAAAGCGAGTGATAACGCTTTCGTAGACATGAATGACTATAAATAAACTTTTCTTATCAATGGATGGCTTTCGCTTCACATTTCCTGAGGTAAACAATCAATTATAATCTGTTTTAATCATAAAAATGTAAAAAATTCAAATTAAATTTAATTATGGGATTATAAAAGCATTGAAAGTGAGTGATAATGCTTTCGTAGACATGAGTGACTATATATGAACTTTTCTTATCAATGGATGGCTTTCTCTTCACGTTTTTTGAGGTAAACAATTAATTATAATTTGTTTTAATAAAAAAAAATTAAAATTAAATTCAATTATGAGATTATAAAACCATTTCAAGCGAGTAATAAGGCTTTCGTAGCATAAGGGACTATAAATTAACTTTTCCTGTCAGTAGATGGCATTTCCTTCACGTTTCTCAAGGCAAACGTTCAATTATAATCTGTTTTAACAAAAAATGTAAAATAAATTGAACTTAAAATCATTTGTGAGATTATAAAGGCAATTAAATCGAGTAATAGGCTTCCGAAGTAATGAATGACTACAAATGGACTTTTCTTATCAATGGATGGCTTTCGCTTCACATTTCCCGAGGTAAAAAATTAATTATAATCTGTTTTAATCAAAAAATGTAAAAAAATTGAAATTCAATTCAATTATTAGATTATAAAACCATTTAAAGCGAGTAATAAGGCTTTTGTAGGCATAAGGGACTATAAATGAACTTTTCCTGTCAGTGGATGGCGTTTGCTTCACGTTTCTCAAGGAAAACGTTCAATTATAATATGTTTTAACAAAAAATGTAAAAAAAATTCAGCTTAAAATCATTTGTGAGATTATAAAGGCAATTGAATCGAGTAATAGGCTTCCGAAGGAATGATTAATTACAAACGGACTTTTCTTATCAATGGATGGCTTTCGCTTCACGTTACTCAAGGCAAACAATTAATTATAATTTGTTTTAATCAAAAAATGTAAAAAAATTTAAATTAAACTCAATTATGAGATTATAAAATCATTTAAAGCGAGCAACAAGGCTTTCGTGGGCATAAGGGACTATAATTGAACTTTTCCTATCAGTGGATGGCTTTTGCTTCACGTTTCTCAAGGCAAACGTTCAATTATAATCTGTGTTTAAAAAAAATGTAAACAAAATTCAACTTAAAATCATTTGTAAGATTATAAAGGCATTTAAATCGAGTAATAGGCTTTCGAAGGAATGAATGACTATAAATGAACTTTTCTTATCAATGGATGGCTTTTGCTTCACGTTACTCGAGGCAAACAATCAATTATAATTTATTTTACTAAAAAAATGTAAAACAATTCAAATTAAATTCAATTACGAGATTATAAAACGATTTAAAGTGAGTAATAAGGTTTTTACAAGCATGAGTGACTATAAATGAACTTTTCTTGTAAATGGATGGCTTTTGCTTCACGTTTCTCAAGGCAAATATTCAATTATAATATGATCGAACAAAAAATGTAAAAAAATTCAACTTAAAATCATTTGTGAGATTATAAAGGTAATTAAATCGAGTAATAGGCTTCCGAAGTAATGAATGACTACAAATGGACTTTTCTTATCAATGGATGGCTTTCGCTTCACATTTCCCGAGGTAAACAATTAATTATAATCTGTTTTAATCAAAAAATGTAAAAAAATTGAAATCAAATCAATTATGAGATTATAAAATCATTTAAAACGATTAATAAGGCTTTCGTAGGCATGAGTGACTATAAATGAACTTTTCCTGTCAGTGGATGGCTTTTGCTTCACGTTTCTCAAGGCAAACGTTCAATTATAATCTGTTTAAAAAAAATGTAAAAAAAATTCACCTTAAAATCATTTGTGAGATTATAAAGGCATTTAAATCGAGTAATAGGCTTTCGAAGGAATGAATGACTACAAACGAACTTTTCTTATCAATGGATGGCTTTTGCTTCACGTTACTCGAGGCAAACAATCAATGATAATTTGTTTTACTAAAAAAATGTAAAAAAAATCAAATTAAATTCAATTACGAGATTAAAAAACGATTTAAAGCGAGTAATAAGGCTTTTACAGGCATGAGTGACTATAAATGAACTTTTCTTATCAATGGATGGCTTTTGCTTCACGTAACTCGAGGCAAACAATCAATTATAATCTGTTTTACTCAAAAAAAGTAAAAAACTTTCAAATTAAACTCAATTATGAGATTATAAAACGATTTAAAGCGAGTAATAAAGCTTTTGCAGGCATGAGTGACTATAAATGAACTTTTCTTATCAATGGATGGCTTTTGCTTCACAGTTTTCGACGTAAATATTCAATTATAATATGTTCTAACAAAAAATGTAAAAAACTTCAGCTTAAAATCTTTTGTGAGATTATAAAGGCATTTAAATCGAGTAATAAGCTTCCGAAGGCATGAATGACAATAAACAAACTTTTCTTATCAATGGATGGCTTTCGCTTCACGTTTCTCGAGGTAAACAATCAATTATAATCTATTTTAATCAAAAAATGTAAAAAATTCAAACTAAATTCAATTCTGGGATTACATAAGCATTTAAAGCGAGTGATAACGCTTTCGTAGACATGAGTGACTATAAATTAACTTTTCTTATCAATGGATGGCTTTCTCTTCACGTTTCCCTAGGTAAACAATTAATTATAATTTGTTTTAATCAAAAAATATAAAAACATTAAAATTAAATTCAATTATGAGGTTATAAACCCATTTAAAGCGAGTAATAAGGCTTTCGTAGGCACAAAGGACTATAAATGAACATTTCCTGTCAGTGGATGGCGTTTGCTTCACGTTTCTCAAGGCAAACGTTCAATTATAATTTGTTTTAACAAAAAATGCAAAACAAATTCAATTTAAAATCATTTGTGAGATTATAAAGGCAATTAAATCGAGTAATAAGCTTTCGAAGTAATGAATGACTACAAATAGACTTTTCTTATCAACGGATGGCTTTCGCTTCACGTTTTCCGAGGTAAACAATTAATTATAATTTGTTTTAATCAAAAAATGTAAAAAAATTGAAATCAAATTCAATTATGAGATTATAAAATTATTCAAAACGATTAACAAGCCTTTCGTAGGCATGAGTGAAGATAAATAAACTTTTCCTGTCAGTGGATGGCTTTTGCCTCACGTTTTTCAAGGCAAACGTTCAATTATAATCTGTTTTTAAAAAAAATGTAAAAATAATTCAACTTAAAATCATTTGTAAGATTATAAAGGCATTTAAATCGAGTAATAGGCTTTCGAAGGAATGAATGACTACAAACGAACTTTTCCTATCAATGGATGGCTTTTGCTTCACGTTACTCGAGGCAAACAATCAATTATAATTTATTTTACGAAAAAAATGTAAAAAAATTCAAATTAAATTCAATTACGAGATTATAAAACGATTTAAAGCGAGTAATAAGGCTTTTACAAGCATGAGTGACTATCAATGAACTTTTCTTGTAAATGGATGGCTTTTGCTTCACGTTTCTGAAGGCAAATATTCAATTATAATATGATCTAACAAAAAATGTAAAAAAATTCAACTTAAAATCTTGTGAGATTATAAAGGCTTTTAAATCGAGTAATAAGCTTCCGAAGGCATGAATGACTATAAACGAACTTTTCTTGTCAATGGATGGCTTTCGCTTCACGTTTCTCGAGGTAAACAACCAATTATAATCTGTTTTAATCAAAAAATGTACAAAATTCGAACTAAATTCAATTATGGGATTATAAAAGCATTTAAAGCAAGTGATAACGCTTTCGTAGACATGAGTAACTATAAATGAACTTTTCTTATCAATGGATGGGTTTTTCTTCACGTTTCCCGAGACAAACAATTAATTATAATCTGGTTTAATCAAAAAATATAAAAAAATTTAAATTAAATTCAATTATGAGATTATAAAACCATTTAAAGCGAGTAATAAGGGTTTCGTAGGCATGAGGGACTATAATTCAAGTTTTCCTGTCAGTGGATAGCCTTTGCTTCACGTTTCTCAAGGCAAACGTTCAATTATAATCTGTTTTAACAAAAAATATAAACAAAATTCAACTTAAAATCATTTGTGAGATTATAAAGGCATTTAAATCGAATAATAGGCTTTCGAAGGAATGAACGACTACAAACGAACTTTTCTTATCAATGGATGGCTTTCGCTTCACGTTACTCGAGGTAAAATATCAATTATAATCTGTTTTACTCAAAAAATGTAAAAAAAATTGAAATTAAATTCAATTATGAGATTATAAAACGATTTAAAGCGAGTAATAAGGCTGTTGCAGAAATGAGTGTCCATAAATGAACTTTTCTTGCCAATGGATGGCTTTTGCTTCACGTTTCTTCTCGTAAATATTCAATCAAAATATGTTCTAACAAAAAATGTAAAAAAATTCAGCTTAAAATGTTTTGTGATATTATAAAGGCATTTAAATCAAGTAATAAGCTTCCGAAGGCATGAATGACTATAAACGAACTTTTCTTATCAATGGATGGCTTTCGCTTAACGTTTCTCGAGGTAAACAATCAATTATAATCTGTTTTAATCAAAAAATGTAAAAAATTCAAACTAAATTCAATTCTGGGATTACGTAAGCATTTAAAGCGAGTGATAACGCTTTCGCAGACATGAGTGACTATAAATGAACTTTTCTTATCAATGGATGGCTTTCTCTTCACGTTTCCCGAGGTAAACAATTAATTATAATTTGTTTTAATCAAAAAATATAAAAAAATTAAAATTAAATTCAATTATGAGGTTATAAACCCATTTAAAGCGAGTAATAAGGCTTTCGTAGGCACAAAGGACTATAAATGAACTTTTCCTGTCAGTGGATGGCGTTTGCTTCATGTTTCTCAAGGCAAACGTTCAATTATAATTTGTTTTAACAAAAAATGTAAAACAAATTCAATTTAAAATCATTTGTGAGATTATAAAGGCAATTAAATCGAGTAATAGGCTTCCGAAGGAATAATTGACTACAAACGGACTTTTCTTATCAATGGATGGCTTTCGCTTCACGTTACTCAAGGCAAACAATTAATTATAATTTGTTTTAATCAAAAAATGTAAAAAAATTTAAATTAAACTCAATTATGAGATTATAAAATCATTTAAAGCGAGTAACAAGGCTTTCATGGGCATAAGGGACTATAATTGAACTTTTCCTATCAGTGGATGGCTTTTGCTTCACGTTTCTCAAGGCAAACGTTCAATTATAATCTGTGTTTAAAAAAAATGTAAAAAAAATTCAACTTAAAATCATTTGTAAGATTATAAAGGCATTTAAATCAAGTAATAGGCTTTCGAAGGAATGAATGACTGCAACTGAACTTTTCTTATCAATGGATGGCTTTTGCTTCACGTTACTCGAGGCAAACAATCAATTATAATTTATTTTACTAAAAAAATGTAAAAAAATTCAAATTAAATTCAATTATGAGATTATAAAACCATTTAAAACGAGTAATAAGGCTTTCGTAGGCATGAGGGACTATAATTCAAGTTTTCCTGTCAGTGGATAGCCTTTGCTTCACGTTTCTCAAGGGAAACGTTCAATTATAATATGTTTTAACAAAAAATATAAACAAAATTCAACTTAAAATCATTTGTGAGATTATAAGGGCATTTAAATCGAATAATAGGCTTTCGAAGGAATGAACGACTACAAACGAACTTTTCTTATCAATGGATGGCTTTCGCTTCATGTTAGTCGAGGTAAAATATCAATTATAATCTGTATTACTCAAAAAATGTAAAAAATTTTGAAAGTAAATTCAATTATGAGATTATAAAACGATTTAAAGCGAGTAATAAGGCTGTTGCAGAAATGAGTGTCTATAAATGAACTTTTCTTGCCAATGGATGGCTTTTGCTTCACGTTTCTCGTCGTAAATATTCAATCAAAATATGTTGTAACAAAAAATGTAAAAAAATTCAGCTTAAAATGTTTTGTGAGATTATAAAGGCATTTAAATCAAGTAATAAGCTTCCGAAGGCGTGAATGACTATAAACGAACTTTTCTTATCAATGGATGGCTTTCGCTTAACGTTTCCAGAGGTAAACAATCAATTATAATCTGCTTTAATCAAAAAATGTAAAAAATTCAAACTAAATTCAATTCTGGGATTATAAAAGCATTTAAAGCGAGTGACAACACTTTCGTAGACATGAGTGACTATAAATGAACTTTTCTTATCAATGGATGGCTTTCTCTTCACGTTTCCTGAGGTAAATAATTAATTATAATTTGTTTTAATCAAAAAATATAAAAAAATTAAAATTAAATTCAATTATGAGGTTATAAACCCATTTAAAGCGAGTAATAAGGCTTTCGTAGGCACAAGGGACTATAAATGAACTTTTCCTGTCAGTGGATGGCCTTTGCTTCATGTTTCTCAAGGCAAACGTTCAATTATAATTTGTTTTAACAAAAAATGCAAAACAAATTCAATTTAAAATCATTTGTGAGATTATAAAGGCAATTGAATCGAGTAATAGGCTTCCGAAGTAATGAATGACTATAAATGGACTTTTCTTATCAACGGATGGCTTTCACTTCACGTTTCCCGAGGTAAATAATTAATTATAATTTCTTTTAATCAAAAAATGTAAAAAAATTGAAATCAAATTCAATTATGAGATTATAAAATCATTTAAAACAATTAATAAGGCTTTCGTAGGCATGAGTGAAGATAAATAAACTTTTTCTGTCAGTGGATGGCTTTTGCCTCACGTTTTTCAAGGCAAACGTTCAATTATAATCTGTTTTTAAAAAAAATGTAAAAAAAATTCAACTTAAAATCATTTGTAAGATTATAAAGGCATTTAAATCGAGTAATAGGCTTTCGAAGGAATGAATGACTACAAACGAACTTTTCTTATCAATGGATGGCTTTTGCTTCACGTTACTCGAGGCAAAAAATCAATTATAATTTATTTTACTAAAAAAATGTAAAAAAATTCAAATTAAATTCAATTACAAGATTATAAAATGTTTTAAAGCGAGTAATAAGGGTTTTACAAGCATGAGTGACTATCAATGAACTTTTCTTGTAAATGGATGGCTTTTGCTTCACGTTTCTCAAGGCAAATATTCAATTATAATATGATCTAACAAAAAATGTAAAAAAATTCAACTTAAAATCTTTTGTGAGATTATAAAGGCTTTTAAATCGAGTAATAAGCTTCCGAAGGCATGAATGACTATAAACGAACTTTTCTTGTCAATGGATGGCTTTCGCTTCACGTTTCTCGATGTAAACAACCAATTATAATCTGTTTGAATCAAAAAATGTACAAAATTCGAACTAAATTCAATTCTGGGATTATAAAAGCATTTAAAGCGAGTGATAACGCTTTCGTAGACATGAGTAACTATAAATGAACTTTTCTTATCAATGGATGGGTTTTTCTTAACGTTTCCTGAGACAAAAAAAAATTATAATCTGGTTTAATCAAAAAATATAAAAAAATTTAAATTAAATTCAATTATGAGATTATAAAACCATCTAAAGCGAGTAGTAAGGCTTTCGTAGGCATGAGGGACAATAATTGAAGTTTTCCTATTAGTGGATAGCCTTTGCTTCACGTTTCTCAAGGCAAACGTTCAATTATAATCTGTTTTAACAAAAAATATAAACAAAATTCAACTGAAAATCATTTGTGAGATTATAAAGGCATTTAAATCGAATAATAGGCTTTCGAAGGAATGAACGACTACAAACGAACTTTTCTTATCAATGGATGGCTTTCGCTTCACGTTACTCGAGGTAAAATATCAATTATAATCTGTTTTACTCAAAAAATGTAAAAAAAATTGAAATTAAATTCAATTATGAGATTATAAAACGATTTAAAGCGAGTAATAAGGCTGTTGCAGAAATGAGTGTCTATAAATGAACTTTTCTTGCCAATGGATGGCTTTTGCTTCACGTTTCTTCTCGTAAATATTCAATCAAAATATGTTCTAACAAAAAATGTAAAAAAATTCAGCTTAAAATGTTTTGTGATATTATAAAGGCATTTAAATCAAGTAATAAGCTTCCGAAGGCATGAATGACTATAAACGAACTTTTCTTATCAATGGATGGCTTTCGCTTAACGTTTCCAGAGGTAAACAATCAATTATAATCTGTTTTAATCAAAAAATGTAAAAAATTCAAACTAAATTCAATTCTGGGATTATAAAAGCATTTAAAGCGAGTGATAACGCTTTCGTAGACATGAGTGACTATAAATGAACTTTTCTTATCAATGGATGGCTTTTTCTTCACGTTTCCAGAGGTAAACAATTAATTATAATTTTTTTTAATAAAAAATATTAAAAAATTAAAATTAAATTCAATTATTAGATTATAAAACCATTTAAAGCGAGTAATAAGGCTTTTGTAGGCACAAGGGACTATAAATGAACTTTTCCTGTCAGTGGATGGCGTTTGCTTCACGTTTCTCAAGGAAAACGTTCAATTATAATATGTTTTAATAAAAAATGTAAAAAAAATTCAGCTTAAAATCATTTGTGAGATTATAAAGGCAATTGAATCGAGTAATAGGCTTCCGAAGGAATAATTGACTACAAACGGACTTTTCTTATCAATGGATGGCTTTCGCTTCACGTTACTCAAGGCAAACAATTAATTATAATCTGTTTTAACCAAAAAATGTAAAAAAATTTAAATTAAACTCAATTATGAGACTATAAAATCATTTAAAGCGAGTAACAAGGCTTTCATGGGCATAAGGGACTATAATTGAACTTTTCCTGTCAGTGGATGGCTTTTGCTTCACGTTTCTCAAGGCAAACGTTCAATTATAATCTGTGTTTAAAAAAAATGTAAAAAAAATTCAACTTAAAATCATTTGTAAGATTATAAAGGCATTTAAATCGAGTAATAGGCTTTCGAAGGAATGAATGACTGCAAATGAACTTTTCTTATCAATGGATGGCTTTTGCTTCACGTTACTCGAGGCAAACAATCAATTATAATTTATTTTACTAAAAAAATGTAAAAAAATTCAAATTAAATTCAATTACGAGATTATAAAACTATTTAAAGCGAGTAATAAGGCTTTTACAAGCATGAGTGACTATCAATGAACTTTTCTTGTAAATGGATGGCTTTTGCTTCACGTTTCTCAAGGCAAATATTCAATTATAATATGATCTAACAAAAATAGTAAAAAAATTCAACTTAAAATCTTTTGTGAGATTATAAAGGCTTTTAAATCGAGTGATAGGATTCCGAAGGCACGAATGACTATAAACGAACTTTTCTTTTCAATGGATGGCTTTCGCTTCACGATTCCTAAGGCAAACAATTAATTATAATCTGGTTTAATCAAAAAATGTAAAAAAATTTAAATTAAATTCAATTATGAGATTATAAAACCATTTAAAGCGAGTAATAAGGCTTTCGTAGGCATGAGGGACTATAATTGAAGTTTTCCTATCAGTTGATGGCTTTTGCTTCACGTTTCTCAAGGCAAACCTTCAATTATAATCTGTTTTAACAAAAAATATAAACAAAATTCAACTTAAAATCATTTGTGAGATTATAAAGGCATTTAAATCGAGTAATAGGCTTTCGAAGGAATGAACGACTACAAACGAACTTTTCTTATCAATGGATGGCTTTCGCTTCACGTTACTCAAGGCAAAATACCAATTATCATCTGTTGTACTCAAAAAATGTAAAAAAAATTCAAATTCAATTCAATTATGAGATTATAAAACGATTTAAAGCGAGTAATAAGGCTGTTGCAAACATGAGTGTCTATAAATGAACTTTTCTTGTCAATGGATGGCTTTTGCTTCACGTTTCTCGACGTAAATATTCAATCAAAATATGTTCTAACAAAAAATGTAAAAAAATTCAACTTAAAATCTTTTGTGAGATTATAAAGGCATTTAAATCGAGTAATAAGCTTCTGAAGGCATGAATGACTATAACCGAACTTTTCTTATCAATGGATGGCTTTTGCTTCACGTTTCCCAAGGTAAACAATCAATTATAATCTGTTTTAATCAAAAAATGAAAAAAATTCCAACTAAATTCAATTCTGGGATTATAAAAGCATTTAAAGCGAGTGATAACGCTTTCGTAGACATGAATGACTATAAATAAACTTTTCTTATCAATGGATGGCTTTCGCTTCACATTTCCTGAGGTAAACAATCAATTATAATCTGTTTTAATCATAAAAATGTAAAAAATTCAAATTAAATTTAATTATGGGATTATAAAAGCATTTAAAGTGAGTGATAATGCTTTCGTAGACATGAGTGACTATATATGAACTTTTCTTATCAATGGATGGCTTTCTCTTCACGTTTTTTGAGGTAAACAATTAATTATAATTTGTTTTAATAAAAAAAAATTAAAATTAAATTCAATTATGAGATTATAAAACCATTTCAAGCGAGTAATAAGGCTTTCGTAGGCATAAGGGACTATAAATTAACTTTTCCTGTCAGTAGATGGCATTTCCTTCACGTTTCTCAAGGCAAACGTTCAATTATAATCTGTTTTAACAAAAAATGTAAAAAAAATTGAACTTAAAATCATTTGTGAGATTATAAAGGCAATTAAATCGAGTAATAGGCTTCCGAAGAAATGAATGACTACAAATGGACTTTTCTTATCAATGGATGGCTTTCGCTTCACATTTCCCGAGGTAAACAATTAATTATAATTTGTTTTAATCAAAAAATGTAAAAAAATTGAAATTAAATTCAATTATTAGATTATAAAACCATTTAAAGCGAGTAATAAGGCTTTTGTAGGCATAAGGGACTATAAATGAACTTTTCCTGTCAGTGGATGGCGTTTGCTTCACGTTTCTCAAGGAAAACGTTCAATTATAATATGTTTTAACAAAAAATGTAAAAAAAATTCAGCTTAAAATCATTTGTGAGATTATAAAGGCAATTGAATCGAGTAATAGGCTTCCGAAGGAATGATTGATTACAAACGGACTTTTCTTATCAATGGATGGCTTTCGCTTCACGTTACTCAAGGCAAACAATTAATTATAATCTGTTTTAATCAAAAAATGTAAAAAAATTTAAATTAAACTCAATTATGAGATTATAAAATCATTTAAAGCGAGCAACAAGGCTTTCGTGGGCATAAGGGACTATAATTGAACTTTTCCTATCAGTGGATGGCTTTTGCTTCACGTTTCTCAAGGAAAACGTTCAATTATAATCTGTGTTTAAAAAAAATGTAAACAAAATTCAACTTAAAATCATTTGTAAGATTATAAAGGCATTTAAATCGAGTAATAGGCTTTCGAAGGAATGAATGACTATAAATGAACTTTTCTTATCAATGGATGGCTTTTGCTTCACGTTACTCGAGGCAAACAATCAATTATAATTTATTTTACTAAAAAAATGTAAAAAAATTCAAATTAAATTCAATTACGAGATTATAAAACGATTTAAAGTGAGTAATAAGGCTTTTACAAGCATGAGTGACTATAAATGAACTTTTCTTGTAAATGGATGGCTTTTGCTTCACGTTTCTCAAGGCAAATATTCAATTATAATATGATCTAACAAAAAATGTAAAAAAACTCAACTTAAAATCATTTGTGAGATTATAAAGGTAATTAAATCGAGTAATAGGCTTCCGAAGTAATGAATGACTACAAATGGACTTTTCTTATCAATGGATGGCTTTCGCTTCACATTTCCCGAGGTAAACAATTAATTATAATCTGTTTTAATCAAAAAATGTAAAAAAATTGAAATCAAATCAATTATGAGATTATAAAATCATTTAAAACGATTAATAAGGCTTTCGTAGGCATGAGTGACTATAAATGAACTTTTCCTGTCAGTGGATGGCTTTTGCTTCACGTTTCTCAAGGCAAACGTTCAATTATAATCTGTTTAAAAAAAATGTAAAAAAAATTCACCTTAAAATCATTTGTGAGATTATAAAGGCATTTAAATCGAGTAATAGGCTTTCGAAGGAATGAATGACTACAAACGAACTTTTCTTATCAATGGATGGCTTTTGCTTCACGTTACTCGAGGCAAACAATCAATGATAATTTGTTTTACTAAAAAAATGTAAAAAAAATCAAATTAAATTCAATTACGAGATTAAAAAACGATTTAAAGCGAGTAATAAGGCTTTTACAGGCATGAGTGACTATAAATGAACTTTTCTTATCAATGGATGGCTTTTGCTTCACGTTACTCGAGGCAAACAATCAATTATAATCTGTTTTACTCAAAAAAAGTAAAAAACTTTCAAATTAAACTCAATTATGAGATTATAAAACGATTTAAAGCGAGTAATAAAGCTTTTGCAGGCATGAGTGACTATAAATGAACTTTTCTTATCAATGGATGGCTTTTGCTTCACAGTTCTCGACGTAAATATTCAATTATAATATGTTCTAACAAAAAATGTAAAAAACTTCAGCTTAAAATCTTTTGTGAGATTATAAAGGCATTTAAATCGAGTAATAAGCTTCCGAAGGCATGAATGACAATAAACAAACTTTTCTTATCAATGGATGGCTTTCGCTTCACGTTTCTCGAGGTAAACAATCAATTATAATTTATTTTAATCAAAAAATGTAAAAAATTCAAACTAAATTCAATTCTGGGATTACATAAGCATTTAAAGCGAGTGATAACGCTTTCGTAGACATGAGTGACTATAAATTAACTTTTCTTATCAATGGATGGCTTTCTCTTCACGTTTCCCTAGGTAAACAATTAATTATAATTTGTTTTAATCAAAAAATATAAAAACATTAAAATTAAATTCAATTATGAGGTTATAAACCCATTTAAAGCGAGTAATAAGGCTTTCGTAGGCACAAAGGACTATAAATGAACTTTTCCTGTCAGTGGATGGCGTTTGCTTCACGTTTCTCAAGGCAAACGTTCAATTATAATTTGTTTTAACAAAAAATGCAAAACAAATTCAATTTAAAATCATTTGTGAGATTATAAAGGCAATTAAATCGAGTAATAAGCTTTCGAAGTAATGAATGACTACAAATAGACTTTTCTTATCAACGGATGGCTTTCGCTTCACGTTTTCCGAGGTAAACAATTAATTATAATTTGTTTTAATCAAAAAATGTAAAAAAATTGAAATCAAATTCAATTATGAGATTATAAAATTATTCAAAACGATTAACAAGCCTTTCGTAGGCATGAGTGAAGATAAATAAACTTTTCCTGTCAGTGGATGGCTTTTGCCTCACGTTTTTCAAGGCAAACGTTCAATTATAATCTGTTTTTAAAAAAAATGTAAAAATAATTCAACTTAAAATCATTTGTAAGATTATAAAGGCATTTAAATCGAGTAATAGGCTTTCGAAGGAATGAATGACTACAAACGAACTTTTCCTATCAATGGATGGCTTTTGCTTCACGTTACTCGAGGCAAACAATCAATTATAATTTATTTTACGAAAAAAATATAAAAAAATTCAAATTAAATTCAATTACGAGATTATAAAACGATTTAAAGCGAGTAATAAGGCTTTTACAAGCATGAGTGACTATCAATGAACTTTTCTTGTAAATGGATGGCTTTTGTTTCACGTTTCTGAAGGCAAATATTCAATTATAATATGATCTAACAAAAAATGTAAAAAAATTCAACTTAAAATCTTGTGAGATTATAAAGGCTTTTAAATCGAGTAATAAGCTTCCGAAGGCATGAATGACTATAAACGAACTTTTCTTGTCAATGGATGGCTTTCGCTTCACGTTTCTCGAGGTAAACAACCAATTATAATCTGTTTTAATCAAAAAATGTACAAAATTCGAACTAAATTCAATTATGGGATTATAAAAGCATTTAAAGCGAGTGATAACGCTTTCGTAGACATGAGTAACTATAAATGAACTTTTCTTATCAATGGATGGGTTTTTCTTCACGTTTCCCGAGACAAACAATTAATTATAATCTGGTTTAATCAAAAAATATAAAAAAATTTAAATTAAATTCAATTATGAGATTATAAAACCATTTAAAGCGAGTAATAAGGGTTTCGTAGGCATGAGGGACTATAATTCAGGTTTTCCTGTCAGTGGATAGCCTTTGCTTCACGTTTCTCAAGGCAAACGTTCAATTATAATCTGTTTTAACAAAAAATATAAACAAAATTCAACTTAAAATCATTTGTGAAATTATAAAGGCATTTAAATCGAATAATAGGCTTTCGAAGGAATGAACGACTACAAACGAACTTTTCTTATCAATGGATGGCTTTCGCTTCACGTTACTCGAGGTAAAATATCAATTATAATCTGTTTTACTCAAAAAATGTAAAAAAATTTGAAAGTAAATTCAATTATGAGATTATAAAACGATTTAAAGCGAGTAATAAGGCTGTTGCAGAAATGAGTGTCTATAAATGAACTTTTCTTGCCAATGGATGGCTTTTGCTTCACGTTTCTCGTCGTAAATATTCAATCAAAATATGTTCTAACAAAAAATGTAAAAAAATTCAGCTTAACATGTTTTGTGAGATTATAAAGGCATTTAAATCAAGTAATAAGCTTCCGAAGGCATGAATGACTATAAACGAACTTTTCTTATCAATGGATGGCTTTCGCTTAACGTTTCCAGAGGTAAACAATCAATTATAATCTGTTTTAATCAAAAAATGTAAAAAATTCAAACTAAATTCAATTCTGGGATTATAAAAGCATTTAAAGCGAGTGATAACGCTTTCGTAGACATGAGTGACTATAAATAAACTTTTCTTATCAATGGATGGCTTTCTCTTCACGTTTCCCGAGGTAAACAATTAATTATAATTTGTTTTAATCAAAAAATATAAAAAAATTAAAATTAAATTCAATTATGAGGTTATAAACCCATTTAAAGCGAGTAATAAGGCTTTCGTAGGCACAAGGGACTATAAATGAACTTTTCCTGTCAGTGGATGGCGTTTGCTTCACGTTTCTCAAGGCAAACGTTCAATTATAATTTGTATTAACAAAAAATGCAAAACAAATTCAATTTAAAATCATTTGTGAGATTATAAAGGCAATTGAATCGAGTAATAGGCTTCCGAAGTAATGAATGACTACAAATGGACTTTTCTTATCAACGGATGGCTTTCGCTTCACGTTTCCCGAGGTAAACAATTAATTATAATTTCTTTTAATCAAAAAATGTAAAAAAATTGAAATCAAATTCAATTATGAGATTATAAAATCATTTAAAACGATTAATAATACTTTCGTAGGCATGAGTGAAGATAAATAAACTTTTTCTGTCAGTGGATGGCTTTTGCCTCACGTTTTTCAAGGCAAACGTTCAATTATAATCTGTTTTTCAAAAAAAATGTAAAACAAATTTAACTTAAAATCATTTGTAAGATTATAAAGGCATTTAAATCGAGTAATAGGCTTTCGAAGGAATGAATGACTACAAACGAACTTTTCTGATCAATGGATGGCTTTTGCTTCACATTACTCGAGGCAAACAATCAATTATAATTTATTTTACTAAAAAAATGTAAAAAAATTCAAATTAAATTCAATTACGAGATTATAAAACGATTTAAAGCGAGTAATAAGGCTTTTACAAGCATGAGTGACTATCAATGAACTTTTCTTGTAAATGGATGGCTTTTGCTTCACGTTTCTCAAGGCAAATATTCAATTATAATATGATCTAACAAAAAATGTAAAAAAAATCAACTTAAAATCTTTTGTGAGATTATAAAGGCTTTTAAATCGAGTGATAGGATTCTGAAGGCACGAATGACTATAAACGAACTTTTCTTTTCAATGGATGGCTTTCGCTTCACGATTCCTAAGGCAAACAATTAATTATATTCTGGTTTAATAAAAAAATGTAAAAAAATTTAAATTAAATTCAATTATTAGATTATAAAACCATTTAAAGCGAGTAATAAGGCTTTCCTAGGCATGAGGGACTATAATTGAAGTTTTCCTATCAGTGGATGGCTTTTGCTTCACGTTTCTCAAGGCAAATGTTCAATTGTAATCTGTTTTAACAAAAAATATAAACAAAATTCAACTTAAAATCATTTGTGAGATTATAAAGGCATTTAAATCGAGTAATAGGCTTTGGAAGGAATGAACGACTACAAACGAACTTTTCTTATCAATGGATGGCTTTCGCTTCACGTTACTCGAGGCAAAATACCAATTATAATCTGTTGTACTCAAAAAATGTAAAAAAAATTCAAATTAAATTCAATTATGAGATTATAAAACGATTTAAAGCGAGTAATAAGGCTGTTGCAGACATGAGTGTCTATAAATGAACTTTTCTTGTCAATGGATGGCTTTTGCTTCACGTTTCTCAACCTAAATATTCAATCAAAATATGTTCTGATAAAAAATGTAAAAAAATTCAACTTCAAATCTTTTGTGAGATTATAAAGGCATTTAAATCGAGTAATAAGCTTCCGAAGGCATGAATGACTATAACCGAACTTTTCTTATCAATGGATGGCTTTCGCTTCACGTTTCCCAAGGTAAACAATCAATTATAATCTGTTTTAATCAAAAAATGTAAAAAATTAGAACTAAATTCAATTCTGGGTTTATAAAAGCATTCAAAGCGAGTGATAACGCTTTCGTAGACATGAATGACTATAAATAAACTTTTCTTATCAATGGATGGCTTTCGCTTCACATTTCCCGAGGTAAACAATCAATTATAATCTGTTTTAATCAAAAAAATGTAAAAAATTCAAATTAAATTTAATTATGGGATTATAAAAGCATTTAAAGTGAGTGATAATGCTTTCGTAGACATGAGTGACTATATATGAACTTTTCTTATCAATGGATGGCTTTCTCTTCACGTTTCTTGAGGTAAACAATTAATTATAATTTGTTTTAATCAAAAAAATAAAAATATTAAAATTAAATTCAATTATGAGATTATAAAACCATTTCAAGCGAGTAATAAGGCTTTCGTAGGCATAAAAGACTATAAATTAAGTTTTCCTGTCAGTAGATGGCATTTGCTTCACGTTTCTCAAGGCAAACGTTCAATTATAATCTGTTTTAAAAAAAAATGTAAAAAAAATTGAACTTAAAATCATTTGTGAGATTATAAAGGCAATTAAATCGAGAAATAGGCTTCCGAAGTAATGAATGACTACAAATGGACTTTTCTTATCAATGGATGGCTTTCGCTTCACATTTCCCGAGGTAAACAATTAATTATAATCTGTTTTAATCAAAAAATGTAAAAAAATTGAAATCAAATTCGATTATGAGATTATAAAATCATTTAAAACGATTAACAAGGCTTTCGTAGGCATGAGTGACTATAAATGAACTTTTCCTGTCAGTGGATGGCTTTTGCTTCACGTTTCTCAAGGCAAACGTTCAATTATAATCTGTTTAAAAAAAATGTAAAAAAAATTCACCTTAAAATCATTTGTGAGATTATAAAGGCATTTAAATCGAGTAATAGGCTTTCGAAGGAATGAATGACTGCAAACGAACTTTTCTTATCAATGGATGGCTTTTGCTTCACGTTACTCGAGGCAAACAATCAATTATAATCTGTTTTATTCAAAAAATGTAAACAAATTTCAAATTAAATTCAATTATGAGATTATAAAATGATTTAAAGCGAGTAATAAAGCTTTTGCAGGCATGAGTGACTATAAATGAACTTTTCTGATCAATGGATCACTTTTGCTTCACAATTCTCGACGTAAATATTCAATTATAATATGTTCTAACACAAAATGTAAAAAACATCAGCTTAAAATCTTTTGTGAGATTATAAAGGCATTTAAATCGAGTAATAAGCTTTCGAAGGCATGAATGACAATAAACGAACTTTTCTTATCAATGGATGGCTTTCGCTTCACGTTTCTCGAGGTAAACAATCAATTATAATCTGTTTTAATCAAAAAATGTAAAAATTCAAACTAAATTCAATTCTGGGATTACATAAGCATTTAAAGCGAGTGATAACGCTTTCTTAGACATGAGTGACTATAAATTAACTTTTCTTATCAATGGATGGCTTTCTCTTCACGTTTCCCGAGGTAAACAGTTGATTATAATTTGTTTTAATCAAAAAATATAAAAAAATTAAAATTAAATTCAATTATGATGTTATAAACCCATTTAAAACGGGTAATAAGGCTTTCGTAGGCACAACGGACTATAAATGAACTTTTCATGTCAGTGGATGGCGTTTGCTTCACGTTTCTCAAGGCAAACGTTCAATTATAATTTGTTTTAACAAAAAATGCAAAACAAATTCAATTTAAAATCATTTGTGAGATTATAAAGGCAATTAAATCGAGTAATAGGCTTCCGAAGTAATGAATGACTGCAAATGGACTTTTCTTATCAACGGATGGCTTTCGCTTAACGTTTCCCGAGGTAAACAATTAATTATAATTTGTTTTAATCAAAAAATGTAAAAAAATTGAAATCAAATTCAATTATGAGATTATAAAATCATTTAAAACGATTAATAAGGCTTTCGTAGGTATGAGTGAAGATAAATAAACTTTTCCTGTCCGTGGATGGCTTTTGCCTCACGTTTTTCAAGGCAAACGTTCAATTATAATCTGTTTTTAAAAAAAATGTAAAAAAAATTCAACTTAAAATCATTTGTGAGATTATAAAGGCATTTAAATCGAGTAATAGGCTTTCGAAGGAGTGAATGACTACAAACGAACTTTTCTTATCAATGGATGGCTTTTGCTTCACGTTACTCGAGGCAAACAATCAATTATAATCTGTTTTACTGAAAAAATGTAAAAAAAGTTTAAATTAAATTCAATTATGAGATTATAAAACGATTTAAAGCGAGTAATAAAGCTTTTGCAGGCATGAGTGACTATAAATGAACTTTTCTGATCAATGGATGACTTTTGCTTCACAGTTCTCGACGTAAATATTCAATTATAATATGTTCTAACAAAAAATGTAAAAACCTTCAGCTTAAAATCTTTTGTGAGATTATAAAGGCATTTAAATCGAGTAATAAGCTTCCGAAGGCATGAATGACTATAAACAAACTTTTCTTATCAATTGATGGCTTTCGCTTCACGTTTCTCGAGGTAAACAATCAATTATAATCTGTTTCAATCAAAAAATGTAAAAAATTCAGACTAAATTCAATTCTGGGATTACATAAGCAATTAAAGCGAGTGATAACGCTTTCGTAGACATGAGTGACTATAAATGAACTTTTCTTATCAATGGATGGCTTTCTCTTCACGTTTCCCAAGGTAAACAATTAATTATAATTTGTTTTAATCAAAAAATATAAAAAAATTAAAATTAAATTCAATTATGAGGTTATAAACCCTTTTAAAGCGAGTAATAAGGTTTTCGTAGGCACAAGGGACTATAAATGAACTTTTCATGTCAGTGGATGGCGTTTGCTTCACGTTTCTCAAGGCAAACGTTCAATTATAATTTGTTTTAACAAAAAATGCAAAATAAATTCAATTTAAAATCATTTGTGAGATTATAAAGGCAATTAAATCGAGTAATAGGCTTCCGAAGTAGTGAATGACTACAAATGGACTTTTCTTATCAACGGATGGCTTTCGCTTCACGTTTCCCGAGGTAAACAATTAATTATAATTTGTTTTAATCAAAAAATGTAAAAAAATTGAAATCAAATTCAATTATGAGATTATAAAATCATTTAAAACGATTAATAAGGCTTTCGTAGGCATGAGTGAAGATAAATAAACTTTTTCTGTCAGTGGATGGCTTTTGCCTCACGTTTTTCAAGGCAAACGTTCAATTATAATCTGTTTTTAAAAAAAATTTAAAAAAAATTCAACTTAAAATCATTTGTAAGATTATAAAGGCATTTAAATCGTGTAATAGGCTTTCGAAGGAATGAATGACTACAAACGAACTTTTCTTATCAATGGATGGCTTTTGCTTCACGTTACTCGAGGCAAACAATCAATTATAATTTATTTTACTAAAAAAATGTAAAAAAATTCAAATTAAATTCAATTACGAGATTATAAAACGATTTAAAGCGAGTAATAAGGCTTTTACAAGCATGAGTGACTATCAATGAACTTTTCTTGTAAATGGATGGCTTTTGCTTCACGTTTCTCAAGGCAAATATTCAATTATAATATGATCTAACAAAAAATGTAAAAAAATTCAACTTAAAATCTTTTGTGAGATTATAAAGGCTTTTAAATCGAGTAATAAGCTTCCGAAGGCATGAATGACTATAAACGAACTTTTCTTGTCAATGGATGGCTTTCGCTTCACGTTTTTCGAGGTAAACAACCAATTATAATCTGTTTTAATAAAAAAATTGACAAAATTCGAACTAAATTCAATTCTGGGATTATAAAAGCATTTAAAGCGAGTGATAACGCTTTCGTAGACATGAGTAACTATAAATGAACTTTTCTTATCAATGGATGGGTTTTTCTTCACGTTTCCCGATACAAACAATTAATTATAATCTAGTTTAATCAAAAAATATAAAAAAATTTAAATTAAATTCAATTATTAGATTATAAAACCATTTAAAGCGAGTAATAAGGCTTTCGTAGGCATGAGGGACTATAATTGAAGTTTTCCTGTCAGTGGATAGCCTTTGCTTCACGTTTCTCAAGGTAAACGTTCAATTATAATCTGTTTTAACAAAAAATATAAACAAAATTCAACTTAAAATCATTTGTGAGATTATAAAGGCATTTAAATAAAATAATAGGGTTTCGAAGGAATGAACGACTACAAACGAACTTTTCTTATCAATGGATGGCTTTCGCTTCACGTTACTCGAGGTAAAATATCAATTATAATCTGTTTTACTCAAAAAATGTAAAAAAAATTGAAATTAAATTCAATTATGAGATTATAAAATGATTTAAAGCGAGTAATAAGGCTGTTGCATAAATGAGTGTCTATAAATGAACTTTTCTTGCCAATGGATGGCTTTTGCTTCACGTTTCTCGTCGTAAATATTCAATCAAAATATGTTCTAACAAAAAATGTAAAAAAATTCAGCTTAAAATGCTTTGTGAGATTATAAAGGCATTTAAATCAAGTAATAAGCTTCCGAAGGCATGAATGACTATAAATGAACTTTTCTTATCAATGGATGGCTTTTGCTTGACGTTTCCAGAGGTAAACAATCAATTATAATCTGTTTTAATCAAAAAATGTAAAAAATTCTAACTAAATTCAATTCTGGGATTATAAAAGCATTTAAAGCGAGTGATAACGCTTTCGTAGACATGAGTGACTATAAATGAACTTTCTTATCAATGGATGGCTTTCTCTTCACGTTTTCCGAGGTAAACAATTAATTATAATTTGTTTTAATAAAAAAATATAAAAAAATTAAAATTAAATTCAATTATTAGATTATAAAACCATTTAAAGCGAGCAATAAGGCTTTTGTAGGCACAAGGGACTATAAATGAATTTTTCCTGTCAGTGGATGGCGTTTGCTTCACGTTTCTCAAGGAAAACGTTCAATTATAATATGTTTTAACAAAAAATGTAAAAAAAATTCAGCTTAAAATCATTTGTGAGATTATAAAGGCAATTGAATCGAGTAATAGGCTTCCGAAGGAATGATTGACTACAAACGAACTTTTCTTATCAATGGATGACTTTCGCTTCACGTTACTCAAGGCAAACAATTAATTATAATCTGTTTTAATCAAAAAATATAAAAAAATTTAAATTAAATTCAATTATCAGATTATAAAATCATTTAAAGCGAGTAATAAGGCTTTCGTGGGCATAAGGGACTATAATTGAACTTTTCCTATCAGTGGATGGCTTTTGCCTCACGTTTCTCAAGGTAAACGTTCAATTATAATCTGTGTTTAAAAAAAATGTAAAAAAAAATCAACTTAAAATCATTTGTAAGATTATAAAGGCATTTAAATCGAGTAATAGGCTTTCGAAGGAATGAATGACTACAAACGAACTTTTCTTATCAATGGATGGCTTTCGCTTCACGTTACTCGAGGCAAAATACCAATTATAATCTGTTGTACTCAAAAAATGTAAAAAAAATTCAAATTAAATTCAATTATGAGATTATAAAACGATTTAAAGCAAGTAATAAGGCTGTTGCAGACATGAGTGTCTATAAATGAACTTTTCTTGTCAATGGATGGCTTTTGCTTCACGTTTCTCGACGTAAATATTCAATCAAAATATGTTCTAACAAAAAATGTAAAAAAATTCAATTTAAAATCTTTTGTGAGATTATAAAGGCATTTAAATCGAGTAATAAGCTTCCGAAGGCATGAATGACTATAACCAAACTTTTCTTATCAATGGATGGCTTTCGCTTCATGTTTCCCAAGGTAAACAATCAATTATAATCTGTATTAATCAAAAAATGTAAAAAATTCGAACTAAATTCAATTCTGGGATTATAAAAGCATTGAAAGCGAGTGATAACGCTTTCGTAGACATGAATGACTATAAATAAACTTTTCTTATCAATGGATGGCTTTCGCTTCACATTTCCCGAGGTAAACAATCAAATATAATCTGTTTTAATCAAAAAAATGTAAACAATTCAAATTAAATTTAATTATGGGATTATAAAAGCATTTAAAGTGAGTGATAACGCTTTTGTAGACATGAGTGACTATATATGAACTTTTCTTATCAATGGATGGCTTTCTCTTCACGTTTCTCCTGGTAAACAATTAATTATAATTTCTTTTAATAAAAAAATATAAAAAAATTAAAATTAAATTCAATTATGAGATTATAAATACATTTCAAGCGAGTAATAAGGCTTTCGTAGGCATAAGAGACTATAAATTAACTTTTCCTGTCAGTGGATGGCATTTGCTTCACGTTTCTCAAGGCAAACGTTCAATTATAATCTGTTTTAACAAAAAATGTAAAACAAATTCAACTTAAAATCATTTGTGAGATTATAAAGGCAATTAAATCGAGTAATAGGCTTCCGAAGTAATGAATGACTACAAATGGACTTTTCTTATCAATGGATGGCTTTCGCTTCACATTTCCCGAGGTAAACAATTAATTATAATCTGTTTTAATCAAAAAATGTAAAAAAATTGAAATCAAATTCAATTATGAGATTATAAAATCATTTAAAACGATTAATAAGGCTTTCGTAGGCATGAGTGACTATAAATGAAATTTTCCTGTCAGTGGATGGCTTTTGCTTCACGTTTCTCAAGGCAAACGTTCAATTATAATCTATTTAAAAAAAATGTAAAAAAAATTCACCTTAAAATCATTTGTGAGATTATAAAGGCATTTAAATCGAGTAATAGGCTTTCGAAGGAATGAATGACTACAAACGAACTTTTCTTATCAATGGATGGCTTTTGCTTCACGTTACTTGAGGCAAACAATCAATGATAATTTGTTTTACTAAAAAAATGTAAAAAAATTCAAATTAAATTCAATTACGAGATTATAAAACGATTTAAAGCGAGTAATAAGGCTTTTACAAGCATGAGTGAATATAAATGAACTTTTCTTATCAATGGATGGCTTTTTGCTTCACGTTACTCGAGGCAAACAATCAATTATAATCTGTTTTACTCAAAAAATGTAAACAAATTTCAAATTAAATTCAATTATGAGATTATAAAATGATTTAAAGCGAGTAATAAAGCTTTTGGATGCATGAGTAACTATAAATGAACTTTTCTTATCAATGGATGGCTTTTGCTTCACGGTTCTCGACGTAAATATTCAATTATAATATGTTCCAACAAAAAATGTAAAAAACTTCAGCTTAAAATCTTTTGTGAGATTATAAAGGCATTTAAATCGAGTAATAAGCTTCCGAAGGCATGAATGACTATAAACGAACTTTTCTTATCAATGGATGGCTTTCGCTTCACATTTCTCGAGGTAAACAATCAATTGTAATCTGTTTTAATCAACAAATGTAAAAAATTCAAACTAAATTCAATTCTGGGATTACATAAGCATTTAAAGCTAGTGATAACGCTTTCGTAGACGTGAGTGACTATAAATGAACTTTTCTAATCAATGGATGGCTTTCGCTTCACATTTCCCGAGGTAAACAATTAATTATAATCTATTTTAATCAAAAAATGTAAAAAAATTGAAATCAAATTCAATTATGAGATTATAAAATCATTTAAAACGATTAATAAGGCTTTCGTAGGCATGAGTGACTATAAATGAAATTTTCCTGTCAGTGGATGGCTTTTGCTTCACGTTTCTCAAGGCAAACGTTCAATTATAATCTATTTAAAAAAAATGTAAAAAAAATTCACCTTAAAATCATTTGTGAGATTATAAAGGCATTTAAATCGAGTAATAGGCTTTCGAAGGAATGAATGACTACAAACGAACTTTTCTTATCAATGGATGGCTTTTGCTTCACGTTACTTGAGGCAAACAATCAATGATAATTTGTTTTACTAAAAAAATGTAAAAAAATTCAAATTAAATTCAATTACGAGATTATAAAAACATTTTAAAGCGAGTAATAAGGCTTTTACAAGCATGAGTGAATATAAATGAACTTTTCTTATCAATGGATGGCTTTTTGCTTCACGTTACTCGAGGCAAACAATCAATTATAATCTGTTTTACTCAAAAAATGTAAACAAATTTCAAATTAAATTCAATTATGAGATTATAAAACGATTTAAAGCGAGTAATAAAGCTTTTGGATGCATGAGTAACTATAAATGAACTTTTCTTATCAATGGATGGCTTTTGCTTCACGGTTCTCGACGTAAATATTCAATTATAATATGTTCCAACAAAAAATGTAAAAAACTTCAGCTTAAAATCTTTTGTGAGATTATAAAGGCATTTAAATCGAGTAATAAGCTTCCGAAGGCATGAATGACTATAAACGAACTTTTCTTATCAATGGATGGCTTTCGCTTCACATTTCTCGAGGTAAACAATCAATTGTAATCTGTTTTAATCAACAAATGTAAAAAATTCAAACTAAATTCAATTCTGGGATTACATAAGCATTTAAAGCTAGTGATAACGCTTTCGTAGACGTGAGTGACTATAAATGAACTTTTCTAATCAATGGATGGCTTTCGCTTCACATTTCCCGAGGTAAACAATTAATTATAATCTGTTTTAATCAAAAAATGTAAAAAAATTGAAATCAAATTCAATTATGAGATTATAAAATCATTTAAAACGATTAATAAGGCTTTCGTAGGCATGAGTGACTATAAATGAAATTTTCCTGTCAGTGGATGGCTTTTGCTTCACGTTTCTCAAGGCAAACGTTCAATTATAATCTATTTAAAAAAAATGTAAAAAAAATTCACCTTAAAATCATTTGTGAGATTATAAAGGCATTTAAATCGAGTAATAGGCTTTCGAAGGAATGAATGACTACAAACGAACTTTTCTTATCAATGGATGGCTTTTGCTTCACGTTACTTGAGGCAAACAATCAATGATAATTTGTTTTACTAAAAAAATGTAAAAAAATTCAAATTAAATTCAATTACGAGATTATAAAAAAATTTTAAAGCGAGTAATAAGGCTTTTACAAGCATGAGTGAATATAAATGAACTTTTCTTATCAATGGATGGCTTTTTGCTTCACGTTACTCGAGGCAAACAATCAATTATAATCTGTTTTACTCAAAAAATGTAAACAAATTTCAAATTAAATTCAATTATGAGATTATAAAACGATTTAAAGCGAGTAATAAAGCTTTTGGATGCATGAGTAACTATAAATGAACTTTTCTTATCAATGGATGGCTTTTGCTTCACGGTTCTCGACGTAAATATTCAATTATAATATGTTCCAACAAAAAATGTAAAAAACTTCAGCTTAAAATCTTTTGTGAGATTATAAAGGCATTTAAATCGAGTAATAAGCTTCCGAAGGCATGAATGACTATAAACGAACTTTTCTTATCAATGGATGGCTTTCGCTTCACATTTCTCGAGGTAAACAATCAATTGTAATCTGTTTTAATCAACAAATGTAAAAAATTCAAACTAAATTCAATTCTGGGATTACATAAGCATTTAAAGCTAGTGATAACGCTTTCGTAGACGTGGGTGACTATAAATGAACTTTTCTAATCAATGGATGGCTTTCGCTTCACATTTCCCGAGGTAAACAATTAATTATAATCTGTTTTAATCAAAAAATGTAAAAAAATTGAAATCAAATTCAATTATGAGATTATAAAATCATTTAAAACGATTAATAAGGCTTTCGTAGGCATGAGTGACTATAAATGAAATTTTCCTGTCAGTGGATGGCTTTTGCTTCACGTTTCTCAAGGCAAACGTTCAATTATAATCTATTTAAAAAAAATGTAAAAAAAATTCACCTTAAAATCATTTGTGAGATTATAAAGGCATTTAAATCGAGTAATAGGCTTTCGAAGGAATGAATGACTACAAACGAACTTTTCTTATCAATGGATGGCTTTTGCTTCACGTTACTTGAGGCAAACAATCAATGATAATTTGTTTTACTAAAAAAATGTAAAAAAATTCAAATTAAATTCAATTACGAGATTATAAAAAAATTTTAAAGCGAGTAATAAGGCTTTTACAAGCATGAGTGAATATAAATGAACTTTTCTTATCAATGGATGGCTTTTTGCTTCACGTTACTCGAGGCAAACAATCAATTATAATCTGTTTTACTCAAAAAATGTAAACAAATTTCAAATTAAATTCAATTATGAGATTATAAAACGATTTAAAGCGAGTAATAAAGCTTTTGGATGCATGAGTAACTATAAATGAACTTTTCTTATCAATGGATGGCTTTTGCTTCACGGTTCTCGACGTAAATATTCAATTATAATATGTTCCAACAAAAAATGTAAAAAACTTCAGCTTAAAATCTTTTGTGAGATTATAAAGGCATTTAAATCGAGTAATAAGCTTCCGAAGGCATGAATGACTATAAACGAACTTTTCTTATCAATGGATGGCTTTCGTTTCACATTTCTCGAGGTAAACAATCAATTGTAATCTGTTTTAATCAACAAATGTAAAAAATTCAAACTAAATTCAATTCTGGGATTACATAAGCATTTAAAGCTAGTGATAACGCTTTCGTAGACGTGAGTGACTATAAATGAACTTTTCTAATCAATGGATGGCTTTCGCTTCACATTTCCCGAGGTAAACAATTAATTATAATCTGTTTTAATCAAAAAATGTAAAAAAATTGAAATCAAATTCAATTATGAGATTATAAAATCATTTAAAACGATTAATAAGGCTTTCGTAGGCATGAGTGACTATAAATGAAATTTTCCTGTCAGTGGATGGCTTTTGCTTCACGTTTCTCAAGGCAAACGTTCAATTATAATCTATTTAAAAAAAATGTAAAAAAAATTCACCTTAAAATCATTTGTGAGATTATAAAGGCATTTAAATCGAGTAATAGGCTTTCGAAGGAATGAATGACTACAAACGAACTTTTCTTATCAATGGATGGCTTTTGCTTCACGTTACTTGAGGCAAACAATCAATGATAATTTGTTTTACTAAAAAAATGTAAAAAAATTCAAATTAAATTCAATTACGAGATTATAAAACGATTTAAAGCGAGTAATAAGGCTTTTACAAGCATGAGTGAATATAAATGAACTTTTCTTATCAATGGATGGCTTTTTGCTTCACGTTACTCGAGGCAAACAATCAATTATAATCTGTTTTACTCAAAAAATGTAAACAAATTTCAAATTAAATTCAATTATGAGATTATAAAACGATTTAAAGCGAGTAATAAAGCTTTTGGATGCATGAGTAACTATAAATGAACTTTTCTTATCAATGGATGGCTTTTGCTTCACGGTTCTCGACGTAAATATTCAATTATAATATGTTCCAACAAAAAATGTAAAAAACTTCAGCTTAAAATCTTTTGTGAGATTATAAAGGCATTTAAATCGAGTAATAAGCTTCCGAAGGCATGAATGACTATAAACGAACTTTTCTTATCAATGGATGGCTTTCGCTTCACATTTCTCGAGGTAAACAATCAATTGTAATCTGTTTTAATCAACAAATGTAAAAAATTCAAACTAAATTCAATTCTGGGATTACATAAGCATTTAAAGCTAGTGATAACGCTTTCGTAGACGTGAGTGACTATAAATGAACTTTTCTAATCAATGGATGGCTTTCGCTTCACATTTCCCGAGGTAAACAATTAATTATAATCTGTTTTAATCAAAAAATGTAAAAAAATTGAAATCAAATTCAATTATGAGATTATAAAATCATTTAAAACGATTAATAAGGCTTTCGTAGGCATGAGTGACTATAAATGAAATTTTCCCGTCAGTGGATGGCTTTTGCTTCACGTTTCTCAAGGCAAACGTTCAATTATAATCTATTTAAAAAAAATGTAAAAAAAATTCACCTTAAAATCATTTGTGAGATTATAAAGGCATATAAATCGAGTAATAGGCTTTCGAAGGAATGAATGACTACAAACGAACTTTTCTTATCAATGGATGGCTTTTGCTTCACGTTACTTGAGGCAAACAATCAATGATAATTTGTTTTACTAAAAAAATGTAAAAAAATTCAAATTAAATTCAATTACGAGATTATAAAAACATTTTAAAGCGAGTAATAAGGCTTTTACAAGCATGAGTGAATATAAATGAACTTTTCTTATCAATGGATGGCTTTTTGCTTCACGTTACTCGAGGCAAACAATCAATTATAATCTGTTTTACTCAAAAAATGTAAACAAATTTCAAATTAAATTCAATTATGAGATTATAAAACGATTTAAAGCGAGTAATAAAGCTTTTGGATGCATGAGTAACTATAAATGAACTTTTCTTATCAATGGATGGCTTTTGCTTCACGGTTCTCGACGTAAATATTCAATTATAATATGTTCCAACAAAAAATGTAAAAAACTTCAGCTTAAAATCTTTTGTGAGATTATAAAGGCATTTAAATCGAGTAATAAGCTTCCGAAGGCATGAATGACTATAAACGAACTTTTCTTATCAATGGATGGCTTTCGCTTCACATTTCTCGAGGTAAACAATCAATTGTAATCTGTTTTAATCAACAAATGTAAAAAATTCAAACTAAATTCAATTCTGGGATTACATAAGCATTTAAAGCTAGTGATAACGCTTTCGTAGACGTGAGTGACTATAAATGAACTTTTCTAATCAATGGATGGCTTTCGCTTCACATTTCCCGAGGTAAACAATTAATTATAATCTGTTTTAATCAAAAAATGTAAAAAAATTGAAATCAAATTCAATTATGAGATTATAAAATCATTTAAAACGATTAATAAGGCTTTCGTAGGCATGAGTGACTATAAATGAAATTTTCCTGTCAGTGGATGGCTTTTGCTTCACGTTTCTCAAGGCAAACGTTCAATTATAATCTATTTAAAAAAAATGTAAAAAAAATTCACCTTAAAATCATTTGTGAGATTATAAAGGCATTTAAATCGAGTAATAGGCTTTCGAAGGAATGAATGACTACAAACGAACTTTTCTTATCAATGGATGGCTTTTGCTTCACGTTACTTGAGGCAAACAATCAATGATAATTTGTTTTACTAAAAAAATGTAAAAAAATTCAAATTAAATTCAATTACGAGATTATAAAACGATTTAAAGCGAGTAATAAGGCTTTTACAAGCATGAGTGAATATAAATGAACTTTTCTTATCAATGGATGGCTTTTTGCTTCACGTTACTCGAGGCAAACAATCAATTATAATCTGTTTTACTCAAAAAATGTAAACAAATTTCAAATTAAATTCAATTATGAGATTATAAAACGATTTAAAGCGAGTAATAAAGCTTTTGGATGCATGAGTAACTATAAATGAACTTTTCTTATCAATGGATGGCTTTTGCTTCACGGTTCTCGACGTAAATATTCAATTATAATATGTTCCAACAAAAAATGTAAAAAACTTCAGCTTAAAATCTTTTGTGAGATTATAAAGGCATTTAAATCGAGTAATAAGCTTCCGAAGGCATGAATGACTATAAACGAACTTTTCTTATCAATGGATGGCTTTCGCTTCACATTTCTCGAGGTAAACAATCAATTGTAATCTGTTTTAATCAACAAATGTAAAAAATTCAAACTAAATTCAATTCTGGGATTACATAAGCATTTAAAGCTAGTGATAACGCTTTCGTAGACGTGAGTGACTATAAATGAACTTTTCTAATCAATGGATGGCTTTCGCTTCACATTTCCCGAGGTAAACAATTAATTATAATCTGTTTTAATCAAAAAATGTAAAAAAATTGAAATCAAATTCAATTATGAGATTATAAAATCATTTAAAACGATTAATAAGGCTTTCGTAGGCATGAGTGACTATAAATGAAATTTTCCTGTCAGTGGATGGCTTTTGCTTCACGTTTCTCAAGGCAAACGTTCAATTATAATCTATTTAAAAAAAATGTAAAAAAAATTCACCTTAAAATCATTTGTGAGATTATAAAGGCATATAAATCGAGTAATAGGCTTTCGAAGGAATGAATGACTACAAACGAACTTTTCTTATCAATGGATGGCTTTTGCTTCACGTTACTTGAGGCAAACAATCAATGATAATTTGTTTTACTAAAAAAATGTAAAAAAATTCAAATTAAATTCAATTACGAGATTATAAAAACATTTTAAAGCGAGTAATAAGGCTTTTACAAGCATGAGTGAATATAAATGAACTTTTCTTATCAATGGATGGCTTTTTGCTTCACGTTACTCGAGGCAAACAATCAATTATAATCTGTTTTACTCAAAAAATGTAAACAAATTTCAAATTAAATTCAATTATGAGATTATAAAACGATTTAAAGCGAGTAATAAAGCTTTTGGATGCATGAGTAACTATAAATGAACTTTTCTTATCAATGGATGGCTTTTGCTTCACGGTTCTCGACGTAAATATTCAATTATAATATGTTCCAACAAAAAATGTAAAAAACTTCAGCTTAAAATCTTTTGTGAGATTATAAAGGCATTTAAATCGAGTAATAAGCTTCCGAAGGCATGAATGACTATAAACGAACTTTTCTTATCAATGGATGGCTTTCGCTTCACATTTCTCGAGGTAAACAATCAATTGTAATCTGTTTTAATCAACAAATGTAAAAAATTCAAACTAAATTCAATTCTGGGATTACATAAGCATTTAAAGCTAGTGATAACGCTTTCGTAGACGTGAGTGACTATAAATGAACTTTTCTAATCAATGGATGGCTTTCGCTTCACATTTCCCGAGGTAAACAATTAATTATAATCTGTTTTAATCAAAAAATGTAAAAAAATTGAAATCAAATTCAATTATGAGATTATAAAATCATTTAAAACGATTAATAAGGCTTTCGTAGGCATGAGTGACTATAAATGAAATTTTCCTGTCAGTGGATGGCTTTTGCTTCACGTTTCTCAAGGCAAACGTTCAATTATAATCTATTTAAAAAAAATGTAAAAAAAATTCACCTTAAAATCATTTGTGAGATTATAAAGGCATTTAAATCGAGTAATAGGCTTTCGAAGGAATGAATGACTACAAACGAACTTTTCTTATCAATGGATGGCTTTTTTGCTTCACGTTACTTGAGGCAAACAATCAATGATAATTTGTTTTACTAAAAAAATGTAAAAAAATTCAAATTAAATTCAATTACGAGATTATAAAAACATTTTAAAGCGAGTAATAAGGCTTTTACAAGCATGAGTGAATATAAATGAACTTTTCTTATCAATGGATGGCTTTTTGCTTCACGTTACTCGAGGCAAACAATCAATTATAATCTGTTTTACTCAAAAAATGTAAACAAATTTCAAATTAAATTCAATTATGAGATTATAAAACGATTTAAAGCGAGTAATAAAGCTTTTGGATGCATGAGTAACTATAAATGAACTTTTCTTATCAATGGATGGCTTTTGCTTCACGGTTCTCGACGTAAATATTCAATTATAATATGTTCCAACAAAAAATGTAAAAAACTTCAGCTTAAAATCTTTTGTGAGATTATAAAGGCATTTAAATCGAGTAATAAGCTTCCGAAGGCATGAATGACTATAAACGAACTTTTCTTATCAATGGATGGCTTTCGCTTCACATTTCTCGAGGTAAACAATCAATTGTAATCTGTTTTAATCAACAAATGTAAAAAATTCAAACTAAATTCAATTCTGGGATTACATAAGCATTTAAAGCTAGTGATAACGCTTTCGTAGACGTGAGTGACTATAAATGAACTTTTCTAATCAATGGATGGCTTTCGCTTCACATTTCCCGAGGTAAACAATTAATTATAATCTGTTTTAATCAAAAAATGTAAAAAAATTGAAATCAAATTCAATTATGAGATTATAAAATCATTTAAAACGATTAATAAGGCTTTCGTAGGCATGAGTGACTATAAATGAAATTTTCCTGTCAGTGGATGGCTTTTGCTTCACGTTTCTCAAGGCAAACGTTCAATTATAATCTATTTAAAAAAAATGTAAAAAAAATTCACCTTAAAATCATTTGTGAGATTATAAAGGCATTTAAATCGAGTAATAGGCTTTCGAAGGAATGAATGACTACAAACGAACTTTTCTTATCAATGGATGGCTTTTGCTTCACGTTACTTGAGGCAAACAATCAATGATAATTTGTTTTACTAAAAAAATGTAAAAAAATTCAAATTAAATTCAATTACGAGATTATAAAACGATTTAAAGCGAGTAATAAGGCTTTTACAAGCATGAGTGAATATAAATGAACTTTTCTTATCAATGGATGGCTTTTTGCTTCACGTTACTCGAGGCAAACAATCAATTATAATCTGTTTTACTCAAAAAATGTAAACAAATTTCAAATTAAATTCAATTATGAGATTATAAAACGATTTAAAGCGAGTAATAAAGCTTTTGGATGCATGAGTAACTATAAATGAACTTTTCTTATCAATGGATGGCTTTTGCTTCACGGTTCTCGACGTAAATATTCAATTATAATATGTTCCAACAAAAAATGTAAAAAACTTCAGCTTAAAATCTTTTGTGAGATTATAAAGGCATTTAAATCGAGTAATAAGCTTCCGAAGGCATGAATGACTATAAACGAACTTTTCTTATCAATGGATGGCTTTCGCTTCACATTTCTCGAGGTAAACAATCAATTGTAATCTGTTTTAATCAACAAATGTAAAAAATTCAAACTAAATTCAATTCTGGGATTACATAAGCATTTAAAGCTAGTGATAACGCTTTCGTAGACGTGAGTGACTATAAATGAACTTTTCTAATCAATGGATGGCTTTCGCTTCACATTTCCCGAGGTAAACAATTAATTATAATCTGTTTTAATCAAAAAATGTAAAAAAATTGAAATCAAATTCAATTATGAGATTATAAAATCATTTAAAACGATTAATAAGGCTTTCGTAGGCATGAGTGACTATAAATGAAATTTTCCTGTCAGTGGATGGCTTTTGCTTCACGTTTCTCAAGGCAAACGTTCAATTATAATCTATTTAAAAAAAATGTAAAAAAAATTCACCTTAAAATCATTTGTGAGATTATAAAGGCATATAAATCGAGTAATAGGCTTTCGAAGGAATGAATGACTACAAACGAACTTTTCTTATCAATGGATGGCTTTTGCTTCACGTTACTTGAGGCAAACAATCAATGATAATTTGTTTTACTAAAAAAATGTAAAAAAATTCAAATTAAATTCAATTACGAGATTATAAAAACATTTTAAAGCGAGTAATAAGGCTTTTACAAGCATGAGTGAATATAAATGAACTTTTCTTATCAATGGATGGCTTTTTGCTTCACGTTACTCGAGGCAAACAATCAATTATAATCTGTTTTACTCAAAAAATGTAAACAAATTTCAAATTAAATTCAATTATGAGATTATAAAACGATTTAAAGCGAGTAATAAAGCTTTTGGATGCATGAGTAACTATAAATGAACTTTTCTTATCAATGGATGGCTTTTGCTTCACGGTTCTCGACGTAAATATTCAATTATAATATGTTCCAACAAAAAATGTAAAAAACTTCAGCTTAAAATCTTTTGTGAGATTATAAAGGCATTTAAATCGAGTAATAAGCTTCCGAAGGCATGAATGACTATAAACGAACTTTTCTTATCAATGGATGGCTTTCGCTTCACATTTCTCGAGGTAAACAATCAATTGTAATCTGTTTTAATCAACAAATGTAAAAAATTCAAACTAAATTCAATTCTGGGATTACATAAGCATTTAAAGCTAGTGATAACGCTTTCGTAGACGTGAGTGACTATAAATGAACTTTTCTAATCAATGGATGGCTTTCGCTTCACATTTCCCGAGGTAAACAATTAATTATAATCTGTTTTAATCAAAAAATGTAAAAAAATTGAAATCAAATTCAATTATGAGATTATAAAATCATTTAAAACGATTAATAAGGCTTTCGTAGGCATGAGTGACTATAAATGAAATTTTCCTGTCAGTGGATGGCTTTTGCTTCACGTTTCTCAAGGCAAACGTTCAATTATAATCTATTTAAAAAAAATGTAAAAAAAATTCACCTTAAAATCATTTGTGAGATTATAAAGGCATTTAAATCGAGTAATAGGCTTTCGAAGGAATGAATGACTACAAACGAACTTTTCTTATCAATGGATGGCTTTTTTGCTTCACGTTACTTGAGGCAAACAATCAATGATAATTTGTTTTACTAAAAAAATGTAAAAAAATTCAAATTAAATTCAATTACGAGATTATAAAAACATTTTAAAGCGAGTAATAAGGCTTTTACAAGCATGAGTGAATATAAATGAACTTTTCTTATCAATGGATGGCTTTTTGCTTCACGTTACTCGAGGCAAACAATCAATTATAATCTGTTTTACTCAAAAAATGTAAACAAATTTCAAATTAAATTCAATTATGAGATTATAAAACGATTTAAAGCGAGTAATAAAGCTTTTGGATGCATGAGTAACTATAAATGAACTTTTCTTATCAATGGATGGCTTTTGCTTCACGGTTCTCGACGTAAATATTCAATTATAATATGTTCCAACAAAAAATGTAAAAAACTTCAGCTTAAAATCTTTTGTGAGATTATAAAGGCATTTAAATCGAGTAATAAGCTTCCGAAGGCATGAATGACTATAAACGAACTTTTCTTATCAATGGATGGCTTTCGCTTCACATTTCTCGAGGTAAACAATCAATTGTAATCTGTTTTAATCAACAAATGTAAAAAATTCAAACTAAATTCAATTCTGGGATTACATAAGCATTTAAAGCTAGTGATAACGCTTTCGTAGACGTGAGTGACTATAAATGAACTTTTCTAATCAATGGATGGCTTTCGCTTCACATTTCCCGAGGTAAACAATTAATTATAATCTGTTTTAATCAAAAAATGTAAAAAAATTGAAATCAAATTCAATTATGAGATTATAAAATCATTTAAAACGATTAATAAGGCTTTCGTAGGCATGAGTGACTATAAATGAAATTTTCCTGTCAGTGGATGGCTTTTGCTTCACGTTTCTCAAGGCAAACGTTCAATTATAATCTATTTAAAAAAAATGTAAAAAAAATTCACCTTAAAATCATTTGTGAGATTATAAAGGCATTTAAATCGAGTAATAGGCTTTCGAAGGAATGAATGACTACAAACGAACTTTTCTTATCAATGGATGGCTTTTGCTTCACGTTACTTGAGGCAAACAATCAATGATAATTTGTTTTACTAAAAAAATGTAAAAAAATTCAAATTAAATTCAATTACGAGATTATAAAAACATTTTAAAGCGAGTAATAAGGCTTTTACAAGCATGAGTGAATATAAATGAACTTTTCTTATCAATGGATGGCTTTTTGCTTCACGTTACTCGAGGCAAACAATCAATTATAATCTGTTTTACTCAAAAAATGTAAACAAATTTCAAATTAAATTCAATTATGAGATTATAAAACGATTTAAAGCGAGTAATAAAGCTTTTGGATGCATGAGTAACTATAAATGAACTTTTCTTATCAATGGATGGCTTTTGCTTCACGGTTCTCGACGTAAATATTCAATTATAATATGTTCCAACAAAAAATGTAAAAAACTTCAGCTTAAAATCTTTTGTGAGATTATAAAGGCATTTAAATCGAGTAATAAGCTTCCGAAGGCATGAATGACTATAAACGAACTTTTCTTATCAATGGATGGCTTTCGCTTCACATTTCTCGAGGTAAACAATCAATTGTAATCTGTTTTAATCAACAAATGTAAAAAATTCAAACTAAATTCAATTCTGGGATTACATAAGCATTTAAAGCTAGTGATAACGCTTTCGTAGACGTGAGTGACTATAAATGAACTTTTCTAATCAATGGATGGCTTTCGCTTCACATTTCCCGAGGTAAACAATTAATTATAATCTGTTTTAATCAAAAAATGTAAAAAAATTGAAATCAAATTCAATTATGAGATTATAAAATCATTTAAAACGATTAATAAGGCTTTCGTAGGCATGAGTGACTATAAATGAAATTTTCCTGTCAGTGGATGGCTTTTGCTTCACGTTTCTCAAGGCAAACGTTCAATTATAATCTATTTAAAAAAAATGTAAAAAAAATTCACCTTAAAATCATTTGTGAGATTATAAAGGCATTTAAATCGAGTAATAGGCTTTCGAAGGAATGAATGACTACAAACGAACTTTTCTTATCAATGGATGGCTTTTGCTTCACGTTACTTGAGGCAAACAATCAATGATAATTTGTTTTACTAAAAAAATGTAAAAAAATTCAAATTAAATTCAATTACGAGATTATAAAAACATTTTAAAGCGAGTAATAAGGCTTTTACAAGCATGAGTGAATATAAATGAACTTTTCTTATCAATGGATGGCTTTTTGCTTCACGTTACTCGAGGCAAACAATCAATTATAATCTGTTTTACTCAAAAAATGTAAACAAATTTCAAATTAAATTCAATTATGAGATTATAAAACGATTTAAAGCGAGTAATAAAGCTTTTGGATGCATGAGTAACTATAAATGAACTTTTCTTATCAATGGATGGCTTTTGCTTCACGGTTCTCGACGTAAATATTCAATTATAATATGTTCCAACAAAAAATGTAAAAAACTTCAGCTTAAAATCTTTTGTGAGATTATAAAGGCATTTAAATCGAGTAATAAGCTTCCGAAGGCATGAATGACTATAAACGAACTTTTCTTATCAATGGATGGCTTTTGCTTCACATTTCTCGAGGTAAACAATCAATTGTAATCTGTTTTAATCAACAAATGTAAAAAATTCAAACTAAATTCAATTCTGGGATTACATAAGCATTTAAAGCTAGTGATAACGCTTTCGTAGACGTGAGTGACTATAAATGAACTTTTCTAATCAATGGATGGCTTTCGCTTCACATTTCCCGAGGTAAACAATTAATTATAATCTGTTTTAATCAAAAAATGTAAAAAAATTGAAATCAAATTCAATTATGAGATTATAAAATCATTTAAAACGATTAATAAGGCTTTCGTAGGCATGAGTGACTATAAATGAAATTTTCCTATCAGTGGATGGCTTTTGCTTCACGTTTCTCAAGGCAAACGTTCAATTATAATCTATTTAAAAAAAATGTAAAAAAAATTCACCTTAAAATCATTTGTGAGATTATAAAGGCATTTAAATCGAGTAATAGGCTTTCGAAGGAATGAATGACTACAAACGAACTTTTCTTATCAATGGATGGCTTTTGCTTCACGTTACTTGAGGCAAACAATCAATGATAATTTGTTTTACTAAAAAAATGTAAAAAAATTCAAATTAAATTCAATTACGAGATTATAAAACGATTTAAAGCGAGTAATAAGGCTTTTACAAGCATGAGTGAATATAAATGAACTTTTCTTATCAATGGATGGCTTTTTGCTTCACGTTACTCGAGGCAAACAATCAATTATAATCTGTTTTACTCAAAAAATGTAAACAAATTTCAAATTAAATTCAATTATGAGATTATAAAACGATTTAAAGCGAGTAATAAAGCTTTTGGATGCATGAGTAACTATAAATGAACTTTTCTTATCAATGGATGGCTTTTGCTTCACGGTTCTCGACGTAAATATTCAATTATAATATGTTCCAACAAAAAATGTAAAAAACTTCAGCTTAAAATCTTTTGTGAGATTATAAAGGCATTTAAATCGAGTAATAAGCTTCCGAAGGCATGAATGACTATAAACGAACTTTTCTTATCAATGGATGGCTTTCGCTTCACATTTCTCGAGGTAAACAATCAATTGTAATCTGTTTTAATCAACAAATGTAAAAAATTCAAACTAAATTCAATTCTGGGATTACATAAGCATTTAAAGCTAGTGATAACGCTTTCGTAGACGTGAGTGACTATAAATGAACTTTTCTAATCAATGGATGGCTTTCGCTTCACATTTCCCGAGGTAAACAATTAATTATAATCTGTTTTAATCAAAAAATGTAAAAAAATTGAAATCAAATTCAATTATGAGATTATAAAATCATTTAAAACGATTAATAAGGCTTTCGTAGGCATGAGTGACTATAAATGAAATTTTCCTGTCAGTGGATGGCTTTTGCTTCACGTTTCTCAAGGCAAACGTTCAATTATAATCTATTTAAAAAAAATGTAAAAAAAATTCACCTTAAAATCATTTGTGAGATTATAAAGGCATATAAATCGAGTAATAGGCTTTCGAAGGAATGAATGACTACAAACGAACTTTTCTTATCAATGGATGGCTTTTGCTTCACGTTACTTGAGGCAAACAATCAATGATAATTTGTTTTACTAAAAAAATGTAAAAAAATTCAAATTAAATTCAATTACGAGATTATAAAAACATTTTAAAGCGAGTAATAAGGCTTTTACAAGCATGAGTGAATATAAATGAACTTTTCTTATCAATGGATGGCTTTTTGCTTCACGTTACTCGAGGCAAACAATCAATTATAATCTGTTTTACTCAAAAAATGTAAACAAATTTCAAATTAAATTCAATTATGAGATTATAAAACGATTTAAAGCGAGTAATAAAGCTTTTGGATGCATGAGTAACTATAAATGAACTTTTCTTATCAATGGATGGCTTTTGCTTCACGGTTCTCGACGTAAATATTCAATTATAATATGTTCCAACAAAAAATGTAAAAAACTTCAGCTTAAAATCTTTTGTGAGATTATAAAGGCATTTAAATCGAGTAATAAGCTTCCGAAGGCATGAATGACTATAAACGAACTTTTCTTATCAATGGATGGCTTTCGCTTCACATTTCTCGAGGTAAACAATCAATTGTAATCTGTTTTAATCAACAAATGTAAAAAATTCAAACTAAATTCAATTCTGGGATTACATAAGCATTTAAAGCTAGTGATAACGCTTTCGTAGACGTGAGTGACTATAAATGAACTTTTCTAATCAATGGATGGCTTTCGCTTCACATTTCCCGAGGTAAACAATTAATTATAATCTGTTTTAATCAAAAAATGTAAAAAAATTGAAATCAAATTCAATTATGAGATTATAAAATCATTTAAAACGATTAATAAGGCTTTCGTAGGCATGAGTGACTATAAATGAAATTTTCCTGTCAGTGGATGGCTTTTGCTTCACGTTTCTCAAGGCAAACGTTCAATTATAATCTATTTAAAAAAAATGTAAAAAAAATTCACCTTAAAATCATTTGTGAGATTATAAAGGCATATAAATCGAGTAATAGGCTTTCGAAGGAATGAATGACTACAAACGAACTTTTCTTATCAATGGATGGCTTTTGCTTCACGTTACTTGAGGCAAACAATCAATGATAATTTGTTTTACTAAAAAAATGTAAAAAAATTCAAATTAAATTCAATTACGAGATTATAAAAACATTTTAAAGCGAGTAATAAGGCTTTTACAAGCATGAGTGAATATAAATGAACTTTTCTTATCAATGGATGGCTTTTTGCTTCACGTTACTCGAGGCAAACAATCAATTATAATCTGTTTTACTCAAAAAATGTAAACAAATTTCAAATTAAATTCAATTATGAGATTATAAAACGATTTAAAGCGAGTAATAAAGCTTTTGGATGCATGAGTAACTATAAATGAACTTTTCTTATCAATGGATGGCTTTTGCTTCACGGTTCTCGACGTAAATATTCAATTATAATATGTTCCAACAAAAAATGTAAAAAACTTCAGCTTAAAATCTTTTGTGAGATTATAAAGGCATTTAAATCGAGTAATAAGCTTCCGAAGGCATGAATGACTATAAACGAACTTTTCTTATCAATGGATGGCTTTCGCTTCACATTTCTCGAGGTAAACAATCAATTGTAATCTGTTTTAATCAACAAATGTAAAAAATTCAAACTAAATTCAATTCTGGGATTACATAAGCATTTAAAGCTAGTGATAACGCTTTCGTAGACGTGAGTGACTATAAATGAACTTTTCTAATCAATGGATGGCTTTCGCTTCACATTTCCCGAGGTAAACAATTAATTATAATCTGTTTTAATCAAAAAATGTAAAAAAATTGAAATCAAATTCAATTATGAGATTATAAAATCATTTAAAACGATTAATAAGGCTTTCGTAGGCATGAGTGACTATAAATGAAATTTTCCTGTCAGTGGATGGCTTTTGCTTCACGTTTCTCAAGGCAAACGTTCAATTATAATCTATTTAAAAAAAATGTAAAAAAAATTCACCTTAAAATCATTTGTGAGATTATAAAGGCATTTAAATCGAGTAATAGGCTTTCGAAGGAATGAATGACTACAAACGAACTTTTCTTATCAATGGATGGCTTTTGCTTCACGTTACTTGAGGCAAACAATCAATGATAATTTGTTTTACTAAAAAAATGTAAAAAAATTCAAATTAAATTCAATTACGAGATTATAAAAAAATTTTAAAGCGAGTAATAAGGCTTTTACAAGCATGAGTGAATATAAATAAACTTTTCTTATCAATGGATGGCTTTTTGCTTCACGTTACTCGAGGCAAACAATCAATTATAATCTGTTTTACTCAAAAAATGTAAACAAATTTCAAATTAAATTCAATTATGAGATTATAAAACGATTTAAAGCGAGTAATAAAGCTTTTGGATGCATGAGTAACTATAAATGAACTTTTCTTATCAATGGATGGCTTTTGCTTCACGGTTCTCGACGTAAATATTCAATTATAATATGTTCCAACAAAAAATGTAAAAAACTTCAGCTTAAAATCTTTTGTGAGATTATAAAGGCATTTAAATCGAGTAATAAGCTTCCGAAGGCATGAATGACTATAAACGAACTTTTCTTATCAATGGATGGCTTTCGCTTCACATTTCTCGAGGTAAACAATCAATTGTAATCTGTTTTAATCAACAAATGTAAAAAATTCAAACTAAATTCAATTCTGGGATTACATAAGCATTTAAAGCTAGTGATAACGCTTTCGTAGACGTGAGTGACTATAAATGAACTTTTCTAATCAATGGATGGCTTTCGCTTCACATTTCCCGAGGTAAACAATTAATTATAATCTGTTTTAATCAAAAAATGTAAAAAAATTGAAATCAAATTCAATTATGAGATTATAAAATCATTTAAAACGATTAATAAGGCTTTCGTAGGCATGAGTGACTATAAATGAAATTTTCCTGTCAGTGGATGGCTTTTGCTTCACGTTTCTCAAGGCAAACGTTCAATTATAATCTATTTAAAAAAAATATAAAAAAAATTCACCTTAAAATCATTTGTGAGATTATAAAGGCATTTAAATCGAGTAATAGGCTTTCGAAGGAATGAATGACTACAAACGAACTTTTCTTATCAATGGATGGCTTTTGCTTCACGTTACTTGAGGCAAACAATCAATGATAATTTGTTTTACTAAAAAAATGTAAAAAAATTCAAATTAAATTCAATTACGAGATTATAAAAACATTTTAAAGCGAGTAATAAGGCTTTTACAAGCATGAGTGAATATAAATGAACTTTTCTTATCAATGGATGGCTTTTTGCTTCACGTTACTCGAGGCAAACAATCAATTATAATCTGTTTTACTCAAAAAATGTAAACAAATTTCAAATTAAATTCAATTATGAGATTATAAAACGATTTAAAGCGAGTAATAAAGCTTTTGGATGCATGAGTAACTATAAATGAACTTTTCTTATCAATGGATGGCTTTTGCTTCACGGTTCTCGACGTAAATATTCAATTATAATATGTTCCAACAAAAAATGTAAAAAACTTCAGCTTAAAATCTTTTGTGAGATTATAAAGGCATTTAAATCGAGTAATAAGCTTCCGAAGGCATGAATGACTACAAACGAACTTTTCTTATCAATGGATGGCTTTCGCTTCACATTTCTCGAGGTAAACAATCAATTGTAATCTGTTTTAATCAACAAATGTAAAAAATTCAAACTAAATTCAATTCTGGGATTACATAAGCATTTAAAGCTAGTGATAACGCTTTCGTAGACGTGAGTGACTATAAATGAACTTTTCTAATCAATGGATGGCTTTCGCTTCACATTTCCCGAGGTAAACAATTAATTATAATCTGTTTTAATCAAAAAATGTAAAAAAATTGAAATCAAATTCAATTATGAGATTATAAAATCATTTAAAACGATTAATAAGGCTTTCGTAGGCATGAGTGACTATAAATGAAATTTTCCTGTCAGTGGATGGCTTTTGCTTCACGTTTCTCAAGGCAAACGTTCAATTATAATCTATTTAAAAAAAATGTAAAAAAAATTCACCTTAAAATCATTTGTGAGATTATAAAGGCATTTAAATCGAGTAATAGGCTTTCGAAGGAATGAATGACTACAAACGAACTTTTCTTATCAATGGATGGCTTTTGCTTCACGTTACTTGAGGCAAACAATCAATGATAATTTGTTTTACTAAAAAAATGTAAAAAAATTCAAATTAAATTCAATTACGAGATTATAAAACGATTTAAAGCGAGTAATAAGGCTTTTACAAGCATGAGTGAATATAAATGAACTTTTCTTATCAATGGATGGCTTTTTGCTTCACGTTACTCGAGGCAAACAATCAATTATAATCTGTTTTACTCAAAAAATGTAAACAAATTTCAAATTAAATTCAATTATGAGATTATAAAACGATTTAAAGCGAGTAATAAAGCTTTTGGATGCATGAGTAACTATAAATGAACTTTTCTTATCAATGGATGGCTTTTGCTTCACGGTTCTCGACGTAAATATTCAATTATAATATGTTCCAACAAAAAATGTAAAAAACTTCAGCTTAAAATCTTTTGTGAGATTATAAAGGCATTTAAATCGAGTAATAAGCTTCCGAAGGCATGAATGACTATAAACGAACTTTTCTTATCAATGGATGGCTTTCGCTTCACATTTCTCGAGGTAAACAATCAATTGTAATCTGTTTTAATCAACAAATGTAAAAAATTCAAACTAAATTCAATTCTGGGATTACATAAGCATTTAAAGCTAGTGATAACGCTTTCGTAGACGTGAGTGACTATAAATGAACTTTTCTAATCAATGGATGGCTTTCGCTTCACATTTCCCGAGGTAAACAATTAATTATAATCTGTTTTAATCAAAAAATGTAAAAAAATTGAAATCAAATTCAATTATGAGATTATAAAATCATTTAAAACGATTAATAAGGCTTTCGTAGGCATGAGTGACTATAAATGAAATTTTCCTGTCAGTGGATGGCTTTTGCTTCACGTTTCTCAAGGCAAACGTTCAATTATAATCTATTTAAAAAAAATATAAAAAAAATTCACCTTAAAATCATTTGTGAGATTATAAAGGCATTTAAATCGAGTAATAGGCTTTCGAAGGAATGAATGACTACAAACGAACTTTTCTTATCAATGGATGGCTTTTGCTTCACGTTACTTGAGGCAAACAATCAATGATAATTTGTTTTACTAAAAAAATGTAAAAAAATTCAAATTAAATTCAATTACGAGATTATAAAAACATTTTAAAGCGAGTAATAAGGCTTTTACAAGCATGAGTGAATATAAATGAACTTTTCTTATCAATGGATGGCTTTTTGCTTCACGTTACTCGAGGCAAACAATCAATTATAATCTGTTTTACTCAAAAAATGTAAACAAATTTCAAATTAAATTCAATTATGAGATTATAAAACGATTTAAAGCGAGTAATAAAGCTTTTGGATGCATGAGTAACTATAAATGAACTTTTCTTATCAATGGATGGCTTTTGCTTCACGGTTCTCGACGTAAATATTCAATTATAATATGTTCCAACAAAAAATGTAAAAAACTTCAGCTTAAAATCTTTTGTGAGATTATAAAGGCATTTAAATCGAGTAATAAGCTTCCGAAGGCATGAATGACTACAAACGAACTTTTCTTATCAATGGATGGCTTTCGCTTCACATTTCTCGAGGTAAACAATCAATTGTAATCTGTTTTAATCAACAAATGTAAAAAATTCAAACTAAATTCAATTCTGGGATTACATAAGCATTTAAAGCTAGTGATAACGCTTTCGTAGACGTGAGTGACTATAAATGAACTTTTCTAATCAATGGATGGCTTTCGCTTCACATTTCCCGAGGTAAACAATTAATTATAATCTGTTTTAATCAAAAAATGTAAAAAAATTGAAATCAAATTCAATTATGAGATTATAAAATCATTTAAAACGATTAATAAGGCTTTCGTAGGCATGAGTGACTATAAATGAAATTTTCCTGTCAGTGGATGGCTTTTGCTTCACGTTTCTCAAGGCAAACGTTCAATTATAATCTATTTAAAAAAAATGTAAAAAAAATTCACCTTAAAATCATTTGTGAGATTATAAAGGCATTTAAATCGAGTAATAGGCTTTCGAAGGAATGAATGACTACAAACGAACTTTTCTTATCAATGGATGGCTTTTGCTTCACGTTACTTGAGGCAAACAATCAATGATAATTTGTTTTACTAAAAAAATGTAAAAAAATTCAAATTAAATTCAATTACGAGATTATAAAACGATTTAAAGCGAGTAATAAGGCTTTTACAAGCATGAGTGAATATAAATGAACTTTTCTTATCAATGGATGGCTTTTTGCTTCACGTTACTCGAGGCAAACAATCAATTATAATCTGTTTTACTCAAAAAATGTAAACAAATTTCAAATTAAATTCAATTATGAGATTATAAAACGATTTAAAGCGAGTAATAAAGCTTTTGGATGCATGAGTAACTATAAATGAACTTTTCTTATCAATGGATGGCTTTTGCTTCACGGTTCTCGACGTAAATATTCAATTATAATATGTTCCAACAAAAAATGTAAAAAACTTCAGCTTAAAATCTTTTGTGAGATTATAAAGGCATTTAAATCGAGTAATAAGCTTCCGAAGGCATGAATGACTATAAACGAACTTTTCTTATCAATGGATGGCTTTCGCTTCACATTTCTCGAGGTAAACAATCAATTGTAATCTGTTTTAATCAACAAATGTAAAAAATTCAAACTAAATTCAATTCTGGGATTACATAAGCATTTAAAGCTAGTGATAACGCTTTCGTAGACGTGAGTGACTATAAATGAACTTTTCTAATCAATGGATGGCTTTCGCTTCACATTTCCCGAGGTAAACAATTAATTATAATCTGTTTTAATCAAAAAATGTAAAAAAATTGAAATCAAATTCAATTATGAGATTATAAAATCATTTAAAACGATTAATAAGGCTTTCGTAGGCATGAGTGACTATAAATGAAATTTTCCTGTCAGTGGATAGCTTTTGCTTCACGTTTCTCAAGGCAAACGTTCAATTATAATCTATTTAAAAAAAATGTAAAAAAAATTCACCTTAAAATCATTTGTGAGATTATAAAGGCATTTAAATCGAGTAATAGGCTTTCGAAGGAATGAATGACTACAAACGAACTTTTCTTATCAATGGATGGCTTTTGCTTCACGTTACTTGAGGCAAACAATCAATGATAATTTGTTTTACTAAAAAAATGTAAAAAAATTCAAATTAAATTCAATTACGAGATTATAAAAAAATTTTAAAGCGAGTAATAAGGCTTTTACAAGCATGAGTGAATATAAATAAACTTTTCTTATCAATGGATGGCTTTTTGCTTCACGTTACTCGAGGCAAACAATCAATTATAATCTGTTTTACTCAAAAAATGTAAACAAATTTCAAATTAAATTCAATTATGAGATTATAAAACGATTTAAAGCGAGTAATAAAGCTTTTGGATGCATGAGTAACTATAAATGAACTTTTCTTATCAATGGATGGCTTTTGCTTCACGGTTCTCGACGTAAATATTCAATTATAATATGTTCCAACAAAAAATGTAAAAAACTTCAGCTTAAAATCTTTTGTGAGATTATAAAGGCATTTAAATCGAGTAATAAGCTTCCGAAGGCATGAATGACTATAAACGAACTTTTCTTATCAATGGATGGCTTTCGCTTCACATTTCTCGAGGTAAACAATCAATTGTAATCTGTTTTAATCAACAAATGTAAAAAATTCAAACTAAATTCAATTCTGGGATTACATAAGCATTTAAAGCTAGTGATAACGCTTTCGTAGACGTGAGTGACTATAAATGAACTTTTCTAATCAATGGATGGCTTTCGCTTCACATTTCCCGAGGTAAACAATTAATTATAATCTGTTTTAATCAAAAAATGTAAAAAAATTGAAATCAAATTCAATTATGAGATTATAAAATTATTTAAAACGATTAATAAGGCTTTCGTAGGCATGAGTGACTATAAATGAAATTTTCCTGTCAGTGGATGGCTTTTGCTTCACGTTTCTCAAGGCAAACGTTCAATTATAATCTATTTAAAAAAAATATAAAAAAAATTCACCTTAAAATCATTTGTGAGATTATAAAGGCATTTAAATCGAGTAATAGGCTTTCGAAGGAATGAATGACTACAAACGAACTTTTCTTATCAATGGATGGCTTTTGCTTCACGTTACTTGAGGCAAACAATCAATGATAATTTGTTTTACTAAAAAAATGTAAAAAAATTCAAATTAAATTCAATTACGAGATTATAAAAACATTTTAAAGCGAGTAATAAGGCTTTTACAAGCATGAGTGAATATAAATGAACTTTTCTTATCAATGGATGGCTTTTTGCTTCACGTTACTCGAGGCAAACAATCAATTATAATCTGTTTTACTCAAAAAATGTAAACAAATTTCAAATTAAATTCAATTATGAGATTATAAAACGATTTAAAGCGAGTAATAAAGCTTTTGGATGCATGAGTAACTATAAATGAACTTTTCTTATCAATGGATGGCTTTTGCTTCACGGTTCTCGACGTAAATATTCAATTATAATATGTTCCAACAAAAAATGTAAAAAACTTCAGCTTAAAATCTTTTGTGAGATTATAAAGGCATTTAAATCGAGTAATAAGCTTCCGAAGGCATGAATGACTATAAACGAACTTTTCTTATCAATGGATGGCTTTCGCTTCACATTTCTCGAGGTAAACAATCAATTGTAATCTGTTTTAATCAACAAATGTAAAAAATTCAAACTAAATTCAATTCTGGGATTACATAAGCATTTAAAGCTAGTGATAACGCTTTCGTAGACGTGAGTGACTATAAATGAACTTTTCTAATCAATGGATGGCTTTCGCTTCACATTTCCCGAGGTAAACAATTAATTATAATCTGTTTTAATCAAAAAATGTAAAAAAATTGAAATCAAATTCAATTATGAGATTATAAAATCATTTAAAACGATTAATAAGGCTTTCGTAGGCATGAGTGACTATAAATGAAATTTTCCTGTCAGTGGATGGCTTTTGCTTCACGTTTCTCAAGGCAAACGTTCAATTATAATCTATTTAAAAAAAATGTAAAAAAAATTCACCTTAAAATCATTTGTGAGATTATAAAGGCATTTAAATCGAGTAATAGGCTTTCGAAGGAATGAATGACTACAAACGAACTTTTCTTATCAATGGATGGCTTTTGCTTCACGTTACTTGAGGCAAACAATCAATGATAATTTGTTTTACTAAAAAAATGTAAAAAAATTCAAATTAAATTCAATTACGAGATTATAAAACGATTTAAAGCGAGTAATAAGGCTTTTACAAGCATGAGTGAATATAAATGAACTTTTCTTATCAATGGATGGCTTTTTGCTTCACGTTACTCGAGGCAAACAATCAATTATAATCTGTTTTACTCAAAAAATGTAAACAAATTTCAAATTAAATTCAATTATGAGATTATAAAACGATTTAAAACGAGTAATAAAGCTTTTGGATGCATGAGTAACTATAAATGAACTTTTCTTATCAATGGATGGCTTTTGCTTCACGGTTCTCGACGTAAATATTCAATTATAATATGTTCCAACAAAAAATGTAAAAAACTTCAGCTTAAAATCTTTTGTGAGATTATAAAGGCATTTAAATCGAGTAATAAGCTTCCGAAGGCATGAATGACTATAAACGAACTTTTCTTATCAATGGATGGCTTTCGCTTCACATTTCTCGAGGTAAACAATCAATTGTAATCTGTTTTAATCAACAAATGTAAAAAATTCAAACTAAATTCAATTCTGGGATTACATAAGCATTTAAAGCTAGTGATAACGCTTTCGTAGACGTGAGTGACTATAAATGAACTTTTCTAATCAATGGATGGCTTTCGCTTCACATTTCCCGAGGTAAACAATTAATTATAATCTGTTTTAATCAAAAAATGTAAAAAAATTGAAATCAAATTCAATTATGAGATTATAAAATCATTTAAAACGATTAATAAGGCTTTCGTAGGCATGAGTGACTATAAATGAAATTTTCCTGTCAGTGGATGGCTTTTGCTTCACGTTTCTCAAGGCAAACGTTCAATTATAATCTATTTAAAAAAAATGTAAAAAAAATTCACCTTAAAATCATTTGTGAGATTATAAAGGCATTTAAATCGAGTAATAGGCTTTCGAAGGAATGAATGACTACAAACGAACTTTTCTTATCAATGGATGGCTTTTGCTTCACGTTACTTGAGGCAAACAATCAATGATAATTTGTTTTACTAAAAAAATGTAAAAAAATTCAAATTAAATTCAATTACGAGATTATAAAACGATTTAAAGCGAGTAATAAGGCTTTTACAAGCATGAGTGAATATAAATGAACTTTTCTTATCAATGGATGGCTTTTTGCTTCACGTTACTCGAGGCAAACAATCAATTATAATCTGTTTTACTCAAAAAATGTAAACAAATTTCAAATTAAATTCAATTATGAGATTATAAAACGATTTAAAGCGAGTAATAAAGCTTTTGGATGCATGAGTAACTATAAATGAACTTTTCTTATCAATGGATGGCTTTTGCTTCACGGTTCTCGACGTAAATATTCAATTATAATATGTTCCAACAAAAAATGTAAAAAACTTCAGCTTAAAATCTTTTGTGAGATTATAAAGGCATTTAAATCGAGTAATAAGCTTCCGAAGGCATGAATGACTATAAACGAACTTTTCTTATCAATGGATGGCTTTCGCTTCACATTTCTCGAGGTAAACAATCAATTGTAATCTGTTTTAATCAACAAATGTAAAAAATTCAAACTAAATTCAATTCTGGGATTACATAAGCATTTAAAGCTAGTGATAACGCTTTCGTAGACGTGAGTGACTATAAATGAACTTTTCTAATCAATGGATGGCTTTCGCTTCACATTTCCCGAGGTAAACAATTAATTATAATCTGTTTTAATCAAAAAATGTAAAAAAATTGAAATCAAATTCAATTATGAGATTATAAAATCATTTAAAACGATTAATAAGGCTTTCGTAGGCATGAGTGACTATAAATGAAATTTTCCTGTCAGTGGATGGCTTTTGCTTCACGTTTCTCAAGGCAAACGTTCAATTATAATCTATTTAAAAAAAATGTAAAAAAAATTCACCTTAAAATCATTTGTGAGATTATAAAGGCATTTAAATCGAGTAATAGGCTTTCGAAGGAATGAATGACTACAAACGAACTTTTCTTATCAATGGATGGCTTTTGCTTCACGTTACTTGAGGCAAACAATCAATGATAATTTGTTTTACTAAAAAAATGTAAAAAAATTCAAATTAAATTCAATTACGAGATTATAAAACGATTTAAAGCGAGTAATAAGGCTTTTACAAGCATGAGTGAATATAAATGAACTTTTCTTATCAATGGATGGCTTTTTGCTTCACGTTACTCGAGGCAAACAATCAATTATAATCTGTTTTACTCAAAAAATGTAAACAAATTTCAAATTAAATTCAATTATGAGATTATAAAACGATTTAAAGCGAGTAATAAAGCTTTTGGATGCATGAGTAACTATAAATGAACTTTTCTTATCAATGGATGGCTTTTGCTTCACGGTTCTCGACGTAAATATTCAATTATAATATGTTCCAACAAAAAATGTAAAAAACTTCAGCTTAAAATCTTTTGTGAGATTATAAAGGCATTTAAATCGAGTAATAAGCTTCCGAAGGCATGAATGACTATAAACGAACTTTTCTTATCAATGGATGGCTTTCGCTTCACATTTCTCGAGGTAAACAATCAATTGTAATCTGTTTTAATCAACAAATGTAAAAAATTCAAACTAAATTCAATTCTGGGATTACATAAGCATTTAAAGCTAGTGATAACGCTTTCGTAGACATGAGTGACTATAAATGAACTTTTCTAATCAATGGATGGCTTTCGCTTCACATTTCCCGAGGTAAACAATTAATTATAATCTGTTTTAATCAAAAAATGTAAAAAAATTGAAATCAAATTCAATTATGAGATTATAAAATCATTTAAAACGATTAATAAGGCTTTCGTAGGCATGAGTGACTATAAATGAAATTTTCCTGTCAGTGGATGGCTTTTGCTTCACGTTTCTCAAGGCAAACGTTCAATTATAATCTATTTAAAAAAAATGTAAAAAAAATTCACCTTAAAATCATTTGTGAGATTATAAAGGCATTTAAATCGAGTAATAGGCTTTCGAAGGAATGAATGACTACAAACGAACTTTTCTTATCAATGGATGGCTTTTGCTTCACGTTACTTGAGGCAAACAATCAATGATAATTTGTTTTACTAAAAAAATGTAAAAAAATTCAAATTAAATTCAATTACGAGATTATAAAACGATTTAAAGCGAGTAATAAGGCTTTTACAAGCATGAGTGAATATAAATGAACTTTTCTTATCAATGGATGGCTTTTTGCTTCACGTTACTCGAGGCAAACAATCAATTATAATCTGTTTTACTCAAAAAATGTAAACAAATTTCAAATTAAATTCAATTATGAGATTATAAAACGATTTAAAGCGAGTAATAAAGCTTTTGGATGCATGAGTAACTATAAATGAACTTTTCTTATCAATGGATGGCTTTTGCTTCACGGTTCTCGACGTAAATATTCAATTATAATATGTTCCAACAAAAAATGTAAAAAACTTCAGCTTAAAATCTTTTGTGAGTTTATAAAGGCATTTAAATCGAGTAATAAGCTTCCGAAGGTATGAATGACTATAAACGAACTTTTCTTATCAATGGATGGCTTTCGCTTCACATTTCTCGAGGTAAACAATCAATTGTAATCTGTTTTAATCAACAAATGTAAAAAATTCAAACTAAATTCAATTCTGGGATTACATAAGCATTTAAAGCTAGTGATAACGCTTTCGTAGACATGAGTGACTATAAATGAACTTTTCTAATCAATGGATGGCTTTCGCTTCACATTTCCCGAGGTAAACAATTAATTATAATCTGTTTTAATCAAAAAATGTAAAAAAATTGAAATCAAATTCAATTATGAGATTATAAAATCATTTAAAACGATTAATAAGGCTTTCGTAGGCATGAGTGACTATAAATGAAATTTTCCTGTCAGTGGATGGCTTTTGCTTCACGTTTCTCAAGGCAAACGTTCAATTATAATCTATTTAAAAAAAATGTAAAAAAAATTCACCTTAAAATCATTTGTGAGATTATAAAGGCATTTAAATCGAGTAATAGGCTTTCGAAGGAATGAATGACTACAAACGAACTTTTCTTATCAATGGATGGCTTTTGCTTCACGTTACTTGAGGCAAACAATCAATGATAATTTGTTTTACTAAAAAAATGTAAAAAAATTCAAATTAAATTCAATTACGAGATTATAAAACGATTTAAAGCGAGTAATAAGGCTTTTACAAGCATGAGTGAATATAAATGAACTTTTCTTATCAATGGATGGCTTTTTGCTTCACGTTACTCGAGGCAAACAATCAATTAGAATCTGTTTTACTCAAAAAATGTAAACAAATTTCAAATTAAATTCAATTATGAGATTATAAAACGATTTAAAGCGAGTAATAAAGCTTTTGGATGCATGAGTAACTATAAATGAACTTTTCTTATCAATGGATGGCTTTTGCTTCACGGTTCTCGACGTAAATATTCAATTATAATATGTTCCAACAAAAAATGTAAAAAACTTCAGCTTAAAATCTTTTGTGAGATTATAAAGGCATTTAAATCGAGTAATAAGCTTCCGAAGGCATGAATGACTATAAACGAACTTTTCTTATCAATGGATGGCTTTCGCTTCACATTTCTCGAGGTAAACAATCAATTGTAATCTGTTTTAATCAACAAATGTAAAAAATTCAAACTAAATTCAATTCTGGGATTACATAAGCATTTAAAGCTAGTGATAACGCTTTCGTAGACATGAGTGACTATAAATGAACTTTTCTAATCAATGGATGGCTTTCGCTTCACATTTCCCGAGGTAAACAATTAATTATAATCTGTTTTAATCAAAAAATGTAAAAAAATTGAAATCAAATTCAATTATGAGATTATAAAATCATTTAAAACGATTAATAAGGCTTTCGTAGGCATGAGTGACTATAAATGAAATTTTCCTGTCAGTGGATGGCTTTTGCTTCACGTTTCTCAAGGCAAACGTTCAATTATAATCTATTTAAAAAAAATGTAAAAAAAATTCACCTTAAAATCATTTGTGAGATTATAAAGGCATTTAAATCGAGTAATAGGCTTTCGAAGGAATGAATGACTACAAACGAACTTTTCTTATCAATGGATGGCTTTTGCTTCACGTTACTTGAGGCAAATAATCAATGATAATTTGTTTTACTAAAAAAATGTAAAAAAATTCAAATTAAATTCAATTACGAGATTATAAAACGATTTAAAGCGAGTAATAAGGCTTTTACAAGCATGAGTGAATATAAATGAACTTTTCTTATCAATGGATGGCTTTTTGCTTCACGTTACTCGAGGCAAACAATCAATTATAATCTGTTTTACTCAAAAAATGTAAACAAATTTCAAATTAAATTCAATTATGAGATTATAAAACGATTTAAAGCGAGTAATAAAGCTTTTGGATGCATGAGTAACTATAAATGAACTTTTCTTATCAATGGATGGCTTTTGCTTCACGGTTCTCGACGTAAATATTCAATTATAATATGTTCCAACAAAAAATGTAAAAAACTTCAGCTTAAAATCTTTTGTGAGTTTATAAAGGCATTTAAATCGAGTAATAAGCTTCCGAAGGCATGAATGACTATAAACGAACTTTTCTTATCAATGGATGGCTTTCGCTTCACATTTATCGAGGTAAACAATCAATTGTAATCTGTTTTAATCAACAAATGTAAAAAATTCAAACTAAATTCAATTCTGGGATTACATAAGCATTTAAAGCTAGTGATAACGCTTTCGTAGACATGAGTGACTATAAATGAACTTTTCTAATCAATGGATGGCTTTCGCTTCACATTTCCCGAGGTAAACAATTAATTATAATCTGTTTTAATCAAAAAATGTAAAAAAATTGAAATCAAATTCAATTATGAGATTATAAAATCATTTAAAACGATTAATAAGGCTTTCGTAGGCATGAGTGACTATAAATGAAATTTTCCTGTCAGTGGATGGCTTTTGCTTCACGTTTCTCAAGGCAAACGTTCAATTATAATCTATTTAAAAAAAATGTAAAAAAAATTCACCTTAAAATCATTTGTGAGATTATAAAGGCATTTAAATCGAGTAATAGGCTTTCGAAGGAATGAATGACTACAAACGAACTTTTCTTATCAATGGATGGCTTTTGCTTCACGTTACTTGAGGCAAACAATCAATGATAATTTGTTTTACTAAAAAAATGTAAAAAAATTCAAATTAAATTCAATTACGAGATTATAAAACGATTTAAAGCGAGTAATAAGGCTTTTACAAGCATGAGTGAATATAAATGAACTTTTCTTATCAATGGATGGCTTTTTGCTTCACGTTACTCGAGGCAAACAATCAATTATAATCTGTTTTACTCAAAAAATGTAAACAAATTTCAAATTAAATTCAATTATGAGATTATAAAACGATTTAAAGCGAGTAATAAAGCTTTTGGATGCATGAGTAACTATAAATGAACTTTTCTTATCAATGGATGGCTTTTGCTTCACGGTTCTCGACGTAAATATTCAATTATAATATGTTCCAACAAAAAATGTAAAAAACTTCAGCTTAAAATCTTTTGTGAGATTATAAAGGCATTTAAATCGAGTAATAAGCTTCCGAAGGCATGAATGACTATAAACGAACTTTTCTTATCAATGGATGGCTTTCGCTTCACATTTCTCGAGGTAAACAATCAATTGTAATCTGTTTTAATCAACAAATGTAAAAAATTCAAACTAAATTCAATTCTGGGATTACATAAGCATTTAAAGCTAGTGATAACGCTTTCGTAGACGTGAGTGACTATAAATGAACTTTTCTAATCAATGGATGGCTTTCGCTTCACATTTCCCGAGGTAAACAATTAATTATAATCTGTTTTAATCAAAAAATGTAAAAAAATTGAAATCAAATTCAATTATGAGATTATAAAATTATTTAAAACGATTAATAAGGCTTTCGTAGGCATGAGTGACTATAAATGAAATTTTCCTGTCAGTGGATGGCTTTTGCTTCACGTTTCTCAAGGCAAACGTTCAATTATAATCTATTTAAAAAAAATGTAAAAAAAATTCACCTTAAAATCATTTGTGAGATTATAAAGGCATTTAAATCGAGTAATAGGCTTTCGAAGGAATGAATGACTACAAACGAACTTTTCTTATCAATGGATGGCTTTTGCTTCACGTTACTTGAGGCAAACAATCAATGATAATTTGTTTTACTAAAAAAATGTAAAAAAATTCAAATTAAATTCAATTACGAGATTATAAAACGATTTAAAGCGAGTAATAAGGCTTTTACAAGCATGAGTGAATATAAATGAACTTTTCTTATCAATGGATGGCTTTTTGCTTCACGTTACTCGAGGCAAACAATCAATTATAATCTGTTTTACTCAAAAAATGTAAACAAATTTCAAATTAAATTCAATTATGAGATTATAAAACGATTTAAAGCGAGTAATAAAGCTTTTGGATGCATGAGTAACTATAAATGAACTTTTCTTATCAATGGATGGCTTTTGCTTCACGGTTCTCGACGTAAATATTCAATTATAATATGTTCCAACAAAAAATGTAAAAAGCTTCAGCTTAAAATCTTTTGTGAGATTATAAAGGCATTTAAATCGAGTAATAAGCTTCCGAAGGCATGAATGACTATAAACGAACTTTTCTTATCAATGGATGGCTTTCGCTTCACATTTCTCGAGGTAAACAATCAATTGTAATCTGTTTTAATCAACAAATGTAAAAAATTCAAACTAAATTCAATTCTGGGATTACATAAGCATTTAAAGCTAGTGATAACGCTTTCGTAGACATGAGTGACTATAAATGAACTTTTCTAATCAATGGATGGCTTTCGCTTCACATTTCCCGAGGTAAACAATTAATTATAATCTGTTTTAATCAAAAAATGTAAAAAAATTGAAATCAAATTCAATTATGAGATTATAAAATCATTTAAAACGATTAATAAGGCTTTCGTAGGCATGAGTGACTATAAATGAAATTTTCCTGTCAGTGGATGGCTTTTGCTTCACGTTTCTCAAGGCAAACGTTCAATTATAATCTATTTAAAAAAAATGTAAAAAAAATTCACCTTAAAATCATTTGTGAGATTATAAAGGCATTTAAATCGAGTAATAGGCTTTCGAAGGAATGAATGACTACAAACGAACTTTTCTTATCAATGGATGGCTTTTGCTTCACGTTACTTGAGGCAAACAATCAATGATAATTTGTTTTACTAAAAAAATGTAAAAAAATTCAAATTAAATTCAATTACGAGATTATAAAACGATTTAAAGCGAGTAATAAGGCTTTTACAAGCATGAGTGAATATAAATGAACTTTTCTTATCAATGGATGGCTTTTTGCTTCACGTTACTCGAGGCAAACAATCAATTATAATCTGTTTTACTCAAAAAATGTAAACAAATTTCAAATTAAATTCAATTATGAGATTATAAAACGATTTAAAGCGAGTAATAAAGCTTTTGGATGCATGAGTAACTATAAATGAACTTTTCTTATCAATGGATGGCTTTTGCTTCACGGTTCTCGACGTAAATATTCAATTATAATATGTTCCAACAAAAAATGTAAAAAACTTCAGCTTAAAATCTTTTGTGAGATTATAAAGGCATTTAAATCGAGTAATAAGCTTCCGAAGGCATGAATGACTATAAACGAACTTTTCTTATCAATGGATGGCTTTCGCTTCACATTTATCGAGGTAAACAATCAATTGTAATCTGTTTTAATCAACAAATGTAAAAAATTCAAACTAAATTCAATTCTGGGATTACATAAGCATTTAAAGCTAGTGATAACGCTTTCGTAGACATGAGTGACTATAAATGAACTTTTCTAATCAATGGATGGCTTTCGCTTCACATTTCCCGAGGTAAACAATTAATTATAATCTGTTTTAATCAAAAAATGTAAAAAAATTGAAATCAAATTCAATTATGAGATTATAAAATCATTTAAAACGATTAATAAGGCTTTCGTAGGCATGAGTGACTATAAATGAAATTTTCCTGTCAGTGGATGGCTTTTGCTTCACGTTTCTCAAGGCAAACGTTCAATTATAATCTATTTAAAAAAAATGTAAAAAAAATTCACCTTAAAATCATTTGTGAGATTATAAAGGCATTTAAATCGAGTAATAGGCTTTCGAAGGAATGAATGACTACAAACGAACTTTTCTTATCAATGGATGGCTTTTGCTTCACGTTACTTGAGGCAAACAATCAATGATAATTTGTTTTACTAAAAAAATGTAAAAAAATTCAAATTCAATTCAATTACGAGATTATAAAACGATTTAAAGCGAGTAATAAGGCTTTTACAAGCATGAGTGAATATAAATGAACTTTTCTTATCAATGGATGGCTTTTTGCTTCACGTTACTCGAGGCAAACAATCAATTATAATCTGTTTTACTCAAAAAATGTAAACAAATTTCAAATTAAATTCAATTATGAGATTATAAAACGATTTAAAGCGAGTAATAAAGCTTTTGGATGCATGAGTAACTATAAATGAACTTTTCTTATCAATGGATGGCTTTTGCTTCACGGTTCTCGACGTAAATATTCAATTATAATATGTTCCAACAAAAAATGTAAAAAACTTCAGCTTAAAATCTTTTGTGAGATTATAAAGGCATTTAAATCGAGTAATAAGCTTCCGAAGGCATGAATGACTATAAACGAACTTTTCTTATCAATGGATGGCTTTCGCTTCACATTTATCGAGGTAAACAATCAATTGTAATCTGTTTTAATCAACAAATGTAAAAAATTCAAACTAAATTCAATTCTGGGATTACATAAGCATTTAAAGCTAGTGATAACGCTTTCGTAGACATGAGTGACTATAAATGAACTTTTCTAATCAATGGATGGCTTTCGCTTCACATTTCCCGAGGTAAACAATTAATTATAATCTGTTTTAATCAAAAAATGTAAAAAAATTGAAATCAAATTCAATTATGAGATTATAAAATCATTTAAAACGATTAATAAGGCTTTCGTAGGCATGAGTGACTATAAATGAAATTTTCCTGTCAGTGGATGGCTTTTGCTTCACGTTTCTCAAGGCAAACGTTCAATTATAATCTATTTAAAAAAAATGTAAAAAAAATTCACCTTAAAATCATTTGTGAGATTATAAAGGCATTTAAATCGAGTAATAGGCTTTCGAAGGAATGAATGACTACAAACGAACTTTTCTTATCAATGGATGGCTTTTGCTTCACGTTACTTGAGGCAAACAATCAATGATAATTTGTTTTACTAAAAAAATGTAAAAAAATTCAAATTCAATTCAATTACGAGATTATAAAACGATTTAAAGCGAGTAATAAGGCTTTTACAAGCATGAGTGAATATAAATGAACTTTTCTTATCAATGGATGGCTTTTTGCTTCACGTTACTCGAGGCAAACAATCAATTATAATCTGTTTTACTCAAAAAATGTAAACAAATTTCAAATTAAATTCAATTATGAGATTATAAAACGATTTAAAGCGAGTAATAAAGCTTTTGGATGCATGAGTAACTATAAATGAACTTTTCTTATCAATGGATGGCTTTTGCTTCACGGTTCTCGACGTAAATATTCAATTATAATATGTTCCAACAAAAAATGTAAAAAACTTCAGCTTAAAATCTTTTGTGAGTTTATAAAGGCATTTAAATCGAGTAATAAGCTTCCGAAGGCATGAATGACTATAAACGAACTTTTCTTATCAATGGATGGCTTTCGCTTCACATTTATCGAGGTAAACAATCAATTGTAATCTGTTTTAATCAACAAATGTAAAAAATTCAAACTAAATTCAATTCTGGGATTACATAAGCATTTAAAGCTAGTGATAACGCTTTCGTAGACATGAGTGACTATAAATGAACTTTTCTAATCAATGGATGGCTTTCGCTTCACATTTCCCGAGGTAAACAATTAATTATAATCTGTTTTAATCAAAAAATGTAAAAAAATTGAAATCAAATTCAATTATGAGATTATAAAATCATTTAAAACGATTAATAAGGCTTTCGTAGGCATGAGTGACTATAAATGAAATTTTCCTGTCAGTGGATGGCTTTTGCTTCACGTTTCTCAAGGCAAACGTTCAATTATAATCTATTTAAAAAAAATGTAAAAAAAATTCACCTTAAAATCATTTGTGAGATTATAAAGGCATTTAAATCGAGTAATAGGCTTTCGAAGGAATGAATGAATGACTACAAACGAACTTTTCTTATCAATGGATGGCTTTTGCTTCACGTTACTTGAGGCAAACAATCAATGATAATTTGTTTTACTAAAAAAATGTAAAAAAATTCAAATTAAATTCAATTACGAGATTATAAAACGATTTAAAGCGAGTAATAAGGCTTTTACAAGCATGAGTGAATATAAATGAACTTTTCTTATCAATGGATGGCTTTTTGCTTCACGTTACTCGAGGCAAACAATCAATTATAATCTGTTTTACTCAAAAAATGTAAACAAATTTCAAATTAAATTCAATTATGAGATTATAAAACGATTTAAAGCGAGTAATAAAGCTTTTGGATGCATGAGTAACTATAAATGAACTTTTCTTATCAATGGATGGCTTTTGCTTCACGGTTCTCGACGTAAATATTCAATTATAATATGTTCCAACAAAAAATGTAAAAAACTTCAGCTTAAAATCTTTTGTGAGATTATAAAGGCATTTAAATCGAGTAATAAGCTTCCGAAGGCATGAATGACTATAAACGAACTTTTCTTATCAATGGATGGCTTTCGCTTCACATTTCTCGAGGTAAACAATCAATTGTAATCTGTTTTAATCAACAAATGTAAAAAATTCAAACTAAATTCAATTCTGGGATTACATAAGCATTTAAAGCGAGTGATAACGCTTTCGTAGACATGAGTGACTATAAATGAACTTTTCTTATCAATGGATGGCTTTCTCTTCACATTTCCCGAGGTAAACAATTAATTATAATCTATTTTAATCAAAAAATATAAAAAAATTGAAATCAAATGCAATTATGAGGTTATAAACCCATTTAAAGCGAGTAATAAGGCTTTCGTAGGCATGAGTGACTATAAATGAAATTTTCCTGTCAGTGGATGGCGTTTGCTTCACGTTTCTCAAGGCAAACGTTCAATTATAATCTATTTAAAAAAAATGTAAAAAAAATTCACCTTAAAATCATTTGTGAGATTATAAAGGCAATTAAATCGAGTAATAGGCTTCCGAAGGAATGAATGACTACAAACGGACTTTTCTTATCAATGGATGGCTTTCGCTTCACGTTACTTGAGGCAAACAATCAATGATAATTTGTTTTACTAAAAAAATATAAAAAATTCAAATTAAATTCAATTATGAGATTATAAAACGATTTAAAGCGAATAATAAGGCTTTTACAAGCATGAGTGAATATAAATGAACTTTTCTTATCAATGGATGGCTTTTGCTTCACGTTACTCGAGGTAAACAATCAATTATAATTTGTTTTACTCAAAAAATGTAAACAAATTTCAAATTAAATTCAATTATGAGATTATAAAACGATTTAAAGCGAGTAATAAAGCTTTTGCAGGCATGAGTAACTATAAATGAACGTTTCTTATCAATGGATGGCTTTTGCTTCACGGTTCTTGACGTAAATATTCAATTATAATATGTTCCAACAAAAAATGTAAAAAACTTCAGCGTAAAATCTTTTGTGAGATTATAAAGGCATTTAAATCGAGTAATAAGCTTCCGAAGGCATGAATGACTATAAACGAACTTTTCTTATCAATGGATGGCTTTCGCTTCACATTTCTCGAGGTAAACAATCAATTGTAATCTGTTTTAATCAACAAATGTAAAAAATTCAAACTAAATTCAATTCTGGGATTACATAAGCATTTAAAGCGAGTGATAACGCTTTCGTAGACATGAGTGACTATAAATGAACTTTTCTTATCAATGGATGGCTTTCTCTTCACGTTTCCCGAGGTAAACAATTAATTATAATTTTTTTTAATCAAAAAATATAAAAAAATTAAAATTAAATGCAATTATGAGGTTATAAACCCATTTAAAGCGAGTAATAAGGCTTTCGTAGGCACAAGGGACTATAAATGAGCTTTTTCTGTCAGTGGATGGCGTTTGCTTCACGTTTCTCAAGGCAAACGTTCAATTATAATTTCTTTTAACAAAAAAGGCATAACAAATTCAATTTAAAATCATTTGTGAGATTATAAAGGCAATTAAATCGAGTAATAGGCTTCCGAAGGAATGAATGACTACAAACGGACTTTTCTTATCAATGGATGGCTTTCGCTTCACGTTACTCGAGGCAAACAATTAATTATAATCTGTTTTAATCAAAAAAGGTAAAAAAATTTAAATAAACTTTTCTTATCAACGGATGGCTTTCGCTTCACGTTTCTCGAGGTAAACAATCAATTATAATATGTTTTAATCAAAAAATGTAAAAAATTCAAACTAAATTCAATTCTGGGATTATAAAAGCATTTAAAGGGAGTGATAACGCTTTCGTAGACATGAGTGACTATAAATGAACTTTTCTTATCAATGGATGGCTTTCTCTTCACGTTTCCCGAGGTAAACAATTAATTATAATTTATTTTAATCAAAAAATATAAAAAAATTAAAATTAAAATCAATTATGAGATTATAAAACCATCTAAAGTGAGTAATAAGGCTTTCGTAGGCATAAGGGACTATAAATGAACCTTTCCTGTCAGTGGATGGCGTTTGCTTCACGTTTCTCAGGGCATACGTTCAATTATAATCTGTTTTAACAAAAAATGTAAAAACAATTCAACTTAAAATCATTTGCGAGATTATAAAGGCAATTGAATCGAGTAATAGGCTTTCAAAGGAATGAATGACTACAAACGGACTTTTCTTATCAATGGATGGCTTTCGCTTCACGTTACTCGAGGCAAACAATTAATTATAATATGTTTTAATCAAAAAATGTAAAAAAATTTAAATTAAATTCCATTATGAGATTATAAAACCATTTAAAGCGAGTAATAAGGCTTTCGTAGGCTTGAGTGACTATAAATGAACTTTTCTTGTAAATGGATGGCTTTTGCTTCACGTTTCTCAAGGCAAATATTCAATTATAATATGATCTAACAAAAAATGTAAAAAAATTCAACTTAAAATCTTTTGTGAGATTATAAAGGCATTTAAATCGAGTAGTAGGCTTCCGAAGGTACGAATGACTATAAACGGACTTTTCTTTTCGATGGATGGCTTTCGCTTCACGATTCCTAAGGCAAACAATTAATTATAATCTGTTTTAATCAAAAAAATGTAAAAAAATTTAAATTCAATTCAATTATGAGATAATAAAACCATTTAAAGCGAGTAATAAGGCTTTCGTAGGCATGAGGGACTATAATTGAACTTTTCTTATCAGTGGATGGCTTTTGCTTCATGTTTCTCAAGGCAAACGTTCAATTATAATATGTTTTAACAAAAAATATAAACAAAATTCAACTTAAAATCATTTGTGAGATTATAAAGGCGTTTAAATCGAGTAATAGGCTTTCGAAGGAATGAATGACTACAAACGAACTTTTCTTATCAATGGATGGCTTTTGCTTCACGTTACTCGAGGCAAACGATCAATTATAATTTGTTTTACTAAAAAAATGTAACAAAAGTTAAATTCAATTCAATTACGAGATTATAAAACAATTTAAAGCGAGTAATAAGGCTTTTGCAGGCATGAGTGACTATAAATGAACTTTTCCTGTAAATGGATGGCTTTTTCTTCACGTTTCTCGAAGCAAATATTTAATTATAATATGGTCTAACAAAAAATGTAAAAAAATTCAACTTAAAATCTTTTGTGAGATTATAAAGGCATTTTAATCGAGTAATAGGCTTTCGAAGGCACGAATGACTATAAACGAACTTTTCTTTTTAATGGATGGCTTTCGTTTCACGATTCTCGAGGCAAAGAATTAATTATAATCTGTTTTAATCAAAAAATATAAAAAAAATCAAATTAAATTCAATTATGAGATTATAAAACCATTTAAAGTGAGTAATAAGGCTTTCGTAAGCATGAGGGACTATAATTGAACTTTTCCTATCAGTGGATGGCTTTTGTTTCACGTTTCTCAAGGCAAACGTTGAATTATAATCTATTTAAAAAAAATGTAAAAAAAATTCACCTTAAAATCATTTGTGAGATTATAAAGGCATTTAAATCGAGTAATAGGCTTTCGAAGGAATGAATGACTACAAACGAACTTTTCTTATCAATGGATGGCTTTTGCTTCACGTTACTGGAGGCAAACAATCAATGATAATTTGTTTTACTAAAAAAATGTAAAAAAATTCAAATTAAATTCAATTACGAGATTATAAAACGATTTAAAGCGAGTAATAAGGCTTTTACAAGCATGAGTGAATATAAATGAACTTTTCTTATCAATGGATGGCTTTTGCTTCACGTTAGTCGAGGCAAACAATCAATTATAATCTGTTTTACTCAAAAAATGTAAACAAATTTCAAATTAAATTCAATTATGAGATTATAAAACGATTTAAAGCGAGTAATAAAGCTTTTGCAGGCATGAGTAACTATAAATGAACTTTTCTTATCAATGGATGGCTTTTGCTTCACGGTTCTCGACGTAAATATTCAATTATAATATGTTCCAACAAAAAATGTAAAAAACTTCAGCTTAAAATCTTTTGTGAGATTATAAAGGCATTTAAATCGAGTAATAAGCTTCCGAAGGCATGAATGACTATAAACGAACTTTTCTTATCAATGGATGGCTTTCGCTTCACATTTCTCGAGGTAAACAATCAATTGTAATATGTTTTAATCAACAAATATAAAAAATTCAAACTAAATTCAATTCTGGGATTACATAAGCATTTAAAGCGAGTGATAACGCTTTCGTAGACATGAGTGACTATAAATGAACTTTTCTTATCAATGGATGGCTTTCTCTTCACATTTTCCGAGGTAAACAATTAATTATAATCTGTTTTAATTAAAAAATGTAAAAAAATTGAAATCAAATTCAATTATGAGATTATAAAATCATTTAAAACGATTAATAAGGCTTTCGTAGGCATGAGTGACTATAAATGAAATTTTCCTGTCAGTGGATGGCTTTCGCTTCACGTTTCTCAAGGCAAACGTTCAATTATAATCTATTTAAAAAAAATGTAAAAAAAATTCACCTTAAAATCATTTGTGAGATTATAAAGGCATTTAAATCGAGTAATAGGCTTTCGAAGGAATGAATGACTACAAATGAACTTTTCTTATCAATGGATGGCTTTTGCTTCACGTTACTTGAGGCAAACAATCAATGATAATTTGTTTTACTCAAAAAATGTAAACAAATTTCAAATTAAATTCAATTATGAGATTATAAAACGATTTAAAGCGAGTAATAAAGCTTTTGCAGGCATGAGTAACTATAAATGAACGTTTCTTATCAATGGATGGCTTTTGCTTCACGTTAGTCGAGGCAAACAATCAATTATAATCTGTTTTACTCAAAAAATGTAAACAAATTTCAAATTAAATTCAATTATGAGATTATAAAACGATTTAAAGCGAGTAATAAAGCTTTTGCAGGCATGAGTAACTATAAATGAACGTTTCTTATCAATGGATGGCTTTTGCTTCACGGTTCTCGACGTAAATATTCAATTATAATATGTTCCAACAAAAAATGTAAAAAACTTCAGCTTAAAATCTTTTGTGAGATTATAAAGGCATTTAAATCGAGTAATAAGCTTCCGAAGGCATGAATGACTATAAACGAACTTTTCTTATCAATGGATGGCTTTCGCTTCACATTTATCGAGGTAAACAATCAATTGTAATCTGTTTTAATCAACAAATGTAAAAAATTCAAACTAAATTCAATTCTGGGATTACATAAGCATTTAAAGCGAGTGATAACGCTTTCGTAGACATGAGTGACTATAAATGAACTTTTCTTATCAATGGATGGCTTTCTCTTCACGTTTCCCGAGGTAAATAATTAATTATAATTTTTTTAATCAAAAAATATAAAAAAATTAAAATTAAATGCAATTATGAGGTTATAAACCCATTTAAAGCGAGTAATAAGGCTTTCGTAGGCACAAGGGACTATAAATGAACTTTTTCTGTCAGTGGATGGCGTTTGCTTCACGTTTCTCAAGGCAAACGTTCAATTATAATTTGTTTTAACAAAAAAGGTAAAACAAATTCAATTTAAAATCATTTGTGAGATTATAAAGGCAATTAAATCGAGTAATAGGCTTCCGAAGGAATGAGTGACTACAAACGGACTTTACTTATCAATGGATGGCTTTCGCTTCACGTTACTCGAGGCAAACAATTAATTATAATCTGTTTTAATCAAAAAAGGTAAAAAAAATTTAATGAACTTTTCTTATCAATGGATGGCTTTCGCTTCACGTTTCTCGAGGTAAACAATCAATTATAATATGTTTTAATCAAAAAATGTAAAAAATTCAAACTAAATTCAATTCTGGGATTATAAAAGCATTTAAAGCGAGTGATAACGCTTTCGTAGACATGAGTGACTACAAATGAACTTTTCTTATCAATTGATGGCTTTCTCTTCACATTTCCCGAGGTAAATAATTAATTATAATTTATTTTAATCAAAAAATATAAAAAAATAAAAATTAAAATCAATTATGAGATTATAAAACCATCTAAAGTGAGTAATAAGGCTTTCGTAGGCATAAGGGACTATAAATGAACCTTTCCTGTCAGTGGATGGCGTTTGCTTCACGTTTCTCAGGGCATACATTCAATTATAATCTGTTTTAACAAAAAATGTAAAAACAATTCAACTTAAAATCATTTGTGAGATTATAAAGGCAATTGAATCGAGTAATAGGCTTCCGAAGGAATGAATGACTACAAACGGACTTTTCTTATCAATGGATGGCTTTCGCTTCACGTTACTTGAGGCAAACAATTAATTATAATATGTTTTAATCAAAAAATGTAAAAAAATTTAAATTAAATTCAATTATGAGATTATAAAACCATTTAAAGCGAGTAATAAGGCTTTCGTAGGCTTGAGTGACTATAAATGAACTTTTCTTGTAAATGGATGGCTTTTGCTTCACGTTTCTCAAGGCAAATATTCAATTATAATATGATCTAACAAAAAATGTAAAAAAATTCAACTTAAAATCTTTTGTGAGATTATAAAGGCATTTAAATCGAGTAGTAGGCTTCCGAAGGTACGAATGGCTATAAACGAACTTTTCTTTTCAATGGATGGCTTTCGCTTCACGATTCCTGAGGCAAACAATTAATTATAATCTGTTTTAATCAAAAAAATGTAAAAAAATTTAAATTCAATTCAATTATGAGATAATAAAACCATTTAAAGCGAGTAATAAGGCTTTCGTAGGCATGAGGGACTATAATTGAACTTTTCTTATCAGTGGATGGCTTTTGCTTCATGTTTCTCAAGGCAAACTTTCAATTATAATATGTTTTAACAAAAAATATAAACAAAATTCAACTTAAAATCATTTGTGAGATTATAAAGGCATTTAAATCGAGTAATAGGCTTTCGAAGGAATGAATGACTACAAACGAACTTTTCTTATCAATGGACGGCTTTTGCTTCATGTTACTCGAGGCAAATGATCAATTATAATTTGTTTTACTAAAAAAATGTAAAAAAAGTTAAATTCAATTCAATTACGAGATTATAAATCGAGTAATAAGCTTTCGAAGGCATGAATGACCATAAACGAACTTTTCCTATCAATGGATGGCTTTCGCTTCACATTTCCCAAGGTAAACAATCAATTATAATCTGTTTTAATCAAAAAATGTAAAAAAAATCAAATTAAATTCAATTATGGGATTATAAAAGCTTTTAAAGCGAGTGATAACGCTTTCGTAGACATGAGTGATTATAAATGAACTTTTCTTATCAATGGATGGCTTTCTCTTCACGTTTCCAAGGGTAAACAATTAATTATAATTTGTTTTAACCAAAACATATAAAAAAATTAAAATTAAGTTCAATTATGAGATTATAAAACCATCTAAAGTGAGTAATAAGGCTTTCGTAGACATAAGGGACTATAAATGAACCTTTCCTGTCAGTGGATGGCGTTTGCTTCACGTTTCTCAGGGCATACGTTCAATTATAATCTGTTTTAACAAAAAATGTAAAAAAAATTCAACTTAAAATCATTTGCGAGATTATAAAGGCAATTGAATCGAGTAATAGGCTTCCGAAGGAATGAATGACTACAAACGGACTTTCTTATCAATGGATGGCTTTTCCTTCACGTTACTCAAGGCAAACAATTAATTATAATCTGTTTTAATCAAAAAATCTAAAAAAATTCAAATAAAATTCAATTCTGAGATTATAAAACCATTTAAAGCGAGTAATAAGGCTTTCGTAGGCATGAGGGACTAGAATTGAATTTTTCCTGTCAGTGGATGGCTTTTGCTTCACGTTTCTCAAGGCAAACGTTCAATTATAATCTGTTTAAAAAAAATGTAAAAAAAATTCACCTTAAAATCATTTGTGAGATTATAAAGGCATTTAAATCGAGTAATAGGCTTTCGAAGGAATGAATGACTACAAACGAACTTTTCTTATCAATGGATGGTTTTCGCTTCACGTTACTCGAGGCAAAATATCAATTACAATCTGTTTTACTCAAAAAATGTAAAAAAAATTCAAATTAAATTCAATTATGAGATTATAAAACGATTTAAAGCGAGTAATAAGGCTTTTGCATACATGAGTGACTATAAAAGGAACTTTTCTTATCAATGGATGGCTTTCGCTTCACGTTTCTAGGCGCAAATATTCAATTAAAATATGTTCTAACAAAAAATGTAAAAAAATTCAAATTAAATTCAATTATGAGATTATAAAAGCATTTAAAGCGAGTAATAAGGCTTTCGTAGGCATAAGGGACTATAAATGAACTTTTCCTGTCAAAGGATGGCATTTGCTTCACGTTTCTCAAGGCAAACGTTCAATTATAATCTGTTTTAACAAAAAATGTAAAAAAAATTCAACTTAAAATCATTTGTGAGATTATAAAGGTAATTAAATCGAGTAATAGGCTTCCGAAGGAATGAATGACTACAAATGGACTTTTCTTATCAATGGATGGCTTTCGCTTCATGTTACTTGAGGCAAGCAATTAATTATAATCTGTTTTAATCAAAAAATTTAAAAAAATTCAAATTAAATTCAATTATGAGATTATAAAACCATTTAAAGCGAGTAATAAGGCTTTCGTAGGCATGAGGGACTATAATTGAACTTTTCCTGTCAGTGGATGGCTTTTGCTTCACGTTTCTCAAGGCAAACGTTCAATTATAATCTGTTTTAGCAAAAAATATAAACAAAATTCAACTTAAAATCATTTGTGAGATTATAAAGGCATTTAAATCGAGTAATAGGCTTTCGAAGGAATGAATGACTACAAACGAACTTTTCTTATCAATGGATGGCATTTGCTTCATGTTACTCGAGGCAAACGATTAATTATAATTTGTTTTACAAAAAAAATGTAAAAAAATTTAAATTCAATTCAATTACGAGATTATAAAACGATTTAAAGCGAGTAATAAGGCTTTTGCAGTCATGAGTGACTATAAATGAACTTTTCCTGTAAATGGATGGCTTTTGCTTCACGTTTCTCGAGGTAAATATTTAATTATAATATGGTCTAACAAAAAATGCAAAAAAATTCAACTTAAAATATTTTGTTAGATTATAAAGGCATTTTAATCGAGTAATAGGCTTTCGAAGGCACGAATGACTATAAACGAACTTTTCTTTTCAATGGATGGCTTTCGTTTTATGATTCTCGAGGCAAAGACTTAATTATAATCTGTTTTAATCAAAAAATGTAAAAAAAAATCAAATTAAATTCAATTATGAGATTATAAAACCATTTAAAGCGAGTAATAAGGCTTTCGTAAGCATGAGGGACTATAATTGAACTTTTCCTATCAGTGGATGGCTTTTGTTTCATGTTTCTCAAGGCAAACGTTCAATTATAATCTGTTTTAACAAAAAATGTAAAAAAAATTCAACTTAAAATCATTTGTGAGATTATAAAGGCATTTAAATCGGTAATAGGCTTCCGACGGAATGAATGACTACAAACGAACTTTTCTTATCAATGGATGGCTTTCGCTTCACGTTACTCGGGGCAAACTATCAATTATACTCTGTTTTACTCAAAAAATGTAAAAACGTTCAAATTAAATTCAATTACGAGATTATAAAACGATTTAAAGCGAGTAATAAGGCTTTTGCAGGCATGAGTGACTATAAAAGAACTTTTCTTGTCAATGGATGGTTTTTGCTTTACATTTCTCGACGTAAATATTCAATTATAATATGTTCTAACAAAAAATATAAAAAAATTCAGCTTAAAATCTTTTGTGAGATTATAAAGGCATTTAAATTGAGTAATAAGCTTCCGAAGGCATGAATGACCATAAACGAACTTTTCCTATCAATGGATGGATTTCGCTTCACATTTCCCAAGATAAACAATCAATTATAATCTATTTTAATCAAAAAATGTAAAAAATTCAAATTAAATTCAATTATGGGATTATAAAAGCTTTTAATGTGAGTGATAACGCTTTCGTAGACATGAGTGATTATAAATGAACTTTTCTTATCAATGGATGGCTTTCTCTTCACGTTTTCAAGGGTAAACAATTAATTATAATTTGTTTTAATCAAAAAATATAAAAAAATTAAAATTAAATTCAATTATGAGATTATAAAACCATCTAAAGTGAGTAACAAGGATTTCGTAGGCATAGGGGACTATAAATGAACCTTTCCTGTCAGTGGATGGCGTTTGCTTCACGTTTCTCAGGGCATACGTTCAATTATAATCTGTTTTAACAAAAAATGTAAAAAAAATTCAACTTAAAATCATTTGCGAGATTATAAAGGCAATTGAATCGAGTAATAGGCTTCCGAAGGAATGAATGACTACAAACGGACTTTTCTTATCAATGGATGGCTTTCGCTTCATGTTACTCAAGGCAAACAATTAATTATAATATGTTTTAATCAAAAAATCTAAAAAAATTTAAATTAAATTCAATTATGAGATTATAAAACCATTTAAAGCGAGTAATAAGGCTTTCGTAGGCATGAGGGACTATAATTGAAATTTTCCTGTCAGTGGATGGCTTTTGCTTCACGTTTCTCAAGGCAAACGTTCAATTATAATCTGTTTAAAAAAATGTAAAAAAAAATTAACTTAAAATCATTTGTGAGATTATAAAGGCATTTAAATCGAGTAATAAGCTTTCGAAGGAATGAATGACTACAAACGAACTTTTCTTATCAATGCATGGCTTTTGCTTCACGTTACTCGAGGCAAAGAATCAATTATAGTTTGTTTTACTCAAAAAATGTAAAAAAATTCAAATTAAATTCAATTACGAGATTATAAAACGATTTAAAGCGAGTAATAAGGCTTTTACAGGCATGAGTGACTATAAATGAACTTTTCTTATAAATGGATGGCTTTTGCTTCACGTTTTTCAAGCCAAATATTCAATTATAATATGATCTACCAAAAAATGTAAAAAAATTCAACTTAAAATCTTTTGTGAGATTATAAAGGCTTTTAAATCGAGTAATAGGCTTCCGAAGGCACGAATGACTATAAACGGACTCTTCTTTTCAATGGATGGCTTTTGCTTCACGATTCCTAAGGCAAACAATTAATTATAATCTGGTTTAATCAAAAAATATCAAAAAAATTTAAATTAAATTCAATTATAAGATTATAAAACTATTTAAAGCGAGTAATAAGGCTTTCGGAGGCATGAGGGACTATAATTGAACTTTTCCTGTCAGTGGATGGCATTTGCTTCACGTTTCTCAAGGCAAACATTCAATTATAATCTGTTTTAATAAAAAATGTAAAAAAAATTCAATTTAAAATCATTTGTGAGATTATAAAGGCAATTAAATCGAGTAATAGGCTTCCGAAGGAATGAATGACTACAAATGGACTTTTCTTATCAATGGATGGTTTTCGCTTCACGTTACTAGAGGGAAACAATTAATTATAATCTGTTTTAATCAAAAAATGTAAAAATATTTAAATTAAATTCAATTATGAGCTTATAAAACCATTTAAAGCGAGTAATAAGGCTTTCGTAGGTATGAGAGACTATAATTGAACTTTTCCTGTCAGTGGATGGCTTTTGCTTCACGTTTCTCAAGGTAAACGTTCAATTATAATCTGTTTTAACAAAAAATGTAAATAAATTCAACCTAAAATCATTTGTGAGATTATAAAGGCAATTAAATCGAGTAATAGGCTTCCGAAGGAATGAATGACTACAAATGGACTTTTCTTATCAATGGATGGCTTTCGCTTCACGTTACTTGAGGCAAACAATTAATTATAATCTATTTTAATCAAAAAATGTAAAAAAATTTAAATTAAATTCAATTATGAGATTATAAAACATTTAAAGCGAGTAATAAGGCTTTCGTAGGCGTGAGGGACTATAATTGAACTTTTCCTATCAGCGGATGGCTTTTGCTTCACGTTTCTCAAAGCAAACGTTCAGTTATAATCTATTTTAACAATAAATGTAAAAAAAATTCAACTTAAAATTATTTGTGAGATTATAAAGGCATTTAAATCGAGTAATAGGCCTTCGAAAGAATGAATGACTACAAACAAACTTTTCCTATCAATGGATGGCTTTTGCTTCATGTTACTCGAGGCAAACAATCAATTATAATCTATTTTACTAAAAAAATATAAAAAAATTTAAATTAAATTTAATTACGAGATTATAAAATGATTTAAAGCGAGTAATAAGGCTTTTACAGGCATGAGTGACTATAAATGAACTTTTCTTGTAAATGGATGGCTTTTGCTTCACGTTTCTCAAGGAAAATATTCAATTATAATATGATCTAACAAAAAATGTAAAAAAATTCAACTTAAAATCTTTTGTGAGATTATAAAGGCATTTAAATCGAGTAATAGGCTTCCGAAGGTACGAATGACTATAAACGGGCTTTTCTTTTCGATGGATGGCTTTCTCTTCACGATTCCTAAGGCAAACAATTAATTATAATATGTTTTAATCAAAAAATGTAAAAAAATGTAAATTCAATTCAATTATGAGATAATAAAACCATTTAAAGCGAGTAATAAGGCTTTCGTAGGCATGAGGGACTATAATTGAACTTTTCCTGTCAGTGGATGGCTTTTGCTTCACGTTTCTTAAGGCAAACGTTCAATTATAATCTATTTTAACAAAAAATATAAACAAAACTCAACTTAAAATCATTTGTGAGATTATAAAAGGCATTTAAATCGAGTAATAGGCTTTCGAAGGAATGAATGACTACAAACGAACTTTTCTTATCAATGGATGGCTTTCGCTTCACATTACTCGAGGCAAACAATCAATTATAATCTGTTTTACTCAAAAAATGTAAAAAAGTACAAATTAAATTCAATTACGAGATTATAAAACGATTTAAAGCGAGTAATAAGGCTTTTACAGGCATGAGTGACTATAAATGAACTTTTCTTGTCAATGGATGATTTTTGCTTCACGTTTCTCGACGTAAATATTCAATTATAATATGTTCTAACAAAAAATATAAAACAATTCAGCTTAAAATCTTTTGTGAGATTATAAAGGCATTTAAATCGAGTAATAAGCTTCTAAAGGCATGAATGACCATAAACGAACTTTTCCTATCAACGGATGGCTTTCGCCTCACATTTCTCGGGGTAAACAATCAATTATAATATGTTTTAATCAGTAAATGTAAAAAATTCAAATTAAATTCAATTATGGGATTATAAAAGCTTTTAAAGCGAGTGATAACGCCTTCGTAGACATGAGTGATTATAAATGAACTTTTCTTATCAATGGATGACTTTCTCTTCACGTTTCCCAAGGTAAACAATTAATTATAGTTTGTTTTAGTCAAAAAATATAAAAAATTAAAATTAAATTCAATTATGAGATTATAAAACCATTTAAAGTGAGTAAGAAGGCTTTCGTAGGCATAAGGGACTATAAATGAACCTTTCTTGTCAGTGGATGGCGTTTGCTTCATGTTTCTCAGGGCATACGTTCAATTATAATCTGTTTTAACAAAAAATGTCAAAAAAATTCAACTTAAAATCATTTGTGAGATTAAAAAGGCAATTAATCGAGTAATAGGCTTCCGAAGGAATGAATGACAACAAATGGACTTTTCTTATCAATGGATGGCTTTCGCTTCACGGTACTCAAGGCAAACAATTAATTATAATATATTTTAACCAAAAAATGTAAAAAAGTTTAAATTAAATTCAATTATGAGATTATAAAACCATTTAAAGCGAGTAATAAGGTTTTCGTAGACATGAGGGACTATAATTGAACTTTTCCTGTCAGTGGATGGCTTTTGCTTCATGTTTCTCAAGGCAAACGTTCAATTATAATCTGTTTTAGCAAGAAATGTAAAAAAAATTCAACTTAAATTCATTTGTGAGATTATAAAGGCATTTGAATCGAGTAATAGGCTTTTGAAGGAATGAATGACTACAAACGAACTTTTCGTATCAATGGATAGCTTTTGTTTCATGTTACTCGAGGCAAACAATCAATTATAATCTGTTTTACTCAAAATATATAAAAAAATTTAAATTAAATTCAATTACGGGATTATAAAACGATTTAAAGCGAGTAATAAGGCTTTTACAGGCATGAGTGACTATAAATGAACTTTTCTTGTAAATGGATGGCTTTTGCTTCACGTTTCTCAAGGCAAATATTCAATTATAATATGATCTAACAAAAAATGTAAAAAAATTCAACTTAAAATCTTTTGTGAGATTATAAAGGCATTTAAATCGAGTAATAGGCTTCCGAAGGCACAAATAACTATAAACGGACTTTTCTTTTCGATGGATGGCTTTCGCTTCACGATTCCTAAGGCAAATAATTAATTATAATCTGTTTTAATCAAAAAAATGTAAAAAAATTTAAATTAAATTCAATTATGAGATAATAAAACCATTTAAAGCGAGTAATAAGGCTTTCGTAGGCATGAGGGACTATAATTAAACTTTTTATGTCAGTGGATGGCTTTTGCTTCACGTTTCTCAAGGCAAACGTTCAATTATAATCTGTTTTAACAAAAAATATAAACAAAATTCAACTTAAAATCATTTGTGAGATTATAAAGGCATTTAAATCGAGTAATAGGCTTTCGAAGGAATGAATGACTACAAACAAACTTTTCTTATCAATGGATGGCTTTTGCTTTACGTTACTCGAGGCAAACGATCAATTATAATTTGTTTTACTAAAAAAATGTAAACAAATTTAAATTAAATTCAATTACCAGATCATAAAATGATTTAAAGCGAGTAATAAGGCTTTTGCAGGCATGAGTGACTATAAATGAACTTTTCCTGTAAATGGATGGCTTTTGCTTTACGTTTCTCGAGACAAATATTTAATTATAATATGGTCTAACAAAAAATGTAAAAAAATTCAACTTAAAATCTTTTGTTAGATTATAAAAGCATTTTAATCGACTAATAGGCTTTCGAAGGCACGAATGACTATAAACGAACTTTTTTTCAATGGATGGCTTTCGCTTCACGATTCTCGAGGCAAAAAATTAATTATAATCTGTTTTAATCAAAAAATGTAAAAAAAATCAAATTAAATTAAATTATGAGATTATAAAACCATTTAAAGTGAGTAATAAGGCTTCCGTAAGCGTGAGGGACTATAATTGAACTTTTCCTATCAGTGGATGGCTTTTGTTTCACGTTTCTCAAGGCAAACGTTCAATTATAATCTATTTTAATAAAAAATGTAAAAACAATTCAACTTAAAATCATTTGTGAGATTATAAACGCATTTAAATCGGTAATAGGCTTCCGAAGGAATGAATGACTACAAGCGAACTTTTCTTATCAATGGGTGGCTTTCGCTTCAAGTTACTCAAGGCAAACTATCAATTATACTCTGTTTTACTCGAAAAATGTAAAAAAGTTCAAATTAAATTCAATTACGAGATTATAAAACAATTTAAAGCGAGTAATAAGGCTTTTCCAGGCATGAGTGACTATAAATGAACTTTTCTTCTCAGTGGATGATTTTGCTTCACGTTTCTCGACGTAAATATTCAATTGTAATATGTTCTAACAAAAAATATAAAAAAATTAAGCTTAAAATCTTTTTTGAGATTATAAAGGCATTTAAATTGAGTAATAAGCTTCCGAAGGCATGAATGACCATAAACGAACTTTTCCTATCAATGGATGGCTTTCGCTACACATTTCCCAAGGTAAACAATCAATTATAATCTGTTTTAATCAAAAAATGTAAAAAATTCAAATTAAATTCAATTATGGGATTATAAAAGCTTTTAAAGCGAGTGATAACGCTTTCGTAGACATGAGTGATTATAAATGAACTTTTCTTATCAATGGATGGCTTTCTCTTCACGTTTTCCATGGTAAACAATTAATTATAATTTGTTTTAATCAAAAAATATAAAAAAATTAAAATTAAATTCAATTATGAGATTATAAAACCATCTAAAGTGAGTAACAAGGCTTTCGTAGGCATAAGGGACTATAAATGAACCTTTCCTATCAGTGGATGGCGTTTGCTTCACGTTTCTCAGGGCATACATTTAATTATAATCTGTTTTAACAAAAAATGTAAAAAAAATTCAACTTGAAATCATTTGTGAGATTATAAAGGCAATTGAATCGAGTAATAGGCTTCCGAAGGAATGAATGACTACAAACGGACTTTTCTTATCAATGGATGGCTTTCGCTTCACGTTACTCAAGGCAAACAATTAATTATAATCTGTTTTAATCAAAAAATGTAAAAAAATTTAAATTCAATTCAATTATGAGATTATAAAACCATTTAAAGCGAGTAATAAGGCTTTCGTAGGCATGAGGGACTATAATTGAACTTTTCCTGTCAGTGGATGGCTTTTGCTTCACGTTTCTTAAGGCAAATGTTCAATTATAATCTCTTTAAAAAAAATGTAAAAAAAATTTAACTTAAAATCATTTGTGAGATTATAAAGGCATTTAAATCGAGTAATAAGCTTTCGAAGGAATGAATGACTACAAATGAACTTTTCTTATCAATGGATGGCTTTTGCTTCACGTTACTCGAGGCAAACAATCAATTATAATTTGTTTTACTAAAAAAATGTAAAAAAATTCAAATTAAATTCAATTACGAGATTATAAAACGATTTAAAGCGAGTAATAAGGCTTTTACAAGCATGAATGACTATAAATGAACTTTTCTTGTAAATGGATGGCTTTTGCTTCACGTTTCTCAAGGCAAATATTCAATTATAATATGATGTACCAAAAAATGTAAAAAAATTCAACTTAAAATCTTTTGTGAGATTATAAAGGCTTTTAAATCGAGTAATAGGCATCCGAAGGCACGAATGACTATAAACGGACTCTTCTTTTCAATGGATGGCTTTTGCTTCACGATTCCTAAGGCAAACAATTAATTATAATCTGGTTTAATCAAAAAATATCAAAAAAATTTAAATTAAATTCAATTATAAGATTATAAAACTATTTAAAGCGAGTAATAAGGCTTTCGTAGGCATGAGGGACTATAATTGAACTTTTTCTGTCAGTGGATGGCTTTTGCTTCACGTTTCTCAAGGCAAACGTTCAATTATAATCTGTTTTAATAAAAAATATGAACAAAATTCAACTTAAAATCATTTGTGAGATTATAAAGGCATTTAAATCGAGTAATAGGCTTTCGAAGGAATGAATGACTACAAACGAACTTTTCTTATCAATGGATGGATTTCGCTTCACGTTACACGAGGCAAAATATCAATTATAATATGTTTTACTCAAAAAATGTAAAAAAAATTCAAATTAAATTCAATTATGAGATTATAAAACGATTTAAAGCGAGTAATAAGGCTTTTGCATACATGAGTGACTATAAAGGAACTTTTCTTATCAATGGATGGCTTTTGCTTCACGTTTCTCGACGTAAATATTCAATTAAAATATGTTCTAACAAAAAATGTAAAAAAATTCAAATTAAATTCAATTATGGGATTATAAAACTATTTAAAGCGAGTAATAAGGCTTTCGTAGGCATAAGGGACTATAAATGAACTTTTCCTGTCAGTGGATGGCATTTGCTTCACGTTTCTCAAGGCAAACGTTCAATTATAATCTGTTTTAACAAAAGATGTAAAAAAAATTCAACTTAAAATCATTTGTGAGATTATAAAGGCAATTAAATCGAGTAATAGGCTTCCGAAGGAATGAATGACTACAAATGGACTTTTCTGATCAATGGATGGCTTTCGCTTCACGTTACTTGAGGCAAACAATTAATTATAATCTGTTTTAATAAAAAAATGTAAAAAAATATAAATTAAATTCAATTATTAGATTATAAAACCATTTAAAGCGAGTAATAAGGCTTTCGTAGGCATGAGGGAGTATAATTGAACTTTTCCTGTCAGTGGATGGCTTTTGCTTCACGTTTCTCAAGGCAAACGTTCAATTATAATCGGTTTTAACAAAAAATGTAAAAAAAATTCAACCTAAAATCATTTGTGAGATTAAAAAGGCAATTAATCGAGTAGTAGGCTTCCGAAGGAATGAATGACTACAAATGGACTTTTCTTATCAATGGAGGGCTTTCGCTTCACGTTACTCGAGGCAAACAATTAATTATAATCTGTTTTAACCAAAAAATGTAAAAAAATTTAAATTAAATTAAATTATGAGATTATAAAACCATTTAAAGCGAGTAATAAGGTTTTCGTAGGCATGAGGGACTATAATTGAACTTTTCCTGTCAGTGGATGGCTTTTACTTCATGTTTCTCAAGGCAAACGTTCAATTATAATCTGTTTTAGCAAAAAATGTAAAAAAAAATTCAACTTAAAATCATTTGTGAGATTATAAAGGCATTTAAATCGAGTAATAGGCTTTCGAAGGAATGAATGACTACAAACGAACTTTTCTTATCAATGGATGGCTTTTGGTTCACGTTACTCGAGGTAAACAATCAATTATAATCTGTTTTACACAAAAAATGTAAAAAAATTTAAATTAAATTCAATTACGGGATTATAAAACGATTTAAAGCGAGTAATAATGCTTTTACAGGCATGAGTGACTATAAATGAACTTTTCTTCTAAATGGATGGCTTTTGCTTCACGTTTCTCAAGGCAAATATTCAATTATAATATGATCTACCAAAAAATGTAAAAAAATTCAACTTAAAATCTTTTGTGAGATTATAAAGGCATTTAAATCGAGTAGTAGGCTTCCGAAGGTACGAATGACTATAAACGGACTTTTCTTTTCGATGGATGGCTTTCGCTTCACGATTCCTAAGGCAAACAATTAATTATAATCTGTTTTAATCAAAAAAATGTAAAAAAATTTAAATTCAATTCAATTATGAGATAATAAAACCATTTAAAGCGAGTAATAAGGCTTTCGGAGGCATAAGGGACTATAATTGAACTTTTCCTGTCAGTGGATGGCTTTTGCTTCATGTTTCTCAAGGCAAACGTTCAATTATAATCTGTTTTTACAAAAAATATAAACAAAATTCAACTTAAAATCATTTGTGAGATTATAAAGGCATTTAAATCGAGTAATAGGCTTTCGAAGGAATGAATGACTAGAAACGAACTTTTCTTATCAATGGATGGCTTTTGCTTCACGTTACTCGAGACAAACGATCAATTATTATTTGTTTTACTAAAAAAATGCAAAAAAAATTTAAATTAAATTCAATTACGAGATTATAAAATGATTTAAAGCGAGTAATAAGGCTTTTGCAAGCATGAGTGACTATAAATGAACTTTTTCTGTAAATGGATGGCTTTTGCTTCATGTTTCTGAAGACAAATATTTAACTATAATATGGTCTAACAAAAAATGTAAAAAAATTCAACTTAAAATCTTTTGTTAGATTATAAAGGCATTTTAATCGACTAATAGGCTTTCGAAGGCACGAATGACTGTAAACGAACTTTTCTTTTCAATGGATGGCTTTCGCTTCACGATTCCCGAGGCAAAAAATTAATTATAATCTGTTTTAATCAAAAAATGTAAAAAAAATCAAATTCAATTCAATTATGAGATTATAAAACCATTTAAAGTGAGGAATAAGGCTTTTGTAAGCATGAGGGGCTATAATTGAACTTTTCCTATCAGTGGATGGCTTTTGTTTCACGTTTCTCAAGGCAAACGTTCAATTATAATCTGTTTTAACAAAAAATGTAAAAAAAATTTAACTTAAAATCATTTGTGAGATTATAATGGCATTTAAATCGGTAATAGGCTTTCGAAGGAATGAATGACTACAAATGAACTTTTCTTATCAATGGATGGCTTTCGCTTCACATTACTCGAGGCAAACAATCAATTATAATCTGTTTTACTCAAAAAATATAAAAAAAATTCAAATTAAATTCAATTATGAGATTATAAAACGATTTAAAGCGAGTAATAAGGCTTTTGCAGGCATGAGTGACTATAAATGAACTTTTCTTGTCAATGGATGGCTTTTGCTTCACGTTTCTCGACGTAAATATTCAATTATAATATGTTCTAAAAAAAAGTAAAAAAATTCAGCTTAAAATCTTTTGTGAGATTATAAAGGCATTTAAATCGAGTAATAGGCTTCCGAAGGCATGAATGACTATAAACGGACTTTTTTTATCAATGGATGGCTTTTCGCTGCACGTTTCCTAAGGTCAACAATCAGTTACAATATGTTTTAATCAAAAAATTTAAAAAAATTCAAATTAAATTCAATTATGGCATTATAAAAGCATTTAAAGTGAGTGATAAGGCTTTCGTAGACATGAGTGACTATAAATGAAATTTTCTTATCAATGGATGGCTTTCGCTTCACGTTTCATGAGGTAAACAATTAATTATAATCTGTTTTAATCAAAAAATGTAAAAAAAATTAAATTAAATTTCATTATGAGATTATAAAACCATTTAAAGTGAGTAATAAGGCTTTCGTAGGCATAAAGGACTATAAATGAACCTTTCCTGTCAGTGGATGGCTTTTGCTTCATGTTTCTCAAGGCAAACGTTTAATTATAATCTGTTTTAACAAAAAATGTAATAAAAATTCAACTTAAAATCATTTGTGAGATTATAAAGGCATTTAAATTAAGTAATAGGCTTCCGAAGGAATGAATGACTACAAACGAACTTTTCTTATCAATGGATGGCTTTCGTTTCACGTTACTCGAGGCAAACATTCAATTATAAACTATTTTACTAAAAAAATGTAAAAAAATTCAAATTAAATTCAATTACGAGATTATAAAACGATGTAAAGTGAGTAATAAGGCTTTTGCAGCCATGAGTGACTATAAATGAATTTTTCTTATAAATGGATGGCTTTTGCTTCACGTTTCTCAAGGCAAATATTCAATTATAATATGTTCTAAAAAAATGTAAAAAAATTCAACTTAAAATCATTTGTGAGATTATAAAGGCAATTAAATCGAGTAATAGTCTTCCGAAGGAATGAATGACTACAAACGGACTTTTCTTATCAATGGATGACTTTCACTTCACGTTACTCGAGGCAAACAATTAATTATAATTTGTTTTAATCAAAAAATGTAAAAAATTTTAAATTAAATTCAATTATGAGATTACAAAACCATTTAAAGCGAGTAATAAGGTTTTCGTAGGCATGAGGGACTATAATTGAACTTTTCCTGTCAGTGGATGGCTTGTGATTCGCGTTTCTCAAGGCAAGCATTCAATTTTAATTTGTTTTAACAAACAATGTAAAAAAATTCAACTTAAAATCATTTGTGAGATTATAAAGGCATTTAAATCGAGTAATAGGCTTTCGAAGAAATAAATAACTACAAACAAACTTTTCTTATCAATGGATGGCTTTTGCTTCACGTTACTCGAGGCAAAAAATCAATTATAATCTGTTTTACTAAAAAAATGGAAAAAACTCAAATTAAATTCAATTACGAGTTTATAAAACGATCTAAAGCGAGTAATAAGGCTTTTGCAAGCATGAGTGACTATAAATGAACTTTTCTTGTAAATGGATGGCTTTTGCTTCACGTTTCTCGAGGCAAATATTCAATTATAATATGATCTAACACAAAATGTAAAATAATTCAACTTAAAATCTTTTGTGAGATTATAAAGGAATTTAAATCGAGTAATAGGCTTACGAAGGCACGAATGACCATAAACGGATTTTTCTTTTCAATGGATGGCTTTCGCTTCACGATTCACGAGGTAAACAATTAATTATAATCTGTTTTAATCAAAAAATGTAAAAAAATTTAAATTAAGTTCAATTATGAGATTATAAAATCATTTAAAGCGAGTAATAAGGCTTTCGTAGGCATGAGGGACTATAATTGAACTTTTCCTATCAGTGGATGGCTTTTGCTTCACGTTTCTTAAGGTAAACGTTCAATTATAATCTGTTTTAACAAAAAATATAAAAGAAATTGAACTTAAAATCATTTGTGAGATTATAAAGGCATTTAAATTGAGTAATAGGCTTCCGAAGGAATAAATGACCGCAAACGAACTTTTGTTATCAATGGATGGCTTTCGCTTCACGTTACTCAAGGCAAACAATCAATTATAATATGTTTTACTCAAAAAATGTAAAACAAATTCAAATTAAATTCAATTATGAGATTATAAAAGCATTTAAAGCGAGTAATAAGGCTTTCGTAGGCATGAGTGACTATAAATAAATTTTTCTTGGCAATGGATGGCTTTTGCTTCATGTTTCCCAAGATAAACAATCAATTACAATCTGTTTTAATCAAAAAATGTAAACAAAATCAAATTAAATTCAATGATGGGATTATAAAAGCATTTAAAGCGAGTAATAGGGCTTTCGTAGCCATGAGTCACTATAAATGAACTTTTCTGGTCAATGGATGGCTTTTGCTTTACGTTTCTCGAGGCAAACAAAAAATTAAAATTAAATTCAATTATGAGATTATAAAACCATCAAAAGTGAGTAATAAGGCTTTCGTAGGCATAAGGGACTATAAATGAACCTTTCCTGTCAGTGGATGGCGTTTGCTTCACGTTTCTCAGGGCATACGTTCAATTATAATCTGTTTTAACAAAAAATATAAAAACAATTCAACTTAAAATCATTTGTGAGATTATAAAGGCAATTAAATCGAGTAATAGGCTTCCGAAGGAATGAATGACTACAAATGGACTTTTCTTATCAACGGAGGGCTTTCGCTTCACGTTACTCGAGGCAAACAATTAATTATAATATGTTATAATCAAAAAATGTAAAAAAATTTAAATTAAATTCAATTATGAGATTATAAAACCATTTAAAGCGAGTAATAAGGCTTTCGTAGGCATGAGGGACTATAATTGAACTTTTTCTGTCAGTGGATGGCTTTTGCTTCACATTTCTCAAGGCAAACGTTCAATTATAATCTATTTTAACAAAAAAAGTAAAAAAAATTCAACTTAAAATCATTTGTGAGATTATAAAGGCATTTAAATCGAGTAATAGGCTTTCGAAGGAATGAATGACTACAAACGAACTTTTCTTATCAATGGATGGCTTTTGCTTCACGTTACTCGAGGCAAATAATCAATTATAATCTGTTTTACTCAAAAAATATAAAAAAAATTAAATTAAATTCAATTACGGGATTATAAAACGATTTAAAGCAAGTAATAAGGCTTTTACAGGCATGAGTGCTATAAATGAACTTTTCTTGTAAATGGATGGCTTTTGCTTCACGTTTCTCAAGGTAAATATTCAATTATAATATGATCTAACAAAAAATGTAAAAAAATTCAACTTAAAATCTTTTGTGAGATTATAAAGGCATTTAAATCGAGTAATAGGCTTCCGAAGGTACGAATGACTATAAACGGGCTTTTCTTTTCGATGGATGGCTTTCGCTTCACGATTCCTAAGGCAAACAATTAATTATAATATGTTTTAATCAAAAAATGTAAAAAAATGTAAATTCAATTCAATTATGAGATAATAAAACCATTTAAAGCGAGTAATAAGGCTTTCGTAGGCATGAGGGACTATAATTGAACTTTTCCTGTCAGTGGATGGCTTTTGCTTCACGTTTCTCAAGGCAAACGTTCAATTATAATCTGTTTTAACAAAAAATATAAACAAAATTCAACTTAAAATCATTTGTGAGATTATAAAGGCATTTAAATCGAGTAATAGGCTTTCGAAGGAATGAATGACTACAAACGAACTTTTCTTATCAATGGATGGCTTTTGCTTCACGTTACTCGAGGCAAACGATCAATTATTATTTGTTTTACTAAAAAAATGTAAAAAAATTTAAATTAAATTCAATTACGAGATTATAAAGCGATTTAAAGCGAGTAATAAGGCTTTTGAAGGCATGAGTGACTATAAATGAACTTTTCTTGTAAATGGATGGCTTTTGCTTCACGTTTCTCGAGACAAATATTTAGTTATAATGTGGTCCAACAAAAAATGTAAAAAAATTCACCTTAAAATCTTTTGTTAGATTATAAAGACATTTTAATCGAGTAATAGGCTTTCGAAGGCACGAATGACTATAAACGAACTTTTCTTTTCAATGGATGACTTTCGCTTCACGATTCTCGAGGCAAAGAATTAATTATAATCTGTTTTAATCAAAAAATGTAAAAAAAATCAAATTAAATTCAATTATGAGATTATAAAACCATTTAAAGTGAGTAATAAGGCTTTCATAAGCATGACGGACTATAATTGAACTTTTCCTATCAGTGGATGGCTTTTGTTTCACATTTCTCAAGGCAAACATTCAATTATAATCTGTTTTAACAAAAAATGTAAAAAAAATTCAACTTAAAATCATTTGTGAGATTATAAAGGCATTTAAATCGGTAATAGGCTTCCGAAGGAATGAATGACTACAAACGAACTTTTCTTACCAATGGATGGCTTTCGCTTCACGTTAGTCGAGGCAAACAATCAATTATACTCTGTTTTACGCAAAAAATGTAAAAAAGTTCAAATTAAATTCAATTACGAGATTATAAAATGATTTAAAGCGAGTAATAAGGCTTTTGCAGGCATGAGTGACTATAAATGAACTTTTCTTGTAAATGGATGGCTTTTGCTTCACGTTTCTCAAGGTAAATATTCAATTATAATATGTTCTTAAAAAATGTAAAAAAATTCAACTTAAAATCATTTGTGAGATTATAAAGGCAATTAAATCGAGTATTAGGCTTCCGAAGGAATGAATGTCTACAAACGGACTTTACTTATCAATGGATGGCATTCGCTTCACGTTACTCGGGGTAAACAATTAATTATAATCTGTTTAAATCAAAAAATGTAAAAAAATTTAAATTAAATTCAATTATAAGATTATAAAACCATTTAAAGCGAGTAATCAGGCTTTCGTAGGCATGAAGCACTATAATTGAACTTTTCCTGCCAGTGGATGGCTTGTGCTTCACGTTTCTAAAGGCAAACATTCAATTATAATCTGTTTTAACAAAAAATGTAAAAAAATTCAACTTAAAATCATTTATGAGATTATAAAGGCATTTCAATCGAGTAATAGGCTTTCGAAGAAATAAATAACTACAAACAAACTTTTCTTATCAATGGATGGCTTTTGCTTCACGTTACTCGAGGCAAACAATCAATTATAATTTGTTTTACTAAAAAAATGTGAAAAACTCAAATTAAATTCAATTACTAGATTATAAAACGATTTAAAGTGAGTAATAAGGCTTTTGCAAGCATGAGTGACTATAAATGAACTTTTCTTGTAAATGGATGGCTTTTGGTTCATGTTTCTCGAGTTAAATATTCAATTATAATATGATCTAACACAAAATGTAAAAAAATTCAACTTAAAATCTTTTGTGAGATTATAAAAGCATTTAAATCGAGTAATAGGCTTACGAAGGCACGAATGACTATAAACGAACTTTTCTTTTCAATGGATGGCTTTTGCTTTACGATTCTCGAGGTAAATAATTAATTATAATCTATTTTAATCAAAAAATGTAAAAAATTTTAAATTAAGTTCAATTATGAGATTATAAAACCATTTAAAGCGAGTAATAAGGCTTTCGTAGGCATGAGGGACTATAATTGAACTTTTCCTATCAGTGGATGGCTTTTGCTTCACGTTTGTCAAGGCACACGTTCAACTATAATCTGTTTTAACAAAAAATGTAAAAAAAAATCAACTTAAAATCATTTGTGAGATTATAAATGCATTTAAATCGAGTAACAGGCTTCCGAAGGAATGAATGACTACAAACGAACTTTTGTTATCAATGGATAGCTTTCACTTCACGTAACTCGAGGCAAACAATCAATTATAATCTGTTTTACTCAAAAAATGTAAAACAAATTCAAATTAAAATCAATTATGAGATTATAAAAGCATTTAAGGCGAGTAGTAAGGCTTTCGTAGGCATGAGTGACTATAAATAAATTTTTCTTGGCAATGGATGGCTTTCGCTTCATGTTTCCCAAGATAAACAATCAATTACAATCTGTTTTAATCAAATGTAAACAAAATCAAATTAAATTCAATTATGAGATTATAAAAGCATTTAAAGCGAGTAATAAGGCTTTCGTAGCCATGAGTGACTATAAATGAACTTTTCTGGTCAATGGATCACTTTTGCTTTACGTTTCTCGAGGCAAGTATTCAATTATAATATGTTCTAACAAAAAATATAAAAGAATTCAACTTAAAATTATTTGTGAGATTATAAAGGCATTTAAATTGGGTAATAGGCTTCCAAAGGAATGAATGACTACAAAGGAACTTTTCTTATCAATGGATGGCTTTCGCGTCACGTTACTCAAGGCAAAATATAAATTATAATCTGTTTCACTCAAAAAATGTAAAAAAAATTCAAATTAAATTCAATTATGAGATTATAAAACAATTTAAAGCGAGTAATAAGGCTTTTGCAGGCATGAGTGACTATAAATGAACTTTTCTTGTCAATGGATGGCTTTTGCTTCACGTTTCTCGACGTAAATATTCAATTATAATATGTTCTAACAAAAAATGTAAAACAATGCAGCTTAAAATCTTTGGTGAGATTATAAAAACATTTAAATCGAGTAATAAGCTTTCGAAGGCATGAATGACTATAAACGAACTTTTCTTATGAATGGATGGCTTCCGCTTCATGTTTCTCGAGGTAAACAATCAATTATAATCAGTTTTAATCAAAAAAATGTAAAAAATTCAAATTAAATTCAATTATGGGATTATAAAAGCATTTAAAGCGAATGATAAGGCTTTCGTAGACATGAGTGACTATAAATGAACTTTTCTTATCAATGGATGGCTTTCACTTCAGGTTTCCCAAGGTAAACAATTAATTATAATCTGTTTTAATAAAAAAATATAAAAATATTGAAATTAAATTCAATTATGAGATTATAAAATCATTTAAAACGATTAATAAGGCTTTCGTAGGCATGAGTGACTATAAATGAACTTTTTCTGTCAGTGGATGTGAAATATCCCATACTTTGATATAGTGATAAATAAAGTTGATCGAATGCAAATTGAGGTCAATTAAAATGTTTAGAAGTGATAAAAGACGAAAGGAGTAGTTTAGGATAAAATATTTCGCAAGTGAGAAAATAATAATAATTTTATCGGAGGAGAATTTGTGAGATAAAAGGCGATTTGGAAGTCAAGTGAGGCATAATAAGGTATTTTAGGTACCAAGGAGACAAGATAAAATTTTTAAAATATTAATATTTAGCCGGATGTCGAAATCAGTCAAGAAGAAAGATCATATGGTTGATTCAAGTGGGGGAGAAGATGACAAGCCCGACTCTATAAAAATATTTATCATGACATACACGTGATGGATAGCATGTTTGCATGCTAGGAGAGTCCCGAAAAAAATTTACAAAAGTCGGTATTGTACCTAGAGGTACAACAAAGTTGATTTAAACCTCGAACTAGATCAAATAGAGAATTTATGATGAAATTAAGAATTTTAAAGTCACAGAATGGTTTAATATGGTAATTTGGAGTTTGACGATCAATTTGGAGTCAAACCGAAATTTTCGCTATCCAGGGGCAAAATGGTCATTTGCCACCTGAGGACAAAATGGGAATTTTAGAAAAGATTTTTTTGGCCCCATTTGACTTATTGGAGTATAATTTGACTTATTGGAGTAAGATTTGAAGTTTAGGAGTGAAAAATTTTAATTTCAGTATAATTTGGAGTAAAAGGGTAAAATGGTAATTTTACCATATGGAATCGAAAATTTAATTTTTGAAAGGATTTTGATCAAATTTAATTATTTGGAGTGTGAAATGACTATGAGGAGTGCAAATTATGCATTATGGTAAATTTTCAATTTTTGGGGTAAAAATGTAATTTTTGAAAAGTTCAGGGGCAAAAGTGTAATTTTGAAAAATTTGCTCCACCAAAACTTTGGAAAAATCTGGAAATTTCACTTAAGACTTGGATAAGTCAAAGGGAATGCATGGTGGAAAAAGTAGGACAAATGGATGGCTAGAAAAAAAATGAATTAATAAAATATTTAAAATATGAATAAAATAATATTATTTCATTAAACAATAAAAAAGGCATAAAAAAATCAGCCCACCCATTCTTCTTCTTCAACATTCGGCCAAGCAAGAAACAAGAGAGAGAAAGGAGAAAATAAAACCCTAGCTAAGAAATTTAAAGGGAAAATAGGTGGAAATTCAAAAATCAAGAAAAAAAAAGGTAACATTTCTTAAATTTGTCTTGTGCTTTACCTTTCCCATGCATTTTCCATCATTTTTCATGGTTGAATCATGTGATTTGAGGATGATTTGAATTCTGGTCATATGGGTTTAGAGAGAGAAAGTTGTTAGATAAATTTGATTTTGAGCTATGTTAGTGTTTAGTGTTAGTTTAGCATGTTTATGAGTAAAACAACAAGAAAATATATTTATCTTCTCCATGAATTTACCTAAGCCGAATCTAGCCAATGGTATGTGAGGATGAGGTTGACTTTATTTTAAGAGAATTGGGTGGAAAAATGATGAATTATGAGGTTGGAAATTAAATGGGAATTTTCGGTGCAATAAATTGAAATTTTTACCCACTAGGGGTAAAAGCGTAATTTATAGTCCGGACTGATAAATTGGACCAAATTCACAGTCATTGAGGTATTGTGGATATAATTGGATAATTGAAATTGAAATGGATGGAATTGGAGTCGAATTGGGGATTTTAAGAATTTACACCGTGTATAGGCGAGTTAGGTCGGACACCGCAATTAAGCGATTGTCTAGACATTTCAAATCCTATCTAGTGCATACGCATGGACAAGAGCCTGAAATAATTTATGATAAATTGACACAATTTACTGAATTTTGTGTCATGGATTATGGATAGGTGGTGAGTCAATTGTTTCGGGTAAGAGACTGCACCCGAGGGCGGAAGATAGGAGTATTTCTACTCCTAATACTGTGAGTAAACTTATTATCGTCTTAATTATCTAGAGTAGTTTTATACAATTGTGTGATTTTATAAAAAAATGAGTTTAAATGGTAAATTGCTATGTTTTAAGAGAAATTGTGATTTTATAAAATGATTTTATAAATTTTCTGAAAAATCGAATATTGGTTTTGAAAATAGAGTAATTGGAGACTGCCTGCTTGTGTTGTAAATTTATGGTTTTAAATTGAATGGCTTATGACAATATATGAGCATGAATGGCTAAATTGATTTTGGTGTCAGAATTATTTGTATTGTGTATTCAGCCTTGAGAGGCTAGATTGTGATAAATTGCCATGCCATGCTAGAATGAATTTTATTGAATTGGTGGAGTATATATTAATTATTTACTGCAGAGGGGGTTCCGTGGACCAGCCTATTAGAGGGGCACGGTAAACTCCATTATATTATTACCTCGAACGGAGAGGCGCGTAGGGTATCTGTCACGACCCGGAACTCCCATCGAGCCCGTGACAACCGCCGCGACGTCTCAATTTACATTCATTACCCAGAATGTCAACCGAGACCCCGCAAGGCTTTAATATCAGCTTCTCATTTCCCCTGTGGGTAGCTGTTTCCAAATACCACATTTTAAAAGATTTTAAACTGTTTCCAACTTAAACAAATGAAATAATAATTTCCGTCTCACAGGGGTATTTTTGTCATTTATCCCAAAAATCATCTAAAAATATAGTATGTAAGTGGAAAACACATATTTCTTAATCAAAAATAATTTTGGATGTCTAAAACATTCGTTTAAAATGGAATTATGACTGTTATAATAAAATAAAAATATTCAATAAAATATTCAATTTTCACATAAAACGATATTTTAAGAACACTGCATAAATAATTTTTATAGCGTAAAAGCAAAATAAATTCTTACATACCGTAATACAGATAACCAAAGTATAGAATTTAATTTACAGTGACACGTGGGCCCACGAATGATCAAAAGTATCAAAAGAAATGAACCTACAGTCTTTGGATGTGGCAAGTTCAACTGTAATCCTTGCCGATATCAGTTATCTACAATCTATTCTGAACCTGAAATGGGTGGAAATGAGGGTGGTGAGATTATAAAATCCCAGTGAGTAAACAAACATCACTCAAAATATCTAAAGTCGAGTAAAAGGAGACTATTAAAACATTTCATCAAACTGTAATTTATCATCTTTCAACTTATTTCAACCAAATGAAATCAATTTATTTAAAGCAAGTAATCAGTATGGCTTATGAATTTCTTAAAAAGCTTGGCTCATGCCAAAAATTATTATCATACTCAGTTATTTGGGATACCTTGGCCGAGGGCTATCCCAACTGAGTCCGCCAAGGCTATTAGAAAGTCATGTTTTTATTTTGAAAACATAGCCATTCCTTGACGTTGGCCGAGTTCCCCTTCACGAGGTGGTTTGGCGTGAAGTGAACTCTAAAAGTTATACCTCAGGAGTTACCCTACTCGCCTCTCCAACCGAGGTAAAAATATAACAGGATTCCGTGCCCCTCTAATAGGCTAGTCCACAGAATCCAGCCCACTGCAGCAGGTCAAACCCACCATACAATAAAATTTTGACAGCATGACAGGGCTAATATATTACTACCCAGCTTGCAAGGGTAAAATAAAGCAATTCATACAATTCATAAAAAACATAGCCCAGCCAGTCATACCAATACAATAACATAAGCCATTAATTCAATTTTAAATTTACAACATATCAGTGGTCTCCAATTACTCTATTTGCAAAATCGTTATTTCGTTTCAAGACAATTTATAAAATATTTTCATTTAAACTCATTTTGTTTACAAAACATAAAAATTTACCATTTGAACTCATTTTCATAAAATTCACCAAAACTGAATAAAAACATACTTTAGATAATTAAAATGATGGTAAGGTTACTCACCGTGTCTAGAGTGGGGATTTTTGAAATACTCAGACTACTAGTCCTCGGGTGCAATTCCTTTGCCTTTATCGGAGGACTCACCACCTTGACACAGTAAAAAATCGAGAAATTCACCACATTGGTAGTAAATTGAAATTAAACTAATTTAGACTACTAATGCTTGATATGGAATGCAAAAATGTCTAAATTTTTGCCTAAATGCGGTGTTAGCCTATTTCGGTCTTTTACCCGATAAATTGATATACGCGTCCGTTTAAACTCCAAATTAATTTTTTTTCAGTTTCTACACCTCAATTGCACCCAAATTGACTTAATGTCCCTCAGTGTGGTGCAAATTATCAGTCCCGATAACAAATTACGAAAATACCCCTAGTGGGTAAAAATTTGTATTTTTGCTCCGAAAATATCCATTATTTTTCTAGGCTCATAATTCATCATTATTCATCATAATTCCTCAAATAACCATCAAGATCAGCAGCCAATATTCCCCTAGAAAATTCAGCATAATGGGTTTCAATGGGAGAAAATTATATTTCTAGCTTATTTTTGCTATATTTGAATATAACTTAACTAAAATCACTTAATTCAATTAAAATCAACCAAACATCAAGCTCAAAACTCATCCATGGAGGTTTGGCCAGCATGGGTGTCCATACCCACTTTCTAATTTTGCATGGAAATGAGAAAAAAATGCATGGGTAGTGAAAATCACAAGGAAAATCAATGAAATTTACCTTTTTAATGCTTGATTTCTTGATTTCTCTTGATTTTCTCCAAATTTTTCAGGTAGGATTCTTGTTTTTTTTTTTCCCCTTTTCTCCCCTGGTTTGGACAGCTGAAGAAGATGAGAATTCCGGAATTTTTACCTTTTTAAAGGCTAAAATAATATAATATTATTTTATTCATTTTTTTAATGTTTTATTAATTCCTTAAATTCTAGCCATCCATTTGTTTCCAAATTTTCACCATACACTTGTCCCAAATATCCATAGCTTAGGTAAAATTCTCAGACTTATCCAAAGTCTTGGTGGAGTAATTTTTGAAATTTACACTTTTACCCCCGTAAAAGTCAAAAATTACATTTTTGCCCCAAAAATTGAAAAATTGCCCATAGACATATTTTTCATCCCTTATACTCATACCATTCTCCAATTTGTCAAATTTGATCTAAATTCTCTCAAAATCTCAAATTTTATCCGCGAGTGGCAAAATTACGATTTTGCCCCTACACTCTAGAAATCACTGGAATTAAACTTTTTCACTGCCAAACCCTCAAATTATACTCCAATACTCAAATCATACTCCAATAAGTCAAATGGGGCTAAAAAAATTCTTTTCTAAAAATTCCCATTGTGTCCTTGGGTGGCAAATGACCATTTTGCCCCTGGACAGTAAAAATTCTAGTTTGACTTCAAATTGATCCTCGAACTCCAAATCACCATATTAAACCATTCTGGGACTTTAATATTCTTAATTTCATTTTAAATTCTCTATTTGATCTAGTTCGAGACTTAAATTAACTTAATTGTACCATTTGGTACATTGTCGTCTTTTAACGATTTTTCTTTCAGGGCTTTCCAAGTATGCAAGCATATTGTCAATCATATGAATGACATGGAAAGTATTTTATAAGATCGGGCTTGACAACACTATCCCCCTTAAAATAAAATTTTGACCTCAAAATTTCATGTACTGAACTCAGAGAAAATGTGGGGGTATTGTTTTCTCATATAATGCTCGAATTCTTATGTCTTCCCCTTTATAGGGAATTTCGATTTGTTCACCTCATTTACCTCCAATTCAACTCAAGTATTTCGCTTATGTCTATTATTATCCTTTAAAATCAGATCAACAATAACCTTCACAATTATGATCTCTTATATTGAGACATTAAGCATGGTTCTATTACTATCATTAAGCTTGAACCATAACTCCATCTCAATCATACCAATTTCGATCGCATTTTATTCTTATTTAGGTATACCAATCACTATCTTATTACTTCATTCCATATCAAACTTCTCGACTTTCATTCATTCATCCTATCCTCATACACTATTGTGTAGTTTACAACATCATTAACACGCCATACTCATTCCTGTACATATCCTCAGCGTTCAGGAAAATTAATGGCTTTAATTATTTCTACTTATTTCATGTTTACTTTGCATTTAGGAAATTTCAATCTTCTTAATCCTATTAATCCATCTCATATGGCTTAATCGTACTATAGATTATATTCCCTTAACTATTTCTCCAAAATTCCTTAGGTCACCATAAATCGTCTTCTGATAAGATTCTTAATCGTTACATTATCTATACAACTCATCAAATATATTGAGTTCAAATCTTGAACCACTAAAACCATTATTCATTTAGTTGGGTACATCACTACTCCACACATACATATACATATACATTCAAATGTCTATATTCCTCATTATGTATACGAGTCTCTGTTTTCAAATGCCTTCAGACTAATTTCTCTTAATTCATTCCCATCCACAATCAAGATTCAATAGAATAAGCTTCATAATTCATACAAATTCTCATCATGCCTGTGTATAGTTCCTCATCATTTATATACTTATATTCTCTTCTTATCGCTTCCAATTATATGCTTAAGTTTCCTTGTACTGTATATCATTGCATCACAATGTCATCTCCATTGAATTATAATCTATTATGCGTGTATGTTTTATAATCCCATTGGTATCTCAAAAATTTATCTTGACTTGATCATTGCATCTTATGCAATACTACAATTCCTAAAAGTCATCCTTATTCCTCGATTATCCTTCATGTCTCCTATATATTGTATCCTTATTGCATTTCGATATTGATTTGTCACTTGAAACTCAGATTCATTTGAATCATGTATGCCTCACGCATTTTCGAATTCCAATTCCCATAATATATTAAGAAAGTTTCATTATCTGACCTCATTATCAAGGTTAACTTCTATCATCCTTTATTCCACTCTTTCATATGAATATAACATCATTCTTCCTTAACTAATTTACAAATTGTACTTGAAATTACAAGACTTGAAACTAAATTCTCCTCAAGTACTTTTTAATGTTAATACTTATACCACTCTCAGCTTATAGCTTCCTTTTTATAACTACATAACTTAGTGCTTGCTTTCACAAGATCCATGGCAGAACTTCTCTTGAGTATTTCCTTAGGGATATTTATTTTAAATTTATGTCTCATAACATATGATCATTTAACCCGTAACTTAGCCATTTGGCTCCTTAGCAAGTTTCAAAGTCACGCATCTTATGCCCATCATGTATAACTTATAATTCTTTCTCAAGGGCGTGTAAACATTCTTGAAACACTTAATCACTTATTTACTCTTTTATACACCAAGTATATCATTTCCATAAAGGCATGCCCAACTACTCATGCTTCAATTTATCTCCATGGGTTTCTAGCATGTCACCTAGTTTACTTGTGTTGTTACTAATCCTTTCCTTTCAACAAGGTCAAGACAAGATCAGTATATTCTCATAACAATATTCTATATAAACTCATTTGCTATATCATTATTGAAATCTTTATTTACATTTTCCTCACTTGCTATTGACATCTCTTATCAGTATCTCATACATTCATCTAACCTTTCGCTCGCTTCCTCTTTAGTCTTTAACAAGACTTAATCTCTTGTCTTCTTTATTTCTTAAGATTTGACTTCAATCATCATATTATTCATCTTAACACTCCACATGTTAATTTATTTTTATGTAGCCATCTCAAAAATTCTCTAACTTTTCTTTCTCTTACATGCCAAAATATATAAGGCAATAATAAAAAAATAAAAAAAAAAAAACTTTGTAATTTCACTCATCATCTTTATCTTAATACCTCCCAATGCACTTAAGACTCCAAACAACAAAGCTTAGCATGAAAACCAATGACCATTCTTCAACTCGTGAGTTTCATCTTCATGCCACTCTCAATTTGCTCTTGCTTGTTAGCCATTAGGGGTTCTTAACGCGACAGTGTTTGAGAGTCAGTACTGTGGCGTTGCAACTATTTGAATTCACTTTATCTTAGCAACTCTTCCACCTTTAAAGCTACTACCTCAATTATTCACAATCGTGTGGCTTCCCTTCGAGTCTATACCACAATTAGCAAGACTAACTTTCTATCACAAGTGTGAAATCAAAACATTGATTTAACGTATTTTTTTTTTTTTTGCCACTAGCATTCATATATCTTTACCATAACATTTAATACGAGTTTGTTCAAGCAAAGATCTCCAAATTTATTCATAGCTACATGTATCTCAAATTGCTCATCACTTATCATCAGTCCATAAATCCCACTCGAAAATACCCTTTCCATATTGTATAGTGATTTCACCATATAGCATCACTGCACGATGTTCCTCCATTCTACTATCATGGATACTCCATAGAAATTAATTAAAAGATTTACGTACCCTAACTAATGCTAATTCCATTTAATCATATTTTAAATACTTCAAACTTGTAAATTACAACTCCAAATGTATGTCCATATATTGATAATCTTTATATATTTCATGATCATGAAAACTACAACTTACAAACTAGCTTTCTATCATACGTACTTTATTAGAGCACTAATTTCAACTTATTTAATCTACCCTTGGTGGTATGTCAAAATCATCCCTGTCTCGGTTGCAATCTAGAGGAATCTCTCCTCTGTATATCCGTATGAGCTGGTGGAGATGGAGCAGCTACCGTAGCCCGTCCTAACTGTGGATAATCTCTCCTAATGTGACCCAGTTGATCACAATGAAAACATCGTGCAGGCCCTCTGCACGGCCCAACATGATAATTCCCACAATTTCTGCATCTACGTGAACTTCCTGAAACAGAAGAGTTTTTGCCCCTGTTTGGTGGCTGACTAGAAGATACACTTAGATTTCTCCTTTTTGCTAACTCAGCTCGTAGACTCTTATTTTCATTCGCAAGCTTCTCGGCTCTTAAAGCCATTTGCACCACCTCTTTAGCCACGGTTGCGTCCGACTCACCCATAAAAGAAACACAATTATGTTGCCTAGCCTCTTTAAGCTTCTTAGAATCAGAAACATCCAGCACTGGTGGTGGGACAGGAGGTGGGGATGGTGGTACTGAAGGAGCAGCCAGAGGAATTGTAGGAAGAGCTTGACCAGCTTGAGCCTGGCCAGCAATAGCAGTAAAGAAGGCTGCTAATGCCTGAACTGCCTCAAGAGGCATAGCAGGAATACTAGTAAGTGGTAGAGGAGGTGGAGGATGTGGAGGAGTCTTGGTTTGTTCAGCAGTAGGTGCTGCCCGAATGGTGGATGCAGTCAATTCCTCCTCTATTGCACCTAACTGACGACGTTGGAAACGACCTCTTCCCCTTCTAGCTGATCTAGTGAAAGGTGGTTGTTCGCGTCGAGGAGACATAATAATCTATAATAGGGAACAAAGTGAGTTTAGGCAACCTCAGGCTCTATATGCTTATGCATGTATTTTATTCAACCTAACCTAACTTAACTCGGGGCCACACTGACACTGTAAATTTTTAAAACAGCTTTAAAATAACTTTAAACCCAAAACTCTAATCTTTCAAACCAACAGCTCTGATACCAACTTAATTGTCACGACCCGGAACTCCCATCGAGCCCGTGACAACCGCCGCGACGTCTCAATTTACATTCATTACCCAGAATGTCAACCGAGACCCCGCAAGGCTTTAATATCAGCTTCTCATTTCCCCTGTGGGTAGCTGTTTCCAAATACCACATTTTAAAAGATTTTAAACTGTTTCCAACTTAAACAAATGAAATAATAATTTCCGTCTCACAGGGGTATTTTTGTCATTTATCCCAAAAATCATCTAAAAATATAGTATGTAAGTGGAAAACACATATTTCTTAATCAAAAATAATTTTGGATGTCTAAAACATTCGTTTAAAATGGAATTATGACTGTTATAATAAAATAAAAATATTCAATAAAATATTCAATTTTCACATAAAACGATATTTTAAGAACACTGCATAAATAATTTTTATAGCGTAAAAGCAAAATAAATTCTTACATACCGTAATACAGATAACCAAAGTATAGAATTTAATTTACAGTGACACGTGGGCCCACGAATGATCAAAAGTATCAAAAGAAATGAACCTACAGTCTTTGGATGTGGCAAGTTCAACTGTAATCCTTGCCGATATCAGTTATCTACAATCTATTCTGAACCTGAAATGGGTGGAAATGAGGGTGGTGAGATTATAAAATCCCAGTGAGTAAACAAACATCACTCAAAATATCTAAAGTCGAGTAAAAGGAGACTATTAAAACATTTCATCAAACTGTAATTTATCATCTTTCAACTTATTTCAACCAAATGAAATCAATTTATTTAAAGCAAGTAATCAGTATGGCTTATGAATTTCTTAAAAAGCTTGGCTCATGCCAAAAATTATTATCATACTCAGTTATTTGGGATACCTTGGCCGAGGGCTATCCCAACTGAGTCCGCCAAGGCTATTAGAAAGTCATGTTTTTATTTTGAAAACATAGCCATTCCTTGACGTTGGCCGAGTTCCCCTTCACGAGGTGGTTTGGCGTGAAGTGAACTCTAAAAGTTATACCTCAGGAGTTACCCTACTCGCCTCTCCAACCGAGGTAAAAATATAACAGGATTCCGTGCCCCTCTAATAGGCTAGTCCACAGAATCCAGCCCACTGCAGCAGGTCAAACCCACCATACAATAAAATTTTGACAGCATGACAGGGCTAATATATTACTACCCAGCTTGCAAGGGTAAAATAAAGCAATTCATACAATTCATAAAAAACATAGCCCAGCCAGTCATACCAATACAATAACATAAGCCATTAATTCAATTTTAAATTTACAACATATCAGTGGTCTCCAATTACTCTATTTGCAAAATCGTTATTTCATTTCAAGACAATTTATAAAATATTTTCATTTAAACTCATTTTGTTTACAAAACATAAAAATTTACCATTTGAACTCATTTTCATAAAATTCACCAAAACTGAATAAAAACATACTTTAGATAATTAAAATGATGGTAAGGTTACTCACCGTGTCTAGAGTGGGGATTTTTGAAATACTCAGACTACTAGTCCTCGGGTGCAATTCCTTTGCCTTTATCGGAGGACTCACCACCTTGACACAGTAAAAAATCGAGAAATTCACCACATTGGTAGTAAATTGAAATTAAACTAATTTAGACTACTAATGCTTGATATGGAATGCAAAAATGTCTAAATTTTTGCCTAAATGCGGTGTTAGCCTATTTCGGTCTTTTACCCGATAAATTGATATACGCGTCCGTTTAAACTCCAAATTAATTTTTTTTCAGTTTCTACACCTCAATTGCACCCAAATTGACTTAATGTCCCTCAGTGTGGTGCAAATTATCAGTCCCGATAACAAATTACGAAAATACCCCTAGTGGGTAAAAATTTGTATTTTTGCTCCGAAAATATCCATTATTTTTCTAGGCTCATAATTCATCATTATTCATCATAATTCCTCAAATAACCATCAAGATCAGCAGCCAATATTCCCCTAGAAAATTCAGCATAATGGGTTTCAATGGGAGAAAATTATATTTCTAGCTTATTTTTGCTATATTTGAATATAACTTAACTAAAATCACTTAATTCAATTAAAATCAACCAAACATCAAGCTCAAAACTCATCCATGGAGGTTTGGCCAGCATGGGTGTCCATACCCACTTTCTAATTTTGCATGGAAATGAGAAAAAAATGCATGGGTAGTGAAAATCACAAGGAAAATCAATGAAATTTACCTTTTTAATGCTTGATTTCTTGATTTCTCTTGATTTTCTCCAAATTTTTCAGGTAGGATTCTTGTTTTTTTTTTTCCCCTTTTCTCCCCTGGTTTGGACAGCTGAAGAAGATGAGAATTCCGGAATTTTTACCTTTTTAAAGGCTAAAATAATATAATATTATTTTATTCATTTTTTTAATGTTTTATTAATTCCTTAAATTCTAGCCATCCATTTGTTTCCAAATTTTCACCATACACTTGTCCCAAATATCCATAGCTTAGGTAAAATTCTCAGACTTATCCAAAGTCTTGGTGGAGTAATTTTTGAAATTTACACTTTTACCCCCGTAAAAGTCAAAAATTACATTTTTGCCCCAAAAATTGAAAAATTGCCCATAGACATATTTTTCATCCCTTATACTCATACCATTCTCCAATTTATCAAATTTGATCTAAATTCTCTCAAAATCTCAAATTTTATCCGCGAGTGGCAAAATTACGATTTTGCCCCTACACTCTAGAAATCACTGGAATTAAACTTTTTCACTGCCAAACCCTCAAATTATACTCCAATACTCAAATCATACTCCAATAAGTCAAATGGGGCTAAAAAAATTCTTTTCTAAAAATTCCCATTGTGTCCTTGGGTGGCAAATGACCATTTTGTCCCTGGACAGTAAAAATTCTAGTTTGACTTCAAATTGATCCTCGAACTCCAAATCACCATATTAAACCATTCTGGGACTTTAATATTCTTAATTTCATTTTAAATTCTCTATTTGATCTAGTTCGAGACTTAAATTAACTTAATTGTACCATTTGGTACATTGTCGTCTTTTAACGATTTTTCTTTCAGGGCTTTCCAAGTATGCAAGCATATTGTCAATCATATGAATGACATGGAAAGTATTTTATAAGATCGGGCTTGACAGTATCTCCTGGGGTATAGCTTAGGGTTCACTTCACGCCAAACCACCACGTGAAGGGGAACTCAGCCAACGCCAAGGAACGGCTGTATTTTCTCAAACTAAAAATATATTTTAAGTGTATACGAAATTTTAACAGCCTTGGCGGACTCGGTTGGATGCCCTGCGCAAGGTATCACCGAGTATGAGTTTTGGCACAAGCCAAAGTTTTAAAAAATTCATAAGCCAAGTTGATTACTTGATTTATATGGATTGATTTTATTTGGTTGAAATGAACTGAAAGGTAATGAAATTACGGTATGATGACTTATTTTAATTGTCTCCATTTACTCGGCTTTAGATACTTTAGATGGTAATTGTTTACTCACTGGGATTATAAAATCTCACCCCTTATTCCTATACATTTTTCAGGCTCAGAACAGTTTGTAGATAGTCGAGTAGGACGAGAACTAAGCTCGGAACTGCATTATAGAAAGTAAGAGTTCATAGTCTTACATCTTCTTGGTCAATTGGAGCCCACGTGTCATTGTAGATCAAAACTTATATTTTGGTTATCTGTATTTCTATTCATACAATTTTTACTTTACTTTCATGTGCGAAAAATTATTTACGAATATTTCTATAAAAATTTATTTTATGAGAAAATAGAATATTTTATTTATTATTTTTGAATAGTGCTAGTTGTCAACAATTTGCTTTCAAATGAACGTTTTAGATACTTAATTTGTTTTTAAATCATTAAATATATATTTTCTGCTTACCTACTACATTTTTAGCAAGTTTTGAGATTTTTGACGAAAAATTACGAAAATACCCCTGTGAGCTAGAAAATAATATTTTATTGTTCTTATTTAAAAATGACTTATGATTTTTTTGAAATGCGAGATTTAATAATTGTTGCTCACCGGGGAGATGCGAAAGTTGTTGCTAAGCCTTGCGGGGTTTCAATCGGCATTCGGGGTGAAGAATGTCTGTCGAGGCCTCGCGGCGGTTGTCACTGGCCCGATGGGGAGTTCCGGGTCGTGACAATTTTATTGGTATCAGAGCATGGTTTAAAGATCAGATATTTTGATTTTAAAGCTTTGGATTTAAAATTTTTTGGTTTTAAAGTTGTTTTAAGGAATCTACACTGACACTGCGTGGCCCCAAGTCCAGTTAAGTTAAGATAAGTTAAGATAAGTTAAGTTAGGTTAGATTGAATAGAATGTATACATCTTCATATAGAAATCTACCTACTTTTGAGATGCATAAATAATTAAACAATTACTATTTGATTACATATAAGTTTTGAGGTGCATTGGTGACATACACACCATGTCTAGAAGTGGTGGTAGTCTCGATACCTCTCATAGTGATAGCGAGAGATCTCTAGATTCTACGACTAGAAGCAAATGGCACCTTGATACAGGTGATTCGAAAGGTGGTCCGTCTCGAATTCTTGGTAATAGAATTACTAAGAACTTATCAGAATAGGTTCATAATAAGGGGAGCTTCGAGAGTAGTGAGAATTTTGAAAGTGAGAGTAGCTCCAATACATCGAAAATTGAACAAGATTTCCTTTCGGAACAACCTGGAGAGCACCCTAGACAATGGACGAGGAAAGAAATTGCAAGGGGATATATTCGTTCTAGGAAGAGCGTGACAGTAGTCCAACACTTTCCACCAGGCTGTGGGAGAAATGTAAGGGGACAACCAGAAAAGGATAAGGAGAAAGTAATAGTGGCAAGTAAACCCCTTAGAAAAGTGTCAGGTGTACGATATTTTCCTCCCGGTTGTGGAAGAAATGCTGCACCGGTGAGTGATGAAGAATATAGGAGAATACAACAAGCCTGGATTGAGGAGCAAAGGAAAAAATCTCAGGAGGAGGAAAACCCGAAAGAGGATCTTTAAGAGGACTCGGAGTAGAATCTTTCGATAAGATCAGATTAAGATGATGATCCCAAGGACATGTAATATTTTCGTAGGATTTTACACTACCTTAACTCTAAGTAGATGTTGTGTAAAAGAGATAATAATTATCTATACAAAGAAGTAAAAATAGTTTGGCTTTTAAAGTATAAGACTAGAATGTATTATAAAATGGTTGTTTAAGTAACTGAAGGTATATGGGAATCTTTAGTATGATAGAGATAAATTGGTAATATAATTATTGAGGAAGGTTATAGAAGGAAGTAATAAGGTTATAAATGACATTCGGAATGGATAATGTGATTACGTTAATGATTGTAATTTAAGCATGAAGGGGATTATTCAGTGATGTTATGACACTATGAGGTAATAGTTGGGCACAAATATAACCCAATGAAGTTAAATTATGGAATATGGGGAATATAAAATTTTGATTCAGTAAGGATTGCGAGAATAAAGTAAGGAGGAAGCTGGGCTGTTTTCGTAGTTAATTATACCGAAAGTCAATAAGATTACTGAAGTATAAGACAAAGAAGATAATTGGATAGGGATGACAATAAATTTGAGGAAAGTTGGTAGATAGTAAGCAACTTATGTGTAGAGTGGTATATGTATCATGAATTTATTACACTGTATGGAAGGGATGTTATGAGGTGGAATTTTATGAATGTTGATAAAAGTTAAAAGATGACATGAGATGAAAGTATTAATCTGGCTTAGTGTGTATGACAAGAAAATAGAAGGTATCTATACTTATGGAACTCATGATATATATCTAAAAGGGAAATCACTGGTTGAGAATGATTGATGTGGTGACTTTGAATGCAGACAAATAGCTTTGATGGGAAAATTTCTAATAGCTACAGTACTTCAGCATTGACTGTTCAACATTATACTGCTCCGAATACCTCACGCCTATGATGCATGAGTAAGATGGGAGTGACACGATAATGAGCTTACAAATTGAATTTTGGTTGTTGGTCATTGTGTTTTGTTATCTGGGAGTCTTAAATATTCTGGAGAATGTTTACCCAAATGAATTGAAAAACTTCTTTATTGCCTTGTATATAGGCATATAATTAAAAGAAAAAAAAAATTGAAAGATTCTTGAGATGACTATATTAAGATGAGATACCAAGTAATGAAAGTGTGAAGGAAGAATTACAAGATTGGTATAGAAAATCAGTTTATATAGAATATCATTACGAGAATTTGTAATATCTGTTTTGATACAGTAAAATGACAAGGGTTAGTAACAACATGAGGCTAATTGTGTGGCACCCTGAAAACCTATGAAGACGAGTTAGGGATTGAATGGATGAGTACGTATTTATATATCTTTAAGATTAAGTGTTTTAGGAATACATAAACATCTTTGAGAAGAGATTATAATCATACACAGCAAGTATGAAACGTAAAATTTTTAAAACTTGCTGAGAAGCTTAACGGCAAAATCACAAGTTAAGGGATCACATGCTATGAGACATAAGTTTAAGATAGATATTCCCAAAGAAATACTCAAGAGAAGTTTTGCTTTGGATCTCGTTAAAGCAAGCACTAAGTTATGTGATTATAAAAAGAAGTTGTAAGCTGAGAGTGATATTAATATTAGTATTGAAAAATACTTGAGGAGAATCTAGTTTTAAGTTTTACAATTTCAAGTACAAATTATAAATTAGTTAAGGAAGAATGATGTTATGTTCATATGAAGGAGTGGAACAAAGGATGATAGAAGTTGACCTTGAAAATGAAGTCAGATAATGAAACTTTCCTAATATATTATGGAAATTGGAATTCGAAAATGCTTAAGGCATACATGATTCAAATGGGTTCGAGTCTTAAGTGACAAATCAATATCGTAATGCAAGAAAGATACAAGGTAATATAGAGGCATGAAAGATGATTAAGGACAAAAGGATGACTCTTAGGAATTGTGGTATTGCATGAGATGCAATGATCAAGTTGAGATAAATCTTTGAGGCATCAATAGGATTATAAAGCATACACGTATAATAGATTATAATTCAATGGAGATGACATTGTGATGAATGATATATAGTATAAGGAAACTCAAACATATGGTTGGAAATGATATGAATGATATGAAGTTATACACAAGTATAATAAGAAGGTTGACATGCACTATAAGAATTATTATATTGAAACTAGGATTGGGATACGGATGAATAAAGGTGGAATGTAGTCCAAGGCATGTGAACACATGGATTCCTATATATAAAGAGAGATGTTGACATTTGAAAATGCATGTATATATGTATATATGAAATTGATAATTTTACTAACTAAAGTGAAGAATGGTTCTCAGTAATTGGGAGATTTTGAAATAGTGTCCAGAGAGGTCAGTGAGCTAAAGTGTTAACGGACATGCAATGAACGATTAAAGTTATGAGTGACTTTGAAGGTAAACCTTGGATTGTTTAAGTTCTTAATGGAACTCTAATAAAGAAAGGGTATGCACCAGTATAAGATGGATGAATCAAGGTTGAGAAATTGGTACGGAGCGAATTAATAAAATGATGATTAAGTATACATAAGTAAGTATGATATGTGATCGAAATCAGTATAATTGAGGTGAAGTTATGGTTCAAATTTAATAATGGTGATAAAGGCATGCTTAGTGTCTCGATATAAGAGATCATGGTTATGAAAAGCATTACTGATCCAATTTCAAAGGATGATAAGTGCCATAAATAAAGCATTTAATTGAACTGAAGGTGAACGAGGTGAATAAATTGAATGTCTCTATAGAAGAAACAAGGAGTAGGATCATAGAAGGAAATTGATAACGCAACATCAACGGGAATTCGAGGACGAATTCTATTTAAGTGGGGGAGATTGAAATACCCCATACTTTGATATAGTGATAAATAAAGTTGATCGAATGCAAATTGAGGTCAATTAAAATGTTTAGAAGTGATAAAAGACGAAAGGAGTAGTTTAGGATAAAATATTTCGCAAGTGAGAAAATAATAATAATTTTATCGGAGAAGAATTTTTGAGATAAAAGGCGATTTGGAAGTCAAGTGAGGCATAATAAGGTATTTTAGGTACCAAGGAGACAAGATAAAATTTTTAAAATATTAATATTTAGCCGGATGTCGAAATCAGTCAAGAAGAAAGATCATATGGTTGATTCAAGTGGGGGAGAAGATGACAAGCCCGACTCTATAAAAATATTTATCATGACATACACGTGATGGATAGCATGTTTGCATGCTAGGAGAGTCCCGAAAAAAATTTACAAAAGTCGGTATTGTACCTAGAGGTACAACAAAGTTGATTTAAACCTCGAACTAGATCAAATAGAGAATTTATGATGAAATTAAGAATTTTAAAGTCACAGAATGGTTTAATATGGTAATTTGGAGTTTGACGATCAATTTGGAGTCAAACCGGAATTTTCGCTATCCAGGGGCAAAATGGTCATTTGCCACCTGAGGACAAAATGGGAATTTTAGAAAAGATTTTTTTGGCCCCATTTGACTTATTGGAGTATAATTTGACTTATTGGAGTAAGATTTGAAGTTTAGGAGTGAAAAATTTTAATTTCAGTATAATTTGGAGTAAAAGGGTAAAATGGTAATTTTACCATATGGAATCGAAAATTTAATTTTTGAAAGGATTTTGATCAAATTTAATTATTTGGAGTGTGAAATGACTATGAGGAGTGCAAATTATGCATTATGGTAAATTTTCAATTTTTGGGGTAAAAATGTAATTTTTGAAAAGTTCAGGGGCAAAAGTGTAATTTTAAAAAATTTGCTCCACCAAAACTTTGGAAAAATCTGGAAATTTCACTTAAGACTTGGATAAGTCAAAGGGAATGCATGGTGGAAAAAGTAGGACAAATGGATGGCTAGAAAAAAAATGAATTAATAAAATATTTAAAATATGAATAAAATAATATTATTTCAGTAAACAATAAAAAAGGCATAAAAAAATCAGCCCACCCATTCTTCTTCTTCAACATTCGGCCAAGCAAGAAACAAGAGAGAGAAAGGAGAAAATAAAACCCTAGCTAAGAAATTTAAAGGGAAAATAGGTGGAAATTCAAAAATCAAGAAAAAAAAAGGTAACATTTCTTAAATTTGTCTTGTGCTTTACCTTTCCCATGCATTTTCCATCATTTTTCATGGTTGAATCATGTGATTTGAGGATGATTTGAATTCTGGTCATATGGGTTTAGAGAGAGAAAGTTGTTAGATAAATTTGATTTTGAGCTATGTTAGTGTTTAGTGTTAGTTTAGCATGTTTATGAGTAAAACAACAAGAAAATATATTTATCTTCTCCATGAATTTACCTAAGCCGAATCTAGCCAATGGTATGTGAGGATGAGGTTGACTTTATTTTAAGAGAATTGGGTGGAAAAATGATGAATTATGAGGTTGGAAATTAAATGGGAATTTTCGGTGCAATAAATTGAAATTTTTACCCACTAGGGGTAAAAGCGTAATTTATAGTCCGGACTGATAAATTGGACCAAATTCACAGTCATTGAGGTATTGTGGATATAATTGGATAATTGAAATTGAAATGGATGGAATTGGAGTCGAATTGGGGATTTTATGAATTTACACCGTGTATAGGCGAGTTAGGTCGGACACCGCAATTAAGCGATTGTCTAGACATTTCAAATCCTATCTAGTGCATACGCATGGACAAGAGCCTGAAATAATTTATGATAAATTGACACAATTTACTGAATTTTGTGTCATGGATTATGGATAGGTGGTGAGTCAATTGTTTCGGGTAAGAGACTGCACCCGAGGGCGGAAGATAGGAGTATTTCTACTCCTAATACTGTGAGTAAACTTATTATCGTCTTAATTATCTAGAGTAGTTTTATACAATTGTGTGATTTTATAAAAAAATGAGTTTAAATGGTAAATTGCTATGTTTTAAGAGAAATTGTGATTTTATAAAATGATTTTATAAATTTTCTGAAAAATCGAATATTGGTTTTGAAAATAGAGTAATTGGAGACTGCCTGCTTGTGTTGTAAATTTATGATTTTAAATTGAATGGCTTATGACAATATATGAGCATGAATGGCTAAATTGATTTTTGTCACGACCCGGAACCTCCCTCAGGCCCATGACAATCGCCGCGACGTCCCGATTGACACTCATTATCCGGAATGCCAACCGGAACCCCGCAAGGCTTACATATCAGTTTCTTTCCTTTCTTGTGAGCAATCATTGTTAGATATCGAGTCTTTAGAGAATATATACTATTTTAGATCAAAACAATCAAAATAAAATTTTCGCCACATAGGGGTATTTTGGTCATTTTTTTCTCAAAAATTTCAAAACTGGCTAAAACGTAATATACAAGTACAAAATACATAATTCATATTCAAAATGAGTTTAAAAGTCTAAAATCTTCATTTAAAACGAAATTACGATTATTTGAATAAAATAAGAAAATAAAAGAAATATTAAGGGAAATATTCTATTTTCTTATAAAACAATATTTATAAAGTTATACGTGAATAATTTTTATAGCGTAAAAGCTAAATAAATTTATACATACTGAAATACAGTAAGCCAAAATATTTAATTTAATTTACAATAACCAGAGGGCCCCCGAATAAACAAAAGTAAAGAGGACTGTGAACCTACGGTTTGGAAAATGCAGATCCAATAGTAGTCCTCGATGAGATCAGCTATCTACAGTCTATACTGAACCTGAAATGGGTGGAAAGGAGTTGGGTGAGATTTTGCAATCCCAATGAGTAAACAGACATTATCATAAATATCTAAAGGCGAGTAAAATGGAGGCAAGTTTAAACAATAAATTTCAACCCATTTCATAATGTTTTCAATTTATTTCTTAAACCATAAAATATTTGTAATTTACCAAAACAATTGTTAAGGCTTATGGCTTTTATTAAAACAAGGCTCAAGCCAAAACTAATCCTCGGGGATACCTTGGCCGAGGTATCTAACCGAGTCCGCCAAGGGTGTTAAAATATTCACACGTGAAACACATTTTTATTTTTAAAAACAAGCCGTCCCTTGGCGTTGGCCGAGTTACACATTCACGTGGGGGTTCGACGTGAGCTCTAATACTACCCCAGGAGTTACCCTCCTCGCCTCTACAACCAGAGTAACTATATAACTGGGTTTACCGTGCCCCTCTAATAGGTAGTCCACGGAAACCCGTCACTGCAGTGACTAACCCACCAATTTTAATAAAATTTCGACAGTATAACGTGGCTTTTATTTATTTATCCAGCCTGCATAGTAAAACAACTTACATAAATTTCCCAATGCATTCACAAAATATAGCCACATATACTCATTTCTCATAAGCCATTCCTAGGAAAATATATATTTTTCAAGTCAATTTGTAGCCTCCAATTACTCAATTTCATAATCAATACAATATATTTTTATTTGTCACATTTATTCCTAAAACATCAAAAATCCCGTTTTAATCTCGTTCTCATTTCATAAAATACATAAAGGGCATTTAAAATAAACTCTAGATAATTTACAATAATAATAAGTTTACTCACCGTTTGTACAAACTAAAAGCTTTCTAAGCGCCCCGATCACTACTCGTCGGGTACGACTTCTTTGCCTTTTCCGGAAGGCTCTCCTCCTAGACACATTACAAAAATTTACACAATTCATCACATTGATGCTAAATCACTATATAATTAACTTAAATCCTATACTAATGCATGGTATGAAATGCAATAGCCTAAAACGGCTTAAATGCGGTATTAACCTATTTTTGGCACTTTGCCCGATAAATTGCTAACGCGCTCCATTTTAGCTCTAAATCATCCCATTCTCTCTCCAACATTTCTAACCATTAAATATCAGCCAATAACCTTCTAAAAACAACAAAATCAGCTCACTCCCTTCCTTGGAAAATTCGACCAAAAATGGGACATTAACTCGGTAAATTTTCTACTTTGTTTTTCTATCACGTTTAATCGTTTTTCATCATTTCTCTTCATTTTCCTTAGAATAAAATCAATTCATCATCATTGTACAGCATTGAGCATCCAGCCAAGAGTGGGTATTGTGAAAATTTACTGATTTCTTGCCCAATTTAATTTCTACACACATTTAACTAACTAAAACTATCAATTTAACTAAAAATCAAAACCTAAAAATTTCAATTTCTCTCTCCTAGAATTTCGTCCAGCCCTTGATATCACTTTTTGATCTCTCTCCTCAAGCATGCTAAATGGAAATAAAGGCATAGGAAAGGTAGAAATCAAGCTAAAATCGAAAAATCTTACCGTTAAACGCGTAAACGGTCGAAAACCGCGAATTTCTCTTTGAATTTTCTTGTTTCTCTTTGGTTTTTCTTTTCTTCTTCCTTTCCTCTCTATTTCCTCTGTTTTTCTTCCTTATGGCCGGCCAGCACTCAAAATTTGGGTTTAAATGGCTGACTTTTCATTAAAATAATATTATTTCATTAAAAAAATGCCATGTGTCACTTTCCCATTGGCCCATTTTTAAAATTTCATCCATTTGTTTCCAAATTTTCACCATACACTTGTCTCATATATTCATAGCTTAGATAAAATTCTCAGACTCATCCAAAGTCTCGGTGGAGTAATTTTTGCAATTTACACTTTTGCCCCCGTAAAAGTCAAAAATTACATTTTTACCCCAAAAATTGAAAAATTGCCCATAGACATATTTTTCATCCCTTATACTCATACCATTCTCCAATTTGTCAAATTTGATCTAAATTCTCTCAAAATCTCAAATTTTGTCCATGGATGGCAAAATTACGATTTTGCCCCTACACTCCAAAAATCACCAGAATTAAACTTTTTCACTTCCTATCATTAAATTATACTCCAAATAGTTAATCTTGGTCAAAATTTTCACTCCATGATCAAATTATTATCTTAGGTGGCAAAATGATGATTTTGCCCTTGAATATCAAAATTTCTAATTTTACCCCAAATGAACCCTCGAACTCCGAACAATCATTTTTAGTCATTCCTGAACTATAAAATATTAAATTTCATCCTACAATTCCTATTTGAGCTAGTTCGAGGTTAAATCAACTCAAGTGTACCGTTAGGTACGATATCGGGTTTCGTCTTTTCTTATTTGCTTTCCTAGCATAATAACATGCTACTCAATGCATGTATGTCATGACATGTATTTATAGGGTCGGGTTTTACAATTCTACCTCCCTTAAAATAAAATTTTGACCTCAAAATTTCACTTACCAGATTCGACAAATAGATGCGGGTATTGGTTCCTCATCTGATGCTCTACTTCCCATGTCATTTCCTCCATTCGAGCATTTTTCCACAATACTTTGACCATTGAAATACTCTTGTTTCTCAGTACTCGATCCTTTCGATCCAAGATACTCACAGGTTGTACCTCGAACTTCAAATCGTCATGCAACTCGATCGGAGGTGCTTCGAGGACGTGAGAGGGATCTGGTACATATTTCTTAAGCATGGAGACATGGAAAACGTTGTGGATCCGATCTAACTCTGGAGGTAATTCTAACCGATAAGCCACTGGTCCAATCCTTTCAATTATTCGGAATGGTCCAATATATCTCGGGTTGAGCTTTCCCCTCTTCGCAAATCGAATCACACCTTTCATTATCCAATAAAACACCATAATTTATCATGATAGTATAATCAATAAGATTTAATACTTCAAAGTATTCAAATTATTACCTTTCCAAGGAGAAACCTTAAGAAAAACTTTATCATCGATCTCAAACTCCAAGTCTTTTCTCCGTTTATCTGCATAGCTCTTCTGCCTAGCCTGGGCTACCTTTAGCCTCTCTCGTATAACCTTGATCTTGTCATTAGTTAGCTCGATCAATTCCACACTCACTAACTTTCTTTCACCCACTTCATCCCAACAAAGTGGAGTACGACACTTCCTTCCATACAAAGCCTCGTATGGTGCCATCCCAATACTAGACTGAAAACTGTTATTATACGCGAACTCCACCAATGGCAAATGTCTGTCCCAACTCCCAATAAAGTCAATGACACAAGCCCGTAACATATCCTCCAAGGTCTGGATAGTCCTTTCTGACTGACCATCCGTCTGTGGGTGAAAAGCAGTGCTAAATTTCAATTTGGTTCCAAGAGCTTCTTGAAATTTCGGCCAGAATCGAGAAATGAATCGAGGATCTCGATCTGACACTATAGAAACGGGAACTCCATGTAGCCTCACAATCTCATCTATATAGAGCTGAGCCAGCTTCTCAATAGAGTATGTACTATGGACAGCTAAAAAGTGAGCGGACTTAGTCAACCGATCTACGATCACCCAAATCGCATCCTTTCCCCTCTGTGTCCGCGGCAATCCCAAAACAAAATCCATAGTTACATGCTCCCATTTCCACTCGGGAACAGGTAAAGACTGAAGTGTACCTGCTGGCCTCTGATGCTCCGCCTTAACTTGCTGACATACGAGACACTTTGCTACGAATTCTGCTACGTCTCGCTTCATACCCGGCCACCAATAATTCTCCCTGATAGTCCTATACATCTTGGTGCTTCCGGGATGCAATGCATAGGCAGATGAATGGGCTTCTTCCATGATCGCTTGTCTCAACGGGTTTCCCTCAGGAACACAAACTCGATCTTTAAACATCAAGACGTTATCCTCTCCAAATCTGAACTCACTAACTCCCCCATCGGTCAGTTTTTGAATTTCTTTTCTTAACTCATCATCAGACCTCTGAATGTCCTTGATCTGATTAAGTAACGAAGGTCGCACAATGAAGTTTGCCAATAAGGATCCATCCTCACCATTTTTCAACTGGACCCCAAGAGATTTCATCTCTATTAATGCTGAAAAATAACAACTCTGAAGTGCTGCTAAAGACGATGAAGACTTACGACTTAAGGCATCAGCTACAACGTTCGCCTTTCCCGGATGATAGTCTATCACCAAGTCATAATCTTTTATCAACTCCAACCATCGCCTTTGCCTCAAATTAAGTTCCTTTTGGGTGAGCAAATATTTTAAACTCTTATGATCCGTAAATATCCGACAATGCTCACCATACAAGTAATGCCTCCAGATTTTTAAAGCAAACACCACTGCTGCTAACTCTAAATCATGGGTAGGGTAATTTGCTTCATGCCTCTTTAGCTGTCTAGAAGCATAAGCCACAACTTTTTCATCCTGCATCAATACGCACCCTAACCCCAACTTTGAGGCATCACTATATACTACAAATCCCTTACCATTAACAGGAAGTATTAAAACGGGAGCGGAGGTTAACCGGTTCTTTAGCTCCTGAAATCGATTCTCACAAACATCATCCCACACAAACTTAACTCCCTTACGAGTTAGACGGGTCAAAGGAGCTGCTATTAAGGAAAACCCCTGAACAAACCTCCGATAATAACCGGCTAATCCGAGGAAACTACGAATCTCCGTCACTGTCTTAGGTTGCTCCCATTGTAAAATTGCCTCTACTTTCTTAGGATCAACATATATTCCAGTTCTCGATACTACGTGTCCCAAGAATACCACTTCCTGTAACCAAAACTCACACTTCGAAAACTTTGCATACAACTGTCTTTCCCTCAAAGTTTGTAATACTATACGCAAGTGGGCAGCGTGCTCATCATTATCTCTCGAGTAAACCAGTATGTCATCAATGAACACAATAACAAACTTGTCCAGGTAAGGGTGGAACACCCTATTCATGAGATCCATAAAAGCTGCCGGTGCGTTAGTTAACCCGAAAGGCATGACCAAGAACTCATAATGACCGTACCGAGTCCTGAACGCTGTCTTGGGTACATCTTGTTCTTTAATCCTCAACTGATGATACCCAGACCTTAGATCAACCTTGGAAAACACTGTAGCTCCCTGTAATTGATCGAAAAGATCATCAATCCTCGGTAACGGATACTTGTTCTTAATGGTCATTCTGTTAAGCTGTCGGTAATCGATACATAACCGAAGTGTACCGTCTTTCTTTTTCACAAATAAAATCGGTGCTCCCCATGGAGATATACTAGGGCGTATAAAACCCTTGTCCACCAACTCTTGCAATTGTACTTTCAACTCCTTCAACTCTGCTGGAGCCATTCTATATGGAGGGATAGAAATAGGTGCGGTACCTGGAAGTAAATCAATAGGGAACTCAAGCTCTCGATCAGGAGGCAGTCCCGGTAAATCATCAGGAAATACATCAGGAAACTCACTTACTATCGGGACATCCTCTAACTTAGGTTCCCCCTTTGAAGTATCAATTACGTATGCCAAATAAGTCGGATACCCTTTCTGCACTAATTTTGAAGCTTTGATGGCCGAGATTACACAGGACGGTAATACTCGACGTTTCCCTACAAACACAATCTCTGCTCCCTCCGAATTTCGAAGAACAACTTCCTTTCGGAAACAATCCACGTTCGCTCGATGTGCAGTTAACCAGTCCATACCCAATATTAGATCAAAATCTAGGATCTCTAGAGGAATTAAGTCACCCCTAAATTCTTTCTCGCCTACCCTTACCCCACAGTCTCTATAACAACTATTTCTAACTAGCTTTTCTCCTAAAGGGGTGTGAATTACAATTTCTTCCTCTAATGGTGACAAGTTTCTATCAGCAATTGATGCAAATGTGGTGCTCACATAAGACCTATCTGAGCCAGAATCTATCAAAACATAAGCATCTTTATCAAATAAAGACATAGTACCTGTCACTGCTCCAGGTCGGACTTGTGCCTCATCTTCCGTCACAGCGAAAACTCTTGTCGAGGTACGAGTCTGTGGTCTCGAAGGTGGATGTGCCGGGGTATTACTCTCCACACCGGACCGTATGGCCACTCCCTGTCTCGGTGGCAACCCAGAAGAATCTCTCCTCTGTATATCAGTGCGAGTTGGTGAAGATGATGCAACTACCGTGGCTCGTCCTAACCGTGGGCAATTACTCCTAATATGACCCGTTTGTCCACATTGGAAACATCTTGTTGGCTCTCTACATAGCCCACTATGATAATTCCCACAATTTCTGCATCTGTCAGAACCTCCGAAACTCTTCCCAGAACCAGTCATAGCAGATCTGCTAAACCTCGAAGGTCTCTGTTGTGATGGTGGAAATGGAGGTCGAGGAGATGTCACGGAAACAGAAGTAGTACTCCCTGAAATCGCTGAGTCCTTGCCTCTTTTTACTGACTGACTATAAGACATACCAGGATTCCTCCTTTTTGCAAACTCAGTCCGAATCCTCCTATTCTCAGTCGCGAGCTTCTCAGCTCGTAAAGCCATCTGTACCACCTCCTTATGCGGCTCCCTACCAGTCACTGTCATCCGCTCTCTAATCTCATTACGGAGCCCTTCCTCGAAATAACTGGCCTGATCCTGCTTAGATTTTACCAGATCTGGCACATATAACATTAACTCGTTAAAACGAGTCTCGTACTCCTCTACAGTTAGATTTCCCTGTTTCAAACTCAGAAATTCTCTCTTCTTTTCTTTCTGATGGAAATAAGTGAAATACTGACCATCGAATTCCCTGAGAAAATCAGACCATGTCTGAGGAGTAGCGAAACGGGACTTCACCGAATTCCACCAAGTACGAGCCCTCTTCTCTAATAATCTCGTAGCCACCATCAGCTTCATGTCGTCGTCTAATCTCATATCAGAGAGAGTCTCTGAAACCTGATTAATCCAGTCCTTTGCCACAGTGGCATCTAACTCACCCGTGAAAGATACACAACCCAATTGCCTAGCCTCCTTCAGCTTCTTGGAAATGGATACATCATGTACTGGTGGTGGAACTAAAGGAGTAGTTGGAGGCACTACAGGTGGAACTTGACCAGTCTGAGCTTGACCAGCCATTGCTGCAAAGAAAGCTGCCAATGCTTGTGCTGCCTCAGTAGGCATGGCGGGAATACCCGTAGGTGGCTGAGGAGATGGAGGATGTGGAGGACTATCGGCCTGCTCAGCAGCAGGTGCTGCCCGAATGGTAGATGCAGCTGATTCCTCCTCTACTGTATTTGGCTGATGACGTTGGGAACGACCTTTTCCCCTCCCAACCGATCTAGTGAGAGGTGGACGTCCGCGTCTAGGAGGCATTGTAATCTATAAAAAATACGAGCAAGTTTAGGTAACCTTAGGCTCTATATGCAGATGCATGCATTCTATTCAACCTAACCTAACTTAACTTAATCCGGGGCCACACTGATATTGTAAATTTTTAAAACAACTTTAAAACTAAAAACTTTGATCTTTAAAACCAAAAGCTCTGATACCAATAGAATTGTCACGACCCGGAACCTCCCTCAGGCCCATGACAATCGCCGCGACGTCCCGATTGACACTCATTATCCGGAATGCCAACCGGAACCCCGCAAGGCTTACATATCAGTTTCTTTCCTTTCTTGTGAGCAATCATTGTTAGATATCGAGTCTTTAGAGAATATATACTATTTTAGATCAAAAACAATCAAAATAAAATTTTCGCCACATAGGGGTATTTTGGTCATTTTTTTCTCAAAAATTTCAAAACTGGCTAAAACGTAATATACAAGTACAAAATACATAATTCATATTCAAAATGAGTTTAAAAGTCTAAAATCTTCATTTAAAACGAAATTACGATTATTTGAATAAAATAAGAAAATAAAAGAAATATTAAGGGAAATATTCTATTTTCTTATAAAACAATATTTATAAAGTTATACGTGAATAATTTTTATAGCGTAAAAGCTAAATAAATTTATACATACTGAAATACAGTAAGCCAAAATATTTAATTTAATTTACAATAACCAGAGGGCCCCCGAATAAACAAAAGTAAAGAGGACTGTGAACCTACGGTTTGGAAAATGCAGATCCAATAGTAGTCCTCGATGAGATCAGCTATCTACAGTCTATACTGAACCTGAAATGGGTGGAAAGGAGTTGGGTGAGATTTTGCAATCCCAATGAGTAAACAGACATTATCATAAATATCTAAAGGCGAGTAAAATGGAGGCAAGTTTAAACAATAAATTTCAACCCATTTCATAATGTTTTCAATTTATTTCTTAAACCATAAAATATTTGTAATTTACCAAAACAATTGTTAAGGCTTATGGCTTTTATTAAAACAAGGCTCAAGCCAAAACTAATCCTCGGGGATACCTTGGCCGAGGTATCTAACCGAGTCCGCCAAGGGTGTTAAAATATTCACACGTGAAACACATTTTTATTTTTAAAAACAAGCCGTCCCTTGGCGTTGGCCGAGTTACACATTCACGTGGGGGTTCGACGTGAAGTGAGCTCTAATACTACCCCAGGAGTTACCCTCCTCGCCTCTACAACCGGAGTAACTATATAACTGGGTTTACCGTGCCCCTCTAATAGGCAGTCCACGGAAACCCGTCACTGCAGTGACTAACCCACCAATTTTAATAAAATTTCGACAGTATAACGTGGCTTTTATTTATTTATCCAGCCTGCATAGTAAAACAACTTACATAAATTTCCCAATGCATTCACAAAATATAGCCACATATACTCATTTCTCATAAGCCATTCCTAGGAAAATATATATTTTTCAAGTCAATTTGTAGCCTCCAATTACTCAATTTCATAATCAATACAATATATTTTTATTTGTCACATTTATTCCTAAAACATCAAAAATCCCGTTTTAATCTCGTTCTCATTTCATAAAATACATAAAGGGCATTTAAAATAAACTCTAGATAATTTACAATAATAATAAGTTTACTCACCGTTTGTACAAACTAAAAGCTTTCTAAGCGCCCCGATCACTACTCGTCGGGTACGACTTCTTTGCCTTTTCCGGAAGGCTCTCCTCCTAGACACATTACAAAAATTTACACAATTCATCACATTGATGCTAAATCACTATATAATTAACTTAAATCCTATACTAATGCATGGTATGAAATGCAATAGCCTAAAACGGCTTAAATGCGGTATTAACCTATTTTTGGCACTTTGCCCGATAAATTGCTAACGCGCTCCATTTTAGCTCTAAATCATCCCATTCTCTCTCCAACATTTCTAACCATTAAATATCAGCCAATAACCTTCTAAAAACAACAAAATCAGCTCACTCCCTTCCTTGGAAAATTCGACCAAAAATGGGACATTAACTCGGTAAATTTTCTACTTTGTTTTTCTATCACGTTTAATCGTTTTTCATCATTTCTCTTCATTTTCCTTAGAATAAAATCAATTCATCATCATTGTACAGCATTGAGCATCCAGCCAAGAGTGGGTATTGTGAAAATTTACTGATTTCTTGCCCAATTTAATTTCTAAACACATTTAACTAACTAAAACTATCAATTTAACTAAAAATCAAAACCTAAAAATTTCAATTTCTCTCTCCTAGAATTTCGTCCAGCCCTTGATATCACTTTTTGATCTCTCTCCTCAAGCATGCTAAATGGAAATAAAGGCATAGGAAAGGTAGAAATCAAGCTAAAATCGAAAAATCTTACCGTTAAACGCGTAAACGGTCGAAAACCGCGAATTTCTCTTTGAATTTTCTTGTTTCTCTTTGGTTTTTCTTTTCTTCTTCCTTTCCTCTCTATTTCCTCTGTTTTTCTTCCTTATGGCCGGCCAGCACTCAAAATTTGGGTTTAAATGGCTGACTTTTCATTAAAATAATATTATTTCATTAAAAAATGCCATGTGTCACTTTCCCATTGGCTCATTTTTAAAATTTCATCCATTTGTTTCCAAATTTTCACCATACACTTGTCTCATATATTCATAGCTTAGATAAAATTCTCAGACTCATCCAAAGTCTCGGTGGAGTAATTTTTGCAATTTACACTTTTGCCCCCGTAAAAGTCAAAAATTACATTTTTACCCCAAAAATTGAAAAATTGCCCATAGACATATTTTTCATCCCTTATACTCATAACATTCTCCAATTTGTCAAATTTGATCTAAATTCTCTCAAAATCTCAAATTTTGTCCATGGATGGCAAAATTACGATTTTGCCCCTACACTCCAAAAATCACCAGAATTAAACTTTTTCACTTCCTATCATTAAATTATACTCCAAATAGTTAATCTTGGTCAAAATTTTCACTCCATGATCAAATTATTATCTTAGGTGGCAAAATGACGATTTTGCCCTTGAATATCAAAATTTCTAATTTTACCCCAAATGAACCCTCGAACTCCGAACAATCATTTTTAGTCATTCCTGAACTATAAAATATTAAATTTCATCCTACAATTCCTATTTGAACTAGTTCGAGGTTAAATCAACTCAAGTGTACCGTTAGGTACGATATCGGGTTTCGTCTTTTCTTATTTGCTTTCCTAGCATAATAACATGCTACTCAATGCATGTATGTCATGACATGTATTTATAGGGTCGGGTTTTACAATTTTGGTGTCAGAATTATTTGTATTGTGTATTCAGCCTTGAGAGGCTAGATTGTGATAAATTGCCATGCCATGCTAGAATGAATTTTATTGAATTGGTGGAGTATATATTAATTATTTACTGCAGAGGGGGTTCCGTGGACCAGCCTATTAGAGGGGCACGGTAAACTCCATTATATTATTACCTCGAACGGAGAGGCGCGTAGGGTATCTCCTGGGGTATAGCTTAGGGTTCACTTCACGCCAAACCACCACGTGAAGGGGAACTCAGCCAACGCCAAGGAACGGCTGTATTTTCTCAAACTAAAAATATATTTTAAGTGTATACGAAATTTTAACAGCCTTGACGGACTCGGTTGGATGCCCTGCGCAAGGTATCACCGAGTATGAGTTTTGGCACAAGCCAAAGTTTTAAAAAATTCATAAGCCAAGTTGATTACTTGATTTATATGGATTGATTTTATTTGGTTGAAATGAACTGAAAGGTAATGAAATTACGGTATGATGACTTATTTTAATTGTCTCCATTTACTCGGCTTTAGATACTTTAGATGGTAATTGTTTACTCACTGGGATTATAAAATCTCACCCCTTATTCTTATACATTTTTCAGGCTCAGAACAGTTTGTAGATAGTCGAGTAGGACGAGAACTAAGCTCGGAACTGCATTATAAAAAGTAAGAGTTCATAGTCTTACATCTTCTTGGTCAATTGGAGCCCACGTGTCATTGTAGATCAAAACTTATATTTTGGTTATCTGTATTTCTATTCATACAATTTTTACTTTACTTTCATGTGCGAAAAATTATTTACGAATATTTCTATAAAAATTTATTTTATGAGAAAATAGAATATTTTATTTATTATTTTTGAATAGTGCTAGTTGTCAACAATTTGCTTTCAAATGAACGTTTTAGATACTTAATTTGTTTTTAAATCATTAAATATATATTTTCTGCTTACCTACTACATTTTTAGCAAGTTTTGAGATTTTTGACGAAAAATTACGAAAATACCCCTGTGAGCTAGAAAATAATATTTTATTGTTCTTATTTAAAAATGACTTATGATTTTTTTGAAATGCGAGATTTAATAATTGTTGCTCACCGGGGAGATGCGGAAGTTGATGCTAAGCCTTGCGGGGTTTCAATCGGCATTCGGGGTGAAGAATGTCTGTCGAGGCCTCGCGGCGGTTGTCACTGGCCCGATGGGGAGTTCCGGGTCGTGACAGGATGGCTTTTACTTCACATTTCTCAAGGCAAACATTCAATTATAATCTGTTTTAACAAAAAATGCAAAAAAATTCAACTTCAAATCATTTGTGAGATTATAAAAGCATTTAAATTGAGTAATAGGCTTCCGAAGGAATGAATGACTACAAACGAACTTTTCTTATCAATGGATGGCTTTCGCTTCACGTTACTCGAGGCAAACAATCAATTATAATCTGTTTTACTCAAAAAATGTAAAAAAGTTCAAATTAAATTCAATTACGAGATTATAAAACGATTTAAAGCGAGTAATAAGGCTTTTGCAAGCATGAGTGACTATAAATGAACTTTTCTTATCAATGGATGATTTTTGCTTCACGTTTCTCAACGTAAATATTCAATTATAATATGTTTTAACAAAAAATATAAAAAAATTCAGCTTAAAATCTTTTGTCAGATTATAAAGGCATTTAAATCGAGTAATAAGCTTCTGAAGGCGTGAATGACTATAAACGAACTTTTCTTATCAATGGATGGCTTTCGCTTCACGTTTCTCGAGGTAAACAATCATTTATAATCTGTTTTAATCAAAAAATATAAAAAATTCAAATTAAATTCAATTATGGGATTATAAAAGCATTTGAAGCGAATTATAAGGCTTTCGTAGACATGAGTGACTATAAATGAACTTTTCTTATCAATGGATGGCTTTCGCTTCATGTTTCCCGAGGTAAACAATTAATTATAATCTGTTTTAATCAAAAAATGTAAAAAAATTGAAATTAAAATCAATTCTGAGATTATAAAATCATTTAAAATGATTAATAAGGCTTTCGTAGGCATGAGTGACTATAAATGAACTTTTTCTGTCAGTGGATGGCTTTTGCTTCACGTTTCTCAAGGCAAACATTCAACTATAATCTGTTTTAATAAAAATTATAAAAAAAATTCAACTTAAAATCATTTGTGAGATTATAAAAGCATTTAAATTGAGTAATAGGCTTCCGAAAGAATGAATGACTACAAACGAACTTTTCTTATCAATGGATGGCTTTCGCTTTACGTTACTCGAGGGAAACAATCAATTATAATCTGTTTTACTCAAGAAAATGTAAAAAAGTTCAAATTAAATTTAATTACGAGATTATAAAACGATTTAAAGCGAGTAATAAGGCTTTTGCAGGCATGAGTGACTATAAATGAACTTTTCTCGTCAATGGATGGCTTTTGCTTCATGTTTCTCGACGTAAATATTCAATTATAATATGTTCTAGCAAAAAATGTAAAAAAATTCAGCTTAAAATCTTTTGTGAGATTATAAAGGCATTTAAATCGAGTAATAAGCTTCCGAAGGCATGAATGACTATAAACGAACCTTTCTTATCAATGGATGGCTTTCGCTTCACGTTTCTCGAGGTAAACAATCAATTATAATCTATTTTAATCAAAAAATATAAAAAATTCAAATTAAATTCAATTATGGGATGATAAAAGCATTTAAAGCGAATGATAAGGCTTTCGTAGACATGAGTGACTATAAATGAACTTTTCTTATCAATGGATGGCATTCGCTTCATGTTTCTTGAGGTAAACAATTAATTATAATATGTTTTAATCAAAAAATGTAAAAATATTGAAATTAAATTCAATTATGAGATTATAAAATCATTTAAAACGATTAATAAGGCTTTCGTAGGCATGAGTGACTATAAATGAACTTTTTCTGTTAGTGGATGGCTTTTGCTTCACGTTTCTCAAGGCAAACATTCAATTATAATTTGTTTTAACAAAAAATGTAAATAAAATTCAGCTTAAAATCATTTGTGAGATTACAAAAGCATTTAAATTGAGTAATAGGCTTCCGAAAGAATGAATGACTACGAACAAACTTTTCCTATCAATGGATGGCTTTCGCTTCGCATTACTTGAGGCAAACAATCAATTATAATCTATTTTGCTCAAAAAATGTAAAAAAAATTCAAATTAAATTCAATTGTGTGATTATAAAATGATTTAAAGCGAGTAATAAGGCTTTTGCAGGCATGAGTGACTATAAATGAACTTTTCTTGTGAATGGATGGCTTTTGCTTCACGTTTCTCGGCGTAAATATTCAATTATAATATGTTCTAACAAAAAATGTAAAAAAATTCAGCTTAAAATCTTTTGTGAGATTATAAAAGCATTTAAATCGAGTAATAAGCTTCCGAAGGCATGAATGACTATAAACGAACTTTTCTTTTCAATGGATGGCTTTCGCTTCACGTTTCCCGAGGTAAACAATCAATTATAATGTCAAACCCTGCTTTGTAAAATAATTATAATGTCATTCACTTGCTCGATAGAATGTTTGTATATTTAGGAAGTTCGAGAAATCGTTAAAAGATGATATTGCCCCTAATGGTACTATTGAGTCGATTAAGCCTCGAACTAGTTGAAATAGAAATTTTAAGGTGAAATGAAGAGCTTCACAGTTTAGGGATGACTCAAAATGGTAATTCGGAGTTCGAGGATCAATTCGAAGTCAAATCGGAATTTTCACTATCTAAGGGCAAAATCGTAATTTTTCCACCCACGGACAAATTTTGAGATTTTGAGAGAATTTAGATCACATTTGACAAATTGGAGAATGGTCTGAGTATAAGGGATGAAAAATATGTCTATGGGCAATTTTTCAGTTTTTGGGGTAAAAATGTAATTTTTCACTTTATAGGGGCAAAAGTGTAATTTTTAAAAATTTACTCCACCAAAACTTTGGAAAAGTCTAGAAATTTCATGGAAGACATGGATAAGTGAAGAGGATTGAGTGGTAGAAAAAGAAAGTAAAAAAAAAAGGCTAGAAAAAAATAAAATAATAAAATATTCAAAAGGTAAAGAAAATAATAATATTTTATTAAGCCTATTAAAAGGCTTGAAAATTCCAGAATTCTTCATTGGGAGGGTCAGACAAAACCATCAGGAGAGAGAGAGAAATAAGAACAAACCCTAGAGTGAGAAAATTCAAAGAAAAAGTGTGATTTTTCAAGGAATCAAGTGTTTAAAGGTATGATTTTTCAAGCTTAGCTTAAGATTTATCATTTTCATGCATTTCTCCTTATTTTCCATGGTTAAATTATATGTTTTGATGATGGATTCAAATCTGATGATATAGGTTTAGAGAGAGAAAGTTGTTGATTAATTTGATTTTGAACTATGTTAGTGTTTAGTGTTAGTTTAGCATGTTTATGAGTAAAACAACAAGAAAATATTCATTTTCTCCATGAATTTCTCTAGGCCGAATCTAGCCAATGGTGTGTGAGGATGAGGTTGACTTTATTTTAAGAGAATTAGATGGAAAAATGATGAATTATGAGGTTGAAAATTAAATGGGAATTTTTGGTGCAAAAAAATTGAAAATTTTACCCACTAAGGATAAAAGCGTAATTTGTGATCCGAACTGATAAATTGGACCACATTCACAGTCATTGAGGTATTGTGGATATAATTGGATAATTGAAATTGAAATGGATGGAATTGGAGTTGAATTGGAGATTTTAGAAATTTACACCGTGTATAGACGAGTTAGGTCGGACACTGTGATTAAGCGATTGTCCAAACATTTCACACCCTATCTAGGGCATACGCATGGATAAGAGCCTAAAATAATATATATTGATTTGACACAAATTATTGAATTTTTGTGTCATGTATTGTGGATAGGTGATGAGCTATCTGATACGGGTAAAAAACTACACCTGAGGATCGAAAATAGGAGTATATCTACTCCTAGTACAGTGAGTAAACTTACTATTGTCTTAATTATCTAGAGTAGATTTATTTAATTGTGTGATTTTATGGAAAAATGGTTTAATTGGAAAATTATTGTGTTTTATGGGAAAATGAGATTTTATAAAATAATTTTATAAAATTTTTGAAAATTTAATAATGATTTCAAAAATAAAGTAATTGAAGACCTATACTATGATTGTGTTGTTTATCCATGATTTTACATTAAATGGCTTATGATAAATGTGGGTATGACTGGTTATTTTTATGATTTAAAGAATATATGAACTGTTTTGATTTACCTTGAATGTGTTAAGTGAGCCATGTCATACTATTGTGATTTTATTGGTTGGTGGATTATAAAGTGGGCACTGCAGTGACGGGGGTTCCGCGGGCCAGCCTAATTAAAGGGGCACGGTTCCTAATTATTGATCTTACCTCGATTGGAGAGGCGTGTAGGATAACTCCCGAGGTAGGATTTGAGTACACTTCACGCTGGCCACCAAGTGAAACTGGGACTCAGCCAACGCCAAGGACCGGCTGTGTTGTCAGAGGTGAAATGTGTTTGTGTGTGTGACAATAAACAGCCTTGGCGGTCTCGATAAGATGCCTTCGCGGGGTATCCCCGAGAATGGATTTTTGGCAAGGGCTAAGTTTTTGAAAAGTACATAAGCCATGTTGAGTAATTGGATGAAATCCAATTATTTATATGGGTTGGGATCAATTATTTTAATTGTCTCCTATTACTCGGCTTTAGATTATTTTGATGATGGCTGTCTACTCACTGGGATTTTATAATCTCACCCCTTCTTCCTATACATTTTTCAAGCTCTGAATAGGCAGTAGACTGTCAATTGCATCGAGAAGTAAATTTCGGAGTTGCATATTAGAAAGCAAGGTTATAGACTTAAACCTTCTCAGTTATTTGGGGGCCCACGTGTCATTGTAATTTAAATTGCATACTCCAGTTTTCTATATTATAGTATGTATAAATCTATTTTGTTTTATGTGCAGAAAATTAATTTTTGATGTTTCAAAAAAAATATATATATATATATATTGTTTTACATTAAAATAGATAATTTTAATTAATATTTTTATTTTATTTTATTATTAAAAAAAGGAAAAACAGAGAGAGGAATGGAAAAACTGGTATAAAAGCCTTGCGAGGTCTCGAAAGGCGTTCGGGGAAAAAATGTCTGTCGAGGCTTCGCGACGGTTGTCACGGGCTCGATGGGAGTTTCGGGTCGTGACATATAATCTGTTTTAATCAAAAAATATAAAAAATTTAAAATAAATTCAATTATGGGATTATAAAAGCATTTAAAGCGAGTAATAAGGCTTTCGTAGGCATGAGTGACTATAAATAAATTTTTCTTGTGAATGGATGGCTTTCGCTTCATGTTTCCCGAGGTAAACAATCAATTACAATATGTTTTAATCAAAAAATGTAAACAAAATCAAATTAAATTCAATTATGGGATTATAAAAGCATTTAAAGTGAGTAATAAGGCTTTTGTAGCCATGAGTGACTATAAATGAACTTTTCTGGTCAATGGATGGCTTTTGCTTTACGTTTCTTGAGGCAAGTATTCAATTATAATATGTTCTAACAAAAAATATAAAAGAATTCAACCTAAAATCATTTGTGAGATTATAAAGGCATTTAAATTGGGTAATAGGCTTCCGAAGGAATGAATGACTACAAAGGAACTTTTCTTATCAATGGATGGCTTTCGCTTCACATTACTCGAGGCAAAATATAAATTATAATCTGTTTCACTCAAAAAATGTAAAAAAAATTCAAATTAAATTCACTTATGAGATTATAAAACAATTTAAAGCGAGTAATAAGGCTTTTGCAGGCATGAGTGACTATAAATGAACTTTTCTTGTCAATGGATGGCTTTTGCTTCACGTTTCTCGACGTAAATATTCAATTATAATATGTTCTAACAAAAAATGTAAAAAAATTCAGCTTAAAATCTTTGGTGAGATTATAAAAGCATTTAAATAGAGTAATAAGCTTCCGAAGGTATGAATGACTATAAACGAACTTTTCTTATCTATGGATGGCTTTCGCTTCACGTTTCTCGAGGTAAACAATCAATTATAATTATTTTTAATCAAAAAAATGTAAAAAATTCAAATTAAATTCAATTATGGGATTATAAAAGCATTTAAAGCGAATGATAACGCTTTCGTAGACATGAGAGACTATAAATGAACTTTTCTTATCAATGGATGCCTTTCGCTTCAGATTTCCCGAGGTAAACAATTAATTATAATATGTTTTAATAAAAAATGTAAAAATATTGAAATTAAATTCAATTATGAGATTATAAAATCATTTAAAACGATTAATAAGGCTTTCGTGGGCATGAGTGACTATAAATAAACTTTTTCGGTCAGTGGATAGCTTTTTCTTCACGTTTCTCAAGGCAAACATTCAATTATAATCTGTTTTAACAAAAAATGTAAAAAAAAATTCAACTTAAAATCATTTGTGAGATTATAAAAGCATTTAAATTGAGTAATAGGCTTCCGAAGGAATGAATGACTACAAACGAACTTTTCTTATCAATGGATGGCTTTCGCTTCACGTTACTCGAGGCAAACAATCAATTATAATCTGTTTTACTCAAAAAATGTAAAAAAGTTCAAATTAAATTCAATTACGAGATTATAAAACGATTTAAAGAGAGTAATAAGGCTTTTGCAGGCATGAGTGACTATAAATGAACTTTTCTTGTCAATGGATGGTTTTTGCTTCACGTTTCTCGACGTAAATATTCAATTATAATATGTTTTAACAAAAAATGTAAAAAAATTCAGCTTAAAATCTTTTGTGAGATTATAAAGACATTTAAATCGAGTAATAAGCTTCCGAAGGCATGAATGACTATAAACGAACTTTTCTTATCAATGGATGGCTTTCACTTCACGTTTCCTGAGGTAAACAATCAATTATAATCTGTTTTAATCAAAAAATATAAAAAAAATTCAAATTAAATTCAATTATGGGATTATAAAAGCATTTAAAGCGACTAATAAGGCTTTCGTAAGCTTGAGTGACTATAAATAAATTTTTTTTGTCAACGGATGGCTTTCGCTTCATGTTTCCCAAGGTAAACAATCAATTACAATATGTTTTAATCAAAAAATGTAAACAAAATCAAATTAAATTCAATAATGGGATTATAAAAAGCATTTAAAGCGAGTAATAAGGCTTTCGTAGCCATGAGTGACTATAAATCAACTTTTCTGATCAATGGATGGCTTTTGCTTTACGTTTCTCAAGGCAAGTATTCAATTATAATATGTTCTAACAAGAAATTTAAAAAAATTCAACTTAAAATCATTTGTGAGATTATAAAGGCATTTAAATCGAGTAATAGGCTTCCGAAGAAATGAATGACTACAAACGAACTTTTCTTATCAATGGATGGCTTTCGCTTCATGTTACTCAAGCCAAAATATCAATTATAATATGTTTTACTCAAAAAATGTAAAAAAAATTCAAATTAAATTCAATTATTAGATTATAAAATGATTTAAAGCGAGTAATAAGGCTTTTGCAGGCATGAGTGACTATAAATGAACTTTTCCTGTCAATTGATGGCCTTTACTTCACGTTTCTCGACGTAAATATTCAATTATAATATGTTCTAACAAAAAATGTAAAAAAATTTAGCTTAAAATCTTTTGTGAGATTATAAAGGCATTTAAATCGAGCAATAAGCTTCCGAAGGCATAAATGACTATAAACGAACTTTTCTTTTCAATGGATGGCTTTCGCTTCACATTTCTCGAGGTAAACAATCAATTATAATATGTTTTAATCAAAAAATATAAAAAATTCAAATTAAATTCAATTATGGGATTATAAAAGCATTTAAAGCGAGTGATAAGGCTTTCGTAAACATGAGTGACTATAAATGAACTTTTCTTATCAATGGATGGCTTTCGCTTCACGTTTCTCGAGGTAAATAATTAATTATAATCTGTTTTAATGAAAAAATATAAAAAAAAATTAAAATTAAATTCAATTATGAGATTATAAAATCATTTAAAACGATTAATAAGGCTTTCGTAGGCATGAGTGACTATAAATGAACTTTTCCTTTCAGTGGATGGCTTTCGCTTCACGTTTCTCAAGGTAAACATTCAATTATAATCTGTTTTAACAAAAAATGTAAAAAAAATTCAACTTAAAATCATTTGTGAGATTATAAAAGCATTTAAATTGAGTAATAGGCTTCCGAAGGAATGAATGACTACAAACGAACTTTTCTTATCAATGGATGGCTTTTGCTTCACGTTATTCGAGACAAACAATCAATTATAATCTGTTTTACTCAAAAAATGTAAAAAAAATTCAAATTAAATTCAATTACAAGATTATAAAACGATTTAAAGCGAGTAATAAGGCTTTTGCACGCATGAGTGACTATAAGTGAAATTTTCTTGTAAATGGATGGCTTTTGATTCACGTTTCTCGAGGCAAATATTCAATTATAATATGGTCTAACAAAAAATGTAAAAAAATTCAACTTAAAATCTTTTGTGAGATTATAAAGGCATTTGAATCGAGTAATACGCTTCCGAAGGCACGAATGACTATAAACGGACTTCTCTTTTCAATGAATGGCTTTCGCTTCACGATTCCCAAGGCAAACAGTTAATTATAATCTGTTTTAATCAAAAAATGTAAAAAAATTTAAATTAAATTCAATTATGAGATTATAAAACCATTTAAAGTGAGTAATAAGCCTTTCGTAGGCATGAGGCACTATAATTGAACTTTGCCTCTCAGTGGATGGCTTTTTCTTCACGTTTCTCACGGCAAACGTTCAATTATAAACTGTTTTAACAAAAAATGTAAAAAAAATTTAACTTAAAATCATTTGTGAGATTATAAAGGCATTGAAATCGAGTAATAGGTTTCCGAAGGAATGAATGACTACAAACGAACTTTTCTTATCAATGGATGGCTTTTGCTTCACGTTACTCGAGGCAATTAATCAATTATAATCTGTTTTACCCAAAAAATGTTAAAAAAATTCAAATTAAATTCAATTATGAGATTATAAAATGATTTAAAGCGAGTAATAAGGCTTTTGCAGGTATGAGTGACTATAAATGAACTTTTCTTGTCAATGGATGGCTTTTGCTTCACGTTTCTCGACGTAAATATTCAATTATAATATGTTCTAACAAAAAATGTAAAAAAATTCAGCTTAAAATCTTTTGTGAGATTATAAAGGCATGTAAATCGAGTAATAAGCTTCCGAAGGCATGAATGACTATAAACGAACTTTTCTTTTCAATGGATGGCTTTTGTTTCACGTTTCTCGAGGTAAACAATCAATTATAATCTATTTTAATCAAAAAATATAAAAAATTCAAATTAAATTCAATTATGGGATTATAAAAGCATTTAAAGTGAGTGATAAGGCTTTCGTAGACATTAGTGACTATAAATGAACTTTTCTTATCAATGGATGGCTTTCGTTTCATGTTTCCCGAGGTAAACAATTAATTATAATCTGTTTTAATAAAAAAATATAAAAAAATTAAAATTAAAATAAATTATGAGATTATAAAATCATTTAAAACGATTAATAAGGCTTTCGTAGGCATGAGTGACTATAAATGAACTTTTCCTGTCAGTGGATGGCTTTTGCTTCACGTTTCTTCAAGCAAACATTCAATTATAATTTGTTTTAACAAAAAATGTGAAAAAAATTCAACTTAAAGTCATTTGTGAGATTATAAAAGCATTTAAATTGAGTAATAGGCTTCCGAAGGAATCAATGACTACAAACGAACTTTTCTTATCAATGGATGGCTTTCGCTTCATGTTACTCGAGGCAAACAATCAATTATAATTTGTTTTACTCAAAAAATGTAAAAAAAATTCAAATTCAATTCAATTATGAGATTATAAAATGATTTAAAGCGAGTAATAAGGCTTTTGCAAGCATGAGTGACTATAAATGAACTTTTCTTGTAAATGGATGGCTTTTGATTCACGTTTCTCGAGGCAAATATTCAATTATAATATGGTTGAACAAAAAATGTAAAAAAATTCAACTTAAAATCTTTTGTGAGATTATAAAGGCATTTAAATCGAGTAATAGGCTTCCGAAGGCACGAATGACTATAAACCGACTTTTCTTTTCAATGAATGGCTTTCGCTTCACGATTCTCGAGGCAAACAATTAATTATAATCTGTTTTAAAAAATGTAAAAAAATTTAAATTAAATTCAATTATGAGATTATAAAACCATTTAAAGTGAGTAATAAGCCTTTCGTAGGCATAAAGGACTATAATTGACCTTTTCCTCTCAGTGGATGGCTTTTTCTTCACGTTTCTCATGGCAAACGTTCAATTATAATCTGTTATAACAAAAACTGTAAAAAAAATTCAACTTAAAATGATTTGTGAGATTATAAAGGCATTTAAATCGAGTAATAGGCTTCCGAAGGAATGATTGACTACAAACGAACTTTTCTTATAAATGGATGGCTTTCGCTTCACGTTACTCGAGGCAAAATATCAATTATAATCTGTTTTACTCAAAAAATGTAAAAAAAATTCAAATTGAATTCAATTATAAGATTATAAAACGATTTAAAGCGAGTAATAAGGTTTTTGCAGGCATGAGTGACTATAAATGAACTTTTCTTGTAAATGGATGGCTTTTGATTCACGTTTCTTGAGGTAAATATTCAATTATAATATGGTCTAACAAAAAATGTAAAAAAATTCAACTTAAAATCTTTTGTGAGATTATAAAGGCATTTAAATCGAGTAATATGCTTCCGAAGGCACGAATGACTATAAACGGACTTTTCTTTTCAATGAATGGCTTTCGCTTCACGATTCCCGACGCAAACAATTAATTATAATCTGTTTTAATCAAAAATGTAAAAAAAATTAAATTAAATTCAATTATGAGATTATAAAACCATTTAAAGTGAGTAATAAGCCTTTCGTAGGCATGAGGGACTATAATTGAACTTTTCCTCTCAGTGGATGGCTTTTTATTCACGTTTCTCATGGCAAACGTTCAATTATAAACTGTTTTAACAAAAAATGTAAAAAAAATTCAACTTAAAATCATTTGTGAGATTATAAGGGCATTTAAATCGAGTAATAGGCTTCCGAAGGAATGATTGACTACAAACAAACTTTTCTTATCAATGGATGGCTTTCGCTTCACGTTTCTCGAGGTAAACAATCAATTATAATCTGTTTTACTCAAAAAATGTAAAAAAAAATTCAAATTAAATTCAATTATGAGATTATAAAACGATTTAAAGCGAGTAATAAGACTTTTGCAGGCATGAGTGACTATAAATAAACTTTTACTATCAATGGATGGCTTTTGCTTCACGTTTCTCAACGTAAATATTCAATTACAATATGTTCTAACAAAAAATGTAAAAAAATTCAGCTTAAAATCTTTTGTGAGATTATAAAGGCATTTAAATCGAGTAATAAGCTTCCGAAGGCATGAATGACTATAAACGAACTTTTCTTATCAATGGTTTGCTTTCGCTTCATGTTTCTCGAGGTAAACAATCAATTATAATCTGTTTTAATCAAAAAATGTAAAAAATTCAAATTAAATTCAATTATGGGATTATAAAAGCATTTAAAGCGAGTAATAAGGCTTTCGTAGGCATGAGTGACTATAAATAAATTTTTCTTGTCAATGGATGGCTTTCGCTTCATGTTTCCCGAGGTAAACAATCAATTATAATATGTTTTAATCAAAAAATGTAAAGAAAATCAAATTAAATTCAATTATGGGATTATAAAAGCATTTAAAGCGAGTAATAAGGCTTTCGTAGCCATGAGTGACTATAAATGAACTTTTCTGGTCAATGGATGGCTTTTGCTTTACATTTCTCGAGGGAAGTATTCATTTATAATATGTTCTAACAAAAAATATAAAAAATTCAACTTAAAATCATTTGTGAGATTATAAAAGCATTTAAATCGAGTAATAGGCTTCCGAAGGAATGAATGACTACAAACGAACTTTTCTTATCAATGGATGGCTTTCGCTTTACGGTACTCGATGCAAAATATCAATTATAATCTGTTTTACTCAAAAAATGTAAAAAAAATTCAGATTAAATTCAATTATGAGATTATAAAACGATTTAAAGCGAGTAATAAGACTTTTGTATGCATGAGTGACTATTAATGAACTTTTCTTGTGAATGGATGGCTTTTGCTTCACGGTTCTCGACGTAAATATTCAATTATAATATGTTCTAACAAAAAATATAAAAAAATTCAACTTAAAATCATTTGTGAGATTATAAAGGCATTTAAATCGAGTAATAGGCTTTCGAAGGCACGAATGACTATAAACGAACTTTTCTTTTCAATGGATGGCTTTTGCTTCACAATTCCCAAGGCAAAAAATTAATCATAATCTGTTTTAATCAAAAAATATAAAAAAATTTAAATTAAATTCAATTATGAGATTATAAAACCATTTAAAGCAAGTAATAAGCCTTTCGTAGGCATGGGGGACTATAATTGAACTTTTCCTATCAGTGGATGGCTTTTGCTTCAGGTTTCTCAAGGCAAACGTTCAATTATAATCTGTTTTAACAAAATATGTAAAAAAAATTCAACTTAAAATCATTTGTGAGATGATAAAGGCATTTAAATCGAGTAATAGGCTTCCGAAGGAATGAATGACAACAAACGAACTTTTCTTATCAATGCATGGCTTTCGCTTCACGTTACTCGAGGCAAACAATCAATTATAATATGTTTTACTCAAAAAATGTAAAAAAAATTCAAATTAAATTCAATTATGAGATTATAAAACGATTTAAAGAGAGTAATAAGGCTTTTGCAGGCATGAGTGACTAGAAATGAACTTTTCTTGTAAATGGTTGGCTTTTGCTTCACGTTTCTCAACGTAAATATTCAATTATAGTATGTTCTAACAAAAAATGTAAAAAAATTCAGGTTAAAATCTTTTGTGACATTATAAAGGCATTTAAATTCAGTAATAAGCTTCCGAAGGCATGAATGACTATAAACGAACTTTTCTTATCCATGGATAGCTTTCGCTTCACGTTTCTCGAGGTAAACAATCAATTATAATCTGTTTTGATCAAAAAATGTAAAAAATTCAAATTAAATTCAATTATGGGATTATAAAAGCATTTAAAGCGAGTGATAAGATTTTCGTACCCATGAGTGACTATAAATAAACTTTTCTGATCAATGGATGGCTTTTGCTTTACGTTTCTCTAGGCAAGTATTCATTTATAATATGTTCTAACAAAAATATAAAAAAATTCAACTTAAAATCATTTGTGAGATTATAAAAGCATTTAACTCGAGTAATAAGCTTTCGTAGGAATGAATAACTACAAACGAACTTTTCTTATCAATGGATGGCTTTCGCTTCACGTTACTCGAGGTAAAATATCAATTATAATCTGTTTTACTCAAAAAATGTAAAAAAAAATCAAATTAAATTCAATTATGAGATTATAAAACGATTTAAAGCAAGTAATAAGGCTTTTGCAGGCATGAGTGACTATAAATGAACTTTTCTTGTGAATGGATGGCTTTTGCTTCACGGTTCTCGACGTAAATATTCAATTATAATATGTTCTAAGAAAAAATGTCAAAAAATTCAGCTTAAAATCTTTTGTGAGATTATAAAGACATTTAAATCGAGTAATAAGCTTCCGAAGGCATGAATGACTATAAACGAACTTTTCTTATCAATGGATGGCTTTCGCTTCACGTTTCTCGAGGTACACAGTCAATTATAATATGTTTTAATCAAAAAATGTAAAAAATTCAAATTATATTCAATTATGGGTTTATACAAGCATTTAAAGCGAGTGATAAGACTTTCGTAGACATGAGTGACTATAAATGAACTTTTTTTTATCAATGGATGGCTTTCGCTTCACGTTTCCCGAGGTAAACAATTAATTATAATCTATTTTAATCAAAAAATGTAAAAAAATTAAAATTAAATTCAATTATGAGATTATAAAATCATTTAAAACGAGAAATAAGGCTTTCGTAGGCGTGAGTGACTATAAATGAACTTTTTCTATCAGTGGATGGCTTTTGCTTCACGTTTCTCAAGGTAAACATTCAATTATAATCTGTTTTAACAAAAAATGTAAAAAAATTTCAACTTAAAATCATTTGTGAGATTATAAAAGCATTTAAATTGAGTAATAGGCTTCCAAAGGAATGAATGACTACAAACGAACTTTTCTTATCAATGGACGGCTTTCACTTCACGTCAAACAATCAATTATAATCTGTTTTACTCAAAAAATGTAAAAAAAATTCAAATTAAATTCAATTATGAGATTATAAAACGATTTAAAGCGAGTAATAAGGCTTTTGCTGGTATGAGTGACTATAAATAAACTTTTCTTGTAAATGGATGGCTTTTGCTTCACGTTTCTCGAGGTAAATATTCAATTATAATATGGTCTAACAAAAACTATAAAAAAGTTCAACTTAAAATCTTTTGTGAGATTATAAAGGCATTTAAATCGAGTAATAGGCTTCCAAAGGCACGAATGACTATAAACGGACTTTTCTGTTCAATGGATGGCTTTCGCTTCACAATTCCCGAGGCAAACAATTAATCATAATCTGTTTTAATCAAAAAATATAAAAAATTTAAATTAAATTCAATTATGAGATTATAAAACCATTTAAAGCGAGTAATAAGCCTTTCATAGGCATGAGGGACTATAATTGAACTTTTCCTATCAGTGGATGGCTTTTGCTTCACGTTTCTCAAGGCAAACGTTCAATTATAATCTGTTTTAATAAAAAATGTAAAAACAATTCAACTTAAAATCATTTGTGAGATGGTAAAGGCATTTAAATCGAGTAATAGGCTTTCGAAGGAATGAATGACAACAAACGAACTTTTCTTATCAATGCATGGCTTTCGCTTCACGTTACTCGAGGCAAACAATCAATTATAACTCAATATTCAACCATGGAAATCAAGAACAAAAGCATGGGTAAGCTAGGTATCAAGGAGAACTAAAAAAATTCTAACTTACCTAGCTTGTTTCCTTGATTTCTTCACTTTTTCTTTGAATTTTCACCTAGATTTTCTTGTTTTTCCCTTTACTCTTCCTCTCTTTCTCTCTCTTCCCTGCTTGGTCAGCCATATGAAGAAAATGGGCTGATTTTATGCCTTTTTAATAAGAAACAATAAAATAATAAAGGTATGACACATGTCATTTTTTTATTGGTCCATTTTTAAAATTTTAAAATTTTAATCCTTTTTATCTCCACCACACAATTAGTCAATGGTCAAAATGAGGATAAAGGAAGACCATGTACTGGAAAAATGTCCTGGTGGTGGAAAATTACAGTTTTGCCCCTGGGGTGGCAAAATTACCATTTTACCCTTTTACTCCAAATTATACCGAAATTAAAATTTTTCAGTTCTAAACCTCAAATCTTACTCCAATAAGTCAAATTATACTTCAATAAGTCAAATGGGGCCAAAAAATCTTTTTTAAAATATCCATTTTGTCCCCAGGTGGCAAATGACCATTTTGCCCCTAGATAGCGAAAATTTCGATTTGACTCCAAATTGATCCTCGAACTCCGAATCACCATAATTAACCATTCTGGGACTTTAAAATTCTTAATTTCATCGTGAATTCTCTATTTGATCTAGTTCGAGACTTAAATCAACTTTGTTGTACGTTTAGGTACAATACTGACTTTTTTGTAAATTTTTCGAAACTCTCTTAGCATGCAAACATGCTATCCATCACATGTATGTCATGACAAATATTTTTATAGAGTCGGGCTTGTCATCTTCTCCCCCACTTGGATCAACCATATGATCTTTCTTCATAACTGATTTCGACATCCAGCTAAATATTAATATTTTAATATTATTTCATTAATAAAATATTATTTTATTCTAAAAATTTTATCTTGTCTCCTTGGTACCCAAAATACCTTATTATGCCTCACTTGACTTCCGAATCGCCTTTTATCTCACAAATTCTCCTTCGATAAAATTATTATTATTTTATTGTTATTTTCTCACTTTCAAAATATTTTATCCTAAACTACTCATTTCGTCTTTTATCACTTTTAAACATTTTAATTGATCTCCATTTGCATTCGATCAACTTTATTTATCACCATATCAAAGTATAGGGTATTTCAGTTTCAATGGGAGAAAATTATATCTCTAGCTTATTTTTGCTATATTTCAATATAACCTAACTAAAATCACTTAATTCAATTAAAATCAACCAAAACTCAAGCTCAAAACTCATCCATGGAGGTTTGGCCAGCATGGGTGTCCATACCCACTTTCTAATTTTGCATGGAAATGAGAAAAAATGCATGGGTAGTGAAAATCACAAGGAAAATCAATGAAATTTACCTTTTTAATGCTTGATTTCTCGATTTCTCTTGATTTTCTCCAAAATTTTCAGCTAGGGTTCTTATTTCTTTTCCCCCTTTTCACTCCTGGTTTGGACGGCTTGAAGAAGATGCAAATTCTGGAAATTTTGACCTTTTTAAATGCTAAAATAATATAATATTATTTTATTCATTTTTTTTGTTTTATTAATTTTTTAAATTCTAGCCATCCATTTGTTTCCAAATTTTCACCATACACTTGTCCCACATATCCATAGCTTAGATAAAATTCTCAGACTTATCCAATGTCATGACTCGGAACTCTCATCAGGCCAGTGACAACCGCCGCGACGTCCTGATAGGCACTCATTACCCCGAATGCTGATCGGAACCCCGCAAGGCTTAGCATCAGCTTCCGCATCTCCCCAGTGAGCGACAGTTATTAAATCTTACATTTCAAGAAATCATAAGTCGTTTCCAAATCAAAATAATAAAATATTATTTTTTGGCTCATAGGGGCATTTTTGTCATTTTTTTGGATAATATAGAAACTCGCCAAAAACATGGTGTAAAAGCTAAAATATGTTCATACATATTTTAAATCAGATAACGAAAATATAAAATTACTTTTACAATGACACGTGGGCCCCCAACTAACCAATAAGATGTGAGTCTGTGAACCTATAATTTTGATAATGCAAGGCTAACTGAAGTCCTTGATGCAATCGGCTACCTACCGGCTATCCCGAACCTAAAAAATGTGGAATTGAGGGTGGTGAGATTATAAAATCTCAGTGAGTAAACAGACACCATCAAAACTATCTAAAGGCGAGTAAATAGAGACAATTAAAAAATAATTAACTTCAGCAAATTTTTCACATCACGAATATTCATTTCAACCAAATAATCAATATGGCTCGTGAATTACTCAAAACTTGGCCCATGCCAAATCCTGTACTCGGTGACACCTGGACCAAGGGTATCCAACCGAGTTCGCCAAGGCTGTTAAAAATTTATATTTCGCATAAATCATATTTTTATTTTGAAACATAGCCGTTCCTTGGCGTTCGTTGAGTCTCACTCTCACGCGGTGGTCCATGTGAAGTGCACTCAAAAAGCCCACCTCAGGAGATACCCTACGTGCCTTTACGACCGAGGTGAGAAAATAAAGGAGTTTACCGTGCCCCTCTAATAGGCTGGCCCACGGAACCCCCCACCATTGCAGTAGCTAATCTTTTATCTACCACCTGATTTATAAAATCTTTTTCTGCATGACATGGCAATTTATTGCAACCTAGCCTCTCAAGGCTAAATACACAGTACAAATAATTCTAACACCAAAATCAGTTTAGCCATTCATGCTCATTTATTGTCATAAGCCATTCAATTTAAAACCATAAATTTACAATACAAGCAGACAGTCTCCAATTACTCTATTTTCAAAACTAGTATTCGATTTTTCAGAAAATTTATAAAATCATTTTATAAAATCACAATTTCTCGTAAAATATAGCAATTTACCATTTAAACTCATTTTTCATAAAATCACACAATTGTATAAAACTACTCTAGATAATTAAGATGATAATAAGTTTACTCACAGTTTCTAAAAACTAAATTCGGGTACTCCAACTATTACTCCTCGAGTGCGATTTCTTTGCCCTTGCTAGAGGATTCACCACCTTGACAAATTGTACAATTAAGAGGTTTACTACTTTGGTACTAAACAAAAATAAACTAATTTATACTACTAATGCATGATATGAAGTGCAAAATGTCTAAATTTTGCCTAAACACGGTGTTAGCCTATTTCGATCTTTTACTCGATAAATCGATATACGCGTCCGTTTAAACTCCAAATTAATTTTTTTTCAATTTCTATACCTCAACTGCACCCAAATTGACTTAATGTTCCTCAGTTTGGTGCAAATTATCAGTCCCGATAGCAAATTACGAAAATACCCCTAGTGGGTAAAAATTCGTATTTTTGCTCTGAAAATTTTCATTATTTTTCTAGGCTCATAATTCATCATAATTCATCATAATTCCTCAAATAAACATCAAGATCAGCAACCAATATTCCCCTAGAAAATTCAGCATAATGGGTTTCAATGGGAGAAAATTATTTCTCTAGCTTATTTTTGCTATATTTCAATATAACCTAACTAAAATCACTTAATTCAATTAAAATCAACCAAAACTCAAGTTCAAAACTCATCCATGGAGGTTTGGCCAGCATGGGTGTCCATACCCACTTTCTAATTTTGCATGGAAATGAGAAAAAAATGCATGGGTAGTGAAAATCACAAGGAAAATCAATGAAATTTACCTTTTTAATACTTGATTTCTTGATTTCTCTTGATTTTCCCCAAATTTTTTCAGCTAGGGTTCTTATTTCTTTTCCCCCTTTTTCTCTCCTGGTTTGGACAGCTGAAGAAGATGAGAATTCTGGAATTTTGGCATTTTTAAAGGCTAAAATAATATAATATTATTTTATTTATTTTTTTGTTTTATTAATTCCTTAAATTCTAGCCATCCATTTATTTCCAAATTTTCACCATACACTTGTCCCACATATCCATAGCTTAGATAAAATTCTCAGACTTATCCAAAATCTTGGTGGAGTAATTTTTAAAATTTACACTTTTACCCCCGTAAAAGTCAAAAATTACATTTTGCCCCAAAAACTGAAAAATTGCCCATAGACATATTTTTCATCCCTTATACTCATACCATTCTCCAATTTGTCAAATGTGATCTAAATTCTCTCAAAATCTCAAATTTTGTCTGTGGGTGGAAAAATTACGATTTTACCCCTACACTCCAAAAATCACCGGAATTAAACTTTTTCACTACCAAACCCTCAAATTATACTCCAATAAGTTTAATATAATCAATCTTAATTAAACGGGATTAAAATTTTCCATATTCGTCCTCAGGTGGCAAATTACCATTTTACCCTTAGAATACTTAAAGTCCGGATTAACTCCATATCGAACCTCAAACTCTGAATCCTTATTTTAAATCAACCCATGGGTTTTAGTTTTCTCAAATTCATCCTCGATTCTCTGTTTAAACTAGTTCAAGACTTATTTGACTGAACCGTACCATTAGGGGCAATACAGTCATTTAACTTGTTTTTCGGGGCAATTCAATATACAAACATGCTATCCAAAGCATGTGAATGATATGTCACAGATAATTTAGGGTCGGGTGTTACAGCACCACCTCCCTTAAAATAAAAATTTTGACCTCAAAATTTCATTTATCAATCTCAAAGAACTAATGGGGGTATTATCTTTTCATCATATCTTAAGTTTAAATCTTGAACCACCAAGAACCATTTTTCACTTGAACTGATCATTACATCATATGCAATACCACAATTCTTAAGAGTCATCCTTTTTCCTTGATTATCCGTTATACCTCTACATTACCTTGTATCTTTCTTGCATTACAATATTGATTTGTCACTTAAGACTCAAACTCATTTGAATCATGTATACCTCAAGCATTTTCGAATTCCAATTTCCATAATGTATTAGGAAAATTTCATTATCTAACTTCATTTTCAAGGTTAACTTCTATCATCCTTTGTTCTACTCTTTCATATAAATTTAACATCATTTTTTCTTAACCAATTTACAAATTGTACCTGAAATTATAAAACTTGAAACTAGATTCCCCTCAAATACTTTTCAATATTAATATGAATATCACTTTCTGCTTATAGCTTCCTTTTTATAACTACATAACTTAGTGTTTGCTTTAACGAGATCCAGAGCAAAACTTCTCTTGAGTATTTCCTTGGGAATATCTATCTTAAACTTATGTCTCACAACAAATGATTACTTAACTCGTGACTTAGCCATTTGACTCCTCAGCAAGTTTCAAAATCCCACATCTTATACTCATCTCGTATAATGTATAATTCTTCCTCAAAGGTATTTAAATATTCTTGAAACACCTAATCACATATTTGCTCTTTCATACTTCAAGTATATCATTTCCATAAAGGTGTACCCAACTACTCATATTTCAATTTATCTCCAAGAGTTTCTAGCATGTCACCTAGTTTACTTGTGTTATTACTAATCCTTTCCTTTCAACAAAGTTAAGACAAGATCAGTATATTCTCATAACAATATTCTATATCAACTCATTTGCTATATCATTATTGAAATCTTTATTTACATTTTTCCTCACTTGGTATTGACATCTCTTATTAGTATCTCATACATTCATCTAACCTTTCGCTCGCTTCCTCATTAGTCTTTAACAAGACTTAATCTCTTATTTTCCTTATTTCTTAAGATTTGACTTCAGTCATCATATTATTCATCTTAACACTCCCCATGTTAATTTATTTTTATGTAACCATCTTAAAAACTCTCTAACTTTTCTTTCTCTTACATGCCAATATACAAGCCAATAAAGAAACTTTACAATTTCACTCATAATCTTTATCTTAATACCTCCCCAATGCACTTAAGATTCCAAACAACAAAGCTTAGCATGAAAACAAATGACCATTCCTCAACTCGTAAGTTTCATCTTCATGCCACTCTCAATTTGCTCATGCTTGCTAGCCATTAGGGGTTCTTAACGCGACAGCGTTTGATAGTCAGTACTGTGGCGTTGCAACTATTTGAATTCACTTTATCCCAGTAACTCTTCTACCTTTAAAGCTATTACCTCAATTATTCACAATCGTGTGGCTTCCCTCTGAGTCTATACCACAATTAGCAATACTAACTTTCTATCACAAGTATGCGATCAGAACATTGATTTAATGTCTTTATTTTGCCACTAACATTCATATATCTTTACCATAACATTTAGTACGAGTTTGCTTAAGCAAAGATCTCCAAATTTATTCATAGCTACATGTATCTCAGATTGCACATCACTTATCATCAGTCAATAAATCTCACTTTAGAACACTCTTTCCATATTGTATAGTAACTTCACCATATAGTATCACGACACTATATTCCTCCATTCTACTATCATGCATACTCCATAGAATTTAATTAAAAGATTTATGTACCTTAACTAATGCCAATTCCATTTAATCATATCTTAAATACTCCAAACTTGTAAATTACAACTCCAAGTGTATGTCCATATATTGATAATCTTTATATATTTCATGAAAACTACAACTTACAAACTAGTTTTCTATCATATGCACACTATTAGAACATTAACTTCAAGATGTTTAATTCTCCTTTGGTGATATGTTAAGATCATTCCTGGATACATTTTCATATTAACATTGATATGCCTTTACCATAGCATTTAGTGCAAATTTGATAAAGAAATTGTCTCCAAATAACCCTTAAATACATAATTATCAAATTGTATACCACTAAACATCAAGATCTTGACTTTATTCATCAATAATCAATCACATTTATTAAGTGAATAATTTACTTAGTTATTACACCTTGTCTTTGCAATCATAAGATCAAAGTTGTCCTAAACTTAGGATGCAGAAGTTCTCTCTCTTAGAGTATATCCAAACATCAACATTTTCTAAATTCCTTGCTCTGGGGAGATCACCTTTAAGACTGATCATTCATATCATAGACCACACTTTGAACCGAATACACTTTTAAATTGATCTTTCAAGTAATTCGTATATCAATCTCAATTATAGAACTTCATATGGCACTTAGACTAGATTCGACATTTCCAAGTCATTTAACCTTAAGCTGCCAATTCCACATCTAGTCCTTTAGTCCCTTGGCTCCTCCTTACTATGCATAACAAACTTCAAGCTTATCCTTAGAGCAGATTTGTTTACTAACTTCTTACTTCATGACCACACATCAATTATAGTAATCATTAGTACTCACTCTCGAGTTAGTTCACGTGCTTATATCCATGAACTATAATAGATCCAATCAATTTTTAAAATCTCACAATCGCTTAATTGAAATCAACACCCCTTTTATATGGGCATAACACGCTTAATTAACATAGTGTTCTTATCTTCATGCACATATGTATGAATTTACTCTTACCTCAATGCTTAATTTGTACACTCCACCAAATGAATAAATTATCACGGCCTATTTGTCCAATTCCAAATTTCTCTATCCATAATCGACGGGATATATCATTTCATTAATCTTTCATTAGGAGCATTCGTTTTTAGATCTCTCCAACACTGGCTCGTGTCACGGGTGGCATCTTAAACCCGAACAACGGCCCTACTTATGACCTTTGCATGACATTAACAAGGAAGTGGATTACTGGGAACAGGAGTTCCTATAGCTCGCATAAGATCTATAAGAAAAACCAAAACAAGTCTAAAGAACTCCAAATTCTATATGCAGATGCACGTATTCTATTCTACCTAACCTGATTTAACTTAACTAACTTAACTTAACTTAACTTGAGCCACGCAGTGTTAGTGTGGATTTCTTAAAACAACTTTAAAACCAAAAACTTTAAAATCCAAAGCTTTAAAATCAAAATCTCTGATCTTTAAACCATGCTCTGATACCACTTTAATTCTTCAGACCCAAAACTCCCATCGGGCCCGTGACAACCGCCGCGATGTTCCGATAGGCACTCATTACCCCGAATGCCGATCGAAACCCCGCAAGGCTTAGCATCAGCTTCCGCATCTCCCCGGTGAGCGACAATTATTAAATCTTACATTTCAAGAAATCATAAGTCGTTTCCAAATCAAAACAATAAAATATTATTTTCTGGCTCACAGGGGCATTTTTGTCATTTTTTTTCGATAATATCGAAACTCGCCAAAAACATGGTGTAAAAGCTAAATATGTTCATACATATTTTAAATCAGATAACGAAAATATAAAATTACTTTTACAATGACACGTGGGCCCCCAACTAACCAATAAGATGCGAGTTTGTGAACCTATAATTTTGACAATACAAGGCTAACTGAAGTCCTTGATGCAATCAACTATCTACCGACTATCTCGAACCTGAAATGTGTGGAATTGAGGGTGGTGAGATTATAAAATCCCAGTGAGTAAACAGACACCATCTAAACTATCTAAAGGCGAGTAAATGGAGACAATTAAAAAATAATTAACTTCAGCAAATTTTTCACATCACGAATATTCATTTCAACCAAATAATCAATATGGCTCGTGAATTACTCAAAACTTGGCTCATGCCAAATCTTGTACTCGGTGACACCTGGACTAGGGGTATCCAACCGAGTCCATCAAGGCTGTTAAAAATTCATATTTCGCATAAATCATATTTTTATTTTGAAACATAGTCGTTCCTTGGCGTTCGCTGAGTCTCACTCTCATGCGGTGGTCCACGTGAAGTGCACTCAAAAAGCCCACCTTAGGAGATACCCTATGCGCCTCTACGATCGAGGTGAGAATATAAAGGAGTTTACCGTGCCCCTCTAATAGGTTGGCCCACGGAACCCCCCACCACTGCAGTAGCTAATCTTTTATCTACCACCTGATTTATAAAATCTTTTTCTACATGACATGGCAATTTATTGCAACCTAGCCTCTCAAGGCTAAATACATAGTACAAATAATTCTAACACCAAAATCAGTTTAGCCATTCATGCTCATTTATTGTCATAAGCCATTCAATTTAAAACCATAAATTTACAATACAAGCAGGCAGTCTCCAATTACTCTATTTTCAAAATCAGTATTCGATTTTTCAGAAAATTTATAAAATCATTTTATAAAATCACAATTTCTCGTAAAACATAGCAATTTACCATTTAAACCCACTTTCCATAAAATCACACAATTGTATAAAACTACTCTAGATAATTAAGACGATAATAAGTTTACTCACAGTTTTTGAAAACTAAATTCGGGTACTCCAACTATTACTCCTCGAGTGCGATTTCTTTGCCCTTGCTAGAGGATTCGCCACCTTGACAAATTGTACAATTAAGAGGTTTACTACTTTGGTACTAAACTAAAATAAACTAATTTATACTACTAATGCATGATATGAAGTGCAAAATGTCTAAATTTTGCCTAAACACGGTGTTAGCCTATTTCAGTCTTTTACCCGATAAATCGATATACGCGTCCGTTTAAACTCCAAATTAATTTTTTTCAATCTCTATACCTCAACTGCACCCAAATTGACTTAATGTTCCTCAGTGTGGTGCAAATTATCAGTCCCGATAGCAAATTACGAAAATACCCCTAGTGGGTAAAAATTCGTATTTTTGCTCCGAAAATTCTCATTATTTTTCTAGGCTCATAATTCATCATTATTCATCATAATTCCTCAAATAAACATCAAGATCAGCAGCCAATATTCCCCTAGAAAATTCAGCATAATGGGTTTCAATGGGAGAAATTATTTCTCTAGCTTATTTTTGCTATATTTCAATATAACCTAACTAAAGTCACTTAATTCAATTAAAATCAACCAAAACTCAAGTTGAAAACTCATCCATGGAGGTTTGGCCAGCATGGGTGTCCATACCCACTTTCTAATTTTGCATGGAAATGAGAAAAAAATGCATGGGTAGTGAAAATCACAAGGAAAATCAATGAAATTTACCTTTTTAGTGCTTGATTTCTTTGATTTCTCTTGATTTTCCCCAAATTTTTTCAGCTAGGGTTCTTATTTCTTTTCCCCCTTTTTCTCTCCTGGTTTGGACAGCTGAAGAAGATGAGAATTCTGGAATTTTGACATTTTTAAAGGCTAAAATAATATAATATTATTTTATTCATTTTTTTGTTTTATTAATTCCTTAAATTCTAGCCATCCATTTATTTCCAAATTTTCACCATACACTTGTCCCACATATCCATAGCTTAGATAAAATTCTCAGACTTATCCAAAGTCTTGGTGGAGTAATTTTTGAAATTTACAATTTTGCCCCCATAAAAGTCAAAAATTACATTTTGGCCCCAAAAACTGAAAAATTACCCATAGACATATTTTTCATCCCTTATACTCATACCATTCTCCAATTTGTCAAATGTGGTCTAAATTCTCTCAAAATTTCAAATTTTGTCCGTAGGTGAAAAAATTACGATTTTGCCCCTACACTCCAAAATCACCGAAATTAAACTTTGTCACTGCCAAACCCTCAAATTAAACTCAAATAAGTTTAATATAATCAATCTTAATTAAACGGGATTAAAAATTTCCATATTCGTCCTCAGGTGGCAAATTACCATTTTACCCCTATAATACTGAAAGTCTGGATTAACTCCATATCGGACCTTAAACTCTGAATCCTCATTTTAAATCAACCCATGGGTTTTAGTTTTCTCAAATTCATCCTCGATTCTTTGTTTAAACTAGTTCAAGACTTATTTGATTGAACCGTACCATTAGGGGCAATACAATCATTTAACTTGTTTTTCGGGGCAATTCAATATACAAACATGCTATCCAAAGCATGTGAATGATATATCATAGATAATTTAGGGTCGGGTGTTACATCCAAAGTCTTGGTGGAGTAATTTTTTTGAAATTTACACTTTTGCCTCGTAAAAGTCAAAAATTACGTTTTTACCCCAAAAACTGAAAAATTACCCATAGACATATTTTTCATCCCTTATACTCATACCATTCTCCAATTTGTCAAATTTGATCTAAATTCTCTCAAAATCTCAAATTTTGTCTGCGGGTAGTAAAATTACGATTTTTCCCCTACACTCTAGAAATCACCAAAATTAAACTTTTTCACTGCCAAAACCTCAAATTATACTTCAATACTCAAATAATACTCCAATAAGTCAAATGGGGCCAAAAAAAATCTTTTCTAAAAATTCCCATTGTGTCCCTAGGTGGCAAATGACCATTTTGCCCTTGGACAGTGAAAATTTTGGTGTGACTCCAAATTGATCCTCGAACTCCAAATCACCATATTAAACCATTTTGGGACTTTAATATTCTTAATTTCATTTTAAATTCTCTATTTGATCTAGTTCGAGGCTTAAATTAACTTAATTGTACCATTTGGTACATTGTCGTCTTTTAACGATTTTTCTTTCGGGGCTTTCCAAGTATGCAAGCATATTGTCAATCATATAAATGACATGGCAAGTATTTTATAAAGTCAGGCTTGACATAGTAAAGTTGGGAAGGAGGGCACGTGGATCATAGTCATTCTTGGCCGTCACAATCTCTCTCTATAAACAATCTTCCTTATTAGCAAACCTCCATAACCAATTAGAAAGCAATGCTCTATTTTTCACCTCTAAATTACCCAACCCAACACCCTTATTCTCATTAAAACCACAAACAGTCTTCCATCTTACATAATGAACTCAATAATTTTGCCTATTACCAAACCACAAAAAAAATTTCTCTGAAATTTTTCGAGTTCAATTTGGACACCTCTAGGCATTTGAAATAAGGACATATAATAAATAGGTAAACTATTTATTACAACTATATCAAAGTCACTCTATCCCTCATTGATAGCAATTTAGACTTTCAATTGTCTAACCCTGCTTCAACACGCTCTACCATCAGTTTCCAAATTTTTAAGTTACTTTGAAAGGCACCCAAAGGAAGCCTTAAATATGTGGAAGGAAGAAAACTCACTATACAATTAACACAGGTCGCCCAACTTCCAAGAATACTATGATTGACTCTTAATCTAAAAGACTACTCTTGCAAAAATTTATGTTAATCCTAAAACAATCTAAAAACATTGTAAAATTCTTTTGATGTTCAAAAGATTTTCCAGATTAGGCATGCAAAATAAAAGGCTATCATCTACATATTGTAAATGAGATAATGAAAGATTACCCTAACCATTATCAGTGCTGCCACACAATTCTCTCTCATTATTCGTATTCATCAAACAACCAAATACATCCACAACCATATTAAACAAAAAAGTTGATAATGGATAGCCTTGTCTTAATCCTATCTTCATCTTCACTATTTTAGTAGGTGACCCATTAACTAAAATAGCCATAGATGTCATTGAAACACATTCCATAATCCATCTCCTCCATTTCTCTTCAAATCTAATTTAATGCATTGTAAACTCCAACAAACTCCAATTCACACATCATATGCCTTTTCAAAGTCCACCTTAAACATCAAATGTCACGACCCGGTACTCCCCTCATGCCTGTGACAACCGTCGCGGTGTCCCGGTAGACACTCATTACCCCAAATGTCAACCCGAAACCCCGCAAGGCTTTACTATCAGTTTCTCTGTTCCCTTGTGAGCAACCATTGTCAAATATCATGTTCTAAAAGATTTTAAGCTGTTTCCAACTTTAAACAAATAAAATATTAATTTTTCGTTTCACAGGGGTATTTTAGTCATTTTTTCTCAAAAATTTTGAAACTGGCTAAAACGTAATATACAAGTACAAAACACATAATTCACATTCAAAATGAGTTTAAAAGTCTAAAATCTTCATTAAAAACGAAATTATGGTTATTTGAATATAATAAGAAAATAAAAGAAACATTAAGTAAAATATTCTATTTTCTTATAAAACAATATTTACAGAGTTATACGTGAATAATTTTTATAGCGTAAAAGTTAAATAAATTTATACATACTTAAATACAGTAAGCCAAAATATTTAATTTAATTTACAATAACAAGAGGGCCCCCGAATAAACAAAAGTAAAGAGGACTGTGAACCTACGGTTTGGAAAATGCAGATCCAACGGTAGTCCTCGATGAGATCAGCTATCTACAGCCTATACTGAACTTGAAATAGGTGGAAATAAGGGTGGTGAGATTATAAAATCCCAATGAGTAAACAGACATCATCATAAATATCTAGAGTTGAGTACATGGAGACAATAAAATAAATCATCGTAAACTGGGTCACAGCATAAGAATACATTTCATTTAAAATATGTAAAGAGGCTTATGAATCTCATAAAAACTAGACTTGTGCCATAAATCCATTCTCGGGGACATCTTGGCCTAGGCATCCTACCGAGACCGTCAAGGCTGTTAAAATTCACATTTCACATAAATCATGTTTTTGTTTTGAAAACATAGCCATTCCTTGGCGTTGGCTGAGTTCCCCCTCACGTGGTGGTTTGGCATGAAGTGAACCCTAAGCTTTACCCTAGGAGATACCCTACGCGCCTCTCCGTTCGAGGTAAGAATATAATGGGGTTTACCGTGCCCCTCTAAAAGGTTGGTCCACAGAAACCCCCTACTGCAGTGATTAATTAATATATATAATCCACCATACAATAAAACTCAATAACATGATATGGCAATTTTATAATTCACAGTCTTTCAAGGCAACCAAACAATTCGCATTTCAATAAAATTGTCAACTAGCCAATCATGCCCGATTTATCATAAGCCAATCAATTTAAACAATCAAATTGCCACAATTAAATGTCTCCGTGTACTCATTTTTCAAAATCACTATTAATTTCAAAACAATTTATAATTTAATTTCATTGAAACACATTTATTCATAAAACATGAAATTTACCTTTTTAAATTCCTTTTTCCATAGAATTCATGAAATCATCGAAAAACCACCCTAGATAATTAAAATGACAGTAAGTTTACTCACAATGTCTAGAATGTAGACTTTCAACGCACTCTGTCTACTGGTCCTCGGACGCAATTTCCTTGCCCTTCTCGGAGGACTCACCACCTTGACACAATACAAAATCGAGAAATTCACTACATTGGTACTAAATTGAAATTAAACTAATTTAGACTATTAATGCATAATAAGGAATGCAAAAATGCACTGATAACTATCTAAACTAGGTATTGGCCTAATTCGTCTTATCACCCGATTAAATTACTAACGCATCCAATTTAATCCCAAATTAATTTTTTTCAGTTTCTATACCTCAATTGCACCCAAATTGACTTAATGTCCCTTACTGTGGTGCAAATTATCAGTCTCGATAGTAAATTACGAAAATACCCCTAATGGGTAAAAATTCATATTTTTGCTCCGAAAATTCTCATTATTTTTCTAGGCTCATAATTCATCATTTCTTAACCAATTCTCCTAGAATAAAAATCAAACTCATCCTCACTCATACATGGTAAATTCGGCCATTAATGGTTGTGGGAGAAAATAAATTCTTTTCTTGTTGTTTTGTTTCTAAATATGCTAAACTAACTAAAAACACTAACATAACTTAAAATCAAATTAATCTAACAGCTTTCTCTCTCCTAACCCGTTTTGATCAGCCAACAATTCATCATAAAAACATGTAATTTAAGCATGGAAAATAAGGAGAAATGCTTAAGGAAAATAGATTTCAAGCTTAAGTTGAAAAATCCTACCTTTTTCACTTGTTTTCCTTGATTTTCCACACTTTTTCTCTTGAAATTCCTCACCTAGGGTTTGTTCTTCCTCTCTTTCTCTCTCTTCCTTGCTTGGCCAAATATTTGGAGAGTAATGGGCTGATTTATGCTGGTTTTTTAGTTACATAATAAAATATCCTAAGCTTGACACATGGCATGTTCTTATTGGTCCATTTTTAAAATTTTTAAAATTTAAACATTTTATCTCCACCACATGATTAGTCAAGGGTCAAAGATGAAGATAAAGGAAGACCATGTGCTGGAAAAAATGTCCTGATGGTGGAAAATTACAATTTTACCCCTGGGGTGGCAAAATTACCATTTTACCCTTTTACTCCAAATTATACCGAAATTAAAATTTTTCACTTCTAAACCTCAAATCATACTCCAATAAGTCAAATGGGGTCAAAAAAAATCTTTTCTAAAATTTCTATTTTGTCCCCAGGTGGCAAATGACCATTTTACCCCTAGATAGTGAAAATTTCGATTCGACTCCAAATTGATCCTTAAACTTCGAATTACCATTTTGAGTCATCCTTGGACTGTGACACTCTTAATTTCACCTTAAAATTCCTATTTGATCTAGTTCGAGGATTAAATCAACTTTATTGTGCCTCTAGGTACAATACCGACTTTTATAAATTTTTCGGGACTCTCTTAGCATGCAATCATGCTATCATCACAGGTATGTCATGAATTGTATTTTATAAGGTCGACCTTTACATCAAAGCACCCCCTTTCTTTTTTCAAAGAAAATCAACCATTGTATTTGCAATGAGAGCGCAATCCAGAATCTACCTACCTTGAACAAAGGTAAATTGATAACTTCCTACCACCCCTTAATTAATTTTCTAAGTCAATTAAATATGAGTTTGGAAATAATTTTGTATATACTCCCTACTAAACCAATTCATCTGTAATCACCCACTCTACTAGGATTAGTCACTTTAGGAATTAATGAAATGAAGCTTTCATCAATTCCATGACCCAACTTCCCTAAATAATAAAAATCAGTCACACAAAACATTACCTCATTTTTCACAATTTGCCATTGAGTTGTAAGAAAGTTAAATTTAAAACCATTGGGGTCAAGAGCTTTATCCCTATCAGAATCTTTAATAATTCCCCAGACTTCATCTTTAAAGAAAGGAGATTCCAATGCAACCACCGCCTCATCTGATAAGTTTTTAATCCCACAACACAAGTCATCTAGTTTCAGTGTCTTTCTATCATAATAGAGTTTTTGAAAATCCTTATAAATTTCTTTTTAATGAGAATCAGATCATCAATCAACCATTGATTCACGTTAATACTTGTTACTCTATTAATCTGTTTTCTTTCAATTACGAATGCATGGAAATATTTTGTGTTTTTGTCCCCTTCATAAATCCACTCACTTTTGCATTGCTAATTCCATTTTTGCTCCTCTCCTCTATATAATCTCCATAAATTACTCCTTTTCTACATAATAGAATCCATCAACTCGTAGCCTTCTTCCTAAGCTCGCCATTCTAAGTCATTTTATGAAGATCCCCTTCAATAACTCAATTTTTTGTGTCATAACCCTAATTGTTTCTTTTACCATGTACAAATAATAGGTCTAAGATTCTTAAAACCCTTCCATATTGTAGGACCATGGCTAGTTTCCCCCATTGCCTTAGACCAAGTTTTTGTAATTAAATTATGAAGACTTTCCTTTTCCATCTAGTAATTAAACTCTTTAAACGACTTTGGAGCCCAATTGAAATTCAATCCCCCTAACACCATAAGATTGTGATATGATAGGGAGCTAGGTAAACATAACTGTAGCATATCTGGATAGCAATTTAGCCACTCATTTTCAATTAAAATCTTGTCTAAACATGAGAATGCAACCTTTTCTCTCTTGTTGCTCCATGTAAACTGTCCCTCAGATAATAGTAATTCTACCGAAGCAATTTCTTAGATAGAATTAGCAAACAAAGCATCCGATCTTGTAAATTCATACTTTCCCATTCTTTCATAAATTGATTTCACTACATTAAAGTCCTATCCAACACACCACCAAATGTCTTTTTTTTTAATCTCATTCCATAACACCATCCATAATTTTTTTTGTTCATGACCTTCATCCGATGCATAGACATTAATGAACCCACATCGCTCATTTTGGCCATAAACTCTCCTCGTTAGAATAATAAAATTCCTATCAACAAATCATTCTTCCTCTACCAAAAATTATCCTGCCACAAAGTAGAACGACCACCTAACAAACCCTTTATATCCTCCCTACAACCTTGAACTTTACCTCAACCCCAAATACTTTCAACAAAACACAACTTTTTTTTTTAAATTTAGTCTCCTGCAAGAATACTATCGTAAGGCTTTCTTTATTAATAATTCTTCTAATAGCTTGCTTTTTTCCACCTTTACATATTCCACAAACATTCCATGTAAACATTCTTATTTAAAAAATTCCACCCCACACAAATCAAACAAACTAGTCGACTAAACTAGGTTAACCCTTTCTTCTTCCTTCAAACTCACTAATGTATCACTAAATTCTTCCCTCGCATTCTCGAATGACATACCCACAACTTTACCAACTTTCCATGTTTTTACAGCTTCCATCTTATTAGTATCTAAAGTGAAATACTGTCACGACCCGGTACTCCTCTCGAGCTCGTGATAGCCGTCGTGGTATCCCGGTAGACACTCATTGCTCGAAATGTCGACCCGAAACCCCGCAAGGCTTTACTATCAGTTTCTCATTTCCCTTGTGAGCAACCATTGTCAAATATCGTGTTCTAAAAGATTTTAAACTGTTTCCAACTAAAAATAAATAAAATATTAATTTTTGTCTCACAGGGGTATTTTGGTCATTTTTTTCTCAAAATTTTCAAAACTAGCTAAAACGTAATATACAAGTAGAAAACACATAATTCATATTCAAAATGAGTTTAAAAGTCTAAAATCTTCATTTAAAACGAAATTACGGTTATTTGAATATAATAAGAAAGTAAAAGAAATATTAAGTAAAATATTCTATTTTCTTATAAAACAATATTTATAGAGTTATACGTGAATAATTTTTATAGCGTAAAAGCTAAATAAATTTATACATACTTAAATACAGTAAGTCAAAATATTTAATTTAATTTACAATAACAAGAGGGCCCCCGAATAAACAAAAGTAAAGAGGACTGTGAACTTACGGTTTGGAAAATGCAGATCCAATGGTAGTCTTCGATGAGATCAACTATCTACAGCCTATATTGAACCTGAAATTGGTGGAAAGGAGGGTGGTGAGATTATAAAATCCCAATGAGTAAACAGACATCATCATAAATATCTACAGTTAAGTACATGGAGACAATAAAATAAATCATCGTAGACTGGGTCACAGCATAAGAATACATTTCATTTAAAATATGTAAAGAGGCTTATGAATCTCATAAAAACTAGGCTTGTGCCATAAATCCATTCTCGAGCACACCTTGGCCTAGTCATCCTACCGAGACCGCCAAGGCTATTAAAATTCACATTTCACATAAATCATGTTTTTGTTTTGAAAACATAGCCATTCCTTGGCGTTGGTTGAGTTCCCCCTCATGTGGTGGTTTGGCGTGAAGTGAACCTTAAGCTTTACCCCAGGAGATACCTTACGCGCCTCTCCATTAGAGGTAAGAATACAATGGGGTTTACTGTGCCCCTCTAAAAGGCTGGTCCACAGAAACCCCCTACTGCAGTGATTAATTAATATATATAATCCACCATACAATAAAACTCAATAACATGATATGGCAATTTTGTAATTCACAATCTTTCAAGGTAATCAAACAATTCGCATTTCAATACAATTGTCAACTAGCCAATCATACCCGATTTATCATAAGCCAATCAATTTAAACAATCAAATTGCCACAATTAACAGTCTCTGTGTACTCTATTTTTCAAAATCACTATTAATTTCAAAACAATTTATAATTTAATTTCATTGAAACACATTTATTCATAAAACATGAAATTTACCTTTTTAAATTTCTTTTTCCATAGAATTCATGAAATCATCTAAAAATCACCCTAGATAATTAAAATGACAGTAAGTTTACTCACGATGTCTAGAATGCAGACTTTCCATGCACTTTGTCTACTGGTCCTCAGATGCGATTTCCTTGCCTTTATCGGAGGACTCACCACCTTGACATAGTACAAAATCGAGAAATTCACTACATTGGTACTAAATTGAAATTAAACTAATTTAGACTATTAATGCATAATATGGAATGTAAAAATGCACTGGTAACTATCTAAACTCGGTATTAGCCTAATTCGTCCTATCACCCGATTAAATTACTAACGTGTCCAATTTAATCCCAAATTAATTTTTTTCAGTTTCTATACCTCAATTGCACCCAAATTGACTTAATGTCCCTCAGTGTGGTGCAAATTATCAGTCTCGACAACAAATTACGAAAATACCCCTAATGGGTAAAAATTCGTATTTTTGCTCCGAAAATTCCCATTATTTTTCTAGGCTCATAATTCATCATTTCTTAACCAATTCTCCTAGAATAAAAATCAAACTCATCCTCACTCATACCTGGTAAATTCGGCCATTAATGGTTGTGGGATAAAATAAATTCTTTTCTTGTTGTTTTGTTTCTAAATATGCTAAACTAACTAAAAATACTAACATAACCTAAAATTAAATTAATCTAACAACTTTCTCTCTCCTAACCCATTTTGATCAGCCAACAATTCATCATAAAAACATATAATTTAAGCATGGAAAATAAGGAGAAATGCTTAAGGTAAATAGATTTCAAGCTTAAGTTGAAAAATCCTACCTTTTTCACTTGTTTTCCTTTATTTTCCACACTTTTTCTCTTGAAATTCCTCACCTAGGGTTTGTTCTTCCTCTCTTTCTCTCTCTTCCTTGCTTGGCCGAATATTTGGAGAGTAATGGGCTGATTTATGCTGATTTTTTAGTTACATAATAAAATATCCTAAGCTTGACACATGGCATTTTCTTATTGGTCCATTTTTAAAATTTTTAAAATTTAAACATTTTATCTCCACCACATGATTAGTCAAGGGTCAAAGATGAAGATAAAGGAAGACCATGTGCTGGAAAAAATGTCCTGATGGTGGAAAATTACAATTTTGCCGCTGGGGTGGCAAAATTACCATTTTACCCTTTTACTCCAAATTATACCGAAATTAAAATTTTTCACTTCTAAACCTTAAATCATACTCCAATAAGTCAAATGGGGTCAAAAAAATTCTTTTCTAAAATTTCCATTTTGTCCCCAAGTGGCGAATGACCATTTTGCCCCTAGATAGTGAAAATTCAGATTCGACTCCAAATTGATCCTCAAACTCCGAATTACCATTTTGAGTCATCCTTGGACTGTGACGATCTTAATCTCACCTTAAAATTCCTATTTGATCTAGTTCAAGGATTAAATCAACTTTGTTGTACCTCTAGGTACAATACCGACTTTTGTAAATTTTTCGAAACTCACCTAGCATACAATCATGCTATCATCACATGTACGTCATGAATAGTATTTTATAAGGTCGGGCTTTACAAATACTATTCCAACTCCTCATGTAATCATGAATTGAATCTTTTGCCCAATTACTGCTCTTGAAAACTCAACCCCCTCTATATGTACTAGACTTATTTATTGTGCTTCCTTTTCTAACTTGGAGTCTGCCTCGTGATCTCTTTACAACACATACCTCTTCCATATCACCACCAATCTCCCCATCAACTGTTAGTATAAGCCTTACAAGCCAATCTATGGTTGTATGGGAATTGCAATTTTGAAATATTCATGTATGACATTTTGTTATTCTTAATAGCACTGAGGTAGTTCTTTATCCATAAGTTTGTGATTTAATTACTTTTTGTACTTATGTAGATAAAGCCCATGGAACTATATATACCTTGTAAAGGAACTGTATTGGGATACAATTATGATATCCTTATGCATTAAAGCATTGCTCTTAAAAGTTCCTGATCATTGCATTATTGAGACAGGGCATCAATAATGCTCAAAGATTGGCACATGTTATGTTCCTTACTTGTGAAGTAACCAATCGCTTTCATAGGTTGAAGTATAGAGATACTTGGAACTAGCATGTGGGTGCCTGCCATAGGAGAGCGAGTTCATTGAGCATGACCCGCTATGAGAAGTGCATTTGGTACCTCACTCAAGTGTCTATGCAATACTTTTCATGTGTCAGTTGTGTAACTACTCCCTAGACTTGAGATAACAGGTTGTTTTGTATGTGGAGTACTATGCTTTGATTTCATCCTTACGGGTACTTAATCAAGGATGACAAAACAGGATGTTTTTTAGTATAGTATGAAGCATATGAAGGCAAATGAGTGGTCAAGATAAGAATCATCACCCCAAGTGATTCAAGGGGAAATATCTCATTAGCTCTTGGTTAACATTAGCTTAATCAAATCCTTGGCCAAGGTGATTAGGAGATTATGAAATGAGTTTCATAAGTCTCCATAATGCTAATGATCTAATTGCAAGAACAAATATGGAGATCGATAAGAGTAGGCACTGCACCAAGCTCTTATCATCTTCGAGATATATGATGAGGGAATGAATTACTCTGAAAAATTATAGACTGAAAGGTTGTCAAAGAATCCTTTGACTCTCCTAACAATTAGGTGGCCATGATGCATTGCTAGATGCCAATCATGGTCTATGGATTTGAATTAGTTAATTTAAAATTGAATATGATTCATTTAAATTAATTAATTAATAATATTATAATTCAATTCTATTGCCAACATGTTAGGAACCTAATGGGTCACACAAAAAGGTTACAATTTGGATTAAATTGAGAGCATGATGATTTAAGTTAGACTTAAATCAAATTTTAGGTTTTAACTACTAAGGATTTAATTAAATGTAATATTTTGTACTTTGATATGGTGGCTAATAAAGCTTATCGGATGCTAATTGAGGTTAATTGGAATGTTTAAAAGTGATGAAAGGTGAAAAGTGTATTTTAAGATAAAATATTTCTCACGTGAATATATAATAATATTTTTATCGAAGAAGAATTTGTGAAATAAAAAGTGATTCAGAAGTGAATTGAAGCATAATAAGGTATTTTGGGTACCAAGGAAACAAGTGAAAAATTTTAAAATAAAATAATATTAAAATATTAATATTTGAATCGATGTCAAAATTTTTCATGAAGGAGGAGTATATGGTCAATCTAAGTGGGGGAGAGGAAGAACGAAAATTTTTTTGAGAAAAATGAAGTTAGTGGGGCCCACACATTGTTATTAAATAAAACTAATGCGAGAAAAAATATATTTTAAATATTATGGTGACACCGCGTTGAGATACAAACTTTATATTTCATTTATACATGTGTAAAAAAAGGTAATAGAAGGAAATTGAAATTAAAAGAATGTTGGAAGGACTAAATTAAAAAGTGAAGAACCTTAGAGGGTAAAATGGTAATTTTACCATTAACTTGGTCAAAGCTTTCCAAGGAAGCTTTGACTTTTTCTTTTTCAGCCATGACCGTCCTTATCCTCTCCACCAAGATATTTTCTTCTTCTTCCTCATCCATCCCAACGCCATTTGCATGCTTCACCAAAAAATATCAAGTTTTTTCATTTTTTTTCCTTGTTTTCTTTTCCTTTCCTTTCTTTTCTTACTTCTTTCTTCTCCTAACTTCTAGGGCACTAAACTTGCAGCTTTTAACCCCAATTTTCAGATCATCTAAACCCTAAAAGAGAGAAAGAAAATCTCTCTTCCTTTCCTTTATTTTCAATTTTTACTCCACTTTCAACAACACTTGGATTTTGGCTTCAAATCTTCATTTTAAGGCTGAAAGGTATATATTTTCAACCTTTGAATTTTTGAATTTATGGGTTTGTAATTTTTAGACTTTATTTTCTAAGTTTCTTCAAATTTCCTTTCCTTGAAATTTTCTAGGTTGGGTTGATCTTTATACCTTCAAGCACCAAGGTAAAGAAACTTCAAACTTGAATAATTAGTTTAATGGGTTTGTGAATTAAACTAGAATTCTAGGTTAAAAGTTGGGTTAGAGTGTAGATTGTATAGTTTATATTTATTAGAATTGTTAAATTCAAACTATGACTTGATGGAGGTTGTTATGGCTTATTGGTAAATATAGGTTTAACGGTATTTCGGGACTACTTGGATTAAGATTTTCTTAGGTGGCATCGTTAAGGTGAGTGAACTTGCATTTAAAATGCTTTGAACAAATGCATAAGTGTTTAATTGAATCACCTTAAATGTTTTATCGGAATTTTCATTAAAACGTGCATGGGAACAACCCCTTGATGAAATGTTTTTATGTGGTAAAATATGTGATATAATGAAACCATGTGTTCCTATATTATTTGGATATGTGTGTTATGCTTTGAGTGATAATGCTGTATAACAGCTATAACTGTGCACGTGTAGTGTGGAAGTACACATAATGGTGCTAGTGGTGTACTGTGTGGGAGTGCACATGCTAGTAATGATGTGGGCGGGAGTGTGTATGATGATATATTGAAATGTGCGTGTAAGGAGTGCATAAAAGCTGATGACCGGTGGTTGCATGTATGTTTATATATTTATACACTATAGAGATATTTATATATGCTATGAAAAAGTTAAGGAAATTTTATGTGATTGTATTGAATGATGAAAACTAATTTTCTTAAATGTTTTAAATGAGTTAAAAGACATGGCATTGAGTTTTGTTTATGGCATACAAAATTGCATTGTTTTCAAAAAAAGTGCATCATGTTTTCAAAAACTTTCAGTATTGGCTGCTTGTTCCCTTCCTATGTTCACTCACGAAGTTTATACTCATTCTTTTCAAATTCATGTTTTAGTTTCAGGATCGAAGGTAGCTGGATCTTAGGTCGAGATGCTCCCTCCTATTCATCTTTCAGTAGGTTCACCATGCCACTAAATGTTAGCACCCACGCCAAGAGTCACTCCACTGACGGTCAGGGTCATTGTATGTGTATATTTATACTTAATGTGAATTGCTAAGATTCATTTGTTAGACTATCAATGTATATTATGATCGATGATGCCATTATGCGTAAATACTTGGGTTTTATGAATTGTTTTCAAAGAAACTATATTTGAATATTATGAATTATAGATTTTAAAGAAATATGGATGATAGATGGCCTAATGTATAGGTTCATATAGAGAGGCTTGCTTGGGCCTAGTGGGCTGTGCCTATTAGGCCCTTGCGCTTGTCATGGATCGAGATTTGGGCTGTGACATTAAAAGAGTTTAATTAGGTATTGGTTAAATATTATAATTGTTATAATATTAAGGACTTATTTTGTAAATTTTATAGATATAAATATCACATTATAGCCACTCTTTTTTTTTAAAAAAAAGGAAAGAAAACAAAAAAAAAGGTTTTTCTCTTGAGTGCTGCCACTCTTGAGAAGTTTATTTTTTTTTGTTTTGAAAAAAAAAATTCTCCTTTGATTCTTTGTTACAAATCAAAGAAGAAAAGTGGACAAATCATTGTCCACTTGCTAGCACAAGCCCGTGGCATAAAGCTCTCTCCTTGAGAAATATCCGTTGCAATCGTGTTTGCATCATTGGAGGCCAAGCGATTGAGTGGCTAGGATTCTTTCACACAAAAGGTGTTCACATTTTGTCACCAAAAGGAATCCATTTGATTACGATATCACTTGAAAAGGTACAATTTTTGTCACGACCCGGAACCTGCCTCAGGCCCATGACAATCGCCGCGACGTCCCGATTGACACTCATTATCCGGAATGCCAACCGGAACCCCGCAAGGCTTACATATCAGTTTCTTTCCTTTCTTGTGAGCAATCATTGTTAAATATCGAGTTTTTAGAGAATATATACTATTTTAGATAAAAAACAATCAAAATAAAATTTTCGCCACACAAGGGTATTTTGGTCATTTTTTCTCAAAAATTTCAAAACTGGCTAAAACGTAATATACAAGTACAAAATACATAATTCATATTCAAAATGAGTTTAAAAGTCTAAAATCTTCATTTAAAACGAAATTACGGTTATTTGAATATAATAAGAAAATAAAAGAAATATTAAGGGAAATATTCTATTTTCTTATAAAACAATATTTATAGAGTTATACGTGAATAATTTTTATAGCGTAAAAGCTAAATAAATTTATACATACTGAAATACAGTAAGCCAAAATATTTAATTTAATTTACAATAACAAAAGGGCCCCCGAATAAACAAAAGTAAAGAGGACTATGAACCTACGATTTCGAAAATGCAGATCCAATGGTAGTCCTCGATGAAATCAGCTATCTACAGTCTATACTGAACCTGAAATGGGTGGAAAGGAGGGTGGTGAGATTATAAAATCCCAATGAGTAAACAGACATTATCTTAAATATCTAAAGGCGAGTAAAATGGAGGCAAGTTTAAACAATAAATTTCAACCCATTTCATAATGTTTTCAATTTATTTCTTAAACCATAAAATATTTGTAATTTACCAAAACAATTGTTAAGGCTTATGTCTTTTATTAAAACAAGGCTCAAGCCAAAACTAATCCTCGGGGACACCTTGGCCGAGGCATCTAACCGAGTCCGCCAAGGGTGTTAAAATATTCACACGTGAAACACATTTTTATTTTTAAAACTAGCCGTTCCTTGGCGTTGGCCGAGTTACACATTCACGTGGGGGTTCGACGTGAAGTGAGCTCTAATACTACCCCGGGAGTTACCCTCCTCGCCTCTACAACCGGAGTAACTATATAACTGGGTTTACCGTGCCCCTCTAATAGGCAGTCCACGGAAACCCGTCACTGCAGTGACTAACCCACTAATTTTAATAAAATTTCGACAGTATAACGTGACTTTTATTTATTTATCCAACCTGCATAGTAAAACAACTTACATAAATTTCCCAATGCATTCACAAAATATAGCCACGTATACTCATTTCTCATAAGCCATTCCTAGGAAAATATATATTTTTCAAGTCAATTTGTAGCCTCCAATTACTCAATTTCATAATCAATACAATATATTTTTATTTATCACATTTATTCCTAAAACATCAAAAATCCCGTTTTCATTTCATAAAATACATAAAGGGCATTTAAAAATAAACTCTAGATAATTTACAATAATAATAAGTTTACTCACCGTTTGTACAAATTAAAAGCTTTCTAAGCGCCCCGATCACTACTCGTCGGGTACGACTTCTTTGTCTTTTTCGGAAGGCTCTCCTCCTAGACACATTACAAAAATTTACACAATTCATCACATTGATGCTAAATCACTATATAATTAACTTAAATCCTATACTAATGCATGGTATGAAATGCAATAGCCTAAAACGGCTTAAACGCGGTATTAACCTATTTTTGGCACTTTGCTCGATAAATTGCTAACGCGCTCCATTTTAGCTCTAAATCATTCCATTCTCTCTCCAACATTTCTAACCATTAAATATCAACCAATAACCTTCTAAAAACAACAAAATCAGCTCACTCCCTTCCTTGGAAAATTCGGCCAAAAATGGGACATTAAGTCGGTTAATTTTCTACTTTGTTTTTCTATCACGTTTAATCGTTTTTTCATCATTTTCTCTTCATTTTCCTTAGAATAAAATCAATTCATCATCATTGTACAGCATTGAGCATCCAGCCAAGAGTGGGTATTGTGAAAATTCAATGATTTCTTGCCCAATTTAATTTCTAAACACATTTAACTAACTAAAACTATCAATTTAACTAAAAATCAAAACCTAAAAATTTCAATTTCTCTCCCCTAGAATTTCGTCCAGCCCTTGATATCACTTTTTGATCTCTCTCCTCAAGCATGCTAAATGGAAATAAAGGCATAGGAAAGGTAGAAATCAAGCTAAAATCGAAAAATCTTACCGTTAGACGCGTAAACGGTCGAAAACCACGAATTTCCCTTTGAATTTTCTTGTTTCTCTTTGGTTTTTCTTTTTTTTCTTCCTTTCCTCTCTATTTCCTCTCTTGTTCTTCCTTATGGCCAGACAGCACTCAAAATTTGGGTTTAAATGGCTGACTTTTCATTAAAAAAAATACCACGTGTCACTTTCCCATTGGCCCATTTTTAAAATTTCATCCATTTATTTCCAAATTTTCACCATACACTTGTCTCATATATTCATAGCTTAGATAAAATTCTCAGACTCATCCAAAGTCTCGGTGGAGTAATTTTTGAAATTTACACTTTTGCCCCCGTAAAAGTGAAAAATTACATTTTTGCCCAAAAAACTGAAAAATTGCCCATAGACATATTTTTCATCCCTTATACTCATACCATTCTCCAATTTGTCAAATTTGATCTAAATTCTCTCAAAATCTCAAATTTTGTCCGTGGGTGGCAAAATTACGATTTTGCCCCTACACTCCAAAAATCACCAGAATTAAACTTTTTCACTTCCTATCATTAAATTATACTCCAAATAGTTAATCTTGGTCAAAAATTTCACTCCATGATCAAATTATTATCTTAGGTGGTAAAATAACGATTTTGCCCTTCAATATCAAAATTTCTAATTTTACCCCAAATGAACCCTCGAACTCCGAACAATCATTTTTAGTCATTCCTGGACTATAAAATATTAAATTTCATCCTACAATTCTATTTGAACTAGTTCAAGGTTAAATCAACTCAAGTGTACCATTAGGTACAATACCGAGTTTCGTCTATTCTTAGGTGCTTTTCCTAGCATAATAACATACTACTCAGTGCATGTATGTCATGACATGTATTTATAGGGTCGGGTTTTACAATTTTTCTGATTTTATGTGGTCCTTAACTTTAAATTAAAGAACCAAGGTGATCAAAAGGTAGAAGGCATGGGTTTTATTTTATTTCAATTTTTTATTTCGCTGCGTTGATGCTTTTATGATGCCATTCCTAGCATCAACATCATATAATTTTTTCCCTATAAAGTTGAAATTTGCAAACCATCTACTTTCTTATTCTATCAAGCATTCAATTCAGCCTTAAATAAGTCAATATCACAACCAAAAATTTCAATTAGATATTGCTTCTATGAAAGCAAATCAATATCATCCACTCCATCTAACCACTAAGATTGAGATAGGGAGTCATTACAAGCTCTAGATTGATCCAGTTTTTCCAGTGACAATGGGAATTCACAATTCAGTGGACTCACAGCTACTGAACCTTTACCCAAGTAAACAAACTTTGGACTAGATTCCTGATTATCTCAAACCACCAACAACACCTTATCACCACTCTTCTCATTATGAATTGAAAATTCTTGATTTCGAGCAAATTGCTCATGAACCCTAACAATTGTTTTTGATAAGTACACAATTTTTATTACTTAATGCCAAAGATAAAACTTTAGACTTATTGGTACAAAAGTAAAATACAATGGAATAATAATCAAAGAAAATAATCCCTAAGAACACAACGCTTAGATGTGGGGATGTCTAAACATCATATAAAAAAGCCTTAACAATCTAGGCGTGAACTAAAAATGGGATCATAACTGCTCTCACATCCTTATCCAAAAAAAAGATTATCCAAAACCTGTGCAGCCAATCCATTTCCAAACCACTAAGCATTCACACACAACACTAAATTTACTCACCACTTAGGACACTCCACTACCGTGCCTCCATGATTTATGTAAAGCCCGACCTTATAAAATACTATTCATGACATACATATGATGATAGCATGATTGCATGCTAGGAGAGTCCCGAAAAATTTACAAAAGTCGGTATTGTACTTAGAGGTACAACAAAGTTTATTTAATCCTCGAACTAGATCAAATAGGAATTTTAAGGTGAGATTAAGAGTTTCACAATTCATGGATGACTTAAAATGGTAATTTGGAGTTTGAGGATCAATTTGGAGTCAAATCGAAATTTTCACTAACCAGGGGCAAAATGGTCATTTGCCATTTGAGGACAAAATGGGAATTTTAGAAAAGAATTTTTTGGCCCCATTTGACTTATTGGAGTATAATTTGACTTATTGGAGTATGATTTGAGGTTTAGAAGTGAAAAATTTTAATTTCGATATAATTTAGAGTATAAGGGTAAAATGGTAATTTTGCCACCTCAGGGGCAAAATGGTAATTTTCCACCACCAGGATATTTTTTCCAGCACATGGTCTTCCTTTATCTTCATCTTTGACCCTTGACTAAACATGTGGTGGAGATAAAATGTTTAAATTTTTAAAATTTTAAAAATGGACCAATTAGAAAATGCCATGTGTCAAGCTTAGGATATTTTATTATTTAACTTAAAAATCAGCACAAATCATCCCATTATTCCCCAAATATTCGGCCAAGCAAGGAAGAGAGGGAAAGAAAGGAAAAACAAAACCTAGGTGAGGAATTTCAAGAGAAAAAGTGTGGAAAATCAAGGAAAACAAGTGAAAAAGGTAGGATTTTTCAACTTAAGCTTGAAATCTATTTTCCTTAAGCATTTCTCTTCATTTTCCATGCTCAAATTGCATGTTTTTATGATGAATTGTTGGCTGATCAAAATGGGTTAGGAGAGAGAAAGTTATTAGATTTATTTGATTTTAAATTATGTTAGTGTTTTTAGTTAGTTTAGCATATTTAGAAACAAAACAATAAGAAAAGAATTTATTTTCTCCCACAACCATTAATGGCTGAATTTACCATGTATTGAGTGAGGATGAGTTTGATTTTTATTCTAGTAGAACTGGTTAAGCAATGATGTGTCACGACCCGGTACTCCCCTCGAGCCCGTGACAACCGCCGCGGTGTCCCGGTAGACACTTATTGCCCGGAATGTCAACCCGAAATCCCGCAAGGCTTTACTATCAGTTTCCCTGTTCCCTTGTGAGCAACCATTGTCAAATATCGTGTTCTAAAAGATTTTAAGCTGTTTCCAACTTTAAACAAATAAAATATTAATTTTTCGTCTCACAGGGGTAATTTGGTCATTTTTTTCAAAAATTTCGAAACTGGCTAAAACGTAATATACAAGTACAAAACACACAATTCATATTCAAAATGAGTTTAAAAGTCTAAAATCTTCATTTAAAACGAAATTATGGTTATTTGAATATAATAAGAAAATAAAAGAAATATTAAGTAAAATATTCTATTTTCTTATAAAACAATATTTATAGAGTTATACGTGAATAAGTTTTATAGCGTAAAAGCTACAAAAATTTATACATACTTAAATACAGTAAGCCAAAATATTTAATTTAATTTACAATAACAAGAGTGCCCCCGAATAAACAAAAGTAAAAAGGACTGTGAACCTACGGTTTGAAAAATGCAGATCCCACTGTAGTCCTCGATAAGATCAGCTATCTACAGTCTATACTGAACCTGAAATGGGTGGAAATGAGGGTGGTGAGATTATAAAATCCCAATGAGTAAACAGACATCATCATAAACATCTAGAGTTGAGTACATGGAGACAATAAAGTAAATCATCATAAACTGGGTTATACAATTAGAACACATCTCGTTCAAAATACGTAAAAAGGCTTATGAATCTCATAAAAATCTAGACTTGTGCCATAAATCCATTCTCGGGGACACCTTGGCCGAGGCATCCTACCGAGACCGCCAAGGCTATTAAAATTCACATTTCACATAAATCATGTTTTTGTTTTGAAAACATAGCCGTTCCTTGGCGCTGGTTGAGTTCCCCTTCACGTGGTGGTTTAGCGTGAAGTGAACCCTAAACTTTACCCCAGGAGATACCCTACGCGCCTCTCCGTTCGAGGTAAGAATATAATGGGGTTTACCGTGCCCCTCTAAAAGGCTGGTCCACAGAAACCCCCTACTGCAATGATTAATTAATATATAATCCACCATATAATAAAACTTAATAACATGATATAGCAATTTTGTAATTCATAGTTTTTCAAGGTAACCAAACAATTCGCATTTCAATACAATTGCCAACTAGCCAATCATTCTCGATTTATCATAAGCCAGTTAATTTAAACAATCAAATTGCCACGATTAACAGTCTCCGTGTACTCTATTTTTCAAAATCACTATTAATTTCAAAACAATTTATAATTTAATTTCATGGAAACTCATTTATTCATAAAACATGAAAATTTATCTTTTTAAATTCCTTTTTCCATAGAATTCATGAAAGCATCTAAAAACCACCCTAGATAATTAAAATGACAGTAAGTTTACTCACAATGTCTAGAATGCAGACTTTCGAAGCACTCTGTCTACTGGTCCTCGGATGCAATTTCCTTGCCTTTATCGGAGGACTCACCACCTTGACACAGTACAAAATCGAGAGTTTCACCAAGTTGGTACTAAATCAAAATTAAACTAATTTAGACTACCAATGCATGATATGAAATGCAAAAATGCACTGGTAAATATCTAAACCCGGTATTGGCCTAATTCGTCTTATCACCCGATTAAATTCCTAACGGGTCCGTTTAAACTCCAATTTAATTCTTTTCAGTTTCTATACCTGAATTGCACCCAAATTAACTTAATGTCCCTCAGTGTGGTGCAAATTATCAGTCCCAACAGCAAATTACGAAAATACCCCTAGTGGGTAAAAATTCGTATTTTTGCTCTGAAAATTTTCATTATTTTTCTAAGCTCATAATTCATTATTCCTTAACCAATTCTCCTAGAATAAAATCAAACTCATCCTCACTCACTACATGGTAAATTCAGCCATTAATGGTTGGGGGAGAAAATAAATTCTTTTCTTGTTGTTTTGTTTCTAAATATGCTAAACTAACTAAAAACACTAACATAAATTAAAATCAAATAAATCCAACAACTTTCTCTCTCCTAACCCATTTTTCCAGAATTGAATTCATCATGAAAACATGTAATTTAATCATGAAAAATAAAGAGAAATGCTTGGGAATAAGAAAACTCAAGCTTAATAGAAAAAATCTCACCTTTTTCACTTAATTTCCTTGAAAATTCACACTTTTTCTTTGATTTTCTCTCTCTAGGGTTTTGTTTTTGTTTTCTCTCTCTTCTTGCTGGTTTGGCCGGCCATGGGGTGGAAGATGGGCTGATTTTGTGCCTTTTAAAAAGGAAAATAATAAATTAATAAATGCATGACACATGGCATCATGTCATTGGCCCGTTTTTAAAATTTTAAAAATTTAAACATTTTATCTCCACCACATGTTTAGTCAAGGGTCAAAGATGAAGACAAAGGAAGACCATGTGCTGGAAAAAATATCCTGGTGGTGAAAAATTACAATTTTGCCCCTGAGGTGGCAAAATTACCATTTTACCCCTATACTCCAAATTATACCAAAATTAAAATTTTTCACTTCTAAACCTCAAATCATACTTCAATAAGTCAAATTATACTCCAATAAGTCAAATGGGGCCAAAAAATTCTTTTCTAAAATTCCCATTTTGTCCCCAAGTGGCAAATGACCATTTTGCCCCTAGTTAGTGAAAATTTCAATTTGACTCCAAATTGATCCTCAAACTCCAAATTACCATTTTAAGTCATCCATGAACTGTGAAACTCTTAATCTCACCTTAAAATTCCTATTTGATCTAGTTCGAGGATTAAATAAACTTTGTTGTTCCTCTAGGTACAATACCGACTTTTGTAAATTTTTCGGGACTCTCCTAGCATGCAATCATGCTATCATCACATGTAAGTCATGAATAGTATTTTATAAGGTCGGGCTTTACAGCACTACCCCCCTTAAAATAAAATTTTGACCTCAAAATTTCACTTACCTGATTCGAATAAAAGATGTGGATATTGGTTTCTCATCTGGCTCTCGACTTCCCACGTCATCTCCTCTATTCGAGCATTCTTCCACAATACTTTCACCATTGGAATGCTCTTGTTCCTTAGCACTCGATCCTTTCGATCTAGAATACGTACAGGCTTCACCTCGAACTTCAAATCCTCATGCAACTCAATGGGAGGTGTCTCTAAAATGTGAGAGGGATCGGGAACATACTTTTTCAACATCGAGACGTGGAAGACATTATGAATTCGATCTAACTTTGGGGGTAATTCAAGTCTGTAAGCCACTGGCCCAATCCTTTCAATGATACGAAAGGGTCCAATGTATCTTGGATTGAGCTTTCCCCTCTTCGCGAATCGAATCACACCTTTCCAAGGAGAAACCTTAAGAAAAACTTTATCGTCGACTTCAAACTCCAAATCTTTCCTTCGTTTATCCGAATAATTCTTCTGCCTATCTTGAGCTGTCTTTAATCGCTCTCGAATAACTTTGACCTTATCGTTTGTCAAATCAATCAATTCCACATTCACCAATTTCCTCTCACCTACTTCATCCCAACAGAGCGGAGTTCGGCATTTCCTTCCATACAAAGCCTCGTATGGTGCCATCCCAATACTAGACTGAAAACTGTTATTATAAGCAAACTCCACCAATGGCAAGTGTCTGTCCCAACTCCCGATAAAGTCAATGACACAAGCCCGTAACATATCCTCTAATGTCTGAATAGTTCTCTCAGATTGACCATCTGTCTGTGGATGAAAGGCAGTACTAAATCTCAATTTAGTTCCAAGAGCTTCTTGAAATTTCAGCCAAAATCGAGAAGTAAATCGAGGGTCTCGATCTGACACAATAGAAATTGGGACTCCATGTAATCTCACAATCTCATCTATATAAAGTCTTGCCAGCCTCTCAATAGAATACGTGCTATGGATAGCCAAGAAATGGGCGGACTTAGTCAATCTATCCACAATCACCCAAATAGCATCCTTCCCACTTTGTGTCCGTGGTAAACCCAATACAAAGTCCATAGTCACATGTTCCCACTTCCATTCAGGAATCGGTAAAGGCTGAAGAGTACTTGACGATTTTTGATGCTCCGCCTTGATCTGTTGGCATGTGAGACATTTCGCTACAAACTCTGCTATGTCTCGTTTCATACCCGGCCACCAATAACTTTCTTTAATAGTCCGATACATCTTGGTGCTTCCGGGATGTAAAGCGTAGGCGGAAGAATGAGCTTCCTCCAAAATAGCTCGTCTCAACTGATCATCCTTAGGGACACAAATTCGATCTCTAAGCATCAAAGTACCATCATCGCTGAGTCTAAACTCACTAGCTTCTCCATCTTGCAGCTTTTGAACTTCCTGTTTCAACCAATTATCAGATTTCTGCAATTCTCTGATCTGATTCAACAATGAAGGTCTCACGACGAAACTAGCAAGTAGGGTTCCATCCTCACCATTATTCAACTGGATCCCTAGAGATTTCATCTCAAGTAAAATCAAAAAATAAGAACTCCGAAGTGTTGCTAACGACGATGAGGATTTACGACTTAAAGCATCTGCTACAACATTTGCTTTTCCCGGATGATAATCAATCACTAAGTCATAATCCTTAATCAACTCCAACCATCGTCTCTGTCTCAAGTTAAGCTCTTTCTGGGTGAGCAAATACTTCAAACTTTTATGATCAGAAAAAATCCGACAACGCTCACCATATAAATAATGTCTCCAAATCTTCAATGCGAATACTACTGCTGCTAACTCCAAGTCATGAGTAGGGTAATTCGTCTCGTGCTTCTTCAACTGTCGGGAAGCATAAGCTATTACCTTCTCGTCCTACATCAACACACACCCTAATCCCAACTTAGATGCATCGCTATATACCACAAATTCTTTTCCACTAACAGGAAGTGTTAAAACGGGAGCAGAGGTTAACCGGTTCTTTAGCTTCTGAAATCGATTCTCACAAACATCATCCCACTCAAACTTAACTCCTTTACGAGTCAGACGAGTCAGAGGAGCTGCTATCAAAGAAAATCCCTAAACAAATCTCCGATAATAACCGACTAAGCCAAGGAAACTACGAATCTCTGTAACCGTTCTTGGTTGCTCCCATTGCAAGATTGCCTCTATCTTCTTAGGATCGACATAAATTCCAGCTCCGGACACCACATGTCCCAAGAAAACCACTTCCTTCAACCAGAATTCACATTTAGAGAACTTGACATAGAGTTGTCTCTCGCGCAAAGTTTGCAACACAATGCGCAAATGGGCAGCATGTTCATCATCATTCTTCGAATAAACCAGGATGTCATTGATGAATACTATCACAAACTTATCCAAGTATGGATGGAACACCCTGTTCATAAGATCCATAAAAACTGCCGGGGCATTAGTCAAACCAAACGGCATCACCAGAAACTCATAATGCCCATAACGCGTCCTGAAGGCAGTCTTATGTACATCCTGCTCCTTAATCCTCAACTGATAGTACCCAGATCTCAAATCAATCTTAGAGAATACCATAGCACCTCGTAATTGATCAAAAAGATCATCTATTCGGGGTAAAGGGTATTTATTCTTGATGGTCACTCGGTTCAGCTGACGGTAATAGATACACAATCGAAGAGTGCCATCCTTCTTCTTTACAAATAGGACTGGTGCTCCCCAAGGAGAAATGCTAGGGCGAATGAAACCTTTATCCACCAAATCTTGCAACTGGACCTTCAGTTCTTTCAACTCTGCTGGAGCCATTCTATATGGAGGAATAGAAATAGGTGCAGTACTCGGAAGTAAATCAATAGGGAACTCAAGCTCTCGATCAGGAGGTAGTCCCGGTAAATCATCAGAAAATACATCAGGAAACTCACTTACTATTGGGACATCCTCTAGCTTAGGTTCCCCCTTTGAAGTATCGATCACGTATGCCAAATAAGCCGGATACCCTTTTTGCACTAATTTCGAAGCTTTGATGGCTGAGATTACACAAGATGGTAATACTCGACGTTCCCCTACAAACACAATCTCTGCTCCCTCCGAATTTCGAAGAACAACTTCTTTTCGGAAACAATCCATGTTCACCCAATGTGCAGTTAACCAGTCCATACCCAATATTAAATCAAAATCCAAGATCTCTAGAGGAATTAAGTCACCCCTAAATTCTTCCTCACCTACCCTTACCCCACAGTCTCTATAACAAGTATTTCTAATCAACTGTTCTCCTAGATGGGTATGCACTATAATTTCTCCCTCTAATGGTGACAGGTTTCTATTAGTAATTGATGCAAATGTCGTACTCACATAAGATCTATCTGAGCCAGAATCTATCAAAACATAAGCATCTTTATCAAATAAAAATATAGTACCTGTCACTGCTCCAGGTCAGACCCGTGCCTCATCTTCTGTCACAGCAAAAACTCGTGTCGCAGTACGAGTCTATGGTCTAGAAGGTGGATGTGACGGGGTATTACTCTCCACACCGGACCGTATGGCTATTCCCTGTCTCGGTGGTAACCCAGAAGAATCTCTCCTCTGTATATCAGTGCGAGCTGGTGGAGATGATGCAGCTACAGTGGCTCGTCCTAACTGTGGGCAATTACTCCTAATGTGACCCGTCTATCCACATTGGAAACATCTTGTTGGCCCTCTACATAGCCCACTATGATAATTCCCACAATTTCTGCATCTGTCAGAACCTCTGAAACTCTTTCCAGAACCAGTCATAGAAGATCTGCTAAACCTCGAAGGTCTCTGTTGTGATGGTGGAAATGGAGGTCGAGGAGATGTCACGGAAACAGAAGTAGTACTCCCTGAAATCGTTGAGTCCTTGCCTCTTTTAACTTGCTGACTAGAAGACATACCAAGATTCCTCCTTTTTGCAAACTCAGTTCAAATCCTCCTATTCTCAATCGCGAGCTTCTCAGCCCGTAAAGCCATCTGTACCACCTCCTTATTTGGCTCCCTACCAGTCACTGTCATTCGCTCTCTAATCTCATTACGGAGCCCTTCCTCGAAATAGCTGGCCTGATCCTGCTCAGATTTCACCAGATCCGGCACATATAACATCAACTCGTTAAAACGAGTCTCGTACTCCTCTACAGTTAGATTTCCCTGTTTCAAACTCAGAAATTCTCTCTTCTTTTCTTTCTGATGGAAATAAGTGAAATACTGACCATCGAATTCCCTGAGAAAATCATACCATGTCTGAGGAGTAGCGGAACGGGACTTCACCGAATTCCACCAAGTACGAGCCCTCTTCTCTAATAATCTCATAGCCACCATCAGCTTCATGTCGTCATCTAATCCCATATCAGAGAGAGTCTCTGAAACTTGATTAATCCAGTCCTTTGCCACCGTGGCATCCAACTCACCCGTGAAAGATACACAACCTAATTGCCTAGCCTCCTTCAACTTCTTGGAAATGGATACATCCTGTACTGGTGGTGGAACTAAAGGAGTAGTTGGAGGCACTACAGGTGGAACTTGACCAGTCTGAGCTTGACCAGCCATTGCTGCAAAGAAAGCTGCCAATGCTTGTGCTTCCTCAGTAGGCATGGCGGGAATACCCATAGGTGGTTGAGGAGATGGAGGATGTGGAAGACTATCGGCTTGCTCAGCAGTAGGTGCTGCCCGAATGGTAGACGCAGCCGATTCTTCCCCTACTGCATCTAGTTGACGACGTTGGGAACGACCTTTTCCCCTCCTAACCGATCTAGCGAGAGGTTGGCGTCCGCGTCGAGGAGGCATTGTAATCTATAAAAAATACGAGCAAGTTTAGATAACCTTAGGCTCTATATGCAGATGCATGCATTCTATTCAACCTAACCTAACTTAACTTAATCCGGGGCCACACTGATATTGTAAATTTTTAAAACAACTTTAAAACTAAAAACTTTGATCTTTAAAACCAAAAGGTCTGATACCAATCGAATTGTCACGACCCGGTACTCCTCTCGAGCCCGTGACAACCGTCGCGGTGTCCCGGTAGACACTTATTGCTCGAAATGTCAACCCGAAACCCCGCAAGGCTTTACTATCAGTTTCTCTGTTCCCTTGTGAGCAACCATTGTCAAATATCGTGTTCTAAAAGATTTTAAGCTGTTTCCAACTTTAAACAAATAAAATATTAATTTTTCATCTAATAGAGGTAATTTGGTCATTTTTCTCAAAAATTTTGAAATTGGCTAAAACGTAATATACAAGTACAAAACACACAATTCATATTCAAAATGAGTTTAAAAGTCTAAAATCTTCATTTAAAACGAAATTATGGTTATTTGAATATAATAAGAAAATAAAAGAAATATTAAGTAAAATATTCTATTTTCTTATAAAACAATATTTATAGAGTTATACGTGAATAATTTTTATAGCGTAAAAGCTAAATAAATTTATACATACTTAAATACAGTAAGCCAAAATATTTAATTTAATTTACAATAACAAGAGTGCCCCCGAATAAACAAAAGTAAAGAGGACTGTGAACCTACGGTTTGGAAAATGCAGATCCCACTGTAGTCCTCGATGAGATCAGCTATCTACAGTCTATACTGAACCTGAAATGGGTGGAAATGAGGGTGGTGAGATTATAAAATCCCAATGAGTAAACAGACATCATCATAAACATCTAGAGTTGAGTACATGGAGACAATAAAGTAAATCATCATAAACTGGATTATACAATTAGAACACATCTCGTTCAAAATACGTAAAAAGGCTTATGAATCTCATAAAAATCTAGGCTTGTGCCATAAATCCATTCTCGGGGACACCTTGGCCGAGGCATCCTACCGAGACCGCCAAGGCTATTAAAATTCACATTTCACATAAATCATGTTTTTGTTTTGAAAACATAGCCGTTCCTTGGCGTTGGCTGAGTTCCCCCTCACGTGGTGGTTTAGCGTGAAGTGAACCCTAAACTTTACTCCAGGAGATACCCTACACGCCTCTCCGTTCGAGGTAAGAATATAATGGGGTTTACCGTGCCCCTCTAAAAGGCTGGTCCACAGAAACCCCCTACTGCAGTGATTAATTAATATATAATCCACCATATAATAAAACTCAATAACATGATATGGCAATTTTGTAATTCGTAGTTTTTCAAGGTAACCAAACAATTCGCATTTCAATACAATTGCCAACTAGCCAATCATGCTCGATTTATCATAAGCCAGTTAATTTAAACAATCAAATTGCCACAATTAACATTCTCCGTGTACTCTATTTTTCAAAATCACTATTAATTTCATTGAAACTCATTTATTCATAAAACATGAAAATTTATCTTTTTAAATTCCTTTTTCCATAGAATTCATGAAAGCATCTAAAAACCACCCTAGATAATTAAAATGACAGTAAGTTTACTCTCAATGTCTAGAATGCAGACTTTCGAAGCACTCTGTCTACTGGTCCTCGGATGCAATTTCCTTGCCTTTATCAGAGGACTCACCACCTTGACACAGTACAAAATCGAGAGTTTCACCAAGTTGGTACTAAATCAAAATTAAACTAATTTAGACTACCAATGCATGATATGGAATGCAAAAATGCACTGGTAACTATCTAAACCCGGTATTGGCCTAATTCGTCTTATCACCCGATTAAATTCCTAACGGGTCCGTTTAAACTCCAATTTAATTCTTTTCAGTTTCTATACCTCAATTGCACCCAAATTAACTTAATGTCCCTTAGTGTGGTGCAAATTATCAGTCTCAACAGCAAATTACGAAAATACCCCTAGTGGGTAAAAATTCATATTTTTGCTCTGAAAATTCTCATTATTTTTCTAGGCTCATAATTCATTATTCCTTAACCAATTCTCCTAGAATAAAATCAAACTCATCCTCACTCACTACATGGTAAATTTAGCCATTAATGGTTGGGGGAGAAAATAAATTCTTTTCTTGTTGTTTTGTTTCTAAATATGCTAAACTAACTAAAAACACTAACATAAATTAAAATCAAATAAATCCAACAACTTTCTCTCTCCTAACCCATTTTTCCAGAATTGAATTCATCATGAAAACATGTAATTTAATCATGGAAAATAAAGAGAAATGCTTGGGAATAAGAAAACTCAAGCTTAATAGAAAATATCTCACATTTTTCACTTAATTTCGTTGAAAATTCACACTTTTTCTTTGATTTCCTCTCTCTAGGGTTTTGTTTTTGTTTTCTCTCTCTTCTTGCTGGTTTGGCCGGCCATGGGGTGGAAGATGGGCTGATTTTGTGCCTTTTAAAAAGGAAAATAATAAATTAATAAAGGCATGACACATGGCATCATGTCATTGGCCCGTTTTTAAAATTTTAAAAATTTAAACATTTTATCTCCACCACATGTTTAGTCAAGGGTCAAAGATGAAGACAAAGGAAGACCATGTGCTGGAAAAAATATCCTGGTGGTGAAAAATTACAATTTTTCCCCTGAGGTGGCAAAATTACCATTTTACCCCTATACTCCAAATTATACCGAAATTAAAATTTTTCACTTCTAAACCTCAAATCATACTTCAATAAGTCAAATGGGACCAAAAAATTCTTTTCTAAAATTCCCATTTTGTCCCCAAGTGGCAAATGACCATTTTACCCCTAGTTAGTGAAAATTCCGATTTGACTCCAAATTGATCCTCAAACTCCAAATTACCATTTTAAGTCATCCATGAACTGTGAAACTCTTAATCTCACCTTAAAATTCCTATTTGATCTAGTTCGAGGATTAAATAAACTTTGTTGTTCCTCTAGGTACAATACCGACTTTTGTAAATTTTTCGGGACTCTCCTAGCATGCAATCATGCTATCATCACATGTAAGTCATGAATAGTATTTTATAAGGTCGGGCTTTACATGATGAATTATGAGCCTAGAAAAATAATGGGAATTTTCAAAGCAAAAATACGAATTTTTACCCACTAGGGGTTTTTTCGTAATTTACTATCGAGACTGATAATTTGCACCACACTGAGGGACATTAAGTTAATTTGGGTGCAATTGAGGTATAGAAACTGAAAAGAATTAAATTGGAGTTTAAACGGACGCGTTAGGAATTTAATCGGGTGATAAGACGAATTAGGCCAATACTGAGTTTAGATAGTTATCAGTGCATGTTTGCATTCCATATCATGCATTGGTAGTCGAAATTAGTTTAATTTTAATTTAGTACCAACTTGGTGAAATTCTCGATTTTGTACTGTGTCAAGGTGGTGAGTCCTCCGATAAAGGCAAGGAAATTGCATCCGAGGGCTAGTAGACAGAGTGCTTCGAAAGTCTGCATTCTAGACATTATGAGTAAACTTACTGTCATTTTAATTATCTAGGGTGGTTTTTAGATGCTTTCATGAATTCTATGGAAAAGGAATTTAAAAAGGTAAATTTTCATGTTTTATGAATAAATGAGTTTCAATGAAATTAATTTATAAATTGTTTTAGAATTAATAATGATTTTGAAAAATAGAGTACACGGAGACTGTTAATTGTGGCAATTTGATTGTTTAAATTGACTAGCTTATGATAAATCGAGCATGATTGGATAGTTGGCAATTGTATTGAAATGCGAATTGTTTGGTTGCCTTGAAAAACTGCGAATTACAAAATTGCCATATCATGTTATTGAGTTTTATTATATGGTGGATAATATATTAATTAATCACTGCAGTGGGGGGTTTCTGTGGACCAGCCTTTTAGAGGGGTACGGTAAACCCCATTATATTCTTACCTCAAACGGAGAGGCACGTAGGGTATCTCCTGGGGTAAAGTTTAGGGTTCACTTCACGCTAAACCACCACGTGAAGGGGAACTCAGCCAACGCCAAGGAACAGCTATGTTTTCAAAACAAAAAAATGATTTATGTTAAATGTGAATTTTAATAGCCTTGGCGGTCTCGGTAGGATGCCTCGGCCAAGGTGTCCCCGAGAATGGATTTATGGCACAAGCCTAGATTTTTATGAGATTCATAAGCCTTTTTACGTGTTTTGAACAAAATGTGTTCTAATGCTATAACCCAGTTTATGATGATTTACTTTATTGTCTCCATGTACTCAACTCTAGATGTTTATGATGATGTTTGTTTACTCATTGGGATTTTATAATCTCACCACCCTCCTTTCCACCCATTTCAAGTTCAGTATAGACTGTAGATAGCTGATCTCATCGAGGACTACCGTTGGATCTGTATTTTTTCAAATTGTAGGTTCACAGTCTTCTTTACTTTTGTTTATTCGGGGGCCCTCTTGTTATTGTAAATTAAATTAAATATTTTGGCTTACTGTATTTAAGTTTGTATAAATTTATTTAGCTTTTACGCTATACAAATTATTCACGTATAACTCTATAAATATTGTTTTATAAGAAAATAGAATATTTTACTTAATATTTCTTTTATTTTCTTATTATATTCAAATAACCATAATTTCATTTTAAATGAAGATTTTAGACTTTTAAACTCATTTTGAATATGAATTATGTGTTTTGTACTTGTATATTACATTTTAGCCAGTTTCGAAATTTTTGAGAAAAATGACCAAAATATCCCTGTGAGACGAAAAATTAATATTTTATTTGTTTAAAGTTGGAAACAGCTTAAAATCTTTTAGAACATGATATTTGACAATGGTTGCTCACAAGGGAACAGAGAAACTGATAGTAAAGCCTTGTGGGGTTTCGAGTTGACATTCCAGGCAATGAGTGTCTACCGGGACACCACAGCGGTTGTCACGGGCTCGAGGGGAGTACCGGGTCGTGACAATTTATGTCTAAATCATTGCTCAAAATTAGAACAAACAGCAAGTAATCATCTCCCACATGTAATTTAGAATTATTAAATTCTAAACCACATCCACACCGGCATTCAAGTAAAACCAAAACTCTTACTAGTAATAGAAGTCTAGTTTTCAAATGTAAAACTAAAATGAACTTTAAAATGATCCAAACTAATCAACAAAGACTTGCAATAATTTTGAAACTCTACAAGCACCTTCTTTAGCAAATTTATTTGCTTCAGTGATCCCCTCCCTTTTAATATGAGTAATTTTCCAATGGGGAATTTCTTTTTGTAAATTAGCAATCTGAATCAAAATTTGCCTAAATCTCCATTGACTTTCATTCAGGGGGAGAATCAAATTAACTGCATTTTGTGAGTCACTTTCAAACCACAATTTTGTAGAATGATGACCCAAAATTCCTAAAACAATTGAAAGACTTCTTTAACAGCTGAAAGTTCTGCAAAACTCAAATCTCCTACACCAATAGGTTTAAGACCCCATCCTTTGATGTAGTGATATACTTAAACTTAATATGATGTTGACCAAGTGGGATGTGAATGGATTTTAATTTGATATGAAATCAAATGTTGGATGAATTTTTCCTAGCCTCATTGACATGAATTTCTCCCTAAGAAATGGTTTTAATGATGTGGTGTTGATGAATGAATAAATGATAGGAAGTAATGAAATCCCAATTTTTCATATTGTGGACATTTGGTGAAAACTTGGACTTTAATGAATTATGTATTGGTGATGATATATCTATGTGAATTCATTGTCATTTAATGTAAATCCTTCCATATTATTGTGTTATGTTCATGGATAGATGATGGTTGAAGGAATGGTTGAAAACGGAAGTCAAAAGAATGTATTTTAGAAAGTTTGAACTTAGAAGACCGACTCCAAATGGTTACAAGTCGATCCTATGGCAGAAAGAGTAACACCCCGTACCCTCGTATAAGAGTCAATAAGACCTTATCGACAAGACGAGGGTCAATTGACATAAATTTAAGTGCCAAAGAGCGGTGACGAGTGAAAGAAATATTTTGGAATAAAATATTTCACACGCGAGAAAAGGTTATTTAAAAGTGAACAGGGACAAAATGAGACACTTTGGAACCCAAAGAGACAAGTGGAGAATTTTGAAGTAAAATAATATTAAAATATTAATATTTTACCTATTGTTGAAATTAGTCATGAAGGAGGACTATATTGCTAGTCTAAATAGGGGAGTAGAAGTAAGAAAGAATTTCAAAGAAAAACAACATTAGTGGGACCCGAGTGCTTTTATTAAATAAAGTAAGAGAGGGTAAGTATATATTAAAATATTATGGTGACACCTTGATAAAGTGTTAATTAGATATTTTATTTGTACAAGTGTTATGGAAGAAAAATAGAAGAAAATTGGAATTAAAGGAATGATGGGGGGCCTTAATTCAAAAGCATAAGAAGTTGAGGGGTGGAAATTGCAAATAACAAAAAGTGAAGGGGTGAAGCTATAATTATGAACAAGTTGAAGGATCAAATTGTAGTTTACGTAATGTTTGAAGGACTAAATTGTAAAAGATGAAAAGTTTAGAGGGTCAAATGGTAAATAAGAAAAAGTTTGAAGACTTATGTGCAATTTCAACATTTGAAGTTAAATGGAAATTAACTAACCAAGGAAAATTAGATTATGTGGGAGGATGGAATATGCATGCAAACAAATACTATTACATGAAAAGATATGCATGCAAGGATGTACTTGCAATGAGGAACATGTGGGACCCCCACCATGTGACAAATAAAAAGGCATAAGACAAAATGAATAAGATAACACATGCATGTGGATTTTTAAGTTAAAAGAATGCATGGAAGATTTATGCATGATGGACACTTGGTGACAATTAGACTTAAACAAGAAAAAATGTAGTTGCATGTAATGTCATTGGCCAAGAAGGAGGCCAAATGGAAATTAAGGTGGGAAAGTTTCATGAAAGACCATTTGGCACAAATAAGGTGGGATTAACTGGAAATGAATCGAAGAATGGATATGGATAGTAAAGGAGGATTTTTAACCAATGTGGAAGAAAGGAAATAGAATATGCATGAAACCTATTGGTTGGAAAAATGGCCAAATGAAAATAAAAGGCAGATGTGTGCATGCAATTTGATTGGTTAAATGGGTGGCCATATAAGTACCAAGTTTCCAAGAGTAAAAGAAATGTGAATTGGCCTTGGTGAAGCTTGAGAGAATCGGCCATTGAGAGAGGAAAAGAAAGAAGAAAGTGTTTTTGAAGAGCTCCACCCAAGAGGAAGAAAAGAGAAAGAAAAGAGAGGAAAGTGGGGAAGGCTCGGGTTGTAAGGATTCAAGGAAACCGTGGGTTCCTTGCTCTTCATTGTTGAGTTTAACATTTCATCACCCAAAAAGGAATCTTCAACATGCAATAGAAGAACCATGGAACTTGAGGAAACAAGAAAGCTTGGTTCAAAAGAAACAAGGGTAAGCATTGTGGTTTTGGTTTGATTATGTTTTGATAATCGGTTGGTAACCATAAGAAATGTATTGTGGCATCAAAGAAAAGCTTGATTGGAGAGGATTTAGTGACATGCAAGCCATCAAACTCTTGGATCCATGATGGATTCAAAGTGAAAGAGAAAAGGTAAGCATGGTATTGTGTTTTAAGGCTTACGATTGGAAAATTGTTAAGAAAATAATTTGTGAATAATGTTAGCAGCTTGGTGATTGAAACTTGGAAGAATATTGGAGTGCATGTGAGGCTCAAGCAACCTTAAAGGTAAAATGAATAATGCTTTAAGTGTAGTTAGAAGATTTTGAGAAAATGGCTATTATTGTGTTGATTGAAAACTTGAAAGACACATTGTGAGGAATGATGATTGTTGAAAAGATCTAAAAATGCATGATCTAGTTAGAATTGTTAAGGTTGCTTGCTATGTTGTTTGAAAGAAATAAGGATGAATAATGTGGATGGAGGATTGAGAAATAAAGCATTGAAAGTTAGATAGACAAATTATGCATGTAAGCTTGGAAATGTTGGCTCCATTAGTTTTTGATGATAATAAAATATTCCCATTCATTTGTGTCTAATATGTCTACTTGAGTGTGCAGGACAAGAATTGTATGCCAGTGATAAATAAATTATTCCATGGGACATATCAAAAAGGCATATGAATAAGAAGCCACAACTAATCAACAAAACAGAAGCTCCTTAGTTGAATAATGAAGGGTTAGTCAGCTAAAATTCAAATCAGAAGTTGGTCGGGTCAAGAGTATTGAGAAACAGAAAAGACTTAGTCGACCAAGAAGCGAGTTAGTCGACTAAGAAGTTACTGCCAGAAATCTGGACTTCAAGACAGAACTGACTTAGTCGACCAAGAAGTAAGTTAGTCGACTAAGTACTAACTACCAGAAACTGGAAACAGAAAACAGAGACAACTTAGTTGACTAAGACATAAGTTAGTCGACTAAGAGCATTTTGCCAAAAAATTTTGAATTGTGCACTAGAAGACAAATTAACGGCCAAAACTACTACTAAACTATTTCCAACGATCAAAAACTGTCTAACCAACATCAGAGCTGATTTTCCAAGTATAAAGGGACTTCCAACGGCTAAAAAAGTAGAATGAAGGCTTCCAAGAACAAGAAAGAGCCTAAAAACCAGAAAATACTCTTTGCTCATTTATTGCACTCAACTCCTATCTTTGTAATTATGGTCTGCACTTCACTTTGTACCACTTAGATCAACCTTGTGATCATAGGTACACTCTTTATCACTTCTCTCCTTGTATTCTTAGAGTGAACGAGTCACTCTAAGGGATTGATTCAAGCCAGGATTGCTTGATTGAGCATAAATTCTAACTTAGCCTTGAAAAGTTAGGTATTGGGTTTTAGTTGATCTCGGTAAAAACTATTGTGAAAGGTTTTGGCTAAGCCTAGTAAAAGCCATTGTAAAAGCTTGGTGAAAGCTTGTGACTTTCACCATTCTTAATGGATTAAATGGAAAGTCTTGATTGAACAATCAAGGTAGTGGATGCAGGTCTTGGACCAAACCACTCTAAATTCTGCTGTGTTGTCTACTCTAATTTTGTTCTTATTTTCATTCTTTCTTTTCACTTGCATTTGTTCCCACTTAGAGCCAATTTTTGAAAGAGTCAAAGTGTGTTATTCACCCCCCCTCTAGCACATTTACTTGGGACCAACAAGTGGTATCAGAGCCTAACTTCTGTTATTAAGGTCTAACACCCTTAGGAAGATCCAAACGACTTTACAAAAATTAGTAGTTTCTAAGGGACAATCAACAAACAGACCACCTTTGTTTGATGGCTCTAACTATCCTTATTGGAGCACTAGGATGTCAATATATATTAGGGCAATTGATTATGAGATGTGGGATGTCATAACTAATGGACCATTCATTCCTTCAACCTTAAATGTAGTGACCAATGAGATGATTCTTAAGCCAAGGTTTGAATGGATAGAGGCTGAAATTAAAAAGGTCTAAACCAATTTCAAAGCAATCAATACATTGCATTGTGCTCTAACTCCCACCGAATTCAATAAAATATCAAGCAGTACCACAATAAGACAAGTGTGGGATAAACTTAGAATTATCCATGAAGGAACTTCTCAAGTCAAGGAGTCTAAGATAGCCCTCTTGACCCATAATTATGAAATGTTTAAGATGGAGCCTGGTGAAGATATCACCAGCATGCTAGATAGATTCATAAACATCACAAACAAACTTAGTCAGCTAGGCAAACCAATTCCTGAGCATGAAATTGTTAAAAGACATCTTAGAAGCCTACCTAAAAATTGGAAGCCTAAGATGACAGCCATCCAAGAAGCCAAGGACTTAAATGTAATAACTTTGGATGAAATTTGTGGTTCTTTCTTTACTCATGAGCTAAAACTCAAGGAAAAGGAAAAAAAAGATAGAAGGGAAGCAAAAGAAAATAAGAAGAGCATTGCCCTAAAAGCCAGCAATCTTGAAAAAGAACTAGATGAGCTATACTGTACTGATGATGAAGAACTGACACTGGTTGCAAGGAGATTCAGAAAGCTTATGAGAAAAAAAGACCGTAGACTAGCTAGAAAAGGGTTTAGAAGAGATCAAGGTTCTTCATGGAAAACCAGAAACAAAAATGACTCTAGCAAAAAGAAAGAGCTTCCATGCTTTGAATGCAAGAAGCTTGGACATTTCAAGTCTGAATGCCCCTTGCTGAAAGAAGAAACTCCAAAGAGAAACAAAAAATTAAAGAAGGCAATGGTGGCAGCTACTTAGTTAGATAGTGATACTTCAAGTTCTGAAGCTGACGAAGAAAAAGCTGAAGAAAGAGTAAACATGCATTTGATGGCACAAGATGATGAATCAGAGGTATCCTCATCCCCTTGCAATATTTTTGTTAATGAACTTCAGGATGAATATGAATGTTTATATGAGGAATTTGAAAAACTTTTTTTGAAATACAAGACTTTAAAGAAAAAGTCAGCATCTCTAGAATTAGATTTGGAAAAGATTAAACTTGACTTTGATTCTATTTTTGAACAAAAAAATTTTCTGCAAATTGAATTGGAGCACTTTAAAACAGATTTTGAAACTCTAAAATTGGAATTGGAAAGTAAAACTGAAGTCTTACAAAAGGTAAGTGAAGAAAATGCTGCACTCAAAAGTTTAAAAAATGAAACTTCAAGCATAAATGCATATCACATGAGAAATTCTGTTAAGGCAGCATCTAGGTGTTATACTTGTAATAGAATTGGTCATTTATCCTATGATTACTATAGAAAAAGAAGTGTACAGACAATAAGAAAAATATGGGTCCAAAAGGATCCTATGTTGCTGCTAACAATCAAGGACCCATCAAGGTATGGGTACCTATTAAGAAAAACTGAATATTTGTTTTGTAGGTTGAGTTGCACTCAAAAGATACATATTCAAGAGCTCAACTAAAGAAGAAGCAGCCTTGGTATATGGACAGTGGCTACTCAAGGCATATGACAGTAGATGAAATGTTATTTGCTTAGCTGGTCAAAAGAAAGGGAGGTATCATATCCTTTGGTGATGATTCAAAAGGTATAATTCATGGCATAGGAACGGTTGGTAAGAACTCCTAAACTCAAATCAGTCATGTGTTTTTGGTTAAAGGTTTGAAACATAATTTATTAAGCATTAGCCAATTGTGTGACAAAGGTTTTAAGGTATGCTTTGACTCAACTAAATGTGAAGTGATAGATATAAGTACTAACAAGGTCTCTTTTATAGGAAAAAGAATAAGGAATATGTATGTTGTATTTCTTGAGAATCTTGAAATGGATTGTGAAACAAGTCTTGTAGCAAAATTTGAAAATGATGGCCGGCTATGGCATAGGAGACTTAGACATGTGAGCATGCATACCATGTCAAAGTTAATTAAGAAAAATCTGGTTATAGGATTGCCTAAGCTTAAACTTGAGGATCATCAAATTTATGATGCTTGTCAATTAGGTAAACAAACTAGAACATCTTTTAAAACCAAGAAAGTTATCTCCACATCTAGACATCTTAAATTGCTTCACATTGATCTATTTGGTCCAATAAGTACAACTAGTCTAGGAGGAAAATCTTATGGCTTTGTAATAGTTGATGACTACTTTAGGTACACTTGGGTATATTTCCTTGCTCATAAAAATGATCCTCTACTAGCATTCATAAGTCATTGTAGGAAGGTTGAAAATGAAAAAGGATTAGCTATAGTTAGTATTAGGAGTGATCATGGAGGTGAGTTTGAAGGAGATGAATTTGAGAATTTTTGTAATGAAAAGGGGTTGGATCATAATTTTTCTGCACCTAGAACACCCTAGCAAAATGGAGTTGTAGAGAGGAAAAATCGAACCTTGAAAAAAATGGCTCGAACTATGTTATGTGAGAATAATTTACCTAAATACTTTTGGGCAGAAGCTGTTAACACAGCAGTTTATATCCTTAATAGAGTGTCTATAAGAGCCATGATATCAAAGACCCCATATAAGCTATACAAAGGTAGAAAACCAAATATCTCTCACCTTAGGAGCTATGGCTACAAATGCTTTGTGTTGAACAATGGAAAATAGCCGTTAGGAAAGTTTGATGCAAAGAGTGATGAAGCTATATTTCTAGGATATGCATTAAACTCAAAAGCCTATAGAGTCTTTAACAAAAGATCTTTAATAGTTGAAGAATCCATCCATCTAGTTTTTGATGAATTTAATACCTTACAAAAGGAAATTTGTGACGATGAAAATGATACGGATGTCCTTGAAAGACAAATGGAAGAGATGAGTTTAGATGATAAGAAAAATAGTGAAGAAAATACCCTAGGTAGAGAAACAGAACCTCCACCCTTAGAAACCTTGCAAAGGACTGAAAATCAACATCATGATCTTCTAAAGAACTGGAGGTACATCAAGGTACATCCACATGAGCAAATCATAGGTGACATTTCTCATGGAGCTAAAACTAGAAGAGCAACTAGAAAGACATGTGAGTTTTTAGCATTTATCTCTCAAATTGAGCCTAAGAACTTTGAGGAGGTAGAGAAAGAGGAAAGTTGGATAATGGCCATGCAAGAGGAACTTGATCAATTCAAAAGAAACCATGTATGGTCATTAGTTTCTAGACCTTTAAACCACCCTATTGTTGGCACTAAATGGGTGTTTAGGAATAAGGTAGATGAGCTAGGGAATGTAGTTAGAAATAAAGCTAGGTTGGTAGCACAAGGATACAACCAAGAGGAAGGAATAGACTATGATGAAACCTTTGCCACCGGCTGCTAGGATAAAAGCTATAAGGTTACTGCTTGCATTTGCTTGCTTTATGAACTTTAAGTTATTCCAAATGGATGTAAATAGTGCATTCTTAAATGGTTTCATCCAAGAAGAAGTTTATGTTGAGCAACCCCCTGGTTTTGAGGACTTTGAAAAACTAGATCATGTTTTCAAAATTCATAAAGACTTGTATGGATTGAAACAAGCTCCTAGAGCTTGGTATGAGAGGCTTTCAAAATTTCAGGTTGAAAAAAGTTATGTTAGAGGTAGTATTGATACAACATTGTTTATCAAAAGATACTTAAATGATTTAATTGTTGTTCAAATTTATGTGGATGACATTGTGTTTGGTGCAACTAATGAGGTTTTATACAAGAACTTTGCTAAAGAGATGTAGGGGGAATTTGAGATAAGCAGATGGGTGAGCTGAACTATATTCTTGGCCTTCAAATCAAGCAAAGTGAAAAAGGAATCTTCATCAACCAAGAAAGATACATTCAAGACATGCTCAAAAGATTTGATATGCTGATGCTGAAATCAGTTTGCACACCAATGAGTCCATCCACCAGACTTTCTGTAGATGAAAAAGAAAAAGATGTTGATCAAAAGCTATATAGAGGTATGATCGGATCACTACTCTATTTAACAGCTAGCAGGCCTGATATCCAATTCGCTATATGTTTGTGTGCTCGTTTTCAATCTCAACCTAAGGAATCACACTTGACTGCTATTAAAAGAATTTTTAGATACATCTTAGATACACAAACTTTAGGGATGTGGTATCCTAGGGAATCATCCTTTAGTCTAGTTGGATATTCAGATGCAGATTTTGCTAGCAGCAAAATAGATAGAAAAAGCACTAACGAAACCTGCCAGTTTCTAGGTAGTATGCTTGTGTCATGGTCAAGCAAAAAGCAAAATTCAGTTGCTCTCTCTACAGCTAAAGCCAAATATGTATCTCTAGGCAGCTGCTGTGCTCAAATCTTATGGATTAAACAACAGGTAAAAGACTATGGAATATCAATGCATAACAAACCAATATATTGTGACAATACAAGTGCAATCAACATTTCAAAATATCCTGTACAGCATTTTAAGACTAACCATATTGAGATTAGACATCACTTTGTTAAAGATCATGTAGTGAAAGGTGACATTAAAATTGAGTTTGTAAATACTTAACATCAATTAGCTGACATCTTCACAAAACCCTTAAATGAGGATAGATTTTGTGAGATTAGAAGAAATTTAGGGATGATTAATATGCAAGAGCTGTAGGAAATTTTCTTTGTTTTTACACATAAAACAGAAGGCACTTAGTCAATTAAGAGAATCTTAATCAACTAAGAGTGTTCTGTCACTTTAAATAATAAGACTCAGTGAGTTAGAAAAGAATGAATAAAATAGTAAATAGGTATAGTATACCGGGTGAAGGAAATGGGCACAAAATATCGGCCAGCTAAAAAACAAAAATGAGAGAAAATTTCAAATTTTGAACAGGAGAAAAACTGACAATATTTAAGGGGGAGATAGACAGTTTTTTTAAGAGAATTGAACTGCCCTTAACTCCTCCTCTCTACACTATCTTTCTTCTGAAATCGACCCATCTGAAACTGAAACCCCACCCTCTCAAACTCTCGAAACCCTGAGTTAAAAATCCTTCAAACCAAATGGCAAAACCAAGACAATCTCAATAAGCTCTGAAGAACAAAAAGGGTACGTGGCCATTGGAGGAAACTTCATAATTCGAAATACAGAAGAAGAAGAAAAAGATTCTGCACACCTTTGAAATAAAAAATTCTAGAAAGAAGATGACTAAGAAGGGTAACAAAACAAAGAAGAAGAAAGAGAAGGGAAAATCGTTTAAGAAAGGTAATATCCCATCTTCCAAGTTTAGAAACAAAGCCCATCAAGATAGATACAGAAAATTAGAGGATGCCCCTATCACTTGTGGCAAATACATTGACTGGGACAGTTTTGATGAAATTTCAGAAATTCAAACAAGCTTATCAAATTATTTTGAGGAATTAAAACCGAAAGAGTTTAGTACATTTAAGAATCGATCCTACAATGCTAGTTTAGTTAAAGAATTTTATGCAAGTATAGCACTAGATAAGAATGAACTTGAGGATTCTAATGATTATATTGAGGATGGTCTGAATGTCTTTTTGAATGGAAAGGAATTTACTATTACTGCTACAGATTTAGGGAGCCTACTCAAAATCCAATGTGAGGAGAGTGAGTTTGAATTCTCTAAAAATTATGACCCCTCATCTCTGTGGGAAATTATGTCAAGCCCAGCTCGACAATATGTTCATTATGCCATTCCTACATAGGAATGCATGTTTGTTTACTTGGGTACCTTGGAAATCGTTAAAGGACGATATGGTACCAAATGGTACAATTAAGTTGAATTAAGCCTCGAACTAGTCCAAATAGAGATTTTAAGATGAAATTGAGAATTTTAAAATCCCAGAATGACTTAAAATGGTGATTTGAAGTTCGAGGACTAATTTGGAGTCAAATTGGAATTTTCATGATCTAGGGGCAAAATGGTCATTTTGCCAACCCGAGGTTAAAATTGAAATGTTGGAAGAAGTTTTTGATCAAGATTGACTATTTAGAACATAATTTGAGTTTGAGAAGTGAAGAATTTTAATTTCGGCATTTTTCCTAGCATAAGGGCAAAATAGTCATTTTGCCACCCTAGGGGCAAAATTGTAATTTTTCACCACCCAACACTTGTCCAACACATGGATTTTACCCAATATTATTATGGATAATTGAAGGATTTTATGTGGTGGAGAAAGAAAGCTTAATAGTTAAGAATTTAAAAATGGACCAATGGAATGGTGACAAGTGTCAAGCTTTTATTTCTTTATTATTTTCTTCATAAATTAGCACAAAATCTGCCCATTTCTCTTCATTATGGCCAGCCAAAGCAAGAACAAAGGAAGAAAAGGAAGAACAAAACCCTAGGTGGAAAAATTCAAGGGAAAAGTGTGAAAATTCAAGGAAACAAGTGAAAAAAAGGTAAGATTTTTCAATTAAGCTTGAGATCTTTCTTAAGCATTTTTTCTTATTTTTCATGGTTGAATCACATGAAATCATGATGGGTCTCTTGCTGGCCAAACACTTAGAGAGAGATTTTGATGGTTGATTTGGTTAGAGTTTAAGATATTCTAGTGTTTTTAGTTGATTGGTGATGTGTAGCATGAAAATCAATCAAGAAAAATTCATGTTCTCCCATCACCCATCATTGGCCGAATTCTCTATGTAGAATATTGATGATGATTTTGATTTTATTTCAAGTGATTTGGTTAGGAATTTTTGATTTATGGTGTGAGAATCAAGCTTGAAAAATTATAGTGTTGATGCTGTCACGACTCGGAACCTCCCTCGGGCCCATGACAACCCGCCTCGACGTCCCGATTGACACTCATTATCCGGAATGCCAATCGAAACCCCGCAAGGCTAGCTAATCAATTTCTTGCCTTTCCTGTGAGCAATCGTTGTTAAATATCGAGTTTTAAGAAAATATAAACTATTTTAGATTGAAAACAATCAAAATAAAATTTTTGCCACAGGGGTATTTTGGTCATTTTTACCAAAAAATTTCGAAACCTGATAAAGATACAACGTATGGTAGAAAAATATCCACTGCCGATTAAAAATAAATTTTTATAATCTAAATCATTCATTTAGAGTGAAAAGTTGGCTAATTAAACTAAATAAAAATATTTGATAATATATTTCATTTTCTTATAAAATAATTTTTATAGAACTATACATAAATAAATTTTGTAGCGTGAGAATAAAATAAATTCATACATACAATAATTTACAAAGTTATAATGTACAATAATAATTACAATGACAAATGGCCCATATATACACCCAGTATTGGTGATAGTAACCTACTGTCTGTAGGATAGAGGGGTCAACTGGAATCCTCAACAAAATCGGATATCTACAAGCTACCACAGGCCTGAAATGTTTGGAAAGGAGGTGGGTGAGATTTTGCAATCCCAATGAGTAAACAGACATTATCATAAATATCTAAAGGCGAGTAAAATGGAGGCAAGTTTAAACAACAAATCACAAACCATTTCATAAGGTTTTCAATTTCTTTCTTAAACCATAAAACATTTGTAATTTACCAAAACAATTGTCAAGGCTTATAACCTTTATTAAAAACATGGCTCAAGCCAAAATCTAGTCCTCGGGGATACCTTGGCCGAGGCATCTAACCGAGTCTGCCAAGGTTGTTAAGATATTTACATGTTAAACACATTCTAGTTTTGAAAACAAGTCGTTCCTTGGCGTTGGCCGAGTTACACCTTCACGTGGGGGTTCGACGTGAAGTGAACTCTAACACTACCCTGGGAGTTAGCCTCCTAGCCTCTACAACCGGAGTAACTATGAAACCGGGTTTACCGTGCCCCTCTAATATGCAGTCCACGAAAACTCGTCACTGCAGTGACTAACCCACCAATTTTAATAAAATTTCGACAGTTTAACGTGACTTTTATTTATTTACCTAGCCTGCATAGTAAAAATAGCTTACATTTATTCCCAAGGTAATTATAAAATATAGCCACATATACTCATATATCATAAGCCATTCATAAGAAAATATATTTTTCAAGACAATTGGTACCCTCCAATTACTCAATTTCATAATCAACACAATATATTTTTATTTGTCACATTTATTTCTAAAACATCAAAAATCCTGTTTTAATCTCATTTTCATTTCATAAAATACATAAAGAGCATTTAAAAATAAACTCTAGATAATTTATAATAATAATAGGTTTACTCACCGTTTGTACAGATGAAATGCTTCCTAGGTGCCCCGATCATTGTTGGTCGGGTACGACTTCCTTGCCTTTACCGGAAGGCTCTCCTCCTAGACACATTGCAAAATTTACCCAATTCGCCTCATTGATGCTAAATCACTATATAATTGACTTAAATCCTATACTAATGCATGGTATGAAATGCAATAGCCTAAAACGGCTTAAACGCGGTATTAACCTATTTTTGACACTTTACCCGATAAATTGCTAACGCGCTCCATTTTAGCTCTAAATCATCCCATTCTCTCTCCAACATTTCTAACCATTAAATATAATCCAATAACCTTCTAAAATCACCAAAATCAGTTCACTTTCCTCCTTGGAAAATTCAGCCAAAAATGGGACATTAACTCGGTAAATTTTCTACTTTGTTTTTCTATCACATTTAACCATTTTTCATCATTTTCTCTTCATTTCTCTTAGAATAAAAATCAGATCATCATCATTGTACCTCATTGCAGATTCGGCCAAGGGTGGGTATTGTTAAAATTTAATGCTTTCTTGCCTAATTTAATTTCTAAACACATTTAACTAACTAAAACTATCAATTTAACTAAAAATCAAAACCTAAAAATTTCAATTTCTCCCCCTTTGAAATTCGGCCAGCCCTTGATGTCACTTTTAGATCTCTCTCCTCAAGCATGCTAAATGGAAACAAAGGCATAGGAAAGGTAGAAATCAAGCTAAAGTCGAAAAATCTTACCGTTAGACGCGTAAACGAACGAAAAACGCGAATTCCCCTTTGAATTTTCTTGTTTCTCTTTGGTTTTTCTTTTTTTTCTTCCTTTCCTCTCTATTTTCTCTCTTGTTCTCCCTTATGGCTGGCCATCACTTAAAATGGGGTTTAAATGGGCTGACTTTTCATTAAAATAATATTAAATCATTAAAAAGTGCCATGTGTCACTTTCCCATTGGCCCATTTTTAAAATTTCATCTTTTAAACTTCAATTTTTCATCACTTAACATACCATAGTTGTTCATACCAAAAAAAAATAAATCCTATGATTTTGACAAGTTTTGGGTGGTGTAAATTACGATTTTTAGCCCAAGACGATAAAATTACCATTTTGCCCTTATGTTCCAAAAATTGCCGAAAATGAAAATTTTCACTTCCTATCATTAAATTATACTCCAAAAAGTTAATCTTGGTCAAAAATTTCACTCCATGATCAAATTATTATCTTAGGTGGCAAAATGACGATTTTACCCCTGAACATCAAAGTTTTCCATTTTACCCCAAATGCACCCTCGAACTCCGAACAATCATTTTTAGTCATTCCTGGACTGTATAATATTAAATTTCATCCTATGATTCCTATTTGAACTAGTTCAAGGTTAAATCAACTCAAGTGTACCGTTAGGTATAATATCGGGTTTCGTCTATTCTGAAGTGTTTTCCTAGCGTAATAACATGTTACTCAGTGCATGTATATCATGACATGTGTTTATAGGGTCGGGTTTTACAGATGCACCCACCATGGCCGAATTTTCCAGGAGAAAATGTGAGGATGATTTTTCCATATTTCAAGTTATTTAACTTGTGTTTGATGATTTGGAGAATTGGAAAAAAAATGGAATTATTTGGAGTTGAATTGGACATATTGGCCAATTAATCGGGTGATAGATCGAATTAGGCCAATACGATTTTATTTAGGTACATAATTGAATTTATATTGAACACCGTATTTAGATAGTTACCTGAGTATTTCACATCCCATTTCATGCATTAGTATAGAGCCTGAATTGGTTTTATAACAATTTGGCACAAATGTAGTAAATGGCTTATTGTGCATTATGTCTAGGTGGTGAGCATTTTGGCAAAAGTAAAGAGATAGTACTCGAGGATCAAGAATCGGAGTACTCGAAATTCGACTCCTGAAATAGTGAGTAACCTTACTATCATCTTAATTATCTAAAGTGGTTTTTATTCGATTTTGTGATTTTATGGAAAATGAGTTTAAATGGTAAATCTTTATGTTTTATAAACAAAATGTGTTTAAATGAAATGATTTTATAAATTATCTTGAAATTGAATGATGGCTTTGAAAATAGAGTAATTGGAGACCATTTGATGTATTGTGAATTTATGGTTTTAATTGATTGGCTTATGGCAATATTGGCATGAATGGCTGAATTGGTATTTGTGTTGAAAATGTATAAACAGTTGTTTGCCTTGATAGGCTGGATAATGATAAAATTGACATGTCATGCTATTAAATTTTATTGAATTTGTGGGTTATTGATTAGTTGCTGCAGTAGCCGGGTTCGATGGACCAGCCTATTAGAGGGGCACAGTAACCCTATTATATTCATAACTCAGTATGAGAAGCGCGGTTGGATAACTCCTGAGGTTAAAACTTTAGAGTTCACTTCACGCTAAACCACCACGTGAGAGTGAACTCAGCCAACACCAAGGAATGGCTATGTTTTCAAAATAAAAACATGATTTATGTGTACATGACTTTTTAACAGCCTTGGCGGACTCGGTTGGGATAGCCCTCGGCCAAGGTATCCCTAATAACTGAGTATGAGAATGATTTTGGCACGAGCCAAAGTTTTAAGAAATTCATAAGTCATGTTGAATACTCAATTTATATGAATTGATTTTATTTGGTTGAAATGAGTTGAAAGGTGATGAATTATAGTATGATAATCTATTTTAATCTGTCTCCATTTACTCAGCTTTAGATATTTTAGATGGTATTTGTTTACTCAATGGGATTATATAATCTCACCACCCTCCTTTCCACCCATTTCAGGCTCAGGATAGTCGGTAGATAGCTCACTTTGTTGAGGGCTACAGTTGGACTTGCATCCTAAAAAACTGTAGGTTTATCGCTTTTGATACTTTTGGTTGTTCGTGGGCCCACATGTCACTGTAAATTAAAATTTATACTTTGGTTATTTGTATTATAGTATGTATAAATTTATTTAGCTTTTACGCTACAAAAATTATTTACTAGGAACTCTATAAATATTGTTTTATAAGAAAATAAAATATTTTATTGAATATTTTTATTATATTCAAATAGTTATAGTTTCACTTTAAATAAATGTTTTAGACATCTAAACTTATTTTTGATTATGAAATATGTGTTTTTCACTCGCACATTACATTTTTAGCTGGTTTTGAGACTTTCGAGGAAAAATGACCAAAATGCCCCTGTGAGTGAAAAATTATTTTTCTATTGTTTTGATTTGGAAATAGTTTATAATCTCTCAAAACATGATACTAAACAACTGTTGCTCCCAAAGGAGATGCGAAAACTGATATTAAAGCCTTGCAAGGTTTCGGTTGGTATTTTGGGTAATGAATGTCTATCGAAACATCACGGCGGTTGCCACGGGCTCGAAGAGAGTACCGGGTCGTGACAAATTATCACAGGGAAGAAGAAAAAATACTCTTCCAAAAGTAATGCCAGTCTTATTACAAGTCCTCAAATTAGAATTTTGCATTACTTTGTTACTGCTAACATTCATGGTAGGACTGAAAGTTTTAGTTACATTAGCCTCCAGGATCTATGGCTAATGGAGCATGCATTTAGTGGTGTTTCACTTAACTTGGGTAGATTTATGATTGAGAGAATGAGAGGAGCATGTAGACTGGAGAAAATAAATTTACCTTATAGAAATATCATCACATCTTTGGTGTAGAAGAAAGGTATTTGGAGCTCTAGGTATGAAGCAGAAAAAGTAAAAAGTAGAGACCAAGCCATTTACCTTAGAAGTCTGCCTAAAATAGGGTATAAGCTAGGTGGAGAAACCTTTGTTAAAACCCCCAAGGTTGCTCCCTTAAAAGAAACTTCTCTACTTGCACATCCTGAGGCATCCTCATCTCAGTTCTCTAATGAAATGCTTTTTAACCTGTTCATGAGGATTGATGGAAAGCTGACTGACCAAGGAGTAAGATGCTGAAAATTGAAGAGAAATTGGCAGAGCTTGAAAATGTGCTGAAGGAAAAAGGAAAAATGCCTTATGAACCTGCAGCTGCAGATACCTCTGCAACTCCAAGTCTTGCAGAAGGACAAGGTGTTGAAGGTTTTGCTTTCCAAGTCGAGGGTCATGAACCTGAAGTAGATCAACCCAGGAAAACCCCCTCACTTGAACCACAAAAGGAAGTTGAATTAGAACAAGGAATTGAAGTGCTTGGCTCACTGGATAAAAATCCTCCATCTCCTCCAGAACCTCAAAAAGAGCAACCTTCTCCTCTAAATTCTAAGGAAGTATCAATTATGGATGTCTTCCATCAGATGGTTAGGGAAGAACAGATAGAAAAGGAAGCAGCTAAAGCACAAGCACAGAAATCTGCATTCACTGAACCAGCTCCCACAACAGAAGAAAAATCAGTTAAAGGAAAAGAAACTGCTACAACTCCACAGGCCAAATCAAAACCACCTGGCAAAGGAGAGAAACCAATGGCCACCAAGACCAAGTTCCTCAAAAGAAGAAAATCCTCCAGAATCACTGAAAAGGCTAAGCCATCAGCCATCTCTTCTCTATAAAACCCCTTGGAAATTTCTAAAAAATCATCACTTGAACTCTCACCATAAAAATCACCACCAGAACCCTCACCTGAACCCCTAAATGTTTTCTATGGCACTGATGAGTCTACCCTTTCACCCTCTTCAGAAGATGATTAAGCATCCTTAGGATTTGATGATGACAAAAAGGGGGAGAATATGGTAGAAAATTTAGGGGAGATCTAGGGGTAATTTAGGAATATTGATGACTATTTTTATTTTCTTGTTGTTTTTGCTTTGACAGTTGAATAATTAAATTTGACTTTGATGATAGGAACAATTATTTTTCTGCTGATAAACATTGCTATTTATGTTTTTGGATGTCAACAAGTTGGATGTTGAATATTTAAATCTGTTATTGAAGTTTCTGCCATTAAGTTTCTACTGCTGCTTTGGTGCTGATATTGGGTTGTCATGCTGATGATTGATCTTTAATATGATAATGTGAATGGATTGTGTTTGTAAATGAATACGGATGTTATTTATACTATATTTGTTGGATGATAAATGGCATAGATAAAATCTGGTAACAATATGCTGTTGACAGCCATTGCTGATATATTGATGATAATCTGTCAACAGTCACCTACTGTCAAGTACTTTATACATCTGCATATATATATATATATATATATATATATATATATATATATTCAAAATGTATAAGATCATTGTCTATATGACATGATTAAAAATTTGCTAAAATAAATAGTAGAATAAGAGCACACTAAGAAGGAGCACATACAAAGGGAGAGAACACACTTAGAGGGAGGAAAACTTCCATTTTCTGCAGAATAAAAAGGAACCAATAGACACCATGCTTTTAATCAAGGAATGTTTTGTCATCATCAAAAAAAGGGGAGATTGTTGGCTCCATTAGTTTTTGATGATAACAAAACATTCCCATTCATTTGTGTCTAATATTTCTACTTGAGTGTGCAAGACAAGAATTGTATGCCAATGATAAATAAATTATTCTATAGGACATATCAAAAAGGCATATGAATAAGAAGCCACAACTAATCAACAAAACAGAAGCTCCTTAGTTGAACAATGAAGGGTTAGTCAGCTAAAACTCAAATCATAAGTTGGTGGGCTCAAGAGTATTGAGAAACAAAAAAGACTTAGTCGACCAAGAAGCGAGTTAGTCGACTAAGAAGCTACTGCCAAAAATCTGGATTTCAAGATAGAACCGACTTAGTCGACCAAGAAGTAAGTTAGTCGACTAAGTGCTCACAGACAGAAATTGGAAACAGAAAATAGAGGCAACTTAGTTGACTAAGACATAAGTTAGTCGACTAAGAGCATTCTGCCAGAAAATTTAAATTGTACACTAGAAGACAGATTAGCGGCCATAACTGCTACCAAACTATTTCCAATGGTTAAAAAACTATCTAACCAACATCATAGCTGATTTTTCAAGTGTAAAAAGGACTTCCAACAGCTAGAAAAGTAGAATGAAGGCTTCCAAGAACAAGAAAGAGCTCAAAAACCAGAAAATACTCTCTACTCATTTACTGCACTCAACTCTTATCTTCGAAATTGTGGTCTGCACTTCACTTTGTACCACTTAGATTAACCTTGTGATCATAGGTACACTCTTTATCACTTCTCTTCTTATATTCTTAGAGTGAGCGGGTCACTCTAAGGGATTGATTTAAGCTAGGATTGCTTGATTGAGCATAGATTCTAACTTAGCCTTGAAAAGTTAGGGGTTGGGTTTTAGTTGATCCCTGTAAAAACTATTGTTGAAGGTTTTGGCTAAGCTTGGTAAAAGCCATTGTAAAAGCTTGGTGAAAGCTTGTGAATTTCACCGTTCTTAGTGGATTGATTGGAAAATCCTTGGTTGAACAATCAAGGTAGTGAATGTAGGTCTTGGACCGAACCACTCTAAATTTTGCTGTGTTGTCTACTCTATTTTTGTTCTTATTTTCATTCCTTCTTTTCACTTGCATTTGTTTCCACTTAGAGCCAATTTTTGAAAGAGTCAAAGTGTGTTATTCACCCTCTCTAGCACATTTACTTGGGACCAACAAGAAATAATTGAGTAAGATTGGAATGATTGTTGCTGCCGTATATGTGGTTAATGCTATGAAAATATAAAATGGACTATGTTGAATGTTGCTTGGAGAGGTTGAAATGGGCACTTGATGTTATAAATAAGTTGCTGGTACATGTAATATAGAGAATTATGCATGTAAAGGATATGAATTCCTTTAGTAAAATATGTCAATATGCATATGAGTATGCAAAGGATAATTGAGAAAGAATGGTGATTTTAGCATGATTTGGGTTATTAAAATGACGATGGAATGAGATACAAAAACATGAAGCTAAGTGTGGGTACCAAGTGTGGCATAGAATAAATTGTAAAGTTCTAAGTTAATTGCTGCCAAGAAATTGACAAGTAAAGGATAGTTACCGTTCATGTAAATAAAGAAGGATAACAGTTAAACGACAAGTGATATTGATCGATTAAGAACGCAAGGAATTTAAATTGGCGAAGTAATATCCCGCCAAGAGAGGTGAGTAGGGGGGTCAATTTTAAAAGATTCTTACTATATCAAAGTATATATATATATATATATATATATATTATAATCCAATGCCTTTGTGGAAAGCATGAGTTGCTAGAAAATGACGAGTGATTTGAATGCATGATTTGCAATAATTTATACACTGCTTTTGTGGAAAGCATGAGCTGATAGAAATGATAGGCAATTGTGGATGCAAATTGATTTGGAAGTTGTTTGTGTATACTATGTATATATACATATATGTAAAGTGTTTTAGAAACCGGGAAACAAGCCCTTTCGTAATGTTTTGCATGAAAACTGTGCCTTCAATCTTTGTGAAGTGTGCATAGATGATTGCATTTGATAAATGGTTTAAACTTGATTTCTTGTGACTGATTTTAGTCTGAACTTTATGTAAAGTTTACACCATTCATTTTAATGTGAAAAGCAATTTTACAAGGATACCGAACCTTGTTTTCAAATGATTTAAGGAAACACTTTTGGAAACCTTGATTTGGTTTTGAAAATAATTTTGACAAACCGAGAGCATTGAGAGTAGGCCGAATGTCACATCAGAATAGTGTGACCCTTGCGCACAAGTGAGCTCTAACTAAAGAACCTTGGGGTCACTGACGAGCTATTAGAAGTGGCTAGGCCACAGTCTATGATTATACGTGGCAAGGCCATGTGTTGTTATAGCGGCAAGGCCACGAATTGATATACGTGGTTGCGACCACCTGATTTCTCCGATGTCAACCAACATCGTCGAGACTACCATGGCTATGGGAATCCGGTGGAGGGGATCCTCCCAGATTGTTATTACGTGGAAGAGGGTCCATGGGTTGATTATCTATGATTACCTACTTGAAAGCCTTAAGAGTTTTAGACTCATACTCTTTTGCATGGTGGAGAGATATTGTTTTTCCACAACTCACCTATTTTAATTGAAAGCTTTTAGTGCTTTACATGTTGATCATGAATTGATATATGTGGATGTACACAATTATTTTTACATGCCACATACTTTGGAAGTGTGCGTGTTTTATACGACTATTTGTACTTTTGAAGGAAATAGATGATTTCAATAATTGAAATTTTATTTAAGTACGCTTTGATTTCGGCATTGTTTGCCAAGGAAAGTGTTGCACTATGATTTTTATGGCATTATTTTTACGAGGCACAAATACCTTACTTGTTATTTGGTTTTTTATAAGGTTATCATTTTATACTTTGGTTTTATCCTTCAAATTATCTGCTCTAAGCTTGTTTCCCATCTACACCCTGCTCACAGAGTCGATGATCACTGAGTCTGTGAGACTCACCCCCTTATCTCCTCTTTTGCAGATAGTGATCAACCTAGTGTGCATTCATCAACACTTATTGTCCACCACAGATAAGTAAAGGCATCTCATAGCACTTTATTCTGAATCGCTCCACTGCTAGAGATCGAGTCATCATAGTGCATTTTGTTATGAAAATAGACATTAGTCTTAATGTAAATGTATCATTGGAGACTATAAACTACAATGTATTTTTACAAATATGAGGAATAAAGGCTAAGTCGATTTATTACGACTTTTTGTTCAAATCATATTACAAAGAGTTATATGGTTCATAAAGATTACATAGATCGGTGGAATCAATATAACGCATTAACAAGAATTTTGAATAAGGCTTGTTCGAGACTTGGTGGGTTCTCCTGTAAGACTCAGACACCAGTAGCGATCGAGGAATGGGTTATACAGAAAGTATGAAAATCTTAAAGAATTCACAACCATAGCTGACCTTATAACTTCCATAGTTAACTCTACAATAGAAAGCATGAGATTTTTTAGGAAAACATAGCCATAGTCAAATATAGAATTTAAGCAGTTGACTATAGTGCCTTTTTGACAGATTACTATACAAAATGTTTAAAATGAGCCCTAGCCTTTATTTTACACTTTCTCAGCCTCTAACTCATCCTCAACAACCACCAAACCTTCTTTAACTTTTTAAAACCCTATTGGACAAAGATTCAACCTTTCAAACTCAAATCCAAGGTAAGATTTGGCATTCTTTGGTTCTAATTACAATATTTAAACCTAACTTAAGAGTTTTGGAAATTTCATCTCATTTAATCCAAATTTGAGCTAGGATTTTGGGGTTTTTTGTTCTTCAACAAGGTTGTAGAGGTAAGAATGATTAAGGTTTCATCATATATGGTTTGGATTTAAAGTGTTGTGGGTTATTGGCTTGAAACAAAGAATATGGATTTAATTAGTTAGTTTCGAATAAATGGATTTGCTACAAAAATAGGAAATCTATATTAGAAATTGTTATGATAGGTTGTGTTAAGCTCGAGTACCATAGAATAAGCAAGGTTTGATGAAGCAAGGCTTAAAAACAGAATTTTGTCAAAGTGAATGGATAAACCTTTTAAGTATTTTAATATTGTAAAGCTAAGCATGGTTTATTGAGTTGTTTGACTTGCATCATTTAAATATCATATTTACAATATTAAATCAAATGATTTTATCCAATTTTTTTGAAAAAGTTTTAGAATCCATTTATCTATGTAAATATCATTACTATGTATTTGTTTCCAATAGGGGGGACTAGCCCTTTCAAATGTTTTACTTCAAAAACTCCAATTTCATTATGAATTGAGAATGAAAAATGTATATGGACTTATGGATGACAAATGGATACGAGTTCCCCCCTTTATATTTAATGATGAGCATGATGATTGAGTATTTTTGTAAGAATACGATTCATGGTAAATTATTACCTAAATTGTTGTTATGGGAAAGTATAGATGAAAGCTTTAGTGGAGGTAAACGTTCCCACCCTTAAGCTTATGATATATTTTATAAGGAATATTAGAATTTGTGAATCATGGTTCTTTGGGATAATATGTAATGTAGTTTCCACATATCCTATAAAAGATTTAAATGTGTAGCATGAGTCTACTCTGATTATGTATTAATGATAGATTGAGATATGATATAATACTTTGTATGTGATTGTTTCCTAGAGCTTTCACACGATGTGAGGTAACATTCCACACATGGTGAATTGCGTCTACTATGATAATGATAGCATTCTACATGGTGCAAGCTAACATTCCACACATGGTGACTTATGCCTAGTATGATGGTGATAGTGTTCCACACGTTGTGAGGTAACATTCCACATATGGTGCCAACGCACAATGATTTGAGTAGAGCGGTCCCCACACATGGTGAGGCAAAACTTCCACTACATGGTGACAATGCTCCACATGAGTGACGCCGATGTGCCACTCACAAACCTAGACATGGGCCAAGACTAGAGTAGGCATCTTGCATTCATGATCATTGCATATTACTCTTGTTATTATGATGTTTCTTGTGAATGTTTCTTATGCTCAAAATGTTTGATTAAGTTGTAGATTATCATATAAGCTATAAGATTGCTAAGATAGATTAGTAGATGGAACAAGTCCCAGTGCATTGTGTAACGACCACTTCCTTGATCGCTATAGGCGTCCGAGTCTTGTGGGAGAACCCGCCAAGTTTGAACAAGCCTTATTTGTAACTCTTGTTAATACATTATATTCATTCTAGCGATCTATGTGATTGCTTTGAATCGTGTAACTCTTTGTAATATGATTTGATAAAAAGTCGTAATAAATAGACTTAACCTCTATTGCATATAGTTGAGAAAGAATAATGCATTGAAGTTTATATTCTCCAACTGTACATTTACATTGAGACTAGTGTCTATTTACATAAACAAAATACACTACGAATGACTCAACCTCTAGTAGCAGAGTGACTCAGAATAAAGTGCTATGAGATGCCTTTACCTATCTGCAGTAGACAATAAGTGCTGATGAATGCACGCTAGGTTGATCACTATCTAGAAAAAGGGAGATAAAGGGGGTGAGTCTCACAGACTCAGTGATCATCGGTTCTGTGAGTAGGGCCTAGATAAGAAACAAGCTTAGAGTAGATAATTTATGTTGGTCTCGATAATATGTGCTAGAAGGGGGGTGAATAGCATAATTTGGCTCTTAACAATATTGGAAACTAATTTCCAGAACTTAAGAAAATAAAAATAGAGTATAAGATGCACAACAATTTAGAGTGGTTCGATCCAAGACCTACATCCACTACCTTGATTATCCAACCAAGGATTTTCCTACAAATCCACTAAGAACTGGTGAAATTCACAAGCTTTCACATAGCTTTACAATAGCTTTTCAAGGCTCAGCCAAAACCTTTTACACTAGTTTTTTATGGGCCCAACTAAAACCCAAAATGGTTTTCCAAGGCTCAACCACAACCTACAACAATCAAGCTATCCCAAGCTTGAACAACCCCTTAGAGTGACTTCCTCACTCTAAGAATACAAGAAGAGTAGTAAAAGAAAGTACCTATGATCACTGGTTGATCTGATTGGTACAAGATTGAGTGCAAACTACAAATGCAAAGAGTAGGCATTTAAGTGCAGACAAGTGTTGTTAATATTTTTTGGTTTTTCAACTCTCCATAGCTCAAATCTCATTCAAGGCTTCTAAAAATTTGTTTCTAATTGTTGGAAGACCCTTTTATACTTGGAGATGCAACTCTAATGGCAGTTTGGTAGTTTTATGTCTGTTGGAAACAGTTGAGGATGAGTTCTAGTCGTTAATCTGTCTTGTAGTGCTCTAGTTCAATTTACATATAGAGAGCTCTTAGTTGATTAACTTAGTTGACTAAGTTGGTTCTATTTCAGGTTGCAGATTTTGGCAAAGAGCAATTAGTCGACTGACTTGGTCGACTAAGTTGATTCTGTTTCTCAAACTCTTCAGCCTGCCATTCCTCTAATTTAAAACTTGGTCAACCAACATTCTTCCTTGTTTCACCAATAGGCTTCCTCCTTGTTAGATAGTTACATCTTGTTATTTTTATTCCTCTTTTTCTTTTGATATACTCCTTGAGAAGTTAAATGATTAATTTCATATATTAATTTTCCTGCACACTCAAGTAAAGATATTAGACACAAATGAATGGGAATGTTTTATTATCATCAAAAACTAATGGAGCCAACAATCTCCCCCTTTCTGATGATGTCAAAACATTCCTTGATTGACAGCATAGTGTCCTTTTAGTCTTTTTAGTTTTCTGCAGAAAATGAGGATTGCTCCCCCAAGTATATGCTCCCCCTTAGTGTGTGCATATTTTGCTTACTTTATTCTAGCAGATTGTATTCTTGTCATATAGAGAGAATGACATTATACACTTAGACTATATATGTGTATATACATGTGCAGAAATCTGGAATGATTTACAGCAATGAATGTTAACAAATTTTTCATAAAGAATTCAGCAGAGTTTTGTCAACAACATACAGTCATCAGATTTTATCTATTCCCTTCATAATTCAATTGACATTCAATACACAGCATCTATATCTATTTATAAACAGAAGTTATTCTCAATGCTATATTGAAAATCATTTATCAGCTTGTAAATCAATGTCAGCTTAGCGTCAGCAGATTTTGTTTATGACAATAAAAATACCAAGATAACAAGATATCAATAGACTTCAATTTGTAGCAGTTAAACAACATAGACATTTCAGCATTCACTTTTCACACACAGCTATATAAACAACAGAATTAAACTTAAGTGTTCAAGTGCCAGCATGGCACAAATAGCAGTTAATAAAAAAGTATTTTGAAATTGCCCTTGGACAAATTTACTTCTTATCTCCTATTTTTCTAAGTTCTTGCTCTTGATTCTGCTTTCTTTTCTTTCCTAGGTCCTTGGTTCCTCCATCCTAACATTTTTTTTGTTAAAATTTATTCTCTATGTCACGACCCGATACTCCCTTCGAGCCCGTGATAACTGCCGCGATATCCTGATAGACATTCATCGCCCGAAATGCCGACCGAAACCTCGCAAGGCTTTTATATCAGTTTTTCTCACCTCCCCTATGAGCGATAGTTGTTAAATATCATGTTTTGAGAGATTATAAACTATTTCCAAATCAAAACAATAGAAAAATAATTTTTGTCTCACAAGGGCATTTTGGTCATTTTTCCTCAAAAATCTCGAAACCAGCTAAAATATAATATGCGAGTGGAAAACATATATTTCATAATCAAAAATAAGTTTAGATATATAAAACATTCATTTAAAGTGAAATTATAACTATTTGAATATAATAAAAATATTCAATGAAATATTCTATTTTCTTATAAAACAATATTTATAGAGTTATCGGTAAATAATTTTTGTAGCGTAAAAGCTAAATAAATTCATACATTCTGTAATACAGATAACCAAAGTATAAAATTTAATTTGTAGTGACACGTGGGCCCACGAACAGCCAAAAGTATCAAAAGCGGTAAACCTACAGTTTTTGAGGATGCAAGTCCAATAGTAGCCCTTAACAAAGTAAGCTATCTACCGACTATCCTGAGCTTGAAACGGGTGGAAAGGAGGGTGGTGAGATTATATAATCCCAGTGAGTAAACAAATACCATCTAAAATATCTAAAGCTGAGTAAATTGAGATAGATTAAAATAGATCATCATACTGTAATTTATCACCTTTCAACTTATTTCAACCAAAGAAAATCAATTCATATAAATCGAGTAATCAACATGGCTTATGAATTTCTTAAAACTTTGGCTCGTGCCAAAATCATTCTCATACCCAGTTATCAAGGATACCCTGACTGAGGGCTATCCCAACCGAGTCCGCCAAGGCTATTAAAAAGTTATGTACCCATAAATCATGTTTTTCTTTTAAAAACATAGCAGTTCCTTGGCAATGGCTGAGTTCACCCTCACGTGGTGGTTTAGCGTGAAGTGAACTCTAAAGTGTTAACCTCAAGAGTTATTCATCCGCGCCTCTCATACTGAGGTATGAATATAATATGGTTACCGTGCCCTCTCTAATAGGTTGATCCACGAAACCCGTCCACTGCAACGACTAATCAATAACCCACAAATTTAATAAAATTTAACAGCATGACATGGCAATTTTATCATTATCCAGCCTATCAAGGCAAACAACAATTTATACATTTTCAACACAAATACCAATTCAGCCATTCATGCCAATACTGCCATAAGCTAATCAATTAGAACCCTAAATTCACAATACATCAAATGGTCTCCAATTACTCTATTTTCAAAGCCATCATTCAATTTCAAGACAATTTATAAAATCATTTCATTTAAACACATTTTGTTTATAAAACATAAAGATTTACCATTTAAACTCATTTTTCTATCAAATCACAAAATCGGATAAAAACCACTTTAGATAATTAAGACGATAGCAAGGTTACTCACTATTTAGGGAGTCGAATTTCGAGTACTCCGATTCTTGATCCCTGGGTACTATCTCTTTACTTTTGCCAGAATGCTCACCACCTAGACATAATTCACAATAAGCCATTTACTGCATTTGTACTAAATTGTTATAAAACCAATTCAGGCTCTATACTAATGCATGAAATGGAATGCAAATTGTTCAGATTATCGTCTAAACACGATGTTCAACACAAATTCAATTGTGTACCTAAATAAAACGGTATTGGCCTAATTCGATCAATCACCTGATTAATTGGCCAATATGTCCAATTCAACTCCAAATAATTCCATTTTTCTTCCAATTCTCCAAATCATCAAACACAAATTAAATAGCTTGAAATATGGCAAAATCATCCTCACATTTTCTCTTGGAAAATTCGGCCATGGTGGGTGCATCAACACTATAATTTTTCCTACTTGATCCTCACACCATAAATCACTAATTCCTAACCAAATCACTTGAAATAAAATCAAAATCATCCTCAATATTCCACATGGAGAATTCAGCCAATGATGGGTGATGGAAGAACATGAATTTTTCTTACTTGATTTTCATGCTACACATCACCAATCAACTAAAAACACTAAAATATCTCAAAATCTAACCAAATGAATCATCAAATCTTCTCTCTCTAAATTCGGTCAGCCATGAATCGTTCATGATATCTTGTGATTCAACCATGGAAAATGCAAAAGAATGCATGGGAAAGGTAGATCACAAGTCATAATTAAGAAATTTTACCTTTGATTACTTGATTACTTGAAATCCACCAAATTTTATCTTGAATTTTCACCCTAGGGTTCTTGTTCTTTCTTTTCTTCCTTTGTTCTTGCTTTGGCCGGCCATATTAAGAGAAATGGGCTGATTTTGTGCTAATTGATAAGGAAAATAATAAATGGATGAGAATTTGACACATGTCACCATTCCATTGGTCCATGTGTCATTCTTACTCATTAAGCAATCTCTCCCCACCATATAAATTTCCTCAATTATCCATGATAATATTGGGTAAAATCCATGTGCTGGACAAGTGTTGGGTGATGTAAAATTATAATTTTGCCCCTAGGGTGGTGAAATGACTATTTTTCTCATTTGCTCAGAAAAATGCCGGAATTAAAATTCTTCACTTCTCAAGCTCAAATTATGTTCTAAATAGTCAATCTTGATCAAAAACTTCTTCCAACATTTCAATTTTAACCTCAGGTGGCAAAATGACCATTTAGCCCCTAGGTCATGAAAATTCTAATTTGACTCTAAATCGGTCCTCGAACTCCGAATTACCATTTTAAGTCATTTTGGGGTTTTAAAATTCTCAATTTCATCTGAAAATCTCTATTTGGACTAGTTCGAGGCTTAATTCAACTTAATTGTACCATTTGGTACAATACCGCCCTTTAACGATTTTCAAGGTAGCCAAGTAAGCAAACATGCATTCTTATGTAGGAATGGCATAATAAACATATTGTATAGCCAGGCTTGATAGCACTACCCCCCTTAAAATAAAATTTTGACCTCAAAATTTCATTTACTGAACTTAGAGAAAATGTGAGGGCATTGTTTTCTCATCTAATGGTCGACTTCTTATGTCCTCCCCTTTATAGGGAATTTCGATTCATTCACCTCATTTACCTCTAATTCAACTCGATTACTTCACTTATGTCTATTATTATCCTTTAAAATCATATCAACAATAACCTTTACAATTATGATCTCTTATATCGAGACACCAAGATGCTTTTGTTACTATCATTAAGTTTAAACCATAACTCCATCTCAATCATACCAATTTCGATCACATTTTATACTTATTTAGGTATACCAATCACTATCTTATTACTTCATTCCATATCAAATTTCTTGACTTTCATTCATTCATCCTATCCTCATACACTATTGTGTAGTTTACGACATCATTAACATGCCATACTCATTCCTGTATATATCCTCAGCGTTAAGGAAGATTAATGGCTTCAAATATTTCCACATACTTCATGTTTACCTTGCATTTAGGAAATTTCAATCTTCTTAATCCTATTAATCCATCTCATATGGCTTAATCGCACTATATATTACATTCATTTAACTATTTCCCCAAAATTCCTTAGGTCGCCATAAATCGACTTCTAATAAGATTCTTGATCGTTACATTATCTATATAACTCATCAAATAGATTGAGTTCAAATCTCGAACCACTAAAACCATTCTTTATTTTAGTTGGGTACATCACTAACTCCACACATACGTATACACGCACATTCAAATGTCCATATTCCTCACTATGTATACGGGTCTTTGTTTTCAAATACCTTCAGACTAATTTCTCTTTGTTCATTCCCATCCATAACCAAGATTCAATAGAATAATCTTCATAATTCATACAAATTCTCATCATGCCTGTGCATAGTTCCACATCATTTACATACTTCTATTCTCTTCTTATCATTTCCAATTATATGCTTAAGTTTCCTTGTACTATATATCATTGCATCACAATGTCATCTCCATTGAATTATAATCTATTATGCGTGTATGCTTTATAATCCCATTGATACTTTAAAAATTTATCTAAACTTGATCATTGCATCTTATGCAATACCACAATTCCTAAGAGTCATCCTTTTTCCTCGATTATCCTTCATGCCTCTACATTACCTTGTATCCTTCTTGCATTCCGATATTGATTTGTCACTTAAAACTCAGACTCATTTAAATCATGTATGCCTCAAGCATTTTCGAATTCCAATTTCCATAATATATTAGGAAAGTTTCATTATCTGACTTCATTATCAAGGTCAACTTCTATCATCCTTTGTTCCACTCTTTCATATGAATATAACATCATTCTCCCTTAGCCAATTTACAGATTGTACTTGAAATTGCAAAACTTGAAACTAAATTCTCTTCAAGTACTTTTCAATGTCAATACAAGTATCACTCTCAACTTACAGCTTCCTTTTTATAACCACATAACTTAGTGCTTGCTTTCACGAGATCCATGGCAGAACTTCTCTTGAGTATTTCCTTAGGGATATCTATCTTAAACTTATGTCTCACAACATGAAATCACTTAACTCATAACTTAGCCATTTATTTGGCATCCCCTTCGGGGCCAACTCCAAGGTATTGTTATGTTTAGATCCCCATCACTTGACTTACTCGAAACCCCGCCCCTAAGGGCGGCACGACAGGCCCTGCAAGACCTTCTCACCAAGTTTCAAACCCTAGACATTTTTGCTTCCCCCCCCCCGAAGGGAACGCCTTTAACCATTTCAGCTTTAACTCATTCATATCAATACCTTCCAAAACCTTAACACTCCAGTTAACAAAACTTAGAATCAAGTTCAATGACTTTAGGTCAACTCGTAAGTTCAACTTCACATCTGTCTCATTTTATTCATGAGTCCTAGACATGAAGTGTTCTTAGCACCGCGACATGGTGGCTGTTAGAGTTTACTCAATCAATGTTATTCATCTATATTTAAGTTTACTACACTAATCATTCTCAACCATTTGGTTTCCCTCCAAGCTTACGTCACAATTTCCATAACCATTTATATCCTCTTGTGCTTATCACATATAATAGGTAAAGTTGATATTTTCAAATTCATCTCATCTTATAACACTTGTCAACAATCAATAAATCCCACTTTAGAATATTCATTCCATATTGTATAGTAACTTCACCATATAGTATCACGGCACTATGTTCCTCAATTCTACTATCATGCATACTCCACATAAATTAATTAAAAGATTTACGTACCTTAACTAATGCTAATTCCATTTAATCATATCTTAAATACTCCAAAATTGTAAATTACAACTCCAAGTGTATGTCCATAGATTGATAATCTTTATACATTTCATGATCATGAAAACTACAACTTACGAACTAGTTTTCTATCATATGCACACTATTAGAACATTAATTTCAACATGTTTATTTCTCCTTTGGTGGTATGTTAAGATCATTCCTGGATACATTTCCATATTAACATTGATATGCCTTTACCATAGCATTTAGTGCAAATTTGATGAAGGAATTGTCTCCAAATAACTCTTAAATACATAATTATCAAATTGTATACCACTAAATGTTAAGATCTTGACTTTATTCATCAATAACCAATCACATTTATTAAGTGAATAATTTACTTAGTTATTACACCTTGCCTTTGCGAACATAAGCTCAAAGTTGTCTTAAACTTAAGATGCAGAAGTTCTCTCTCTTAGAGTATATCCAAACATCAACATTTTCTAAATTCCTTACTCTGGGGAGATCACCTTCAAGACTGATCATTCGAATCATAGGCCACACTTTGAACTGAATAAACTTTTAAATTGATCTTTCAAGTAATTCATATATCAGTCTCAATTATAGAACTTCATATGGCACTTAGACTAGATTCAACATTTCCAAGTCATTTAACCTTAAGCTGCCAATTCCACATATAGTCCTTTAATCCCTTGGCTCCCCCTACTATGCATAGCAAAGTTCAAGCTCATCCTTAGAGCAGATTTGTTTACTAACTTCTTACTTTATGACCACACATCAATTATAGTAATCATTGATACTCACTCTCGAGTTAACTCACGTGCTTATATCCATGAACTATAATAGGTCTAATCAATTCTTGAAATCTCATAATCGCTTAATTGAAATCAACACCAGTTCCCTCTAAGATGCTGTACCTATTCAACACATATTCACATATAAAATATTTCAAAATCCTAAAACCACTTTTATATGGGCATAACAAGCTCAATTAACATAGTGTTCTTATCTTTATGCACATAAGTATGGGTTTACTCTTACCTCAATGCTTAATTTATACACTCCAAGTGAATTACAACCATCACTATTCATTCTAATCAAAGTGCACCCCTTATTACCATTATCACACGTGCTCCTTTATATTAACCCCAATACAATCCATAGTCCCCAAATCTTTTTCCAATTGACAACCATGAGTTCAATTATAACTCCACCAAATGAATAAATTATTATGGCCTATTAGTCCAACTCCAAATTTCTCCATCCTTAATCGGAGGGATATATCATTTCATTAATCTTTCATTAGGAGAATTTGTTTTAAGATCTTTCTAAACTGGCTCGTGTCACGAATGGCATCTTAAACCCGAACAACGGACTTACTTATGACCTTTGCATGACATTAACAAGGAAGTGGATTACTAGGAACAGGAGTTCATATAGCTCCCTGTCTATGACTTATGCTCCCATACGATCTATAAGAAAAAACAGAACTAGTCTAAACAACTCCAAATTCTATATGTAGATGCACGTATTCTATTCTATCAAACCTAACTTAACTTAACTTAACTTGGGCCACACTAACACTGTAGTTTTTAAAACAACTTTAAACCCAAAAGCTCTAATCTTTAAAACCAAAAGCTTTGATACCACTCTAATTTTCAAGACCCGGTATTCCTCTAAAGCCTGTGATAATCGTCGCGATGTCCCGATAGACATTTATCACCCGGAATGCCGATCGAAAGCTCGCAAGGCTTTTATATCAGTTTTTCTCACCTCCCCTGTGAGCGACAGTTGTTAAATATCATGTTTTGAGAGATTATAAACTATTTCCAAATCAAAACAATAGAAAAATAATTTGTCTCGCAGAGGCATTTTGGTAATTTTTCTTTAGAAATCTCAAAACTAGCTAAAAATGTAGTATGCAAGTGGAAAACATATATTTTATAATCAAAAATAAGTTTAGATATATAAAACATTCATTTAAAGTGAAATTATAACTATTTGAATATAATAAAAATATTCAATAAAGTATTCTATTTTCTTATAAAATAATATTTATAGAGTTACCGGTAAATAATTTTTGTAGCGTAAAAGCTAAATAAATTCATACATACTGTAATACAGATAACCAAAGTATAAAATTTAATTTACAATGACACGTGAGCCCACGAATGACCAAAAGTATCAAAAGCGGTAAACCTATAGTTTTTGAGGATGCAAGTCCAACTGTAGCCCTTAACAAAGTGAGCTATCTACTGACTATCCTGAGCCTGAAATGGGTGGAAAGGAGGGTGGTGAGATTATATAATCCCAGTGAGTAAACAAATACCATCTAAAATATCTAAAACTGAGCAAATGCAGACAGATTAAAATAGATCATCATACTGTAATTTATCACCTTTCAACTCATTTCAACCAAATAAAATCAATTCATATAAATCAAGTAATCAACATGGCTTATGAATTTCTTAAAACTTTGGCTCGTGCCAAAATCATTCTCATACTCAGTTATCAAGGATACCTTGGCCGAGGGCTATCCCAACCGAGTCCGCCAAAGCTATTAAAAAGTTATGTACGCATAAATCATGTTTTTATTTTAAAAACATAGTCGTTCCTTGGCGTTGGTTGAGTTCACCCTCACGTGGTGGTTTGGCGTGAAGTGAACTCTAAAGTGTTAACCTCAGGAGTTATCCATCTGCACCTCTCATACTGAGGTATGAATATAATATGGTTACCGTGCCCCCTCTAATTGGCTAGTCCACGAAACCCATCCACTGCAGCGACTAATCAATAACCCACCAATTCAATAAAATTTAACAGCATAACGTGGCAATTTTATCATTATCCAGCCTATCAAGGCAAACAACAGTTTATACATTTTCAACACAAATACCAATTCAGCCATTCATGCCAATATTGCCATAAGCCAATGAATTAAAACCATAAATTCACAATACATCAAATGGTCTCCAATTACTCTATTTTCAAAGCCATCATTCAATTTCAAGACAATTTATAAAATCATTTCATTTAAACACATTTTGTTTATAAAACATAAAGATTTACCATTTAAACTCATTTTTCTATCAAATCACAAAATCGAATAAAAGCCACTTTAGATAATTAAGACGATAGTAAGGTTACTCACTATTTCGGGAGTTGAATTTCGAGTACTCCGATTCTTGATCCTCGGGTACTATCTCTTTACTTTTGCCAGAATGCTCACCACCTAGACATAATGTGTCAAGCCCAGCCCTAAATTATCTATCCTGTTACAGATGAGACTGATAGAGTGATTGTATATTTGAACAACCCCGGAAGAATATTTAAAAGTCGGTATTGTGCTTAGAGGTATAAGTAAGCCGATTAAGCCTCAAACTAATTAAAATAGGGATTTTAAGGTGAAATTAAGAGTTTCACAGTCCAGGGATGACTCAAAAGATAATTCGGAGTTCGAGGATCAATTTGGAGTCAAACCGAAATTTACACTATCTAGGGACAAAATGGTTATTTGCCACTTGGGGACAAAATGAAAATTTCAGAAAAGATTTTTTGGCCCCATTTGACTTATTGGAGTATGATTTGAGTATTGGAGTATGATTTGAGGTTTAGAAGTGAAAAATTTTAATTTTTGGTATAATTTGAAGTATAGGGGCGAAATGATAATTTTGCCACCCCAGGAGCAAATCGATAAATTTTCACCCGCGACACTTGTCAAGACCAAGGGATTTTATTCATCATGGAAATGGATAAACATGAGAAATGTGTGGTGGAGAATTTAAGAATTAAAAGTCAAATATTTAAAATTTGAACCAATAAGGAAATGCCATGTGTCATGCTTTTATTATTTTATTATTTCTTTATAAAAAGGAAAAAAATCAGCCCATTTCTCCCGTAGTGATCACCCAAATTAGAAGAGAAGAGAAACCAAGGAAGAACAAACCCTAGGTGGGAAAAATCAAAGAGAAAGTGTTGGAATTCAAGGATTTGATCAAGCAAAGGTAAAATTTCTTTGATTTTGCTAGTGATTTACCTTACCCATGCATTTTCCCTTAATTTCCATGGTTAAATTACATGTTTTCATGATGAATTCATGGCTGGTCAAAATGGGTAAAGAGAGAGAAAGATGTTGGATTGAATTGATTTTAAGATATGTTAGTGTTTTTAGTTAGTTTAGCATATTTAGAAGCAAAACAACAAGAAAAGAATCCATTTTCCCCATGAATCTTCATTGGCCGAATCTTCCTTGATGTGTGTGGGTGATGGATTGTTATTATTTCAAGAGAAATAGCTTATAAAATGATGAATCATGGTGAGAAAATTAAGTAGGAAAAATCACGATGTTAGTGCACTGTAATGGCCGAATTTTTCCATGAAGAAATGGGAAGGTTTTGATGCTGAAATTGGTGTTATGTGAATAATGTTTAGTGAATTGAGGTACCAGAAATGAAATGGAGCAATTTGGAGCCAAATCGGACACAATTGTCATTTAATCGGGTAATAGGCTGAATTAGGTCAGCACCTCATTTAAGCGGTAGTCGGATAAGTTGCATATCATATCATGCATATACAACGAGCCTGGATTGATTTTATAATGGTTAAGCATTGATGTGGTGAATTATGTATTGTACATTATGGATAGGTGGTGAGTAAATTACACTGGTAAAAGTACAGAGATTGTGCTTGGAGACTGGGATTAGGACTACATCGACTCCTAGAATTGTGAGTAAACTTATTATTGTCTTAATTATCTAGAGTAGTTTTATACAATTGTGTGATTTTATAGAAAATGGGTTTAAATGGTAAATTACTACGTTTTAGGAGAAATTGTGATTTTATAAAATAATTTTATAAATTTTTTGAAAAATTGAATACTGGTTTTGAAAATAGAGTAATTGGAGACTGCCTACTTGTGTTATAAATTGTATTTTAAATTATATGGCTTATAGCAATATGTGAGCATGAATGCCAAAGTTGGTATTTGTATCAAAATTATATATACTATGTATTCAGCCTTGAGAGGCTAGATTGCGATAAATTACCATGTCATGCAGATAAGGATTTTATAAATCAGGTGGTAGATTAAATAATCCATAGTCACTACAGTGGTGGGGGTTTCGTGGACTGCCTATGTGAGGGGCACGGTAACTCAGTTATATATTTACCTCCGGGGGGAGATGTTGGATGAAGTATCTCCTGAGGTAAAGATTTGAGTGCACTTCACGTGGACCACCGCATGAGAGTGAGACTCAGCCAACGCCAAGGAACGGCTGTGTGTCAGATGCGAAAACATGCTTATGGGTATGGGACATTTAACAACCTTGGCGGTCTTAGTGGGATACCTTGACAAAGGTACCCGCGAGAATGATTTTCGCAGGAGCCAAGTTTTGTGAGATATATAAGCCATGTTGATTAATTGAGTAAACTGAATATTCCTGTTATGAAACATATATTGGAAAAGAATATTTTAATTCGTCTCCATTTACTCGCTTTTAGATAGTTTAGATGGTGTCTATTTACTCACTAGGATTTTATAATCTCACCACCCTCATTTCCTCACATTTCAGGCTCGAGGAATTCCATAGTTAGCTGACTTTGACAAGGACCTTCATTTGGACTTGAATCGGCAAAAGCTGTAGGTTTTCAGCTTCCGATGCATTTTGATAATGTGGGCCCATGTGTCACTGTAAAAGTAATTTTATGCTTTGGTTATTTACTTTATAGTATGTATGAATATAATTAACTTTTACGCCATAAGAATTATTTACCGATAGCTTTATAAAAGTTATTTTACAAGAAAATAGTTTATTTTATTGAATATTTTTATTATATTCAAATGGTCAATTTTTACTTCAAATGAACATTTTAGATACTTAATTTGTTTTTAAATCACTAAATATATATTTTCTGCTTACCTAATACATTTTTAGCAACTTTTAAGATTTTTGATAAAAAATGACAAAAATGCCCCTGTGAGCTAGAAAACAATATGTTATGTTTTGATTTGGAAATGACTCGTAATCCTTCGAATTACGATATTTGATAACTATTGCTCATCGGGAAAGTCGAAAGCTGATACGAGAGCCTTGCGAGGTTTCGATCGACATTTGGGGTGAAAAATGTCTGTCGAGGCTTCGCGACGGTTGTCACGGGCTCGATGGGAGTTCCGGGTCGTGACATAATGCACAATAAGCCATTTACTACATTTGTGCTAAATTGTTATAAAACCAATTCAGGCTCTATACTAATGCATGAAATGGAATGCAAATTGTTCAGATTATCGTCTAAACACGTTGTTCTACACAAATTCAATTGTGTACCTAAATAAAACGGTATTGGCCTAATTCGATCTATCACCCGATTAATTGGCCAATACATCCAATTCAACTCTAAATAATTCCATTTTTCTTCCAATTCTCTAAATCATCAAACACAAATTAAATAGCTTGAAATATGGCAAAATCATCCTCATATTTTCTCTTGGAAAATTCGGCCATGGTGGGTGCATCAACATTGTAATTTTTCCTACTTGATTCTCACACCATAAATCACTAATTCCTAACCAAATCACTTGAAATAAAATCAAAATCATCCTCAATATTCCACATGGAGAATTCGACCAATGATGGGTGATGGAAGAACATGAATTTTTCTTGCTTGATTTTCATGCTACACATCATCAATCAACTAAAAACACTAAAATATCTCAAAATCTAACCAAATAAATCATCAAACCTTCTCTCTCTAAATTCGGTCAGCCATGAATCCTTCATGATATCTTGTGATTCAACCATGGAAAATGCAAAAGAATGCATGGGAAAGGTAGATCACAAGTCAAAATCAAGAAATTTTACCTTTGATTGCTTGATTACTTGAAATCCACCAAATTTTCTCTTGAATTTTTACCCTAGGGTTCTTGTTCTTTCTTTTCTTCCTTTGTTCTTACTTTGGCCGGCCATATGAAGAGAAGTGGCCTGATTTTGTGCTAATTTATAAGGAAAATAATAAATGTATGAGAATTTGACACATGTCACCATTCCATTGGTCCATGTGTCATTCTTACTCATTAAGCAATCTCTCTCCACCATATAAATTTTCTAAATTATCCATGATAATATTGGGTAAAATCCATGTGCTGGACAAATGTTGGGTGATGTAAAATTACAATTTTTCCCTTGGGGTGGCAAAATGACTATTTTGCCCCTATGCTTGAAAAAATGCCGGAATTAAAATTCTTTAATTCTCAAACTCAAATTATGTTCTAAATAGTCAATCTTGATCAAAAACTTCTTCCAACATTCAAATTTTAACCTCGGGTGGAAAAATGATCATTTTGCCCCTAGATCATGAAAATTCCAATTTGACTCCAAATCGGTCCTCGAAATCTGAATCACCATTTTAAGTCATTTTGGGGTTTTAAAATTCTCAATTTCATCTTAAAATCTCAATTTGGACTAGTTCGAGGCTTAATTCAACTTAATTGTACCATTTGGTACAATACCGTCCTTTAATGATTTTCAAGGTACTCAAGTAAGCAAACATGCATTCTTATGTAGGAATGGCATAATAAACATATTGTAGAGTCGGGCTTGACACTCTAGTTCCTGCACCCATTCTACTCCCTTTTTTTGTCAACAATAAAGGAAGGGGCTTATATTCATCTGATATGTCAGAGGGTGAGGATTCAGTGTCATAGAAATGGTTTAGAAGAAAAGGTGAGGGCTCTCGGAGAGCTGATGACTGTCTAGGGGAAGGTTCTGGTGAGGACTTGTCTGAGACAGGGATTGGACTCTGAGGAAAAGAGGCTAAAACTGGTTTGGATTTCTCTGCCAACTTGGAAGACTTTCTTCTCTTGAGAAAAGCTTCTTGGTGGCCATAGTCTTCTTTCCCTTGGTTGGTAGTTTTGCCTCAGTTAATAATGCTGCAGTGGCTTTTTCTTTCTCAGATTTTGTCTTTACTTTAGGAGCTGATGCAAGTTTCTTTCCTTTTCTTGCAACTCTACCATCTTTTTGAGTTTCTGTCCTGGCAGTGTCTTTTTCAGCTTGTTCCTCCTTAACCATTTGGTGGAAGACATCCATAATGGAAACTTCCTCTGAATTTGGAGGAGAGGCCTTGTGTTTCTCTATTTCTAAACCAACCACTTCAGTCCCTTGTTCTGATTCTTTTTTGCTTTAAAGTTCAAGAGAGGGTGTCTTGGCTAGCTGATCATCCCCTTAGTGAGAGTCTTCAGTCTGCAGAACAGAACTGGCAGATTTGTAGGTCGAATCTTCAGCTTGAATGCCATAACTTCCAACATGAAGAGCAGATTTTTCTACTGACTTAGTTGAACCTTCAGCACCTTACTGTGCTGGTGCAGTGCTAGATCTTGCAGAGTTGTCTACAGCCACAAGTTCAGATGGAATGTTTTCCTTCTCCTTCAGCTTGTTTTCCAACTCAGTGATTCTCTCTTCAATTTTCTATAGCTTTTCTCCTTAGTCAGTCAACTTTCCATCAATCCTCATGAGCAAGTTGAAAATTACTTCATTTGAGAATCTGGAAAAGGCTCTTTCAGGTTGAGCAAGTAGGCTATGTTCTTTTCTTGGACCAGTCTTAGGGTTCTTAATGAACCTTTCCCCATCGAGTATATGCCCATTTTAACCAAGCTCCCATAATAAATAGTTTGATCTTTGGCTTTTACCAAGTTCATATCATACCTCTTTGCCCATATTCCTTTTTTCTGTAGAAGGGATGTAATGACATTCCCATACGGCAGATTAACCTTGTCAAGTTTGCAGACACTTCTCATTTTTTCAATCATATATCTTCCCAGATTTAGAGATACCCCATTGAAGGCATGTTCCATTAGCCAAAGGTCATGAAGGTTGATGTAGCTAAGACTTCCACTTCTACCCTGAATATTCGCTGCTATAAAATAGTGTAAAATTTTAATCTGAGGGGTAAAAATCAAACCCGAATTGCTTTTTGAGGAGTATTTTTCCTTTCTCCCGGTGATGATCTCCCATAATAAGGATGGATCATATTTTTCAGGGAGCTCATACTCACCTTCTTCACATTCTATTTTCAGCAGGTTTCCTAAATCTTCAGCAGTCACAATAAATTCTTTTCCATTCAAATATACATTTAAACCATCTTCGACATAATCATCAGAATCAACTAAGTCTTTTCCTTTCAAAGCAATCCCAGAATAGAACTCTTTGACCAGACTTGCATTATAAGGCCTATTCTTAAAGGTGCTATAACCTTTTAGTTTCAGTTCATCAAAGTACTCAGATAAACTAGTCTGGAATTCTACATTTTCATCAAAACTCTTCCAATCAATAAATTTGCCATAGGAGATTGGTGCATTCTCAATATTTTTGAACCTATATTCATGCAACTTATTCCTGAACTTCGAAGAAGAAGAACTAGTACCTTTGTGGAGTGAGGATTATGTATCTTTCTTCTTGCCAGTTTTTTGCTTCTTTTCTCTTAGTTTCTCGGATATTTCTTTCACTGAAGCAGCATGATTTTTTGTTTCTTCTTCAAACTTTTCGTTCATGTTCCTTCCTCCATGTCACGACCTAATTTTTTCAGGCATGATCGGCGTAAGGGCCCAATAAACGTAGTCTATTAAGCCCAAGCAAGCCTATCAATTTATCCTACTCATCTTTCCATCAAATATCGCTAAGTCATATTTCATACTTTTGAATTAAAATAGTGATATACATTGCCAACTCGTGCTGGAATTACTCCTTAAAAATTTACATACAATGTCTACAACATGTATACTAATAATTTACATTAAGTTTGTCTATACGAAACAAAATAACACTCGACTTCCAGCGAAGGGACTCGGATGAATGTACAGCTACTGAATGCCGAGACACCTACCAAAAGATGGACACAGGTCTACAAAGATACCTCGTCCTAGTTACCAGCTGCCTCGTGATCTGAAAACATGAATTTGAAAATGGTGAGTATAAACTCAGTGAGTGAACAAGGAAGGGAATAAGCATACCATAAGGAATCTTTAATGAAATCATGATGCATTCTTTTTCAAAACAATGCAATTTGTTTCTATTCTTATTGCAAACCCCTCATCAAGCCCTTAAATGATTAATCATTTGAAAATCATGAACCCATACATAGCGAATCATTTGAAGAATGAAAGCTTCAATATTACACAAGCAAGTCAAATACAACAACGAATCTTCACTGCAGCGGAAAGGCATTCTCGCTGCAGCGTAGCTGCAACGAGAATGAATTTTCATTGCAGCGACGTTGGAATTTAGTTATTAACCGAACGAGGGTTTCTCAACTGGTCGAGGGTTTCTTACTAAACCTCCTCATTTAAAACTTAACTTTTTTAATCCTTAATGTTGGAAGTCCATGCTCCCATATGGTAGCAAAGAAGTGAAAGATAGGGCAGCAATTGGACAAGATAAGAGACCAAAACAGAAAGTTTTTCGTTGCAGGGAGATTCAATCTCGCTGCAACAAAATTTCTACCCAGAAACAGAATGTTTCTCGTTGCAGCGAGATTCAATCTCGCTGTAGCGAAATTGCAACCCAAAAAATAGAAAGTTTCTCCTGCAGCGAGAATGCATTTCGCTGCAGTGAGAAGCTACAGTTTCATTCTCACTGCAACGAAAATGCATCCTCGCTACAGCAAGTTTTCGGTCAGTGTACCCCTCCAAATCCGAGAGTTTCTTGCTGAAGCGAAATACAGGGCATCAATGCAAAATTTACCTTTCTCCCAAAGGAAAAACCACCCTGCCAAAAGGTCCACACCAACATGAAAACACATAACAATTTCTCAAGGTTTAACATGTCAAGTTTCACATGCATTACAACCATAACCCATTATCCATCAATTTACTATAACACACATATTTACATATATATATATATATATATATATATATATATATACCCATCATCATCATCACCAGCTCATGCGCACTCCCTACTTGCACATGGCTGGGTCATCATCGGGTTATGCGCACTCCCTACTCGCACATAGGCTGTAAAGCCCGACCTTATAAAATACTATTCATGACTTACATGTGATGATAGCATGATTGCATGCTAGGAGAGTCCCGAAAAATTTACAAAAGTCGGTATTGTACCTAGAGGTACAACAAAGTTTATTTAATCCTCGAACTAGATCAAATAGGAATTTTAAGGTGAGATTAAGAGTTTCACAGTTCATGGATGACTTAAAATGGTAATTTGGAGTTTGAGGATCAATTTGGAGTCAAATCGGAATTTTCACTAACTAGGGGCAAAATGGTCATTTGCCACTTGGGGACAAAATGGGAATTTTAGAAAAGAATTTTTTGGCCCCATTTGACTTATTGGAGTATAATTTGACTTATTGAAGTATGATTTGAGGTTTAGAAGTGAAAAATTTTAATTTCGGTATAATTTGGAGTATAGGGGTAAAATGATAATTTTACCACCTCAGGGGCAAAATTGTAATTTTCCACCACTAGGATATTTTTTCCAGCACATGGTCTTCCTTTGTCTTCATCTTTGACCCTTGACTAAACATGTGGTGGAGATAAAATGTTTAAATTTTTAAAATTTTAAAAACGGGCCAATGACATGATGCCATGTGTCATGCCTTTATTAATTTATTATTTTCCTTTTTAAAAGGCACAAAATCAGCCCATCTTCCACCCCATGGCCGGCCAAACCAGCAAGAAGAGAGAGAAAACAAAAACAAAACCCTAGAGAGAGAAAATCAAAGAAAAAGTGTGAATTTTCAAGGAAATTAAGTGAAAAATGTGAGATTTTTTCTATTAAGCTTGAGTTTTCTTATTCCCAAGCATTTCTCTTTATTTTCCATGATTAAATTACATGTTTTCATGATGAATTCAATTCTGGAAAAATGGGTTAGGAGAGAGAAAGTTAGATTTATTTGATTTTAATTTATGTTAGTGTTTTTAGTTAGTTTAGCATATTTAGAAACAAAACAATAAGAAAAGAATTTATTTTCTCCCCCAACCATTAATGGCTGAATTTACCATGTAGTGAGTGAGGATGAGTTTGATTTTATTCTAGGAGAATTGGTTAAGGAATAATGAATTATGAGCCTAGAAAAATAATGGGAATTTTCGGAGCAAAAATACGAATTTTTACCCATTAGGGGTATTTTCATAATTTGCTATTGGGACTGATAATTTGCACCACACTGAGGGACATTAAGTTAATTTAGGTGCAATTGAGGTATAGAAACTGAAAAGAATTAAATTGGAGTTTAAACGGACCCGTTAGAAATTTAATCGGGTGATAAGACGAATTAGGCCAATACCAGGTTTAGATAGTTACCAGTGCATTTTTGCATTCCATATCATGCATTGGTAGTCTAAATTAGTTTAATTTTGATTTAGTACCAACTTGGTGAAACTCTCGATTTTGTACTGTGTCAAGGTGGTGAGTCCTCCGATAAAGGCAAGGAAATTGCATCCGAGGACCAGTAGACAAAGTGCTTCAAAAGTCTGCATTCTAGACATTGTGAGTAAACTTACTGTCATTTTAATTATCTAGGGTGGTTTTTAGATGCTTTCATGAATTCTATGGAAAAAGGAATTTAAAAAGATAAATTTTCATGTTTTATGAATAAATGAGTTTCAATGAAATTAAATTATAAATTGTTTTGAAATTAATAGTGATTTTGAAAAATAGAGTACACGGAGACTGTTAATTGTGGCAATTTGATTGTTTAAATTAACTGGCTTATCATAAATCGAGCATGATTGGCTAGTTGGCAATTGTATTGAAATGCGAATTGTTTGGTTACCTTGAAAAACTACGAATTACAAAATTGCCATATCATGTTATTGAGTTTTATTATATGGTGGATTATATATTAATTAATCACTACAGTAGGGGGTTTCTGTGGACCAGCCTTTTAGAGGGGCACGGTAAACCCCATTATATTCTTACCTCGAATGGAGAGGCACGTAGGGTATCTCCTGGGGTAAAGTTTAGGGTTCACTTTACGCTAAACCACCACGTGAGGGGGAACTCAGCCAACGCCAAGGAACGGCTATGTTTTGAAAACAAAAACATGATTTATGTGAAATGTGAATTTTAATAGCCTTGGCGGTCTCGGTAGGATGCATCGGCCAAGGTGTCCCCGAGAATGGATTTATGGCACAAGCCTAGATTTTTATGAGATTCATAAGCCTTTTTACGTATTTTGAACGAGATGTGTTCTAATTGTATAACCCAGTTTATGATGATTTACTTTATTGTCTCCATGTACTCAACGCTAGATGTTTATGATGATGTCTGTTTACTCATTGGGAGTTTATAATCTCACCACCCTCATTTCCACCCATTTCAGGTTCAGTATAGACTGTAGATAGCTGATCTCATCGAGGACTACAGTGGGATCTGCATTTTCCAAACCGTAGGTTCACAGTCCTCTTTACTTTTGTTTATTCGGGGGCACTCTTGTTATTGTAAATTAAATTAAATATTTTGGCTTACTGTATTTAAGTATGTATAAATTTATTTAGCTTTTACGCTATAAAAATTATTCACGTATAACTCTATAAATATTGTTTTATTAAAAAATAGAATATTTTACTTAATATTTCTTTTATTTTCTTATTATATTCAAATAACCATAATTTCATTTTAAATGAAGATTTTAGACTTTTAAACTCATTTTGAATATGAATTGTGTGTTTTGTACTTGTATATTACGTTTTAGCCAATTTCGAAATTTTTGAGAAAAATGACCAAATTACCCCTGTGAGACGAAAAATTAATATTTTATTTGTTTAAAGTTGGAAACAGCTTAAAATCTTTTAGAGCGCGATATTTGACAATGGTTGCTCACAAGGGAACAGAGAAACTGATAGTAAAGCCTTGCGGGGTTTCGGGTTGACATTCCGGGCAATAAGTGTCTACCGGGACACCGTGGCGATTGTCATGGGCTCGAGGGGAGTACCGGGTCGTGACATAGCCGAGTCAATATAATTACACAAGATTATACTCAAGCATATATGTATATCAACATAATGTAGCCACATAGAAATCCATAATAATCACATTTTATAACATAAACCTTTTCTCAAAAGCTTGTTCCCAAGGCATTCATTTTCATGAAAAATTGTATAAAATCATTCAAACACTTTGTCAAATCCATCATATTCCCAAAATCAGTTTTGAAGGTAGTCCACTCACCAATTGATTGTAGAACCTTTAGTTGACTCAAATTCCCCTAATGATCCAATTGGAATGATGGGGCTTCCTTAAAACCTAGGATCACATTAACATAAATAATAGATCAATTTACACACTATGAACTCTAAAAGCTATCTCTTAGCTAGTTTTCAATTGCCAATTTAAATGGCTATCTATGTTCACTATCTTAATCACTAAAAAGTAATGAACATACTGAACAATAAAACAGCTCATAAATCACAATTACTAGCCATTTTCTACAGCTAAAATCAAACTTGGTGCATCACTCACCCTAAGGTTCCTTTGTAGTTGGATTCTCTTCCAATAGCTTCCAAATCAATGGAGTGATTCTCTCTTTCTCTCTCTAGGACACCCAATTAGTGAGAGAAAGTATGAAAACAAGATATTTCAAGGTTTTTGAAGTGAGAAGATGAAATAGCACAAGGGTTTATGGAAGGGTGCACTAAAAGCATGAAAATTGGAGCTAGAGAGAGAAAGTTATGGAAGTTTGAAAATCAAGCTTCCATGGAGTTTGAAGAAACGTGAGAGAGGAGAAGGGAAGAAGAAGACCAGCTGCTGGAAATTCAAGAAGGTGCTGGAAATTTCTAGATATTTATAGGCCAACTTATCCATTCCCATAAAATTACCAAATTGCCCTTCCACCAATTAACTTACTCTCCTCTAATCTTTTATGCAATCTTTTTGCTCTCTTAACACTGGGACAAGATCCATAATGGTCTAAACATGCTCAGGTTCCTAAAAACTTAAAATTTTAATTAGAGGTGAAAAATGACCATTTTGCCCCTGTTATGAAAATTATTGAAACTTCTAGTTTTCTTCATGTTTTGATCAACACACATCATTCATACTGTCTTATGCCTATTTAGGCCTTAAAATATCATAAAACTTTCTTCTAGAAGTTTATTAGAGAAAATGACGAAACTACCCCTAGCCCATATTATTACATCTATACTTAGTTACAAGCCTATAGAAGTTGGGGTATCACACTCCATTGGCCTTTTCCCTTTCTTCTTTTCTGATATCTCTTTACTCTGAGATGTTCTTGCCATTTTGATTCTAGAAATTTTTAATGGTTAGTATTTGAGTCAGTTTCAGAGGCAAACAAGAAGATTTGGGTTTTTGTTTTTAGTGCAATGGGTTTCAGGGGAGAGAAGAGGAGAGGTTGTCAGTAGTTATTTCTTAGAAAAATTGCTCACCTTCCCTTAAGAGCTGCCCTACTTTCATTCTTTATAATTTCAAAATTCCTTCTAAAATTTTGGTTGTTTACCTTTGGCAGTATTTCTTTTTTCTTTTTGCACCCGGTAAACCAAATTTTTACCTCATTTTACTCCTCCTTCTCTAAACTGACTAAGTCTTATTATTTAATGCTGTCAGACCAATCTTAGTTGACTAAGATTTCCTTAGTCGACTGAATGCACTCTGTTTTTTTTTTATGTGAAAGCCAAAGGTTTTCTTATAATTCCTTCATACTAATCATCCCTAAATTTCTTCTAATCTCACAAAATCTATCTTCATTTAGAGGTTTGGTAAAGCTGCCTGCTAATTGATGTAAAGTGTTCACAAATTCTATCTTAATATCATTTTTCACTACATGGTCTCTAATAAAATGGTGTCTTATTTCAATGTGCTTTGTCCTAGAGTGTTGCACAGGATTTTTTGATATATTGATTACACTTGTGTTATCACAGTATATTGGTATGTTCTGTATAATTATTCCATTGTCTTTTAATTGTTGTTTGATCCAAAGAATTTGTGCACAGCAGCTACTTAGTGATACATACTCTGCTTCGGCTGTTGACAAAGCTATTGAGTTTTGCTTTTTGCTGGACCAAGACACACGCATGCTTCCTAAAAATTGGCATGTTCCACTAGTGTTTTTCCTATCAGTTCTACTACCAGCAAAGTCAACATCTAAATTGTCACGACCCAAATTTTGGTCCATGACCGGCGCATGGGCCCAATGGACGTAGTCCACTAAGCCCAAGCAAGCCTATTAATCTGACATGTTCATCATTCCATCATAAACTGCTAAGTCACATTTCATACTTGAATCAAAATAATATTAAACATTGCCACCTCATATTGGCATACCAAACAAGTGTATATACATTGTTTACAACATATATCTTAATAATTTACATTAGGTTTGTCTATACACAACAAAAAGAGACTCGATGTCTAGCGGAGAAACTCGACGAATGTACATCTACTGAATGCCGAGGCATCTACCAAAAAATGGATACAAGTCTAGAAGGACACCTCGTCCTAGTTACCTATTGCCTCGTGATTTGAAAACATGAAGTTGAAAATGGTGAGTATAAACCCAATGAGTGAACAAGAAAGGGAACAAGCATACCATAAGGAATGTTTAATGAAATCATGATGCATTCTTTTTCAAAACAATGCAATTTGTTTTTATTCTTGTTAAAAACCCCTCATCAAGCCCTTAAATGATTAATCATGAACCTATACATAACGAACAATTTAAAGAATGAAAGCTTCAATGATATGCAAGCAAGTCAAATACGATAACGAATTTTCGCTGCAGCGACGTTGGGATTAAGTTATTAGTCGAACGAGGGTTTCTCAACTGGCCAAGGGTTTCTCACTAAACCTCCTCATTTTAAACTTAACTCATTTAGTCCTTAATGTTGGAAGTCCATGCTTAGATATGGTAGCAAAGAAGTGAAAAATAGGGCAGCAATTGGACAAGATAAGAGACAAAACAGAAAGTTTTTCACTGCAGCGAGATTGAATCTCGTTGCAGCGAAATTGTAACCCATAAACAAAAGGTTTCTCGCTGCAGCGAGAATGAATTTCGTTGCAGCAAAATTGTAACCCAAAAACAGAAAGTTTCTCGCTGTAGCCAGAAGCTACAGTGTCATTCCGCTGCAGCGAAAATTCATTCTAGCTGCAGCAAGTTTTCGTCCAGTCTACCCCTCCAAACCTGAGAGTTTCTCGTTGTAGCGAAAATGATTCTCGCTGTAGCGAGAAACAGGGCACCAATGAAAAAATTTTCCCTTCTTCCAAAAGAAAAACCACCCTGCTGAAATGTCCAAACCAACATGAAACGCATAATAATTTTCCACAATTTAACATGTCAATTTTCACATGCATTACAACCATATACCATTACTCATTAATTTCCTATAACACACATATTTACATATGTATATATGTATACGTATACCCATCATCATCATCATGCACACCATCTCATCATCATCATCACCAGCTCATGCGCACTCCCTACTCGCACATGGTTGGGTCATCACCGGGTTATGCGCACTCCCTACTCACACATAACCGGGTCATCCTTGGCTTATGCACACTCCCTACTCGCACATAGCCAAGTCAATGTCATTACACAACAATATATTCATATATATATATATCAACACAATGTGGTAGTGCATGAATCAATAATAGTCTCATGTTACAACATAAACCATTTCTCAAGAGCTTGTTCCCAAGGATCTCATTTTTAAGAAAAGTTGTATAAAATCATTCAAACACTTTGTACAAAACAGTCACATTCCCAAAATAGTTTTGATAGGTAGTCCACTCACCGATTTATTGTTGAGCCTTTAGCTGACTCTAATTCCCCTAATGATCCAATTGGAAGGATGGGACTTCATTAGAACCTAGAATCACATTAGCATAAGCAATATGTTAATTCACACACTATGAACCCTAAAACCTATCTCTTAGCTAGCTTTCAATTGCCACATTAAATGGCTATCTATGTTTACTATCTAAATCATTATACAATGAATGAACATCCTTAACAAATAAACAGCTCTTAATCTAAATTACTAGCCATTATTCACAGCTAAAAAATCAAGCTTAAATCATCACTCACCCTAGGGCTCCTTTGTAGTCGAATTCTCTTCTAATAGCTTCCAAATCAATGGGGTAATTCTCTCTTTCTCTCTCTAGAATGCCCAACTAGTGAAAGAAAGTATGGAAATAAGATTTATCAAGGGTTTTGAAGTGAGAGAGTGAAAGAATAGAAGAGTTCTAGTCAAAAGGGCTCAAAAGTATGAAAACTAGAGCTAGAGAGAGAAAATCATGCAAGCTCCATATCAAGCTTCCATGGAGGTTGGAAGCAACGTGAAAGAGAAGAAAAAGAAGAAGACAAGCTACTGGAAAATGGGAGAAGAAGCTACTGGAAGAAAGATATTTATAGCCAATCTTATCCATTCCCTTGAAATTACCAAATTACCCCTCTACAATTTAGCTTATTCTCCTCCAATCTTTTATGCAATCTTTTTGCTCTTTTGACACTAAGACAAGGTCTGTAATGGTCTAAACATGCTCGGGTTCATGAAAACTTAAAATTCTAACCCGATGTGAAAAATGACCATTTTACCCCTACCGTGAAAATCATCAAAATTTTGGTTTCCTTTCTAGTTTACCCCTAATTTCACCATCTATTTATGCCTTAGGCCTACTTAGGCCATAATATTGTTTAAAAATCTTACTTTTATGGGCTTACTAAGAAAATGATGAAATTACCCCTAATTAGGGATATCGCGTATATTACTAACTACGAGTCTATAAAGGTCAAGGTCTCACATGAATATCCAACTAAGCTAAGAGTTGAGTCTAGAGTACCATATTCCTAGTCCTTGAGTGTCTATGAAGTATCTAAAAATTCTCTTAACAATTGTTGGGTATGTTTCTTTAGACTGTGATTGGAATCTAGCACACAAGCACACACTAAACTGAATATCTGGTCTACTTGTTGTTAAGTAGAGAAAAGAGCTGATCATACCTCTATAGAGCTTTTGATCTACATATTTACCTTTTTCATCTAAGTCGAGTTTGGTGGATGGACTCATTGGTGTGGAAATTGATTTCAGCTTCAGCATATCAAATTTCTTGAGCATATCTTGAGTGTATCTTTCTTGGTTGATGAAGATTCCTTCCTCACTTTGTTTAATTTGAAGAGCAAGGAAGTACCTCAACTCTCTCATCATGCTCATCTCAAATTCACCCTACTTTGCCTTAGCAAAGTTCTTGCATAAAGCCTCATTAGTTGCACCAAATACAATGTCATCCACATATATTTGCACAATAATTAAATCATTTAGATATCTCTTAATGAACAATGTACTATTGATGCTGCCTCTATTGTCAAGCCCAGCCCTATAATATATGTGAAGCCCGACCTTATAAAATACTTTCCATGTCATTCATATGATTGACAATATGCTTGCATACTTGGAAAGCCCTGAAAGAAAAATCGTTAAAAGACGACAATGTACCAAATGGTACAATTAAGTTAATTTAAGTCTCGAACTAGATCAAATAGAGAATTTAAAATGAAATTAAGAATATTAAAGTCCCAAAATGGTTTAATATGGTGATTTGGAGTTCGAGGATCAATTTGAAGTCAAACTAGAATTTTTACTGTCCAGGGGCAAAATGGTCATTTGCCACCCAAGGACACAATGGGAATTTTTAGAAAAGAATTTTTTTAGCCCCATTTGACTTATTGGAGTATGATTTGAGTATTGGAGTATAATTTGAGGGTTTGGCAGTGAAAAAGTTTAATTCCAGTGATTTCTAGAGTGTAGGGGCAAAATCGTAATTTTGCCACTCGCGGACAAAATTTGAGATTTTGAGAGAATTTAGATCAAATTTGACAAATTGGAGAATGGTATGAGTATAAGGGATGAAAAATATGTCTATGGGCAATTTTTCAATTTTTGGGGCAAAAATGTAATTTTTGACTTTTACGGGGGTAAAAGTGTAAATTTCAAAAATTACTCCACCAAGACTTTGGATAAGTCTGAGAATTTTACCTAAGCTATGGATATGTGGGACAAGTGTATGGTGAAAATTTGGAAATAAATGGATGGCTAGAATTTAAGGAATTAATAAAACATTAAAAAAATGAATAAAATAATATTATATTATTTTAGCCTTTAAAAAGGTGAAAATTCCGGAATTCTCATCTTCTTCAGCTGTCCAAACCAGGGGAGAAAAGGGGAAAAAAAAAACAAGAATCCTACCTGAAAAATTTGGAGAAAATCAAGAGAAATCAAGAAATCAAGCATTAAAAAGGTAAATTTCATTGATTTTCCTTGTGATTTTCACTACCCATGCATTTTTTTCTCATTTCCATGCAAAATTAGAAAGTGGGTATGGACACCCATGCTGGCCAAACCTCCATGGATGAGTTTTGAGCTTGATTTTTGGTTGATTTTAATTGAATTAAGTGATTTTAGTTAAGTTATATTGAAATATAGCAAAAATAAGCTAGAAATATAATTTTCTCCCATGAAACCCATTATGCTGAATTTTCTAGGGGAATATTGGCTGCTGATCTTGATGGTTATTTGAGGAATTATGATGAATAATGATGAATTATGAGCCTAGAAAAATAATGGAAATTTTCGGAGCAAAAATACAAATTTTTACCCACTAGGGGTATTTTCGTAATTTATTATCGAGACTGATAATTTGCACCACACTGAGGGACATTAAGTCAATTTGGGTGCAATTGAGGTATAGAAACTGAAAAAAATTAATTTGGAGTTTAAACGGACGCGTATATCAATTTATCGGGTAAAAGACCGAAATAGGCTAACACCGCATTTAGGCAAAAATTTAGACATTTTTGCATTCCATATCAAGCATTAGTAGTCTAAATTAGTTTAATTTCAATTTAGTACCAATGTGGTGAATTTCTCGATTTTGTACTGTGTCAAGGTGGTGAGTCCTCTAATAAAGGCAAGGGAATTGCACCCGATGACCAATAGTCTGAGTATTTCGAAAATCCTAACTCTAGACACGGTGAGTAACCTTACCATCATTTTAATTATCTAAAGTATGTTTTTATTCGGTTTTGGTGAATTTTATGAAAATGAGTTCAAATGGTAAATTTTTATGTTTTGTAAACAAAATGAGTTTAAATGAAAATATTTTATAAATTGTCTTGAAACGAAATAACGATTTTGAAAAATAGAGTAATTGGAGACCACTGATATGTTGTAAATTTAAAATTGAATTAATGGCTTATGTTATTGTATTGGCATGACTGGCTGGGCTGTGTTTTTATGAATTATATGAATTGCTTTATTTTACCCTTGCAGGCTGGGTAGTAATATATTAGCCCTGTCATGCTGTCAAAATTTTATTGTATGGTGGGTTTGACCTGCTGCAGTGGGCTGGATTCTGTGGACTAGCCTATTAGAGGGGCACGGAATCCTGTTATATTTTTACCTCGGTTGGAGAGGCGAGTAGGGTAACTCCTGAGGTATAACTTTTAGAGTTCACTTCACGCCAAACCACCTCGTGAAGGGGAACTCGGCCAACGTCAAGGAATGGCTATGTTTTCAAAATAAAAACATGACTTTCTAATAGCCTTGGCGGACTCAGTTGGGATAGCCCTCGGCCAAGGTATCCCAAATAACTGAGTATGATAATAATTTTTGGCATGAGCCAAGCTTTTTAAGAAATTCATAAGCCATACTGATTACTTGCTTTAAATAAATTGATTTCATTTGGTTGAAATAAGTTGAAAGATGATAAATTACAGTTTGATGAAATGTTTTAATAGTCTCCTTTTACTCGACTTTAGATATTTTGAGTGATGTTTGTTTACTCACTGGGATTTTATAATCTCACCACCCTCATTTCCACCCATTTCAGGTTCAGAATAGATTGTAGATAACTGATATCGGCGAGGATTACAGTTGAACTTGCCACATCCAAAGACTGTAGGTTCATTTCTTTTTATACTTTTGGTCATTCGGGGGCCCACGTGTCACTGTAAATTAAATTCTATACTTTGGTTATCTGTATTACGGTATGTAAGAATTTATTTTGCTTTTACGCTATAAAAATTATTTATGCAGTGTTCTTAAAATATCGTTTTATGTGAAAATTGAATATTTTATTGAATATTTTTATTTTATTATAACAGTCATAATTCCATTTTAAACGAATGTTTTAGACATCCAAAATTATTTTTGATTAAGAAATATGTGTTTTCCACTTACATACTATATTTTTAGATGATTTTTTTTTTATTTTTGGGATAAATGACAAAAATACCCTTGTGAGACGAAAATTATTATTTCATTTGTTTAAGTTGGAAACAGTTTAAAATCTTTTAAAATGTGGTATTTGGAAACAGTTACCCACAGGGGAAATGAGAAGCTGATATTAAAGCCTTGCGGGGTCTCGGTTGACATTCCGGGTAATGAATGTAAATTGAGACGTCGCGGCGGTTGTCACGGGCTCGATGGGAGTTTCGGGTCGTGACAATATACTTGCCATGTCACTCATGTATTTGACAACATGTTTGCATACTTGAATACCTCAAAAAAATAGTCAAAAGTCGGTAGTGTACCTAGTGGTATAACTAAGTTGATTTAAGCCTCGAACTAGTTCAAATAAAGATTTTAAGATGCAATTGAGAGTCATTGAATCTTAGAATGACTTAATATGGTGATTCGGAGTTCGGGGATTGATTTGGAGTTAAATTGGAATTTTCATAACGTAGGGATAAAATGGTCATTTTTCCACCTGAGGGCAAATTTGGGATGGTGGATGAAATTTTGATCAAGTTTGATTATTTGGAACATAATTTGAGCTTAAGAAGTGAAAAATTTTAATTCCGAAAATTTTTCAAACATAAGGGTAAAAAGGTCATTTCACTTGTCTACAAGGACGTAATTAGAATTTTTTGAATTTTACACCACCTTGACACTTGTCAAACCCATGAAATTCATTTTATACTTTGGATAATTGAGGGATTTTATGTGGTGGAGAAGAAACGCTTAATTATTAAGTTTTATGCATGGACCAATCACATGGTGACAAGTGTCAAGCTTTAATATTATTATATTTTCCTTTATAAACACAACTAAAACTCTCCCATCTAATTTCTCTTGGCCGGCCAAGGCAAGAACAAAAGGGAAAAAGCATAGAACAAACCGTAGAGAAGAAAATGAAGAGAAAATTCATTGGATTTCAAGGAATTAAGCAAATAAAGGTAAAATTTCTTAATTCTAGCTTGTGATCTACCTTTCCTATGCATTCTTTTTCAGTTACCATGGTTAAAATTCAAGATCTCATGAAGGATTCATGGCTGACTGAATTTAGGGAGAGAAGATTTGATGATTTATTTGGTTAGATTTCAAGGTATCTTAGTGTTTTTAGTTGTTTGGTGATGTTTAGCATGAAAAACAAGCAAGAAATTTCATGCCCTTCACCCACACTCCTTGGCTGAAATTTTCAAGAGAGAAATTGGATAATGGACTTTGATGAATTTCATGCTATTTAGGTGTTTTTAGTTGTTTTATGATGTAAGGTGTAAAAATCAAGCATGAAAATTACATGTTCTACACTAAACATTCAATGGCCAAATTTTACAAGGAAGATATTGATGATGGATTTTTGTGATATTACATATTATTTAACTTGTAATTGATGACTTGGAGTGTTGGAAGTGGAATCAAGTTAATTGGAGTTGAATTGGATGTATTGGCCAATTAACCGGTGTATAGATCGAATTAGGCCAACACCATTTTATTTCGATACATAATTGAAGCTACATAGAACACCACATGTCACAACCCGGAACCTCCCTCGGGCCCATGACAACCGCCGCAACGTCCTGATTTACACTCATTACCCAGAATGCCAATCGAAACCTCGCAAGGCTTTCGTATCATTTATTGCCTTTCCTGTGAGCAATCATTGTTAAACATTTCATTTTACATAATTACCAGTCGTTTCCGGCTCAAGTAAATCAAAAGACAAAATTTTTTTAAAAGGATTTATAAACAAATATTACTATTCAAAATATTGATTAAAATATAGCATTTTTATATAAAACAATATTTACAGAAACACGTGTAAGTAAAATAAATTCATACATACAATAATTTACAAAATTATAACGTACAATAATAATTACAATGACAAGTGGCCCATAAATACACCAAGTGTGGGTGATAGTAACCTACTATCTGTGAGATAGAGGGGTCAACTGGAATCCTCGACAAAATCGGGTATCTACAAGCTACCATAGGCCTGAAATATTTGGAAAGGAGGTGGATGAGATTTTGTAATCCCAATGAGTAAATAGACATTATTATAAATATCTAAAGGCGAGTAAAATGGAGGCAAGTTTCAACAATAAATCACAAACCATTTCATAAGGTTTTCAATTTATTTCTTAAACCATAAAATATTTGTAATTTACCAAAACAGTAGTTAAAGCTTATGACTTTTATTAAAAACAAGGCTCAAGCCAAAAACTAATCCTCGGGGATACCTTGGCTGAGGTATCTAACCGAGTCCGCCAAGGTTGTTAAGATATTTACATGTTAAACACATGTTAGTTTTGAAAACAAGCCGTTCCTTGGCGTTGGCCGAGTTACACATTCATATAGGGGTTCGACATGAAGTGAGCTCTAACACTACCCCGGGAGTTACCCTCCTCGCCTCTACAACTGAAGTAACTATATAACCGGGTTTACCGTGCCCCTCTAATAGGAGTCCACGGAAACCAGTCACTGCAGTGACTAAACCCACCAATTTTAATAAAATTTCGATAGTATAACGTGGCTTTTATTTATTTACCCAGCCTGCATAGTAAAAGACAGCTTACATAAATTCCTAATGCAATTATAAAATATAGCCACATATACTCATATATCATAAGCCATTCATAGGAAAATATATTTTTCAAGACAATTGACAGCCTCCCATTTACTCAATTTCATAATCAAAAGTTTCTTATTTCAGATAATCAACACAATATATTTATTTGTCACATTTATTTCTAAAATATCAAAAGTCCCATTTTAATCTCAGTTTCGTTTCATAAAATACATAAAGAGCATTTAAAAACAAACTCTAGATAATTTACAATAATAATAGGTTTACTCACAGTTTTCGAAAACTAAATTCGGGTACTCCAACTATTACTCCTTGGGTGCGATTTCTTTTCCCTTGCCAGAGGATTCGCCACCTTGACAAATTGCACAATTAAGAGGTTTACTACTTTGGTACTAAACCAAAATAAACTAATTTATACTACTAATGCATGATATGAAGTGCAAAATGTCTAAATTTTGCCTAAACGCGGTGTTAGCCTATTTCGGTCTTTTACCCGATAAATCGATATACTCGTCTGTTTAAACTCCAAATTAATTTTTTTCAGTTTCTATACCTCAATTGCACCCAAATTGACTTAATGTCCCTCAGTGTGGTGCAAATAATCAATCCCGACAACAAATTACGAAAATACCCCTAGTGGGTAAAAATTCATATTTTTACTCCGAAAATTCCCTTATTTTTCTAGGCTCATAATTCATCATTATTCATCATAATTCCTCAAATAAACATCAAGATCAGCAGCCAATATTCCCCTAGAAAATTCAGCATAATGGGTTTCAATGGGAGAAAATTATTTCTCTAGCTTATTTTTGCTATATTTCAATATAACCTAACTAAAATCACTTAATTCAATTAAAATCAACCAAAACTCAAGCTCAAAACTCATCCATGAAGGTTTGGCCAGTATGGGTGTCCATACCCACTTTCTAATTTTGCATGGAAATGAGAAAAAATACATGGGTACTGAAAATCACAAGGAAAATCAATGAAATTTACCTTTTTAATGCTTGATTTCTTGATTTCTCTTGATTTTCCCCAAATTTTTCAGCTAGGGTTCTTATTTCTTTTCCCCCTTTTCTCTCCTGGTTTGGACGGCTTGAAGAAGATGAGAATTCTGGAAATTTTGACCTTTTTAAAGGCTAAAATAATATAATATTATTTTATTCATTTTATTAATGTTTTATTAATTCCTTAAATTCTAGCCACCCATTTGTTTCCAAATTTTCACCATACACTTACCCCACATATCCATAGCTTAGATAAAATTCTCAGACTTATCCAAAGTCTTGGTGGAGTAATTTTTAAAATTTACACTTTTACCCCCGTAAAAGTCAAAAATTACATTTCTGCCCCAAAAACTGAAAAATTGCCCATAGACATATTTTTCATCCCTTATACTCATACCATTCTCCAATTTGTCAAATTTGATCTAAATTCTCTCAAAATCTCAAATTTTATCCGCGGGTGGCAAAATTACGATTTTACCCCTACACTCCAAAAATCACTGAAATTAAACTTTTTCACTTCTTATCATTAAATTATACTCCAAATAGTTAATCTTGGTCAAAAATTTCACTCCATGATCAAATTATTATCTTAGGTGGCAAAATGACGATTTTGCCCCTAAACATCAAAATTTTCAAATTTTCCTCAAATGAACCCTCGAACTCCAAATAATCATTTTTAGTCATTCCTGGACTGTAAAATGTTAAATTTCATCCTACGATTCCTATTTGAACTAGTTCGAGATTAAATGAACTCAAGTGTACCGTTAAGTACAATACCGGGTTTCATCTATTCTTATAGACTTTTCTAGCGTAATAACATGCTACTCAGTGTATGTATGTCATGACATGTGTTTATAGGGTCGGGTTTTACACCATATATAGATAATAATCCGTACATTTCGCATCTCATTTCATGCATTCATATAGAGCCTAAATTAGTTTTATAACGGTTTAATACAAATATAGTAAATTGCTTGTTGTGCATTATGTTTAGGTGGTGAAACTTTCGATAAAGGTAAAGAGATTGTACCCGAAGATCGAGACTAAGAGTACTTCGACTCCCGATATCGTGAGTAACCTTATTATCGTCTTAATTATCTAAAGTAGTTTTTATTCGTTTTTGTGATTTTATAGAAAAATGAGTTTAAATGGTAAATCCTTATGTTTTATAAGCAAAATGTGATTAAATGAAATGAGTTTATAAATCATTTTGAAATTGAATGATGATTTTAGAAATTGAGTAATTGGAGACTGTTTGATTGTGTTGTAAATTTATGGTTTGAATTGAATGGCTTATGGTGATATTGGCATGAATGGTTGAATTGGAAATTGTGTTGAAATTGTATGAACTGTTTGTTTTGCCTTAACAGGCTGGGTAGTAATATAATTGCCATGTCATGCTGTCAAAACTTTTATTGATTTGGTGGGATATTGATTAGTCACTATAGTGGCGGGTTTCCGTGGACCAGTCTCATAGAGAAGGGCACGGTAAACCCGATTATATTTTACCTCGGTACGAGAGGCGCAGAAGGTATCTCCTGAGGTAAAGCTTTAGAGTTCACTACACGCTAAATCACCACGTGAGGGTGAACTCAGCCAACGCCAAGGAACGGCTATGCTTTTAAACGTAAAAATGTGTTTTATGCGTATATGAACTTTTCTTTAACAGCCTTGGCGGACTCGGTTGGATGCCCCGACCAAGATATCCCCGAGAATGAGTTTTGGCACGAGCCAAATTTTTAAGAAGTTCATAAGCCATGTTGATTATTTGAGTGAAATGAAATTATTTTATTTAGTTGAAATGAGTTTGAAACGTTATGAATCATAATACAATGAACTATTTTAAGTTGTCTCCATTTGCTCGACTTTAGATATTTTAGATGATGTTTATTTACTCACTGAGTTTATATAAACTAACCACCCTCCTTTCCACTCATTCCAGGATCAGGATAGTTTGTAGATAACTGATTTCGTCGAGGATCTACTTTTGGATTTACATCCTTAGAAATAGAAGGTCTACATTCTTGTACATATTTGTTTATTTTGGGAGCCCACATGTCATTGTAGAATATTTTGTATACCTGGCTACGTGTGCCACTGTATGTATGAATTTATTTTGCTTTTACGCTACCAAAATTATTTATGCAGAGTTCTATAAATATTGTTTTATAAGAAAATGGCATATTTTATTTAATATTTTTATTTAATTTGAATAGCTATAATTTCACTTTAAATTGATGAATTAGACAACGAAACTTATTTTTAGACATGAAATGGATGCTTATTACTCGTATATCATATTTTTACCAGGGTTTGAAAATATTAGGTAAAATGACCAAAATACCCCTGTGTAGTAGAAATTACTTTTTGATTGTTTTTGATTTGAAATTGGTCTATATTTCTTTAAAACATGGTATTTAATAACTGTTGCTCACATGGGAGAAGTAAAACTGATGCGAAAGCTTTACGAGGTTTCGGTTGGCATTCCGGGTAATGAATGTCAATCGAGACATCGTGACGGTTGTCATGGGCTCGATGGGAATTCCGGTCGTGACATCTATCATACCCTTTTTCAACTAGAAATTTTGAAAGCCTCTCATACCAAGCTCTAGGAGCTTGTTTCAATCCATACAAGGCTTTATGAAGTTGGAAAACATGATCAGATTTTTCAAAGTCTTCAAAACCAGGTGGTTGTTCTACATATAATTCCTCTTGAATTAATCCATTTTAAGAATGCACTTTTTACATCCATTTGGAACAATTTAAAATTCATGAAACATGCAAAAGCTAGCAACAACCTTATGGCTTTAATCCTAGCAACGAGAGTAAAGGTTTCATCATAATTTATTCCTTCCTCTTGGTTGTATCCTTTTGCAACTAGCCTAGCTTTATTTCTAACTACATTTCCTTGCTCATCTACCTTATTTCTAAATACCCATTTTGTACCAGCAATAGGGTGATTTGCAGGTCTAGGTACTAATGACCATACACGACTCCTTGTGAATTGATCAAGTTCTTTTTGCATGGCCATTATCCAACTTTCCTCTTTTTCAACTTCTTTAAAGTTTTTTGGTTCAATTTGAGATATAAAAGCTGAAAACTCACAAGTTTCTCTAGTTGCTTTCCTAGTTTTAACTCCTTGTGAAATGTCACTTATTATTTGGTCTTGTGGGTGATCTCTTATAAATCTCCAACTCCTTGGTAGATCATCATGCTGATTTTTTGCTCTTTGCAGATTTTCTAGAGGTGGAGTTTCATTTTCTCTTATAGGTGAGCTTTCTTCATTATTTTTTTTTGTTTTCTAAACTCATTTCCTCCATTTGTTTTTCTAGGACTTCTACATCATCATCATCATCATCATGAACTTCTTTTTGTAAAGCATTTGACTCATCAAAAACTACATGAATTGATTCTTCAACAGTTAAGGTCCTTTCGTTAAAAACTTTATAGGCCTTTGAGTTTAATGCATATCTTAAAAATATTGCTTCATCACTCTTTGCATCAAACTTCCCTAAGGCTATTTTTCATTGTTCAATACAAAGCACTTGCAACCAAAACTCCTAATGTGAGAAATATTTGGTTTCCTACCTTTATAAAGTTCATATGGAGTCTTTGAAATCAAGGGTCTTATTGAGACTCTATTAAGAATATAAGCTGTTGTATTTACTACCTCGGCCCAAAGATATTTAGGTAGGTTATTCTGACATAGCATAGTCCTAGCCATTTCTTTTAGGGTTTGGTTTTTCCTTTCTACAACTCCATTTTGCTGGGGTGTTCTAGGTGCAGAAAAATTATGATCCAACCCTTTTTCATTGCAAAATTTTTCAAACTCATCATTTGCAAATTCTCCTCCATGATCACTCCTTATGCTAACTATGGCTAGTCCTTTTTCATTTTCTACTTTCTTACAATGACTTAAGAAGGCTGATAAAGCATCACTCTTATGAGCAAAGAAAATAAACCCAAGTATATCTAGAATAGTCATCAACTATTACAAAGCCATCGGATTTTCCTCCTAAACTAGTTGTGCTTATTCGACCAAATAGATCAATATGAAGCAATTCAAGAGGTCTAGATGTTGAAACAGCCTTCTTAGACTTGAAAGGTGTTCTAACTTGTTTTCCTAGTTAGCAAGCATCACATATTCTATAATTTTCAAATTTTAACTCCGACAGTCCAGCAACAAGATTTTTCTTAATTAATTTTTACATGGTATACAAGCTAACATGTCCTAATCTCCTATGCCATAGCCAACTATCATTTTCAGCATTTGCAACAAGTCATACTTCACTATTTACTTCAAGATCTTCAAGAAAAACTATATACATATTTTTCAATCATTTTCCTATAAATGAGATTTTATTTGTACTCGTATATATTACTTCACACTTGGTTGAATCAAAAAAAACTTTAAATCCTTTATCACATAATTGACTAATACTTAGTAAATTATGCTTTAAGCCTTTAACCAACAACACATGACTAATTTGAGTTTGGGAATTCTTACCAACCGTACCTATACCATGGACTCTTCCTTTTCAATCATCTCCAAAGGATACGAATCCTCCCTTTCTCTTATCCAGCTGAGCAAACAGCATTTCATGTCCTATCATGTGCCGTGAATAGCCACTGTCCATGTACCAAGGCTGTTTCTTCTTGAGTTGAGCTTTTGAACATGTCTTCTTTAAGTCCAGCTCAACCTACAAAACATAATTTTAGTTTTTCTTTACAGGTACCCATATTTTGATGGGTCCTTGAGTGTTAGTTGCAACAAAGGATCCCTTAGGAACCCAAATTTTCTTAATTTTTTGCACTTTTCTTTCCTTAAAATAGTCATGTGATAAATGACTAATTTTACTACAAATGTAGCATCTTAGTGATGCATTCGCAGAATCTTTCTTTTTGTACACATCTCTTTTTGGAAATTCATTTTTCAAACTTTTAAGAGCTGTGTTTTCATCAAGAGTTATTTGCAAAGCTTCTGACTTGTTTTCCAGCTCTTGTTTTAAAACCTCAAAGTCTATTTTTGAGTGTTCTAACTCAATTTGTAAAATATTTCTTTGCTCAAAAACAAAAGTAAAATTTTGTTTGATTTAATCCAAATCATTTTCAAGTAATGCAGCCTTTTTCTTTAATGATTTGTATTTTGAAAAAAGCTTTTCAAATTCATCGTAAAAGCATTCATACTCATCTTGCAAGTCATCAAAAGAATTATTGCGGGGGGCTGAGGATACCTCTGTTTCATCATCTTGTGCCATTAAACAAATATTGGCTCTTTCCTCAAATTTTTCATCTTCACCTTCAGAGCTTGAAGTGTCATTATCCGACTATGCAGCAGCCACCATTGCTTTCTTGGATTTCTTATTTTTCTTTGGAGTTTCATCTTTCAGCAATGGGCATTCAGACTTGAAGTGACCAGGTTTCTTGCACTCATAACAGATGAGCTCCTCTTTCTTGTTGGAGTCAATTTTGTTTTTGTTTTTGCATGGGGCACCTTGGTCTTTCTTGAAACCTCTTCTAGCTAGCCTTCAGTTTCTTCTGCTCATTAGCTTTCTAAATTTTCTTGCAACCAGAGCTAATTCTTCATCATCATCACAGGAAAGCTCTTCCAACTCTTCTTCAAGGATGTTGGCTTTAAGTGCAATACTATTTTTCTTTTCCTTTGCTTCCCTTCAGTCTTCTTCTTCTTCTTCTTCCTTAAGCTATAGCTCATAAGTAAGAAGAGAACCACAAATCTCATCAAGTGTGATGATGTTCAGATCTTTAGCCTCTCTAATGGCAGTCACTTTAGGCTTTCAGTTTTTTGGTAGACTCCTAAGTAGTCTTTTTACTAATTCATGTTCAAGAATATGCTGGCCTAGCTGACTCAATTTATTTGTGATGTTTGTAAATCTATCAAACATGCTGGTGACGTCTTCACCAGGCTCCATTTTGAACATTTCATAACTATATGTTAAGAGGGCAATTTTGGACTCCTTGACTTGAGAAGTCCCTTCATGGATTATTCTAAGTTTCTCCCCCACTTGTTTAGCTGTTGTACAATTTGAGACTTTGTTAAATTCAGTGGGGGCCAAGGCAGAATGTAATGTGTTGACGGCCTTAAAATTTATTTGAACTTTCTTAGTTTCAGCCTCAGTCCATCCAGACCTTGGCTTGGGCATCATCTTATTTGTCACTACATTCACGGTTGAGGGCATAAAGGGTCCATCAATTATGACGTCCCACATTTAATAATCTATAGCTCTAATATACATTAACATTTTTGTGCTCCAATAAGGGTAATTAGAGCCATTAAACAGAGGTGGTCTGTTTGTTGCTGTCCCTCAGCAACTATGGAGTTTTGTTGAGCCATTTAGATCCTCCCATAGGATGTTAAGCCTTAATAACAGGGAACTAGCTCTGATACCAATTGTTGGTCCCGATAATATGTGCTAGAGGAGGGGTGAATAGAACAATTTGGCTCTTAACAATATTGGAAACTAATTTCCAAAACATAAGAAAATAAAAACAGAGTATAAGATGCACAACAATTTAGAGTGGTTCGGTCCAAGACCTTCATCCACTACTTTGATTATCCAACCAAGGATTTTCCCACAAATCAGCTAAGAACCGGTGAAATTCACAATCTTTCACTAAGCTTTACAATGGCTTTACAAGGCTCATCCAAAACCTTTTACACTAGTTTTTCATGGGCTCAACTAAAACCCAAAGTGGTTTTCCAAGGCTCAACCACAACCTACAACAATCAAGCTATCCCAAGCTTGAAGAACCCCTTAGAGTGACTTCCTCACTCTAAGAATACAAGAAAAGTAGTAAAAGAAAGTACCTATGATCACAGGTTGATTTGATTGGTACAAGATTGAGTGCAAAATACAAATGCAAAGAGTAGGCATTTAAGTGCAGTGAAGATTTTCTGGTTTTTCAACTCTCTATAGCTCAAATCTCATTCAAGGCTTTTAAAAACTTGTTTCTAATTGTTGGAAGACCCTTTTATACTTGGAGATGCAACTCTGATGGCAATTTAGCAGTTTTATGTCCGTTGGAAATAGTTGAGGATGAGTTCTAGCCGTTAATCTGTCTTGTAGTGCTCTGGTTCAATTTGCAGACAGAGAGCTCTTAATTGACTGACTTGGTCAACTAAGTTGATTCTGTTTCTTAAACTCTTCAGCCTACCATTCCTCCAATTTGAAACTTGGTCAACCAACATTCTTCCTTGTTTCACCAATAGGCTTCCTCCTTGTTAGATAGTTATATCTTGTTATTTTTATTCCTTTTTTTCTTTTGATATACTCTTTGAGGAGTTATGTAAAACCCGACCCTATAAATGCATGTCATAACATACATGCACTGAGTAACATGTTATTACGTTAGGAAAGTCTCTAAGAATAGACGAACCCCGATATTGTACCTAACGGTACACTTGAGTTGATTTAACCTCAAACTAGTTCAAATAGGAATTGTAGGATGAAATTTAATATTTTACAGTCCAGGAATGACTAAAAATGATTGTTCGGAGTTCGAGGGTTCATTTGGGGAAAAATTGGAAATTTTGATGTTCAGGGGTAAAATCGTCATTTTGCCACCTAAGATAATAATTTGATCATGGAGTAAAATTTTTGACCAATATTAACTATTTGGAGTATAATTTAATGATAGGAAGTGAAAAAGTTTAATTCTGGTGATTTCTAGAGTGTAGGGGCAAAATCATAATTTTACCACCTGGGGACAAAATTTGAGATTTTGAGAGAATTTAGATCAAATTTGACAAATTGGAAAATGGTATGAGTATAAGGGATGAAAAATATGTCTATGGGCAATTTTTCAGTTTTTGGGGCAAAAATGTAATTTTTCACTTTTACGGGGGCAAAAGTGTAAATTTCAAAAATTACTCCACCAAGACTTTGGATAAGTCTGAGAATTTTATCTAAGCTATGGATATGTGGGACAAATGTATGGTGAAAATTTGGAAACAAATGGATGAAATTTTAAAAACGAGCCAATGGGAAAGTGACATATGGCACTTTTTAATGATTTAATATTATTTTAATGAAAAGTTAGCCCATTTAAACCCCATATTAAGTGATGGTCGGCCATAAGGAGAGAACAAGAAAGAAAATAGAGAGGAAAGGAAGAAAAGAGAAAAATCAAAGGGAAACTAGAAAATTCAAAGGGGAAATCGTGTTTTTCGTTTGTTTACACGGTAAGATTTTTCGACTTTAGCTTGATTTCTACCTTTCTTATGCCTTTGTTTCCATTTAGCATGCTTGAGGAGAGAGATCAAAAAGTGATATCAAGGGCTGGATGAAATTCAAGGGGGAGGAATTTGAAATTTTTATGTTTTGATTTTTAGTTAAATTGATAGTTTTAGTTAGTTAAATGTGTATAGAAATCAAATTGGGCAAGAAAGCATGAAATTTTCACAATACCCACCCTTGGCTGAATCTTCAATGATGTACAATGATGAAGAACTTATTTTTATTCTAAGAGAAATGAAGAGAAAATGATGAAAAATGGTTAAATGTGATAGAAAAACAAAGTGAAAAATTTACCTAGTTAATGTCCCATTTTTGGCCGAATTTTCCAAGGAGGAAAGTGAGCTGATTTTGGTGATTTTAGTGAGTTATTGGCTGATATTCAATGGTTAGAAATGTTGGAGAGAAAATGGGACAATTTAGAGCTAAAATGGAGTACGTTAGCAATTTATCGGGTAAAGTGCCAAAAATAGGTTAATACCGCATTTAAGCCGTTTTAGGCTATTGCATTTCATACCATGCATTAGTATAGGATTTAAGTCAATTATATAGTGATTTAGCATCAATGTGGTGAATTGTGTAATTTTTGCAATGTGTCTAGGAGGAGAGCCTTCCGGTAAAGGCAAGGAAGTCGTACCCGACGAACAGTGATCGGGGTACCTAAAAAGCAATTAGTTTGTACAAATGGTGAGTAAACCTATTCTTATTGTAAATTATCTAGAGTTTATTTTTAAATGCTCTTCATGGATTTTATGAAATGAAAATGAGATTAAAATGGGATTTTTGATGTTTTAGAAATAAATGTGATAAATAAAAATATATTGTGTTGATTATGAAATTGAGTAATTGGAGGCTGCCAATTATTTTGAAATATATATTTCTCTATGAATGGCTTATGATATATGAGTATATGTGGCTATATGTTATAATTGCCTTGGGAATAAATGTAAGCTGTTTTACTATGCAGGCTGGGTAAATAAATGAAAGCCACGTTATACTGTCGAAATTTTATTAAAATTGGTGGGTTAGTCATTGCAGTGACGGGTTTCCGTGGACTGCCTATTAGAGGAGCACGGTAAACCCGATTATATAATTACTCCGGTTGTAGAGATGATGAGGGTAACTCCCGGGGTAGCATTAGAGCTCACTTCACTTCGAACCCCAACGTGAATGTGTAACTCGACCAACGCCAAGGAACGACTTGTTTTAAAAATAAAAATGTGTTTCACATGTAAATATCTTAACAACCTTGGCGGACTCGGTTAGATGCCTCGACCAAGGTATCCTCGAGGATTAATTTTGGCTTGAGCCCTGTTTTTAATAAAAGTTAGAAGCCTTAACAATTGTTTTGGTAAATTAAAAATATTTTATGGTTTGAGAAATAAATTGAAAACTTTATGAAATGGTTTGTAATTTGTTGTTTAAACTTGCCTCCATTTTACTCGCCTTTAGATATTTATGATAATGTCTGTTTACTCATTGGGATTGAAAAATCTCACCCACCTCCTTTCCAAATATTTCAGGCCTGTGGTAGCTTGTAGATACCCGATTTTGTTGAGGATTCCAGTTGACCCCTCTATCTCATAGACAGTAGGTTACTAGCACCAACACTGGGTATATTTTGGGCCACTTGTCATTGTAATCATTATTGTACATTATAACTTTGTAAATTTTTGTATGTATGAATTTATTTTACTTTCACGTTACAAAAGATTATTTACATGTGTTTCTATTTTATATTGTTTTATATAAAAAAATGATATATTTTTGTCTTTTGATTTTCTTGAGCCAAAAACGACTAGTAATTGTTTAAAACAGAATATTTAAAAATGATTGCTCACAAGAAAGGCAAGAAACTGATATGTAAGCCTTGCGGGGTTCTGATTGGCATTCTATGTAATGAGTGTCAATCGGGACATCGCGGCGGTTGTCATGGGCCTGAGGGAGGTTCCGGGTCGTGATAATTCGGTTGGTATCAGAGCTTTTGGTTTAAAAGCTTATAGTTTTGAAAGAAGTTTTTGATTTTTAAAGTTGTTGGATTTAAAGTTATTTTAAAATAATTTACAATGTTAGTGTGGCCTAGTTAAGATTAGTTAGTTGCATGTAGTTGCATATAGAGTCTTAAGTCGTCTAAACCAATTCCGTTCTTTTTGTAGATCATTATGCCTCCTCGACGTGAGCTGCCACCTATCACTAGATCTATTGGTAGGGGAAGAGATCGCCCTAGACAAAGTCTGCCGGATTCCATAGAAGAGGAGTTGGCTGCGTCATCTTTTAGAGCAATTCCTACTGCTGAGTCTACGGACATTCCTGTACCTCCTCCACCACCTGTTGCTGCTTTAGTGTACCTGCCATGTCACCGGAGGTAGCTTAGGCATTAGCGACTTTTCTCACTGCTCTTACGAGTCAGGCTCAGGCTGGTCCAGTTCCACCCACTGTTTCCCCTGTAACAGCCCCAGTACCACCACCTCCTATTCCACCCTAGACACCGGATGTCTCCATTTCTAAGAAATTGAAGGAAGCTAGACAGTTAGGTTGCGTCTCGTTTACTAGTGAGTTGGATGCGATCGCAACTAAGGATTGGGTTATTCAAGTGTCGGAGACATTGGCAGATATGGGATTAAATGATAAGATGAATTTGAAGGTGGCTACACGGTTATTTGAGAAGAGAGCTCGTACCTGGTGGAATTCAGTGAAGTCTCGCTCTTTTATACCGCTGACTTGGACAGATTTCCTTCGAGAGTTCGGTGGTCAGTATTACACTTATTTCCATCAGAAAGAGAAAAAGAGAGAATTTCTGAGCTTGAAACAAGGGAACCTGACCATTGAGGAGTATGAAACTCGTTTTAATGAGCTGATGCTTTATGTACCTGAGTTGGTGAGATTGGAGCAAGACCAGGTAAACTATTTTAAGGAGGGACTTCGTAATGAGATACGGGAGCACATGATAGTGACTGGCAAGGAGTCATATAAGGAAGTTATGCAGATGGCCTTACGAGCTGAGAAGCTCGCCATTGAGAATAGACGGATCTAAGCTGAGTTTACAAAGAGAAAGAATCTGCCTATGTTCCCGGGTCAGTCTTCAAAGAGAGGTAAAGATTCGACATTTGCTGTAGGAAGTACTACCTCAACGTTTGTGGCATCCACTAGACCTCCATCTCAGCAGTCACAGTCGAGATCTTCTAGATTTGATTGGCCAGTGATGAGTAGTCAGGGGAGGACTTCAGGAGGATTGGATAGATGCCGTAATTGCGAAAGATTTCATGTTGGGTCATGTAGACAGCCTGTAAAGTGTTTTCAATGTGGCCAACAGGGGCATATCCAAAGAGATTATCCTCAGTTGAGACGGGGTACAGTAGCTACTTATACTCCTCTGACTCGTTCTAGTATACCGAGGAGAGACATTTAGGGATCACAGTCTAGACAGGGCCTAGTGATACGGTCAAGCATAGGGAGTAATACCCCAGAGCAACCATCTTTCAGACCGCAGCCCCAGATTTCGACCAGGGTCTTTGCAGTGACTGAGGATGAAGCCCGGGTTTGACCTAGCACAGTAACAGGTATTATGATTGTGTTTGATAAAGATGCACATGTTTTGATAGATTCGAATTCCGATAGATCATACGTGAGCATATCATTTGCATCATTCTCAGATAGGAACCTGTCACCATTAGAGGAAAAGATTATAGTGCATACTCCTCTAGGCGAGCGGTTAGTAAGAAATACTTATTTTAGGGATTGTGGTATTAAAGTTGGGGAAGAAGAATTTATGGGTGATTTAATCCCTTTGGAGATTCCGGACTTCGATTTGATCTTGGGTATGGATTGGTTGTCCACTCATCGAGCAAAGGTGGATTGTTTTAAGAAAGAAGTGATTCTCCAGAGTTTAGAGGGAGCAGAAGTTGTATTTACGGGGGAGCATCGAGTATTACCGTTTTGTGTAATCTCGGCCCTCAAAGCTTTGAAATTGGTACGAAAGGGATATTCGGCATACTTGGCTCACGTGATTGATATATCGAGGGAGGAACCTAAGTTAGAGAATGTCCCCGTAGTAAGTGAGTTCCTTGATGTATTTTCTGATGAATTACTGGGACTTCCTCCCGATCATGAGTTAGAATTCACCATTGACTTACTTTCGGGTACTGCCTCTATCTCTATTCCTCCATATAGAATGGCTCCAGCAGAGTTGAAGGAGTTGAAAGTACAATTGCAAGAGTTAGTGGACAAGGGTTTTATATGCCTTAGTACATCTCCGTGGGAAGCACCGATTTTATTTGTGAAAAAGAAAAACGGTACATTTCGATTATGTATAGATTACTGACAGCTTAACAGAATAACCATTATGAACAAGTATCCGTTGCCGAGGATTGATGATTTTTTTGATCAATTACAAGGAGCTACAGTGTTTTCTAAGGTTGATCTGAGGTCTGGGTATCATCAGTTGAGGATTGAAGAACAGGATGTACCCAAGACAGCGTTCAGGACTCGGTACGATCATTATGAGTTCTTGGTCATGCCTTTCAGGTTAACTAACTCACCAGCAGCTTTTATGGATCTCATGAACAGGGTGTTCCACCTTTACTTGGGCAAGTTTGTTATTGTGTTCATTTATGACATCCTGGTTTACTCGAGAGTTAATGATGAGCACGTTACCCACTTGCGTATAGTATTACAGACTTTGCGGGAAAGACAGTTGTATGCAAAGTTTTTGAAGTGTGAGTTTTGGTTACAGGAAGTGGTATTCTTGGGACACGTAGTATCAGGAGCTGGAATATATGTTGATCCCAAGAAGATAGAGGCAATTTTACAATGGGAACAACCTAAGACAGTGACAGAGATTCGTAGTTTCCTCGGATTAGCCGATTATTATCGGAGGTTTGTTCATGGGTTTTCCTTAATAGCAGCTACTTTGACCCGTTTAACTTGTAAAGGAGTTAAGTTTGTGTGGGATGATGTTTGTGAGAATCGATTTCAGGAGCTAAAGAACCGGTTAACCTTTGCTCTCGTTTTAACACTTCCTGTGAATGGTAAAGGATTTGTGGTGTACAGTGATGCATCTAAGTTGGGGTTAGGGTGTGAGTTGATGCAGGATGAGAAAGTAATAGCTTATGCTTCCTGGCAGTTGAAGAAGCATGAAGCAAATTACCCTACCCATGATTTAGAGTTAGCAGCAGTGGTATTTGTTTTAAAAGTCTGGAGGCATTACTTGTATGGTGAGCATTGTCGGATATTTATGGATCACAAGAGTTTAAAATATTTGCTCACTCAAAAGGAGCTTAATTTGAGGCAAAGGTGATGGTTGGAGTTGATAAAAGATTATGACTTGGTGATAGACTATCATCCGGGAAAGGCAAACGTTATAGCTGATGCCTTAAGTCGTAAGTCTTCATCGTCTTTAGCAGCACTTCAGAGTTGTTATTTTCCAACATTATTAAAGATGAAATCTCTTGGGGTCTAGTTGAGAAATGGTGAGGATGGATCCTTATTGGCAAGCTTCATTATGCGACCTTCGTTACTTAATCAGATCAAGGACATTCAGAGGTCTGATGATGAGTTAAGAAAAGAAATTCAAAAACTGACCGATGGGGGAGTCAGTGAGTTTAGATTCGGAGAGGATAACATTTTAATGTTTAGAGACCGAGTTTGCGTTCCTGAGGGAAACCAGTTGAGACAGGTGATCATGGAAAAAGCCCATTCATCTGCCTATGCATTACATCTTGGAAGACCAAGATGTATAAGACTATCAGGGAGAATTATTGGTGGCCGGGTATGAAGCGAGACGTAGCAGAATTCAGAGCAAAGTGTCTCGTATGTCAGCAAGTTAAGGCGGAGCATTAGAGGCCAGTAGGTACACTTCAGTCTTTACCTATTCCTGAGTGGAAATGGGAGCATGTAACTACGGATTTTGTTTTGGGACTGCCGCGGACACAGAGGGGAAAGGATGCGATCTGGGTGATCATAGATCGATTGACTAAGTCCGCTCACTTTTTAGCTGTCCATAGTACATACTCTATTGAGAAGCTGGCTCAGCTCTATATAGATGAGATGGTGAGGCTACATGGATTTCCCGTTTCTTTATTGTCAGACCGAGATCCTCGATTCACTTCTCGATTTTGGTCGAGATTTCAAGAAGCTCTCGGAACCAAATTGAAATTTAGCACTACTTTTCACCCATAGACGGATGGTTAGTCAAAGAAGACTATCTAGACTATGGAGGATATATTGAGGGCTTGTGTCATGGATTTCCTTGGGAGTTGGGATAGACACTTGCTGTTAGTGGAATTTGCTTACAACAACAGCTTCTAGTCTAGCATCGGTATGGCACCGTACGAAGCTTTATATGGAAGGAAATGTCGTACTCCACTTTGTTGGGATGAAGTGGGTGAAAGAAAGTTAGCTAGTGTGGAATTGATTGAGCTAACTAATGACAAGATCAAGGTTCTACAAGAGAGGCTAAAGGTAGCCCAGGATAGGCAGAAGAGCTATGCAGATAAACGGAGAAAAGACTTGGAGTTTGAGATCGATGATAGAGTTTTTCTTAAGGTTTCTTCGTGGAAAGGTGTGATTCGATTTGCGAAGCGGGGAAAGCTTAACCCGAGGTATATTGGACCATTTTGAATCATTGAGAGAATTGGACCAGTGGCTTATCGGTTAGAACTACCTCCGAAGTTAGATCGGATCCACAATGTTTTCCATGTCTCCATGCTTAAGAAATATGTACCACATTCCTCTCACATCCTCGAAACACCTCCGATCGAGTTGCATGACGATTTGAAGTTCAAGGTGCAACTTGTAAGTATCTTGGATTGAAAGGATCGAGTACTGAGGAACAAGAGTATTTCAATGGTCAAAGTGTTATGAAAAAGTGCTCGAATGGAGGAAATGACATGGGAAGTAGAGCATCAGATGAGGAACCAATACCCGCATCTATTTGTCGAATCTGGTAAGTGAAATTTTGAGGTCAAAATTTTATTTTAAGGGGGGTAGAATTGTAAAACCCGACCCTATAAACGCATGTCATAACATACATGCACTGAGTGGCATGTTATTACGCTAGGAAAGTCTCTAAGAATAGACGAAACCCGGTATTGTACCTAACGGTACACTTGAGTTGATTTAATCTCAAACTAGTTCAAATAGGAATCATAGGATAAAATTTAATATTTTACAATCCAAGAATGACTAAAAATGATTGTTCGGAGTTCGAGGGTTCATTTGGAAAAAATTTGAAAATTTTGATGTTTAGGGGCAAAATCGTCATTTTGCCACCTAAGTTAATAATTTGATCATGGAGTAAAATTTTTGACCAAGATTAACTATTTGGAGTATAAATTAATGATAGGAAGTGAAAAATTTTAATTCTAGTGATTTTTAGAGTGTAGGGGTAAAATCGTAATTTTACCACCCACGGATAAAATTTGAGATTTTGAGAGAATTTAGATCAAATTTGACAAATTGGAAAATGGTATGAGTATAAGGGATGAAAAATATGTCTATGGGCAATTTTTCAGTTTTTGGGGCAAAAATGTAATTTTTCACTTTTACGGGGGCAAAAGTGTAAATTTCAAAACTACTCCACCAAGACTTTGGATAAGTCTGAGAATTTTATCTAAGCTATGGATATGTGGGACAAGTGTATAGTGAAAATTTGGAAACAAATGGATGAAATTTTAAAAACGGGCCAATGGGAAAGTGACACATGGCACTTTTTAATGATTTAATATTATTTTAATGAAAAGTTAGCCCATTTAAACCCCATATTAAGTGATGGTCGGCCATAAGGAGAGAACAAGAAAGAAAATAGAGAGGAAAGGAAGAAAAGAGAAAAACCAAAGGGAAACTAGAAAATTCAAAGGGGAAATCGCATTTTTCGTCTGTTTACACGTCAACGGTAAGATTTTTTGACTTAAGCTTGATTTCTACCTTTCTTATGCCTTTGTTTCCATTTAGCATGCTTGAGGAGAGAGATCAAAAAGTGATATCAAGGGCTGGATGAAATTCAAGGGGGAGGAATTTGAAATTTTTATGTTTTGATTTTTAGTTAAATTGATAGTTTTAGTTAGTTAAATATGTATAGAAATCAAATTAGGCAAGAAAGCATGAAATTTTCATAATACCCACCCTTGGCTGAATCGTTAATGATGTACAATGATGAAGAACTGATTTTTATTCTAAGAGAAATGAAGAGAAATTGATGAAAAATGGTTAAATGTGATAGAAAAACAAAGTGAAAAATTTACCTAGTTAATGTCCCATTTTTGGCCGAATTTTCCAAGGAGGAAAGTGAGCTGATTTTGGTGATTTTAGTGCGTTATTGGCTGATATTTAATGGTTATAAATGTTGGAGAGAAAATGGGACAATTTAGAGCTAAAATGGAGCACGTTAGCAATTTATCGGGTAAACTGCCAAAAATAGGTTAATACCGCATTTAAGCCGTTTTAGGCTATTGCATTTCATACCATGCATTAGTATAGGATTTAAGTCAATTATATAGTGATTTAGCATCAATGTGGTGAATTGTGTAATTTTTGCAATGTGTTGAGGAGGAGAGCCTTCTGGTAAAAGCAAGGAAGTCGTACTCGACGAACAGTGATCGGGGCACCTAAAAAGCAATTAGTTTGTACAAACGGTGAGTAAACCTATTATTATTGTAAATTATCTAGAGTTTATTTTTAAATGCTCTTCATGGATTTTATGAAATGAAAATGAGATTAAAGTGAGATTTTTTATGTTTTAGAAATAAATGTGACAAATAAAAATATATTGTGTTGATTATGAAATTGAGTAATTGGAGGCTACCAATTATTTTGAAATATATATTTTCCTATGAATGACTTATGATATATGAGTATATGTGGCTATATGTTATAATTGCCTTGGGAATAAATGTAAGCTGTTTTTACTATGCAGGTTGGGTAAATAAATAAAAGCCACGTTATACTGTTGAAATTTTATTAAAATTGGTGGGTTAGTCACTGTAGTGGCAGGTTTCCGTGGACTGCCTATTAGAGGGGTATGGTAAACCCGGTTATATAATTACTCCAGTTGTAGAGGCGAGGAGGGTAACTCCTGGGGTAGTATTAGAGCTCACTTCACGTCGAACCCCCACGTGAATGTGTAACTCGGCCAATGCCAAGGAACGGTTTGTTTTAAAAATAAAAATGTATTTCACATGTAAATATCTTAACAACCTTGGCGGACTCGGTTAGATGCCTCGGCCAAGGTATCCCCGAGGATTAATTTTTGCTTGAGCCCTATTTTTAATAAACGTTAGGAGCCTTAACAATTGTTTTGGTAAATTACAAATATTTTATAGTTTAAGAAATAAATTGAAAACCTTATGAAATGGTTTGTAATTTGTAGTTTAAACTTGCCTCCATTTTACTCGCCTTTAGATGTTTATGATAATGTCTGTTTACTCATTGGGATTGAAAAATCTCACCCACCTCCTTTCCAAATATTTCAGGCCTGTGGTAGCTTGTAGATACCCGATTTTGTTGAGGATTCCAGTTGACCCCTCTATCTCACAGACAGTAGGTTACTAGCACCAACACTGGGTGTATTTTGGGCCACTTGTCATTGTAATTATTATTGTACATTATAACTTTGTAAATTTTTGTATGTATGAATTTATTTTACTTTCACATTACAAAAGATTATTTACACGTGTTTCTATTTTATATTGTTTTATATAAAAAAAATGATATATTTTTATCTTTTGATTTACTTGAGCCAAAAACGACTAGTAATTGCTTAAAACGGAGTATTTAAAAATGATTGCTCACAAGAAAGGCAAGAAACTGATATGTAAGCCTTGCAGGGTTCTAATTGGCATTCCGTGTAATGAGTGTCAATCGGGACGTCGCGACGGTTGTCATGGGCCTGAGGGAGGTTCCAGCTCGTGACAAGTTAAATGATTAATTTCATATATTAATTTTCTTGCACACTCAAGTAAAGATATTAGACACAAATGAATGGGAATGTTTTATTATCATCAAAAACTAATAGAGCCAACAATTTAAAGGATAAAATTAGTGTAAAATGATAACCTTATTAAACCAAATAACAAATAAGGTGCTTGTTCCTTATAAACATAACTCCGTAAAAATCATAGTGCAATACTTTCCTTGGCAAACAATGCCGAAAACAAAGCATAGTAAAATAAATTTCAATCGTCGAAATCATTTATTTCCTTCAAAAATACAATAGTCATATAAAAGCACGCATGCTCCCGAAATGTGTGGCATGTAAAAACAATTGTGTATATCCATGTATATCAACTCATGATCAACATAGCATTGAAAGCTTTCAATTAAATAGGGGAGATGTGAAAAAACAATATCTTTTCACCATGCAAAAAAGTACGAATCTAAAAACTCTCAAGGCTCTCAAGTAGATAATCATAAATAATCAACCCGTGGACCCTCTTCCATGTAATAACAATCTAGGAGGCCCCCCTCCACCTAATTCTTATAGCCATAGCAGTCTCGACGATGTTGGCCGACATCGAAGAAATCATGTGGTCGCAACCACGTATATCAACTTGTGGCCTTGCCACGTATAACAACCCATGGCCTTGCCACATATAATCACAAACCGTGGCCTAGCCACATCTAATAACCCGTCAGTGACCTAAAAAGCTCTCTAGCTAGAGCTCACTTGTGCACAAGGGTCACATTTTCCCGATATGACATTCGACATACTCTCGATGCTCTCAGTTTGTCAAAACTATTTCAAAACCAAATCAAGGTTTCCAAGAGTTTTTCCCTAAATCATTTGAAAACAAGGTTTGGTAACCTTTCAAAGTTTCTTTTCACATTAAAATGCATGGTGTAAACATTTGCATAAAGTTCAAATTAAAACCAACTCACAAGAAATCAAATTTAAGCCATTTATTAAGTGCAATCAACTATGCACACTTCACAAAGATTCAAGGCACGATTTTGATGCAAAACATTGCAAAAGGGCTTATTTCCCGGTTTCTAAAACACTCTACATATATGTATATATATATATATAGTCTACACAACCAACTTCCAAATCAATTTGCATCTACAATTGCCTATCGTTTCTACCAGCTCATGCTTTCCACAAAAAGTAGTGAATAAATCATCGCAAACCATGTATTCAAATCACTTATCATTTTCTAGCAACTCATGCTTTCCACAAAGGCATTGGATAATACTATATATATACTTTGATATTGTCACGACCCGAAACTCCCAATCGAGCCCGTGACAACCGCCGCGAGACCTCGACAGACATTCTTCACCCCGAATGCCGATCGAAACCCCGTAAGGCTCTCGTGTCAGCTTCTGCACTTCCCCGGTGAGCAATAGTTATCAAATATCAAAATACGAAGGATTACAAATCATTTTCAAATCATAACATAACATTTTTTTTCTGGCTCACAGGGGCATTTTCGTCATTTTTGTTGAAAACCTCGAAACTTGCTAAAAATGTAGTAAGTAAGCCGAAAATATATATTTAATGATTTAAAAACAAATTAAATATCTAAAACATTCATTTGAAGTGAAAATTTGACCATTTGAATATAATAAAAATATTCAATAAAATAAACTATTTTCTTATAAAATAATTTTCATAAAACTATCGGTACATAATTCTTATAGCGTAAAAGTTAATTATATTTATATATACTATAAAGCAAATAACCAAAGCATAAAATTTCTTTTACAGTGACATGTGGGCCCACATCTAACCAAAATGCATCGGAAGTTGGAAACCTACAGCTTTTACCGATTCGAGTCCAAATGAAAGTCCTTGTCAAAGTTAGCTAACTATGGAATTCCCTGAGCCTGAAATGTGAGGAAATGAGGGTGGTGAGATTATAAAATCCCAGTGAGTAAACAGATACCATCTAAACTATCTAAAGTCGAGTAAATGGAGACAATTAAAATAAATCATCATACTGTAATTTCATTACCTTTCAACTCATTTCAACCAAATAAAATCAACCCATAAAAATCGAGAAATCAACTTGGCTTATGAATTTCTTAAAACTTTGGCTCGTGCCAAAACTCATACTCGGTGATACCTTGCGTAGGGCATCTAACGGAGTCCGCCAAGGCTATTAAAATCTTGTATACACTTAAAATATATTTTGGTTTGAGAAAAATACAGCCGTTCCTTGGAGTTGGCTGAGTTCCCCTTCACGTGGTGGTTTGGCGTGAAGTGAACCCTAAGCTATACCCCAGGAGATACCCTACGCGCCTCTCCGTTCGAGGTAATAATATAATGGAGTTTACCGTGCCCCTCTAATAGGCTGGTCCACGGAACCCCCTCTGCAGTAAATAATTAATATATAATCCACCAATCAATAAAATTCATTCTAGCATGACATGGCAATTTATTGCAACCTAGCCTCTCAAGGCTGAATACACAATATAAATAATTCTAACACCAAAATCAGTTTAGCCATTCATGCTCATTTATTATCATAAGCCATTCAATTCAAAACCATAAATTTGCAACACAAACTAGCAGTCTCCAATTACTCTATTTCCAAAACCAATATTCGATTTTCTAGAAAATTTATAAAATCATTTTATAAAATCACAATTTCTCTTAAAACATAGCAATTTACCATTTAAACTCATTTTTCATAAAATCACACAGTTGTATAAAACTACTCTAGATAATTAAGATGATAATAAGTTCACTCACTGTTCTAGGAGTCGATGTACTCCTAATCTCAGTCTCCAAGCACAATCTCTGTACTTTTACCAGTGTACTTTGTTCACCACCTATCCACAATGTACAATACATAATTCACCACATCAATAGTTGACCATTATAAAATCAATTCAGGCTCGGTATATATGCATGATATGATATACAACTTATCCGACAACCGCTTAAATGCGGTGTTGACCTAATTCGGCCTATTATCTCCAATTTAACTCCAAATCAATTCTTCTCACTTTCTACACTCCAATTATAACTAAATTACCTCCATGACTGTGAATGAGATTCAATTTATCAGTCTCGTAGCAAATTACGAAAATACCCCTAGTGGGTAAAAATCGTATTTTTGCTCTGAAAATTTCCATTATTTTTCTAGGCTCATAATTCATCATTATTCATCATAATTCCTCAAATAAACATCAAGATCATCAGCCAATATTCCCCTAGAAAATTCGGCCAATAATGGTAATGGAGGAAAATAAATTCTTTTCTTGTTGTTTTGTTCCTAAATATGCTAAACTAACTTAAAACACTAACATAACTTAAAATCAAATTAATCTAACAACTTTCTCTCTCCTAACCCATTTTTTCAGAATTGAATTCATCATGAAAACATGTAATTTAATCATGGAAAATAAAGAGAAATGCTTGGGAATAAGAAAACTCAAGCTTAATAGAAAAATCTCACCTTTTTCACTTAATTTCCTTGAAAATTCACACTTTTTCTTTGATTTTCTCTCTCTAGGGTTTTGTTTTTGTTTTCTCTCTCTTCTTGCTGGTTTGGCCGGCCATGGGGTGGAAGATGGGCTGATTTTATGCATTTTTATAAAGAAATAATAAAATAATAAAGGTATGACACATGGCATCATGTCATTGGCCCGTTTTTAAAATTTGAAAAATTTTAATCCTTTTTATCTCCACCACACAATTAGTCAATGGTCAAAATGAGGATAAAGGAAGACCATGTGCTGGAAAAATGTCCTGGTGGTGGAAAATTACAATTTTGCCCCTGAGGTGGCAAAATTACCATTTTACCCTTTTACTCCAAATTATATCGAAATTAAAATTTTTCACTTCCAATAAGTCAAATGGGGCCAAAAAAATCTTTTCTAAAATTCTCATTTTGTCCCCAAGTGGCAAATGACCATTTTGCCCCTAGATAGCAAAAATTCCGATTTGACTCCAAATTGATCCTCGAACTCCGAATCACCAGATTAAACCATTTTGGGACTTTAAAATTCTTAATTTCATCGTAAATTCTCTATTTAATCTAATTCGAGACTTAAATCAACTTTATTGTACCCCTAGGTACAATACCAACTTTTGTAAATTTTTCGGGACTCTCCTAGCATGCAAACATGCTATCCATCACATGTATGTCATGATAAATATTTTTATAGAGTCGGGCTTGTCATCTTCTCCCCCACTTGGATCAACCATATGATCCTTCTTGATGACTGATTTCGACATCCGGCTAAATATTAATATTTTAATATTATTTCATTAATAAAATATTATTTTATTCTAAAAATTTTATCTTGTCTCCTTGGTACCCAAAATACCTTATTATGCCTCACTTGACTTCCAAATCGCCTTTTATCTCACAAATTCTCCTCCGATAAAATTATTATTGTTTTATTGTTATTTTCTCACTTGCGGAATATTTTATCCTAAACTACTCCTTTCGTCTTTTATCACTTCTAAATATTTTAATTGACCTCAATTTGCATTCGATCAGTTTTATTTATCACCATATCAAAGTATGGGGTATTTCAGATATAGTAAGAATCTTTTAAAATTGACACCCCCTACTCACCTTTCTTGGCGGGATATTACTTCGCCAATTTAAACTCCTTGCGTTCTTAATTGATCAATATCACTTGTCATTTAACTGTTATCCTTCTTGATTTACACACATAGCAACTATCCTTTACTTGTCAATTTTCTACAGCAATTAAATTCAAAATACTTAGCAACTTTACAATTTATTCTATCCTACACTTGCTGCCCACACTTAGCTTTATGCCTTTATATCCCATGCCATTCTCTTTCTCATTCAAACATTAATCATCATTTTAATAATTCACATCATGCTAAAATCACCATTCTTTCTCAATTAACCTTTGCATATCCATATGCAAATTGACATATTTTTACTAAAGGAATTCATATCTTTTACATGCATAATTCTCTATATTATATGTACCGGGAACTTATTTATAACATTAAGTGCCCATTTCAACCTTTCCAAGCAACATTCATCATGGTCCATCTTATATTTTCATAGCATTAACCACATATATGGCAGCAATAATCATTCCAATCTCACTCAATTATTTCCAAGCTTACATGCATAATTATCTATCTAGCTTTCAATGCTTTATTTCTCAATCCTCCTTCCACATTATTCATCCTCATTTCTTTCAAATAACATAACAAGCACCCTTAACATTTCTAACTAGCTCAAGCATTTTTAGATCTTTTCAACAATCATCATTCCTCACAATGTGTCTTTCAAGTTTTCAATCAACACAACAATAGCCATTTTCTCAAAATCTTCTGACTACACTTAAAGCATTATTCATTTTTAACTTTGAGGTTGCTTGAGCCTCACATGCACTCCAATATTCTTCCAAGTTTCAATCACCAAGCTACCAACATTATTCACAAATTATTTTCTTAACAATGTTACCAACCGTAGGCCTTAAACACAATACCATGCTTACCTTTTCTCTTTCACTTTGAATCCATCATGCATCCAAGAGTGTGATGGCTTGCATGTCACTAAATCCTCTCCAATCAAGCTTTTCTTTGCTACCACAATACATTTCTTATGGTTACCAACCGATTATCAAAACATAATGTCACGACCCGGTACTCCCCTCGAGCCCGTGACAACCGCCGCGGTGTCCCGGTAGACACTTATTGCTCGGAATGTCAACCCGAAACCCTGCAAGGCTTTACTATCAGTTTCTCTATTCCCTTGTGAGCAACCATTGTCAAATATCGTGTTCTAAAAGATTTTAAGCTGTTTCCAACTTTAAACAAATAAAATATTAATTTTTCGTCTCACAGGAGTATTTTGGTCATTTTTCTCAAAAATTTTGAAACTGGCTAAAACGTAATATACAAGTACAAAACACATAATTCATATTCAAAATGAGTTTAAAAGTCTAAAATCTTCATTTAAAACGAAATTATGGTTATTTGAATATAATAAGAAAATAAAAGAAATATTAAGTAAAATATTCTATTTTCTTATAAAACAATATTTATAGAGTTATACGTGAATAATTTTTATAGCGTAAAAGCTAAATAAATTTATACATACTTAAATACAGTAAGCCAAAATATTTAATTTAATTTACAATAACAAGAGTGCCCCTAAATAAACAAAAGTAAAGAGGACTGTGAACCTACGGTTTGGAAAATGCAAATCCCACTGTAGTCCTCGATGAGATCAGCTATCTACAGTCTATACTGAACCTGAAATGGGTGGAAAGGAGGGTGGTGAGATTATAAAATCCCAATGAGTAAACAAACATCATCATAAACATCTAGAGTTGAGTACATGGAGACAATAAAGTAAATCATCATAAACTGGGTTATACAATTAGAACACATCTCGTTCAAAATACGTAAAAAGGCTTATGAATCTCATAAATATCTAGGCTTGTGCCATAAATCCATTCTCGGGGACACCTTGGCCGAGGCATCCTACCGAGACCGCCAAGGCTATTAAAATTCACATTTCACATAAATCATGTTTTTGTTTTGAAAACATAACCGTCCCTTGGCGTTGGCTGAGTTCCCCCTCACGTGGTGGTTTAGCGTGAAGTGAACCATAAACTTTACCCCAGGAGTTACCCTACGCGCCTCTCCGTTCGAGGTAAGAATATAATGGGGTTTACCGTGCCCCTCTAAAAGGCTGGTCCACAGAAACCCCCTACTGCAGTGATTAATTAATATATAATCCACCATATAATAAAACTCAATAACATGATATGACAATTTTGTAATTCGCAGTTTTTCAAGGTAACCAAACAATTCGCATTTCAATACAATTGCCAACTAGCCAATCATGCTTAATTTATCATAAACCAGTTAATTTAAACAATCAAATTCCCACAATTAACAGTCTCCGTGTACTTTATTTTTCAAAATCACTATTAATTTCAAAACAATTTATAAATTAATTTCATTGAAACACATTTATTCATAAAACATGAAAATTTACCTTTTTAAATTTCTTTTTTCATAGAATTCATGAAAGCATCTAAAAACCACCCTAGATAATTAAAATGACAGTAAGTTTACTCACAATGTCCAGAATGCAGACTTTCGAAGTACTTTGTCTACTGGTCCTCGGATACAATTTCCTTGCCTTTATCGGAGGACTCACCACCTTGACACAGTAAAAAAAATCAAGAATTTCACCAAGTTCGTACTAAATCAAAATTAAACTAATTTCGACTACTAATGCATGATATGGAATGCAAAAATGCACTGGTAACTATCTAAACTCAGTATTGGCCTAATTCATCTTATCACCCGATTAAATTCCTAACGCGTCTGTTTAAACTCCAATTTAATTCTTTTCAGTTTCTATACCTCAATTGCACCCAAATTAACTTAATGTCCCTCAGTGTGGTGCAAATTATCAGTCCCAACAGCAAATTACGAAAATACCCCTAGTGGGTAAAAATTCGTATTTTTGCTTCGAAAATTCCCATTATTTTTCTAGGCTCATAATTCATCATTTCTTAACCAATTCTACTAGAATAAAAATCAAACTCATCCTCACTCACTACATGGTAAATTCAGCCATTAATGGTTGTGGGAGAAAATAAATTCTTTTCTTGTTGTTTTGTTTCTAAATATGCTAAACTAACTAAAAACACTAACATAAATTAAAATCAAATAAATCCAACAACTTTCTCTCTCCTAACCCATTTTGATCAGCCAACAATTCATCATAAAAACATGCAATTTAAGCATGGAAAATGAAGAGAAATGCTTAAGGAAAATAGATTTCAAGCTTAAGTTGAAAAATCCTACCTTTTTCACTTGTTTTCCTTGATTTTCCACACTTTTTCTCTTGAAATTCCTCACCTAGGGTTTGTTCTTCCTCTCTTTCTCTCTCTTCCTTGCTTGGCCGAATATTTGGGGAGTAAATGGCTGATTTATGCTGATTTTTTTAGTTAAATAATAAAATATCCTAAGCTTGACACATGGCATTTTCTAATTGGTCCATTTTTAAAACTTTAAAAATTTAAACATTTTATCTCCACCACATGATTAGTCAAGGGTCAAAGATGAAGATAAAGGAAGATCATGTGCTAGAATAAATATCCTGATGGTGGAAAATTACAATTTTGCCCCTGAGGTGGTAAAATTACCATTTTACCCTTTTACTCCAAATTATACCGAAATTAAAATTTTTCACTTCTAAACCTCAAATCATACTCCAATAAGTCAAATTATACTCTAATAAGTCAAATGGGGTCAAAAAAAATCTTTTGTAAAATTCCCATTTTGTCCCCAGGTGGCAAATGACCATTTTGCCCCTAGTTAGTGAAAATTCCGATTTGACTCCAAATTGATCCTCAAACTCCAAATTACCATTTTAAGTCATCCATGAACTGTGAAACTCTTAATCTCACCTTAAAATTCCTATTTGATCTAGTTTGAGGATTAAATAAACTTTGTTGTACCTCTAGGTACAATACCGACTTTTGTAAATTTTTCGAGACTCTCCTAGCATGCAATCCTGCTATCATCACATGTATGTCATGAATAGTATTTTATAAGGTCGGGCTTTACACATAATCCAACCAAAATGACAATGCTTACCCTTGTTTCTCTTGAACCAAGCTTTCCTCTTTCCTCAAGCTCCACGGTTCTTCTCTTGCATGTTAAAGATTCCTTTTTGGTTGATGAAATGTTAAACTCAACAATGAAGAGCAAGGAACCCACGATTTCCTTGAATCCTCACAACCCGAGCCTTCCCCACTTTCCTCTCTTTTCTTTGTCTTTTCTTTCTTTTTCTTCCGCTTGGGTGGAGCTCTCAAAAACACTTTCTTCTTTCTTTTCCTCTCTCAATGGCCAGTTCTCTCAAGCTTCACCAAGGCCAATTCACATTTCTTTTACTCCTTAAAACTTGGTAATTATATGGCCATCCACTTGACCAATCAAGTTGCATGCACACTTTCACCTTTTATTTTTCATTTGGCCATTTTGCCAACCAATAGGTTTCATGATCCTATTTCTTTTCTTCCACATTGGTTAGAAATCCTTCTTTACTATCCATATCCATTCTTTAACTCATTTCCACTTAATCCCACCTTATTTGTGCCCAATGGTCTTTCATGCAACTTTCCCACCTTAATTTCCATTTGGCCTCCTCATTGGCCAATGACATTACAAGCAACTATTTTTCTCTTCTTTTAGTCTAATTGTCACCAAGTGTCCATCATGCATAAATCTTCCATGCATTCTTTTAACTTAAAAATCCACATGCATGTGTTATCTTATTCATTTTGTCTTATGCCTTTTTGTTTGTCACATGATGGGGGATTCCCACATGTTCTCCACTACAAGTACATCCTTCCATGCATATCTTTGCATGTAATAGTATTTGTTACATGCATATTCCATCCTCCCACATAATTTAATTTTTCTTTGGTAGTTAATTGCCATGTAACTTCAAATGTTGAAATTGCACTTAAAACCTCCCTTGCATTTGATTCTAAAATGTCCAAGTATTTGGTTTCATAAAAAGAAGAACTTTCTATGTTTTAAGCTATAAGTATCAATACATTTGTCAAAAGTATCAATATATTTTCAATAGAATGGTTCTATCCAAAACGTATGGATATTTTCCAAAATGTATGGATACATTTCCAAAATGTATCAATACATTTGGTTCGGAACTAGTCGTTACACATGAAAATTAAAAGAAACATGGCTATTTTCTTCACTAAAACTTCTCCAATAGCTCCAAAGCTTCTTCGACTATAAAAAGGGACTTCTCCAACACATTTACAAGGTTAGAAGAGTGGAGAAAAACATCAAACAGTCGAGTATCAAATTCTATGAAGAAAAAGAGAAGAAAGAAAGAAAAACCAAGCTAAAGTAAGCAATTCACACTCATCCACTTACCTTTTTAAGATATACTTGAGCTTCAAATTCTTTATGCTACCACTCCTATTCTTTGCATGCATCTTTTTATTTATTATACTTTATCTTCATTGTACTTACTTAGCAAAACCTTATAAAAGGTATTCTTGCTGTTTAAAATTGTAAGAGAGAAAAGGTTATACCTTAGCCTCCAAATGGTAATGTTGTAAAGTTGTGCCATATCTTTGAAAAGGCATAAAGGTTTTAACTTAACCTAGAAACGTTAAAAGGGTTGTGCTTGATCCATAAAAGGCATTGTATTAAAAGGTTGTACTTCATCCTTGAAAGGCATTGTAAAGGTTATGCTTGAGCCTTAAAAAGAATTTTTCATAGTGGATTTGAAACTCCTTAGCTTGCTATGGGAGATAACATAGCCACTTGTAGAAAGGGCAGAAGCTTTGTAAATTCTTTGTCTTTCCTTTTTAATTTTCACTCCTTCAATATATGCATTTACATTAAAGAGTTTATCAAATTTGTTTTAATTTGTCAATCCTTTAATTTACTCTTCAAATTATTTTTGACACATTTTAATACACTTGTGCATTTTACTTTGAGAAGATTGAAAATTTGTTTTCAACTCATTTGTTCATTAATATACTCATTAAATTACTTTTGGCATGTTTTAATGTGAAAAAAAAATTTAAGAAACTTGTCTTCAAGCTTGCCTTCATTCAAAGTTTAATTTATTCAAAAGAATTTTTATAAATCCAATTCACCTCCCCTTGGATATTTTCTCATTTATTATAGAGCTAACTGTTGGCATGAGCCCTGCAGCCAATTGGGATTACTTAAGGTTTGATTCCAATCATGCAACAGTATCATTCATGTTGAATGATTAGAGGTTTTTCTTCATCAATAAGACATCAATTATAATGAGTTATAAGTCTAATTGGATAAAGTACATGAGATTAATATGCATTGTAAGGGAACTGTAATGGTTTGCAGTTATGAGATCCTTATGCATCAAAGCATAATCTCAAAATGTTCTTGGTCAATGTATCATTGAGACTGGACATCAATGATACTTAGAGACTGGTATATTCTATGTTCCTTATTTTGGAAGTAAGCAATCGATCTCATAGATTGAAGTATAGAGATACTTAGAACTAGAATATAGGTGCTTGCCTAGGAGAGCAAGTTCACTAAACATGACCCTCCATGAGAAGTACATTTGTTAATACACTCTAGTGTCTATGCAATACTTCTCATGTGTCAGTCATGTAAATACTCCCTAGACTTGAGGCACCAAGTTGTCTTATATGTGGAGTGCTATGCTTTGATTTCATCCCTACAGGTGCCTAACCAAGGACGCCAAAACAAGATGCTTTTGGGTATAGTATGAAGCATGTGAAAGCAAATGAGTGGTCAAGATAGGAATCATAACCTTAAGTGTTTTAGACGACATATCCTATCAGTTCTTGGTTAATATTAGCTTATTGAAGTCCTTGGCCAAGGTGACATGGAGTGTCACGACCCGGAACTCCCATCGAGCCCGTGACAACCGCCGCGACGTCTCAATTTACATTCATTACCCGGAATGTCAACCGAGACCCCGCAAGGCTTTAATATCAGCTTCTCATTTCCCCTGTGGGTAACTGTTTCCAAATACCACATTTTAAAAGATTTTAAACTATTTCCAACTTAAACAAATGAAATATTAATTTCCGTCTCACAGGGGTATTTTTGTCATTTATCCCAAAAATCTAAAAAATCATCTAAAAATATAGTATGTAAGTGGAAAACACATATTTCATAATCAAAAATAATTTTGGATGTCTAAAACATTCGTTTAAAATGGAATTATGACTGTTATAATAAAATAAAAATATTAAATAAAATATTCAATTTTCACATAAAAAGATATTTTAAGAACACTGTATAAATAATTTTTATAGCGTAAAAGCAAAATAAATTCTTACATACCGTAATACAGATAACCAAAGTATAGAATTTAATTTACAGTGACACGTGGGCCCACGAATGACCAAAAGTATAAAAAGAAATGAACCTATAGTCTTTGGATGTGGCAAGTTCAACTGTAATCCTCGCCGATATCAGTTATCTACAATCTATTCTGAACCTGAAATGGGTGGAAATGAGGGTGGTGAGATTATAAAATCCCAGTGAGTAAACAAACATCACTCAAAATATCTAAAGTCGAGTAAAAGGAGACTATTAAAACATTTCATCAAACTGTAATTTATCATCTTTCAACTTATTTCAACCAAATGAAATCAATTTATTTAAAGCAAGTAATCAATATGGCTTATGAATTTCTTAAAAAGCTTGGCTCATGCCAAAAATTATTATCATACTCAGTTATTTGGGATACCTTGGCCGAGGGCTATCCCAACTGAGTCCGCCAAGGCTATTAGAAAGTCATGTTTTTATTTTGAAAACATAGCCATTCCTTGACGTTGGCCGAGTTCCCCTTCACGAGGTGGTTTGGCGTGAAGTGAACTCTAAAAGTTATACCTCAGGAGTTACCCTACTCGCCTCTCCAACCGAGGTAAAAATATAACAGGATTCCGTGCCCCTCTAATAGGCTAGTCCACAGAATCCAGCCCACTGCAGCAGGTCAAACCCACCATACAATAAAATTTTGACAGCATGACAGGGCTAACATATTACTACCCAACCTGCAGGGTAAAATAAAGCAATTCATATAATTCATAAAAACACAGCCCAGCCAGTCATGCCAATACAATAACATAAGCCATTAATTCAATTTTAAATTTACAACATATCAGTGGTCTCCAATTACTCTATTTTCAAAATCGTTATTTCGTTTCAAGACAATTTATAAAATATTTTCATTTAAACTCATTTTGTTTACAAAACATAAAAATTTACCATTTGAACTCATTTTCATAAAATTCACCAAAACCGAATAAAAACATACTTTAGATAATTAAAATGATGGTAAGGTTACTCACCGTGTCTAGAGTGGGGATTTTTGAAATACTCAGACTACTAGTCCTCGGGTGCAATTCCTTTGCCTTTATCGGAGGACTCACCACCTTGACACAGTAAAAAAATCGAGAAATTCACCACATTGGTAGTAAATTGAAATTAAACTAATTTAGACTACTAATGCTTGATATGGAATGCAAAAATGTCTAAATTTTTGCCTAAATGCGGTGTTAGCCTATTTCGGTCTTTTACCCGATAAATTGATATACGCGTCCGTTTAAACTCCAAATTAATTTTTTTCAGTTTCTACACCTCAATTGCACCCAAATTGACTTAATGTCCCTCAGTGTGGTGCAAATTATCAGTCCCGATAACAAATTACGAAAATACCCCTAGTGGGTAAAAATTTGTATTTTTGCTCTGAAAATATCCATTATTTTTCTAGGCTCATAATTCATCATTATTCATCATAATTCCTCAAATAACCATCAAGATCAGCAGCCAATATTCCCCTAGAAAATTCAGCATAATGGGTTTCAATGGGAGAAAATTATATTTCTAGCTTATTTTTGCTATATTTCAATATAACTTAACTAAAATCACTTAATTCAATTAAAATCAACCAAAAATCAAGCTCAAAACTCATCCATGGAGGTTTGGCCAGCATGGGTGTCCATACCCACTTTCTAATTTTGCATGGAAATGAGAAAAAAATGCATGGGTAGTGAAAATCACAAGGAAAATCAATGAAATTTACCTTTTTAATGCTTGATTTCTTGATTTCTCTTGATTTTCTCCAAATTTTTCAGGTAGGATTCTTGTTTTTTTTTTTCCCCTTTTCTCCCCTGGTTTGGACAGCTGAAGAAGATGAGAATTCCGGAATTTTTACCTTTTTAAAGGCTAAAATAATATAATATTATTTTATTCATTTTTTTAATGTTTTATTAATTCCTTAAATTCTAGCCATCCATTTGTTTCCAAATTTTCACCATACACTTGTCCCAAATATCCATAGCTTAGGTAAAATTCTCAGACTTATCCAAAGTCTTGGTGGAGTAATTTTTGAAATTTACACTTTTACCCCCGTAAAAGTCAAAAATTACATTTTTGCCCCAAAAATTGAAAAATTACCCATAGACATATTTTTCATCCCTTATACTCATACCATTCTCCAATTTGTCAAATTTGATCTAAATTCTCTCAAAATCTCAAATTTTGTCCGCGAGTGGTAAAATTACGATTTTGCCCCTACACTCTAGAAATCACTGGAATTAAACTTTTTCACTGCCAAACCCTCAAATTATACTCCAATACTCAAATCATACTCCAATAAGTCAAATGGGGCTAAAAAAATTCTTTTCTAAAAATTCCCATTGTGTCCTTGGGTGGCAAATGACCATTTTGCCCCTGGACAGTAAAAATTCTAGTTTGACTTCAAATTGATCCTCGAACTCCAAATCACCATATTAAACCATTCTGGGACTTTAATATTCTTAATTTCATTTTAAATTCTCTATTTGATCTAGTTCGAGACTTAAATTAACTTAATTGTACCATTTGGTACATTGTCGTCTTTTAACGATTTTTCTTTCAGGGCTTTCCAAGTATGCAAGCATATTGTCAATCACATGAATGACATGGAAAGTATTTTATAAGATCGGGCTTGACATGGAGACTACGAAAAAGGTTTCATAACTCTCTATAAAGCTAATGCTATAACTACAAGAACAAATATGGAGGCCAATAAGAATAGACACTGTACCAAGCTCTTATCATCTCTGGGATATATGATGAGGGAATGAATTACATTGATAAACTATATGCTGAAAGGTTGGCAAATAACCCTTTGACTCTCCTAAAAATTGGGTGGCCATGATGCATTGCTGATGCCAATCTTAGTTTATGGAATTGATTATAAATTAATTAATAGAAATTTATATTAATCAATTAAAGCATTAATCAATTTCATTGCCAACATGTTGGGAACCTAAAAGGTCACACACAATGATTGCATTTGAATTGAATTGGGAGAGTGATGATTTAAGTTAGACTAAATCACATGTTAGGTAATTAACTTCTATAAACTTAATTAACAGAGTTTAATTAAGTTTTAGACATAATTATAAATAGTTATAATTATAACGCCTTGATTGCAAAATATAAAGAAAATTAATTTTGATTTTAATTTTCAAGGACTTAATTAAAAGAGTTTAATTAAGTAATGGGCCTAATATTATAATGTGTTATAATATTGAGGGCTTAATTGTAAAATTGAAGTTATTTTAACCTAACTAATAAGTCACCTTTTAACTATTTTCCATATGAGAGTTTTTCACAATTGAAGAAAACCTAGTTTTTGTCAGAAAAAGAAAAGTCTTTTCTGTCAAGCCCTACTCTATTATATACTTGTCATGTCATTCATGTCCTTGATAGAATGTTTGCATAAGTGAATGTATCAAAAAATCGTTAAAAGTCGGTATTGTACCTAGTGGTACAATTAAGTTGATTAAAGCCTCGAACTAGGCCAAATAAAGATTTTACAATGTATTTGAGAGTTATTGAATCTTAGAATGTCTTAATATGATTATTCAGAATTTGAGGATTGATTTGGAGTTAATTTGGGAATTTTCATAACGTAGGGCAAAATGGTCATTTTGCCGCCCAAGGGCAAAATTGGAATGTTGGATGATATTTTGACTAAATTTGATTAATTAGAGCATTATTTGAATTTGAGAAGTGAAAATTTTCAATTTCGACATTTTTCTGAACATAGGGGCAAAACGATCATTTTTAGTGTCTATGAGGACGAAATTGCAAATTTTAGAATTTTACACCACCATGCACTTGTCAAACCCATGAATTTCACCCATTATTTTTTAAGTGAGAGATTATATGTGGTGGGAATGAAATGCTTAATTATTAAGTTTTAAACATGGACCAATTAAAAGGTGACAAGTGTCAAGCTTTAATATTATTTTAATTGCCTATATAAACTCACTTAAAACCCTCACATTCACACTTTTATGGCTAGCCAAGCAAGGGAACAAAGAGAAAAAGAGAAGAACAAACCCTAGGAAGGAAAAATCCAAGAGAAATTATTGGATTTCAAGGAATCAAGCAAGTAAAGGTAAGATTTTTTAATTTTAGCTTGTGATCTACCTTTCCCATGTATTCTTTTTCATTCTCCATGGCTGAAATTCAAGTTTTCAAAAGGGAACCTTTGCTGGCCAAATCTAGAGAGAGAAGTTTTGGTGATGAATTTTGTTAGATTTCATAATATCCTAGTGTTTTTAGTCATTTTGTGATGTTTGGAAGGAAAAACAAGCAAGAAAATCACATGCCCTTCAATAACCCTCTTTGGCCGAATTTATTAGGTGACATGTTGATGATGGATTTTGTTGTATTTCATATTAATTAGCTCGTAATTGATGATTTATGGTATCGGATATCGAAATCGGAATGAATTTCAATTACAGTGAATTAAGTCACAATTAAGCTCATTGAGGTACTTTGGTGTATTTGGAATATTGGAAGTGTAATGAAGATATTTGGAGTTGAATTGGATGTTTTGGCTAATTAAACAAGGCATAGTGCGAGTTAGGTCGAATGCCAATTCAGTCCGATCATAATTGAACCCACGTAGAACACCGTCTTTAAGTGATTATTCGGACAATTCTCATTCAATGTCATGCATTCATATAGAGCTTGAAATAGTTTTATAATAGTTTGGCACAAATATATTGAATTACGTGTCATGTATTATGTATAGGTGGTGAGCCTTCTGATAAGGGTAAAGATATTATGCCCGAGGACCAAGAATAGGAGTACTCTAAACTCCTGCTATTATTAGTAATCAGATGTTCATCTTAATTATCTAAAGTGGTTTATACTTGTTTTATGATTTTAAAGAATAAGGCACTTAATTTGCAAATTATTATGTTTTACATTTTAAATGTTGGTTAAATGAATGAGATTTATAAATCATTCTGAAACTAAATGATGATTTTCGAAATAGAGTAAGTGGAGGCTATACATTCGTATTATATATATATACATGATTTGAATTGATGGCTTATGAAATTATGGTAGCATGAATGGCTGGAATTATGGTTTTGTGAATTATATAAATTGTTTTGTCTTACATTGACAGGCTGGACAGTACTATATTAGCCATGTTATGCTGTTGAAATTTTATTGATTTGGTGGGTTATGTATTTAGCTTACTGTAGTGGGCGGGTTTCTGTGGACTAGCCTATTAGAGGGGCACGGTAAACCTCGTTATATTTACCTTAGTATGAGAGGCGCGAGGGTATCTCCTAATGTAAAGTTTAGAGTTCACTTCACGCCGAACCACCACGTGAAAGTGAAACTCAGCCAACGCCAAGGAACGGCTATGTTTTTAAACGTGAAAACATGTTTTATGTGTATATGTCTTTTTAACTGCCTTGGCGGAATCGATTGGATGCCCGGTGCAAGGCATCATCGAGTGCTAATTTTTGGCATGAGCCAAGTTTTTAAGAAAGTCATAAGCCTTGTTGATTTTCTTGATGAAATGTGATTATTTTTACATGGATTGAAATGGGTTTTGGATGCTATGAATTATATATATATTGATGGGATGATTTAACTGTCTCCATTTACTCGACTTTAGATGCTACAGACAAACTTTGTTTACTCACTGTGTTTATAAAAACTCACCCCTTCTTTTTACCCATTTCAGGCTCAAGATAGTCTGTAGATAGCTGATTTCATCGAGGATCTACTTTTGGATTTACATCCTTAGAAATCGAAGGTCTACCTTCTTGTACATATTTGTTTATTTTGGGGGCCCACATGTCATTGTAGAATTTTGGTATAACTGGTTGCGTGTGCCACTATATGTATGAATTTATTTTGCTTTTATGCTACAAAAATTATTTACACAGAGTTCTATAAATATTGTTTTATAAGAAAATGAAATATTTTATTTAATATTTTTATATAATTTGAATAGCTATAATTTCACTTTAAATTGATGAATTAGACAATGAAACTTATTTTAAACATGAAATGGATGCTTATTACTCGTATATCATATTTTTACCAGGGTTCGAAATTTTTAGGTAAAATGACCAAAATATCCTTGTGTAGTAGAAATTACTTTTGATTGTTTTTTATTTGAAATTAGTCTATATTTCTTTAAAACATGGTATTTAATAATTGTTGCTCACAAGGGAGAAGTAAAAATGATGCGAAAGCCTTGCGAGGTTTCGGTTGGCATTTCGAGTAATGAATGTCAATCGAGACATCGCGGCGGTTGTCACAGACTCGATGAGAATTTCGGGTCGTGACATTTTCTCTCTTTGCCACCACTCCCTTTGTGTGAAAGAGAGGTTCGACTAAGATTGTGAAAAGAAGAAAAGGCCAATTGTTGTCCTCTTTGCTAGCACAAAGTATAATTAAAACTCCTTCCTTTGTTGAAGGTTCAGGTGCAATCGTGTATACTACCATTGGAAGCCAAGCACTTGATTGGCTAGGGTTTTTGCTCCTTATGGTGGTCGCGAGATTGTTTCGGGGAGTGTCATTATGATTATAAAATTACTTGGCTAGGTAACTTTCTGAATAATAATTTATTTTGTGCTTTTATATGTTACATATCACCAAGGTGATCCATGGATGGAGGCATGTTTTGGTTGTTTAGTTATAAAGTTTTAATTTTCTTTCCATTGTGTATTTTGAGCACGCTGTCCACAGCCAAACCCATCAGTGGTATTGGAGCCTTCGTTGGTTCGATTTTAACACATTTTTATGTCTATTGTTGTTAATGCTTTATTGCAAAGGAATATGAGGTGTTCGGGTTTTGTTCTACACAAATTCGTAAGTTTTAAAATTTTACAATTTGTTCTAGTTATTTTAATTTCTAGATAGATTTTAATTGTAAATTTTAAATTTATTTTTCATAATATTAATCTCATTTTAATGTCAAAATATTGTAGATTAGCAAGTGCATGGGATGCACAAATTAATTTAGCAAATAAAGATTCGATCTCATGACATTATGGTGTGATTTAAATGGCAGAATTCGATTCTGTCCAGCCATGGTATTGGTCCATTTTCAGGCATAAAAGTGAGGTTTAAGTGCTTCATAAAATGCAAGAAAATTAAGAGATTAATACACATTGGAAATGTTCCAAGATGGGTGAGTATGTGTGGCTAATGGTAGAGGTAAAACTACCAAAACATGGCTGAAACATCTATTATTTGCAGCAGTGACAATCACGGTTTTGTTTGGCTTGGCAACAAAAAAAAAAGCCTAAATTTGTGTAATTAGTTGCACTAATTCGCTGAGGATTTTTTTATGGAAAGGTTCCATAAATTATCCAAATTGTTGCCAAGAATTTCAAGGATTTAAATCCCTAGAATTAAGACTTCATAAAATTGAGTTGGTGGAGTCAAAACCGTTGCTGCCTCTACAGCAGCAAGCCACGATTTTGAATTTTTTCTTATAGCCAAAAACATTTCCTAAAATCCTGGAAAATTACTATGGAATTTTTCCATCAGTTGTCTATGAAACAAAATGTAATTGGGAATTAAATTCCTGATTTTATGCCACCCAGTAGCTTCAAAAGGAAGACAAACCTTCATCTGTATTCTTGCAGATAAAAGTCATGGTTTTGAATTTTTTTACAGCCAAAAAGGTCTCCTAAAATCCTAAAAAAATATTATGAAATAGTTCCATGAGTTATTTATCAGGATAAATTTTATTAGGAATTAAATTTGTCACAACCCGGTACTCCCCTCGAGCCCGTGATAACTGTCGTGGTGTCCCGGTAGACATTCATTGCCCGGAATGTCAACCCAAAACCCTGCAAGGTTTTACTATCAGTTTCTCTATTCCCTTGTGAGCAACCATTGTCAAATATCATGTTTTAAAAAAATTTTAAGCCGTTTCCAACTTAAAACAAATAAAATATTAATTTTCATCTTACAGGGATATTTTGGATATTTTTCTCAAAAACTTTAAAACTGGCTAAAATGTAACATACAAGTACAAAAGACATAGTTCATAATCAAAATGAGTTTAACAGTATAAAATCTTCATTTAAAATGAAATTACGGTTATTTGAATATAATAAGCAAATAAAAGAAATATTAAGTAAAATATTTTATTTTCTTATAAAACAATATTTATAAAGTTATACGTGAATAATTTTTATAGCGTAAAAGCTAAATAAATTTATACATATTGAAATACAATAAGCCAAAATATTTAATTTAATTTACAATAACAAGAGGGCCCCCGAATAAACAAAAGTAAAGAGGACTGTGAACCTACGATTTGGAAAATGCAGAACCAACGGTAGTTCTCGATGAGATCAACTATCTACAGTCTATACTGAACCTGAAATGGGTGGAAAGGATGGTGGTGAGATTATAAAATCCCAATGAGTAAACAGACATCATCATAAATATCTAAAGTTGAGTACATGGAGACAATAAAGTAAATCATCGTAAACTGAGTCTCCACATTAGAATACATTTCATTTAAAATATGTAAAGAGGCTTATGAATCTCATAAAAACTAGACTTGTGCCATAAATCCATTCTCGGGTACACCTTGGCCGAGGCATCCTACCAAGACCGCCAAGGCTATTAAAATTCACATTTCATATAAATCATGTTTTTGTTTTGAAAACATAGCCATTCCTTGGCGTTAGTTGATTTCCCCCTCACGTGGTGGTTTGGCGTGAAGTGAACCCTAAGCTTTACCCCAAGAGATACCCTATGCGCCTCTCCGTTCGAGGTAAGAATATAATGGGGTTTACTGTGCCCCTCTAAAAGGCTGGTCCACAGAAACCCCCTACTGCAGTGATTAATTAATATATATAATCCACCATACAATAAAACTCAATAACATGATATGGCAATTTGTAATTCACAATCTTTCAAGGCAATCAAACAATTCGCATTTCAATACAATTGCCAACTAGCTAATCATGCCCGATTTATCATAAGCCAATCAATTTAAACAATCAAATTGCCACAATTAACAGTCTCCATGTATTCTATTTTTCAAAATCACTATTAATTTCAAAACAATTTATAATTTAATTTCATTGAAACACATTTATTCATAAAACATGAAAATTTACCTTTTTAAATTTCGTTTTCCATAGAATTCATGAAATCATCTAAAAACCACCATAGATAATTAAAATGACAGTAAGTTTACTCACAATGTCTAGAATGCAGACTTTTGACGCACTCTGTCTACTTGTCACGACCCGAAACTCCCATCGAGCCCGTGACAACTACCGCAACGTCTCGATCGACATTCATTACCCGGAATGTCAACTGGAACCCCGCAATGCTTTAATATCAACTTCTCATTTCCCCTGTGGGTAACTGTTTCCAAATACCACATTCTAAAAGATTTTAAAACTGTTTCCAACTTAAACAAATAAAATAATAATTTTCGTCTCATAGGGGTATTTTGGTCATTTATCCCAAAAATCTCAAAATCATCTAAAAATATAGTATGTAAGTGGAAAACACATATTTCATAATCAAAAATAATTTTGGATGTCTAAAACATTCGTTTAAAATGGAATTATGATTGTTAGAATAAAATAAAAGTATTAAATAACATATTCAATTTTCATATAAAACAAGCATAAATAATTTTTATAGTGTAAAAGCAAAATAAATTCCTACATATTGTAATGCAAATAACCAAAGTATAGAATTAATTTACAGTGACACGTGGGCCCACAAATGACCAAAAGTATCAAAAGAAATGAACCTACAGTTTTTGGATGTGGCAAGTTCAACTGTAATCCTCGCCGATATCAGTTATCTACAATCTATTCTGAGCCTGAAATGGGTGGAAATAAGGGTGGTGAGATTATAAAATCCCAGTGGGTAAACAAACATCACTCAAAATATCTAAAGTTGAGTAAAAGGAGACTATTAAAACATTTCATCAAACTGTAATTTATCATCTTTCAACTTATTTCAACCAAATGAAATCAATTTATTTAAAGCAAGTAATCAGTACGGCTTATGAATTTCTTAAAAAGATTGGCTCATGCAAAAAATTATTATCATACTCAGTTATCTGGGATACCTTGGCCGAGGGCTATCCCAACTGAGTCCGCCAAGGTTATTAGAAAGTCATGTTTTTATTTTGAAAACATAGTCGTTCCTTGGCGTTGGCCGAGTTCCCCTTCACGTGGTGGTTTGGCGTGAAGTGAACTTTAAAGTTATACCTCGGGAGTTACCCTACTCGCCTCTCGAACCGAGGTAAAAATATAACAGGATTCCGTGCCCCTCTAATAGGCTAGTCTACAGAACCCAGCCCACTGCAGCAGGTCAAACCCACCATACAATAAAATTTTGACAGCATGTTAGGGCTAATATATTACTACCCAACCTGCAAGGGTAAAATAAAGCAATTCATACAATTCATAAAAAACACAGCCCAGCCAGTCATGCCAATACAATAACATAAGCCATTAATTCAATTTTAAATTTACAACATATCAATGGTCTCCAATTACTCTATTTTCAAAATCGTTATTTCTTTCAAGACAATTTATAAAATATTTTCATTTAAACTCATTTTGTTTACAAAACACAAAAATTTACCATTTGAACTCATTTTCATAAAATTCACCAAAACCGAATAAAAACATACTTTAGATAATTAAAATGATGGTAAGGTTACTCACCGTGTCTAGAGTGGGGATTTTTGAAATACTCAGACTACTAGTCCTCGGGTGCAATTCCCTTGCCTTTATCGGAGGACTCACCACCTTGACATAGTACAAAATCGAGAAATTCACTACATTGGTACTAAATTGAAATTAAACTAATTTAGACTACTAATGCTTGATATGGAATGCAAAAATGTCTAAATTTTTGCCTAAATGCGGTGTTAGCCTATTTCGGTCTTTTACCCGATAAATCGATATACGCGTCCGTTTAAACTCCAAATTAATTTTTTTCAGTTTCTATACCTCAATTGCACCCAAATTGACTTAATGTCCCTCAGTGTGGTGCAAATTATCAGTCTCTATAGCAAATTACGAAAATACCCCTAGTGGGTAAAAATTTGTATTTTTGCTCCAAAAATTCCCATTATTTTTCTAGGCTCATAATTCATCATTATTCATCATAATTCCTCAAATAAACATCAAGATCAGCAGCCAATATTCCCCTAGAAAATTTGGCATAATGGGTTTCAATGGGAGAAAATTATATCTCTAGCTTTATTTTTGCTATATTTCAATATAACTTAACTAAAATCACTTAATTCAATTAAAATCAACCAAAAATCAAGCTCAAAACTCATCCATGGAGGTTTGGCCAGCATGGGTGCCCATATCCACTTTCTAATTTTGCATGAAAATGAGAAAAAAATGCATGGGTAGTGAAAATCACAAGGAAAATCAATGAAATTTACCTTTTCAATGCTTGATTTCTTGATTTCTCTTGATTTTCCCCAAATTTTCAGGTAGGGTTCTTATTTGTTTTTTTCCCCCTTTTCTCCCCTGGTTTGGACAGCTGAAGAAGATGAGAATTCTGGAATTTTTACCTTTTTAAAGGCTAAAATAATATAATATTATTTTATTCATTTTTTTAATGTTTTATTAATTCCTTAAATTCTAGCCATCCAATTGTTTCCAAATTTCACCATGCACTTGTCCCACATATCCATAGCTTAGATAAAATTCTCAGACTTATCCAAAGTCTTGGTGGAGTAATTTTTGAAATTTACACTTTTACCCTCGTAAAAGTTAAAAATTACATTTTTGACCCAAAAACTGAAAAATTGCCCATAGACATATTTTTCATCCCTTATACTCATACCATTCTCCAATTGGTCAAATTTGATCTAAATTCTCTCAAAATCTCAAATTTTGTTCGCGGGTGGTAAAATTACGATTTCGCCTCTACACTCTAGAAATCACCAGAATTAAACTTTTTCACTGCCAAACCCTCAAATTATACTCCAATAAGTCAAATGGGGCCAAAAAAAAAATTCTTTTCTAAAAAGTCCCATTGTGTCCCTAGGTGGCAAATGACCATTTTGCCCCTAGATAGTAAAAATTTCGGTTTGACTCCAAATTGATCCTCGAACTCCAAATCACCATATTAAACCATTCTGGGACTTTAATATTCTTAATATCATTTTAAATTCTCTATTTGATCTAGTTCGAGGCTTAAATTAACTTAATTGTACCATTTGGTACATTATCGTCTTTTAACGATTTTTCTTTCAAGGCTTTCCAAGTATGCAAGCATATTGTCAATCATATGAATGACATGGAAAGTATTTTATAAGGTCGGGCTTGACACTACTGGTCCTCGGATGCAATTTCCTTGCCTTTATCGGAGGACTCACCACCTTGACACAGTACAAAATTGAGAAATTACTACATTGGTACTAAATTGAAATTAAACTAATTTAGACTATTAATGCATAATATGGAATGCAAAAATGCACTGGTAACTATCTAAACTCAGTATTGGCCTAATTCATCTTATCACCCGATTAAATTACTAACGCGTCCAATTTAATCCCAAATTAATTTTTTTTTCAGTTTCTATACCTCAATTGCACCCAAATTGACTTAATGTCCTTCAGTGTGGTGCAAATTATCAGTCTCGACAGCAAATTACGAAAATACCCCTAATGGGTAAAATTTTGTATTTTTGCTCCGAAAATTTCCATTATTTTTCTAGGCTCATAATTCATCATTTCTTAACCAATTCTCCTAGAATAAAAATCAAACTCATCCTCACTCATACATGGTAAATTCGGCCATTAATGGTTGTGGGAGAAAATAAATTCTTTTCTTGTTGTTTTGTTTCTAAATATGCTAAACTAACTAAAAACACTAACATAACTTAAAATCAAATTAATCTAACTTTCTCTCTCCTAACCCATTTTGATCAGCCAATAATTCATCATAAAAACATATAATTTAAGCATGGAAAATAAGGAGAAATGCTTAAGGAAAATAGATTTCAAGTTTAAGTTGAAAATTCCTACCTTTTTCACTTGTTTTCCTTGATTTTCCACACTTTTTCTCTTGAAATTCCTTACCTAGGGTTTATTCTTCCTCTCTTTCTCTCTCTTCCTTGCTTGGCCGAATATTTGGAGAGTAATGGGCTGATTTATGCTGATTTTTTAGTTAAATAATAAAATATCCTAAGCTTGACACATGGCAGTTTCTTATTGGTCCATTTTTAAAATTTTAAAAATTTAAATATTTTATCTCCACCACATGATTAGTCAAGGGTCAAAGACGAAGATAAAGGAAGACCATGTGCTGGAAAAAAATAACTTGATGGTGGAAAATTACAATTTTGCCCCTAGGGTGGCAAAATTACCATTTTACCCTTTTACTCCAAATTATATCGAAATTAAAATTTTTCACTTCTAAACCTCAAATCATACGCCAATAAGTCAAATTATACTCCAATAAGGCAAATGGGATCAAAAAAATCTTTTCTAAAATTCCCATTTTATCCTCAAGTGGCAAATGACCATTTTACCCCTGGACAATGAAAATTTCGATTCGACTCCAAATTGATCCTCAAACTCCGAATTACCATTTTGAGTCATCCTTGGACTGTGACGATCTTAATCTCACCTTAAAATTCCTATTTGATCTAGTTCGAGGATTAAATCAACTTTGTTGTACCTCTAGGTACAATACCGACTTTTGTAAATTTTTTGGGACTCTCCTAGCATACAATCATGTTATCATCACATGTACGTCATGAATAGTATTTTATAAGGTCAGGCTTTACAACACTACCCCCCTTAAAATAAAATTTTGACCTCAAAGTTTCACTTACCGAATTCGAAGAAAGATGTGGATATTGGTTTCTCATCTGGCCCTCTGCTTCCCACATCATCTCCTCCATTCGAGCATTCTTCCACAATACTTTCACCATTGGAATGCTCTTGTTCCTTAGCACTCGATCCTTTCGATCTAGAATATGAACAGGCTACACCTCGAACATCAAATCCTCATGCAACTCAATGGGAGGTGTCTCTAAAATGTGAGAAGGATCTGGAACATACTTTTTCAACATCGAGACGTGGAAGACATTATGAATCCAATCTAACTCTGGGGGTAATTCAAGTCTGTAAGCCACTGGCCCAATCCTTTCAATGATACGAAAGGGTCCAATGTATCTTGGATTGAGCTTTCCCCTCTTCGCGAATCGAATCACACCTTTCATCATCCAATAAATACCATAAATTATCACAATAGTATAATCAAGTAAGATTTAATACTTGGAATTTTCAAATTATTACCTTTCCAAGGAGAAACCTTAAGAAAAACTTTATCGTCGACTTCAAATTCCAAATCTTTCCTTCGTTTATCCGAATAATTCTTCTGCCTATCTTGAGCTGTCTTTAACCGCTCTCGGATAACCTTGACCTTATCATTTGTCAGATCAATCAATTCCACATTCACCAATTTCCTCTCACCTACTTCATCCCAATAGAGCGGAGTTCGACACTTCCTTCCATACAAAGCCTCGTATGGTGCCATCCCAATACTAGACTAAAAACTGTTATTATATGCGAACTCCACCAATGGCAAGTGTCTGTCCCAACTCCCAATAAAGTCAATGACACAAGCCCGTAACATATCCTCCAAGGTCTGAATAGTTCTCTTAGATTGACCATCTGTCTGCGGATGAAAGGTAGTACTAAATCTCAATTTAGTTCCAAGAGCTTCTTGAAATTTTAGCCAAAATCGAAAAGTAAACCGAGGGTCTCGATCTGACACAATAGAAACTAGAACTCCATGCAATCTCACAACCTCATCTATATAAAGTCTTGCCAGCCTCTCAATAGAATACGTGCTATGGATAGCCAAGAAATGGGCGGACTTAGTCAATCTATCCACAATCACCCAAATAGCATCCTTCCCACTTTGTGTCCATGGCAAACCCAATACAAAGTCCATAGTCATGTGTTCCCACTTCCATTCAGGAATCGGTAAAGGTTGAAGAGTACCTAACAGTTTTTGATGCTTCGCCTTAATCTGTTGGCATGTGAGACATTTCGCTACAAACTCTGCTATGTCTCGTTTCATACCCGGCCACCAATAACTTTCTTTAATAGTCCAATACATCTTGGTGCTTTCGGGATGTAAAGCGTAGGCGAAAGAATAAGCTTCCTCCAAAATAGCTCGTCTCAACTGATCATCCTTAGGGACACAAATTCGTTCTCTAAGCATCAAAGTACCATCATCCCTGAGTCTAAACTCACTAGTTTCTCCATCTTGCAACTTTTGAAATTCCCGTTTCAACCAATCATCAGATTTATGCAATTCTCTGATCTGATTCAACAATGAAGGTCTCACGACGAAACTAGCAAGTAAGGTTCCATCCTCACCATTATTCAACTGGATCCCTAGAGATTTCATCTCAAGTAACATCGAAAAATAAGAACTCCGAAGTGTTGCTAACGACGATGAGAATTTACGACTTAAGGCATCCGCTACCACATTTGCTTTTCCCGGATGATAATCAATCACTAAGTCATAATCCTTAATCAACTCCAACCATCGTCTTTGTCTCAAGTTAAGCTCTTTCTGGGTGAGCAAATACTTCAAACTCTTACGATCAGTAAAAATCCGGCAACGCTCACCATATAAATAATGTCTCCAAATCTTCAATGCGAAGACTACTGCTGCTAACTCTAAGTCATGAGTAGGGTAATTCGTCTCATGCTTTTTCAACTGTCGAGAAGCGTAAGCTATTACTTTCTCATCCTGCATCAATACACACCCTAATCCCAACTTAGATGCATCACTATATACCACAAATTCTTATCCACTAACAGGAAATGTTAAAATGGGAGCGGAGGTTAACCGATTCTTTAGCTCCTGAAATCGATTCTCATAAACATCATCCCACTCATACTTAACTCTTTTACGAGTCAAACGAGTCAGGGGAGCTGCTATCAAAGAAAATCCTTGAACAAATCTCCGATAATAACTGGCTAAGCCAAGGAAACTACGAATCTCAATTACCGTTCTCGGTTGCTCCCATTGCAAGATAGCCTCAATCTTCTTAGGATCGACATAAATTCTAGCTCTGGACACCACATGTCCCAAGAAAACCACTTCCTTCAACCAGAATTCACATTTAGAGAACTTGGCATAGAGTTGCCTCTCGCGCAAAGTTTGCGACACAATGCGCAAATGGACAGCATGTTCATCATCATTCTTCGAATAAACCAAGATGTCATCTAGGAATACTATCACAAACTTATCCAAGTATGGATGGAACACCCTGTTCATAAGATCCATAAAAATTACCGGGGCATTAGTCAAACCAAACGGCATCACTAGAAACTCATAATGCCCATAACGCGTCCTGAAGGCAGTATTGGGTACATCCTGCTCCTTAATCCTCAACTGATAGTACCCAGATCTCAAATCAATCTTAGAGAATACCATAGCACCTCGTAATTGATCAAAAAGATCATCTATCCAGGGTAAAGGGTATTTATTCTTGATGGTCACTCGGTTCAGTTAACGATAATCGATACACAATCGAAGAGTGCCATCCTTCTTCTTTACAAATAGGACTGGAGCTCCCCAAGGAGAAATGCTAGGGCGAATGAAACCTTTATCCACCAAATCTTGCAATTGGACTTTCAATTCCTTCAACTCTGTCGGAGCCATTCTATATGAAGGAATAGAAATAGGTGCGGTACCCGGAAGTAAATCAATAGGGAACTCAAGCTCTCGATCAAAAGGTAGTCTCGGTAAATCATCAGGAAATACATCAAGAAACTCACTTACTATTGGGACATCCTCTAACTTAGGTTTTCCCTTTGAAGTATCAATCACATATGCCAAATAAGTCGGATACCCTTTTTGCACTAATTTCGAAGCTTTGATGACCGAGATTACACAAGATGGTAATACTCGACGTTCCCCTACAAACACAATCTTTGCTCCCTCCAAATTCTAAAGAACAACTTCTTTTCGAAAACAATCCACGTTAGCCCGATGTGCAGTTAACCAATCCATACCCAATATTAAATCAAAATCCAAGATCTCTAGAGGAATTAAGTCACCCCTAAATTCTTCCTCACCTACCCTTACCCTACAGTCTTTATAACAAGTATTTCTAATCAACTGTTCCCCTAGAGGGGTATGCACTACAATTTCTCCCTCTAATGGTGACAGGTTTCTATCAGCAATTGATGCAAATGTCGTACTCACATAAGATCTATCTGAGCCAGAATCTATCAAAACATAAGCATATTTATAAAATAAAGACATAATACCAGTCACTACTCCAGGTCGGACCCGTGCCTCATCTTCTATCACAGCGAAAACTCTTGTCGAAGTACGAGTTTGTAGTCTCGAAGGTGGATGTGTCGGGGTATTACTTTCCATACTGGACCGTATGGCTACTCCCTGTCTCGGTGGTAACCCAGAAGAATCTCTTCTCTGCATATCAGTGTGAGCTGGTAGAGATGATGCAGCTACAGTTGCTCGTCCTAACCGTGGGCAATTACTTCTAATATGACCCGGCTGACCACAATGAAAACATAACGCAGGCCCCTACACAGCCCAACATGATAATTTCCACAATTTTTGCATCTGTTAGAACCTCCGGAACTCTTCCCAGAACCAGTCATAGCAGATCTACTAAACCTCGAAGGTCTCTGCTGTGATGGTGGAAATGGAGGTCAAGGAGATGTCACGGAAACAGAAGTAGTGCTCCCTAAAGTTGTTGAGTCCTTGCCTCTTTTTACTGGCTGACAATAAGACATACCAGGATTCCTTCTTTTTGCAAACTCAGTCTGAATCCTCCTATTCTCAATCGCGAGCTTCTCAGCCCGTAAAGCTATTTGTACGACCTCTTTATGTGGCTCCCTACCAGTCACCGTCATCCGCTCTCTAATCTCATTACGGAGCCCTTCCTCAAAATAACTGGCCTGATCCTGCTCAAATTTCACCAGATCTGGCACATATAACATCAACTCGTTAAAACGAGTCTCACACTCCTCTACAGTTAGATTCTCTTGTTTCAAACTCAAAAATTCTCTTTTCTTTTCTTTCTGATGAAAGTAAGTGAAATACTGACCATCGAATTCCTTGAGAAAATCGGACCATGTCTGAGGAGTAGTGGAACGGGACTTCACCGAATTCCACCAAGTACGAGCCCTCTTCTCTAATAATCTCGTAGCCACCATCAGCTTCATGTCGTCATCTAATCCCATATCAGAGAGAGTCTCTGAAACCTGATTAATCCAGTCCTTTGCCACAGTGGCATCCAACTCACTCGCGAAAGACACACAACCGAGCTGTCTAGCCTCCTTTAGCTTCTTAGAAATTGATACATCCTGTACCGGTGGTGCAACTAAAGGAGTAGCTAAAGGCACTATAGGTGGAACTTGACCAGTCTGAGCTTGACTAGCCATTGTAGTAAAAAAAGCTGCCAATGCCTGTGCTGCCTCGGTAGGCATGGCGGGAATACCAGTAGGTGGTTGAGGAGGTGGAGGATGTGGAGGACTCTCAGCTTGCTCAACAGCAGGTGCTGCCCGAATGGTGGATGGAGCTGATTCCTCCTCTACTGTATCTGGCTGATGACATTGGGAACGACCTCTTCCCCTCTCAACCGATCTATTGAGAGGTGGGCGTCCGCGTCGAGGAGGCATTATAATCTATAAAAGAATACGAGCAAGTTTAGGTAACCTTAGGCTCTATATGCAGATGCATGCATTCTATTGAACTTAACCTAACCTAACTTAATCGGGGGCCACACTGATATTGTAAATTTTTAAAACAACTTTAAAACTAAAAACTTTGATCTTTAAAACCAAAAGCTCTTATTCCAATCGAATTGTCACAACCCGATACTCCCCTCGAGCCCTTGACAACCGTCGCGGTGTGCCGGTAGACATTCATTTCCCATAATGTCAACCCAAAACCCCGCAAGGCTTTACTATCAATTTCTCTGTTCCCTTGTGAGCAACCATTGTCAAATATCATGTTCTAAAAAAATTTTAAGCCGTTTCCAACTTAAAACAAATAAAATATTAATTTTCGTCTCACAGGGATATTTTGGATATTTTTCTCAAAAACTTTAAAACTGGCTAAAATGTAACATACAAGTACAAAAGACATAATTCATTATCAAAATGAGTTTAAAAGTCTAAAATCTTCATTTAAAACGAAATTACGGTTATTTGAATATAATAAGCAAATAAAAGAAATATTAAGTAAAATATTTTATTTTCTTATAAAACAATATTTATAGAGTTATACGTGAATAATTTTTATAGCGGAAAAGCTAAATAAATTTATACATACTGAAATACAATAAGCCAAAATATTTAATTTAATTTACAATAATAAGAGGGCCCCCGAATAAACAAAAGTAAAGAGGACTATGAACCTACGATTTGGAAAATGCAGATCCAACGGTAGTCCTCGATGAGATTAGCTATCTACAGTCTATACTGAACTTGAAATGGGTGGAAAGGAGGGTGGTGAGATTATAAAATCCCAATGAGTAAACAGACATCATCATAAATATATAAAGTTGAGTACATGGAGACAATAAAGTAAATCATCGTAAACTGAGTCTCAACATTAGAATATATTTCATTTAAAATACGTAAAGATGCTTATGAATCTCATAAAACCTAGACTTATGCCATAAATCCATTCTCAGGGACACCTTGGCCGAGGCATCCGACCGAGACCGCCAAGGCTATTAAAATTCACATTTCACATAAATCATGTTTTTGTTTTGAAAACATAGCCATTCCTTGGCGTTGGCTGAGTTCCCCCTTACGTGGTGGTTTGGCGTGAAGTGAACCCTAAGCTTTACCCCAGGAGATACCCAATGTGCCTCTCCGTTCGAGGTAAGAATATAATGGGGTTTACTGTGCCCCTCTAAAAGGCTGGTCCACAGAAACCCCCTACTGCAGTGATTAATTAATATATATAATCCACCATAACATGATATGGCAATTTGTAATTCACAGTCTTTCAAGGTAATCAAACAATTCGCATTTCAATACAATTGCCAAGTAGCCAATCATACCCGATTTATCATAAGCCAATCAATTTAAACAATCAAATTGCCACAATTAATAGTCTCCGTGTACTCTATTTTTCAAAATCACTATTAATTTCAAAACAATTTATAATTTAATTTCTTTGAAACACATTTATTCATAAAACATGAAAATTTACCTTTTTAAATTTCCTTTTCCATAGAATTCATGAAATCATCTAAAAACCACCCTAGATAATTAAAATGACAGTAAGTTTACTCACAATGTCTAGAATGCAGACTTTTGACGCACTTTGTCTACTGGTCCTCGGATGCAATTTCCTTGCCTTTATCGGAGGACTCACCACCTTGACACAGTACAAATTTGAGAAATTCACTACATTGGTACTAAATTGAAATTAAACTAATTTAGACTATTAATGCATAATATGGAATGCAAAAATGCACTGGTAACTATCTAAACTCGGTATTGGCCTAATTCGTCTTATCACCCGATTAAATTACTAACGCGTCCAATTTAATCCCAAATTAATTTTGGTCAGTTTCTATACCTCAATTGCACCCAAATTGACTTAATGTCCCTCAATGTGGTGCAAATTATCAGTCTCGATAGCAAATTACAAAAATACCCCTAATGGGTAAAAATTCATATTTTTGCCCCAAAAATTCTCATTATTTTTCTAGGCTCATAATTCATCATTTCTTAACCAATTCTCCTAGAATAAAAATCAAACTCATCCTCACTCATACATGGTAAATTCGGCCATTAATGGTTGTGGGAGAAAATAAATTCTTTTCTTGTTGTTTTGTTTCTAAATATGCTAAACTAACTAAAAAAACTAACATAACTTAAAATCAAATTAATCTAACAACTTTCTCTCTCCTAACCCATTTTGATCAGCCAACAATTCATCATAAAAACATGTAATTTGAGCATGAAAAATAAGGAGAAATGCTTAAGGAAAATTGTAAAACCCGACCCTATAAATACATGTCATGACATACATGCACTGAGTAGTATGTTATTATGCTAGGAAAAGCACCTAAGAATAGACGAAACTCGGTATTATACCTAATGGTACACTTGAGTTGATTTAACCTCGAACTAGTTCAAATAGGAATTGTAGGATGAAATTTAATATTTTATAGTCCAGGAATGACTAAAAATGATTGTTCGGAGTTCGAGGGTTCATTTGGGGTAAAATTAGAAATTTTGATATTCAAGGGTAAAATCGTTATTTTACTACCTAAGATAATAATTTGATCATGGAGTGAAAATTTTGACCAAGATTAACTATTTGGAGTATAATTTAATGATAGGAAGTGAAAAAGTTTAATTCTGGTGATTTTTGGAGTGTAGGGGCAAAATCGTAATTTTGCCACCCACAGACAAAATTTGAGATTTTGAGAGAATTTAGATCAATTTTGACAAATTGGAGAATGGTATGAGTATAAGGGATGAAAAATATGTCTATGGGCAATTTTTCAATTTTTGGGGCAAAAATGTAATTTTTGACTTTTACGGGGGTAAAAGTGTAAATTTCAAAAATTACTCCATCAAGACTTTGGATAAGTCTGAAAATTTTATCTAAGCTATGGATATGTGAGACAAGTGTATGGTGAAAGTTTGGAAACAAATGGATGAAATTTTAAAAATGGGCCAATGGGAAAGTGACACGTGGCATTTTTTTTAATGAAATAATATTATTTTAATGAAAAGTCAGCCCATTTAAACCCCATTTTAAGTGCTGGCCGGCCATAAGGAAGAACAAGAGAGGAAATAGAGAGGAAAGGAAGAAAAAAAGAAAAACCAAAGAGAAACAAGAAAATTCAAAGGGAAATTCGCGGTTTTCGACCGTTTACGCGTCTAACGGTAAGATTTTTCGATTTTAGCTTGATTTCTACCTTTCCTATGCCTTTATTTCCATTTAGCATGCTTGAGGAGAGAGGTCAAAAAGTGATATCAAGGCCTGGACGAAATTCTAGGGGAGAGAAATTGAAATTTTTAGGTTTTGATTTTTAGTTAAATTGATAGTTTTAGTTAGTTAAATGTGTTTAGAAATTAAATTGGGCAAGAAATCATTAAATTTTCACAATACCCACTCTTGGCTGGATGCTCAATGCTGTACAATGATGATGAATTGATTTTATTCTAAGGAAAATGAAGAGAAATGATGAAAAACGATTAAACGTGATAGAAAAACAAAGTAAAAAATTAACCGAGTTAATGTCCAATTTTTGGCCGAATTTTCCAAGGAAGGGAGTGAGCTGATTTTGTTGTTTTTAGAAGGTTATTGGCTGATATTTAATGGTCAGAAATGTTGGAGAGAGAATGGGATGATTTAGAACTAAAATGGAGCGCGTTAGCAATTTATTGGGCAAAGTGCCAAAAATAGGTTAATACCGCATTTAAGCCGGTTTAGGCTATTGCATTTCATACCATGCATTAGTATAGGATTTAAGTTAATTATATAGTGATTTAGCATCAATGTGATGAATTGTGTAAATTTTTGTAATGTGTCTAGGAGGAGAGCCTTCCGGAAAAGGCAAAGAAATCGTACCCGACGAGTAGTGATCGGGGCGCTTAGAAAGCTTTTAGTTTGTACAAATGGTGAGTAAACTTATTATTATTGTAAATTATCTAGAGTTTATTTTTAAATGCCCTTTATGTATTTTATGAAATGAAAACGGGATTTTTGATGTTTTAGGAATAAATGTGATAAATAAAAATATATTGTATTGATTATGAAATTGAGTAATTGGAGGCTGCAAACTGACTTGAAAAAATATATATTTTCCTAGGAATGGCTTATGAGAAATGAGTATATGTGGCTATATTTTGTGAGTGCATTTGGGAAATTTATGTAAGTTGATTTTACTATGCAGGCTGGATAAATAAATAAAAGCCACGTTATACTGTCGAAATTTTATTAAAATTGGTGGGTTAGTCACTGCAGTGACGGGTTTTCGTGGACTGCCTGTTAGAGGGGCACGGTAAACCTAGTTATATAGTTACTCCGGTTGTAGAGGCGAGGAGGGTAACTCCCGGGGTAGCATTAGAGCTCACTTCACGTCGAACCCCCACGTGAATGTGTAACTCGGCCAACGCCAAGGAACGACTGGTTTTTTAAAAAAAAAATGTGTTTCACGTGTGAATATTTTAACACCCTTGGCGGACTCGGTTAGATACCTCGGCCAAGGTATCCCCGAGGATTAGTTTTGGCTTGAGCCTTGTTTTAATAAAATACATAAGCCTTAACAACTATTTTGGTAAATTACAAATATTTTATGGTTTAAGAAATAAATTGGAAACATTATGAAATGGGTTGAAATTTGTTGTTGAAACTTGCCTCGATTTTACTCGCCTTTAGATATTTATGATAATGTTTGTTTACTCATTGGGATTGCAAAATCTCACCCAACTCCTTTCCACCCATTTCAGGTTCAGTATAGATTGTAGATAGCTGATCTCATCGAGGACTATCATTGGATCTGCATTTTCCAAACCGTAGGTTCACAGTCCTCTTTACTTTTGTTTATTCGGGGGCCCTCTTGTTATTGTAAATTAAATTAAATATTTTGGCTTACTGTATTTCAGTATGTATAAATTTATTTAGCTTTTACTCTATAAAAATTATTCACGTATAACTTTATAAATATTGTTTTATAAGAAAATAGAATATTTCCCTTAATATTTCTTTTATTTTCTTATTATATTCAAATAATCGTAATTTCATTTTAAATGAAGATTTTAGACTTTTAAACTCATTTTGAATATGAATTATGTGTTTTGTACTTGTATATTACGTTTTAGCCAGTTTCAAAATTTTTTTTAAAAAAATGACCAAAATAACCCTGTGTGGCGAAAATTTTATTTTGATTGTTTTTTATCTAAAATAGTATATATTCTCTAAAAACTCGATATTTAACAATGATTGCTCACAGGAAAAGAAAGAAACTGATATGTAAGCCTTGCGGGGTTCCGGTTGGCATTCCGGATAATGAGTGTCAATCGAGACGTCGCGGCAATTGTCATGGGCCTGAGGGAGGTTCCGGGTCGTGACAAAAATAGATTTCAAGCTTAAGTTGAAAAATCCTACCTTTTTCACTTGTTTTCCTTGATTTTTCACACTTTTTCTCTTGAAATTCCTCACCTAGGGTTTGTTCTTCCTCTTTTTCTCTCTCTTCCTTGCTTGGCCGAATATTTGGAGAGTAATGGGCTGATTTATGCTGATTTTTTAGTTAAATAATAAAATATCCTAAGCTTGACACATGACATTTTCTTATTGATCCATTTTTTAAATTTTAAAAATTTAAACATTTTATCTCCACCACATGATTAGTCAAGGGTCAAAGATGAAGATAAAAGAAGACCATGTGCTGGAAAAAATGTCCTTATGGTGAAAAATTATAATTTTGCCCTTGGGGTGGCAAAATTACCATTTTACCCTTTTACTCCAAATTATATCGAAATTAAAATTTTTCACTTCTAAACCTCAAATCATACTCCAATAAGTCAAATGGGGTCAAAAAAATCTTTTCTAAAATTCCCATTTTATCCTCAGGTGGCAAATGACCATTTTGCCCCTAGATAGTGAAAATTTTGATTCGACTCCAAATTGATCCTCAAACTCTGAATTACCATTTTGAGTCATCCTTGGACTGTGACAATCTTAATCTCACCTTAAAATTCCTATTTGATCTAGTTCGAGGATTAAATCAACTTTGTTGTACCTCTAGGTACAATACCGACTGTTGTAAATTTTTCGAGACTCTCTTAGCATACAATCATGCTATCATCACATGTACGTCATGAATAGTATTTTATAAGGTCGGGCTTTACAAAATTCCTAAGTTTCAGTCACAAAGAAATTCAAAAGAACTCAAAAACTGTTTCTGCCACCTGCAGATAAAGGTCAAGGTTTTTGAATTTTTTAAATGGCCAAATCATCTCCTAAAATCATGAAAATTTATTCTGAAATAGTTCAATGAGTTACCTATCAAGATAAATCTTATTGGAATTAAAGTTTTAAAGATACACCACAATAATGCCACGTAATTAGGACATGTCTGCTACTGTCTGCAGCAGGACACTGTCTTGGTTAAAACATAGAATTTGTCGAAATTTTACACCAATAAATGATCAATTCAATTAGTTAATTGGCTGAGGATAAGTTATGGAATTACTTCCATAATTATGCTGATTTTTTTAATATTTAATTTTAGGAATATGATTCCTAAAATTAAGGATGTCAAAGACGATGCATTAACATCCACAAATAAAGAAATGTGATTTTTAAAATTATGGAAGTTAAAATATCTTCATTAGCCAATTAAATAGTTATGGAATATGTTCCATAAATATTGATAATTTATTTAATAAATTATGGAATGTGATTCCTTAATTTAAGGGTGTCAAAATTTAAATAATTTAAGACTACATTAATTTAGGAATTAGATTCCTGGTAGTAGTGGAAGTCTAAATAGTTGTGGATAAATTTTGTTTTGAATTGACTTCTTATAATATGATAATTCTAATTTGACATTAAATTTAAAAATTAAATTGTCTAAGATATTGCCTAATAAGATTAGGTAATAATAGATATTCTGTCAAGCCCGATCTTATAAAATACTTTCCATGTCATTCATATGATTAACAATATGCTTGCATACTTGGAAAGCCCTGAAAGAAAAATCGTTAAAAGACGACAATGTACCAAATGGTACAATTAAGTTAATTTAAGTCTCGAACTAGATCAAATAGAGAATTTAAAATGAAATTAAGAATATTAAAGTCCCAGAATGGTTTAATATGGTGATTTGGAGTTCGAGGATCAATTTGAAGTCAAACTAGAATTTTTACTGTCTAGGGGCAAAATGGTCATTTGCCACCCAAGGACACAATGGGAATTTTTAGAAAAGAATTTTTTAGCCCCACTTGAGTATTGGAGTATAATTTGAGGGTTTGGCAGTGAAAAAGTTTAATTCCAGTGATTTCTAGAGTGTAGGGGCAAAATCGTAATTTTACCACCCGCGGACAAAATTTGAGATTTTGAGAGAATTTAGATCAAATTTGACAAATTGGAGAATGGTATGAGTATAAGGGATGAAAAATATGTCTATGGGTAATTTTTCAATTTTTGGGGCAAAAAATGTAATTTTTGACTTTTACGGGGGTAAAAGTGTAAATTTCAAAAATTACTCCACCCAGACTTTGGATAAGTCTGAGAATTTTACCTAAGCTATGGATATGTGGGACAAGTGTATGGTGAAAATTTGGAAATAAATGGATGGCTAGAATTTAAGGAATTAATAAAACATTAAAAAAATGAATAAAATAATATTATATTATTTTAGCCTTTAAAAAGGTAAAAATTCCGGAATTCTCATCTTCTTCAGCTGTCCAAACCAGGGGACAAAAGGGAAAAAAAAAAACAAGAATCCTACCTGAAAAATTTGGAGAAAATCAAGAGAAATCAAGAAATCAAGCATTAAAAAGGTAAATTTCATTGATTTTCCTTGTGATTTTCACTACCCATGCATTTTTTTCTCATTTCCATGCAAAATTAGAAAGTGGGTATGGACACCCATGCTGGCCAAACCTCCATGGATGAGTTTTGAGCTTGATTTTTGGTTGATTTTAATTGAATTAAGTGATTTTAGTTAAGTTATATTGAAATATAGCAAAAATAAGCTAGAAATATAATTTTCTCCCATTGAAACCCATTATGCTGAATTTTCTAGGGGAATATTGGCTGCTGATCTTGATGGTTATTTGAGGAATTATGATGAATAATGATGAATTATGAGCCTAGAAAAATAATGGATATTTTCGGAGCAAAAATACAAATTTTTACCCACTAGGGGTATTTTCATAATTTGTTATCGGGACTGATAATTTGCACCACACTGAGGGACATTAAGTCAATTTGGGTGCAATTGAGGTGTAGAAACTGAAAAAAATTAATTTGGAGTTTAAACGGACACGTATATCAATTTATCTGGTAAAAGACCGAAATAGGCTAACACCGCATTTAGGCAAAAATTTAGACATTTTTGCATTCCATATCAAGCATTAGTAGTCTAAATTAGTTTAATTTCAATTTAGTACCAATGTGGTGAATTTCTCGATTTTGTACTATGTCAAGGTGGTGAGTCCTCTGATAAAGGCAAGGGAATTGCACCCGAGGACCAATAGTCTGAGTATTTCGAAAATCCTCACTCTAGACACGGTGAGTAACCTTACCATCATTTTAATTATCTAAAGTATGTTTTTATTCGGTTTTGGTGAATTTTATGAAAATGAGTTCAAATGGTAAATTTTTTATAAATTGTCTTGAAACGAAATAACGATTTTGAAAATAGAGTAATTGGAGACCACTGATATGTTGTAAATTTAAAATTGAATTAATGGCTTATGTTATTGTATTGGCATGACTGGCTGGGCTGTGTTTTTATGAATTATATGAATTTCTTTATTTTACCCTTGCAGGCTGGGTAGTAATATATTAGCCCTGTCATGCTGTCAAAATTTTATTGTATGGTGGGTTTGACCTGCTGCAGTGGGCTGGATTCTGTGGACTAGCCTATTAGAGGGGCACTGTAAAGCCCGACCTTATAAAATACTATTCATGACATACATGTGATGATAGCATGATTGCATGCTAGGAGAGTCCCGAAAAATTTACAAAAGTCGGTATTGTACTTAGAGGTACAACAAAGTTTATTTAATCCTCGAACTAGATCAAATAGGAATTTTAAGGTGAGATTAAGAGTTTCATAGTTCATGGATGACTTAAAATGGTAATTTGGAGTTTGAGGATCAATTTGGAGTCAAATCGGAATTTTCACTAACTAGGGGCAAAATGGTCATTTGCCACCTGGGGACAAAATGGGAATTTTGGAAAAGATTTTTTGACCCCATTTGACTTATTAGAGTATAATTTGACTTATTGAAGTATGATTTGAGGTTTAGAAGTGAAAAATTTTAATTTCGGTATAATTTGGAGTATAGGGGTAAAATGGTAATTTTGCCACCTCAGGGGCAAAATTGTAATTTTCCACCACCAGGATATTTTTTCCAGCACATGGTCTTCCTTGTCTTCATCTTTGACCCTTGACTAAACATGTGGTGGAGATAAAATGTTTAAATTTTTAAAATTTTAAAAACGGGCCAATGACATGATGCCATGTGTCATGCCTTTATTAATTTATTATTTTCCTTTTTAAAAGGCACAAAATCAGCCCATCTTCCACCCCATGGCCGGCCAAACCAGCAAGAAGAGAGAGAAAACAAAAACAAAACCCTAGAGAGAGAAAATCAAAGAAAAAGTGTGAATTTTCAAGGAAATTAAGTGAAAAAGGTGAGTTTTTTCTATTAAGCTTGAGTTTTCTTATTCCCAAGCATTTCTCTTTATTTTCCATGATTAAATTACATGTTTTCATGATGAATTAAATTCTGGAAAAATGGGTTAGGAGAGAGAAAGTTGTTGGATTTATTTGATTTTAATTTATGTTAGTGTTTTTAGTTAGTTTAGCATATTTAGAAACAAAACAACAAGAAAAGAATTTATTTTCTCCCCCAACCATTAATGGCTGAATTTACCATGTAGTGAGTGAGGATGAGTTTGATTTTATTCTAGGAGAATTGGTTAAGGAATGATGAATTAAGAGCCTAGAAAAATAATGGGAATTTTCGGAGCAAAAATATGAATTTTTACCCACTAGGGGTATTTTCGTAATTTGCTGTTGGGACTGATAATTTGCACCACACTGAGGGACATTAAGTTAATTTGGGTGCAATTGAGGTATAGAAACTGAAAAGAATTAAATTGGAGTTTAAACGGACCCGTTAAGAATTTAATCGGGTGATAAGACGAATTAGGCCAATACCGGGTTTAAATAGTTACCAGTGCATTTTGCATTCCATATCATGCATTGGTAATCTAAATTAATTTAATTTTGATTTAGTACCAACTTGGTGAAACTCTCGATTTTGTATTGTGTCAAGGTGGTGAGTCCTCCGATAAAGGCAAGGAAATTGCATCCGAGGACCAGTAGACAGAGTGCTTCGAAAGTCTGCATTCTAGACATAGTGAGTAAACTTACTGTCATTTTAATTATCTAGGGTGGTTTTTAAATGCTTTCATGAATTCTATGGAAAAAGGAATTTAAAAAGATAAATTTTCATGTTTTATGAATAAGTGAGTTTCAATGAAATTAAATTATAAATTGTTTTGAAATTAATAGTGATTTTGAAAAATAGAGTACACGGAGACTGTTAATTGTGGCAATTTGATTGTTTAAATTAACTGGCTTATGATAAATCGAGCATGATTGGCTAGTTGGCAATTGTATTGAAATGCGAATTGTTTGGTTACCTTGAAAAAAACTACGAATTACAAAATTGCCATATCATGTTATTGAGTTTTATTATATGGTGGATTATATATTAATTAATCACTGCAGTAGGGGGTTTCTGTGGACCAGCCTTTTAGAGGGGCACGGTAAACCCCATTATATTCTTACCTCGAACGGAGAGGCGCGTAGGGTATCTCCTGGGGTAAAGTTTAGGGTTCACTTCACGCTAAACCACCACGTGAGGGGGAACTCAGCCAACGCCAAGGAACGGCTATGTTTTCAAAACAAAAACATGATTTATGTGAAATGTGAATTTTAATAGCCTTGGCGGTCTCGGTAGGATGCCTCGGCCAAGGTGTCCCCGAGAATGGATTTATGGCACAAGCCTAGATTTTTATGAGATTCATAAGCCTCTTTACGTGTTTCGAATAAAATGTGTTCTAATGCTATAACACAGTTTATGATGATTTACTTTATTGTCTCCATGTACTCAACTCTAGATGTTTAGGATGATGTTTGTTTACTCATTGAGATTTTATAATCTCACCACCCTCCTTTCCACCCATTTCAGGTTCAATATAGACTGTAGATAGCTGATCTCATCGAGGACTACAGTGGGATCTGCATTTTCCAAACCGTAGGTTCAAAGTCCTCTTTACTTTTGTTTATTCGGGGGCACTCTTGTTATTGTAAATTAAATTAAATATTTTGGCTTACTGTATTTAAGTATGTATAAATTTATTTAGCTTTTACGTTATAAAAATTATTCACGTATAACTCTATAAATATTGTTTTATAAGAAAATAGAATATTTTACTTAATATTTCTTTTATTTTCTTATTATATTCAAATAACCATAATTTCGTTTTAAATGAAGATTTTAGACTTTTAAACTCATTTTGAATATGAATTGTGTGTTTTGTACTTGTACATTACGTTTTAGCCAATTTTAAGATTTTTGAGAAAAATGACCAAAATACCCTTGTGAGACGAAAAATTAATATTTTATTTGTTTAAAGTTGGAAACAGCTTAAAATATTTTAGAACACGGTATTTGACAATGGTTGCTCACAAGGGAACAGAGAAACTGATAGTAAAGCCTTGCGGGGTTTCGGGTTGACATTCCGGGCAATAAGTGTCTACCGGGACACCGCGGCGGTTGTCAAGGGCTCGAGGGGAGTACCGGGTCGTGACAGGCACGGAATCCTGTTATATTTTTACCTCGGTTGGAGAGGCGAGTAGGGTAACTCCTGAGGTATAACTTTTAGAGTTCACTTCACGCCAAACCACCACGTGAAGGGGAACTCGGCCAACGTCAAGGAATGGCTATGTTTTCAAAATAAAAACATGACTTTCTAATAGCCTTGGCGGACTCAGTTGGGATAGCCCTCGGCCAAGGTATCCCAAATAACTGAGTATGATAATAATTTTTGGCATGAGCCAAGTTTTTTAAGAAATTCATAAGCCATACTGATTACTTGCTTTAAATAAATTGATTTCATTTGGTTGAAATAAGTTGAAAGATGATAAATTACAGTTTGATGAAATGTTTTAATAGTCTCCTTTTACTCGACTTTAGATATTTTGAGTGATGTTTGTTTACTCACTGGGATTTTATAATCTCACCACCCTCATTTCCACCCATTTCAGGTTCAGAATAGATTGTAGATAACTGATATCGGCAAGGATTACAGTTGAACTTGCCACATCCAAAGACTGTAGGTTCATTTCTTTTGATACTTTTGGTCATTCGTGGGCCCACGTGTCACTGTAAATTAAATTCTATACTTTGGTTATCTGTATTACGGTATGTAAGAATTTATTTTGCTTTTACGCTATAAAAATTATTTATGCAGTGTTCTTAAAATATCGTTTTATGTGAAAATTGAATATTTTATTGAATATTTTTATTTTATTATAACAGTCATAATTCCATTTTAAACGAATGTTTTAGACATCCAAAATTATTTTTGATTAAGAAATATGTGTTTTCCACTTACATACTATATTTTTAGATGATTTTTGAGATTTTTGGGATAAATGACAAAAATACCCCTGTGAGACGGAAATTATTATTTCATTTGTTTAAGTTGGAAACAGTTTAAAATCTTTTAAAATGTGATATTTGGAAACAGCTACCCACAGGGGAAATGAGAAGCTGATATTAAAGCCTTGCGGGGTCTCGGTTGACATTCTGGGTAATGAATGTAAATTGAGACGTCGCGACGGTTGTCACGGGCTCGATGGGAGTTCCGGGTCGTGACATATTCAATCTTTAATTTAATGAGATTAATAATAGGTTGTGCAAAATATTTAGGAGCACGAATTAAAATTGTTTTAATTTGTAATTTGTGATAAAAAAATTTAATTCTAATCTTGAGAAGATTAGGAATGGATAAATTACTAATTTTGATTAGTAATACTTACCATATATGAAAGAAGTTTCCATATATATAGAATTAAATTGTAATAGCCCGCACCCTTGTTGGACACAAATAAGACCTTATTGATCAAACGAATGATCGTTTGATGCGAATTGACGTGCTAAAGAGCGACAAAGGATGAAAGGAACGTTCAAGAATAAAATGCTTCGCGCGTGCAGAAACAACAATTAAATAATAATATTTTTGTTGGAGATGAATTAGTAAGCTAAAGGATGATTCGAAAGTAAACTGAGATGTAATAATGCGTTTTGGGACCAAAGAAGGCAAGTGAAAATTTTTGAAATAAAATAATATTTTATTCAATAAAATAATATTAAAATATTAATATTTTATATGTTATCGGCATTAGTCATGAAAAATGGAATATGACTAATTTAAGTGGGGGAGAAGAAGTAAAAAAGAATTTTGAAGGAAAACGACAATAATTGTGACAGCGTGATTTTATTAAATCGAGCTAACGCCGGTAAGTAAATATTTAAATATTATGGTGACACCGCGTTGAAATGCGATCTCGATATTTTGATTATACACATGTAAGAAAAGGAAGATAGAAGAAAATTAGAATTTTTAAATGTGTCGGAATGATCAAATTTTAAGATACGAAAATTGGAAGATTGAGTAACAAATAAAATAAAGTTGAGGAATTACATGTAAATTGCATTATTTGGAGAGAATAAAATAAATAAATAATAAAATAATAAGGAAATAAAAAGAATAGGAATGATGTGGTATGGATGGGAATGAAGAAAAGTCAAACCCAAGAATTCTAAATTCAATGGTCGACCATACAAAAAAATTAAGGGAACAAAGACACAAAGAAACAAAGAAAATAAAGAGAATAATGTAGAAAAGATGGTGGGACCGGCCATGTGAGAGGAAAGAAAGGAGAAGTCGGCTATGAAGAGGAAAGAAAGGACCAAAAGGTTGAACAAAAGAATAAAGAAAAGGAGAGGAAGTCGGTTGAGAGAGGAAGAAAGAAATGAAGAGAAAAAGGGAGAGAAAAATCGTGGGAGAGGAAGAGAAAAAGGAATGAAAATTCTGCTCTTTTTTTGGCATAGTTTTGTTACAATTTGAGGGAGGAAAAGAAAGCTTTTTGCTGCAATTTTTGGAGGAAGAAAAAGCTGAAATTTTTGAGGTAAGAAAGCTGATTTTTTTTTAGTTAATTGTTGGAATTTTTGAGGTTTTTATGGCTGATTTTGGTGCTGAAAATTCAAGGTTGTTGCTGCTGAAATTGTATGAATTTGCAGCTGGAAATTTTAGAGGTTTTGCTGCCATTAAAGGGCAGCAAAGTGCTGCCAATTTGTGCAAAAAAATTGGAGCTATTTGCTACCAATTTGTGTAGAAAAATTGTGTAGAAAAATTGGAGTTGTTTGTACAGAAAAATTGGAGCTGTTTGTGCAGAAAAAATTGGAGTTGTTTGCTGCAAAAAAATTGGAGCTGTTTACTGCCAATTTGTGCAGAAAAATTGGACAACAATGTGCTGCCAATTTATTAGAGAAAAAGCAGCTTGGTGCTGCCAAATTTTTGAGGAAAAGAGAGCTGAAAGTGCTGCCACCGGAGGAGGAAGAAAACGACCCAAGGAGGAGAGGAAGCCACGGTGGTGAAGAGAGGAAGACATGGTGGTGAAGGGAGTGCCGGTGAAAGAGAGAAAAAAAGAAAGAAAAAAAAAAGAAAAGAAATAGAAAATAAAAATGGGCATGACCCAAATAGAAAATAAATGGGCATGACCCAATAAAAAATAAGTGGGCATGGCCCAATAGAAAATAAAAAAATAAATAGGTTTGGCCCAAATAGGAAAAATGGAGAAGCCCATAGAGAAGGCCCAATGGTAAGTTAATTTTATATTTTAAGATTTATGGGTAGTTTAATATTGTGCATATTTTGGATGAAAAATATGCAAGTTGCTTAAGGAATTTTTAATTAAGTTGTTACCCATATAAATGTGTGATTAAGTATACTAAGTTTAAATTGTTGCTAGGAAAGTTGTCGTGGAGGCGTGCCGAACAAAGTATGTGACCGACAAATAAGAATAATTATACGCGTACGAATCAATAGTGAAGTAATATCCCACTATTATGAGGTGAGTAAGAGGTGTCAATTTTAAAGAATTTTGTATATATATACATGTACGTATATTTTACGTGAAGTGCAAAATTTATGGAAAGCATGCGTTGATAGAATTTTAAGGAATTGTGGGTGTAAGTTATTTTTAGAAATCATTTGAAATATATATATATATATATATATATATATATATATTAGACGTAAATGTTTTAAATCGGGAAACAAGCTTTTCGAAAAGATTTATATCAAAGGAAATTGTGCTTTATTGTTTGTGTGGTGTGCATTCATGAAATTTATTACATATTCACCATGCTATTTTGATACAAATTATCATGCAAATATTTACAATGAGCATTTTACGAAAAGAGAGTTTTAACGTGATGTGGGGACCGATATTTTGAGAAAGATTTAAAATATCCCCTTGAAGATCAAATTTGAATTCTTTTAAAAGGTGATTTCATTTTAACCAAGAAATTCAAGAGTAATTGGAGATTGCTACTTGTTGTGTTATAAATTGTATTTTGAATCGAATGGCTTGTGATAATATTTGCATGAATGGTTGAATTGGTATTTGTGTTGAAATATATGAACTGTGTATTTAGCCTTAAGAGGCTGGATTGTGAAATAATTGTCATGTCATGCTATTGCAAATTTTATTGTATGGTGGGTTTAGCTTGTTGCAGTGGGCGGATTCTGTGGACCAGCCTATTAGAAGGGCACGGAATCCAGTTATATATGTACCTCGATCGGAGAGGCGCGTAGGGTATCTCCTGAGGTATGGTTAGAGTTCACATCACGTCGAACCACCTCGTGATGATGAACTCCGCTAACGCCAAGGAATGGCTATGTTTTCAAAATAAAAATATGATTTATGCGTACATTACTTTTTAACAGCCTTGGCAGATTCGGTTGGGATAGCCCCAGGCCAAGGCATCCCTGACAACCGAGTATGAGAATGATTTTGGCACAAGCCAAGTTTTTAAGAAAGTCATAAGCCATGTTGTTTATTTTTTACAAAAATATAATGGTTTTATATGAGTTGAAATAAGTTTTAATATTATGAATTATACTTCTTTGCATGGTGAAAATAGAATTGAACGGTTTTTCTCAGCTTCCCTATTTGTTTATCTATGAAATGAATCAGTAATTTCTCGCATATGGAGCGAGTTATGATTTGTGCATGATTTTAAATATTATTTGGTTTCGCGGGAGCTTGCTAAACTTTATTGATTTGATTCGAAAATGATTATTAATATATTTTGATGCGAAAAATTTTATTGTCTCGATTATTTATACTATATAAGAAATTCTCGATTTTTATATAAGGCACAAACTCTCATTTAAAACGAATTACTTTTATAATCTTGCATTTTTGTATTCAACTTATCTGCCATTTGCTTGTTTCCCATCTACGCCCTACTCGCTGAGTCGATGATTATCACTGAGTCGATGAGACTCACACCCTTTTTATTTCCCTTTTTGCAGATAGGGATCAGCCTAGCATGTAGTCAGTGACGCATTCGGTCCACTGTGAATAGGTAAAGGCATCTCCTAGCATTTTATTCCGAGTCGCTCCGCTGTTAAAGGTCAAGTCGTAGCATTTTATTTATTAAGTTGTAAACAAATTCTAAATTTTTATATAAGCATTAATTTGGAGATTATAGATTTTAATACATATACTTACGAATAAAAAGAAAAAAGTTTGTATTGATTTTTATATTTATGGTTCAAGTTAGTATATGAAAGTATCAAAATTATATGGTGATTGAATGTAGTGGATTAACGAGCAAAATCTAGACAGGCTTGTTCGAGACTTGGCAGGTCTTTTTCGGAAGTCTTGGACGTCGGCAGCGACCGGGGAGTGGTCATTGCATAAATGGTTACCTGAAAATTTGAAATTTGTAAAATTCAAATGTTGAAAATTCCTAATCTCGAATGCCTCATATGATTAACAATTTGAATGATACATGTCTTTAAATTTTATTCATATTGATGAATATATGTGGATGATTATGGACTTAGGCCCAATATGATTATGTTATGGTTGAATGTATGTTCTTGAAAATTTTGAAATGGGGACTGCGTGTCCTGCCTTATCTCTTTATCTCAGTTTCTAAAATTCTTTCCTTATCTTACTCCCCTCAAATGTAACTACAACGACCTCTCCCCTGTCGCTGCTGGCGTCCAAGACTTTTGGAAAAGACCTACCAAGTCTTGAACAAGCCTGTCTAAAATTTGCTTGTTAATCCACTACATTTAATCACCATGTAATATTGATACTTTCATATACTAAATTGAACCATAAATATAAAATTCAATACAAACTTTTTTCCTTTTATTCGTAAGTATATGCATTAAAATCAATTATCTCCAAATTAATGCTTATATAAAAATTTAGAATTCATTTACAACTTAATAAATAAAATGCTACGACTTGACCTCTAACAGCGGAGCGACTCGGGATAAAATGCTAGGAGATGCCTTTACCTATTCATAGTAGTCCGAATGCGTCACTGACTACACGCTAGGCTGATCCCTATCTGCAAAAGAAGAAATAAAGGGGTGTGAGTCACATAGACTCAGTTATAATCATCGACTCAGCAAGTAGGGCATAGATGGGAAACAAGTAAATGGCAGATCAATTGAATATAAAAATGCAGGATTATAAAAGCAATTCGTTTCAAATGGGGATTTGTGCCTTATGTAAAAATCGAGAATTTCTTATAAAGTATAAATAATCGAGATAATAAAATTTTTCGCATCAAAATATATTAATAATCATTTTCGAATCAAATCAATAAAATTTAGCAAGCTCCAGCGAAACCATATAATATTTAAAATCATGCACAAATCATAACTCGCCCCATATGCGAGAAATTACAGATTCATTTCATGGATAAACAAATAAGGGAGCTGCGAAAAACCGTTTAATTCTATTTTCACCATGCAAAGAAATATAATTCATAATATTAAAACTTATTTCAACTCATATAAAACCATTACTTTTTTGCCAAAATAAATAACATGGCCTATGACTTTCTTAAAACTTTGGCTTGTGCCAAAATCATTCTCATACTCGGTTGTCAGGGATACCTTGACCTGGGGCTATCCCAACCCAATCTGCCAAGGCTGTTAAAAAGTTATGTAAGCATAAATCATGTTTTTATTTTGAAAACATAGTCGTTCCTTAACGTTGGCTGAGTTCCCCCTCACGTGGTGGTTTGGCGTGAAGTGAACCCTAAGCTTTACCCCAGGAGATACCCACGCACCTCTTCGTTCGAGGTAAGAATATAATGGGGTTTACCGTGCCCCTCTAAAAGGTTGGTCCACAGAAACCCCCTATTGCAGTGATTAATTAATATATAATCCACCAATTCAATAAAATTTACAATAGCATGACATGGCAATTATTTTATTCACAACCTTTCAAGGCAAACAAATAATCCGTATTTCGATACAATTGCCAACTAGCCAATCATGCCCGATTTATCATAAGCCAATCAATTGAAAATACAGTTTATAGCACAACAAGTAGCAGTCTCCAATTACTCTTAAATTTCTTGGTTAAAATGAAATCACCTGTAAAACCTGACCCTATAAACACATGTCATGACATACATGCACTGAGTAGCATGTTATTATGCTAGAAAAAGCACCTAAGAATAGACGAAACTCGGCATTGTACCTAATGGTACACTTGAGTTGATTTAACCTCGAACTAGTTCAAATAGGAATTTTAGGATGAAATTTAATATTTGATAGTCAAGGAATGACTAAAAAAATGATTGTTCGGAGTTCGAAGGTTCATTTGGGGTAAAATTGGAAATTTAGATGTTTAGGGGCAAAATCGTCATTCTGCCACCTAAGATAATAATTTGATCATGGAGTGAAATTTTTGATCAAGATTAACTATTTGGAGTATAATTTAATGATAGGAAGTGAAAAAGTTTAATTCTGGTGATTTCTTGAGTGTAAGGGCAAAATCATAATTTTACCACCCGCGAACAAAATTTGAGATTTTGAGAGAATTTAGATCAAATTTGACAAATTGGAGAATGGTATGAGTATAAGGGATGAAAAATATGTCTATGGGCAATTTTTCAGTTTTTTGGGCAAAAATGTAATTTTTCACTTTTACGAGGGTAAAAGTGTAAATTTCAAAAATTACTCCACCGAGACTTTGGATAAGTCTGAGAATTTTATCTAAGATATGGATATGTGGGACAAGTGTATGGTGAAAATTTAGAAACAAATGGATAAAATTTTAAAAATGGGCCAATGGGAAAGTGACACGTGGTATTTTTTTAATGAAATAATATTATTTTAATAAAAAGTCAGCCCATTTAAACCCCATTTTAAGTGCTGGCTGGCCATAAGGAAGAACAAGAGAGGAAATAGAGAGGAAAGGAAGAAAAAAAGAAAAACCAAGGAGAAACAAGAAAATTCAAAGGGGAATTCACGGTTTTCGACCATTTACGCTTCTAACGGTAAGATTTTTCGATTTTAGCTTGATTTCTATCTTTCCTATGCCTTTATTTCCATTTAGCATGCTTGAGGAGAGAGATCAAAAAGTGATATCAAGGGCTGGATGAAATTCTAGGGGAGAGAAATTGAAATTTTTAGGTTTTGATTTTTAGTTAAATTGATAGTTTTAGTTAGTTAAATGTGTTTAGAAATTAAATTGGGCAAGAAATCATTAAATTTTCACAATACCCACTCTTGGCTGGATGCTCAATGCTGTACAATGATGATGAATTGATTTTATTCTAAGGGAAATGAAGAGAAAATGATGAAAAACGATTAAACGTGATAGAAAAACAAAGTAAAAAATTAACCGAGTTAATGTCCCATTTTTGGCCGAATTTTCCAAGGAAGGGAGCGAGCTGATTTTGTTGTGTTTAGAAGGTTATTGGCTGATATTTAATGGTTAGAAATGTTGGAGAGAGAATGGGATGATTTAGAGCTAAAATGGAGCGCGTTAGCAATTTATCGGGCAAAGTGCCAAAAATAGGTTAATACCGCGTTTAAGCCGTTTTAGGCTATTGCATTTCATACCATGAATTAGTATAGGATTTAAGTTAATTATATAATGATTTACTGTAAAGCCCGACCTTATAAAATACTATTCATGACTTACATGTGATGATAGCATGATTGCATGCTAGGAGAGTCCCGAAAAATTTACAAAAGTCGGTATTGTACCTAGAGGTACAACAAAGTTTATTTAATCCTCGAACTAGATCAAATAGGAATTTTAAGGTGAGATTAAGAGTTTCACAGTTCATGGATGACTTAAAATGGTAATTTGGAGTTTGAGAATCAATTTGGAGTTAAATCAGAATTTTCACTAACTAGGGGCAAAATGGTCATTTGCCACTTGGGGACAAAATGGGAATTTTAGAAAAGAATTTTTTGGCCCCATTTGACTTATTGGAGTATAATTTGACTTATTGAAGTATGATTTGAGGTTTAGAAGTGAAAAATTTTAATTTCGTTATAATTTGGAGTATAGGGGTAAAATGGTAATTTTGCCACCTCAGGGGCAAAATTGTAATTTTCCACCACCAGGATATTTTTTCCAGCACATGGTCTTCCTTTGTCTTCATCTTTGACCCTTGACTAAACATGTGGTGGAGATAAAATGTTTAAATTTTTAAAATTTTAAAAACGGGCCAATGACATGATGCCATGTGTCATGCCTTTATTAATTTATTATTTTCCTTTTTAAAAGGCACAAAATAAGCCCATCTTCCACCCCATGGCCGGCCAAACCAGCAAGAAGAGAGAGAAAATAAAAACAAAACCCTAGAGAGAGAAAATCAAAGAAAAAGTGTGAATTTTCAAGGAAATTAAGTGAAAAAGGTGAGATTTTTTCTATTAAGCTTGAGTTTTCTTATTCCCAAGCATTTCTCTTTATTTTTCATGATTAAATTACATGTTTTCATGATGAATTCAATTCTGGAAAAATGGGTTAGGAGAGAGAAAGTTGTTGGATTTATTTGATTTTAATTTATGTTAGTGTTTTTAGTTAGTTTAGCATATTTAGAAACAAAACAACAAGAAAAGAACTTATTTTCTCCCCCAACCATTAATGGTTGAATTTACCATGTAGTGAGTGAGGATGAGTTTGATTTTATTCTAGGAGAATTGGTTAAGGAATAATGAATTATGAGCCTAGAAAAATAATGGGAATTTTTGGAGCAAAAATACGAATTTTTACCCACTAGGGGTTTTTTCGTAATTTGCTGTTGGGACTGATAATTTGCACCACACTGAGGGACATTAAGTTAATTTGGGTGCAATTGAGGTATAGAAACTGAAAAGAATTAAATTAGAGTTTAAACGGACCCGTTAGGAATTTAATCGGGTGATAAAACGAATTAGGCCAATACCGGGTTTAGATAGTTACCAGTGCATTTTTGCATTCCATATCATGCATTGGGAGTCTAAATTAGTTTAATTTTGATTTAGTACCAACTTTGTGAAACTCTCGATTTTGTACTGTGTCAAGGTGGTGAGTCCTCCGATAAAGGCAAGGAAATTGCATCCGAGGACCAGTAGACAGAGTGCTTCGAAAGTCTTCATTCTAGACATTGTGAATAAACTTACTGTCATTTTAATTATCTAGGGTGGTTTTTAGATGATTTCATGAATTCTATGAAAAAAAGAAATTTAAAAAGGTAAATTTTCATATTTTATGAATAAATGTGTTTCAATGAAATTAATTTATAAATTGTTTTGAAATTAATAGTGATTTTGAAAAATAGAGTACACGGAGACTGTTAATTGTGGCAATTTGATTGTTTAAATTAACTGGCTTATGATAAATCGAGCATGATTGGCTAGTTGGCAATTGTATTGAAATGCAAATTGTTTGGTTACCTTGAAAAACTGCAAATTACAAAATTTCCATATCATGTTATTGAGTTTTATTATATGGTGGATTATATATTAATTAATCACTACTGTCACGACCCGAAACTCCCCATCGAGCCCGTGACAACCGCCACGAGGCCTCGACAGACATTCTTCAACCCGAATGCCTATCGAAACCCCGTAAGGCTTAGCATCAACTTTCGCATCTCCCCGGTGAGCAACAATTATAAAATCTCGCATTTAAAAAAATCATAAGTCATTTTCAAATAAGAACAATAAAATATTATTTTCTGGCTCATAGGGGCATTTTCGTAATTTTTCATCAAAAATCTCAAAACTTGCTAAAAATGTAATAGGTAAGCAGAAATTATATATTTAATGATTTAAAAACAAAATAAGTATCTAAAACGTTCATTTGAAAGCAAATTGTTAACAACTAGTACTATTCAAAAATAATTAATAAAATATTCTATTTTCTCATAAAATAAATTTTTATAGAAATATTCGTAAATAATTTTTCGCACATGAAAGTAAAGTAAAAATTGTATGAATAGAAATACAGATAACCAAAATATAAGTTTTGATCTGCAATGACACGTGGGCTCCAATTGACCAAGAGGATGTAAGATTATGAACTCTTACTTTCTATAATGCAGTTCCGAACTTAGTTCTCGTCCTACTCGACTATCTACAAACTGTCCTGAGCCTGAAAAATATATAGGAAGAAGGGGTGAGATTTTACAATCCCAGTGAGTAAACAAATACCATCTAAAGTATCTAAAACCGAGTAAATGGAGACAATTAAAATAAGTCATCATACTGTAATTTCATTACCTTTCAGTTCATTTCAACCAAATAAAATCAATCCATATAAATCGAGTAATCAACTTGGCTTATGAATTTCTTAAAACTTTGGCTCGTGCCAAAACTCATACTCGGTGATACCTTGCGCAGGGCATCTAACCGAGTCCGCCAAGGCTATTAAAATTTTGTATACACTTAAAATATATTTTAGTTTGAGAAAAATACAGCCGTTCCTTAGTGTTGGCTGAGTTCCCCTTCACGTGGTGGTTTAGCGTGAAGTGAACCCTAAGCTTTACCCCAGGAGATACCCTACGCGCCTCTCCGTTCGAGGTAAAATAATAATGGAGTTTACCGTGCCCCTCTAATAGGCTGGTCCACGGAACCCCCTCTGCAGTAAATAATTAATATATAATCCACCAATCAATAAAATTCATTCTAGCATGACATGGCAATTTATCGCAACCTAGCCTCTCAAGGCTGAATACACAGTATAAATAATTTTAACACCAAAATCAATTTAGCCATTCATGCTCATTTATTGTCATAAGCCATTCAATTCAAAACCATAAATTTGCAACACAAACTAGTAGTCTCCAATTACTCAATTTTCAAAACCAATATTCGATTTTCTAGAAAATTTATAAAATCATTTTATAAAATTTCAATTTCTCTTAAAACATAGCAATTTACCATTTAAACCCATTTTCCATAAAATCACACAGTTGTATAAAACTACTCTAGATAATTAAGACGATAATAAGTTTACTCACAATGTCTAGAATGCAGACTTTCGAAGCACTCTGTCTACTGGTCCTCGGATGCAATTTTCTTGCCTTTATTGGAGGACTCACCACCTTGACACAGTACAAAATCGAGAATTTCACTAAGTTGGTACTAAATCAAAATTAAACTAATTTAGACTACCAATGCATGATATGGAATGCAAAAATGCACTGGTAACTATCTAAACTCGGTATTGGCCTAATTCGTCTTATCACCCGATTAAATTCCTAACGGGTTCGTTTAAACTCCAATTTAATTCTTTTCAGTTTCTATGCCTCAATTGCACCCAAATTAACTTAATGTCCCTCAGTGTGATGCAAATTATCAGTCCCAACAGCAAATTACGAAAATACCCCTAGTGGGTAAAATTTCGTATTTTTGCTCCGAAAATTCTCATTATTTTTCTAGGCTGATAATTCATTATTCCTTAACCAATTCTCCTAGAATAAAATCAAACTCATCCTCACTCACTACATGGTAAATTCAGCCATTAATGGTTGGAGGAGAAAATAAATTATTTTCTTGTTGTTTTGTTTCTAAATATGCTAAACTAACTAAAAACACTAACATAAATTAAAATCAAATAAATCCAACAACTTTCTCTCTCCTAACCCATTTTTTCAGAATTGAATTCATCATGAAAACATGTAATTTAATCATGGAAAATAAAGAGAAATGCTTGGGAATAAGAAAACTCAAGCTTAATAGAAAAAATCTCACCTTTTTCACTTAATTTCCTTGAAAATTCACACTTTTTCTTTGATTTTCTCTCTCTAGGGTTTTGTTTTCTCCTTTCTCTCTCTTGTTTCTTGCTTGGCCGAATGTTGAAGAAGAAGAATGGGTGGGCTGATTTTTTTTATGCCTTTTTATTGTTTAATGAAATAATATTATTTTATTCATATTTTAAATATTTTATTAATTCATTTTTTTTTCTAGCCATCCACTTGTCCTATTTTTTTCACCATGCATTCCCTTTGACTTATCCAAGTCTTGAGTGAAATTTCCAGATTTTTCCAAAGTTTTGGTGGAGTAAATTTTTCAAAATTACACTTTTGCCCTCGAACTTTTCAAAAATTACATTTTTACCCAAAAAATTGAAAATTTTCCATAATGCATAATTTTCACTCCTCATACTCATTTCACACTCCAAATAATTAAATTTGATCTAAATCCTTTCAAAAAATTAAATTTTCGATTCCGAATGGTAAAATTACCATTTTACCCTTTTACTCCAAATTATACCGAAATTAAAATTTTTCACTTCTAAACCTCAAATCTTACTCCAATAAGTCAAATGGGGTCAAAAATCTTTTCTAAAAATTTCCATTTTGTCCCCAGGTGGCAAATGACCATTTTGCCCCTAGATAGCGAAAATTCCAATTTGACTCCAAATTGATCCTCGAACTCCGAATCACCATATTAACCCATTCTGGGACTTTAAAATTCTTAATTTCATTGTAAATTCTCTATTTGATCTAGTTCGAGGCTTAAATCAACTTTATTGTACCTCTAGGTACAATACCGACTTTTGTAAATTTTTCAAGACTCTCTTAGAATGTAAACATGCTATCCACCACATGTATGTCATCACAAATATTTCTGTAGAGTCGGGCTTGTCATCTTATCCCCCACTTGGATCAACCATATGATCCTCCTTCTTGATTGACTTCGACATCCGGCTAAATATTAATATTTTAATATTATTTTATTAATAAAATATTATTTTATTCTAAAAATTTTATCTTGTCTCCTTGGTACCAAAAATACCTTATTATGCCTCACTTGACTTCCAAATCGCCTTTTATCTCACAAATTCTCCTCCGATAAAATTATTATTATTTTATTATTATTTTCTCACTTGCGAAACATTTTATCCTAAACTACTCCTTTCGTCTTTTATCACTTCTAAACATTTTAATTGACCTCAATTTGCATTCGATCAACTTTATTTATCACCATATCAAAGTATGGGGTATTTCAACTACAGTAGGGGGTTTCTGTGGACCAGCCTTTTAGAGGGGCAAGGTAAACCCCATTATATTCTTACCTCGAACGGAGAGGCGCGTAGGGTATCTCTTGGGGTAAAGTTTAGGGTTCACTTCACGTTAAGCCACCACGTGAGGGGGAACTCAACCAACGCCAAGGAACGACTATGTTTTCAAAACAAAAACATGATTTATGTGAAATGTGAATTTTAATAGCCTTGGTGGTCTCGGTAGGATGCCTCGGCCAAGATGTCCCCGAGAATGGATTTATGGCACAAGCCTAGATTTTTATGAGATTCATAAGCCTTTTTACGTATTTTGAACGAGATGTGTTCTAATTGTATAACCCAGTTTATGATGATTTACTTTATTGTCTCCATGTACTCAACTCTAGATGTTTATGATGATGTCTGTTTACTCATTGGGATTTTATAATCTCACCACCCTCATTTCCACCCATTTCAGGTTCAGTATAGACTGTAGATAGCTGATCTCATCGAGGACTACAGTGGGATCTGCATTTTCCAAACCGTAGGTTCACAGTTCTCTTTACTTTTGTTTATTTGGGGGCACTCTTGTTATTGTAAATTAAATTAAATATTTTGGCTTACTGTATTTAAGTATGTATAAATTTATTTAGCTTTTACGCTATAAAAATTTTTCACGTATAACTCTATAAATATTGTTTTATAAGAAAATAGAATATTTTACTTACTATTTCTTTTATTTTCTTATTATATTCAAACCATAATTTCGTTTTAAATGAAGATTTTAGACTTTTAAACTTATTTTGAATATGAATTGTGTGTTTTGTACTTGTATATTACGTTTTAGCCAGTTTCAAAATTTTTGAGAAAAATGACCAAATTAGCCCTGTGAGACGAAAAATTAATATTTTATTTGTTTAAAGTTGGAAACAGCTTAAAATCTTTTAGAACACGATATTTGACAATGGTTGCTCACAAGGGAACAGAGAAACTGATAGTGAAGCCTTGCGGGGTTTCGGGTTGACATTCCGGGCAATAAGTGTCTACCGGGACACCGCGGCGGTTGTCACGGGCTCGAGGGGAGTACCGGGTCGTGACAATTCGATTGGTATCAGAGGTTTTGGTTTTAAAGATCAAAGTTTTTAGTTTTAAAGTTGTTTTAAAAATTTACAATATCAGTGTGGCCCCGGATTAAGTTAAGTTAGGTTAGGTTGAATAGAATGCATTCATCTGCATATAGAGCCTAAGGTTACCTAAACTTGCTCGTATTTTTTATAGATTACAATGCCTCCTCGACGCGGACGCCCACCTCTCACTAGATCAGTTGGGAGGGGAAGAGGTCGTTCCCAACGTCATCAGCCAAATACAGTAGAGGAGGAATCAGCTGCATCTACCCTTCGAACAGCACCTGCTGCTGAGCAAGCCAATAGTCCTCCACATCCTCCATCTCCTCAGCCACCTACGGGTATTCCCGCCATGCCTACTGAGGCAGCACAAGCATTGGCAGCTTTCTTTGCAGCAATGGCTGGTCAAGTTCCACCTGTAGTGCCTCAAACTACTCCCTTAGTTCCACCACCAGTACAAGATGTATCCATTTCCAAGAAGCTAAAGGAGGCTAGGCAATTGGGTTGTGTATCTTTCACGGGTGAGTTGGATGCCACGGTGGCAAAGGACTGGATTAATCAAGTTTCAGAGACTCTCTCTAATATGGGATTAGATGACGACATGAAGCTGATGGTGGCTACGAGATTATTAGAGAAGAGGGCTCGTACTTGGTGGAATTCGGTGAAGTCCCGTTCCGCTACTCCTCAAACATGGTCTGATTTTCTCAGGAAATTCGATGGTCAGTATTTCACTTATTTCCATCAGAAAGAAAAGAAGAGAGAATTTCTGAGTTTCAAACAGGGAAATCTAACTGTAGAGGAGTACGAGACTCGTTTTAACGAGTTGATGTTATATGTGCCGGATCTGGTGAAATCTGAGTAGGATCAGGCCAGCTATTTCGAGGAAGGGCTCCGTAATGAGATTAGAGAGCGAATGACAGTGACTGGTAGGGAGCCACATAAGGAGGTGGTACAGATGGCTTTACGGGCTGAGAAGCTCGCGACTGAGAATAGGAGGATTCGGACTGAGTTTGCAAAAAGAAGGAATCCTGGTATGTCTTCTAGTCAGCCAGTAAAAAGAGGCAAGGACTCAACGACTTCAAGGAGCACTACTTCTGTTTCCGTGACATCTCCTCGACCTCTATTTCCACAATCACAGCAGAGACTTTCGAGGTTTAGCAGATCTGCTATGACTGGTTATGGGAAGAGTTCCGGAGGTTCTAACAAATGCAGAAATTGTGGGAATTATCATAGTGGGCTATGTAGAGGGCCAACAAGATGTTTCCAATGTGGACAGACGGGTCACATTAGGAGTAATTGCCCACAGTTAGGACGAGCCACTGTAGCTGTATCATCTCCACCAGCTCGCACTGATATGCAGAGGAGAGATTCTTCTGGGTTACCACCGAGACAAGGAGTAGCCATACGGTCCGGTGTGGAGAGTAATACCCCGTCACATCCACCTTTGAGACCACAGACTCGTACCGCGACAAGAGTTTTTGCTGTGACAGAAGATAAGGCACGGGTCCGACCTGGAGCAGTGACAGGTACTATGTCTTTATTTGATAAAGATGTTTATGTTTTGATAGATTCTGGCTCAGATAGATCTTATGTGAGTATGACATTTGCATCAATTGCTGATAGAAACCTGTCACCATTAGAGGGAGAAATTATAGTGCATACCCCTTTAGGAGAACAGTTGATTAGAAATACTTGTTATAGAGACTGTGGGGTAAGGGTAGGTGAGGAAGAATTTAGGGGTGACTTAATTCCTCTAGAGATATTGGATTTTGATTTAATATTGGGTATGGACTGGTTAACTGCACATCGGGTGAACGTGGATTGTTTTCGAAAGGAAGTTGTTCTTCGAAATTTGGAGGGAGCAGAGATTGTGTTTGTAGGGAAACGCCGAGTATTACCGTCCTGTGTAATCTCGGCCATCAAAGCTTCAAAATTAGTGCAGAAAGGGTATCCGACTTATTTGGCATACGTGATTGATACATCAAAGGGGGAACCTAAGTTAGAGGATGTCCCGATAGTAAGTGAGTTTCCTGATGTATTTCCTGATGATTTACCGGGACTGCCTCCTGATCGAGAGCTTGAGTTCCCTATTGATTTACTTCCAGGTACCGCACCTATTTCTATCCCTCCATATAGAATGGCTCCAGTAAAGTTGAAGGAGTTGAAAGTACAATTGCAAGAGTTGGTGGACAAAGGTTTTATACGCCCTAGTATATCTCCATGGGGAACACCGGTTTTATTTGTGAAAAAGAAAGACTGTACACTTCGGTTATGTATCGATTACCGACAGCTTAACAGAATGACCATTAAGAACAAGTATCCATTACCGAGGATTGATGATCTTTTCTATCAATTACAGGGAGCTACAGTGTTTTCCAAGGTTGATCTAAGGTCTGGGTATCATCAGTTGAGGATTAAAGAACAGGATGTACCCAAGATAGCGTTCAGGACTCGGTACGGTCATTATGAGTTCTTGGTCATGCCTTTCGGGTTAACTAACGCACCGGTAGCTTTTATGGATCTCATGAATAGGGTGTTCCACCCTTACCTGGACAAGTTTGTTATTGTGTTCATTGATGACATACTGGTTTACTCGAGAGATAATGATGAGCACGCTGCCCACTTACGTATAGTATTACAAATTTTGAGGGAAAGACAGTTGTATGCAAAGTTTTCGAAGTGTGAGTTTTGGTTACAGGAAGTGGTATTCTTGGGACACGTAGTATCGAGAACTGGAATATATGTTGATCCTAAGAAAGTAGAGGCAATTTTACAATGGGAGCAACCTAAGACAGTGACGGAGATTCGTAGTTTCCTCGGATTAGCCGGTTATTATCGGAGGTTTGTTCAGGGGTTTTCCTTAATAGCAGCTCCTTTGACCCGTCTAACTCGTAAGGGAGTTAAGTTTGTGTGGGATGATGTTTGTGAGAATCGATTTCAGGATCTAAAGAACCGGTTAACCTCCGCTCCCGTTTTAACACTTCCTGTTAATGGTAAGGGATTTGTAGTATATAGTGATGCCTCAAAGTTGGGGTTGGGGTGCGTATTGATGCAGGATGAAAAAGTTATGGCTTTTGCTTCTAGACAGCTAAAGAGGCATGAAGCAAATTACCCTACCCATGATTTAGAGTTAGCAGCAGTGGTGTTTGCTTTAAAAATCTGGAGGCATTACTTGTATGGTGAGCATTGTCGGATATTTACGGATCATAAGAGTTTAAAATATTTGCTCACCCAAAAGGAGCTTAATTTGAGGCAAAGGCGATGGTTGGAGTTGATAAAAGATTATGACTTGGTGATAGACTATCATCCGAGAAAGGCGAACGTTGTAGCTGATGCCTTAAGTCGTAAGTCTTCATCGTCTTTAGCAGCACTTCAGAGTTGTTATTTTCCAGCATTAATAGAGATGAAATCTCTTGGGGTCCAGTTGAGAAATGGTGAGGATGGATCCTTATTGGCAAACTTCATTGTGCGACCTTCGTTACTTAATCAGATCAAGGACATTCAGAGGTTTGATGATGAGTTAAGAAAAGAAATTCAAAAACTGACCGATGGAGGAGTTAGTGAGTTCAGATTTGGAGAGGATAACGTCTTGATGTTTAAAGATCGAGTTTGTGTTCCTGAGGGAAACCAGTTGAGACAGGCGATCATGGAAGAAGCTCATTCATCTGCTTATGCATTACATCCCGGAAGCACCAAGATGTATAGGACTATCAGGGAGAATTATTGGTGGCCGAGTATGAAGCGAGACGTAGCAGAATTCGTAGCAAAGTGTCTCGTATGTCAGCAAGTTAAGGCGGAGCATCAGAGGCCAGCAGGTACACTTCAGTCTTTACCTGTACCCGAGTGGAAATGGGAGCATGTAACTATGGATTTTGTTTTAGGATTGCTGCGGACACAGAGGGGAAAGGATGCGATTTGGGTGATCGTAGATCGGTTGACTAAGTCCGCTCACTTTTTAGCTGTTCATAGTACATACTCTATTGAGAAGCTGGCTCAGCTCTATATAGATGAGATTGTGAGGCTACATGGAGTTCCTGTTTCTATAGTGTCAGACCGAGATCCTCGATTCACTTCTCGATTTTGGCTGAAATTTCAAGAAGCTCTTGGAACCAAATTGAAATTTAGCACTGCTTTTCACCCACAAACGGATGGTCAGTCAGAAAGGACTATCCAGACCTTGGAGGATATGTTACGGGCTTGTGTCATTGACTTTATTGGGAGTTGGGACAGACATTTGCCATTGGTGGAATTTGCTTACAACAATAGCTTTCAGTCTAGCATTGGTATGGCACCGTACGAAGCTTTATATGGAAGAAAATGTCGTACTCCACTCTGTTGGGATGAAGTAGGTGAAAGGAAGTTAGTGAGTGTGGAATTGAACGAGCTAACTAATGACAAGATCAAGGTTATACGAGAGAGGCTAAAGGTAGCCCAGGATAGGCAGAAGAGCTATGTAGATAAACGGAGAAAAGACTTGGAGTTTGAGATCGATGATAAAGTTTTTCTTAAGGTTTCTCCTTGGAAAGGTAATAATTTGAATACTTTGAAGTATTAAATCTTATTGATTATACTATCATGATAAATTATGGTGTTTTATTGGATAATGAAAGGTGTGATTCGATTTGCGAAGAGGGGAAAGCTCAACCCGAGATATATTGGACCATTCCGAATAATTGAAAGGATTGGACCAGTGGCTTATCGGTTAGAATTACCTCCAGAGTTAGATCGGATCCACAACGTTTTCCATGTCTCCATGCTTAAGAAATATGTACCAGATCCCTCTCACGTCCTCGAAGCACCTCCGATCGAGTTGCATGACGATTTGAAGTTCGAGGTACAACCTGTGAGTATCATGGATCGAAAGGATCGAGTACTGAGAAACAAGAGTATTTCAATGGTCAAAGTGTTGTGGAAAAGTGCTCGAATGGAGGAAATGACATGGGAAGTAGAGCATCAGATGAGGAACCAATACCCGCATCTATTTGTCGAATCTGGTAAGTGAAATTTTGAGGTCAAAATTTTATTTTAAGGGGGGTAGAATTGCAAAATCCGACCCTATAAATACATGTCATGACATACATGCATTGAGTAGCATGTTATTACGCTAGAAAAGCACCTAAGAATAGACGAAACTTGATATTGTACCTAACGGTACACTTAAATTGATTTAACCTCGAACTAGTTCAAATAGGAATTCTAGGATGAAATTTAATATTTTATAGTCCAGGAATGACTAAAAATGATTGTTCGGAGTTCGAGGGTTCATTTGGGGTAAAATTAGAAATTTTGATATTCAAGCGCAAAATCGTCATTTTGCCACCTAAGATAATAATTCGATCATGGAGTGAAATTTTTGACCAAGATTAACTATTTGGAGTATAATTTAATGATAGGAAGTGAAAAAGTTTAATTCTGGTGATTTTTGGAGTGTAGGGGCAAAATCGTAATGTTGCCACCCACGGACAAAATTTGAGATTTTGAGAGAATTTAGATAAAATTTGACAAATTGGAGAATGGTATGAGTATAAGGGGTGAAAAATATGTCTATGGGCAATTTTTCAATTTTTGGGGCAAAAATGTAATTTTTGACTTTTATGGGGGCAAAAGTGTAAATTGCAAAAATTACTCCACCGAGACTTTGGATGAGTCTGAGAATTTTATCTAAGCTATGAATATATGAGACAAGTGTATGGTGAAAATTTGGAAACAAATGGATGAAATTTTAAAAATGGGCCAATGGGAAAGTGACAAGTGGCATTTTTTTTAATGAAATAATATTATTTTAATGAAAAGTCAGCCATTTAAACCCAAATTTTGAGTGCTGGCCGGCCATAAGGAAGAACAAGAGAGGAAATAGAGAGGAAAGGAAGAAAAAAAGAAAAACCAAAGAGAAACAAGAAAAATTAAAGAGAAATTCGCGGTTTAAACCGTTTACGCGTCTAACGGTAAGATTTTTCGATTTTAGCTTGATTTCTACCTTTCCTATGCCTTTATTTCCATTTAGCATGCTTGAGGAGAGAGATCAAAAAGTGATATCAAGGGCTGGACGAAATTCTAGGGGAGAGAAATTGAAATTTTTAGGTTTTGATTTTTAGTTAAATTGATAGTTTTAGTTAGTTAAATGTGTTTAGAAATTAAATTGGGCAAGAAATCAGTAAATTTTCACAATTCCCACTCTTGGCTGGATGCTCAATGCTGTACAATGATGATGAATTGATTTTATTCTAAGGGAAATGAAGAGAAAATGATGAAAAACGATTAAATGTGATAGAAAAACAAAGTAGAAAATTAACCGAGTTAATGTCCCATTTTTGGCCGAATTTTTCAAGGAAGGGAGTGAGCTGATTTTGTTGTTTTTAGAAGGTTATTGGCTGATATTTAATGGTTAGAAATGTTGGAGAGAGAATGGGATGATTTAGAGCTAAAATGGAGCGCGTTAGCAATTTATCGGGCAAAGTGCCAAAAATAGGTTAATACCGCGTTTAAGCCGTTTTAGGCTATTGCATTTCATACCATGCATTAGTATAGGATTTAAGTTAATTATATAGTGATTTAGCATCAATGTGATGAATTGTGTAAATTTTTGTAATGTGTCTAGGAGGAGAGCCTTCCGAAAAAGGCAAAGAAGTCGTACCCGACGAGTAGTGATCGGGGCGCTTAGAAAGCTTTTAGTTTGTACAAACAGTGACTAAACTTATTATTATTGTAAATTATCTAGAGTTTATTTTTAAATGCCCTTTATGTATTTTATGAAATGAAAACGGGATTTTTGATGTTTTAGGAATAAATGTGATAAATAAAAATATATTGTATTGATTATGAAATTGAGTAATTGAAGGCTGCAAACTGACTTGAAAAATATATATTTTCCTAGGAATGGCTTATGAGAAATGAGTATATGTGGCTATATTTTGTGAGTGCATTTGGGAAATTTATGTAAGTTGTTTTATTATGCAGGCTGGATAAATAAATAAAAGCCACGTTATACTGTCGAAATTTTATTAAAATTGGTGGGTTAGTCACTGCAATGACGGGTTTTCGTGGACTACCTATTAGAGGGGCACGGTAAACCCAGTTATATAGTTACTCCGGTTGTAGAGGCGAGAAGGGTAACTCCCGGGGTAGTATTAGAGCTCACTTCACGTCGAACCCCCACGTGAATGTGTAACTCGGCCAACGCCAAGGGACGGCTGGTTTTAAAAATAAAAATGTGTTTCACGTGTGAATATTTTATCACCCTTGGCGGACTCGGTTAGATGCCTCGGCCAAGGTATCCCCGAGGATTAGTTTTGGCTTGAGCCTTGTTTTAATAAAAGACATAAGCCTTAACAACTATTTTGGTAAATTACAAATATTTTATGGTTTAAGAAATAAATTGAAAAACATTATGAAATGGGTTGAAATTTGTTGTTTAAACTTGCCTCCATTTTACTCGCCTTTAGATATTTATGATAATGTCTGTTTACTCATTGGGATTGCAAAATCTCACCCAACTCCTTTCCACCCATTTCAGGTTCAGTATAGACTGTAGATAGCTGATCTCATCGAGGACTACCATTGGATCTGCATTTTTCAAATCGTAGGTTCACAGTCCTCTTTACTTTTGTTTATTCGGGGGCCCTCTTGTTATTGTAAATTAAATTAAATATTTTGGCTTACTGTATTTCAGTATGTATAAATTTATTTAGCTTTTACGCTATAAAAATTATTCACGTATAACTCTATAAATATTGTTTTATAAGAAAATAGAATATTTTCCTTAATATTTCTTTTATTTTCTTATTATATTCAAATAACCATAATTTCATTTTAAATGAAGATTTTAGACTTTTAAACTCATTTTGAATATGAATTATGTGTTTTGTACTTGTATATTACGTTTTGGCCAGTTTCAAAATTTTTGAGAAAAAAATGACCAAAATACCCCTGTGTGGCGAAAATTTTATTTTGATTGTTTTTGAACTAAAATAGTATATATTCTTTAAAAACTCGATATTTAACAATGATTGCTCACAGGAAAGGAAAGAAACTGATATGTAAGCCTGGCAGGGTTCCGGTTGGCATTCTGGATAATGAGTGTCAATCGGGACGTCGCGGCGATTGTCATGGGCTCGAGGGGAGTACCGGGTCGTGACAATTTGATTGTTTAAATTAACTGGCTTATGATAAATCGAGCATGATTGGCTAGTTGGCAATTGTATTGAAATGCAAATTGTTTGGTTACCTTGAAAAACTGCGAATTACAAAATTTTCATATTATGTTATTGAGTTTTATTATATGGTGGATTATATAGTAATTAATCACTGCAGTAGGGGGTTTCTATGGACCAACCTTTTAGAGGGGCACGGTAAACCCCATTATATTCTTACCTCGAACGGAGAGGCACGTAGGGTATCTCCTGGGGTAAAGTTTAGGGTTCATTTCACGCTAAACCACCACGTAAGGAGGAACTCAGCCAACGCCAAGGAATGGCTATGTTTTCAAAACAAAAACATGATTTATGTGAAATGTGAATTTTAATAGCCTTGGCGGTCTCGGTAGGATGCCTCGGCCAAGGTGTCCCCGAGAATGGATTTATGGCACAAGCCTAGATTTTTATGAGATTCATAAGCCTTTTTACGTATTTTGAATGAGATGTGTTCTAATTGTATAACCCAGTTTATGATGATTGTTGTCTCCATGTACTCAACTCTAGATGTTTATGATGATGTCTGTTTACTCATTGGGATTTTATAATCTCACCACCCTCATTTCCACCCATTTAAGGTTCAGTATAGACTGTAGATAGCTGATCTCATCGAGGACTACAGTGGGATCTGCATTTTCCAAACCGTAGGTTCACAGTCCTCTTTACTTTTGTTTATTCGGGGGCACTCTTGTTATTGTAAATTAAATTAAATATTTTGGCTTACTGTATTTAAGTATGTATAAATTTATTTAGCTTTTACGCTATAAAAATTATTCACGTATAACTCTATAAATATTGTTTTATAAGAAAATAGAATATTTTACTTAATATTTCTTTTATTTTCTTATTATATTCAAATAACCATAACTTCGTTTTAAATGAAGATTTTAGACTTTTAAACTCATTTTGAATATGAATTGTGTGTTTTGTACTTGTATATTACGTTTTAGCCAGTTTCAAAATTTTTGAGAAAAATGACAAAATTACCCCTGTGAGACGAAAAATTAATATTTTATTTGTTTAAAGTTGGAAACAGCTTAAAATCTTTTAGAACACGATATTTGACAATGGTTGCTCACAAGGGAACAGAGAAACTGATAGTAAAGCCTTGCGGGGTTTCGGGTTGACATTCCGGGCAATAAGTGTCTACCGAGACACCGCGACGGTTGTCACGAGCTCGAGGGGAGTACCGGGTCGTGACATTTAGCATCAATGTGATGAATTGTGTAAATTTTTGTAATGTGTCTAGGAGGAGAGCCTTCCGGAAAAGGCAAAGAAGTCATACCCGACAAGTAGTGATCGGGGCGCTTAGAAAGCTTTTAGTTTGTACAAACGGTGAGTAAACTTATTATTATTGTAAATTATCTAGAGTTTATTTTTAAATGCCCTTTATGTATTTTATGAAATGAGAACGAGATTAAAACGGGATTTTTGATGTTTTAGGAATAAATGTGATAAATAAAAATATATTGTATTGATTATGAAATTGAGTAATTGGAGGCTACAAATTGACTTGAAAAATATATATTTTCCTAGGAATGGCTTATGAGAAATGAGTTTATGTGGCTATATTTTGTGAGTGCATTGGGAAATTTATGTAAGTTGTTTTTACTATGCAGGCTGGATAAATAAATAAAAGTCATGTTATACTGTCGAAATTTTATTAAAATTGGTGGGTTAGTCACTGCAGTGACGGGTTTTCGTGGACTGCCTATTAGAGGGGCATGGTAAACCCAGTTTGTCACGACCCGGAACTCCCATCGAGCCCGTGACAACCGCCGCGACGTCTCAATTTACATTCATTACCCGAAATGTCAACCGAGACCCCGCAAGGCTTTAATATCAGCTTCTCATTTCCCCTGTGGGTAACTGTTTCCAAATACCACATTTTAAAAGATTTTAAACTGTTTCCAACTTAAACAAATGAAATAATAATTTCCGTCTCACAGGGGTATTTTTGTCATTTATCCCAAAAATCTCAAAAATCATCTAAAAATATAGTATGTAAGTGGAAAACACATATTTCTTAATCAAAAATAATTTTGGATGTCTAAAACATTCGTTTAAAATGGAATTATGACTGTTATAATAAAATAAAAATATTCAATAAAATATTCAATTTTCACATAAAACGATATTTTAAGAACACTGCATAAATAATTTTTATAGCGTAAAAGCAAAATAAATTCTTACATACCGTAATACAGATAACCAAAGTATAGAATTTAATTTACAATGACACGTGGGCCCACGAATGACCAAAAGTATCAAAAGAAATGAACCTACAGTCTTTGGATGTGGCAAGTTCAACTGTAATCCTTGCCGATATCAGTTATCTACAATCTATTCTGAACCTGAAATGGGTGGAAATGAGAGTGGTGAGATTATAAAATCCCAGTGAGTAAACAAACATCACTCAAAATATCTAAAGTCGAGTAAAAGGAGACTATTAAAACATTTCATCAAACTGTAATTTATCATCTTTCAACTTATTTCAACCAAATGAAATCAATTTATTTAAAGCAAGTAATCAGTATGGCTTACGAATTTCTTAAAAAGCTTGGCTCATGCCAAAAATTATTATCATACTCAGTTATTTGGGATACCTTGGCCGAGGGCTATCCCAACTGAGTCCGCCAAGGCTATTAGAAAGTCATGTTTTTATTTTGAAAACATAGCCATTCCTTGACGTTGGCCGAGTTCCCCTTCACGTGGTGGTTTGGCGTGAAGTGAACTCTAAAAGTTATACCTCAGGAGTTACCCTACTCGCCTCTCCAACCGAGGTAAAAATATAACAGGATTCCGTGCCCCTCTAATAGGCTAGTCCACAGAATCCAGCCCACTGCAGCAGGTCAAACCCACCATACAATAAAATTTTGACAGCATGACAGGGCTAATATATTACTACCCAGCCTGCAAGGGTAAAATAAAGCAATTCATATAATTCATAAAAACATAGCCCAGCCAGTCATGCCAATACAATAACATAAGCCATTAATTCAATTTTAAATTTACAACATATCAGTGGTCTCCAATTACTCTATTTTCAAAATCGTTTTTTCGTTTCAAGACAATTTATAAAATATTTTCATTTAAACTCATTTTGTTTACAAAACATAAAAATTTACCATTTGAACTCATTTTCATAAAATTCACCAAAACCGAATAAAAACATACTTTAGATAATTAAAATGATGGTAAGGTTACTCACCGTGTCTAGAGTGAGGATTTTCGAAATACTCAGACTATTGGTCCTCGGGTGCAATTCCCTTGCCTTTATCAGAGGACTCACCACCTTGACATAGTACAAAATCGAGAAATTCACCACATTGGTACTAAATTGAAATTAAACTAATTTAGACTACTAATGCTTGATATGGAATGCAAAAATGTCTAAATTTTTGCCTAAATGCGGTGTTAGCCTATTTCGGTCTTTTACCCGATAAATTGATATACGCGTCCGTTTAAACTCCAAATTAATTTTTTTCAGTTTCTACACCTCAATTGCACCCAAATTGACTTAATGTCCCTCAGTGTGGTGCAAATTATCAGTCTCGATAACAAATTACGAAAATACCCCTAGTGGGTAAAAATTTGTATTTTTGCTCCGAAAATTTCCATTATTTTTCTAGGCTCATAATTCATCATTATTCATCATAATTCCTCAAATAACCATCAAGATCAGCAGCCAATATTCCCCTAGAAAATTCAGCATAATGGGTTTAAATGGGAGAAAATTATATTTCTAGCTTATTTTTGCTATATTTCAATATAACTTAACTAAAATCACTTAATTCAATTAAAATCAACCAAAAATCAAGCTCAGAACTCATCCATGGAGGTTTGGCCAGCATGGGTGTCCATACCCACTTTCTAATTTTGCATGGAAATGAGAAAAAAATGCATGGGTAGTGAAAATCACAAGGAAAATCAATGAAATTTACCTTTTTAATGCTTGATTTCTTGATTTCTCTTGATTTTCTCCAAATTTTTCAGGTAGGATTCTTGTTTTCTTTTTTTCCCCTTTTCTCCCCTGGTTTGGACAGCTGAAGAAGATGAGAATTCCGGAATTTTTACCTTTTTAAAGGCTAAAATAATATAATATTATTTTATTCATTTTTTTAATGTTTTATTAATTCCTTAAATTCTAGCCATCCATTTGTTTCCAAATTTTCACCATACACTTGTCCCAAATATCCATAGCTTAGGTAAAATTCTCAGACTTATCCAAAGTCTTGGTGGAGTAATTTTTGAAATTTACACTTTTACCCCCGTAAAAGTCAAAAATTACATTTTTGCCCCAAAAATTGAAAAATTGCCCATAGACATATTTTTCATCCCTTATACTCATACCATTCTCCAATTTGTCAAATTTGATCTAAATTCTCTCAAAATCTCAAATTTTGTCCGCGAGTGGCAAAATTACGATTTTGCCCCTACACTCTAGAAATCACTGGAATTAAACTTTTTCACTGCCAAACCCTCAAATTATACTCCAATACTCAAATCATACTCCAATAAGTCAAATGGGGCTAAAAAAATTCTTTTCTAAAAATTCCCATTGTGTCCTTGGGTGGCAAATGACCATTTTGCCCCTGGACAGTAAAAATTCTAGTTTGACTTCAAATTGATCCTCGAACTCCAAATCACCATATTAAACCATTCTGGGACTTTAATATTCTTAATTTCATTTTAAATTCTCTATTTGATCTAGTTCGAGACTTAAATTAACTTAATTGTACCATTTGGTACATTGTCGTCTTTTAACGATTTTTCTTTCAGGGCTTTCCAAGTATGCAAGCATATTGTCAATCATATGAATGACATGGAAAGTATTTTATAAGATCGGGCTTGACACAGTTATATAGTTACTCCGGTTGTAGAGGCGATGACGGTAACTCCCGGGGTAGTATTAGAGCTCACTTCACGTCGAACCCCCACGTGAATGTGTAACTCGGCCAACGCCAAGGAACGGCTTGTTTTAAAAATAAAAATGTGTTTCACGTGTGAATATTTTGACACCGTTGGCGAACTCGGTTAGATGCCTCGGCCAAGGTATCCCCGAGGATTAGTTTTGGCTTGAGCCTTGTTTTAATAAAAGACATAAGCCTTAACAACTGTTTTGGTAAATTACAAATATTTTATGGTTTAAGAAATAAATTGGAAACATTATGAAATGGGTTGAAGTTTGTTGTTTAAACTTGCCTCCATTTTACTCTCCTTTACATATTTATGATAATGTCTGTTTACTCATTGGGATTGCAAAATCTCACCCAACTCCTTTCCACCCATTTCAGGTTCAGTATAGATTGTAGATAGCTGATCTCATCGAGGACTACCATTGGATCTGCATTTTTCAAACCGTAGGTTCACAGTCCTCTTTACTTTTGTTTATTCGGGGGCCCTCTTGTTATTGTAAATTAAATTAAATATTTTGGCTTACTGGATTTCAGTATGTCTAAATTTATTTAGCTTTTACGCTATAAAAATTATTCACGTATAACTCTATAAATATTGTTTTATAAGAAAATAGAATATTTCCCTTAATATTTCTTTTATTTTCTTATTATATTCAAATAACCGTAATTTCGTTTTAAATGAAGATTTTAGACTTTTAAACTCATTTTGAATATGAATTATGTATTTTGTACTTGTATATTATGTTTTAGCCAGTTTCAAAATTTTTGAGAAAAAAATAATCAAAATACCCCTGTGTGGCAAAAATTTTATTTTGATTGTTTTTGATCTAAAATAGTTTATATTCTCTAAAAACTTGATATTTAACAACGATTGCTCACAGGAAAGGAAAAAAACTGATATGTAAGCCTTGCGGGGTTCCGGTTGGCATTCCGGATAATGAGTGTCAATCGGGATGTCGCGACGATTGTCATGGGCCTGAGGGAGGTTCCGGGTCGTGACAATTCGATTGGTATCAGAGCTTTTGGTTTTAAAGATAAGAGTTTTTGGTTTTAAAGTGGTTTTAAAAATTTACAGTATCAGTGTGGCCCAGGATTAAGTTAGGTTAGGTTGAATAGAATGCATGCATTTCTTTTATAGATTATTATGCCTCATCGACGCGGACGCCCACCTCCCACTAGATCAGTTGGGAGGGGAAAAGGTTGTTCCCAACGTCGTCAGCTAGATGCAGTAGGGGAAGAATCGGCTACGTCTACCATTCAGGCAGCACCTGCTACTGAGTAGGCCGATAGTCCTCCACCTCCTCTGCCACCTACTGGTATTCCCGCCATGCCTACTGAGGTAGCACAGGCATTGGCAGCTTTCTTTACCGCAATGGCTGGTGGAGCTCAAACTGGTCAAGTTCCACCTATAGTACCACCAGTTACTCCTTTAGTTCCACCACCGGTACAGGATGTATCCATTTTCAAGAAGCTAAAGGAGGCTAGACAGCTCGGTTGTGTGTCTTTTACGGGTGAGTTGGATGCCACTGTAGCAAAGGACTGGATTAATCAGGTTTCAGAGACTCTCTCTAATATGAGATTAGACGACGACATGAAGCTGATGGTGGCTACGAGATTATTAGAGAAGAAGGCTCGTACTTGGTGGAATTCAGTGAAGTCCCGTTCCACTACTCCTCAAACGTGGTTCGATTTTCTCAAGGAATTCGATGGTCAGTATTTCACTTATTTTCATCAGAAAGAAAAGAAGAGAGAATTTTTTAGTTTAAAACAGGGGAATCTAACTGTGGAGGAGTACGAGACTCGTTTTAACGAGTTGATGTTATATGTGCCGAATCTGGTAAAATCTGAGCAGGATTAGGCTAGTTATTTCGAGGAAGGGCTCCGTAATGAGATTAGAGAACGGATGACAGTGACTGGTAGGAAGCCGCATAAGGAGGTGGTACAAATAGCTTTACGGGCGGAGAAGCTCGCGACTGAGAATAGGAGGATTCGGAATGAGTTTGTAAAAAGGAAGAATCCTGGTATGTCTTCTAATCAGCCAGTAAAAAGAGGCAAGGACTTAACGATTTCAAGGAGTACTACTTCTGTTTCCGTGACATCTCCTCGACCTCCATTTCCACCATCACAACAGAGACCTTTGAGGTTTAGCAGATCTGCTATGACTGGTTCTAGGAAGAGTTTCGGAGGTTCTGACGATGCAAAAATTGTGGGAATTATCATAGTGGGCTATGTAGAGGACCAACAAGATGTTTCCAATGTGGACAGACGAGTCATATTAGGAGTAATTGCCCACGGTTAGGACGAGCCATGGTAGTTGCATCATCTTCACCAGCTCACATTGATATGTAGAGGAGAAATTCTTCTGGGTTGCCACCGAGACAGGGAGTGGCCATACGGTCCTGTGTGGAGAGTAATACCCCGACACATCCACTTTCGAGACCACAGACTCGTACTTTAACAGGAGTTTTCGCTGTGACGGAAGATGAGGCATGGGTCCGACTTGGAGCAGTGACAAGTACTATGTCTTTATTTGATAAAGATGCTTATGTTTTGATAGATTCTGGCTCAGATAGGTCTTATGTGAGCACCACATTTGCATCAATTGCTGATAGAAACCTGTCACCATTAGAGGAAGAAATTGTAATTCATACCCCTTTAGGAGAAAAGCTAGTTAGAAACAGTTATTATAGAGATTGTGGGGTAAGGGTAGGCGAGGAAGGATTTAGGGGTGACTTAATTCCTCTAGAGATCCTGGATTTTGATCTAATATTGGGTATGGACTGGTTAACTGCACATCGGGCTAACGTGGATTGTTTTCGAAAGGAAGTTGTTCTTCAAAATTTAGAGGGAGCAGAGATTGTGTTTGTAGGGAAACACCGAGTATTACCGTCTTGTGTAATCTCGGCCATCAAAGCTTCGAAATTAGTGTAGAAAGGGTATCCGACTTATTTGGCATACGTGATTGATACTTCAAAAGGGGGAACCTAAGTTAGAGGATGTCCCAATAGTAAGTGAGTTTCCTGATGTATTTTCTGATGATTTACAGAGACTGCCTCCTGATCGAGAGCTTGAGTTCCCTATTGATTTACTTCCGGGTACCGCACCTCTTTCTATCCCTCCATATAGAATGGCTCCGGCAGAGTTGAAGGAACTGAAAGTCCAGTTGCAAGATTTAGTGGATAAAGCTTTCATTCGCCCTAGCATTTCTCCTTGGGGAGCACCAATCCTATTTGTTAAGAAGAAGGATGGCACTCTTCGATTGTGTATTGATTATCGTTAGTTGAACCGAGCGACCATCAAGAATAAATATCCTTTACCCCGGATAGATGATCTTTTTGATCAATTACGAGGTGCTATGGTATTCTCTAAGATTGATTTGAGATCTGGGTACTATCAGTTGAGGATTAAGGAGCAGGATGTACCCAAGACTGCCTTCAGGACGCATTATGGGCATTATGAGTTTCTGGTGATGCCGTTTGGTTTGACTAATGCCCCGACAGTTTTTATGGATCTTATGAACAGGGTGTTCCATCCACACTTGGATAAGTTTGTGATAGTATTCATAGATGACATCTTGGTTTATTCGAAGAATGATGATGAACATGCTGTCCATTTGCGCATTGTGTTGCAAACTTTGCTCAAGAGACAACTCTATGCCAAGTTCTGTAAATGTGAATTCTGGTTGAAGGAAGTGGTTTTCTTGGGACATGTGGTGTTTGGAGCTGGAATTTATGTCGATCCCAAGAAGATTGAGGCAATCTTGCAATGGGAGCAACCGAGAACGGTAACTGAGATTCGTAGTTTCCTTGGCTTAGTTGGTTATTATCGGAGATTTGTTCAGGGATTTTCTTTGATAACAGCTCTTCTAACTCGTTTGACTCGTAAAGGAGTTAAGTATGAGTGGGATGATGTTTGTGAGAATCGATTTCAGGAGCCAAAGAGCCGGTTAACCTCCGCTCCTGTCTTAACACTTCCTATTAATGGAAAAGAATTTGTGGTATACAGTGATGCATCTAAGTTGGGATTAGGGTACGTATTGATGCAGGATGAAAAAGTAATAGCTTATGCTTCCCGACAGTTGAAGAAGCACGAGACGAATTACCCTACTCATGACTTGGAGTTAGCAGCAGTAGTTTTCGCATTGAAGATTTGGAGACATTATTTATATGGTGAGCGTTGTCAGATTTTTACTGATCATAAAAGCTTAAAATATTTGATCACCCAGAAAGAGCTTAATTTGAGACATAGACGATGGTTGGAGTTGATTAAGGATTACAACTTGGTGATTGATTATCATCCGGGAAAGGCAAATGTTGTAGCAGATGCCTTAAGTCGTAAATCCTCATCGTCGTTAGCAACACTTCGGAGTTCTTATTTTTCGATGTTACTTGAGATGAAATCTCTAGGGATCTAGTTGAATAATGGTCAGGATGGAACCCTACTTGCTAGTTTCGTTGTGAGACCTTCATTGTTGAATCAGATCAGAGAATTGCAGAAATCTAATGATTGGTTGAAACAGGAAGTTCAAAAGCTACAAGATGGAGAAACTAGTGAGTTTAGACTCAGCGATGATGGTACTTTGATGCTTAAAGACCGAATTTGTGTCCCTAAGGATGATCAGTTGAGGCGAGCTATTTTGGAGGAAGCTCATTCTTCCGCCTATGCTTTACATCCTGGAAACACTAAGATGTATCGGACTATTAAAGAAAGTTATTGGTGGTCGGGTATGAAACGAGACAGAGCAGAGTTTGTAGCGAAATGTCTCACATGCCAACAGATCAAGGCAGAGCATCAAAGACCGTCAGGTACCCTTCAACCTTTACCGATTACGGAATGGAAATGGGAACACGTGACTATGGATTTTGTTTTAGGACTACCGCGAACACAGAGGGGAAAGGATGCAATCTGGGTGATCGTAGATCGATTGACTAAGTCCGCTCACTTTCTAGATGTCCATAGTACATACTCTATTGAGAAGCTGGCTCAACTCTATATAGATGAAATTGTGAGGCTACATGGAGTTTCCGTTTCTATAGTGTCAGACCGAGATCCTCGATTCACTTCTCGATTCTGGTCGAAATTTCAAGAAGTTCTCGGAACCAAATTGAAATTTAGCACTACTTTTCACCCACAGACGGATGGTCAGTCAAAGAAGACTATCCAGACCTTGGAGGATATGTTACGGGCTTGTGTCATTGACTTATTTGGAGTTGGGACAGACATTTGCCATTGGTGGAATTTGCTTACAACAATAGCTTTCAGTCTAGCATTGGTATGGCACCGTACGAAGCTTTATATGGAAGAAAATGTCGTACTCCACTTTGTTGGGATGAAGTGGGTGAAAGGAAGTTAGTGAGTGTGGAATTGATCGAGCTAACTAATGACAAGATCAAGGTTATACGAGAAAGGCTAAAGGTAGCCCAAGATAGGCAGAAGAGCTATGCAGATAAACAAAGAAAAGACTTGGAGTTTGAGATCGATGATAAAGTTTTTCTTAAGGTTTCTCCTTGGAAAGGTAATAATTTGAATACTTTGAAGTATTAAATCTTATTGATTATACTATCATGATAAATTATGGTGTTTTATTGGATAATGAAAGGTTTGATTCGATTTGCAAAGAGGGGAAAGCTCAACCCGAGATATATTGGACCATTCCGAATCATTGAAAGGATTGGACCAGTGGCTTATAGGTTAGAATTACCTCCGGAGTTAGATCGGATCCACAACGTTTTCCATGTCTCCATGCTTAAATTTCTTGGTTAAAATGAAATCACCTGTAAAACCTGACCCTATAAACACATGTCATGACATACATGCACTGAGTAGCATGTTATTATGCTAGAAAAAGCACCTAAGAATAGACGAAACTCGGCATTGTACCTAATGGTACACTTGAGTTGATTTAACCTCGAACTAGTTCAAATAGGAATTGTAGGATGAAATTTAATATTTTATAGTCAAGAAATGACTAAAAAAATGATTGTTCGGAGTTCAAGGGTTCATTTGGGGTAAAATTGGAAATTTGGATGTTTAGGGGCAAAATCGTCATTCTGCCACCTAAGATAATAATTTGATCATGGAGTGAAATTTTTGATCAAGATTAACTATTTGGAGTATAATTTAATGATAGGAAGTGAAAAAGTTTAATTTTGGTGATTTCTTGAGTGTAAGGGCAAAATCGTAATTTTACCACCCGCGAACAAAATTTGAGATTTTGAGAGAATTTAGATCAAATTTGACAAATTGGAGAATGGTATGAGTATAAGATATTAAAAATATGCCTATGGGCAATTTTTCAATTTTTTGGGCAAAAATGTAATTTTTCACTTTTACAGGGGCAAAAGTGTAAATTTCAAAAATTACTCCACCGAGACTTTGGATAAGTCTGAGAATTTTATCTAAGCTATGGATATGTGGGACAAGTGTATGGTGAAAATTTGGAAACAAATGGATGAAATTTTAAAAATGGGCCAATGGGAAAGTGACACGTGGTATTTTTTAATGAAATAATATTATTTTAATGAAAAGTCAGTCCATTTAAACCCCATTTTAAGTGCTGGCCGGCCATAAGGAAGAACAAGAGAGGAAATAGAGAGGAAAGGAAGAAAAAAAGAAAAACCAAAGAGAAACAAGAAAATTCAAAGGGGAATTCGCGATTTTCGACCGTTTACGCTTCTAACGGTAAGATTTTTCAATTTTAGCTTGATTTCTACCTTTCCTATGCCTTTATTTCCATTTAGCATGCTTGAGGAGAGAGATCAAAAAGTGATATCAAGGGCTGGACGAAATTCTAGGGGAGAGAAATTGAAATTTTTAGGTTTTGATTTTTAGTTAAATTGATAGTTTTAGTTAGTTAAATGTGTTTAGAAATTAAATTGGGCAAGAAATCATTAAATTTTCACAATACCCACTCTTGGCTGGATGCTCAATGCTGTACAATGATGATGAATTGATTTTATTCTAAGGGAAATGAAGAGAAAATGATGAAAAACGATTAAACGTGATAGAAAAACAAAGTAGAAAATTAACTGAGTTAATGTCCCATTTTTGGCCGAATTTTCCAAGTAAGGGAGTGAGCTGATTTTGTTGTTTTTAGAAGGTTATTGGCTGATATTTAATGGTTAGAAATGTTGGAGAGAGAATGGGATGATTTAGAGCTAAAATGGAGCGCGTTAGCAATTTATCGGGCAAAGTGCCAAAAATAGGTTAATACCGCGTTTAAGCCGTTTTAGGCTATTGCATTTCATACCATGCATTAGTATAGGATTTAAGTTAATTATATAATGATTTAGCATTAATGTGATGAATTGTGTAAATTTTTGTAATGTGTCAAGGAGGAGAGCCTTCCGGAAAAGGCAAAGAAGTCATACCCGACAAGTAGTGATCGGGGCGCTTAGAAAGCTTTTAGTTTGTACAAACGGTGAGTAAACTTATTATTATTGTAAATTATCTAGAGTTTATTTTTAAATGCCCTTTATGTATTTTATGAAATGAGAACGAGATTAAAACGGGATTTTTGATGTTTTAGGAATAAATGTGACAAATAAAAATATATTGTATTGATTATGAAATTGAGTAATTGGAGGCTGCAAATTGACTTGAAAAATATATATTTTCCTAGGAATGGCTTATGAGAAATGAGTATATGTGGCTATATTTTGTGAGTGCATTGGGAAATTTATGTAAGTTGTTTTTACTATGCAGGCTGGATAAATAAATAAAAGCCACGTTATACTGTCGAAATTTTATTAAAATTGGTGGGTTAGTCACTGCAGTGACGGGTTTTCGTGGACTGCCTATTAAAGGGGCACGGTAAACCCAGTTATATAGTTACTCCGGTTGTAGAGGCGAGGAGGGTAACTCCCGGGGTAGTATTAGAGCTCACTTCACGTCGAACCCCCACGTGAATGTGTAACTCAGCCAATGCCAAGGAACAGCTTGTTTTAAAAGTAAAAATGTGTTTCATGTGTGAATATTTTGACACCGTTGGCGGACTCGGTTAGATGCCTCGGCCAAGGTATCCCCGAGGATTAGTTTTGGCTTGAGCCTTGTTTTAATAAAAGACGTAAGCCTTAACAATTGTGTCACAACCTAGAACTCCCATCGATCCCGTGACAACCGTCGCGATGTCTAGATCGACATTCATTACCCGGAATGTCAACCGGAACCCCGCAAGGCTTTAATATCAGCTTCTCATTTCCCCTGTGGGTAACTGTTTCCAAATACCACATTCTAAAAGATTTTAAAACTGTTTCCAACTTAAACAAATAGAATAATAATTTTCGTCTCACAGGGGTATTTTGGTCATTTATCCCAAAAATCTCAAAATCATCTAAAAATATAGTATGTAAGTGGAAAACACATATTTCATAATCAAAAATAATTTTGGATGTCTAAAACATTCGTTTAAAATGGAATTATGACTTTTATAATAAAATAAAAATATTAAATAAAATATTCAATTTTCACATAAAACGATATTTTAAGAACACTGCATAAATAATTTTTATAGCGTAAAAGCAAAATAAATTCTTACATACCGTAATACAGATAACCAAAGTATAAAATTTAATTTACAGTGACACGTGGGCCCACGAATGACCAAAAGTATCAAAAGAAATGAACCTACAGTCTTTGGATGTGGCAAGTTCAGTTGTAATCCTCGCTGATATCAGTTATCTATAATCTATTTGAGCCTGAAATGGGTGGAAATGAGAGTGGTGAGATTATAAAATCCCAGTGAGTAAACAAACATCACTCAAAATATCTAAAGTCGAGTAAAAGGAGACTACTAAAACATTTCATCAAACTGTAATAAATCATCTTTCAACTTATTTCAACCAAATGAAATCAATTTATTTAAAGCAAGTAATCAGTATGGCTTATGAATTTCTTAAAAAGCTTGGCTCATGCCAAAAATTATTATCATACTCAGTTATCTGGGATACCTTGGCCGAGGGCTATCCCAACTGAGTCTGCCAAGGCTATTAGAAAGTCGTATTTTTATTTTGAAAACATAGTCGTTCCTTGGCATTGGCCGAGTTCCCCTTCACGTGGTGGTTTGGTGTGAAGTGAACTCTAAAAGTTATACCTCGGGAGTTACCCTACTCGCCTCTCCAACCGAGGTAAAAATATAACAGGATTCCGTGCCCCTCTAATAGGCTAGTCCACAGAACCCAGCCCACTGTAGCAGGTCAAACCCACCATACAATAAAATTTTGACAGCATGACAGGGCTAATATATTACTACCCAGCCTGCAAGGGTAAAATAAAGCAATTCATAAAAAACACAACCCAGCCAGTCATGCCAATACAATAACATAAGCCATTAATTCAATTTTAAATTTACAACATATCAGTGGTCTCCAATTACTCTATTTTCAAAATCGTTATTTCGTTTCAAGACAATTTATAAAATATTTTCATTTAAACTCATTTTGTTTACAAAACATAAAAATTTACCATTTGAACTCATTTTCATAAAATTCACCAAAACCGAATAAAAACATACTTTAGATAATTAAAATGATGGTAAGGTTACTCACCGTGTCTAGAGTGGGGATTTTTGAAATACTCAGACTACTGGTCCTCGGGTGCAATTCCCTTGCCTTTATCGGAGGACTCACCACCTTGACACAGTACAAAATCGAGAAATTCACCACGTTGGTTCTAAATTGAAATTAAACTAATTTAGACTACTAATGCTTGATATGGAATGCCTCTTTAACCCGATAAATCGATATACGCGTCCGTTTAAACTCCAAATTAATTTTTTCAGTTTCTATAGCTCAATTGCACCCAAATTGACTTAATGTCCCTCAGTGTGGTGCAAATTATCAGTCCCGATAGCAAATTACAAAAATACCCCTAGTGGGTAAAAATTTATATTTTTGCTTCGAAAATTCTCATTATTTTTCTAGGCTCATAATTCATCATTATTCATCATAATTCCTCAAATAAACATCAAGATCAGCAGCCAATATTGCCCTAGAAAATTTGGCATAATGGGTTTCAATGGGAGAAAATTATATCTCTAGCTTATTTTTGCTATATTTCAATATAACTTAACTAAAATCACTTAATTCAATAATAATCAACCAAAAATCAAGCTCAAAACACATCCATGGAGGTTTGGCCAGCATGGGTGTCCATACCCACTTTCTAATTTTGCATGGAAATGAGAAAAAAATGCATGGGTAGTGAAAATCACAAGGAAAATCAATGAAATTTACCTTTTTAATGCTTGATTTCTTGATTTCTCTTTATTTTCCCCAAATTTTCAGGTAGGGTTCTTATTTGTTTTTTTCCCCCTTTTCTCCCCTGGTTTGGACAGCTGAAGAAGATGAGAATTCTGGAATTTTTACCTTTTTAAAGGCTAAAATAATATAATATTATTTTATTTATTTTTTTAATGTTTTATTAATTCCTTAAATTGTAGCCATCCATTTGTTTCCAAATTTTCACCATACACTTTTCCCACATATCCATAGCTTAGATAAAATTCTCAGACTTATCCAAAGTCTTGGTAGAGTAATTTTTGAAATTTACACTTTTGCCCCCGTAAAAGTCAAAAATTACATTTTTACCCCAAAAACTGAAAAATTGCCCATAGACATATTTTTCATCCCTTATACTCATACCATTCTCCAATTGGTCAAATTTGATCTAAATTCTCTCAAAATCTCAAATTTTGTCCGCGGGTGGTAAAATTACGATTTTGCCCCTACACTCTAGAAATCACCGAAATTAAACTTTTTCACTGCCAAACCCTCAAATTATACTCCAATAAGTCAAATGGGGTCAAAAAAATTCTTTTCTAAAAATTCCCATTGTGTCCCTAGGTGGCAAATGACCATTTTACCCCTAGACAGTAAAAATTCCGGTTTGACTCCAAATTGATTCTCGAACTCCAAATCACCATATTAAACCATTCTGGAACTTTAGTATTCTTAATTTCATTTTAAATTCTCTATTTGATCTAGTTCGAGGCTTAAATTAACTTAATTATACCATTTGGTACATTATCGTCTTTTAACGATTTTTCTTTCGGGGCTTTTCAAGTATGCAAGCATATTGTCAATCATATGAATGACATGACAAGTATTTTATAAGGTCGGGCTTGACAACACTACCGCCCTTAAAATAAAATTTTGACCTCAAAATTTCATGTACTAAACTCAGAGAAAAGGTGGGGGTATTGTTTTCTCATCTAATGCTCGACTTCTTATGTCCTCCCCTTTATAGGGAATTTCGATTTGTTCACCTCATTTACCTCTAATTCAACTCAAGTACTTCGCTTATGTCTATTATTATCCTTTAAAATCAGATCAACAATAACCTTCACAATTATGATCTCTTATATCGAGACACCAAGCATGCTTCTATTACTATGATTAAGCTTGAACCATAACTCCATCTCAATCATACCAATTTTGATCGCATTTTATTCTTATATAGGTATACCAATCACTATCTTATTACTTCATTCCATATCAAACTTCTCGACTTTCATTCATTCATCCTATCCTCATACACTATTGTGTAGTTTACAATATCATTAACACGTCATACTTATTCCTGTACATATCCTCAGCGTTCGGGAAAATTAATGGCTTTAATTATTTCTACATATTTCATGTTTACTTTGCATTTAGGAAATTTCAATCTTCTTAATCCTATTAATCCATCTCATATGGCTTAATCGTACTATAGATTATATTCCCTTAACTATTTCTCCAAAATTCCTTAGGTCACCATAAATCGTCTTCTGATAAGACTCTTAATTGTTACATTATCTATACAACTCATCAAATATATTGAGTTCAAATCTCGAACCACTAAAACCATTATTCATTTTAGTTGGGTACATCACTACTCCACACATACATATACATGTACATTCAAATGTCTATATTCCTCATTATGTATACGGGTCTCTATTTTCAAATGCCTTCAGACTAATTTCTCTTAATTCATTCCCATCCACAATCAAGATTCAATAGAATAATCTTCATAATTCATACAAATTCTCATCATGCCTGTGCATAGTTCCTCATCATTTATATACTTATATTCTCTTCTTATCATTTCCAATTATATGCTTAAGTTTCCTTGTACTATTTATCATTGCATCACAATGTCATCTCCATTGAATTATAATCTATTATGCGTGTATGTTTTATAATCCCATTTGTATCTCAAAAATTTATCTTGACTTGATCATTGCATCTTATGCAATACTACAATTCCCAAAAGTCATCCTTATTCCTCGATTATCTTTCATGTCTCCTATATATTGTATCCTTATTGCATTTTGATATTGATTTGTCACTTAAAACTCAGATTCATTTGAATCATGTATGCCTCACGCATTTTCGAATTCCAATTCCCATAATATATTAAGAAAGTTTCAGTATCTGACTTCATTATCAGGGTTAACTTCTATCATCCTTTATTCCACTCTTTCATATGAATATAACATCATTCTTCCTTAACTAATTTACAAATTGTACTTGAAATTACAAGACTTGAAACTAAATTCTCCTCAAGTACTTTTTAATGTTAATACTTATACCACTCTCAGCTTATAGCTTCCTTTTTATAACTACATAACTTAGTGCTTGCTTTCACAAGATCCATGGCAGAACTTACCTTGAGTATTTCCTTAGGGATATTTATTTTAAATTTATGTCTCACAACATATGATCATTTAACCCGTAACTTAACCATTTGGCTCCTTAGCAAGTTTCAAAGTCAGGCATCTTATGCTCATCATGTATAACTTATAATTCTTTCTCAAGGGCGTTTAAACATTCTTGAAACACTTAATCACTTATTTACTCTTTTATACACCAAGTATATCATTTCCATAAAGGCATGCCCAACTACTCATGCTTCAATTTATCTCCATGGGTTTCTATCATGTCACCTAGTTTACTTGTGTTGTTACTAATCCTTTCCTTTCAATAAGGTCAAGACAAGATCAGTATATTCTCATAACAATATTCTATATAAACTCATTTGCTATAGCATTATTGAAATCTTTATTTACATTTTCCTTACTTGGTATTGACATCTCTTATCAGTATCTCATACATTCATCTAACCTTTCGCTCGCTTCCTCTTTAGTCTTTAACAAGACTTAATCTCTTGTCTTCTTTATTTCTTAAGATTTGACTTCAGTCATCATATAATTCATCTAACACTCCACATGTTAATTTATTTTTATGTAGCCATCTCAAAAATTCTCTAACTTTTCTTTCTCTTACATGCCAATATATATAAGGCAATAATAAAAAAAAAAACTTTGCAATTTCACTCATCATCTTTATCTTAATACCTCCCAATGCACTTAAGACTCCAAACAACAAAGCTTGGCATGAAAACCAATGACCATTCTTCAACTCATGAGTTTCATCTTCATGCCACTCTCAATTTGCTCTTGCTTTCTAGCCATTAGAGGTTCTTAACGTGATAGCATTTGATAGTTAGTACTGTGGCGTTGCAACGGTTTGAATTCACTTTATCTTAGCAACTCTTCCACCTTTAAAGCTACTATGTCACGACCCGGTACTCCCCTCGAGCCCGTGACAACCGCCGCGGTGTCCCGGTAGACACTTATTGGCCGGAATGTCAACCCGAAACCCCGCAAGGCTTTACTATCAGTTTCTCTGTTCCCTTGTGAGCAACCATTGTCAAATATCGTGTTTTAAAAGATTTTAAGCTGTTTCCAACTTTAAACAAATAAAACATTAATTTTTCGTCTCACAGGGGTAATTTGGTCATTTTTCTCAAAAATTTCGAAACTGGCTAAAACGTAATATACAAGTACAAAACACACAATTCATATTCAAAATGAGTTTAAAAGTCTAAAATCTTCATTTAAAACGAAATTATGGTTATTTGAATATAATAAGAAAATAAAAGAAATATTAAGTAAAATATTCTATTTTCTTATAAAACAATATTTATAAAGTTATACGTGAATAATTTTTATAGCGTAAAAGCTAAATAAATTTATATATACTTAAATACAGTAAGCCAAAATATTTAATTTAATTTACAATAACAAGAGTGCCCCCAAATAAACAAAAGTAAAGAGGACTGTGAACCTACGGTTTGGAAAATGCAGATCCAACTGTAGTCCTCGATGAGATCAGCTATCTACAGTCTATACTGAACCTGAAATGGGTGGAAATGAGGGTGGTGAGATTATAAAATCCCAATGAGTAAACAAACATCATCATAAACATCTAGAGTTGAGTACATGGAGACAATAAAGTAAATCATCATAAACTGGGTTATACAATTAGAACACATCTCGTTCAAAATACGTAAAAAGGCTTATGAATCTCATAAAAATCTAGGCTTGTGCCATAAATCCATTCTTGGGGACACCTTGGTCGAGGCATCCTACCGAGACCGCCAAGGCTATTAAAATTCACATTTCACATAAATCATGTTTTTGTTTTGAAAACATAGTCGTTCCTTAGCGTTGGCTGAGTTCTCCCTCACGTGGTGGTTTAGCGTGAAGTGAACCCTAAACTTTACCCCAGGAGATACCCTACGCGCCTCTCCGTTCGAGGTAAGAATATAATGGGGTTTACCGTGCCCCTCTAAAAGGCTGGTCCACAGAAACCCCCTACTGCAGTGATTAATTAATATATAATCCACCATATAATAAAACTCAATAACATGATATGGCAATTTTGTAATTCGTAGTTTTTCAAGGTAACCAAACAGTTCGCAATTCAATACAATTGCCAACTAGCCAATCATGCTCGATTTATCATAAGCCAGTTAATTTAAACAATCAAATTGCCACAATTAACAGTCTCTGTGTACTCTATTTTTCAAAATCACTATTAATTTCAAAACAATTTATAATTTAATTTCATTGAAACTCATTTATTCATAAAACATGAAAATTTATCTTTTTAAATTCCTTTTTCCATATAATTCATGAAAGCATCTAAAAACCACCCTAGATAATTAAAATGACAGTAAGTTTACTCACAATGTCTAGAATGCAGACTTTCGAAGCACTCTGTCTACTGGTCCTCGGATGCAATTTCCTTGCCTTTATCGGAGGACTCACCACCTTGACACAGTACAAAATTGAGAGTTTCACCAAGTTGGTACTAAATCAAAATTAAACTAATTTAGACTACCAATGCATGATATGGAATGCAAAAATGCACTGGTAACTATCTAAACCCGGTATTGGCCTAATTCGTTTTATCACCCGATTAAATTCCTAACGGGTCCGTTTAAACTCCAATTTAATTCTTTTCAATTTCTATACCTCATTTGCACCCAAATTAACTTAATGTCCCTCAATGTGGTGCAAATTATCAGTCCCAACAGCAAATTACGAAAATACCCCTAATGGGTAAAAATTCATATTTTTGCTCCGAAAATTCCCATTATTTTTCTAGGCTCATAATTCATTATTCCTTAACCAATTCTCCTAGAATAAAATCAAACTCATCCTCACTCACTACATGGTAAATTCAGCCATTAATGGTTGGGGGAGAAAATAAATTCTTTTCTTGTTGTTTTGATTCTAAATATGCTAAACTAACTAAAAACACTAACATAAATTAAAATCAAATAAATCCAACAACTTTCTCTCTCCTAACCCATTTTTCCAGAATTGAATTCATCATGAAAACATGTAATTTAATCATGGAAAATAAAGAGAAATGCTTGGGAATAAGAAAACTCAAGCTTAATAGAAAAAATCTCACCATTTTCACTTAATTTCCTTGAAAATTCACACTTTTTCTTTGATTTTCTCTCTCTAGGGTTTTGTTTTTATTTTCTCTCTCTTCTTGCTGGTTTGGCCAGCCATGGGGTGGAAGATGGGCTGATTTTGTGCCTTTTAAAAAGGAAAATAATAAATTAATAAAGGCATGACACATGGCATCATGTCATTGGCCCGTTTTTAAAATTTTAAAAATTTAAACATTTTATCTCCACCACATGTTTAGTCAAGGGTCAAAGATGAAGACAAAGGAAGACCATGTGCTGGAAAAAATATCCTGGTGGTGGAAAATTACAATTTTTCCCCTGAGATGGCAAAATTACCATTTTACCCCTATACTCCAAATTATACCGAAATTAAAATTTTTCACTTCTAAACCTCAAATCATACTTCAATAAGTCAAATTATACTCCAATAAGTCAAATGGGGCCAAAAAAATTCTTTTTTAAAATTCCCATTTTGTCCCCAAGTGGCAAATGACCATTTTGCCCCTAGTTAGTGAAAATTCCGATTTGACTCCAAATTGATCCTCAAACTCCAAATTACCATTTTAAGTCATCCATGAACTGTGAAACTCTTAATCGCACCTTAAAATTCCTATTTGATCTAGTTCGAGGATTAAATAAACTTTGTTGTACCTCTAGGTACAATACCGACTTTTGTAAATTTTTCAGGACTCTCCTAGCATGCAATCATGCTATCATCACATGTATATCATGAATAGTATTTTATAAGGTCGGGCTTTACATACTACCTCAATTATTCACAATCGTGTGGCTTCCCTCTGAGTCTATACCACAATTAGCAAGACTAACTTTCTATCACAAGTGTGCGATCAAAACATTGATTTAACATATTTATTTTGCCACTAACATTCATATATCTTTACCATAACATTTAATACAAGTTTGCTTAAGCAGAAATCTCCAAATTTATTCATAGCTACATGTATCTCAAATTGTTCATCACTTATCATCAGTCAATAAATCCCACTCGAAATACCCTTTCTATTGTATACTGATTTCACCATATAGCATCACTGCACTATGTTCCTCCATTCTACTATCACACATACTCCATAGAAATTAATTAAAAGATTTACGTACCTTAACTAATGCTAATTCCATTTAATCATATCTTAAATACTTCAAACTTGTAAATTACAACTCCAAATGTATGTCCATATATTGATAATCTTTATATATTTCATGATCATGAAAACTACAACTTACAAACTAGCTTTCTATCATATGTACTTTATTAGAGCACTAATTTCAACATATTTAATCTACCCTTAGTGGTATGTCAAAATCATCCCTGTCTCGGTTGCAATCCAGAGGAATCTATCCTCTGCATATCCGTATGAGCTGGTAGAGATGGAGCAGCTACCGTAGCCCGTCCTAACTGTGGGCAATCTCTCCTAATGTGACCCGGTTGATCACAACGAAAACATCGTGCAGGCCCTCTACACGGCCCAACATGATAATTCCCACAATTTCTGCATCTACGTGAACTTCCTGAAACAGAGGAGTTTTTGCCCTTGTTTGATGGCTGACTAGATGATACACTTAGATTTCTCTTTTTTGCTAACTTAGCTCGTAGACTCTTATTTTCATTCGCAAGCTTCTCAGCTCTTAAAGCCATTCGCACCACCTCTTTAGCCACGGTTGCGTCCGACTCACCCATAAAAGAAACACAACTATGTTGCCTAGCATTTTTAAGCTTCTTAGAATCATAAACATCCAGCACTGGTGGTGGGACATGAGGTGGGGATGGTGGTACTCAAGGAGTAGCTAGAGGAACTGTAGGAAGAGCTTGACCAGCCTGAGCTTGGCCAGCAATAGCAATAAAGAAGGCTGCTAATGCCTGAACTGCCTCAAGAGGCATAACAGGAATACTAGTAAGTGGCAGAGGAGGTGGAGGATGTGGAGGAGTCTCGGTCTGTTCAGTAGCAGGTGTTGCCCGAATGGTGGATGCAGTCGATTCCTCCTCTATTGCACCTAACTGACGACGTTGGAAACGACCTCTTCCCCCCAAACTGATCTAGTGAAAGGTGGTTGTTCGCGTTGAGGAGACATAATAATCTATAAGAGAGAACAAAGTGAGTTTAGGTAACCTTAGGCTCTATATACTTATGCGTGTATTTTATTCAACCTAACCTAACTTAACTCGGGGCCACACTGACACTGTAAATTTTTAAAATAACTTTAAAATAACTTTAAACCCAAAAACCCTAATATTTAAAACCAAAAGCTCTGATACCAACTTAATTGTCACGACCCGAAACTCCCATTGATCCCGTGACAACCGTCGCGACGTCTCGATCGACATTCATTACCCGGAATGTCAACCGGAACCCCTCAAGGCTTTAATATCAGCTTCTCATTTCCCCTGTGGGTAACAGTTTCCAAATACCACATTCTAAAAGATTTTAAAACTGTTTCCAACTTAAACAAATAAAATAATAATTTTCGTCTCACAGGGGTATTTTGGTCATTTATCCCAAAAATCTCAAAATCATCTAAAAATATAGTATGTAAGTGGAAAACACATATTTCATAATCAAAAATAATTTTGGATGTCTAAAACATTCGTTTAAAATGGAATTATGACTGTTATAATAAAATAAAAATATTAAATAAAATATTCAATTTTCACATAAAACGATATTTTAAGAACACTGCATAAATAATTTTTATAGCGTAAAAGCAAAATAAATTCTTACATACCGTAATACAGATAACCAAAGTATAAAATTTAATTTACAGTGACACGTGGGCCCACGAATGACCAAAAGTATCAAAAGAAATGAACCTACAGTCTTTGGATGTGGCAAGTTCAGTTGTAATCCTCGCTGATATCAGTTATCTACAATCTATTCTGAGCCTGAAATGGGTGGAAATGAGGGTGGTGAGATTATAAAATCCTAGTGAGTAAACAAACATCACTCAAAATATCTAAAGTCGAGTAAAATGAGACTATTAAAACATTTCATCAAACTGTAATAAATCATCTTTCAACTTATTTCAACCAAATGAAATCAATTTATTTAAAGCAAGTAATCAGTATGGCTTATGAATTTCTTAAAAAGCTTGGCTCATGCCAAAAATTATTATCATACTCAGTTATCTAGGATACCTTGGCCGAGGGCTATCCCAACTGAGTCTGCCAAGGCTATTAGAAAGTCATGTTTTTATTTTGAAAACATAGTCGTTCCTTGGCGTTGGCCGAATTCCCCTTCACGTGGTGGTTTGGGGTGAAGTGAACTCTAAAAGTTATACCTCGGGAGTTACCCTACTCGCCTCTCCAACCGAGGTAAAAATATAACAGGATTCCGTGACCCTCTAATAGGCTAGTCCACAGAACCCAGCCCACTGCAGCGGGTCAAACCCACCATGCAATAAAATTTTGACAGCATGACAGGGCTAATATATTACTACCCAACCTGCAAGGGTAAAATAAAGCAATTCATACAATTCATAAAAAACATAACCCAGCCAGTCATGCCAATACAATAACATAAGCCATTAATTCAATTTTAAATTTACAACATATCAGTGGTCTCCAATTACTCTATTTTCAAAATCGTTATTTCGTTTCAAGACAATTTATAAAATATTTTCATTTAAACTCATTTTGTTTACAAAACATAAAAATTTACCATTTGAACTCATTTTCATAAAATTCACCAAAACCGAATAAAAACATACTTTAGATAATTAAAATGATGGTAAGGTTACTCACCGTGTCTAGAGTGGGGATTTTTGAAATACTCAGACTACTGGTCCTCGGGTGCAATTCCCTTGCCTTTATCGGAGGACTCACCACCTTGATACAGTACAAAATCGAGAAATTCACCACATTGGTTCTAAATTGAAATTAAACTAATTTAGACTACTAATGCTTGATATGGAATGCAAAAATGTCTAAATTTTTGCCTAAATGCGGTGTTAGCCTATTTCGGTCTTTTACCCGACAAATCGATATACGCGTCCGTTTAAACTCTAAATTAATTTTTTTCAGCTTCTATACCTCCATTGCATCCAAATTGACTTAATGTCCCTCAGTGTGGTGCAAATTATCAGTCCCAATAGCAAATTACAAAAATACCCCTAGTGGGTAAAAATTTGTATTTTTGCTCCGAAAATTCTCATTATTTTTCTAGGCTCATAATTCATCATTATTCATCATAATTCCTCAAATAAACATCAAGATCAGCAGCCAATATTCCCCTAGAAAATTCGGCATAATGGGTTTCAATGGGAGAAAATTATATCTCTAGCTTATTTTTGCTATATTTCAATATAACTTAACTAAAATCACTTAATTCAATTATAATCAACCAAAAATCAAGCTCAAAACTCATCCATGGAGGTTTGGCCAGCATGGGTGTCCATACCCACTTTCTAATTTTGCATGAAAATGAGAAAAAAATGCATGGGTAGTGAAAATCACAAGGAAAATCAATGAAATTTACCTTTTTAATGCTTGATTACTTGATTTCTCTTGATTTTCCCCAAATTTTCAGGTAGGGTTCTTATTTGTTTTTTTCCCCCTTTTCTCCCCTGGTTTGGACAGCTGAAGAAGATGAGAATTCTGGAAATTTTACCTTTTTAAAGGCTAAAATAATATAATATTATTTTATTCATTTTTTTAATGTTTTATTAATTCCTTAAATTCTAGCCATCCATTTGTTTCCAAATTTTCACCATACACTTGTCCCACATATCCATAGCTTAGATAAAATTCTCAGACTTATCCAAAGTCTTGGTAGAGTAATTTTTAAAATTTACACTTTTGCCCCCGTAAAAGTCAAAAATTACATTTTTGGCCTAAAAACTGAAAAATTGCCCATAGACATATTTTTCATCCCTTATACTCATACCATTCTCCAATTTGTCAAATTTGATCTAAATTCTCTCAAAATCTCAAATTTTGTCCGCGGGTGGCAAAATTACGATTTTGCCCCTACACTCTAGAAATCACCGAAATTAAACTTTTTCATTGCCAAACCCTCAAATTATACTCCAATAAGTTAAATGGGGTCAAAAAAAAATTCTTTTCTAAAAATTCCCATTGTGTCCCTAGGTGGCAAATGACCATTTTACCCCTGGACAGTAAAAATTTTGATTTGACTCCAAATTGATTCTCGAACTCCAAATCACCATATTAAACCATTCTGGGACTTTAACATTCTTAATTTCATTTTAAATTCTCTATTTGATCTAGTTCGAGGCTTAAATTAACTTAATTGTACCATTTGGTACATTGTCGTCTTGTAACGATTTTTCTTTCAGGGCTTTTCAAGTATGCAAGCATATTGTCAATCATATGAATGACATGACAAGTATTTTATAAGGTTGGGCTTGACAAACTGTTTTGGTAAATTATAAATATTTTGTGGTTTAACAAATAAATTAGAAACATTATGAAATGGGTTAAAGTTTGTTGTTTAAACTTGCCTCCATTTTACTCGCCTTTAGATATTTATGATAATATCTGTTTACTCATTGGGATTGCAAAATCTCACCCAACTCCATTCCACCCATTTCAGGTTCAGTATAGACTGTAGATAGCTGATCTCATCGAGGACTACCATTGGATCTGCATTTTCCAAACCGTAGGTTCACAGTCCTCTTTACTTTTGTTTATTCGGGGGCCCTCTTGTTATTGTAAATTAAATTAAATATTTTGATTTACTGCATTTCAGTATGTATAAATTTATTTAGCTTTTACGCTATAAAAATTATTCACATATAACTCTATAAATATTGTTTTATAAGAAAATAAAATATTTCCCTTAATATTTCTTTTATTTTCTTATTATATTCAAATAACTGTAATTTCGTTTTAAATGAAGATTTTAGACTTTTAAACTCATTTTGAATATGAATTATGTATTTTGTACTTGTATATTACGTTTTAGCCAGTTTCAAAATTTTTGAGAAAAAAATGACCAAAATACCCCTGTGTGGCGAAAATTTTATTTTGATTGTTTTTTATCGAAAATAGTGTATATTATCTAAAAACTCGATATTTAACAACGATTGCTCACAGGAAAGGAAAAAAATTGATATGTAAGCCTTGCGGGGTTCCGGTTGGCATTCCGGATAATGAGTGTCAATCGGGACGTCGCGGAGATTGTCATGGGCCTGAGGGAGGTTCCGGGTCGTGACATCACCTTTTAAAAGAATTCAAATTTGCTCTTCAAGGGGATATTTTAAATCTTTCTCAAAATATCGGTCACCACATCACGTTAAAACTCTCTTTTGGTAAAATGTTCATTGTAAATATTTGCATGATATTTTGTATCAAAATAGCATGGTGAATATGTAATAAATTTCATGAATGCACACCAGGCATAATTTCCTTTGATGTAAATCTTTTCGAAAAGCTTGTTTCCCGGTTTAAAACACTTTATATTTAATATATATATATATATATATTTCAAATGATTTCTAAAAATAACTTACACCCACAATTCCTTAAAATTCTATCAACGCATGCTTTCCATAAATTTTGCACTTCACGTAAAATATACGTACATGTATATATATACGAAATTTTTAAAATTGACACCCCCTACTCATCTCATAATAGTGAGATATTACTACACTATTAATTCGTACGCGTATATACTTATTCCTATTTGTCGGTCACATATTTCGTTCGGCACGCCTCCACGACAAACTTTCCTAGGAACAATTTAAACTCAGTATACTTAATCACACAATTGTATGAGTAGCAACTCAATTAAAAATTCCTTAAGCAACTTGCATATTTTTCATCCAAAATATGCACAATATTAAACTACCCATAAACTTTAAAATATAACATTAACTTACCATTGGGCCTTTTTCATTTCTTTATGACCTTTGGGCCCTATCCATGGGCTTCTCCATTTTTCCTATTTGGGCCAAGTCCATTTATTTTTATTTCATATTGGGCCATGCCCACTTATTTTCTATTGGGTCATGCCCGTTTATTTTCTATTAGGTCATGCCCATTTATTTTCTATTTCTTTTCTTTTCTTTTTTCTTTCTTTTTCTCTCTTCCATGTTTCTTCTTCTTTTTCTTTTTTTTTTTCCAGCCCATTCCTCCCTTTCACCACCGTGGCTTCCTCTTTTCCTTACCTCTCAAAATCGATCACCAAAAGCTTCATTTTCTCACCCTTTTTGCTGCCATTTTCTGCTCTAAAATCAGTAGATTTCTAGCTCAATTTCCAACAACAAATCTTCCCAATTTTGGCAGCACAAAGCTGTCCAATTTTTTTGCACAAACTGGCAACAAACAGCTCAAATTTTTAGCAGCCAAAGTTGTCCTTTAATGACAGCAAAAACCTTCAAAATTTCCAGTAGCAAATTCACACAATTTCAATAGCAAAAACCTTGAATTTTCAGCACCAAAATCAGCCATAATAACCTCAAAAATTCCAACAACATAACCTCAAAATTCAGCTTTCTTACCTCACAAATTTTCAGCTTTCTTCTTCCTCCAAAAATTACAGCAAAAGCTCTTTTTTTCCTTCCTCAAAGTGCAGCAAAACCGTTCTCTTTTCTCTTCCTCTCCCACAATTCTTTCTCTCCCTTTGTCTCTTCATTTCTTTCTTCCTCTCCCACGATTTTTCTTTCCTTTATTTTTCTTCTTCACTTAACCGACTTAACTTTTCTCTCTTATCTCTTTTTCCTTTCTTTCATCTCACATGGCCAGCCCCACCATCATTTCTACATTATTCTTTATTTGTTTATTTCCTTTTCATTTCTTTACTCCATTCACTTGGCCGGCCACCCATTTCACTTGGTTCTAATTTAGTATTTTTCCAAATGACTTTGACTTTTCTTCATTCCCATCCAAACCACATCATTCCCATTCAAACCACATTCACACCATTCTTGACTCATGTACATATAAAAATATTATTTGACTTTTCAACATCTTTTCTTCATTATTTTATCATCCATTTTATTTTCATTTTATTATTATTTCTTCGAAATAATAAAATTTACATATTATGCCTTAACTTCATTTTATTTAATACACTTCCCTTAATTTTTCATATTTTAAAATTAATTCTTCCAACACGTGTAAAAGTTCTAATTTCCTTCTATCTTCCTTTGCTTACACATGTATAATCAAAATATCGAGATCGCATTTCAACGCAATGTCACCATAATATTTAAATATTTACTTACCCGTGTTAGCTCGATTTAATAAAATCACGCTATCCCAATTATCGTCGTTTTCCTTCAAAATTCTTCTTTACTTCTTCTCCCCCACTTAAATTAGTCATATTCCATTTTTCATGACTAATTCCAACAACATATAACATATTAATATTTTAATATTATTTTATTTTAAAATTTTTCACTTGCCTTCTTTGGTCTCGAAACACATCATTACATCTCAATTTACTTCCGAATCATCCTTTAGCTTACTAATTCCTTTCCAACGAAAATATTATTATTTAATTATTGTTTCTGCACACGGAAAGCATTTTATTCTTGAACATTCCTTTCATCCTTTGTCGCTCTTTAGCATGCCAATTCGCATCAAACGATCATTCGTTTGATCAATAAGGTCTTATTTGTGTCCAACGAGGGTGCGGGGTATTACAGTAACTCAAGGTTTCTACATTCAAATGTAATTAGAATTAGGATAGATTAGGAATTGAATTTTGAAAAATTGACAATGGAGATCCAAGGCGACAAGAAAGACAAGGAGATTATAAGCAAATTTTGAATATTCTTATATGTAATCCCCTAGGTTTGACCAAGCTAGTTTCCTTTGATGGCTCAAGGAAATTAGTCTAGTTAAAGTCCACAATCATCCAAAGCAGTTTGCATGTGATAGATTTATTTTATGCAATTTAATAAATGCTATGTAATGCAAAGTAGTACGCATTTAATAGATTTATTTTGTCACGACCCGGAACTCCCATCGAGCCCGTGACAACCGCCCCGAAGCCTCGATAGACATTCTTCCCCCGAACACCTTTCGAGACCTCGCAAGGCTTTTGTACCAGTTTTTCCATTCCTCTCTCTTTATTATTTTTTTTTGAATAATAAAATAAAATAAAAATATTAATTAAAATTATCTATTTTAATGTAAAACAATATATATATATATATATTTTTGAAACTTCAAAAATTAATTATCTGCACATAAAATAAAATAAATTTATACATACTATAATATAGAAAACTAGAGTATGCAATTTAAATTACAATGACACGTGGGCCCCCAAATAACTGAGAAGGTTTAAGTCTATAACCTTGCTTTCTAGGATGCAACTCCGAAATTTACTTCTCGATGCAATTGACAGTCTACTGCCTATTCTGAGCCTGAAAAATGTATAGGAAGAAGGGGTGAGATTATAAAATCCCAGTGAGTAGACAGACATCATCAAAATAATCTAAAGCCGAGTAATAGGAGACAATTAAAATAATTCATCCTAACCCATATAAATAATTAGATTTCATCTAATTACTCAACATGGCTTATGCACTTTTCAAAAACTTGGCCCTTGCCAAAAATCCATTCTCAGGGATACCCCGCGAAGGCATCTTACCGAGACCGCCAAGGCTGTTTATTGTCACACACACAAACACATTTCACCTCTGACAACACAGTCGTTCCTTGGCGTTGGCTGAGTCCCAGTTTCACGTGGTGGCTAGCGTGAAGTGTACTCAAATCCTACCTTGGGAGTTATCCTACGTGCCTCTCCAATTGAGGTAAGCTCAATAATTGAGAACCGTGCCCCTCTAATTAGGCTGGCCCACGGAACCCCCGTCACTGCAGTGCCCACTTTACAATCCACCAACCAATAAAATCACAATATTATGACATGCCTCACTTAACACATTCAAGGCAAATAAAGCAGTTCGCATATTCTTAAAATCATAAAAATAACCAGTCATACCCACATTTATCATAAGCCATTTAATGTAAAATCATGGATAAACAACACAATCATAGTATAGGTCTCCAATTACTCTATTTTTGAAATCATTATTAAATTTTAAAAAATATTATAAAATTATTTTATAAAATCCCATTTTACCATAAAACACAATAATTTTCCAATTAAACCATTTTTCCATAAAATCACACAATTAAATAAATCTACTCTAGATAATTAAGACGATAGTAAGTTTACTCACTGTACTAGGAGTAGATATACTCCTATTCTCGGTCCTCGGGTGTAGTCTTTTACCCGTATCAGATAGCTCACCACCTATCCATAATACATGACACAAAAATTCAATAATTTGTGTCAAATCAATATATATTATTTCAGGCTCTTATCCATGCGTATGCACTAGATAGGGTGTGAAATGTTTGGACAATCGCTTAATCATGTGTCCGACCTAACTCGCCTATACACGGTGTAAATTTCTAAAATCTCCAATTCAACTCCAATTCCATCCATTTCAATTTCAATTATCCAATTATATCCACAATACCTCAATGACTATGAATGTGGTCCAATTTATCAGTTCAGATCATAAATTACGCTTTTACCCCTAGTGGGTAAAAATTTCAATTTTTTTACACCAAAAATTCCCATTTAATTTCCAACCTCATAATTCATCAATTTTCCATCTAATTCTCTTAAAATAAAGTCAACCTCATCCTCACACACCATTGGCTAGATTTGGCCTAGAGAAATTCATGGAGAAAATGAATATTTTTCTTGTTGTTTTACTCATAAACATGCTAAACTAACACTAAACACTAACATAGTTCAAAATCAAATTAATCTAACAACTTTCTCTCTCTAAACCCATATGATCAGATTTGAATCCATCATCAAAACACATAATTTAACCATAGAAAATAAGGAGAAATGCATGGAAATGATAAATCTTAAGCTAAGCTTGAAAAATCATACCTTTAAACACTTGATTTCTTGAAAAATCACACTTTTTCTTTGAATTTTCTCACTCTAGGGTTTGTTCTTATTTCTCTCTCTCTCCTGCTGGTTTTGGCTGACCCTCCCAATGAAGAATTCTGGAACTTTCAAGCCTTTTAATAGGCTTAATAAAATATTATTATTTTATTTTTTCTAGCCATTTTTTTGACTTTTTTTTTCTACCACTCAATCCTCTTCACTTATCCATGTCTTCCATGAAATTTCTAGACTTTTCCAAAGTTTTGGTGGAGCAAATTTTTAAAAATTACGCTTTTGCCCCCGTAAAAGTGAAAAATTACATTTTTGCTCCAAAAATTGGAAAATTACCAAAATGCATAATTTTCACTCCTTATACTCATATCATGCTCCATGTAATCAAATTTGATCTAAATTCTCTCAAAAAATTCAATTTCATCCTCGGATGGCAAAATTACCATTTTACCCCTATACGCTAAAAATATAAAAAATTCATATATTTTCACTGCTAAATCTTCCAATTGTACTTCAATACTCATATCATACTCAAATATGCCAAATGGGTCTAAGAAAATCTTTTTTAAAAAAAAAATTCCCATTTTGTCCTCAAATTGCAAAATGACCATTTTACCCCATAACCGGTCAAATTTCCTGATTGATTCCAAATTGATCCTCAAACTTCGAATCACCATTCCAAGTAGATTTTGGGATTTCAGAACTCTCAAATCCCTTTTAAATTTTTCATTTGAACTAGCTTGAGGTATAAATCAACTTCACAGCACCTCTAGGGGCAATACCGTCTTTTGTCGATTTCTCGGGCTTCCTCAATATACAAACATTCTATCGAGCATGTGAATAACATCATAATTATTTTACAAAGCAGGGTTTGACAACACTACCCCCCTTAAAAAAATTTTGTCCCCAAAATTTCACTTATCAAACTCCAAGAAATGATAGGGGTATTAGCTTTTATCCAATGTTCAACATCTCATGTCATCTCCTTCGTTTGAGCATTCTTCCACAATCCTTTAACTATTGAGATGTTCTTTTCGTTGTTCTACCTACATCACTCATCATACATGAAATTTAAATCTTGAACCACTCAGGATCATTCTTCACTTTAGTTACCCATATTACTAATCCCTACACATGCGGGGTTGCACTTTCATTCTCATCAATGCCTCAAAGATTCATCTTTCATGTCTTATGCATTTTTGAACTCCAATTTCCACAATACATTCAGAAAATTTCATAGCGATATTCTACATAAACTCATTTATTATATTATTCTTAAAAGCTTTATTTACACTCTCAGAACTTAGTATTTACATCTCTTATCATTATCTTACATTTCCACCTAACTTTTCATTCACTTTCTCTAGGTTGGATTCGTGCTTCATCTTCCATTACCGTAAAAACTTTTGTTGACGCACGAGTCTGTGGTTTGGAAGGTGGGTATACTAGGGTGTTACTCTCCACATCAGGCCAGATAGCTACTCCCTGCCTCAGTTGTGCTCCAGAGGAATCTCTCATCTGCAAGTCCGTACGAGTTGATGAAGATAGAGCAACTACAGTGGCCTATCCTAACTGTGGACAATTAGTTCTAAAGTGACTCGTCTGGCCACAATGAAAACATCGCAAAGGCCCACAACACACCCCGCCATGAAATCTTCCACATTCTCTGCATCTATCAAAACCTCCGAAACTTTTTTCAGAAGTAGTCACTGCAAATCCGCTGAATCTCGGAGGCCTCTGCTGCATTTGTGAAAATGATGGTCGAGAGGATGTTACCGAAACAAAAGGAGCACTCCCTGAAACAAATGAGCCTTTGCTCCTCTTTAGTGGCTGACTGGAGGACATATTCGGATTTTTCCTTTTTGCCAACTCAGCTCGCATTCTCCTATTTTCATTTGCGAGCTTCTCAGCCCTTAAGGCCATTTGTACTACCTCTTTATGGGGCTCCCTACCTGTCACAATCATTCGCTCTCTTATCTCATTGCGGAGCCCTTCCTCGAAATAATCGGCCTGATCTTGTTCAGTCCTCACTAAATCAGGCACATAAGACAGCAGCTCATTAAATTGAGTCTCATACTCCTCTACAGTTAAATTCCCCTGCTTCAGACTCAGAAATTCTCTCTTCTTCTCTTTTTGATGGAAATGGGTATAATATTGACTATCAAATTCCCTCAAAAAGTCTAACCAAGTTAGGAGAATAGTGGAACGGGACTTCACCGAATTCCACCATGTACTGGCTCTCTTCTCCAATAACCTCGTAGCCACTATCAACTTCATCTCATCCTCCAATCTCATATCAGAGAGTGTCTCTGAAACCTAATTAATCCAATCCTTCGCTGCGGTGGCGTCCAACTCACCCACAAAGGACACGCAACCCAATTGTCTAGCCTCCTTCAGCTTTTTAGAAATAGAGACATCATGTGCCAATGGAACTGAAGGAGTAACTGGTGGCACTACAGGTGGGACCTGACTAGTCTGAGCTTGACCAGCCATTGCGGTAAAGAAGGCTGCCATTGCCTGAATTACCTCAGAAGACACGGCAGGAATGCCAGTAGGTGGAGGAGGAATCTCGACTGGTTCAGCAACAAGTGTTGCTCGAAAAGGGGATGCAGTCGATTCCTCTCCTCTAAGGTCTGGCTGACCCTGCCTAAGACGACCTCTGCCCCTCCTAGCTGATCTAGTAAGGAGTGGGCACTCACGTCGAGGAGGCATGGTAATCTAAAAAGGAAACGAAGCAAGTTTAGGTAATCTCAGACTCTACATACATGCAACTTTACCTAACCCAACTTAACTTAACCTAGTTTAACTCAACCCAGGGCCACGCAGTGTCAGTGTGAATTCTGAAAATAACTATAAAAACCAAAAACTTTAAAACCATGCTTTGTTAACCAAAAGCTCTGATACCAATCGAATTGTCACGACCCGAAACTCCCATCGAGCCCGTGACAACCGCCGTGAAGCCTCGATAGACATTCTTCCCCCGAACACCTTTCGAGACCTCACAAGGCTTTTGTACCAGTTTTTCCATTCCTCTCTCTTTATTCTTTTTTTTTTTGAATAATAAAATAAAATAAAAATATTAATTAAAATTATCTATTTTAATGTAAAACAATATATATATATATATTTGAAACATCAAAAATTAATTATCTGCACATAAAATAAAATAAATTTATACATACTATAATATAGAAAACTAGAGTATGCAATTTAAATTACAATGACACGTGGGCTCCCAAATAACTGAGAAGGTTTAAGTCTATAACCTTGCTTTCTAGGATGCAACTCCGAAATTTACTTCTCAATGCAATTGACAGTCTACTGCCTATTCTGAGCCTGAAAAATGTATAGGAAGAAGGGGTGAGATTATAAAATCCCAGTGAGTAGACAGACATCATCAAAATAATCTAAAGCCGAGTAATAGGAGACAATTAAAATAATTCATCCTAACCCATATAAATAATTAGATTTCATCTAATTACTCAACATGGCTTATGCACTTTTCAAAGACTTGGCCCTTGCCAAAAATCCATTCTCGGGGATACCCCGCGAAGGCATCTTACCGAGACCGCCAAGGCTGTTTATTGTCACACACACAAACACATTTCACCTCTGACAACACAGTCGTTCCTTGGCGTTGGCTGAGTCCCAGTTTCACGTGGTGACTAGCGTGAAGTGTACTCAAATCCTACCTCGGGAGTTATCCTACGTGCCTCTCCAATCGAGGTCAGCTCAATAATTGAGAACCGTGCCCCTCTAATTAGGCTGGCCCATGGAACCCCGTCACTGTAGTGCCCACTTTATAATCCACCAACCAATAAAATCATAATAGTATGACATGGCTCACTTAACACATTCAAGGCAAATAAAGCAGTTCACATATTCTTAAAATCATAAAAATAACCAGTCATACCCACATTTATCATAAGCCATTTAATGTAAAATCATGGATAAACAACACAATCATAGTATAGGTCTCCAATTACTCTATTTTTGAAATCATTATTAAATTTTCAAAAATATTATAAAATTATTTTATAAAATCCCATTTTACCATAAAACACAATAATTTTCCAATTAAACCATTTTTCCATAAAATCACACAATTAAATAAATCTACTCTAGATAATTAAGACGATAGTAAGTTTACTCACTGTACTAAGAGTAGATATACTCCTATTCTCGGTCTTCGGGTGTAGTCTTTTACCCGTATCAGATAGCTCACCACCTATCCACAATACATGACACAAAAATTCAATAATTTGTGTCAAATCAATATATATTATTTCAGGCTCTTATCCATGCGTATGCACTAGATAGGGTGTGAAATGTTTGGACAATCGCTTAATCATGTGTCCGACCTAACTCGCCTATACACGGTGTAAATTTCTAAAATCTCCAATTCAACTCCAATTCCATCCATTTCAATTTCAATTATCCAATTATATCCACAATACCTCAATGACTACGAATGTGGTTCAATTTATCAGTTCGGATCACAATTACGCTTTTACCCCTAGTGGGTAAAAATTTCAATTTTTTTACACCAAAAATTCCCATTTAATTTCCAACCTCATAATTCATCAATTTTCCATCTAATTCTCTTAAAATAAAGTCAACCTCATCCTCACACACCATTGGCTAGATTCGGCCTAGAGAAATTCATGGAGAAAATGAATATTTTTCTTGTTGTTTTACTCATAAACATGCTAAACTAACACTAAACACTAACATAGTTTAAAATCAAATTAATCTAACAACTTTCTCTCTCTAAACCCATATGATCAGATTTGAATCCATCATCAAAACACAAAATTTAACCATAGAAAATAAGGAGAAATGCATGGAAATGATAAATCTTAAGCTAAGCTTGAAAAATCATACCTTTAAACACTTGATTTCTTGAAAAATCACACTTTTTCTTTGAATTTTCTCACTCTAGGGTTTGTTCTTATTTCTCTCTCTCTCCTGCTGGTTTTGGCTGACCCTCCCAATGAAAAATTCTGGAACTTTCAAGCCTTTTAATAGGCTTAATAAAATATTATTATTTTATTTACCTTTTGAATATTTTATTATTTTATTTTTTCTAGCCATTTGTTTGACTTTTTTTTTCTACCACTCAATCCTATTCACTTATCCATGTCTTCCATGAAATTTCTAGACTTTTCCAAAGTTTTGGTGGAGCAAATTTTTAAAAATTACACTTTTGCCCCCGTAAAAGTGAAAAATTACATTTTTGCCCCAAAAATTGGAAAATTACCAAAATGCAAAATTTTCACTCCTTATACTCATATCGTGCTCCATGTAATCAAATTTGATCTAAATTCTCTCGAAAATATCAATTTCATCCTCGGATGGCAAAATTACCATTTTACCCCTATACGCCAAAAATATAAAAAATTCATATATTTTCACTGCTAAATCTTCCAATTGTACTTCAATACTCATATCATACTCAAATATGCCAAATGGGTCTAAGAAAATCTTTTAAAAAAAAAAATTCCCATTTTGTCCTCAAATTGCAAAATGACCATTTTACCCCATAACCGGTCAAATTTCCTGATTGATTCCAAATTGATCCTCGAACTCTGAATCACCATTCCAAGTAGATTTTGGGATTTCAGAACTCTCAAATCCCTTTTAAATTTTTCATTTGAACTAGCTTGAGGTATAAATCAACTTCACAGCACCTCTAGGGGCAATACCGTCTTTTGTCGATTTCTCGGGCTTCCTTAATATACAAACATTCTATCGAGCATGTGAATAACATCATAATTATTTTACAAAGCAGGGTTTGACATATTTTATGTGATTTAATAAATGCTATGCATGCAAAGATAAGACTTTAATAAGGTGAAAAGAAAGTCCCTCATTATATATTGGGTCACATGCCACGCATGAGCAAGTTGCCTTCCACCATATAGCAAGATAACCCAGCTGCTCTTTTAATCAGAGACTTGTTGAGTACACTCAAGGTCACACTTTTACACGAGTATGTTTGAGATATTGGTGGTTCTTACTCAACTAGTTTCATAAAATCCAAATGCTTGGAAACTTGATTATTATGGAAACTAGAGGCAAAGGCTAGATGAAACATATATGATATGTATAGGTAATGTGTTGTTACCTAGCTAATCTAGGAGTTGTATAAAGATATAATTGGTAAGCTCAATACCTACCTAATCCACCTATCATGGTTTGTTGAGCACACTTAAAGCCATGACTAGATGGATGGGATCCTCACCCACTAAGAGAATCCTAGTAGAGATCTCTCGAGGTGATATGGAGGGTTATCATCTTGTAGAAAATAGTGGAAGAACTATTTAAAATTTTAAAACCTTCTTTTAAATAGTTTATGCATGATATTTACTTATTGCTTTATTTGATCTATTTAAATATAATTTATATACATGGCTAATAATCTGTCACTATGGTGCATCTTGAATGCAAATCAAACTCACTAGACCAAACCCTTTTTAAAGGTACCAAACCTTGAGAAATGTTCTCAAGCAAAAGGTTGTTCGTTGCACAATCTCTACCAAATACAATTCATAATTAGGAATGAGCTTCCATGAGATGGAATTTACATTGCCTTAATTATGAATTGGGAAGACAACCATGATAATGGCACTAACTGGGAAATGTTCTCAAACATCTTTATGGTAAAGATGGACAAATGAGGGACTAAAAAAAATTATTTCCTTGATAGAGTTAACGAAGAAGAAACCTATAGAAGAAACTTATAGAAGCTTCTATTTTTCCAAAGTTTATGATTGAGATAGAAGTTATTACTAATGTATTAACATCATAAGTATTCAATCCTAGATGTTGAATGCATTTAAGTAATGGCATAAAGCACAAAACAATAGTTGTAAGTCAATGCTCAATATAAATGTCAAGAAAACTGATCACATATGATCTCAATTATGGCATTTGTGTCATGGTCATTGAAGTAAGAATTAGAGTATGAAGATACTTAGATCCTTTTGATTGGGAATCAGAAAGGAGCTAGTAATTCTTATATGACCAAATCAATTTTCATGCAAAAGTGAATAGCTTGATATGTTCAAAAGGCCTTATACATATAGATGTATACGAACCATTGAACATAAAATGTTATGGAAAATGTTCCTAATTAATTAAGTTTACACAAGATCAAATTGAGATTTTGTCTTGTATACTTAAAGTAATAAAATTTGAAACCTTGAAATGTTCAGAGAATTCAAATATAAGATCATACAAGCTATATAGTATGAAGTACTCTTATTAAGATATGATCTTAGTGAAGATTACTCTTGTCAAGCCCGACCTTATAAAATACTTGTCATGTCATTCATCTGATTGACAATATGCTTGCATACTTGGAAAGCCCCGAAAGAAAAATCGTTAAAAGACAACAATGTACTAAATGGTACAATTAAGTTAATTTAAGCCTCGAATTAGATCAAATAGAGAATTTAAAATGAAATTAAGAATATTAAAGTCCCAGAATGGTTTAATATGATGATTTGGAGTTCGAGGATCAATTTGGAGTCAAACCAAAATTTTTACTGTCCAAGGGCAAAATGGTCATTTGCCACCCAAGGACATAATGGGAATTTTTAGAAAAGAATTTTTTTGGCCCCATTTCATTTATTGGAGTACGATTTGAGTATTGGAGTATAATTTGAGGGTTTGGCAGTGGAAAAGTATAATTTCGGTGATTTTTAGAGTGTAGGGGCGAAATCGTAATTTTACCACTTGCGGACAAAATTTGAGATTTTGAGAGAATTTAGATCAAATTTGACAAATTGGAGAATGGTATGAGTATAAGGGATGAAAAATATGTCTATGGGCAATTTTTCAGTTTTTGGGGCAAAAATGTAATTTTTAACTTTAGGGGGGGCAAAAGTGTAAATTTCAAAAATTACTCCACCAAGACTTTGGATAAGTCTGAGAATTTTATCTAAGCTATGGATATGCGGGACAAGTGTATGGTGAAAATTTGGAAACAAATGGATGGCTAGAATTTAAGGAATTAATAAAACATTAAAAAATGAATAAAATAATATTATATTAATTTAGCCTTTAAAAAGGTAAAAAATTCCAGAATTCTCATCTTCTTCAGCTGTCCAAACCAGGGGAGAAAAGGGGGAAAAAAACAAATAAGAACCCTACCTGAAAATTTGGGAAAAATCAAGAGAAATCAAGAAATCAAGCATTGAAAAGGTAAATTTCATTGATTTTCCTTGTGATTTTCACTACCCATGCATTTTTTTCTCATTTCCATGCAAAATTAGAAAGTGGGTATGGACACCCATGCTGGCCAAACCTCCATGGATGAGTTTTGAGCTTGATTTTTGGTTGATTATAATTGAATTAAGTGATTTTAGTTAAGTTATATTGAAATATAGCAAAAATAAGCTAGAGATATAATTTTCTCCCATTGAAACCCATTATGCCAAATTTTCTAGGGGAATATTGGCTGCTGATCTTGATGTTTATTTCAGAAATTATGATGAATAATGATGAATTATGAGCCTAGAAAAATAATGGGAATTTTCGAAGTAAAAATATAAATTTTTACCCACTAGGGGTATTTTCGTAATTTGCTATCGGGACTGATAATTTGCACCACACTGAGGGACATTAAGTCAATTTGGGTGCAATTGAGGTATAGAAACTGAAAAAAATTAATTTGGAGTTTAAACGGATGCGTATATCGATTTATCGAGTAAAAGATCGAAATAGGCTAACACTGCATTTAGGCAAAAATTTAGACATTTTTGCATTCCATATCAAGCATTAGTAGTCTAAATTAGTTTAATTTCAATTTAGTACCAATGTGGGTGAATTTCTCGATTTTGTACTGTGTCAAGGTGGTGAGTCCTCCGATAAAGGCAAGGGAATTGCACCCGAGGACCAGTAGTCTGAGTATTTCAAAAATCCCCACTCTAGACACAGTGAGTAACCTTACCATCATTTTAATTATCTAAAGTATGTTTTTATTCGGTTTTGGTGAATTTTATGAAAATGAGTTCAAATGGTAAATTTTTATGTTTTGTAAACAAAATGAGTTTAAATGAAAATATTTTATAAATTATCTTGAAACGAAATAACAATTTTGAAAATAGAGTAATTGGAGACCACTGATATGTTATAAATTTAAAATTAAATTAATGGCTTATGTTATTGTATTGGCATGACTGGCTGGGCTGTGTTTTTTATGAATTGTATGAATTGCTTTATTTTACCCTTGCAGGCTGGGAAGTAATATATTAGCCCTGTCATGCTGTCAAAATTTTATTGTATGGTGGGTTTGACCTGCTGTAGTGGGCTGGGTTCTGTGGACTAGCCTATTAGAGGGGCACAGAATCCTGTTATATTTTTACCTCGGTTGGAGAGGTGAGTAGGGTAACTCCGAGGTATAACTTTTAGAGTTCACTTCACGCCAAACCACCACGTGAAGGGGAACTCGGCCAATGCCAAGGAATGACTATGTTTTCAAAATAAAAACATGACTTTCTAATAGCCTTGGCGGACTCAGTTGGGATAGCCTTCGGCCAAGGTATCCCAAATAACTGAGTATGATAATAATTTTTGGCATGAGCCAAGCTTTTTAAGAAATTCATAAGCCATACTAATTACTTGCTTTAAATAAATTGATTTCATTTGGTTGAAATAAGTTGAAGGATGATAAATCACAGTTTGATGAAATATTTTAATAGTCTCATTTTACTCGACTTTAGATAATTTGAGTGATGTTTGTTTACTCATTGAGATTTTATAATCTCACCACCCTCATTTTCACCCATTTCAGGCTCAGAATAGATTGTAGATAACTGATATCGGCGAGGATTACAGTTGAACTTGCCACATCCAAAGACTGTAGGTTCATTTCTTTTGATACTTTTGGTCATTCGTGGGCCCACGTGTCACTGTAAATTAAATTCTATACTTTGGTTATCTGTATTACGGTATGTAAGAATTTACTTTGCATTTACGTTATAAAAATTATTTATGCAGTGTTCTTAAAATATCTTTTTATGTGAAAATTGAATATTTTATTTAATATTTTTATTTTATTATAATAGTCATAATTCCATTTTAAACGAATGTTTTAGACATCCAAATTATTTTTTATTATGAAATATGTGTTTTCCACTTACATACTATATTTTTAGATGATTTTGAGATTTTTGGGATAAATGACCAAAATACCCCTGTGAGATGGAAATTATTATTTTATTTGTTTAAGTTGAAAACAGTTTAAAATCTTTTAGAATGTGGTATTTGGAAATAGTTACCCACAGGGGAAGTGAGAAGCTGATATTAAAGCCTTGCGGGGTTTCGGTTGACATTCCGGGTAATGAATGTCGATAGAGACGTCGCGGCGGTTGTCACGGGCTCGATGGGAGTTCCGGGTCGTGACAATTAAGTTAGTATCAGAGCTTTTTGTTTTAAAGATTAGCGTTTTAGGGTTTAAAGTTATTTTAAAGCTGTTTTAAAAATTTACAGTGTCAGTGTGGCCCCGAGTTAAGTTAGGTTAGGTTGAATAAAATACATGCATAAGCATATAAAGCCTAAGGTTGCCTAAACTCACTTTGTTCCCTCTTATAGATTATTATGTCTCCTCAACACGAACAACCACCTTTCACTTGATCAGTTGGGAGGGGAAGAGGTCGTTTACAACGTCGTCAGTTAGGTGCAATAGAGGAGGAATCGACTGCATCCACCATTCGGGCAGCACCTGCTGCTGAACAAATCGAGACTCCTCCACATCCTCCACTTCCTCTGCCACTTACTAGTATTCCTACTATGCCTCTTGAGGTAATTCAGGCATTAACAGCCTTCTTTACTACTATTGTTGGCCAGGCTCAGGCTGGTCAAGCTCTTCCTACAGTTCCTCTTGCTGCTCCTTCAGTACCACCATCCCCACCTCCTATCCCACCACCAGTGCTGGATTTTTCTGATTCTAAGAAGCTTAAAGAGGCTAGGCAACAAAGTTATGTTTCTTTTATGGGTGAGTCAGACGCAACCGTGGCTAAAGAGGTGGTGTGAATGGCTTTAAGAGCTGAGAAGCTTGCGAATGAAAATAAAAGTCTGCGAGCTGAGTTAGCAAAAAAGAGAAATCTAAGTGTATCTTCTAGTCAGCCATCAAACAGGGGCAAAGACTCCTCTATTTCAGGAAGTTCACGTAGATGCAGAAAATTGTGGGAATTATCATGTTGGGCCGTGCAGAGGGCCTGCACGATGTTTTCGTTGTGATCAACTGGGTCACATTAGGAGAGATTGCCCACAGTTAGGATGGGCTACGGTAGCTGCTCCATCTCCACCAGCTCATACGGATATGCAGAGGAGAGATTCCTCTAGATTGCAACCGAGACAGGGATGATTTTGACATACCACCAAGGGTAGATTAAATATGTTGAAATTAGTGCTCTAATAAAGTACATATGATAGAAAGCTAGTTTGTAAGTTATAGTTTTCATGATCATGAAATATATAAAGATTATCAGTATATGGACATACATTTGGAATTGTAATTTACAAGTTTGAAGTATTTAGATATGATTAAATGGAATTAGCATTAGTTAAGGTACGTAAATCTTTTAATTAATTTCTATGGAGTATGAGTGATAGTAGAATGGAGGAACATAGTGCAGTGATGTTATATGGTGAAATCACTATAAAATATGGAAAGGGTATTTTCAAGTGGGATTTATTGACTGATGATAAGTGATGAGCAATTTGAGATACATGTAGCTATGAATAAATTTGGAGATTTTTGCTTGAGCAAACTTGTATTAAATGTTATGGTAAAGATATATGAATGCTAGTGGCAAAATAAATACGTTAAATCAATGTTTTGATCGTACACTTGTGATAGAAAGTTAGTCTTGCTAATTGTGGTATAGACTTGAAGGGAAGCCACACGATTGTGAATAATTGAGGTAGTAGCTTTAAAGGTGCAAGAGTTGCTAAGATAAAGTGAATTCAAACCGTTGCAACGCCACAGTTCTGACTATTAAACGCTGTCACGCTAAGAACCCCTAATGGCTAGAAAGCAAGAGCAAATTGAGAGTGGCATGAAGATTAAACTCACGAGTTGAAGAATGGTCATTGGTTTTCATGCTAAGCTTTGTTGTTTGGAGTCTTAAGTGCATTGGGAGGTATTAAGATAAAGATGATGAGTGAAATTGCAAAGTTGTTTTTTTATTGCCTTATATATATTGGCATGTAAGAGAAAGAAAAGTTTGAGAATTTTTGAGATGGCTACATAAAAATAAATTAACATGTGGAGTGTTAAGATGAATAATATGATGACTGAAGTCAAATCTTAAGAAATAAAGAAGACAAGAGATTAAGTCTTGTTAAAGACTAAAAAGGAAGCGAGCGAAAGGTTAGATGAATGTATGAGATACTGATAAGAGATGTCAATACCAAGTGAGGAAAATGTAAATAAAGATTTCAATAATGATATAGCAAATGAGTTTATATAGAATATTGTTATGAGAATATACTGATCTTGTCTTGACCTTGTTGAAAGGAAAGGATTAGTAACAACACAAGTAAACTAGGTGACATGCTAGAAACCCATGGAGATAAATTGAAGCATGAGTAGTTGGGCATGCCTTTATGGAAATGATATACTTGGTGTATAAAAGAGTAAATAAGTTATTAAGTGTTTCAAGAATGTTTAAACGCCCTTGAGAAAGATAAGTTATACATGATGAGCATAAGATGCGTGACTTTGAAACTTGCTAAGGAGCCAAATGGCTAAGTTACGGGTTAAATGATCATATGTTGTGAGACATAAATTTAAAATAAATATCCCTAAGGAAATACTCAAGAGAAGTTCTGCCATGGATCTTGTGGAAGCAAGCACTAAGTTATGTAGTTATAAAAAGGAAGTTATAAGTTGAGAGTGGTATAAGTATTAACATTAAAAAGTACTTGAGGAGAATTTAGTTTCAAGTCTTGTAATTTCAAGTACAATTTGTAAATTAGTTAAGGAAGAATGATGTTATATTCATATGAAAGAGTGGAATAAAGGATGATACAAGTTAACCCTGATAATGGAGTCAGATAATGAAACTTTCTTAATATATTATGGGAATTGGAATTCGAAAATGCGTGAGGCATACATGATTCAAATGAATTTGAGTTTTAAGTGACAAATCAATATCGAAATGCAATAAGGATACAATATATATAGGAGACATGAAGGATAATCGAGGAATAAGGATGACTTTTAGGAATTATAGTATTGCATCAGATGCAATGATCAAGTCAAGATAAATTTTTGAGATACAAATGGGATTATAAAACATACACGCATAATAGATTATAATTCAATGGAGATGACATTGTGATGCAATGATATACAGTACAAGGAAACTTAAGCATATAATTGGAAATGAGAAGAAGAGAATATAATTATATAAATGATGAGGAACTATGCACAGGCATGATGAGAATTTGTATGAATTATGAAGATTATTCTATTGAGTCTTGATTGTGGATGGGAATGAATTAAGAGAAATTAGTTTGAAGGCATTTGAAAATAGAGACTCGTATACATAATGAGGAATATAGACATTTGAATTGCCACGACCCGGAACTCCCCATCGGGCCTGTGACAACCACCGCGAGGCCTCGACAGACATTCTTCACCCCGAATGCCGATTGAAACCCCGCAAGGCTTAGCATCAACTTCTGCATCTCCCCGGTGAGCAACAATTATTAAATCTCGCATTTCAAAAAAATCATAAGTTATTTTCAAATAAGAACAATAAAATATTATTTTCTGGCTCACAGGGGTATTTTCATAATTTTTCATCAAAAATCTCAAAACTTGCTAAAAATGTAGTAGGTAAGCAGAAAATATATATTTAATGATTTAAAAACAATTAAGTATCTAAAACGTTCATTTGAAAGCAAATTGTTGACAACTAGTACTATTCAAAAATAATAAATAAAATATTCTATTTTCTCATAAAATAAATTTTTATAGAAATATTCATAAATAATTTTTCGCACATGAAAGTAAAGTAAAAATTGTATGAATAGAAATACAGATAACCAAAATATAAGTTTTGATCTGCAATGACACGCGGGCTCCAATTGACCAAGAGGATGTAAGACTGTGAACTCTTACTTTCTATAATGCAGTTCCGAGCTTAGTTCTCGTCCTACTCGACTATCTACAAACTGTCCTAAGCCTGAAAAATGTATAGGAAGAAGGGGTGAGATTTTATAATCCCAGTGAGTAAACAGATACCATCTAAAGTATCTAAAGCCGAGTAAATGGAGACAATTAAAATAAGTCATCATACCGTAATTTCATTACCTTGCAGTTCATTTCAACTAAATAAAATCAATCCATATAAATCGAGTAATCAACTTGGCTTATGAATTTCTTAAAACTTTGGCTCGTGCCAAAACTCATATTCGGTGATACCTTGCACAGGGCATCCAACCGAGTCCACCAAGGCTGTTAAAATTTTGTATATACTTAAAATATATTTTTAGTTTGAGAAAAATATAGCCGTTCCTTGGCGTTGGCTAAGTTCCCCTTCACGTGGTGGTTTGGCGTGAAGTGAACCCTAAGCTTTACCCTAGGAGATACCCTACGCGCCTCTCCATTCGAGGTAATAATATAATGGAGTTTACCGTGCCCCTCTAATAGGCTGGTCCATGGAACCCCCTCTGCAGTAAATAATTAATATATAATCCACCAATCAATAAAATTCATTCTAGTATGACATGGCAATTTATCGCAACCTAGCCTCTCAAGGCTGAATACACAGTATAAATAATTCTAACACCAAAATCAGTTTACCCATTCATGCTCATATATTGTCGTAAGCCATTCAATTTAAAACCATAAATTTACAACACAAGCAGGCAGTCTCCAATTACTCTATTTTCAAAACCAATATTCGATTTTCCAGAAAATTTATAAAATCATTTTATAAAATCACAATTTCTCTTAAAATATAGCAATTTACCATTTAAACTCATTTTCTATAAAATCACACAATGGTATAAAACTACTCTAGATAATTAAGACGATAATAAGTTTACTCACAGTATTAGGAGTAGAAATACTCCTATCTTCCGCCCTCGGGTGCAGTCTCTTACCCGAAACAATTGAGTCACCACCTATCCATAATCTATGACACAAAATTCAATAAATTGTGTCAATTTATCATAAATTATTTCAGGCTCTTATCCATACGTATGCACTAGATAGGATTTGAAATGTCTAGACAATCGCTTAATTGCGGTGTCCGACCTAACTCTCCTATACATGGTGTAAATTCCTAAAATCCCCAATTCGACTCCAATTCCATCCATTTCAATTTTAATTATCCAATTATATCCACAATACCTCAATGACTGTGAATTTGGTCCAATTTATCAGTCCGGACTATAAATTACGCTTTTACCCCTAGTGGGTAAAATTTCAATTTATTGCACCGAAAATTCCCATTTAATTTCCAACCTCATAATTCATCATTTTTCCACCCAATTCTCTTAAAATAAAGTCAACCTCATCCTCACATACCATTGGCTAGATTCGGCTTAAAGAAATTCATGGAGAATATAAATATTTTTCTTGTTGTTTTACTCATAAATATGCTAAACAAACACTAAACACTAACATAGCTTAAAATCAAATTTATCTAGCAACTTTCTCTCTCTAAACCCATATGACCAGAATTGAAATCATCCTCAAATCACATGATTCAACCATGAAAAATGATGGGAAATGCATGGGAAAGGTAAAGCACAAGACAAATTTAAGAAATGTTACCTTTTTTTTCTTGATTTTTGAATTTCCACCTATTTTCCCTTTAAATTTCTTGGCTAGGGTTTTATTTTCTCCTTTCTCTCTCTTGTTTCTTGCTTGGCCGAATGTTGAAGAAGAAGAATGGGTTATGGGCTGATTTTTTTATGCCTTTTTATTGTTTAATGAATAATATTATTTTATTCATATTTTGAATATTTTATTAATTTTTTTTCTAGCCATCCACTTGTCCTACTTTTTCCACCATGCATTCCCTTTGACTTATCCAAGTCTTAAGTGAAATTTTCAGATTTTTCCAAAGTTTTGGTGGAGCAAATTTTTCAAAATTACACTTTTGCCCCTGAACTTTTCAAAAATTACATTTTTACCCAAAAAATTGAAAATTTGCCATAATTCATAATTTTCACTCCTCATACTCATTTCACACTCCAAATAATTAAATTTGATCAAAATCCTTTCAAAAATTAAATTTTTGATTTCGGATGGCAAAATTACCATTTTACCCTTTTACTCCAAATTATACCGAAATTAAAATTTTTCACTTCTAAACCTCAAATCTTACTCCAATAAGTCAAATGGGGCCACAAATCTTTTCTAAAAATTCCCATTTTGTCCCTAGGTGGCAAATGACCATTTTGCCCCTAGATAGCTAAAATTTCGGTTTGATTCCAAATTGATACTCGAACTCCGAATCACCATATTAAACCATTCTGGGACTTTAAAATTCTTAATTTCATCGTAAATTCTCTATTTGATCTAGTTCGAGGTTTAACTCAACTTTGTTGTACCTTTAGATACAATACCGACTTTTGTAAATTTTTTTTCGGGACTCTCTTAGCATGCAAACATGCTATCCATCACATGTATGTCATGACAAATATTTTTATAGAGTCGAGCTTGTCATCTTCTCCCCCACTTGGATCAACCATATGATCCTTTTTCATGACTGATTTCGATATCCGGTAAAATATTAATATTTTAAAAATTTTATCTTGTCTCCTTGGTACCTGAAATACCTTATTATGCCTCACTTGACTCCCGAATCACCTTTTATCTCACAAATTCTCCTCCGATAAAATTGTTATTATTTTATTATTATTTTCTCACTTGCGAAATATTTTATCCTAAACTACTCCTTTCGTCTCTTATCACTTTTAAACATTTTAATTGACTTCAATTTGCATTCGCTCAACTTTATTTATCACCATATCAAAGTATGGGGTATTTCAATCTCCCCCACTTAAATAGAATTCGTCCTCGAATTCCCGTCGATGTTGCATTATCAATCTCCTTTTATGATCCTACTCCTTGTTCATTCTATAGGGACATTCAATTTATTCACCTCGTTCACCTTCAGTTCAATTAAATGCTTTATTTATGGCACTTATCATCTTTCGGAACTGGATCAGTAATACTTTTCACAACCATGATCTCTTGTATCGAGACACTAAGCATGCCTTTATCACCATTATTAAATTTGAACCATAACTTCTGTCAAGCCCGACCTTATAAAATACTTTCCATGTCATTCATATGATTGACAATATGCTTGCATACTTGGAAAGCCCTGAAAGAAAAATCGTTAAAAGACGACAATGTACCAAATGGTACAATTAAGTTAATTTAAGTCTCGAACTAGATCAAATAGAGAATTTAAAATGAAATTAAGAATATTAAAGTCCCAGAATGGTTTAATATGGTGATTTGGAGTTCGAGGATCAATTTGAAGTCAAACTAGAATTTTTACTGTCCAGGGGCAAAATGGTCATTTGCCACCCAAGGACACAATGGGAATTTTTAGAAAAGAATTTTTTTAGCCCCATTTGACTTATTGGAGTATGATTTGAGTATTGGAGTATAATTTGAGGGTTTGGCAGTGAAAAAGTTTAATTCCAGTGATTTCTAGAGTGTAGGGGCAAAATCGTAATTTTGCCACTCGCGGACAAAATTTGAGATTTTGAGAGAATTTAGATCAAATTTGACAAATTGGAGAATGGTATGAGTATAAGGGATGAAAAATATGTCTATGGGCAATTTTTCAATTTTTGGGGCAAAAATGTAATTTTTGACTTTTACGGGGGTAAAAGTGTAAATTTCAAAAATTACTCCACCAAGACTTTGGATAAGTCTGAGAATTTTACCTAAGCTATGGATATTTGGGACAAGTGTATGGTGAAAATTTGGAAACAAATGGATGGCTAGAATTTAAGGAATTAATAAAACATTAAAAAAATGAATAAAATAATATTATATTATTTTAGCCTTTAAAAAGGTAAAAATTCCGGAATTCTCATCTTCTTCAGCTGTCCAAACCAGGGGAGAAAAGGGGAAAAAAAAAAACAAGAATCCTACCTGAAAAATTTGGAGAAAATCAAGAGAAATCAAGAAATCAAGCATTAAAAAGGTAAATTTCATTGATTTTCCTTGTGATTTTCACTACCCATGCATTTTTTTCTCATTTCCATGCAAAATTAGAAAGTGGGTATGGACACCCATGCTGGCCAAACCTCCATGGATGAGTTTTGAGCTTGATTTTTGGTTGATTTTAATTGAATTAAGTGATTTTAGTTAAGTTATATTGAAATATAGCAAAAATAAGCTAGAAATATAATTTTCTCCCATTGAAACCCATTATGCTGAATTTTCTAGGGGAATATTGGCTGCTGATCTTGATGGTTATTTGAGGAATTATGATGAATAATGATGAATTATGAGCCTAGAAAAATAATGGAAATTTTCGGAGCAAAAATACAAATTTTTACCCACTAGGGGTATTTTCGTAATTTGTTATCGGGACTGATAATTTGCACCACACTGAGGGACATTAAGTCAATTTGGGTGCAATTGAGGTATAGAAACTGAAAAAAATTAATTTGGAGTTTAAACGGACGCGTATATCAATTTATCGGGTAAAAGACCGAAATAGGCTAACACCGCATTTTGGCAAAAATTTAGACATTTTTGCATTCCATATCAAGCATTAGTAGTCTAAATTAGTTTAATTTCAATTTAGTACCAATGTGGTGAATTTCTCGATTTTGTACTATGTCAAGGTGGTGAGTCCTCTGATAAAGGCAAGGAAATTGCACCCGAGGACCAATAGTCTGAGTATTTCGAAAATCCTCACTCTAGACACGGTGAGTAACCTTACCATCATTTTAATTATCTAAAGTATGTTTTTATTCGGTTTTGGTGAATTTTATGAAAATGAGTTCAAATGGTAAATTTTTATGTTTTGTAAACAAAATGAGTTTAAATGAAAATATTTTATAAATTGTCTTGAAACGAAATAACGATTTTGAAAAATAGAGTAATTGGAGACCACTGATATGTTGTAAATTTAAAATTGAATTAATGGCTTATGTTATTGTATTGGCATGACTGGCTGGGCTGTGTTTTTATGAATTATATGAATTGCTTTATTTTACCCTTGCAGGCTGGGTAGTAATATATTAGCCCTGTCATGCTGTCAAAATTTTATTGTATGGTGGGTTTGACCTGCTGCAGTGGGCTGGATTCTGTGGACTAGCCTATTAGAGGGGCACGGAATCCTGTTATATTTTTACCTCGGTTGGAGAGGCGAGTAGGGTAACTCCTGAGGTATAACTTTTAGAGTTCACTTCACGCCAAACCACCTCGTGAAGGGGAACTCGGCCAACGTCAAGGAATGGCTATGTTTTCAAAATAAAAACATGACTTTCTAATAGCCTTGGCGGACTCAGTTGGGATAGCCCTCGGCCAAGGTATCCCAAATAACTGAGTATGATAATAATTTTTGGCATGAGCCAAGCTTTTTAAGAAATTCATAAGCCATACTGATTACTTGCTTTAAATAAATTGATTTCATTTGGTTGAAATAAGTTGAAAGATGATAAATTACAGTTTGATGAAATGTTTTAATAGTCTCCTTTTACTCGACTTTAGATATTTTGAGTGATGTTTGTTTACTCACTGGGATTTTATAATCTCACCACCCTCATTTCCACCCATTTCAGGCTCAGAATAGATTGTAGATAACTGATATCGGCGAGGATTACAGTTGAACTTGCCACATCCAAAGACTGTAGGTTCATTTCTTTTTATACTTTTGGTCATTCGTGGGCCCACGTGTCACTGTAAATTAAATTCTATACTTTGGTTATCTGTATTATGGTATGTAAGAATTTATTTTGCTTTTACGCTATAAAAATTATTTATACAGTGTTCTTAAAATATCTTTTTATGTGAAAATTGAATATTTTATTTAATATTTTTATTTTATTATAACAGTCATAATTCCATTTTAAACGAATGTTTTAGACATCCAAAATTATTTTTGATTATGAAATATGTGTTTTCCACTTACATACTATATTTTTAGATGATTTTGAGATTTTTGGAAAAAATGACCAATATACCCCTGTGAGACGAAAATTATTATTTTATTTGTTTAAGTTGGAAACAGTTTAAAATCTTTTAGAATGTGGTATTTGGAAACAGTTACCCACAGGGGAAATGAGAAGCTAATATTAAAGCCTTGCGGGGTTTCGGTTGACATTCCGGGTAATGAATGTCGATCGAAACATCGCGGCGGTTGTCACGGGCTCGATGGGAGTTCCGGGTCGTGACAACTTCACCTCAATTATACTGATTTCGATCACATATCATACTTACTTATGTATACCTAATCATCATTTTATTAATTCGCTCCGTACCAAATTTCTCAATCTTGATTCATCCATGTTATACTGGTCTATACACTTCCTTTAATAGAGTTCCATTAAGAACTTAAACAATCCAAGGTTTACCTTCAAAGTCACTCATAACTTTAATCATTCATTGCATGTCCGTTAACACTTTAGCTCACTGACTTCTCTGGACACTATTTCAAAATCTCCCAATTACTGAGATTCATTCTTCACTTTAGTTAGTAAAATTATCAATTTCATATATACATAGATACATGCATTTTCAAATGTCAACATCTCTCTTTATATATAGGAATCCATGTGTTCACATGCCTTGGACTACATTCCCCCTTTTTTCATCCGTATCCCAATCCTAGTTTCAATATAATAACTCTTATAGTGCATGTCAACCTTCTTATTATACTTGTGTATAACTTCATATCATTCATATCATTTCCAACCATATGTTTGAGTTTCCTTATACTATATATCATTCATCACAATGTCATCTCCATTGAATTATAATCCATTATGCATATATGCTTTATAATCCTATTGATGCCTCAAAGATTTATCTCAACTTGATCATTGGATCTCATGCAATACCACAATTCCTAAGAGTCATCTTTTTGTCCTTAATCATCTTTCATGCCTCTATATTACCTTGTATCTTTCTTGCATTACGATATTGATTTGTCACTTAAGACTCGAACCCATTTGAATCATGTATGCCTTAAGCATTTTCGAATTCCAATTTTCATAATATATTAGGAAAGTTTCATTATCTGACTTCATTTTCAGGGTCAACTTCTATCATCCTTTGTTCCACTCCTTCATATGAACATAACATCATTCTTCCTTAACCAATTTATAAATTGTACTTGAAATTGTAAAACTTAAAACTAGATTCTCCTTAAGTATTTTTCAATATTAATACTAATATCACTCTCAGCTTACAGCTTCCTTTTTATAATCACATAACTTAGTGCTTGCTTTAACGAGATCCAGAGTAAAACTTCTCTTGAGTATTTCCTTGGGAATATCTATCTTAAACTTATGTCTCACAGCATGTGATCCCTTAACTTGTGATTTAGTCGTTAGGCTTCTTAGCAAGTTTTAAAAATTTTACGTTTCATACTTGCTGTGTATGATTATAATCTCTTCTCAAAGATGTTTATGTATTCCTAAAACACTTAATCTTAAAGGTATATAAATACGTACTCATCCATTCAATCCCTAACTCATCTTCATAGGTTTCTAGGGTGCCACACAATTAGCCTCATTTGTTACTAACCCTTGTCATTTTACTGAATCAAAACAGATATTACAAATTCTCATAATGATATTCTATATAAACTGATTTTCTATACCAGTCTCGTAATTCTTCCTTCACACTTTCATTACTTGGTATTTCATCTCAATATAGTCATCTCAAGAATCTTTCAATTTTTTTTCTTTTAATTATATGCCTCTATACAAGGCAATAAAGAAGTTTTTCAATTCATTTGGGTAAACATTCTCCAGAATATTTAAGACTCCCAGATAATAAAACACAATGACCAACAACCAAAATTCAATTTGTAAGCTCATTATCGTGTCACTCCCATCTTACTCATGCATCATAAGCGTGAGGTATTCGGAGCATTACAGCGTTGAACAGTCAATGCTAAAGTACTGTAGCTATTGGAAATTTTCTCATTAAAGCTATTTGTCCGCATTCAAAGTCACCACATCAATCATTCTCAACCAGTGGTTTCCCTTCTAGATATATATCATGAGTTCCATAAGTATAGGTACCTTCTATTTTCTTGTCATACACACTAAGCCAGATTAATACTTTCATCTCATGTCATCTTTTGACTTTTATCAACATTCATAAAATTCCACCTTAAAACATCCTTTCCATACAGTGTAATAAATTCATGATACATATACCACTCCACACATAAGTTGCTTACTATCTATAATTTTCCTCAAATTTATTATCATCCCTATCCAATTATCTTCTTTGTCTTATACTCCAATAATTTTATTGACTTTCGGTATAATTAACTACGAAAACAGCCCAGCTTTCTCCTCACTTTATTCTCGCAATCCTTACTGAATCAAAATTTTATATTCCCCATATTCCATAATTTAACTTCATCGGGTTATATTTGGCCCAACTATTGCCTCATAGTGTCATAACATCACTGAATAATCCCCTTCATGCTTAAATTACAATCATTAACGTAATCGCATTATCCATTCCGAATGTCATTTATAACCTTATTGCTTCCTTCTATAACTTTCCTCAATAATTATATCACCAATTTATCTCTGTTATACTAAAAGATTTCCATACATATCCAATTATTTAAACTGCTATTTTACATTCTGTTCGAGTCATACAAAATAAAAGCCACTCCTAACTCCTTTACACAGGTAACTACTACATTTTCCCTTAAACAACACTTGCCTAGATTTATGACAATACAACTTCAACTAAAGTATTAAACATCTTTAGGTTCCTCATTGTCCTGATCAGGGCACATCAATGGATCCTCTTCCTCTTGAGATTTTCTCCTTTGTTCTTCAATCCAAGCTTGTTGTATTGTCCTACGTTCCTCATCACTTATCGGTGTAGCATTTCTTCCACAACCAGGAGGAAAATGTAGTACAACGTTCATCCCCTTCCTAAGACGAATATCTCCCCTTGCAATTGCCTTCCTCGTATGTTCTCTATGGTACTCTTCGGATTGTTTCAAAAGGAAATCTATTTTAGTTTTCAGAATATTAGAGCTACTCTCACTTTCAAAATTCTGGCTACTCTCAAAGCTTTCCTTATTATGAACCCATTCTGCTAAGTTCAGAGGAATTCTGTTATTAGGAATTCGGGATGGATCACTTTCCGAATCACCTATATCAGGGTGCCATTTGCTTCTAGCCGTAAAATCTAGAGATCCCTTGCTATCACTATGAGAGGTATCGAGACTACCACCTCTTCTAGACATGGTGTGTATGTCACCAGTGCACCTCAAAACTTATACGCAACCAAGTAGTAATTACTTAATCATTCATATATCCCAAAAGTAGGTAGGTTTCTATATGTAGATGCATGCATTCTATTCAATCTAACCTAACTTAACTTAACTTAACTGGACTTGGGGCCACGCAGTATCAGTTTGGATTTCTTAAAACAACCTTCAAATCAAAAACTTTAAAATCCAAAGCTTTAAAACCAAAATCTTTGATCTTTAAACCATGCTCTGATACCAATCTAAATTGTCACGACCCGAAACTCCCCATCGGGCCTGTGACAACCGCCGCGAGGCCTCGACAGACATTCTTCACCCCGAATGCCGATTGAAACCCCGCAAGGCTTAGCATCAACTTCTGCATCTCCCCGGTGAGCAACAATTATTAAATCTTGCATTTCAAAAAAATCATAAGTCATTTTCAAATAAGAACAATAAAATATTATTTTCGAGCTCACAGGGGTATTTTCATAATTTTTCGTCAAAAATCTCAAAACTTGCTAAAAATGTAGTAGGTAAGCAGAAAATATATATTTAATGATTTAAAAACAATTAAGTATCTAAAACGTTCATTTGAAAGCAAATTGTTGACAACTAGTACTATTCAAAAATAATAAATAAAATATTATATTTTCTCATAAAATAAATTTTTATAGAAATATTCGCAAATAATTTTTCGCACATGAAAGTAAAGTAAAAATTGTATGAATAGAAATACAGATAACCAAAATATAAGTTTTGATCTGCAATGACACGTGGGCTCCAATTGACCAAGAGGATGTAAGACTGTGAACTCTTACTTTCTAAAATGCAGTTCCGAGCTTAGTTCTCATCCTACTCGACTATCTACAAACTGCCCTAAGCCTGAAAAATGTATAGGAAGAAGGGGTGAGATTTTATAATCCCAGTGAGTAAACAGATACCATCTAAAGTATCTAAAGCCGAGTAAATGGAGACAATTAAAATAAGTCATCATACCGTAATTTCATTATCTTGCAGTTCATTTCAACCAAATAAAATCAATCCATATAAATCGAGTAATCAACTTGGCTTATGAATTTCTTAAAACTTTGGCTTGTGCCAAAACTCATACTCGGTGATACCTTGCGCAGGGCATCCAACCGAGTCCGCCAAGGCTGTTAAAATTTTGTATATACTTAAAATATATTTTTAGTTTGAGAAAAATACAGCCGTTCCTTGGCGTTGGCTGAGTTCCCCTTCACGTGGTGGTTTGACGTGAAGTGAACCCTAAGCTTTACCCTAGGAGATACCCTACGCGCCTCTCCGTTCGAGGTAATAATATAATGGAGTTTACCGTGCCCCTCTAATAGGCTGGTCCACGGAACCCCCTCTGCAGTAAATAATTAATATATAATCCACCAATCAATAAAATTCATTCTAGCATGACATGGCAATTTATCGCAACCTAGCCTCTCAAGGCTGAATACACAGTATAAATAATTCTAACACCAAAATCAGTTTACCCATTCATGCTCATATATTGTCGTAAGCCATTCAATTTAAAACCATAAATTTACAACACAAGCAAGCAGTCTCCAATTACTCTATTTTCAAAACCAATATTCGATTTTCTAGAAAATTTATAAAATCATTTTATAAAATCACAATTTCTCTTAAAATATAGCAATTTACCATTTAAACTCATTTTCTATAAAATCACACAATGGTATAAAACTACTCTAGATAATTAAGACGATAATAAGTTTACTCACAGTATTAGGAGTAGAAATACTCCTATCTTCCGCCCTCGGGTGCAGTCTCTTACCCGAAACAATTGAGTCACCACCTATCCATAATCTATGACACAAAATTCAATAAATTGTGTCAATTTATCATAAATTATTTCAGGCTCTTATCCATACGTATGCACTAGATAGGATTTGAAATGTCTAGACAATCGCTTAATTGCGGTGTCCGACCTAACTCTCCTATACATGGTGTAAATTCCTAAAATCCCCAATTCGACTCCAATTCCATCCATTTCAATTTTAATTATCCAATTATATCCACAATACCTCAATGACTGTGAATTTGGTCCAATTTATCAGTCCGGACTATAAATTACGCTTTTACCCCTAGTGGGTAAAATTTCAATTTATTGCACCGAAAATTCCCATTTAATTTCCAACCTCATAATTCATCATTTTTCCACCCAATTCTCTTAAAATAAAGTCAACCTCATCCTCACATACCATTGGCTAGATTCGGCTTAGAGAAATTCATGGAGAATATAAATATTTTTCTTGTTGTTTTACTCATAAATATGCTAAACAAACACTAAACACTAACATAGCTTAAAATCAAATTTATCTAGCAACTTTCTCTCTCTAAACCCATATGACCAGAATTGAAATCATCCTCAAATCACATGATTCAACCATGAAAAATGATGGGAAATGCATGGGAAAGGTAAAGCACAAGACAAATTTAAGAAATGTTACCTTTTTTTTCTTGATTTTTGAATTTCCACCTATTTTCCCTTTAAATTTCTTGGCTAGGGTTTTATTTTCTCCTTTCTCTCTCTTGTTTCTTGCTTGGCCGAATGTTGAAGAAGAAGAATGGGTTATGGGCTGATTTTTTTATGCCTTTTTATTGTTTAATGAATAATATTATTTTATTCATATTTTGAATATTTTATTTTTTTTTTCTAGCCATCCACTTGTCATACTTTTTCCACCATGCATTCCCTTTGACTTATCCAAGTCTTAAGTGAAATTTTCAGATTTTTCCAAAGTTTTGGTGGAGCAAATTTTTCAAAATTACACTTTTGCCCCTGAACTTTTCAAAAATTACATTTTTACCCCAAAAATTGAAAATTTGCCATAATGCATAATTTTCACTCCTCATACTCATTTCACACTCCAAATAATTAAATTTGATCAAAATCCTTTCAAAAATTAAATTTTTGATTTCGGATGGCAAAATTACCATTTTACCCTTTTGCTCCAAATTATACCGAAATTAAAATTTTTCACTTCTAAACCTCAAATCTTACTCCAATAAGTCAAATGGGGCCACAAATCTTTTCTAAAAATTCTCATTTTGTCCCTAGGTGGCAAATGACCGTTTTGCCCCTAGATAGCGAAAATTTCGGTTTGATTCCAAATTGATCCTCGAACTCCGAATCACCATATTAAACCATTCTGGGACTTTAAATTCTTAATTTCATCGTAAATTCTCTATTTGATCTAGTTCGAGGTTTAACTCAACTTTGTTGTACCTTTAGATACAATATCGACTTTTGTAAATTTTTTTTCGGGACTCTCTTAGCATGCAAACATGCTATCCATCACATGTATGTCATGACAAATATTTTTATAGAGTCGAGCTTGTCATCTTCTCCCCCACTTGGATCAACCATATGATCCTTTTTCATGACTGATTTCGATATCCGGCAAAATATTAATATTTTAAAAATTTTATCTTGTCTCCTTGGTACCTGAAATACCTTATTATGCCTCACTTGACTTCCGAATCACCTTTTATCTCACAAATTCTACTCCGATAAAATTGTTATTATTTTATTATTATTTTCTCACTTGCGAAATATTTTATCCTAAACTACTCCTTTCGTCTCTTATCACTTTTAAACATTTTAATTGACTTGAATTTGCATTCGCTCAACTTTATTTATCACCATATCAAAGTATGGGGTATTTCATGAATGTACATGTATATGTATGTGTGGAGTAGTGATGTACCAAACTAAAATGAATAATGGTTTTAGTGGTTCGAGATTTGAACTCAATATATTTGATGAGTTGTATAGATAATGTAACGATTAAGCATCTTATCAGAAGACGATTTATGGTGACCGAAGGAATTTTGGAGAAATAGTTAAGGGAACATAATCTATAGTACGATTAAGCCATATGAGGTGGATTAATAGGATTAAGAAGATTGAAATTTCCTAAATGCAAAGTAAACATGAAATACGTGGAAATAATTAAAGCCATTAATTTTCCCGAACGCTGAGGATATGTACAGGAATGAGTATGGCGTGTTAATGATATTGTAAACTACACAATAGTGTATGAGGATAGGATGAATGAATGAAAGTCAAGAAGTTTGATATGGAATGAAGTAATAAGATAGTGATTGGTATACCTAAATAAGAATAAAATGTGATCGAAATTGGTATGATTGAGGTGGAGTTATGGTTCAAGCTTAATGATAGTAATAGAAGCATGCTTGGTGTCTCGATATAAGAGATCATAATTGTGAAGGTTATTATTGATCAGATTTTAAAGGATAATAATAGACATAAGTGAAGTAATCGAGTTGAATTGGAGGTAAATGAGGTGAACAAATCGAAATTCCCTATAAAGGGGAAGACATAAGAAGTCGAGCATTAGATGAGAAAACAATACCCCCATATTTTCTCTGAGTTTAGTACATGAAATTTTGAGGTCAAAATTTTATTTTAAGGGGGGTAATGTTGTCAAGCCCGACCTTATAAAATACTTGTCATGTCATTCATATGATTGACAATATGCTTGCATACTTGGAAAGCCCCGAAAGAAAAATCGTTAAAAGACGACAATGTACTAAATGGTACAATTAAGTTAATTTAAGCCTCGAACTAGATCAAATAGAGAATTTAAAATGAAACTAAGAATATTAAAGTCCCAGAATGTTTTAATATGATGATTTGGAGTTCGATGATCAATTTGGAGTCAAACCAAAATTTTTACTGTCCAGGGGCAAAATGGTCATTTGCCACCCAGGGACATCATGGGAATTTTTAGAAAAGAATTTTTTTGGCCCCATTTCACTTATTGGAGTACGATTTGAGTATTGGAGTATAATTTGAGGGTTTGGCAGTGAAAAAGTTTAATTTCGGTGATTTTTAGAATGTTGGGGCGAAATCGTAATTTTGCCACTCGCGGACAAAATTTGAGATTTTGAGAGAATTTAGATCAAATTTGTCAAATTGGAGAATGGTATGAGTATAAGGGATGAAAAATATGTCTATGGGCAATTTTTCAGTTTTTGGGGCAAAAATGTAATTTTTGACTTTTACGGGGGCAGAAGTGTAAATTTTAAATATTACTCCACCAAGACTTTGGATAAGTCTGAGAATTTTATCTAAGCTATGGATATGTGGGACAAGTGTATGGTGAAAATTTGGAAACAAATGGATGGCTAGAATTTAAGGAATTAATAAAACATTAAAAAATGAATAAAATAATATTATATTATTTTAGCCTTTAAAAAGGTAAAAAATTCCAGAATTCTCATCTTCTTCAGCTGTCCAAACCAGGGGAGAAAAGGGGGAAAAAAACAAATAAGAACCCTACCTGAAAATTTGGGGAAAATCAAGAGAAATCAAGAAATCAAGCATTAAAAAGGTAAATTTCATTGATTTTCCTTGTGATTTTCACTACCCATGCATTTTTTTCTCATTTCCATGCAAAATTAGAAAGTGGGTATGGACACCCATGCTGGCCAAACCTCCATGGATGAGTTTTGAGCTTGATTTTTGGTTGATTATAATTGAATTAAGTGATTTTAGTTAAGTTATATTGAAATATAGCAAAAATAAGCTAGAGATATAATTTTCTCCCATTGAAACCCATTATGCCGAATTTTCTAGGGGAATATTGGCTGCTGATCTTGATGTTTATTTGAGAAATTATGATGAATAATGATGAATTATGAGCCTAGAAAAATAATGAGAATTTTCGGAGTAAAAATATAAATTTTTACCCACTAGCGGTATTTTCGTAATTTGCTATCGGGACTGATAATTTGCACCACACTGAGGGACATTAAGTCAATTTGGGTGCAATTGAGGTATAGAAACTGAAAAAAATTAATTTGGAGTTTAAACGGATGCGTATATCGATTTATCGGGTAAAAGACCGAAATAGGCTAACACCGCATTTAGGCAAAAATTTAGACATTTTTGCATTCCATATCAAGCATTAGTAGTCTAAATTAGTTTAATTTCAATTTAGTACCAATGTGGTGAATTTCTCGATTTTGTATTGTATCAAGGTGGTGAGTCCTCCGATAAAGGCAAGGGAATTGCACCCGCGGACCAGTAGTCTGAGTATTTCGAAAATCCCCACTCTAGACACGGTGAGTAACCTTACCATCATTTTAATTATCTAAAGTATGTTTTTATTCGGTTTTGGTGAATTTTATGAAAATGAGTTCAAATGGTAAATTTTTATGTTTTGTAAACAAAATGAGTTTAAATGAAAATATTTTATAAATTGTCTTGAAACGAAATAACAATTTTGAAAATAGAGTAATTGGAGACCACTGATATGTTGTAAATTTAAAATTGAATTAATGGCTTATGTTATTGTATTGGCATGACTGGTTGGGCTGTGTTTTTTATGAATTGTATGAATTGCTTTATTTTACCCTTGCAGGCTGGGTAGTAATATATTAGCCCTGTCATGCTGTCAAAATTTTATTGTATGGTGGGTTTGACCTGTTGCAGTGGGCTGGGTTCTGTGGACTAGCCTATTAGAGGGGCACAGAATCCTGTTATATTTTTACCTCGGTTGGAGAGGCGAGTAGGGTAACTCCCGAGGTATAACTTTTAGAGTTCACTTCACGCCAAACCACCACGTGAAGGGGAACTCGGCCAACGCCAAGGAATGGCTATGTTTTCAAAATAAAAACATGACTTTCTAATAGCCTTGGCGGACTCAGTTGGGATAGCCCTTGGCCAAGGTATCCCAGATAACTGAGTATGATAATAATTTTTGGCATGAGCCAAGCTTTTCAAGAAATTCATAAGCCATACTGATTACTTGCTTTAAATAAATTGATTTCATTTGGTTGAAATAAGTTGAAGGATGATAAATCACAGTTTGATGAAATGTTTTAATAGTCTCCTTTTACTCGACTTTAGATATTTTGAGTGATGTTTGTTTACTCACTGGGATTTTATAATCTCACCACCCTCATTTCCACCCATTTCAGGCTCAGAATAGATTGTAGATAACTGATATCGGCGAGGATTACAGTTGAACTTGCCACATCCAAAGACTGTAGGTTCATTTCTTTTGATACTTTTGGTCATTCGTGGGCCCACGTGTCACTGTAAATTAAATTCTATACTTTGGTTATCTATATTACGGTATGTAAGAATTTACTTTGCATTTACGTTATAAAAATTATTTATGCAGTGTTCTTAAAATATCTTTTTATGTGAAAATTGAATATTTTATTTAATATTTTTATTTTATTATAACAGTCATAATTCCATTTTAAACGAATGTTTTAGACATCCAAATTATTTTTTATTATGAAATATGTGTTTTCCACTTACATACTATATTTTTAGATGATTTTGAGATTTTTGGGATAAATGACCAAAATACCCCTGTGAGATGGAAATTATTATTTTATTTGTTTAAGTTGGAAACAGTTTAAAATCTTTTAGAATGTGGTATTTGGAAACAGTTACCCATAGGGGAAATGAGAAGCTGATATTAAAGCCTTGCGGGGTTTCGGTTGACATTCCAGGTAATTAATGTCGATCGAGACGTCGCGGCGGTTGTCACGGGCTCGATGGGAGTTCCGGGTCGTGACAACTCTTACTTATTAATTATCATTCAAAAGATGAATGTAGATACATGTGAAATGGAACTTTCTTATGAATAGAACATAGAAATGTTTGTTCAAAAAAGAAAGAAAATTCACATAGTGATATGATTTGGTCCATATCTCTCCAATTTATATGTAGCAAATTGTAATTGTCACGACCCAGAACTCCCATCGAGCCCGTGACAACAGCCGCGACATCTCGATCGATATTCATTTTTCGGAATGTCAACCAAAACCCTGCAAGGCTTTACTATCAGCTTCTCATTTCCTCTGTGGGTAACTGTTTCCAAATACCACATTCTAAAAGATTTTAAACTGTTTCCAACTTAAACAAATAAAATAATAATTTTCGTCTCACAGGGATATTTTTGTCATTTATCCCAAAAATCTCAAAATCATCTAAAAATATAGTATGTAAGTGGAAAACACATATTTTATAATCAAAATAATTTTGGATGTCTAAAACATTCGTTTAAAATGGAATTATGACTGTCATAATAAAATAAGAATATTAAATAAAATATTCAATTTTCACATAAAATGATATTTTAAGAACACTGCATAAATAATTTTTATAGCGTAAAAGCAAAATAAATTCTTACATACCGTAATATAGATAACCAAAGTATAGAATTTAATTTACAGTGACACGTGGGCCCACGAATGACCAAAAGTATCAAAAGAAATGAACCTACAGTCTTTGGATGTGGCAAGTTCAACTGTAATCCTCGCCGATATCAGTTATCTACAATCTATTCTGAGCCTGAAATGGGTGGAAATGAGGGTGGTGAGATTATAAAATCCCTGTGAGTAAACAAACATCACTCAAAATATCTAAAGTCGAGTAAAAGGAGACTATTAAAACATTTCATCAAACTGTGATTTATCATCCTTCAACTTATTTCAACCAAATGAAATCAATTTATTTAAAGCAAGTAATTAGTATGTCTTATGAATTTCTTAAAAAGCTTGGCTCATGCCAAAAATTATTATCATGCTCAGTTATCTGGGATACTTTGGCCGAGGGCTATCCCAACTGAGTTTGCCAAGGCTATTAGAAAGTCATGTTTTTATTTTGAAAACATAGCCATTCCTTGGCGTTGGCCAAGTTCCCCTTCACTTGGTGGTTTAGCGTGAAGTGAACTCTAAAAGTTATACCTCGGGAGTTACCCTACTCGCCTCTCCAACCGAGGTAAAAATATAACAGGATTTCGTGCCCCTCTAATAGGCTAGTCCACAGAATCCAGCCCACTGCAGCAGGTCAAACCCACCATACAATAAAATTTTGACAGCATGACAGGGCTAATATATTACTACCCAGCCTGCAAGGGTAAAATAAAGCAATTCATACAATTCATAAAAAACACAGCCCAGCTAGTCATGCCAATATAATAACATAAGCCATTAATTCAATTTTAAATTTACAACATATCAGTGGTCTCCAATTACTCTATTTTCAAAATCGTTATTTCGTTTTAAGACAATTTATAAAATATTTTCATTTAAACTCATTTTGTTTACAAAACATAAAAATTTACCATTTGAACTCATTTTCATAAAATTCACCAAAATCGAATAAAAACATACTTTAGATAATTAAAATGATGGTAAGGTTATTCACCGTGTCTAGAGTGGGGATTTTTGAAATACTCAGACTATTGGTCCTCGGGTGCAATTCCCTTGCCTTTATCGGATGACTCACCACCTTGACATAGTACAAAATCGAGAAATTCACCACATTGGTACTAAATTGAAATTAAACTAATTTAGACTACTAATGCTTGAATGGAATGCAAAAATGTCTAAATTTTTGCCTAAATGCGGTGTTAGCATATTTCGGTCTTTTAACCGATAAATCGATATACTCGTCCGTTTAAACTCTAAATTAATTTTTTTCAGTTTCTGTACCTCAATTGCACCCAAATTGACTTAATGTCCCTCAGTGTGGCGCAAATTATCTGTCCTGATAGAAAATTACGAAAATACCCCTAGTGGGTAAAAATTTATATTTTTGCTTTGAAAATTCCCATTATTTTTCTAGGCTCATAATTCATCATTATTCATCATAATTCCTTAAATAAACATCAAGATTAGCAGCCAATATTCCCCTATAAAATTCAGCATAATGGGTTTCAATGGGAGAAAATTATATCTCTAGCTTATTTTTGCTATATTTCAATATAACTTAACTAAAATCACTTAATTCAATTAAAATCAACCAAAAATCAAGCTCAAAACTCTTCCATGGAGGTTTGGCCAGCATGGGTGTCCATACCCACTTTCTAATTTTGCATGGAAATGAGAAAAAAATGCATGGGTAGTGAAAATCACAAGGAAAATCAATGAAATTTACCTTTTCAATGCTTGATTTCTTGATTTCTATTGATTTTCCCCAAAATTTCAGGTAGGGTTCTTATTTGTTTTTTTCCCCCCTTTCTCCCCTGGTTTGGACAGCTGAAGAAGATGAGAATTCTGGAATTTTCACCTTTTTAAAGGCTAAAATAATATAATATTATTTTATTCATTTTTTTAATGTTTTATTAATTCCTTAAATTCTAGCCATCCATTTGTTTCCAAATTTTCTCCATACACTTGTCCCACATATCCATAGCTTAGATAAAATTCTCAGACTTATCCAAACTCTTGGTGGAGTAATTTTTGAAATTTACACTTTTGCCCCCGTAAAAGTTAAAAATTACATTTTGCCCCAAAAACTGAAAAATTGCCCATAGACATATTTTTCATCCCTTATACACATACCATTCTCCAATTTGTCAAATTTGATCTAAATTCTCTCAAATCTCGAATTTTGTTCGCGGGTGGTAAAATTACGATTTTGCCCTTACACTCTAGAAATCACCGAAATTAAACTTTTTCACTGCCAAACCCTCAAATTATACTCCAATACTAAAATAATCCTCCAATAAGTCAAATGGGGCCAAAAAAATTCTTTTCTAAAAATTCCCATTGTGTCCCTAGGTGGCAAATGACCATTTTACCCCTGGACAGTACAAATTTTGATTTGACTCCAAATTGATCCTCGAACTCCAAATCACCATATTAAACCATTCTGGGACTTTAATATTCTTAATTTCATTTTAAATTCTCTATTTGATCTAGTTCGAGGCTTAAATTAACTTAATTGTACCATTTGGTGCATTGTCGTCTTTTAACGATTTTTCTTTCGAGGCTTTCCAAGTATGCAAGCATATTGTCAATCATATGAATGACATGGAAAGTATTTTATAAGGTCGGGCTTGACAGTATTATTCCAAACCAATATGATTCCAAGCATACATTGAGATGTATGTATGTAAAATCATAAAAAATTCAAAAGAGTTTGATTATTACTCTCACATGTTGGATTTAATGGGAGTATGATGACACTAAGAAAGGAGTTTCTTAGTTATTACATGGTTACATTGGAATCTAACTCTTAAGATTTTGCATAGAGATGCATAATCATATGATAAGAACTCCATGGATTTAGTATGATATATTGGAGATGTATTATTCATATGAGATGAACTACTAAATATGTTTTTCGTTGAAGTTATACACTTTGTTCTATTAAATGGTTACCAAAGGGTTGGATTTAATAGAATGCACAACTGTACTTATCTCATACACATGAGAAGGTTAATAGGAGTGAATACAATTCTTTGGTGATACAATTACATGGGATGCAATGTGTATACAAAAAAAGTGCCAAAATTTAAAAGGTGTGGATGACACAATGAAATGTGACAAATGCATATGATGCATACTACATAGTTTAGTTGGAATGGTTCCAAAGAAAGAAAGAGGACTATGTACATGTGAAATACCCTATACTTTGATATGGTGATTAATAAAGTTGATCGAATGCAAATTGAGGTTAATTAAAATGTTTAAAAGTGATAAAAGATAAAAGGAGTAGTTTAGGATAAAATATTTCGCAAGTGAAAAAATAATAATAAAATAATAATAATTTTATCGGAGGAGAATTTGTGAGATAAAAGGCGATTCGAAAGTCAAGTGAGGCATAATAAGGTATTTTGGGTACCAAGGAGACAAGATAAAATTTTTAGAATAAAATAATATTTTATTAATGAATAATATTAAAATATTAATATTTAGCCGGATGTCGAAATCAGTCATGAAGAAGGATCATATGGTTGATCCAAGTGGGGGAGAAGATGACAAGCCCGACTCTATAAAAATATTTGTCATGACATACATGTGATGGATAGTATGTTTGCATGCTAGGAGAGTCTCGAAAAATTTACAAAAGTCGGTATTGTAGTTAGAGGTACAACAAAGTTGATTTAAGCCTCGAACTAGATCAAATAGAGAATTTACGATGAAATTAAGAATTTTAAAGTCCCAGAGTGGTTTAATATGGTGATTCGGAGTTCGATGATCAATTTGGAGTCAAACCGAAATTTTCGCTATCTAAGGGCAAAATGGTCATTTGCCACCTAGGGACAAAATAGAAATTTTAGAAAAGATTTTTTTTGGCCCCATTTGACGCATTGGAGTATAATTTGACTTATTGGAGTATGATTTGAGGTTTAGAAGTGAAAAAATTTAATTTCGGTATAATTCGAAATATAGGGGCAAAATCGTAATTTTTTCGCCTGGGGGTAAATCGGTAAATTTTTTGCCCCAGCACTTGTCAAGACCAAGGGATTTTAATTGTGGTAGGATTGGATAAATACCAAAATATTTGTGATGAAAAATTAAGAAGAAAAAGTCAAAAAGTTAAAAAATTGGGCCAATAAGTATGTGACACATGGCATGCTTGATTTTTTTATTATTTTCTATAGAAATCAGCCCATGAAATCCCCAATTCTCTCACCATATTTGGCCTAGGCAACCAGCAACAAGAACAAAGGAAGAACAAAGGGAAAAACAAGAAAACCTAGGTGGAAATTTAAAGAAAAAGTGAAGAAATCAAGGAAACAAGCTAGGTAAGTTAGAATTTCTTTAATTCTCCTTGATACCTAGCTTACCTGTCAAACCCTGTTCTATAAAATAATTACGACGTCATTTACATGCTCAATAGAATGGTTACATATTTAGGAAGTTTGAGAAATCGTTAAAAGACGATATTGCCCCTAATGGTATCATTAAGTCGATTAAGCCTCGAACTAGTTCAAATAGGAATTTTAAGGTGAAATTAAGAGTTTCACAGTTCAGGGATGACTCAAAATGGTAATTCGGAGTTCGAGGATCAATTTGGAGTCAAACTGAAATTTTCACTATCCAATGGCAAAATGATCATTCGCCACTTGGGGACAAAATGGGAATTTTAGAAAAGATTTTTTTTTGCCCCATTTGACTTATTGGAGTATGATTTGAGTATTGGAGTATGATTTGAAGTTTAGAAGTGAAAAATTTTAATTTCGGTATAAATTGAAGTATAGGGGCGAAATGGTAATTTTGCCACCTCGGGGGCAAATCGGTAAATTTTCACCTCGACATTTTTCCAGACCAAGGGATTTTATTCATCATGGAAATGGATAAACATGAGAAATGTGTGCTGGAGAATTAAAAAATTAAAAGTTAAATATTTAAAATTTAAACCAATAAGGAAATGCCATGTGTCATGTTTTTATTATTTTATTATCTCTTTATAAAAAGGCAAAAAAATCAGCCCATTTCTCCCATAGTGATCAGCCAAACCAGAAGAGAAGAGAAACCAAGGAAGAACAAACCCTAGGTGGGACAAATCAAAGAGAAAGTGTTGGAATTCAAGGATTTGATCAAGCAAAGGTAAAATTTCTTTGATTTTGCTAGTGATTTACCTTACCCATGCATTTTTCCTTAATTTCCATGGTTAAATTACATGTTTTCATGATGAATTCATGGCTGGTCAAAATGGGTATGGAGAGAGAATGATCTTGGATTGGTTTGATTTTTAGGTATGTTAGTGTTTTTAGGTGATTAATGATGTGTAGCATGAAAACAAGTGAAGAAAACCACCAAAGATTTGGTGCCCATCAATAGCTGAATTCTCTAAGTGAATAATGAGAAGAATGGGATGTTATTCTAGGTGATTTGATTAAGAAATAATAGTTTTTGGTGCAGGAATTAATGAATTATGGAGAGAAAATTAAGTAGGAAAAATCACGGAGTTAGTGTACCATTGTTGGCCGAAAGTTTCAAGAAGAAAAGTGAAGATAAATTTTTCCTAATTGTGTGTTAATTAGTTGTGTTTGGTGAATTGAGGGATTGGAAAAGAAATGGAGCAAGTTGGAGTGAAATTGGACGCATTGGCCAATTTATTGGATGAAAAATCGACTTAAGCCAATGTCGGGTCTAGATGGCTACCTGTGCATTTTTCATTTCATATCATGCATATATATTGAGTCTGAAATAGCTTATGACTGTTAGACACAATTTAATTGGAATATGTGTCATGGATTATGGTTAGGTGGTAAGCCATTGGATACGGGTAAAGGACTGTAGTCATGGACTGAAAATAGGAGTATTTCTACTCCTAATACAGTGAGTGGACAACTTATCGTCTTAAATATCTAGAGTTATTATACTTGTTTGATGCTTTTATTGAATGGTGAGTTTAAATTATAAAATATTATGTTTTCCAATTAAAATGTTTTTTAATAAAAATGAGATTTATACTGGTTTTGAAATCAAATATTGTTTTGGGAAAATTGAGTATATGGAGTGTCAAGCCCGATCTTATAAAATACTTTCCATGTCATTCATATGATTGACAATATGCTTGCATACTTGGAAAGCCCTGAAAGAAAAATCGTTAAAAGACGACAATGTACCAAATGGTACAATTAAGTTAATTTAAGTCTCGAACTAGATCAAATAGAGAATTTAAAATGAAATTAAGAATATTAAAGTCCCAGAATGGTTTAATATGGTGATTTGGAGTTCGAGGATCAATTTGAAGTCAAACTAGAATTTTTACTGTCCAGGGGCAAAATGGTCATTTGCCACCCAAAGACACAATGGAAATTTTTAGAAAAGAATTTTTTTAGCCCCATTTGACTTATTGGAGTATGATTTGAGTATTGGAGTATAATTTGAGGGTTTGGGAGTGAAAAAGTTTAATTCCAGTGATTTCTAGAGTGTAGGGGCAAAATCGTAATTTTGCCACTCGCGGACAAAATTTGAGATTTTGAGAGAATTTAGATCAAATTTGACAAATTGGAGAATGGTATGAGTATAAGGGATGAAAAATATGTCTATGGGCAATTTTTCAATTTTTGGGGCAAAAATGTAATTTTTGACTTTTACGGGGGTAAAAGTGTAAATTTCAAAAATTACTCCACCAAGACTTTGGATAAGTCTGAGAATTTTACCTAAGCTATGGATATTTGGGACAAGTGTATGGTGAAAATTTGGAAACAAATGGATGGCTAGAATTTAAGGAATTAATAAAACATTAAAAAAATAAATAAAATAATATTATATTATTTTAGCCTTTAAAAAGGTAAAAATTCCGGAATTCTCATCTTCTTCAGCTGTCCAAACCAGGGGAGAAAAGGGGAAAAAAAAAAACAAGAATCCTACCTGAAAAATTTGGAGAAAATCAAGAGAAATCAAGAAATCAAGCATTAAAAAGGTAAATTTCATTGATTTTCCTTGTGATTTTCACTACCCATGCATTTTTTTCTCATTTCCATGCAAAATTAGAAAGTGGGTATGGACACCCATGCTGGCCAAACCTCCATGGATGAGTTTTGAGCTTGATTTTTGGTTGATTTTAATTGAATTAAGTGATTTTAGTTAAGTTATATTGAAATATAGCAAAAATAAGCTAGAAATATAATTTTCTCCCATTGAAACCCATTATGCTGAATTTTCTAGGGGAATATTGGCTGCTGATCTTGATGGTTATTTGAGGAATTATGATGAATAATGATGAATTATGAGTCTAGAAAAATAATGGAAATTTTTGGAGCAAAAATACAAATTTTTACCCACTAGGGGTATTTTCATAATTTGTTATCGGGACTGATAATTTGCACCACACTGAGGGACATTAAGTCAATTTGGGTGCAATTGAGGTATAGAAACTGAAAAAAATTAATTTGGAGTTTAAACGGACGCGTATATCAATTTATCGGGTAAAAGACCGAAATAGGCTAACACCGCATTTAGGCAAAAATTTAGACATTTTTGCATTCCATATCAAGCATTAGTAGTCTAAATTAGTTTAATTTCAATTTACTACCAATGTGGTGAATTTCTCGATTTTTTACTGTGTCAAGGTGGTGAGTCCTCCGATAAAGGCAAAGGAATTGCACCCGAGGACTAGTAGTCTGAGTATTTCAAAAATCCCCACTCTAGACACGGTGAGTAACCTTACCATCATTTTAATTATCTAAAGTATGTTTTTATTCGGTTTTGGTGAATTTTATGAAAATGAGTTCAAATGGTAAATTTTTATGTTTTGTAAACAAAATGAGTTTAAATGAAAATATTTTATAAATTGTCTTGAAACGAAATAACGATTTTGCAAATAGAGTAATTGGAGACCACTGATATGTTGTAAATTTAAAATTGAATTAATGGCTTATGTTATTGTATTGGTATGACTGGCTGGGCTATGTTTTTATGAATTGTATGAATTGCTTTATTTTACCCTTGCAAGCTGGGTAGTAATATATTAGCCCTGTCATGCTGTCAAAATTTTATTGTATGGTGGGTTTGACCTGCTGCAGTGGGCTGGATTCTGTGGACTAGCCTATTAGAGGGGCACGGAATCCTGTTATATTTTTACCTCGGTTGGAGAGGCGAGTAGGGTAACTCCTGAGGTATAACTTTTAGAGTTCACTTCACGCCAAACCACCTCGTGAAGGGGAACTCGGCCAACGTCAAGGAATGGCTATGTTTTCAAAATAAAAACATGACTTTCTAATAGCCTTGGCGGACTCAGTTGGGATAGCCCTCGGCCAAGGTATCCCAAATAACTGAGTATGATAATAATTTTTGGCATGAGCCAAGCTTTTTAAGAAATTCATAAGCCATACTGATTACTTGCTTTAAATAAATTGATTTCATTTGGTTGAAATAAGTTGAAAGATGATAAATTACAGTTTGATGAAATGTTTTAATAGTCTCCTTTTACTCGACTTTAGATATTTTGAGTGATGTTTGTTTACTCACTGGGATTTTATAATCTCACCACCCTCATTTCCACCCATTTCAGGTTCAGAATAGATTGTAGATAACTGATATCGGCAAGGATTACAGTTGAACTTGCCACATCCAAAGACTGTAGGTTCATTTCTTTTGATACTTTTGATCATTCGTGGGCCCACGTGTCACTGTAAATTAAATTCTATACTTTGGTTATCTGTATTACGGTATGTAAGAATTTATTTTGCTTTTACGCTATAAAAAATTATTTATGCAGTGTTCTTAAAATATCGTTTTATGTGAAAATTGAATATTTTATTGAATATTTTTATTTTATTATAACAGTCATAATTCCATTTTAAACGAATGTTTTAGACATCCAAAATTATTTTTGATTAAGAAATATGTGTTTTCCACTTACATACTATATTTTTAGATGATTTTTGAGATTTTTGGGATAAATGACAAAAATACCCCTGTGAGACGGAAATTAATATTTCATTTGTTTAAGTTGGAAATAGTTTAAAATCTTTTAAAATGTGGTATTTGGAAACAGTTACCCACAGGGGAAATGAGAAGCTGATATTAAAGCCTTGCGGGGTCTCGGTTGACATTCCGGGTAATGAATGTAAATTGAGACGTCGCGGCGGTTGTCACGGGCTCGATGGGAGTTCCGGGTCGTGACAATTAAGTTGGTATCAGAGCTGTTGGTTTGAAAGATTAGAGTTTTGGGTTTAAAGTTATTTTAAAGCTGTTTTAAAAATTTACAGTGTCAGTGTGGCCCCGAGTTAAGTTAGGTTAGGTTGAATAAAATACATGCATAAGCATATAGAGCCTGAGGTTGCCTAAACTCACTTTGTTCCCTATTATAGATTATTATGTCTCCTCGACGCGAACAACCACCTTTCACTAGATCAGCTGGAAGGGGAAGAGGTCGTTTCCAACGTCGTCAGTTAGGTGCAATAGAGGAGGAATTGACTGCATCCACCATTCGGGCAGCACCTACTGCTGAACAAACCAAGACTCCTCCACATCCTCCACCTCCTCTACCACTTACTAGTATTCCTGCTATGCCTCTTGAGGCAGTTCAGGCATTAGCAGCCTTCTTTACTGCTATTGCTGGCCAGGCTCAAGCTGGTCAAGCTCTTCCTACAGTTCCTCTGGCTGCTCCTTCAGTACCACCATCCCCACCTCCTGTCCCACCACCAGTGCTGGATGTTTCTGATTCTAAGAAGCTTAAAGAGGCTAGGCAACATAGTTGTGTTTCTTTTATGGGTGAGTCGGACGCAACCATGGCTAAAGAGGTGGTGCGAATGGCTTTAAGAGCCGAGAAGCTTGCGAATGAAAATAAGAGTCTGCGAGCTGAGTTAGCAAAAAGGAGAAATCTAAGTGTATCTTCTAGTCAGCCACCAAACAGGGGCAAAAACTCTTCTGTTTCAGGAAGTTCACGTAGATGCAGAAATTGTGGGAATTATCATGTTGGGCCGTGCAGAGGGCCTGCACGATGTTTTCATTGTGATCAACTGGGTCACATTAGGAGAGATTGTCCACAGTTAGGACGGGCTACGGTAGCTGCTCCATCTCCACCAGCTCATACGGATATACAGAGGAGAGATTCCTCTGGATTGCAACCGAGACAGGGATGATTTTGACATACCACCAAGGGTAGATTAAATAAGTTGAAATTAGTGCTCTAATAAAGTACGTATGATAGAAAGCTAGTTTGTAAGTTGTAGTTTTCATGATCATGAAATATATAAAGATTATCAATATATGGACATACATTTGGAGTTGTAATTTACAAGTTTGAAGTATTTAAGATATGATTAAATGGAATTAGCATTAGTTAGGGTACGTAAATCTTTTAATTAATTTCTATGGAGTATCCATGATAGTAGAATGGAGGAACATCGTGCAGTGATGCTATATGGTGAAATCACTATACAATATGGAAAGGGTATTTTCGAGTGGGATTTATGGACTGATGATAAGTGATGAGCAATTTGAGATACATGTAGCTATGAATAAATTTGGAGATCTTTGCTTAAACAAACTCGTATTAAATGTTATGGTAAAGATATATGAATGCTAGTGGCAAAAAAAAAAAAAATACGTTAAATCAATGTTTTGATTTCACACTTGTGATAGAAAGTTAGTCTTGCTAATTGTGGTATAGACTCGAAGGGAAGCCACACGATTGTGAATAATTGAGGTAGTAGCTTTAAAGGTGGAAGAGTTGCTAAGATAAAGTGAATTCAAACCGTTGCAACGCCACAGTACTGACTATCAAACGCTGTCACGTTAAGAACCCCTAATGGCTAGAAAGCAGAGCAAATTGAGAGTGGCATGAAGATGAAACACACGAGTTGAAGAATGGTCATTGGTTTTCATGCTAAGCTTTGTTGTTTGGAGTCTTAAGTGCATTGGGAGGTATTAAGATAAAGATGATGAGTGAAATTGCAAAGTTTTTTTTTTATTTTTTTTTATTTTTTTATTATTGCCTTATATATATTGGCATGTAAGAGAAAGAAAAGTTAGAGAATTTTTGAGATGGCTACATAAAAATAAATTAACATGTGGAGTGTTAAGATGAATAATATGATGATTGAAGTCAAATCTTAAGAAATAAAGAAGACAAGAGATTAAGTCTTGTTAAAGACTAAAGAGGAAGCGAGCGAAAGGTTAGATGAATGTATGAGATACTGATAAGAGATGTCAATAGCAAGTGAGGAAAATGTAAATAAAGATTTCAATAATGATATAGCAAATGAGTTTATATAGAATATTGTTATGAGAATATACTGATCTTGTCTTGACCTTGTTGAAAGGAAAGGATTAGTAACAACACAAGTAAACTAGGTGACATGCTAGAAACCCATGGAGATAAATTGAAGCATGAGTAGTTGGGCATGCTTTTATGGAAATGATATACTTGGTGTATAAAAGAGTAAATAAGTGATTAAGTGTTTCAAGAATGTTTACACGCCCTTGAGAAAGAATTATAAGTTATACATGATGGGCATAAGATGCGTGACTTTGAAACTTGCTAAGGAGCCAAATGGCTAAGTTACGGGTTAAATGATCATATGTTATGAGACATAAATTTAAAATAAATATCCCTAAGGAAATACTCAAGAGAAGTTCTGCCATGGATCTTGTGAAAGCAAGCACTAAGTTATGTAGTTATAAAAAGGAAGCTATAAGCTGAGAGTGGTATAAGTATTAACATTAAAAAGTACTTGAGGAGAATTTAGTTTCAAGTCTTGTAATTTCAAGTACAATTTGTAAATTAGTTAAGGAAGAATGATGTTATATTCATATGAAAGAGTGGAATAAAGGATGATAGAAGTTAACCTTGATAATGAAGTCAGATAATGAAACTTTCTTAATATATTATGGGAATTGGAATTCGAAAATGCGTGAGGCATACATGATTCAAATGAATCTGAGTTTTAAGTGACAAATCAATATCGAAATGCAATAAGGATACAATATATAGGAGACATGAAGGATAATCGAGGAATAAGGATGACTTTTAGGAATTGTAGTATTGCATAAGATGCAATGATCAAGTCAAGATAAATTTTTGAGATACCAATGGGATTATAAAACATACACGCATAATAGATTATAATTCAATGGAGATGACATTGTGATGCAATGATATACAGTACAAGGAAACTTAAGCATATAATTGGAAACGATAAGAAGAGAATATAAGTATATAAATGATGAGGAACTATACACAGGCATGATGAGAATTTGTATGAATTATGAAGCTTATTCTATTGAATCTTGATTGTGGATGGGAATGAATTAAGAGAAATTAGTCTGAAGGCATTTGAAAATAGAGACTCGTATACATAATGAGGAATATAGACATTTGAATGTATATGTATATGTATGTGTGGAGTAGTGATGTACCCAACTAAATGAATAATGGTTTTAGTGGTTCAAGATTTGAACTCAATATATTTGATGAGTTGTATAGATAATGTAACGATTAAGAATCTTATCAGAAGACGATTTATGGTGACCTAAGGAATTTTGGAGAAATAGTTAAGGGAATATAATCTATAGTACGATTAAGCCATATGAGATGGATTAATAGGATTAAGAAGATTGAAATTTCCTAAATGCAAAGTAAACATGAAATAAGTAGAAATAATTAAAGCCATTAATTTTCCTGAACGCTGAGGATATGTACAGGAATGAGTATGGCGTGTTAATGATGTTGTAAACTACACAATAGTGTATGAGGATAGGATGAATGAATGAAAGTCGAGAAGTTTGATATGGAATGAAGTAATAAGATAGTGATTGGTATACCTAAATAAGAATAAAATGCGATCGAAATTGGTATGATTGAGATGGAGTTATGGTTCAAGCTTAATGATAGTAATAGAAGCATGCTTAATGTCTCAATATAAGATATCATAATTGTGAAGGTTATTGTTGATCTGATTTTAAAGGATAATAATAGACATAAGCGAAATACTTTAGTTGAATTGGAGGTAAATGAGGTGAACAAATCGAAATTCCCTATAAAGGGGAAGACATAAGAATTCGAGCATTATATGAGAAAACAATACCCCCACATTTTCTCTGAGTTCAGTACATGAAATTTTGAGGTCAAAATTTTATTTTAAGGGGGATAGTGTTGTCAAGCCCGATCTTATAAAATACTTTCCATGTCATTCATATGATTGACAATATGCTTGCATACTTGGAAAGCCCTGAAAGAAAAATCGTTAAAAGACGACAATGTACCAAATGGTACAATTAAGTTAATTTAAGTCTCGAACTAGATCAAATAGAGAATTTAAAATGAAATTAAGAATATTAAAGTCCCAGAATGGTTTAATATGGTGATTTGGAGTTCGAGAATCAATTTGAAGTCAAACTAGAATTTTTACTGTCCAGGGGCAAAATGGTCATTTGCCACCCAAGGACACAATGGAAATTTTTAGAAAAGAATTTTTTTAGCCCCATTTGACTTATTGGAGTATGATTTGAGTATTGGAGTATAATTTGAGGGTTTGGCAGTGAAAAAGTTTAATTCCAGTGATTTCTAGAGTGTAGGGGCAAAATCGTAATTTTGCCACTCGCGGACAAAATTTGAGATTTTGAGAGAATTTAGATCAAATTTGACAAATTGGAGAATGGTATGAGTATAAGGGATGAAAAATATGTCTATGGGCAATTTTTCAATTTTTGGGGCAAAAATGTAATTTTTGACTTTTACGGGGGTAAAAGTGTAAATTTCAAAAATTACTCCACCAAGACTTTGGATAAGTCTGAGAATTTTACCTAAGCTATGGATATTTGGGACAAGTGTATGGTGAAAATTTGGAAACAAATGGATGGCTAGAATTTAAGGAATTAATAAAACATTAAAAAAATAAATAAAATAATATTATATTATTTTAGCCTTTAAAAAGGTAAAAATTCCGGAATTCTCATCTTCTTCAGCTGTCCAAACCAGGGGAGAAAAGGGGAAAAAAAAAAAACAAGAATCCTACCTGAAAAATTTGGAGAAAATCAAGAGAAATCAAGAAATCAAGCATTAAAAAGGTAAATTTCATTGATTTTCCTTGTGATTTTCACTACCCATGCATTTTTTTCTCATTTCCATGCAAAATTAGAAAGTGGGTATGGACACCCATGCTGGCCAAACCTCCATGGATGAGTTTTGAGCTTGATTTTTGGTTGATTTTAATTGAATTAAGTGATTTTAGTTAAGTTATATTGAAATATAGCAAAAATAAGCTAGAAATATAATTTTCTCCCATTGAAACCCATTATGCTGAATTTTCTAGGGGAATATTGGCTGCTGATCTTGATGGTTATTTGAGGAATTATGATGAATAATGATGAATTATGAGCCTAGAAAAATAATGGAAATTTTTGGAGCAAAAATACAAATTTTTACCCACTAGGGGTATTTTCATAATTTGTTATCGGGACTGATAATTTGCACCACACTGAGGGACATTAAGTCAATTTGGGTGCAATTGAGGTATAGAAACTGAAAAAAATTAATTTGGAGTTTAAACGGACGCGTATATCAATTTATCGGGTAAAAGACCGAAATAGGCTAACACCGCATTTAGGCAAAAATTTAGACATTTTTGCATTCCATATCAAGCATTAGTAGTCTAAATTAGTTTAATTTCAATTTACTACCAATGTGGTGAATTTCTCGATTTTTTACTGTGTCAAGGTGGTGAGTCCTCCGATAAAGGCAAAGGAATTGCACCCGAGGACTAGTAGTCTGAGTATTTCAAAAATCCCCACTCTAGACACGGTGAGTAACCTTACCATCATTTTAATTATCTAAAGTATGTTTTTATTCGGTTTTGGTGAATTTTATGAAAATGAGTTCAAATGGTAAATTTTTATGTTTTGTAAACAAAATGAGTTTAAATGAAAATATTTTATAAATTGTCTTGAAACGAAATAACGATTTTGCAAATAGAGTAATTGGAGACCACTGATATGTTGTAAATTTAAAATTGAATTAATGGCTTATGTTATTGTATTGGTATGACTGGCTGGGCTATGTTTTTATGAATTGTATGAATTGCTTTATTTTACCCTTGCAAGCTGGGTAGTAATATATTAGCCCTGTCATGCTGTCAAAATTTTATTGTATGGTGGGTTTGACCTGCTGCAGTGGGCTGGATTCTGTGGACTAGCCTATTAGAGGGGCACGGAATCCTGTTATATTTTTACCTCGGTTGGAGAGGCGAGTAGGGTAACTCCTGAGGTATAACTTTTAGAGTTCACTTCACGCCAAACCACCTCGTGAAGGGGAACTCGGCCAACGTCAAGGAATGGCTATGTTTTCAAAATAAAAACATGACTTTCTAATAGCCTTGGCGGACTCAGTTGGGATAGCCCTCGGCCAAGGTATCCCAAATAACTGAGTATGATAATAATTTTTGGCATGAGCCAAGCTTTTTAAGAAATTCATAAGCCATACTGATTACTTGCTTTAAATAAATTGATTTCATTTGGTTGAAATAAGTTGAAAGATGATAAATTACAGTTTGATGAAATGTTTTAATAGTCTCCTTTTACTCGACTTTAGATATTTTGAGTGATGTTTGTTTACTCACTGGGATTTTATAATCTCACCACCCTCATTTCCACCCATTTCAGGTTCAGAATAGATTGTAGATAACTGATATCGGCAAGGATTACAGTTGAACTTGCCACATCCAAAGACTGTAGGTTCATTTCTTTTGATACTTTTGATCATTCGTGGGCCCACGTGTCACTGTAAATTAAATTCTATACTTTGGTTATCTGTATTACGGTATGTAAGAATTTATTTTGCTTTTACGCTATAAAAAATTATTTATGCAGTGTTCTTAAAATATCGTTTTATGTGAAAATTGAATATTTTATTGAATATTTTTATTTTATTATAACAGTCATAATTCCATTTTAAACGAATGTTTTAGACATCCAAAATTATTTTTGATTAAGAAATATGTGTTTTCCACTTACATACTATATTTTTAGATGATTTTTGAGATTTTTGGGATAAATGACAAAAATACCCCTGTGAGACGGAAATTAATATTTCATTTGTTTAAGTTGGAAATAGTTTAAAATCTTTTAAAATGTGGTATTTGGAAACAGTTACCCACAGGGGAAATGAGAAGCTGATATTAAAGCCTTGCGGGGTCTCGGTTGACATTCCGGGTAATGAATGTAAATTGAGACGTCGCGGCGGTTGTCACGGGCTCTATGGGAGTTCCGGGTCATGACATGGAGACTGTGTTGAAATTTATGATTTTATATGTTATTGAAATTGGGGCTTATGACACTATGGTAGCATGATGGCTAAATTTTTGGGGTTGGCATGAAATATATGAACAGTTTTGGATTGGTCTCGGTAGACTGGATTAAATTTTATTCGCCATATTATGCTACTGAAAATTTTATGGGTCTGGTGGTATATTAAACGGTCACTGCAGTGGTGGGGGTTTCCGTGGACTGCCTATGAGAGGGGTACGGTAACCCAATTATATACTTACCTCCGGGGGGAGATGTTGGGTGAAGTATCTCCTGAGGTATGATTTGAGTGCACCTCACGTTCGGGCCACCACGTGAGAGTGAGACTCAGCCAACGCCAAGGAACAGCTGTGTGTCAGATGTGAAAACATGTTTATAGGTATGGGTCATTGAACAGCCTTGGCGGTCTCAGTGGGATACCTTGACGAAGGTACCCGCGAGAATGATATTGGCAGGGGCCAAGTTTAAGAAATTCATAAGCCGAAAAATTTTGATGAAAAGAAATTGTTTGGTATAGATTGAAACGCATTTTGCGTTATGAACATTATTTGTCACGACCCGGAACTCCCCATCGGGCCCGTGACAACCGCCGCGAGGCCTCGACAGACATTCTTCACCCCGAATGCTGATTGAAACCTCGCAAGGCTTAGCATCAACTTTCGCATCTCCCCGGTGAGCAACAATTTATTAAATCTCGTATTTCAAAAAAATCATAAGTCATTTTCAAATAAGAACAATAAAATATTATTTTTTGGGTCACAGGGGTATTTTCGTAATTTTTCGTCAAAAATCTCAAAACTTGCTAAAAATGTAGTAGGTAAGCAGAAAATATATATTTAATGATTTAAAAACAATTAAGTATCTAAAACGTTCATTTGAAAGCAAATTGTTGACAACTAGTACTATTCAAAAATAATAAATAAAATATTCTATTTTTTCATAAAATAAATTTTTATAGAAATATTCGTAAATAATTTTTCGCACATGAAAGTAAAGTAAAAATTGTATGAATAGAAATACAGATAACCAAAATATAAGTTTTGATCTGCAATGACACGTGGGCTCCAATTGACCAAGAGGATGTAAGACTGTGAACTCTTACTTTCTATAATGCAGTTCCGACCTTAGTTCTCGTCCTACTCAACTATCTACAAATTGTCCTGAGCCTGAAAAATGTATAGGAAGAAGGGGTGAGATTTTATAATCCCAGTGAGTAAACAGATACCATCTAAAGTATCTAAAGCCGAGTAAATGGAGACAATTAAAATAAGTCATCATACTGTAATTTCATTACCTTTCAGTTCATTTCAACCAAATAAAATCAATCCATATAAATCGAGTAATCAACTTGGCTTATGAATTTCTTAAAACTTTGGCTCGTGCCAAAACTCATACTCAGTGATACCTTGCGCAGGGCATCCAACCGAGTCCGCCAAGGCTGTTAAAATTTCATATACACTTAAAATATATTTTTAGTTTGAGAAAAATACAGCCGTTCCTTGGCGTTGGCTGAGTTCCCTTTCACGTGGTGGTTTAGCGTGAAGTGAACCCTAAGCTTTACCCCAGGAGATACCCTACGCGCCTCTCCGTTCGAGGTAATAATATAATGGAGTTTACCGTGCCCCTCTAATAGGCTGGTCCACGGAACCCCCTCTGCAGTAAATAACTAATATATAATCCACCAATCAATAAAATTCATTCTAGCATGACATGGCAATTTATCGCAACCTAGCCTCTCAAGGCTGAATACACAGTATAAATAATTATAACACCAAAATCAGTTTAGCCATTCATGCTCATTTATTGTCATAAGCCATTCAATTCAGAACGATAAATTTGCAACACAAACTAGCAGTCTCCAATTACTCTATATTCAAAACCAATATTCGATTTTTCAGAAAATTTATAAAATCATTTTATAAAATCTCAATTTCCCTTAAAACATAACAATTTACCATTTAAACCCATTTTTCATAAAATCACATAGTTGTATAAAACTACTCTAGATAATTAAGACGATAATAAGTTTACTCACAGTATTAGGAGTAGAAATACTCCTATCTTCCGCCCTCGGGTGCAGTCTCTTACCCGAAATAATTGACTCACCACCTATCCATAATCCATGACACAAAATTCAGTAAATTGTGTCAATTTATCATAAATTATTTCAGGCTCTTATCCATGCGTATGCACTAGATAGGATTTGAAATGTCTAGACAATCGCTTAATTGCGGTGTCCGACCTAACTCGCCTATACACGGTGTAAATTCCTAAAATCCCCAATTCAACTCCAATTCCATCCATTTCAATTTCAATTATCCAATTATATCCACAATACCTCAATGACTGTGAATTTGGTCCAATTTATCAGTTCGGACTATAAATTACGCTTTTACCCCTTGTGGGTAAAAATTTCAATTTATTGCACCGAAAATTTCCATTTAATTTCCAACCTCATAATTCATCATTTTTCCACCCAATTCTCTTAAAATAAAGTCAACCTCATCCTCACATACCATTGGCTAGATTCGGCCTAGGGAAATTCATGGAGAAGATAAATATTTTTCTTGTTGTTTTACTCATAAACATGCTAAACTAACACTAAACACTAACATAGCTCAAAATCAAATTTATCTAACAACTTTCTCTCTCTAAACCCATATGACCAGAATTCAAATCATCCTCAAATCACATGATTCAACCATGAAAAATGATGGAAAATGCATGGGAAAGGTAAAGCACAAGACAAATTTAAGAAATGTTACCTTTTTTCACTTGATTTTTGAATTTCCACCTATTTTCCCTTTAAATTTCTTAGCTAGGGTTTTATTTTCTCCTTTCTCTCTCTCTTTTCTTGCTTGGCCGAATGTTGAAGAAGAAGAATGGGTGGGCTGATTTTTTTATGCCTTTTTTATTGTTTAATGAAATAATATTATTTTCTTCATATTTTAAATATTTTATTAATTCATTTTTTTTTCTAGCCATCCATTTGTCCTACTTTTTCCACCATGCATTCCCTTTGACTTATCCAAGTCTTAAGTGAAATTTCCAGATTTTTCCAAAGTTTTGGTGGAGCAAATTTTTCAAAATTACACTTTTACCCCTGAACTTTTCAAAAATTACATTTTTACCCCAAAAATTGAAAATTTTCCATAATGCATAATTTTCACTCCTCATACTCATTTCACACTCCAAATAATTAAATTTGATCAAAATCCTTTCAAAAATTAAATTTTTGATTTCGGATGGCAAAATTACCATTTTACCCTTTTACTCCAAATTATACCGAAATTAAAATTTTTCACTTCTAAACCTCAAATCTTACTCCAATAAGTGAAATGGGGCCAAAAATCTTTTCTAAAAATTTCCATTTTGTCCCCAGGTGGCAAATGACCATTTTGCCCCTAGATAGCGAAAATTCCAGTTTGACTCCAAATTGATCCTCGAACTCCGAATCAGCATATTAACCCATTATGGGACTTTAAAATTCTTAATTTCATTGTAACTTCTCTATTTGATCTAGTTCGAGGTTTAAATCAACTTTGTTGTACCTCTAGGTACAATACCGACTTTTGTAAAAAAAAATTTTTGAAACTCTCCTAGCATGCAAACATGTTATCCACCACGTGTATGTCATGACAAATATTTTTATAGAGTCGGGCTTGTCATCTTCTCCCCCACTTGGATCAACCATATGATCCTTCTTCATGACTGATTTCGACATTCAGCTAAATATTAATATTTTAAAATTTTTATCTTGTCTCCTTAGTACCTGAAATACCTTATTATGCCTCACTTGACTTCCGAATCACCTTTTATCTCACAAATTCTCCTCCAATAAAATTATTATTATTTTATTGTTATTTCCTCACTTGTGAAATATTTTATCCTAAACTACTCTTTTCGTCTCTTATCACTTTTAAAACATTTTAATTGACTTTAATTTGCATTCGCTCAACTTTATTTATCACCATATCAAAGTATGGGGTATTTCATTATTGATATATAACGTTTTTATATTGTCTCCATCTACTCGGCTTTAGATGCTTTTGATGGTAATTGTTTACTCATTGGGATTATGTAATCATAATCTCACCCCTCTTCCTATCCATTTTTCAAGCTCAGGACAATTTGTTGATAGTTGATTAAGACGAGAATTAATCTCGGAGTTGCATCCTAGAAAGTAAGGGTTCATAGCCCTACATCTTCTTAGTTAGTTGGGGGCCCACGTGTCACTGTAAAAGTAATTTTGTTCTTCAGTTATTTTATTTAAAGTATGTATGAATATATTTAGCTTTTACACCATGTTTTTGGCGAGTTTCGATATTTTCGAAGAAAAATTATGAAAATGCCCTTGTGAGCCCGAAAGTAATATTTTATTATTTTGATTTGAAAATGACTTATGATTTTTTGAAATGTGAGATTTAATAACTGTCGGTCACTAGGGAGATGCGGAAGCTGATGCTAAGCCTTACGGGGTTTCGATCGGCATTCGGGGTAATGAGTGCCTATCGGGACGTCGCGACGGTTGTCACGGGCTCAATGGGAGTTTCGGGTCGTGACATTACCCATGCTTTTGTTCTTGATTTCCATGGTTGAATATTGAGTTATCATGATGAATTCAATTCTGAAAAATGGGTATGGAAGAGGAAATGTTGTTGGAATAAGTTGATTTTAGACTATGTTAGTGTTTTTAGTTAGTTTAGCATATTTAGGAACAAAACAACAAGAAAAAAATTTATTTTCCTCCATAACCATTATTGGCCGAATTTTCTAGGGGAATATTGGCTACTGATCTTGATGTTTATTTGAGGAATTATGATGAATAATGATGAATTATGAGCCTAGAAAAATAATGAAAATTTTCGAAGCAAAAATATGAATTTTTACCCACTAGGGGTGTTTTCGTAATTTGCTACTGAGACTGATAAATTGAATCTCATCACAGTCACTAAGGTAACTGAAGTATAATTGGAGTGTAGAAAGTGAGAAGAATTGATTTGGAGTTAAATTGGAGATAATAGGCCGAATTAGGTCAGCACCGCATTTAAGCGGTAGTCGAATAAGTGGTATATCATATCATGCATATATATCGAGCCTGAATTGATTTTATAATAGTCAAGCATTGATGTGGTGAATTATGTATTGTACACTGTGGATAGGTGGTGAGCAAAGTACACTGATAAAAGTACAAAGATTGTGCTTGGAGACTGGGATTAGGAGTACATCGACTCCTAGAACTGTGAGTGAACTTATTATCGTCTTAATTATCTAGAGATGTTTTATACAATTGTGTGATTTTATCGAAAATGGGTTTAAATGGTAAATTGCTATGGTTTAGGAGAAATTACGATTTTATAAAATGATTTTATAAATTTTCTGGAAAAATCGAATACTGGTTTTGAAAATAGAGTAATTGGAGACTGCCTGCTTGTGTTGTAAATTTATGGTTTTAAATTGAATGGCTTATGACAATATATGAGCATGAATGGCTAAACTGATTTTGGTGTTAGAATTATTTGTACTGAGTATTTAGCCTTGAGAGCCTAGGTTGCGATAAATTACCATGTCATGCTAGAATGAATTTTATTTATTGGTGGAGTATATATTAATTATTCACTATAGAGGGGGTTCCGTGGACCAGCCTATTAGAGGGGCACGGTAAACTCCATTATATTCTTACCTCGAACGGAGAGGCACATAGGGTATCTCCTGGGGTAAAGCTTAGGGTTCACTTCACGCCAAACCACCACGTGAAGGAGAACTCAACCAACGCCAAGGAACGGCTGTATTTTTCTCAAACTAAAAATATATTTTAAGTGTATACAAAAATTTTAACCACCTTGGCGGACTCAGTTGAATGCCCTGCGTAAGGTATCACCGAGTATGAGTTTTGGCACGAGCCAAAGTTTTAAGAAATTCATAAGCCAAGTTGATTACTCGATTTATATGGATTGATTTTATTTGGTTGAAATGAGTTGAAAGGTAATGAAATTACAGTATGATGACTTATTTCAATTGTCTCCATTTACTCAACTTTAGATAGTTTAGATGGTATCTCCACCCTCATTTCCTCACATTTCAGGTTCGGGGAATTTCATAGTTAGCTAACTTTGACAAGGACCTTCATTGGGACTCGAATCGGTAAAAGCTGTAGGTTTCCAGCTTCCGACGCATTTTGGTTAGATGTGGGCCCACGTGTCACTGTAAAAGAAATTTTATGCTTTGGTTATTTACTTTATAGTATATATGAATATAATTAACTTTTACGCTATAAGAATTATGTACCGATAGTTTTATGAAAATTATTTTACAAGAAAATAGTTTATTTTATTGAATATTTTTATTTTATTAAAATGGCCAAATTTTCACTTCAAATGAACGTTTTAGATACTTAATTTGTTTTTAAATCATTAAATATATATTTTCTGCTTACCTATTACATCTTTAGCAAGTTTCGAGATTTTTGACAAAGATGACGAAAATGCCCCTGTGAGCCAGAAAACAATATGTTATGTTCTGATTTGGTAATGATTTGTAATCCTTCGAATTTTGATATTTGATAACTATTGCTCACCGGGGAAGTGCGAAAGCTGATACGAGAGCCTTGCGACATTTAGTCTACATGCAGACACGATTGCTAGATGGATTGAATCCACATACGATGAGGTAGCAATAGATGTTGGGATGAGCCTTGCAGCCAATTGGGATTGCTTAAGGTTTGATTCCAATCATGCAACAGTATCATTCATGTTGAATGATTAGAGGTTTTCCTTCATCAATAAGACATCAATTATAATGAGTTATAAGTCTAGTTGGATGAAGTTCATGAGATTAATATGCCTTGCAATGGAACCGTAATGGGTTGTAGTTATGAGATCCTTATGCATCAAAGCATAATCTCAAAATGTTTCTGGTCAATGTATCATTGAGACTGGACATCAATAATACTTAGAGACTGGTATATTCTATGTTCCTTACTTTGGAAGTCAGCAATCGATCTTATAGATTGAAGTATAGAGATACTTGAACTAGAATATAGGTGCTTGCCTAGGAAAGCAAGTTCACTGAACATGACCTGCCATGACAAGTGCATTTGGTAATACAATCCAGTGTCTATGCAACACTTCTCATGTGTCAGTCGTGTAAATACTCCTTAGACTTGAGACACCAGGTTGTCTTATATGTGGAGTGTTATGCTTTGATTTCATCCCTACAGGTGCCTAACTAAGGATTCCAAAACAGGATGCTTTTGGGTATAGTACGAAGCATGTGAAGGCAAATGAGTGGTCAAGATAGGAATCATCACCTCAAGTGTTTTAGAGGACATTTCCTATCAGTTCTTGGTTAACATTAGCTTATTGAAGTCCTTGACCAAAGCGACATAGAGATTATGAAAAAGGTTTCATAACTCTCTATAAAGCGCTATAACAAATATGGAGATCAATAGGAATAGATACTTGTAACACCCAGTACCCTCGTATAGAAGTCAATATGACCTTATCAATGAGACAAAGGGTCAATGGATGCTGATTTAAGTGCCAAAGGATGGAGATGGATGAAACGAGTATTTTAAGATAAAATATTTCGCACGTGAAAAAGTAATAATAGAATAATAATGTTTTTATCAAGGAAAAATTTGTGGGATTAAAGGTGATTCGGATGTGAATCGGGGCAAAGTAAGATGTTTTGGAGCCCCAAAAGGCCAGTGGAAAATTTTGAAATATGTTGTTGAATTTTCTACTCACACAAGTGCACGTATCACAAAGATAATATAGAGATGAGTAGAGTGTCGATCCCACAGAGAATTGAATAAATTCTTACAGTTAAGTACTAAAATTAACACACCTTAATTTTATCTAAACAAATTAAAATTAAAAAGGAAAATTTAAATTAATGAACTAATAACAAAAACTAAAACTTAATCTAAAATCTGTTAGCAAATTTACTTTATTAAATGTGAATGACTACCAGACTTAAGATTATGATATCTCTCAATACTTTATTTGATTATTGTCTCTCTCTCTTAATTTAGTTTAATAGATTAAGTTGCTAACCTAGAGTCCTAAATTATTTACAAATCTCTGTCGAATTTCTCATAAAAATACCTTCCCAATTAATTTACTATATGTCTATGCAAATTAAATTGAAGAAAGATTCATTAAGTTTGTGCTCTAATTTTGGCTACGTATGGCTTATAGGTGTATGTCTACCCTATATGCAAATCAAATCACCTAATTAACAAAATGTATTCAAACATACGCTATTTTATTCAAGGTCTACCTAAATCTCCTTTTTCAAGGTTTAACTTAGGTTTCCAATTCAATCTAATTGGTGGCCAGTCAACTAGAAGCATTAAGAACAAAATAAAATAAACAACTTAAATCTATCAAACATATGTAAAAGAGAGATAAATAATTCAGACTATATATTGAGTTCAATCATAATCTTAGATTAAGAATTTAGTTCCCTATCAAGTCATACATCATCACTAAATAAAATTTAAACATTAAAACCAAGGGAATAAAAGAATAACAAAAAGATAGAAAAACCAAGAAATGTATTCTTGATCTCCAAATCTCCTTGAATTCTTCAAATTCCTTCAATAACTCTGTAGCTTGACTCTCAGTTGTTAATCTAGTGTTTTTCTTCTCTCTCTTAAGTCCTCCGAAAGGTTATTTTTATAAGCTTTGAAGTTAAGCCAAGTTGGGTGAATAAAAAAGTCAATTTCAGCTAGGATGTCCTCATCAGACTATGTAAGTCGCAGCTTTGCCAAATTAATTAACAGAAATCGTTATTGCTCTAGGACTGCTGCAGTGCGTCAACTTCGACAAGAATTTTGACTATTCTAAAGATCGAACTAGGTGAAGTAGTAAACATAAAAGTTGTAGATCTTTCTCTTATCTTTCCAATGGTTTAAAAATTACTTCATTTTGAGCTTTTTAGAGAAAGTTATGCCTAAAATACCAAAACATATGCATTGAAAGTCTGCACCTCGAAATTGCTCTCCTTCTTCCATTAAAATTCTTCTTTCATCAAACACCTACAAAGCACAAATAAATCAATAACAACCTATCTTAATTATATTAACACCAAATTAAGCAAAAAATTAATCAAAATTAGATTGACTCACCTAAAATAAGTAACTTCAAATAACTAAATAAAAACTATTAATTTTTATGCATTACTACAAAAACCTAGCCAAATTATTATCAAAATTAAGCTCAAATAACTTTATATCATAGAGTTATTAGAATAAAGTAATATTGTATTAATAAAATAATATTAAAATATTAATATTTTATTCGATGTCAAAATTTTCCATGAAGGAGAAATATATGGTCAATCTAAGTGAGGGAAAATAAGGATGAGGAAATTTTAGAGAAAAAAATGATGGTAATGGGGCCCGCGTGTCTTTATTAAATAAAGCTAGAGTGGGTAAGTAAATATTTAAATATTACGATGTTACCGCGTTGAATCATAAATTTGATATTTTATTGGAACAAGTGTTAAGGAAGAAAAATGAAAAGAAATTGGAATTAAAAGATTGTGGGAGGATACAATTAAAAATGGTGAAAACCTTGAAGGGTAAAATGGTAATTTCTCATAAAGCTTTGGAAGCTTTGACTCTCCATCTTTATCCCATGGCTGACCATTGTGTCCAAAGCATCATCTTTCTCCTTCATCTCCTCCCAACGCCATTTTTGTTCCTCCACCATAAAAATCAAGATTTTCATTTTCTTTTCCTTCTTTTCCTTTTCTCTCATTTTCTTTTCTTACTCCTTCCTTCTCCTAACTTCTTGGGCATCAAACTTACAACTTCTAATCCCAATTTCCAGCACATCTAAACTGAAATACCCCATACTTTGATATGGTGATAAATAAAGTTGATCGAATGCAAATTGAGGTCAATTAAAATGTTTAAAAGTGATAAAAGATGAAAGGAGTAGTTTAGGATAAAATATTCTGAAAGTGAGAAAATAACAATAAAATAATAATAATTTTATCGGAGGAGAATTTACGAGATAAAAGGCGATTCGGAAGTCAAGTGAGGCATAATAAGGTATTTTGGGTATCAAGGAGACAAGATAAAATTTTTAGAATAAAATAATATTTTATTAATGAAATAATATTAAAATATTAATATTTAGCTGGATGTCGAAATCAGTCATCAAGAAGGATTATATGGTTGATCCAAGTGGGGGAGAAGATGACAAGCCCGACTCTATAAAAATATTTATCATGACATACATGTGATGGATAGCATGTTTGCATGCTAAGAGAGTCCCAAAAAATTTACAAAAGTCGGTATTGTACCTAGAGGTACAATAAAGTTGATTTAAGCCTCGAACTAGATCAAATAGAGAATTTATGATGAAATTAAGAATTTTAAAGTCCCATAATGGTTTAATATGGTGATTCGGAGTTCGAGGATCAATTTGGAGTCAAACCGAAATTTTCGCTATCTAGGGGCAAAATGGTCATTTGTCACTTGGGGACAAAATGAGAATTTTAGAAAAGATTTTTTTGGCCCCATTTGACTTATTGGAGTATAATTTGACTTATTTGAGTAAGATTTGATGTTTAGAAGTGAAATTTTAATTTCGATATAATTTGGAGTATAGGGGTAAAATGGTAATTTTACCACTCCAGGGGCAAAATTGTAATTTTCCACCACCAGGACATTTTTCCAGCACATGGTCTTCCTTAATTCTCATTTTGACCATTGACTAATTGTGTGGTGGAGATAAAAAGGATTAAAATTTTAAAATTTTAAAAATGGACCAATAAGAAAATGACATGTGTCATACCTTTATTATTTTATTGTTTCTTATTAAAAACCCATAAAATCAGCCCATTTTCTTCATATGGCCGGCCAAGCAAGGAAGAGAGAGAAAGAGAGGAAGAACAAAGGGAAAAACAAGAAAACCTAGGCGAAAAATTCAAAGAAAAAGTGAAGAAATCAAGGAAACAAGCTAGTTAAGTTATAATTTTTTTAGTTTTCCTTGATACCTAACTTACCCATGCTTTTGTTCTTGATTTTCATGGTTGAATATTGAGTTATTACGATGAATTCAATTCTGAAAAATGGGTTAGGAGAGAGAAAGTTGTTAGATTAATTTGATTTTAAGTTATATTAGTGTTTTAAGTTAGTTTAGAATATTTAGAAACAAAACAACAAGAAAAGAATTTATTTTCTCTCACAACCATTAATGGCCGAATTTACCATGTGTTGAGTGAGGATTAATTTGATTTTTATTTTAGGAGAATTGGTTAAGAAATGATGAATTATGAGTCTAGAAAAATAATGAAAATTTTTGGAGCAAAAATACGATTTTTACCCACAAAGGGTATTTTCGTAATTTGCTATCGAGATTGATAAATTGAATCTCATTCATAGTCACGGAGGTAATTTAGTTATAATTGGAGTGTAGAAAGTGAGAAGAATTGATTTGGAGTTAAATTGGAGATAATAGGCCGAATTAGGTCAGCACCGCATTTAAACGGTAGTCTGATAAGTTATATATCATATCATGCATATATACCGAGCCTAAATTGATTTTATAATGGTCAAGCATTGATGTGATGAATTATGTATTGTACATTGTGGATAGGTGGTGAGCAAAGTACACTGGTAAAAGTACAGAGATTGTGCTTGGAGACTGGGATTAGGAGTACATCGACTCCTAGAACAGTGAGTGAACTTATTATCGTCTTAATTATCTAGAGTAGTTTTATACAACTATGTGATTTCATGGAAAATGGGTTTAAATGGTAAATTGCTATGTTTTAAGAGAAATTGTAATTTTATAAAATGATTTTATAAATTTTCTGGAAAATCGAATATTCGTTTTGAAAATAGAGTAATTGGAGACTGCCTGCTTGTGTTGCAAATTTATGGTTTTGAATTGAATGGCTTATGAAAATAAATGAGCATGAATGGCTAAACTGAATTTGGTGTTAGAATTATTTATACTGTGTATTCAGTCTTGAGAGGCTAGGTTGCGATAAATTGCCATGTCATGCTAGAATGAATTTTATTGATTGGTGGATTATATATTAATTATTCACTGCAGAGGGGATTCCGTGGACTAGCCTATTAGAGGGGCACGGTAAACTCCAGTATATTCTTACATCGAACAGAGAGGCGCGTAGGGTATCTCCTGGGGAAAAGCTTAGGGTTTACTTCACGCCAAACCACCACGTGAAGGGGAACTCAGCCAATGCCAAGGAACGGCTGTATTTTTCTCAAACTAAAATATATTTTAAGTGTATACAAAATTTTAACAGCCTTGGCGGACTCGGTTAGATGCCCTGCGCAAGGCATCACCGAGTATGAGATTCAATCTCGCTGCAGCGAAATTTTTTATCACAAAACAGAAAGTTTCTCACTGTAGCGAGAAGCTACAGTAACATTCTCGTTGCAGCAAGATTTTCGACCAACCTTACCCCTCCAACCCGAGAGTTTCTCGCTGCAGCGAGAAACAAAGCAATGAGAAAAAAAGTTTCCTTCCTTTCAAGAAAAAGCCATCCTACTGAAATGACAAAATCAACATAAAACACATAAAGATTTCCAAAGTTCAACATGCCAAATTCATATGTATTTCAACCATAAATCATATACATGAGTTTTCATTCTCTAAACTGGATAAATACCAATACCACTATCATCACATCCAGCTCATGTGCATCCCCCCACATCATGCACATAGCCGGAGTCATCGTGTGCATCTCCCCACATCGTGCACAATCAGTGCCATCCCCCCACATCGTGCACACGGGCACTATCATCATCACCATTACCGGCATGTGCATCCCCCCACATCGTGCACACACACTGTTATAATCATCAAACAATATCAACCATCATGCACAACATATATATATATATATATATATATATATATATATATCTATATATATCTATATATATATACCAACATAATGTAGTACTGCATGAATCCATATCAATCGCATGTCACAACATAAAATCAATTTATCAAAGGCTTGTTCCCAAAGCACTCGTTTTTAAGGAAAGTTGGATAAAATTATTCAAGTATATTGTGCAAATAAGTTTACATTCCCAAAACAATTTTGAAATGCAAGTCCACTCACCGGTATGTTGTTGGACCTTTAATCGACTCTAACTTTCCTAATGGTCCAAATGGGGCGATAGAGCTTCGTTGGAACCTACCATTACATTTAGCATCACCATTATGTTAATTCACATACTATAAACCCTAAAAGCTATCTCTTAGTAAATGGCTATCTATCTTCACTACCCTAATCACTCAAATCCACCTCAACTACAAAACATTCACAAGTCTACTTACTAATCATTCTCAACACTAAAATCAACTTTAATTTACTACTCACCTTGAAATTCTTTCTAACAATTTCCAAGCTATTATAGGGGCTTTCTTTCTCTCTCTAAACACCTAGCTAGTGAGAGAAAGTATGAAAGTGGGATTTTTCAAGGGTTTTAAAGTGAGAAAGTGAAAGAGCACAAGGGTTCTAGTCAAAAGGGCACAAAAGAATGAAAATTAGAGCTAGAGAGAGAAAGTTATGAAAGTTTCATATTAAGCTTCCATGGAGGATGGAAGCAACGTGAGATGGAAGAAGAAGAAGGAGAAAAGCTGCTGGAGAATGAAGAAGCTGCTGGAAGAACAAGATATTTATAGCCCATGCTTATCCACTTCACTTAGATTACGAAAATGGCCCTCCACAAATTAGCTTGATCTCTTCCAATCCTTTATGCAATCTTTTACTCTTTTGACACTGGGACAAGGTCCACAATGGTCTAGAAATGCTCGGGTTCATGAAAACTTAAAAATTTTTACCCGATGTGAAAAATGACCATTTTGCCCTTGTTGTAGAAATTATTGAAACTTCTAGTTTTCTTTGTGTTTTCATCATTACACATCATTTATGCGGTCTTATGCCTATTTAGACCTTAAAATATAATAAAAATTTCTTTTGGGAGCTTATTAGAGGAAATGACAAAATTACCCCTAACCCGTGTTACGACGTCTATGCCTAGTTACAAGCCTATAGAGGTTGAGGTCTCACATAGGCCACACCTATTAGGTCCTTATGTCGGTCATGGCCCGAGAATTGGGCTGTGACAATACTATACCAAGCTCTTATCATCTTTGGGATATATGATGAATGAATGAATTACACTGATAAACTGTATGCTGAAAGGTTGTCAAAGAACCCTTTGACTTTCCTAACAATTGGGTGGCCATGATGCATTACTAGATGCCAATCTTGGTCTATGGAATTGATTATAAATTAAGTTTTAGACATAATAATAAATAGTTATAATTATAAAGCCTTGATTGCCAGATATAAAAGAAATTAATTTTGATTTTAATTTTCAAGGACTTAATTAAAAGAGTTTAATAAAGTAATGGGCCTAACATTATATTGTGTTAAATATTGAGGGCTTAATTGCAAAATTGAAGTTATTTTAACCTAACTATGTAAGTCACCTTTTAACTATTTTTCATATGAGAGTTTTTCACAATTGAAGAAAACCTAGTTTTTGTCAAAAAAAGAAAAGCGTTCTCTCTTTGCCACCACTCCCTTTGTGTGAAAGAGAGGTTCAGCTAAGATTGTGAAAAAGAAGGAAATGATAATTGTTGTCCCCTTCCCTTGTTGAAGGTTCAAGTGCAATCGTGTGTATTACCGTTAGAGCCCAAGCACTTGATTGGCTTGGGTTTTTGCTCCTTGTGGTGTTCACGGGATTGTTTCAGGGAGTGTCATTGTGATTACGAAATTACTTGACAAGGTAAGTTTCTGAAGAATAATTTATTTTGTGCTTTGTAAAACCAAGGTGATCCATGAGTGAAGGCATGTTTTGGTTGTTTAGTTATAAAGTTTAATTTTCTTTCCGCTACGTATTTTGAGCATGCCGTCCATAACCAAACCTATCACTAACATTTCTAACAAAACTGAATTTGAATTTGACTGAACTAATGGATTAGGAAAAAAAAATTGTAAATCCTCATCCAAACATGTCTTGTGATTAGGAAAATCATGCCTTTCTTCAACAATTATTTCTCCAATAGCCAATGGTCCTCAATTTCCGACACCTTCAATACCTCTACCACCGTCACTCGGATTTTGTACAAGATCAACCTTGCATGCAAGGTGATGAACTAGGGAATGCAAGATAACTTATTAACTTTGACTAACATAGTTCCTTAATCAAAACAATTTAGAGCCAATTTGCTAAGATCTAACTTAGCAAAAACACCCCACTTATGAACCAAGGTTCTAAAAAATTGATGATGCCATAAATGAAAAGGGATTTCCTCCAATCTAACCCAACAAAACAATTCCCGACTCAGCTCACTACTATCATAAGCCATTAATGTGCTTAACCATGGCCGAAAATAATTAAAATAGTCATCTATCAATACCCTTGTTAACTCTGAATTCGAAAAAGTGAAGAGTTCCTGAAAACCTCTAAGGTTCAAATCTAAATCTCAATTCCTTACATTTCAAGACCTTTACGTAGGCTATTTATTGAGCAACTAGAAATTAATGTACCAATAGCACTACGATTCAACCAAACATGATTAGTTTTAGGAATAAAAATATTGTCCTTATTCAAAACAAATGCCTTAGGAGGCTGAGCATCTGTTGCTTTCACACTCAACATCTTGCTCTTTAGTCACCACCTCCCTAAAAGATCTCAAATTAGCTTGATTAGGTTTAGGTTTATTTGCCTCATTAGTAGGTTGTACCTTAGATGGATCTCCCATCTTCCTCTGAAAGCCATCCAGAGCATCTTTCAACAAGGTCGTAAGAGGGTTTGTATGCTTATCACGGACAATAGACAAAGGTCACTTAGGTTAACCAACCTCAAAAGCTTTTCTGACCAATATTCTTTGTCTGGATAACACATTCCATCACCAAACCAGATTGCTAAATGTTACTTTTTCTCAAAGCGATATCTTACGAAAAAGTAAGTGAGATTGGAATTCCAAACTCCACAAGGAATGAAAATCCACCACCACACCAAATTGATAAAACACTGATTTAATATTAGCCCAAGACATTCCTTTCACCAAATTATCAACAAAAACAGTATGAAGAGTTCACCATCATACTAACTCAAATTGACATTGAATCATTGTGCCCCAAAACCCTGACTACCTGTTCCCCATTGTTAGAGCTCCTCCACGCCTACTTACAGAAAACCTCTCAACTCTCTCTTATTTTTTTTATGAGCAACAAATATTTCATGAAAATTAATAATTGAAAAACTTTGACATAAAACAGTAAAAATTAACATAAAAAATTATAAAAGCTTGAATCATGCTCGTTTTCTGAGTAAAATAATCTTGGGAAAAAGCACAAACATATTCATGAATAATGAATGGGCACCTCAAACATCCAAGTCATGAATTTTTCATCAAACTTGCAATCAAACTTCTAGATCTCGATACATGTGCCACTTTTTGTATCTTTGAAACCCAGGCAAAACAGGTCTGCGACGAGGGGCAGTCGTGCAATTATAACAGCAACATCCCCTCAAATCCATCAAACAATTTGCACAGCATCTGGAGAGTAGAGGTAAATACAATCAATGCATTGACAAGAATCATTAGGATAATTCTAGAAGCTGAGGTTCAACATTCATGAACAACCTAACCATCATCTACTCATTCCAAAGTCAAACGAAAATTAACAGAGTAAATCAAATTCCAAAGAGAGGCTTAAGAATATAAAAGTCCAGTTTAAAAGCCAACTAAACATCAACCAAAAAAAGTAAAGAAAAAAAAAAGCAACAATAACCTCAACTGAAATAAATGGACTGATGCTGACAACACATGGTCACTTAGAGTTCTGAGGAGGATGTGATGGGAGAAGCATGAGAAAGCCATTAAACGTCAGTCGAACATACAATATAATTGGACCTAACAAAATTGATAGGAACTTGAAAGATTCACTCAACCTGTTCAAATCCTAACTTAAACCAATTCCAATTTTATAAAAAAAAAAAAAACAAAAGCAACCTAAACAAGAGCATTGTGATTAAAAAAAGAATAAAATAATTTTTGTTTTAAAAGTTTTCATTCAGCGCTAACTTCATCTGTCATGTTTTTTTAGGTTGAAATCTTTGATTAATACAATAATATCCAACTATAATTGTATAAAGTATTAGAATAAGCAATTGAAATAAATAACTAAGACTTGTGTGGATTTATTAAGATATTTTTAATAATAATAAACTTGTAATACTTCCTTTATCCTATATATAATGTCCTGATTTGACTTTAATTAATTTTTTTCAACTTTAATTGCATTTTAATTTCAAATAATCATTAGTACAATTTTAAAAATTAGTCATTAGAAATTTTGACTGATGTAGTTTTCAAATATATATTTATTAAAATTTAATGCTACAAAATATTTAAAATAATTTGCATCAAACTTAAAAATTTTTTATTGTAAGAAGTCAAACAAAGATATTATATACGAGACAGAATGAATAATATATATTAAAATTTATCTAACAAATAGTGATCAACATTCATATTTTTATTTACTTTACATCAAAAATCATATAGAAAAGTATTGCCAAATATTAGATTCAACCAATTAAGTTTATTGAGATATCATTTTATATGCCATGATAATAATTATATAGACATGTCACAAATAGATCAATTGTAAAAATAGGTTAAACCATTGAGTATTTTGATTTTGAATTTGTAATAATTTCATTTTCATGATATCCCATGGCCACCCATATGTAATTTTTTATCAGCCTAGCAAAATAATAACCAATTAAGGCCTATTTGGTAGAAAATATGAGAATTAAAATAATGCTTTCATATTTAACTAAAAGTGAACAAATAAAAAAATGAAATACCACGTAAAAACAATTTAATTTAATAATAAGTACAATTGTGTATTTTATTATTCACAAACATTAAATCTTAAGCTTTACTTATAACATTCAATAAAATTCTAACAATCAAAAAACTTATTTACACCACTTCTATCTTTTAAAATTATGATATACCATTTATGCCTATCCGAAATTCATGGTAAATCTAGTTAGTAAATGATAAAATTACTTTTCATAGTTTGTGACCAAAGTTGTCAGGAGGAGAGAGATCATTTGTTCCCTTGTGTGATCTGATACCATATACAAAGATCTGCCTTGGAAACTAAGTAAAGGATGGACCAATAGTCCGTAGTACTAAAGAGTAAGCCAAGGTATTGCACCCAACTTTGGACTTTCAAACGCCCTCTTGACAACACGGTCTATTTAAGGCCTAACTTTTATGGAAAATGCTATCGTGCTATAGTAACAAGTCACAATGTGCCGACCTTCAACACTAATTTTGTAGTGATGTGAGGTGATCAATAATAAACTCCATGAGTTTTCTAATGCAAAAGATCCATCAGAGTGACAACTTCAGAGCATATGACTCATGTCATCACTTGCTATGAGAAGTGATTTATTACTAGCTACTAACTAAAAGGAGAAAGTAACCAAAGGAACAAACTTAGAAGCACATACTTGATATTTCAAAAGAAAAACTTATAATTTTCAAAGCTTGAAAACTAAAATCTCTCTTTCATGGAGGAGTTGTCTTATATAGACATACATGAAACACATCTAGATAGACTGGTTACTATTTATGATAGTAACTTGACATGACCTGAACCTTCATGACATGCTTCAATAAAGCTTACAAGACACAACTTTTGATAAAGTTTAAATGACAAATCCTAATCAAACACAGCTTTTGATAAAATAATAAAAAAAACACTAAAGGATAAATACTAAAAGACAAACATGCTTGGATTCCAGGTGGTGCTTTTTTTTTTTATGCGGTACTTCTTTTGATGCTTTTGTCTTCTAGTCAAGCTCTTTTGTCAAGGGAGATGTGACAACACTCTTGAACACTTGAACACATTAAGCACACTTAATTTAAACATAATTTTGATTATTAGCCGTGATCATGGTCAAACGGAAGATTCAGATGAGAATTATCCACACCTAGAGGAAAAATAATATTCAAAAGTCTCAAGTCATTTGAGGTTGGAGATTTCCATTTCCTTTTCTAAGGGAATTTCTTGATCCATTAGTTTGGCAAAACTGGAAGATGCCTAGTTTAGTGTAAGTTGCTTGGCTGGACCTCATCATAATTCATTTGTAAAAAGGTCTTCAGAGTCAAAATTTGCTTCAAGATCATAAAGATCTATTTCAAAGTCATAAAGGTCTTTAGAGTCTTCCTAATAGATGGGGGGTTTTGGTTGCGGTTTTGTGATTACCAATACCTACCAATATGGGTTCCATTCTACTAACCTAAGTTTGGACATATTGAATTCAAAAACTATGTTAAGTGGCTTCATTGTTGAGTTTGTAAACCTTTGTTCATAGATTTGTTCGTCAATTCTCAATTGTGTGATGTAACCATCAAAGTAATCTTTCCATGGTTGGTCATGAAGCTGAGACCAAATTTTTGAGAGTACTGTCTTGTCGAGCTCACAAAGTTGTTTATGGATTTCAACATACTCTTATGGATCAGTAAAGATCTTGGCTTGTGAGGATAGCTGTGTAGGGGAAGTATTATATAACACTAGCGTAGTTGTAGGACCTTCGAAAAGTAAGAACAACGTATGAGTGTGCCGCGTTAGTAAACGATGCCATGTCAGCACATCAGTGCTTATGTCAGCTCTATTAAAGGTAATTTCGAAAGGAAAATATTAGAGAGACTAAATTGAAGCAATTTCCAAAATCAATGGACTAAATTGTTGTGATTTGGAGTAAAGGGACTAAATTGAAAAAAAAAATGCACTAGTATAGGGACTGTTAAGGTATTTTGACTTATTAGTAAAAGTCATGAGTTTGGTAGTCTCTACATCCTTAACACAAGTGCCGAGATCCATTGTTTGTTCTAGTATATTGACCCCTTTTGAAGTGCATTCTCGGTTAAGGCATCCTTCTTTGTCTTCCCTGAAGAAACTATGTCCTCAATTTCAAAATGTGTCATCATTAGATTGTAAGTCATGTCAGTTAGCCTTCAATCCCTAGAGTCAATAAATGAGCTGAGTTCCCTTCTGAATTAATTCATTCTGATGTTTGACGTCCTTGTACTATTGCGTCTAAGTCTGGTTTTAAAAATCGTTTTGAGTTATTCTTTATTTTTTATGCTGAAATAAAAACACAATTAATGTTTCTGTGCACACATTGCAAAGTGATAATGCCAAAGAATATTTTTCAAATAAGTTTCAGTCTTATATGACTCAAAATGGTATTTTTCATCAATCTTCTTGTGTTGATACACCCTCTCAAAATGGGGTTGCTGAGATAAAAAATAAACATCTCCTTAAGGGACCCGAGCACTTCTATTTCAGATGTAAGTTCCTAAATAGTTTTAGGCAGATGTTGTTTCCACAGCTTGTTTTCTGATTAATCGAATGCCCTTTTCTATTCCTAATGGTGATATTCCTAATATTGTCCTTTTCCCTTCCAAGTCTTTGTTTCCTAGTGAACCCAAGATATTTGGTAGCATTTTTTTTTGTTTTTGATGTTCATCCCCAAGTCACCAAATTAGATCCAAAATCTCTCAAGTGTGTTTTTCTTGAGTACTCTCGTCTTCAAAAAGGATACAAATGTTATTCTCCTACTCTTAACCGCTATCATGTCTTTGCAAATGTCATTTTTCTTGAAATACTCCTTTTTTTTTCCTCATCTTCTATTTATGATAGTCAGGAGGAGGAAGATGATTTACTAGAATATACTATAATCCGTTTTAACAACACCCCCGATATTCCTAGACTTCGTCCTGCACCTGTTCGACCGCCTATTGTCCATGTCTATTCTAGACAACTAGAGACTTAGAACACATGCCCTTTACCAACCACCTCGTCGTCAGATCTAGTCTCAAGTGATCATGATCCTAGTCTTCACCTTCCTATTTCTTTTCGAAAAAGTAAACATCAGTGTACTATCCTATTTCATCCTTTGTTTCTTTTGATCACTTGTCCTCTTCTAGCTCCTTTATTGCATCTTTAGATTCTGTTTCCATCCCTAAAATTGTTCATGAAGCCTTATCTCCCCCTGGCTGACATGCTGCTATAGTAGAGGAGACGGTAGCCTTAAATGGTAATGGTACTTGGGATTTGATAACTTTGCCTGCAAGAAAGAAAGCTATCAAGTGCAAATGGGTGCTTGTAGTAAAAGTAAATCTTGATGGATTGGTGGCTTGTCTTCAAGCTCGCCTTGTAGCTAAAAGGTTTGCTTAAACTTATGGTGTTGATTATTCTGATACTTTCTCTCCAATAGCTAAACTTACCTGTGTTCAGTTAGATATTAAGATTCTTTTCTACACGGTGACCTTAAGGAGGAAGTTTATATAGAGCAACCACCTGGGTTTGTTGCTCAGGGGGAGTTTGGGAAAGTCTATCCTCTTCGCAAATGCTCGTATGGCTTGAAATGAATTCCTCATGCTTGGTTTGGCAAATTCAATGAGGTAGTTCAAGAGTTTGGGATGAAAATGAGTATATGTGATCACTCAGTGTTTTATAAACAGTCTGAGGCTGGCATAATCTTCCTAGTTGGATATAAATTTTCCCCAAGAACAAACAATTCCCATATGAATCTTTCATTCGATGGTGATTATTACTAATCATCAAAAACATGTTTAATTATGTGTGCTTAGTGTGGTCAAATGTGTCAATACGTTGTCACATCTTCCTGACAAAAAAACTTTACTATAAAACAAGCATCAAAGAAGCACCATATGGAATCCAAACTCGCTTGTCTTTTACTATTTTATCAAAAGTTGTGTATAATTAGGACTTGTCATGTAAACTTTATTAAAATTTATTAAAACTTGTCATGTAAGCTTTAGGTCATAAATAGTAACTAGTTTGTCTATATGCCATGTAGGCCTATACAAAACCACTCCTTCGCCATGAAATAAGCAAATTTTAGTTTCTAAGATTGGGAGATTGTATGTTTTTCTTGTGAGATATTAAATATGTGTTTTTATATTCATTCTTTTGGTTATTCTCTCCTTTTAGTAGCTAGTATGAAATCACTACTCACACTAGGTAAGCAATGACATCAGTCATGGACTGTGCATCAGAAAACTCATAAAATTGATTACCAACCAACGCATATCACTGCAGAATTAGCACTAAAGGCTAGTATATCATGGCCTTGTATTTGTCATAAAAGTCAAGCCTTGACTAGACCATGTTGCCAAAGGAGCATTTGAGCGTCAGATGTCGACTAGAATACCTTGACCTACACTTAGTGCTATGGACCAGTGCCAAAGATAATTAATAACTTAAAGAGGCATATTGCTACAAAATAATTTAAAGAAGTAAATAAATTTACTATTTATGTCTTTTTATATGATCTTTTTTTTTAATTTATCTTCTAAGATATTAAAATCAAAATTAAAGGTACCATAACCACAAAATTGAGAAATGTGACCTTCAAAATTTTAATTAAAAAATTTGTCATATACACTTTAAATTCCACGAATGAGATTAAAGAGTTGACACACGTCTTATTATGGTTAATTATTTAATAGACCTATGACAACCATCTAACACCACTTATGAAGTTTGAAAACTTCACCATCGATGCAATACAAGTTAACCACACCAACTAACCTAAACTCAAGATGACTTTAAGTTATAGTCCGGTATGAAGTGACCCAAAATCTAAACTCAATTAGTCCCATCCAATCTCTATATATAACGTTTCCAATACAATTTTTATTTTATGGAGTTCACATTACGATCTTTATAAACATAAAGCTTCTATTGTAGAATATTACATGTATCCAAACAACATATAAAAGTCACTTGAGAGATAAAAAATGCTTCGAAGAACAACAATCTCGTCATCTTTAACTTTGCTTAAATTTTTTTTCACAAGTCTATAAGATATTATCATTCATTTTAGCATATTTTTGTTTTTCAATGTAGGTCATCCTTCACTGTGGCTTCCTAATGTCATAAACTATGGATAAATCAGAAATAGTACACTTAAACAAATTGGACTAAGTTCTAAAGAACCTTAAGCATGACAGCTAAAAGATAAAAGTAGAAAGCTAAAAGTTCAAACAATTGACAGAAAGAAAAAAGGACTTACTACAAATGAAATATAATTTCCCATGAGCTAAGCATCCTTTTCCACCATCAAAATCAGAAGTTTCAGCTCCTAAACTCATGCATCTGGTGGCTCGTCTTAAAGCTCACCTTGCAGCTAAAAGGTATGCTTAAACTTATGGTGTTGATTATTCTGATACTTTCTCTCCAATAGCTAAACTTACCTGTGTTCAGTTAGATATTAAGATTCTTTTCTACATGGTGACCTTAAGGAGGAAGTTTATATAGAGCAACCACTTGGGTTTGTTGCTCAGGGGGAGTTTGGGAAAGTCTATCCTCTTCGCAAATACTCGTATGGCTTGAAATGAATTCCTCATGCTTGGTTTGGCAAATTCAATGAGGTAGTTCAAGAGTTTGGGATGAAAATGAGTATATGTGATCACTCAATGTTTTATAAACAGTCTGAGGCTGGCATAATCTTCCTAGTTGGATATAAATTTTCCCCATGAACAAACAATTCCCATATGAATCTTTCATTCGATGGTGATTATTACTAATCATCAAAAATATGTTTAATTATGTGTGCTTAGTGTGGTCAAATGTGTCAATACGTTGTCACATCTTCCTGACAAAAAAACTTTACCAGAAAACAAGCATCAAAGAAGCACCATATGGAATCCAAACTCGCTTGTCTTTTACTACTTTATCAAAAGTTCTGTATGATTAGGACTTGTCATGTAAACTTTATTAAAATTTATTAAAACTTGTCATGTAAGCTTTAGGTCATAAATAGTAACTAGTTTGTCTATATGCCATGTAAGCCTATACAAAACCACTCCTTCGCCATGAAATAAGCAAATTTTAGTTTCTAAGATTGGGAGATTGTATGTTTTTCTTGTGAGATATTAAATATGTGTTTTTATATTCATTCTTTTGGTTATTCTCTCCTCTTAGTAGCTAGTATGAAATCACTACTCACACTAGGTAAGCAATGACATCAGTCATAGGTTGTGCATCAGAAAACTCATAAAATTGATTACCGACCAACGCATATCATTGCAGAATTAGCACTAAAGGCTAGTATATCATGGCCTTGTATTTGTCATAAAAGTCAAGCCTTGACTAGACCATGTTACCAAGAGAGCATTTGAGCGTCAAATGTCGACTAGAATACCTTGACCTACACTTAGTGCTATGGACCAGTGCCAAAGATAATTAATAACTTAAAGAGGCATATTGCTACAAAATAATTTAAAGAAGTAAATAAATTTACTATTTATGTCTTTTTATATGATCTTTTTTTTTAATTTATCTTCTAAGATATTAAAATCAAAATTAATGGTACCATAACCACAAAATTGAGAAATGTGACCTTCAAAATTTTAATTAAAAAATTTGTCATATACACTTTAAATTCCACGAATGAGATTAAAGAGTTGACACACGTCTTATTATGGTTAATTATTTAATAAACCTATGACAACCATCTAACACCACTTATGAAGTTTGAAAACTTCACCATCGGTGCAATACAAGTTAACCACACCAACTAACCTAAACTCAAGATGACTTTAAGTTATAGTCCGGTATGAAGTGACCCAAAATCCAAACTCAATTAGTCCCATCCAATCTCTATATGTAACGTTTCCAATACAATTTTTATTTTATGGAGTTCACATTGCGATCTTTATAAACATAAACCTTCTATTGTAGAATATTACATGTATCCAAACAACATATAGAAGTCACTTGAGAGATAAAAAATGCTTCGAAGAACAACAATCTCGTCATCTTTAACTTTGCTTAAATTTTTTTTTCACAAGTCTATAAGATGTTATCATTCATTTTAGCATATTTTTGTTTTTCAATGTAGGTCATCCTTCACTGTGGCTTCCTAATGTCATAAACTATGGATAAATCAGAAATAGTACACCTAAACAAATTGGACTAAGTTCTAAAGAACCTCAAGCATGACAGCTAAAAGATAAAAGTAGAAAGCTAAAAGTTCAAACAATTGACAGAAAGCAAAAAGGACTTACTACAAATGAAATATAATTTCCCATGAGCTAAGCATCCTTTTCCACCATCAAGATCAGAAGTTTCAGCTCCTAAACTCATGCATTGGCTACCATCTATGCATTATCTTTCAAAAAATTCCCAATGGTCTAGAGATTTAATTCCAACTACTAAAACCAAAATAGGATATATACTAGATTGGATTATTTTTAATGGCTATTTTTCTAACAACCACATGTATTTCCATCAAACACAAACAACAACCACGATCACTTGTTGAGGTTATAATTTGGGGTCCATATGTATCTAGCACGAACTACATCTTCATAGCTTATGCATGCCAAATACACTATAAAAGGGAGAAATTCAGCCAAAAAATTATTTAAAAAATATATATAAACCAAAACTTACAGGAAAAGAAGGTTACAGTCGAGATTTGCACAGTTGCGATGCCTTAACTCAGAAACTTGTGAACCACAAACATAGCATTTAGCAAATTTATCATTCTCAAGAGCTTGTTGAGTCATGCTGGCTTCAATCAAGGTTTCTTCATTATAAGTAGATGGTGGAAGAGAAAGACGAGAGTCAAATGTGAATAAGTTCCCAACCCATTTCACAGGACCTTCAGTTTTGAGGTAATGAGAAACCCCTCCCTCCACGGTGTACAAATTTTGAAAACCCTGTTGTCTAACATAAAAAATACCTCATTAGAGTTGACAATTTTCTCTAGTACATTGATTTGCAGAGTAATTTAACCACAGTGACATTTCATAAATATTTTATTAGTGATAAGTAGAAGTTAGATCATCCCTTGATTGGGCATTCCATCCTTATCAAGAAGCTACACTAATATTCTTCCATCATTCCAAATTTCCATGTACCCATTTGAGAATGCACAATCTTGAACTTCCTATCATTGCAAGCATACATTTCCATTCTAATTAGCAAAAACAGTCTAACATGCTTAAATACATGAATGTTATAAAAACTGCATTATAATGCCTAGGTTTTAAAAATTTTCTTAAGCATCCATAATATTTATTGCAAGCCAAAACTTAAGTTGCCTAGTACTCAAGTACTAATACAACATTTTTATCATTAGAGGTAAAATGAAGAGTGGAGAGCTAAACTACAAAACAAATCTACATTGATCTAACAAATTGTTATTTTGTTGGATAATAGGGCATTTTAATAGAAATTTTTAAAAAAGTTTTCTTTGGACTTGAAGAGTGGGCTATAGTTAATGTGATTTAGGCTCAACTTTGAAAAGGTGAAACTAGACATTAAAAATCTATATCTTGAAAGTAGGTTACTACCCTACCAAATAATAATGCTTAATTCTCTACTTAAATGAGTTGTAAAGTGTAAGACCATAAGCCTAATCTACCATTGTTTACACATCCTATATACACCTTCCTCCCTTGTCCATATTGATTTAATTAGCCTTTTACATTAGTAGTATTTAGATAAGCTATTGAATCCAAAAAAGGTTTTGTCCTATTGAGCTCTATAAACCAAGTCTAGTTTACGGAATAGGGTAGGGATAGAATAGCTATTCCATATGACTAGAATAGAGTGGAAATGCGATACATGAGTATCTCATGCTTTGGTTGATGGGACTTGACTCAAGCAAGAAACTAAAGGTGTCAAGTGGTTAGAATAATACATGAGTATCTTATTCCCAACAACTTAGAATAGCCATTACCAAGGGGGGCTTTGATAATGGCTATTCAAGCTTCCCTTGAAATGGTTATTCCGAAAAATATTCATTCCATTGAACCAAATGCAGCTTTATCTCAGGAATGAGAATAAGTGCCCAACCAAGCACGCCTTTATTATCTTTCGCCTATTATCTCTATTTTCTCTTTTTCTTCATTTTTTGCTATTCCTTCTTGTCTTTCTTTTTTTTCCCTTTCTTTCCCCTTTCTAACTTTGTGTTCCCTTCTCTCTACCCTTTGCAACAATCTAGTCATTAGTACCATCAGTCGCAATCAGTGAGAGGGATTGGTAACCACGCACCGATGCCAACGACTAAGATCAAAGATGTTGGGATGCCAGATTGGTGCAATCACATTGTCACTAGTACCTGATCTGGTGCAACAGTAACTCTCACCCCGACAAATCAATAACTAGAGAGAAGGGGCATTATATGATTATTCAAAGTGGTCATCAACAACTTTTCGATGATCCCTTATCTTTCCTAGGATGAGGACAAGATGGGAATTACCAAAATGTAGAGAAGCAAAATCATCCAAAACTTAGTGTAGAAGTAAATTCCTTGTTAACACGAAATAGCTCTTCCTTGTCAAGGTGGTGTTTTGGAATGGATTTTCTGAGATAATCAAGAATAGATCATTTTGTGAAGTAACTATTTTAAGCCAAAAATTGAACCAAATGACAAAATAGATGTTCTTCATGGGATAGAACAAAAGAATAGCCTAGCTATGCCACCCAATTGTGGAGCATGGACACACCTCACCCCCTCGTGTATCAGTATCATGTCCGTGTTTGACATGGACACACCTCTGGTACAATAAATACATATACGAGGCAACCAAATATAGCAAACAAATAAAAAATAATATTATTTAGACCTTCCTTGTCAAGAAGGTGGTGTTTTGGAATGCATAGAAATGGAGAGAGGGTTGGCCTGAGCATCACAAAGGCCATTGTGATTTTACTAGCATAATATTGATGTAATTCATCGAAGTAGAAAAGAGGGAGGAAATGGTAAAAGGGGGCTTCTGGGTACAATTCGACTAGGGTTTCAAAGAGTAAAGTGGTACTAATTAGGTTTTGTGTAACAACAAAAAGTAACTTATGTACCATGGGGCATATAGTATGGGTTCAGTCTAAAAGATTTTGAAGCTTGTTGGCCCATAGCATTTGGTCTTAACTTATTTAAACTTTAAAAGCCCAAACTTGAAGGCTATGCAGCCTATTTACAAAATATAACTAAGATTAGTGTAATATAAAATGTTTTAAATTGATTTTACTTATATTAAAATAGTTCAATGCCTACCTAGTTACAATTAATTAAGTACACACACACCCATGTGCACACACAGACACAAAAGAGCATGTGTGCAGACAGACCCACGAGCACGTATACAAAAACACGCATAATATTTTTATTGTCCTATCAAGACATGTCATGTCCTAATTTTTCAAAATTTTCCATATCGTCATGTCCGTTTCATGTTGTATTGGACCCTATGTCCGTTTCTATGCTTCCTAGCCACCCAACAAAACATGGCCTTACTCTTTGGGTAGTGAAGACTCTTAGAGTTTATGATGGAGTGATGTTGGACTGTTATATCTTGGAGAAGTCATGCAAAAAGTACATCAACTGCATTAGTTAGCATTAAGATATTATGCAAGTGAGATACCTACTTAAGCCTAAGTCATTCCTTTACTTTCTTAATTTTTATTTTAAATTGTCTTTATCGTTGAAATATAAGATACGTAATTTGATGTGCATGTTTAAGTTTTTAATTGTTTTAAAATCCTTTTCAGAATCATGTATTTTTAAATTTTCATATAAAGCCTTACAAATTGCAAACATAAATGTTATAGAAACGAAAGAAAAGGAAAAGAACAGCTGGTTACCTTAGGATTGTAGAATATACATCGCAACGAATACCCCCAGTACAATACATCATTATATTAGTTTTTTGTTTATCAACATTTGATAGGAGATCTGAAGCAACACCCTGCAAAAAACAGAGTTGAGATAATGGACTACATTCATAACCAACGAAACAAGAGCCTAGAAAAGAAAGAAGAAAAAGGAAAAGAAAAGAATGATCCATATCACATTGCCACTATGGCAGGAAGTTGAACCCCAAATATGTATATTTTTTTCAATAAAACACTTCATTGATGTAAGATATAACAACAGTTGACAACAATGTGCTGAATCAGTCTTTCACTAGATAATTATGCCTTGTACCTTTCAGGTGTAGGTAGACTCTTCCAAAAGGAGGTCAGCTGTTCCTTTTCCAAAACCTTAAGTAGGTATACAGCCAGCTTTTCCTTTTACAACTGGAGGACAGCTTTTTATAACATCAAGCCTGCTGAAGATTGCACTCTGGATATACTAAATTTTCTTTCCATGTTTGTTCGATTATAACTTTTGTTCCCAGTTTATTGTTTTCCAACTCTCTAACAAAAAGGTAGATAAATAAACATAATAACAAATACAGCATATATGCAAGGAAAACTGTTTTAGTGAATAAGGCTTGCTTTTTCTTTGGTTTACTTGGAGGTAGGTACCAAACATATAGCAAATTTCATAACTATGACACCTATGAGCTTCTGCTTGGCATAAAATTGCCAGAAAATACATCCTGAGTATACTTCTCAGTAATTAGGATAAACTACAAACATCTAAAAGTTTTAGCTATTAAATTGCAGATCACAGAAAAAAACCTGAGAAAATCAATTAAAACTATGGCATGAAGGAGACACAATGAATTTATTTTTTTATCACCACTTATCCTATCAGTGTTTCATGACAATGGCATAAACAATCCAGTGGCAGGGCACAAGACCATAAAGACCATCATAGAGTCAAGAAAACCCGATGAAGTCCAGGCAAAAAACTAAAAGTATCAAGTATCTGCTTCCAGTACCTACTTGAGTCTGTCTCTCTACACCCATAGTTTGAAACTTCTAATTTATGCAATGCATCAGTGCAGTAAAAGGAAAGCTTTACAGATTGGCAAAGCCTACTAACTCCACATCATGTAAACTCTCTGCAACAAGCTTACCACTTTATTTCTTAGGAGAATACTTCTATAAATTCATCACCTAAATCCAAGTATGACCTGTTTGTCCAATTTTGAACCTTCCAAAATTTTCCAATCTAAAGTTTTCTTAATCTTGCTTTTTCTTTACAACAGGATTTCTAAGTTGGTTTAATTGTTATATTTATGAATTTCGAAGGCCAATGCAAAACTGTTTAAGAAAAACCCTCTCAACATCTAAACATGACCCCATGTTTAAAAGTTCAAACCAAAATTTGAAGTCATCAAATTAACATCATACAAGCTTACCTCAATTGGAGAAAGCCCAAATGAAGTTCCCCTAAAGCAGTCCACATCTGGTCGTTGAGCACCTTGAAAATGACCAATATCCCATTCATAGCCTGAATTCAAGGAATCCCAATGTCTTCAAACTTTTATGAAAGATTAATGATAAAGCATTATATAAGAATTCTATAATAAACAATTGCTTTTCTAATAGTTATCCAAAACTCAACTTGTACTCCATTTTCTGATTGCTCTTTGATCGTGGCTCCAATTCAACTTGAGACATATTTAACCGTTTATTTTTTCAACTGTTAATTGGAAGAAGAGAAATTTGATTTCAGGAATCTCTTAGAGATGTATGGGTGCCAGTCAGGCTATGACTGTAATACCTTAGTTATGGCAGAGCTAACATCATTTTTATGACATGCACTCACACCCAATAAATGTAACAAGGTCATCAAAGTTGGTTTCAAGAGTGACTTTCATGCAGCCACATACTGAAGCTTCATACTGGAAGCAGAAAAGTGAAGATCATTCAAAACTTTGACAGTCCCTCTCTAAACTCCAGTTTCTAATCTAGGAATAAGGAAAAAACAAACAAAAAGCTGACTATAGAGCTTCATACACCAGAAATCACTCCAAACTAGTACACTCCAAACACCTATATCAACAAATTTATAACCATAAAATTTGTCCCAACCCCTGATGCTCCTTAAAAAAAAACGAATTGAGTGGGTCATCTAATATTCTCAAAAAAATGATCAATTCATTTACAGCCTTATTAATTGCCTCCAGTTGCTACCCTTCCCATGATGAATGACTATAACCTTTGTTTAAGAGCCTAATGGAGAGTAGGCAGTTCTCTACCGCTAAAATCTAGTGCCTCAATCGCAAAACAAGAAATGTTCATCAACGAAATGATACCTGAACCAATCATTACAGTCCCATAATGATCACTTTGTAGTTCATTATTTCCATGAGTTATAGTAAGTACGCAAGTCGATATTCATTACAAGAGTGACTATCTGCCTTTTAAACAGATACAATTTCTTTTGTAATCCTATAATTCTATTTAGCATTAGAATTTACTACATTCTCCATTGCAGATTCTGTACAAACATAGATCAATATATAAGGAACAAATAAGGATTTAGGAAAGACTCAAAATTATTCTTAGTTATAACAATAACTAGAGGAATTCACTTCAGGAAATTAATGAAGGGTATAAGTATTGGACAAGTCCCTACGCTAGAGCAAAATGTTTATTTAAGTCCCTCTACTCCAACTTTGGTTAATTTGATCTAAGTAATTTCAAACATGTCTTAAATCAAGGACAATAGATAACACCATTAAAAGAATCCGTTAAATCTTATGATGTGGCAATAACAAGGCACTTACATGATGAGTTTCGTTAACAAGTCAATGACATGATTCTTAAAACATTTTTGTTGACATGTAAACTTTGGAAATTAAAAAAATTCACAAAAAATCAAAGACATGTAGCCTTTTTTTGCCATTTGCCACAAGGCACCAAGGGTAGAATAAAATAAATAAAATCCATGTGTCTAAAAATTCCAAGTCATTTTTTATTTCTGTTTTTTCTTTTCAAAATTTTATTTTTCTAAAAGTAAAAAAGAAAAATGAAAATGAAGAAAAAGATTTATATAAATGGGAAGAAAGAGGAAAAGAGGAAGGAACAAAGCGAGAAGGGAAGGGGAGGGGAGCAGCAACTGTTGCCGATCTGGCCAGCCCTCCCCTGCCCCATCCCTTCTCACTCTTCCCTTCCTCTCCTTCCCTCTCTTGCCATCTCTCTTTGAATTTATTTTAATTTTTTAGTTTTCTGGTTTCTTCGATTTTTTTTGCTTTTAGATTTTTGGAATCTTTTAATTCAAAAATTAAAAAACCTTAGAAAAATTTTAAATAAAAAGAAAATTGACATGGTATTTTTTGTAGACTCGTGGCATAATTCAGTTGTGTGTTTTTTTGACATGTCATCTACTTGATTAACTCTCTTTCAAAAATTCATCATCAGCAAAAATAATATTTTAAAAAGCCACATTATTGGCATGTCAGCACCTTTGTCATTGCCTCGTCTTCAGAATTAAAGGATTCCTTTAACGGTATTATCAATTGTCCTTGATTAAACACATTTGAAAGTACACTGATCAAATTAACCAAAATTGGAGTACAAGGATTAAAATGAACATTTTGCTCCAGTGAGTTGACTAATTAAGTACTTACAGCATTTGCGAAGAAGTTGAGCTTCCAAATAAATAGATCAAAGAGGAAACCAGTTCATCTATGGCAAAATTGATTGGCCACTCATCCTAACTAGAGAAATTATCTAATACCTGTCTACGCTAAAACTAAGAGCATATTGCTTTTTCAGAAGCACAAAAAATTGCTCAAAGGGTGGATCTTTACCAAAGTGTAGGTTTTTTCAAAAAGGAAAAAGGAGAAAAGCAAAAAAAAAAAAAAAGCATACAAAATTAAACAATCCATAACTGCTTATACAGAGCAAGGTCTTTCATTATGCAAACAGAAGTTAAAAAATCCATGTAGTTGATAATGCAAACAGAAATTAAACAATCCACGCAGTTGATCTCAATTTAACACTATTTGAATCAATTCTTAATACTTGAGTACACCTAGATTTTATTTTAACCATTTTCATGAGGTCTGTTGATGTTACAAATTCATGAGTTCAACAAAAATAAGTGCACCTCAAGCCAAAATAAACAGAAAATAGAAATAATAAAAATATAATTTGCAAAAAGAAATGCAAAAAGTTTGTTCACCGTTGAAGAAGCAGAAATAGATAACTGCCCCTCAAGCCAACCCACACATTGACACCTGTACCCTAGCAAAGGGAGCATGGTATAGGTAAAAGACAAATTTAAAATACAAGTAAAGCCTTTCTATCTATTCGCTTTGAAAATAAAACCTTTGAGAAAAAAAAATTTATAATTTGCAAAAAATGATGCAAAAGTGAAGGCTATCATTTAAGAAGCAAAATGGAAAACAATCTACAATTTTGCACGATAACTATCTTTAGAATAAAAACTTGCATACATTACCCAAATACAGAACAGTTGCTAAATTCTTAATCACTCAAAATCTAAAAATAATAATTTTATGGTATATGAAATACTTGAAGAGAAACAAGGGAGATGAGAGACCCTCACAAAAGAAGAAAAAATTGGAAAAATACACAACTAACATTCAGCCAGTCAAGGTTTTGTGGGCGTTAAATCATGCTTTTGCATGATAACAGAAACGGAAGAAAAAGGTTTAAAACCCTAAGAGCTGTCAGTCTATGGGGAAGAGATGATCAATTCTCTAGCAAGGAGAAAAGTGATTTCGGTGTGGCACATATTAGGAAGAAAAGAATGCTCTCATTCATTCCTTTCACTAACAGCACAAGTTCACAGATATTCAGATGAAGCCCTTAAGTCAAAACCTTTTGAAACTCATGTATAATAGTCAAACTATACAAAATAGAGAGACTCAAACATTGTTCTAATCAACCAACACATTATCCACTTGGTCAATAAAAACAGTCACCTATCCCCCCCATTCAACTGCATTAGACACTGAATCCAATGAAAGGAGGATTCTACAAACGAGACGCCCATAAAAACAACAAGCTCTACCTATCCATAACTAATAAGGTCACGAACAAGTTTGCACATGTAAAATGCATGGAAAGACAGTTATTGAACACAGGCCCAAATCAACTAGCCAGAAAAAGTCCATTAGAAAGCCTTGTCATCACCCAATCCAGACCAATTTAAATGTTATCCCCCGGATCCCTTCTCAAGGCCTGGTATTTCATGACCTAAATCAAACCTAGAATCCATCTACCTGCAAATATTTAAAAATCCATGCACACTGTCCCTTTGACCTGCATTAACTTATGTGGCAATGCTTCTTCCACGAGGCTGCTAACAACTACATTAGCAAGCCTAATTATATAGCAGCATGAATTAAATAAATGTGGTCACAGTTTGCACTACTGTAGCAAGACAATTTTTACTCTGCTGCTCTTGTTACCATAGCAGGTTTGCATTAGGGGGTTTTTTTAAACGACATGGATAAGGCTTATTTAAAGGTCTAGGAGTATTTATATATTAAAGTTTTGTGTTATTTAAAGTACTCTAATTGAGATTTTTCAGCTTTTAAGCACCAATACTGCAGAACTTGTTCCCTCCATTTCCTAACACTAAAAATCAGAAGACCAGCCTTTCAGCTCTGATTGATTTCTATTGCTATCTCCCTAAATTCTCATTAAGTCAACCTTAACTCTGGTTTGTGTTTTTTTCTCATCTCTAATCTTGCTCCACGTGAAGCACCTATTTTCTAAGGTATCACAGCAATTAAAGAAGCATTTCACTTCCTTTCTGAAATCAGTGTCTCATTAAGACCTTGATACATAACCCCTTTCAACACAATTGCAAAATTCACAGAAAGATGTCAGAATGATGTCTCTACTTCTTCTGTATCATCATCTAATTCTCTGCAAAATCTAGTCTCCTCTGCCTCATCAAAAACTCTTTCCAGCCAAGCCATCATTTTTATCTCATTATAGTATTTATTTGTGTATCATTAAAATTATGATATTTTTTGAAATTACATCGATCCTTACAATATTACATTATCATGTGTTGCAGAGTTCCAGATACCCATTTTATCAGGCACAAGGGCAATCCTATGTCAGACAGTCAGGTGAAACGTAGCATAGAAAACCAGAAAAGCCAAATGGACAGCAGAATATTGTCAACAACCGTATCCAATTTCTTTTCTGGAATCCTTTTTGCATGTATTACTTGAAAGACAAACGTCCTTCACCTTTTCTATTCATTTATGCAATAATGCAAAACGTTTGACAGTTTTAAATGACATTCTATCTATAGCTTAGTTGATGGATAAACAAGTTCCATATTCATCTTCAAGAACAATCGTGCACATAATGGGATTTGGGTGGTCACCTAGATTTTTGTTTAAAAATTACGAAGTATACCACCACTTTTCCAATTAACAAAGCCACACAGAACCACTAAAATAACAATAAGTGCAACAACAAAAAATATCCATGAGATGTCTGAATTCCATCTATCAGAGTCCAGATCAAGAGATTTGCAAATACCGTTTCTCACGTCCAACAGAATATAGTCTGTACTAGGATTTGAATTTGACGCCTTGTCATTGTTATCTACTGCTTCCAATCTTTCTCTCCATTCAGATGGTGCTAGAGGTGTAGCTCGCATTGATGGATCAAGCAAAGGCAGGTGAGAAACTCCCCCTTCAAACTTAAAAAAAAAAAAAAAAAAAAAAAAAAACTGTAATCAGGATGATCCTTCATTGATGCAGAAAAATACAAGGGGAGAGAAATATACAAAAGTACTTACAAAAGGATGAAGAATTATTCACTAAGCAAATTCAAAGAATAACATTATTTTCAAATACCATTTAATACTACACTGTTTAATCAATCATATAAACAAATCAAAAACTGGGAGCTCAAATCACCTATAATTATTTTTTATGACAATTCTACAATAATTCAATCCTAATCATCCATAGTGCAAGGGCACATCTAGAAGCATGGATACAGGTAAAGACAGGACATGTCTAAGGTGATACAACAATTTTAAAAAAAGAATGAGGATACAGGCACGGTAACTGATGCCAATAAAAAGATATTATATATATAAATGTATATTTATTTCAGATAATTTTAATTAATTTTGACTAAAAATTATAAAAAATATGCTAAAAACTCTCTCAAATCTTATAACACATGACTCTATCAACAATACTAAGTTCCTCATCCTATGATGCACATCAGTAGCAAGTTTATAATATCTGCATTACTCAACAATTTTCCATTAAACCAAACAATAACATCAGTAACATGTAGGGCAAAGGATTCTGCAAGATCAGAAGGATAAGAAACAAATGGAAAAGGAAAATCAATTGGTATATGTAGTTTAAAGCCAAATACAGTCAAATGGATCTTTTCTTCCAGAACGGATCGGAAAATTATCCATAGCACGCACCATCATTATTATTATTATGTTTCCCTCATAAACTTCCAGACTGAAACTGAAATTAGTGGGAAAGGTGAAGAAAATGAAAGTAGGGAGCATAAAGAAAATCGAAGGGAGAGATAGAACCAACAAGATGGAAGCCAATTCCAATTACTCAATTGTCAAAATCCCCAAATCCAAATAACTCTAGAGAACTTAATTAATGTAACAATAGCCTAAATAATCTAAAACATAATAAATATTTATAAAACTTACAATTAAGCACATAAAATATGACTCTGCAAGGAAAATCTTAAATAGTTTAATCCCTCAGGCAACTTCCCTCTATCCAACATCATTCTCCCCTTGTCAAAGAGAACTCAAGATTGACTTTTTTAACTGTTGGAGTAAAAGAACTTTCTATCTATCCCATGAATAGCAGCGTCAAACACATTCTTTTTTGCAACACAAACATCACAAAGTCACTTGCATCTCATTCTTGAAAACCAATGGTATAATGAAGTAATATAATGTTTTTGACCAAATTCCCCATTTGATGTGATAGCCACAGGCTTGATCTCCGCATCTGAAAGAATAAAAGCAATGGATGAATCTTCATTAGGCACAACATTCCTAAACTCCTGTTTTAATTGGACAACCATTAACTTGATCTTTAACATTTCAAGTCCAACTTGTATATTCTCAGTATTTTCCATTTCAAAATTTGGTTACGCCTCTAATTCTTCAAGTGGCTGTTTACCTAGCACCTCTTGCTTACCAAATTTTCATTGTTCTACAGCATTTTCCTTTTCTTCCTCAAGGATCTCAACAACTAGTGAAAGTCTCTCTTCAGGTCCCTAAACCTCTTGAATCTTCACTGCAATAACCTCACACTTGTTACTTATGATACTTCCCAACAAATTAGAGGAACAAGATTGAGACCACTAATAGATGGAAATACGCTAGATAAACAATCAATTTATGTAGCACTTTTTTTCAAATCTTATAGGTTTGATTGTTATTCATACATATATTTAGCTTTTAAGTTATTTTTTCATTAATTAGTATTTTACATAATTTTCAGGGCTATATTTGGAATTTTTCATATTATTAGGATTTAAGAATTAGCTTATAAATATATCTATGCTATTTTACTTTCATTTAGCTTTTAAATGATGGATTTTTGAGATATTTAATATTTTGATTTTATCCCCTACTAATTCTTTACGGTTTTCTCACCGTAGTTCTTTTGTTTCTCTTCCTATTTCTTATTCTCCCTAATAGTTTCTGCCAATCTCAGTTTTTCCCTCTAATAAATACCAAATATAACCTTGCTAAAAAATAACCCTAATAATATAAAAAGCCTGACCGATTCCCCATCATTAATTCTTTCTATCCTGCATTCTGTTCACCAAAATCGACCATTATTCTTATGTTTAAAATAGTACCTCTCACCACAACTATAGGCACATTTTCATCCTTCAAGCTTTTATTCTTAAAATCTTTATGTTGCAGTTTATTCAAAATACTTTCAATCACAAGCTCAATGAATGACTTGGTTGTGGACCTGGATTTAGGTGAATATTTTAGTTGAATTTAAAAATGGTAAGCTCAACAGTATTCCTAAACCTAAAAGTATCATCACATTAAGATCATTCAACCAAAGATTCTTAAGCAAGGCATTTATTATATTATCCCCATCAATCACCAACTTGCATCAACTTTCATTGCACACAATTTATGAAAGACTTTGTTTTCTAATAAATCATAAAATCTAGGGAATCACTAAATGCCTTGCTTAGAGAAAGACTATTCTTATCAATGGACATAGCGGTTCTAGGAATGGGAAAGATATCCTAAGTTTATCTGAGTAAGGTGTTCTACTGTGTTGCTTGACTAGCTTATCTACATTATCCTCCACAAAATGTTCACCTAAAATTTATGCTGACTAGTGTTTGGTAGAGATTTTTAGGAATAATTTTTGAAATAATTAATGTATTTTGTGTCTGATTATTAAGGCCTAATATTATGCTTTCTATATTTGTGATAACTTCCTGTTTTAGGGTTAACATGTATATATATAGGCTGCTGTAAATAATATCTTTATGACAATAAAAATACTCTCTTGTTATCAGAGCTTCTGCCGATTAAAAAAGTTATATTTTTTAACGCTCGGCAGTAAGGGAATCTTGTCTACTACCCTTGACAGCCACCAGAAGCCTTGCTTGACTGGGTATTTGGTGAGGAGTTTGTTCGTTTTTCCTGCAGTGTTTCAAAACATGGCTCACGGGAAGAAAACGGCTGCTGAGAATAAGGTTGGTTTAATCGGTGAGAATCCCTCATTCCAAATCAGTCCCGTATTTTCAAAAAAAAAAAACAATCAGTCCCGTAAAGCTAGATGGAACTAATTATCTTGCATGATCAAGATCTTGTCTATCGCTCATCCAAGCTAGAGGTCTGAAAGGATATGTTACTGGGGATAAACAAAAACTAGAGATTGTGGGAATCTGAAAACTCTCTTGTAATGTCATGGCTCATTAATTCCATGTAACCTCAAATTGCCTAAGGTTATCTATTACTAAATAATGCATCTAAGATTTCGAATGCAGCATCTCAAACCTATTCTCAAGTAGGCAATGATGCACAAATTTATGAATTGCGGAATAAGGTACATAAGATGAAACAGGGTGAGATGACAATTGCTCAATACTTTGCTGAATTGAGTAGTTTATGGCAGGAACTCAACTATTACCAAGATTTCCAAACAGCATGTTCTAAAGATGCAGCAAAATTTCAGAATTTAGTGGAAAAGGAATGCATATATGATTTTTCTTGCTGGTCTAAATATGGAATATGATCAAATACGAGTTCAGGTACTTGGTAAGAATCCTTTGCCTTCTTTAAGGCAAAAACCTATTCATATGTGTAGCAAGAAGAAAGTTGAAGAAGTTCCTTAATACACACAGTTTCAATAGACAAGGCAAGGTTAGTTGCCTATTCCTTTCGTGAGTAGCTAAAGGTCAGTAACCAAGGTCCACCAAACAAGGATCATTTACACTGTGATTATTGTGGGAAGCCCAGGCATATGAAGGAGAATTGTTGGAAGCTGAATGGTCGACCAACTAGGGGTCGTGGAGGTAAACGGATGATCTCAACAAGACCACAAGCAAACCTATCGAAACCAGTAGAAATACCTAGAGAGACAACTAATACTGGGAGTCTTTCCAACGAAGTACAAACCCTACGGCGTCTTCTGTCTCATCTTGATTCTCTATCAACCATAGTTGCTTCCTCCAATTTTGTAAACATAGTTACTACTTTTTTTGCCAATCTTGATACTCATAATGATTCATGGATTATAGATTATAAAGCAAACAAACATATGACAGGCTCTTCCAATAAATTCTTAACTTATTCTCCATGTTCAGACAATGGTAAAGTCCGTATATCGGATGGATTTTTAGCCTCTATATCTGGAACAGGTTCTGTTAAATGTACTCCCACCATTAATCTATCTTCAGTCCTTCATGTTCCTAGTTTTCCTATTAGCCTTTTAACTATTAGTTCAATTACAAAAGCACTTGATTGCAAAATTGAATTCTTTCCTACCCATTGTGTTTTTCAAGACCTGAAAAAAGGGAAAACGATTGGCTTTGGTAGACTGCAAGATGGCTTGTATCTACTAGAGGAAGGTTGCATTACCTTGATTCCTAGTATAACTTGAGCCCTGCTAGAAGAATCTATGAATGTTAACTAAGAAATAATCCAGTGGCATAGATGATTATATCCTATGCTTTAGAAAGATTATATCCTAGTTTGTTTAAACAACGCAAGTTGGATTTATTATTTTGTGATGCTAGTGAATTTGCTAAACACGCTAGACATTCTTATCCTTCAATTAATAATGAGAGTTCAATTCCCTTTATGATTATTCATTCTAACGCACGGGGACCTAATCGAACAGTTTCTCTATCCAGTTATAGATGGTTTGCTACCTTTATCAATTGATGCACTAGATTAACTTGGGTTTATTTGATGAAAGCAAAGAATGAGGTTTTTACTTGTTTTCAGCTATTTCACAAAATGATTTGTACACAATTTGACGCCAAGGTTAAGATTATGAGAACCAACAATAGTATAGAATACATGGATGGTGTTTTTAGTGCATATCTAGATTCCAATGGAATATTGCACCAAACTCGTTGTGTGTACACTACTGCACAAAATGGAGTGCCTGAAAGGATGAATAGGCATTTATTAGAAGTGGCTCGATCTCTGATGTTTATTATGAATGTTCCAAAGGTTTATGGGGGTGATGTAGTACTTTCAACCGCATACCTTCTTAACAGAATGCCCCTAAAAACGCTTAATTTTAAGAGTCCTTTAGAAGTTCTACAAGATAGTAATTCATATACTGTTCCTCCAAAAATTTTTTGTTGTGTGTTTTGTTCACAAAAGGAATGTAGGTAAGTTAGGACCCGAGGCCCTTAAATGTGTGTTTGTTGGCTACTCTGCAACTCAAAAGGGATATAAGTCTTATCATCCACCCTCACAAAAGTACTCAGTAAGTATGGATGTTGCCTTTAGGGAGTCTAATCCTTATTTTTATACACCTCAGTCACCTTTTCAAGGGGAGAATAAGGAGGCAGAGGTGGAGGAAAATAGCACCTGCCCCTATATAATTTTTTAGTCAAAATCCCAGAGATTATGACAAGGAACAAGCTAAAACTGAGCAATTGGATAGGCCATATTTGAAACCTACACACAACGGGACAAGACAAATCTAGCCATCAAACATGTAATAACTGGTCAAGAGCCATCTTTGAGTTCAGTCCCTAAAAATACATGTGATAAGTCTCCTTTAACTTCTGATTGATCTAATTCTAATTCCATTGCTAATGATCTTGATGTTCCTATTGCTATCAAAAAAAGAGTCAAAGCTTGTACTAAACATCCTATTTCTTAACTTTGTTTCCTATGATTCTTTGTCCCCTTCCTTTTGAGCCTTTATATTGTCTATTTCTTCCATTTATATCCCACAGGGTAGGCAAGAAGCATATCATGATCCAAAATGGAAACAGGCAATGGTTGAAGCGATGAAGGCTTTGGCAAAAAATGAAACATGGGAACTTGTTACTCCCCCATTGGGAAAGAAAGTAGTTGGATGCAAATAGGTAATTACAGTGAAACATAAAGCAGATGGTTCAATCGAAAGGTATAAAGCTAGATTAGTTGTAAAGGGCTTCACCCAGACCTATGGGGTGGACAATCAAGAGAAATTTACTCCTGTTACAAAAATGAATACTATCAGAATCATGTTATCATGTGCAGCTAACCTTGATTGGGACCTACAACAGTTTGATGTCAAGAATGCCTTCCTACATGGAGACTTGGAGGAAGAGGTGTATATGAAAATTCGTCCAAGATTTGATGATGAGAAGACTAAAGGGAAGGTTCGTAGACTAAAAAAGGTATTATATGGTTTGAAGCAGTCACTCAAGGCATGGTTCAATAAGGCAGGGATCTCATTTGGATATCATCAAAGCAAAACTAATAGTTTATGGTAAGATCACATTACTTATTGTTTATGTCGATGATATAGCTATGACTGCGGATGATAAGGAAGAGATTGCTCGACTCAGAAAACTTTTAGCTCAAGAGTTTGAGATTAAGGACTTGGGTAAGTTGTCAATATTTCCTTGCAATAGAGGTTGCCAGATCTGATAAGGGAATCTTAATTTCTCAAAGGAAATATATTTTGGATCTACTTAAAGAAATCGGTATGTTGGGATGTAAACCTACAGACTCTCTTATTGAATCTAAACACAAACTACAAGTACGAGTTGGTGAGTCAATTGATTTAGGCCGTTATCAGAGGATGGCTGGGAGATTGATTTACCTCACACACCAGACCAGACAAAGCCTATGCCGTAAGTTGGGCATGTGTGACATCTATACACCAACTTGAGGGGGAGTGTTGACTAATGTTTAGTAGAGAATTTTTAGAAATAATTTTAAGAACAATTATTGTATTTTGTGTCTGATTATTAGGGCCTAATATTGTGCTTTCTATATTTATGATAACTTCCTGCTTTATAGCTATTTTAGGATTAATGTGTGTGTGTGTGTGTGTGTATATATATATATATATATATATAGGCTGTTGTAAATAATATTTTTTATGACAGAGAATAAAAACTCTGCCTTGTTTTTCCCTCTAAACAATTTCCAAAATATATGTTGCTAACTAATGAGCCCAAATGGTTAGTCCATTTATTTGATAACACTGTAGAAAGTATCAGGCTCATTTGAAAATCAAAATTTGATATAAGAAGGAAAGGTTTGTATGTATTCATGGTGCAAGAAAATTGCCATAAGTAATCATGAATAGAAAATTGCTCCAACCACAAACCTATTATATTAGACACTATTTTACTAATATGCAATTCAAAAAGGCTAAGAGGAACTTGTTTGTATTTTAAGACAATTTGAACTTTAAATAAGCAATGTTACTCCCACCTAACCGGAGCAAAAAATACTTAAACATATTATCTCTAAGTGAGCACTAAAGGGTATTGTATTGCAAATACTCACTATTAAGGCTAAGTTTCACCTAATGGACCTTCAAAATGGAATCGACATTTCAAAAACAACGGTTCTCTGCAAAAGCAAGCATGGTATAGGCATGGCATTAGAGAGAAGCTCACTAATGATAATTGTAATGCCAACTAAAATATTTATGTGCATGTTGACTACATTGATGAGGTAGTAAGTTGGTGGCATGGTAGTCCTAGAAGAATCTATGGTTCAGACACTCAAGCAAGGTGAATGAAATGGCATGGGTTTCAACGGGGCACTAGTAGTTAGACATCTTAGACTCTTAGAAACTTTTTGAAGTTTCTTGTGATAATTCCTAGGTAGGTAAAGTTTCAAAAATCGGTATCAATGGATATATAGAGACCCAAAATACGAAAATCTATCAATGACTATATTATACGTTCATATATAAATTATATTATATCATTTAAAGCAGGGAATTTAATCATATTTTAACATTGCAATATATATAAATATGTACTTGTGTGTGTATAATACATAATAGATGGGTTAAAGTTTATAGTGTCAATAATAAAAACTTAATTTCATGAATACTATTTGCTAAGTAACAAAATTGGCGATATGGGGGGCAAATGTTAAATTTGCAATTTGTAAAGAAGGAATAAACATTTTCTAATTGAATAATTTAGTTTTAGCCTAACTCAAAGCGATACAAATTTTTTGTGCTTAAAATTTTACTTAATCTTTCCATCGCTTTAAACATGATGTATTTCATCTAATACTCGCATAATATCTTCCCATCTGTTACCTCTTATCCTCCAACAATTAATAATCCCCATATACTCCTCCACAACATCCAAATTTACTGAACTAGATAGGTATGAAAGTGTAGGCAAGTTCTAGCTTGACAACCCGTCAATGATACCAAGATTAGAATCTGGTACCAGTTAAGGGTTTATTTCAACTCAATTATACCAGAAGCCTTCTTCTAATTAGTGCCAAAGTTTTCATGTTTTATGTTTTACTTGCATTTCTTTTCTTTTCTTTTCTCTTCTTTTCTTTTTCCTTTTTTTTTTTGTTAATTGCTAGGTTACGTATTTGTGATCATGGACGTTATAGGCATCAATTTCTATGGGATCAATATATTAATTGATATTTCTAGCATTTCCTTAATATATCATCCACATCACCAAGCATAAGCTAGTCACCATTTGCTTGTCGGCTTGCTGCTATTGCTACATGCCTTTTACTTCCTCAAAAGTTAATAAAAGAAAATTCATATTTGACTAAAGTTATGCAAATCGCTTAACGGTAGCACATGTTCAAAAATAATAGTTTTATGTAAAAATACATACTCTTATTTTGCTGCTCAAAAAAGTTATATTTTTTATTTTTAATTCTTCAAAAAAATTTGACTTCACGGCCCAATTAATGTTTTGCTTTTTGCTTCTAAATCAAAAAATAGTAAAAGTAACAACCAAATGAAGTTTTTAATATTTAGTCTTCTTTTAAGATAAATGATCGATATCCAATATGTTGACATTTTTTTATCTATATCTTGGTACATCTACAGGTGTTTTTCAGAACTGATATATCTTGGTATATCTATGGGGTTTTACAAAACTGATAGAAATGTGACGAACATTATTAGGCCCCCTCCCTCCTATATATGATATAGCAACCAATATTGGCAATTTTTTATTTTCTAGGTGTTGGTGGAGTTTTGACTTTTAAGTCAAGAGGGACAACTAATAGCTTTCCTTCACTATAAGTCCCAACACTTGGCAAAACTCAAGACATGAACCTATAAGCAATGACTCAATCTCTTCATCATTGGAACTATTATTTGTTTCTTTTCGAGTTTGTGCTATATTGCAACTACCAAGTATTTGAGTTATCTTCATTCTCAAAAGAAACTTAATCAGTACAATTGTATTCATAAACATGCTTCTGGTGTTGAGAATTATGGGTTAACTTGAGTCCTTTAAGTACTAAGGATTGCGGTTGTAGGTTCTAATAGAATAAAGGATGACTATGTAGCTTGTATTTTTGGTGGATCTATCCTATGGTTTGTGGATAAGCTTAGGATTATAAGAATATTGTCATTCATGATAGTTACCTATTTAGAGGCACTAAGCTATGCATAATTCATACTTCACCTAGGAAGCTCTTAGTTTAAAAATGCAGCTTAGGAAGTTCTTAGTTTAAAAATGAAGGCAGGCAAGCTAACTAGTCGTTTTGGTAGAGATAAGAGCATTGCTTTAGTAGTGGGTAAGTTTTATTATCATTCTTTAAAGAGTGGAGTAGCTAGAATGATCTTTCATTATTATACATGTTAGTAAGCTAAAGTTAAGAAACAAAATACTAACCTCTATATCTTGCTTTGCACCATGAGCCTTGTTAGTAACTAAGCATACACAATTATCTTGGAATTCCCTAGATCTAATAAAAAGCACAATTCCATCTTTTTTGTGGGAAAATGGTTCCTCTATGATTGCACATTTCATTCCATACATTAAAACCTGAGATTTATCTCATCCATGCAGATACTATCAGGTTGCACAAATCACCTACTTTGAATACGTTTGAAAGGTATGTTCTATTAGTTGTTTTTGGAGTACTATTCAAAATTTGTGGGGATTTTTCTCTCCATAATTTGCTATTCTCTACTCTCTTTCATCCACAAATTGATGGAGAAATGAGGTTAATCAAACATTAAGTTGAATGGTTGAGTTATGTTGTGAGGGAAACAAGGTAACTAGGATTTGGTTGTCTACTATCTTATCTTTTGGATACATTTGGAAGCCCATCAAGCTTGAACAATACAAAGGGAGATTGCTCTCCCCCATTCCGTAAACCCAACATCCCCTCCTCAATATTTTAACCCAAGATCTGAGTTGAAAGCTCCAAGCTCTAACCATTGGAGTGTCCCGTTATTTACTTAAAATAAAGTTGTTCATTAATATAAGGAAGAGATCAGTCGAGCGTGTTTATAGCTCTGAATTTTGTACTTCTTCATCGTGTTCTCTTCCACCTAATTTCAAGTTATTAGGTTTGTTGAATCCTTTACCCAACATATTTCTGATTTGCATTCTTAGATTAGGATTTATTCATACTTGACTTAGGAAGTTCTTAGTTTAAGAATGCAGGCAGGCAAGCTAGCTAATCATTTTGGTAGAGAGAAGATCAAAGCATCAATAGTGGAAAAGTTTTATTAATGTACTTCAAAGTATCGCATTAGCTAGGATAATCTTTTGCTGTTATACTTGTTAGCAAACCAAATTTAAGAAACAAACAATAACATCTATACCTTGCTTTGCAACATGATCCTTTTTAGTATTTAAGCATACACATTATATTGGTATTGCCTAGAACTACTAAAAAGCATAATCTACTTTTCATGGCAAATAGGTCCTCTATGATGGCATATTTCAAACCATACACTCAAACCTGAGATTCATCTAATGCAAGCAATACTATCAGGTTGCAAGAATCGCCTAGTTCTAATGAGTTTGAGAGGTACGTTATGTTAGTTATTATTTGAGTACTATTTGAAAATTGTGGGGTTTTTGTTTCTCTATAATTTGCTATTTTCTACTGTTTTCCATCCACAAATTGTGGTAATTTAACATTGCTAAGTTGAATGCTTCAGCTATATTATGAAAGAAACAAGGTAACTGGGATTTGTTGTCTACTATATGGTACATATAGAAGCCCATCAAGCTTGGAGTATACAAAGAGAGATAGCCCTCTCCCGTTTCTTAAAACCAACCTCCCCTCCCTACAATTTGAACCCAAGACCTCCAAGTTGAAAGTTACAAGCTCTAACCATGGAGTGCCCCCTTATTTACTTAAAATAACTTTGTTCATCATCATGTTCTCTTACACCTAATTTTCAGATTTTTAAGTCTATGGAATCCTTAACCTAACATATTTATAATTTGCATTCTAAGGTTATATGAAAGTTTGCTATTTCTTGAATTTTTAAAAGAATTGGTGCTTCTTGGGTTAGGATTTCAATGCTGTGAGGATGTAATACTTTGTCCTCATTTGAGTCACTTAAACATGATGTCATCAGGAGAAAAAGAAATGCTATCAAGAAATTTCATGATTTGGCCGAAGGATCATTTTCATTCAACTGAATACATGAATGTGATACATGTTTACTTCATTTAACTCATTCACTTAAGTTTTTGTCTTCTTTTCATTCTGGAGGATTTATTGCCTTATAGGGATTTTTTTTTATTTTTTTTGCATCTTTTGTTTCTTTTTAGTACTCGTGCACACCTCTACTCATAAGATGCGAGAATTTCCATGTAACAAGAGATTGAAATTGTTCCAGACAATTGGGTTGTTACTAGCACTATCATATTCAATGCAAATGATAACCCTCGTTTGATCTTCTTCAGTTTCCAGCAACAAGTTTCATGCATCAAATATAAATCATTTTGAGTGTCTAATAGGGATAGACTTCTTATCAAAGGAGAATATACTGGATGACCACCAACCAAGAATTTGTAGCATGCCTATTTTGGTCAAACGTCTAGAAACTCATACTTCATTTTCCACTTTGATTTGCATAGTGTTAAATCATGGTTTCCAATGAACTCATAAAGAAACCATTATAGGTTTCTTTTGGTTATTGAAAATCAGATACAAACTCGGTATTTGTTTGAAACTTCCTTTGTCATATTTGGTGCATAAGATGACCTATTGTGTCTTGGGCTATATAAAGAGAATAGTCCTCACCTAATACATAAACCTTGTCTCTCCTTTCATAGTAGTTTGAACTTGAGACCTTCGAGTTAAGAATCCCAAGATTAAACCATTGGGAAGTCCCCTGGAGAGCACTATATCTGTATTTTTCAAACACTTGAGTTCTTACGATAATTCTTCACTAAATTTCTCTTCCTTCTCTGTATTTTCCATTTCTTTTCTTTCTTTTTAATACTTTTTTATGCCAGTTTTGCATTAAAACTGAAACTAGAAATTGAAATGTTTTAAGAAAATCTACAAACAAGATTGTAATCTAGAGAAAGAAAATTATACAACAAAAATCTACGAAGACATAAAGGTATGCATTATAACAATAATTAACTAAGGCAAATGCTGTGCGCTGCATTAGCAAATAAAGGAAGGACTAACACAATTATGACGAAGACCAAGAAACATCAAGGAAATGGAATACAAAAAATTAAAAAAGAATAAACCATAAATATACATAGACAGACTGACAGATCAATATATTGCTTACTTGTACAAGTGAGGGCTTATATCGCAGCTTCAGCTTTGGAAAGGTATGCCCATTCAATGCAGGAGATGTCTGAACAAGTATATCAGAAAATTTTTCATCTTCTTTTAACCATTTAACATATGCAAAAGTCTCTTCTGATGGCCCACTGTACTGCAAAAAGAAGTGGCACACAAAGGAATTATTAGTAGATATACAAGGACAAAATAATATACAATTAAACTAAGGCTTTGTTTATGGCTACTTTTGCTATTTGCTTTCTACATTTTTGCAAAAAAATAAAAAAATGAAAAGAAAACAAAAGTAAATAGTAAAAACATCAATCAAGCAGAGCCCAATGAATCTAGTAGGCCATATTAAGTGTAAACCAAGCTCTGCAACTTTAGAGCATGGTCATCAATAATTTAATTGCATTGAAGAACTACTCTGCCCTAGCTTTTTCAAAACAACATACTATTTGAAAGCTTAAGTATTTAAAAGAAAGGAGCTATTGAAGAAAAAGAAGAGAAGGATAAAAAAGACATAAAAGACCAAACTAAACTACCTTCCATAAATAATCAATAAACTGCTTAGAGCTAAGCACCAAGACATGAACGAATGAAGACAGGGAGACAAAAAAAACAGCAAGTAAATGCATAGTAAAAGTGTATGAGGAGGTTTATATGCATTACACATTACTTAAATTTTGTCTTTTATATTTGAAAATAACTCTACAAAATCAAAAACCAAGCAAGAACTACCATTTACAACCTACTCTTTCTTACATATCCCTTTATAATCTTTCATTTGCTTTAGCAGAAAGAAAGAAAAAACAAAAAATCTTTTGCTTAGTTTAGAAAACTGCCGATTATGAAGTGGTAACATATGAAAGTAGGAGTTTAGCCAAAAGACAGTATTTAAGTCCCCTTCTAAAGCATCTGACTGTTCATTGAAATGTCAAATATTAATTAATAAAAACAATAGAGCAAGTGAAGATACCTGTGCATTAATCCCTTGTTCATTTATATAGATTCGGCCGTGTATGTTCAAACCCTGGAAAATTGGATCAAAAATGCTTTGTAGAGCACGAGAAAAGGGTAACGAAAAGACAGCCAAGACAAGACAAGAGAAACCTTTAAGAAGGTGAGGTGCTTAGCAACTTCGTGTTGAGGGTCTTTGATGAAGACAAAGCGATAAAAATTGACCACCACGAAATTCTCAATCTCAGCTTGACAGACTTTATCATTGCTGTTGGATGCAGATGCACAGCAACTGATGGAGATAGCACGATGAACTTTTCTCGTATTATTATTGGATTTTATTCCTACTACTTTCCTTGGAAAACCATGATGGAAACAACACCCACAAGCACCGTTTGCTGCCTTTGGCGATGGGTATAGGCCGAAATTCAAACTGAGAGAACCCGAGGAGCTAACCGCACACCAGCCTCTCATCCCGCCCCTTCGCTCCTTTCTCTCCGCATCTTCTTCCGGGGAATTAAGATAAAGGGCTAACAAATATATGCCTTACCCCAAAAGCTGAAGATATAGTAGAGACATCATAGGGTCCAGTGTCAGTGGGCCTGATTGTGCTAACGTTTCCGGAACCCCACCTAGCCCACCCTATGCATAGGGCTTTTTGTGGGCAAATTCTACAGTAAGCTAATTTTACTGAGGCTATCAATTATAGCCATTAGATTTAGAGATTTTCCATTTTAGCCATTGATCAATAAACAAATTACAACCTGTTTACTTATCAAATACGTTAAAAAAAACTTAAATAACTCTTAATAAACAAAAATAAAAATTCTTAATTAAAGAGAAACAACTAACAAAGAGAATAACAAAATTTTTATGAAAATTAATCATTGAAATTTATATGCTCGAGTATAAAATATTAATCATTGAAAAATTTTTAAATAAATATTACAATAAAAATTTAGTTTAATAAATAATTATTTTAAATACAATTATTTTTATCTTTATTGTTATTCATTTATAAATTAAAATTTATAAACCGTTAAATACTTTTAGTTCAAAATATAAATTTAAATCTTTAATTTTCATAAACGTTATATTTATTTTAACTTAATTGACTTGTTACGTTAAATTTTACACATTTACATCAATATTTTGACAATACTTGTTTCATCTTTATAATTTTTTACATTAATTCTTACAGTTTTATGTCAAGGTTTTTCAACTACTAATTTTTACTATAATTATTTTTATTCTAACTATTATTCATTTATAAATTAAAATTTGTAAACCTTAAATACTTTAAACTAGACTATAAAATTTATATAAAACCCGACCCTATAAACACATGTCATGACATACATGCACTGAGTAGCATGTTATTATGCTAGGAAAGCATCTAAGAATAGACGAAACCCGGTATCGTACCTAACGGTACACTTGAGTTGATTTAACCTCGAACTAATTCAAATAGGAATTGCAGGATGAAATTTAATATTTTATAGTCCAAGAATGACTAAAAATGATTGTTCGGAGTTCGAGGGTTCATTATGGGTAAAATTGAAAATTTTGATGTTTAGGGGCAAAAATCGTCATTTTGCCACCTAAGATAATAATTTGATCATGAAGTGAAATTTTTGACCAAGATTAACTTTTTGAAGTATAATTTAATGATAGGAAGTGAAAATTTTCAATTCCGGCAATTTTCGGAACATAGGGGCAAAACGGTAATTTTATCCTCCCGAGGTAAAAACCGTAATTTTCAACACCCAAAACTTGTCAAAATCATAGGATTTATTTATTTTTGGTATGAACAACTATGTTATGTTAAGTGGTGAAAAATTGAAGTTTAAAAGACAAAATTTTAAAAATGGGCCAATGGGAAAGTGACACATGGCACTTTTTAATGATTTAATATTATTTTAATGAAAAGTCATCCCATTTAAACCCCATTTTAAGTGATGGCCGGCCATAAGGGAGAACAAGAGAGAAAATAGAGAGGAAAGGAAGAAACAAAGAAAAACCAAAGAGAAACAAGAAAATTCAAAGGGGAATTCGCGTTTTTCGTTCGTTTACGCGTCTAATGGTAAGATTTTTCGACTTTAACTTGATTTCTACCTTTCCTATGCCTTTGTTTCCATTTAGCATGCTTGAGGAGAGAGATCTAAAAGTGACATCAAGAGCTGGCCGAATTTCAAGGGGGGAGAAATAGAAATTTTTAGGTTTTGATTTTTAGTTAAATTGATAGTTTTAGTTAGTTAAATGTGTTTAGAAATTAAATTGGGCAAGAAAGCATTAAATTTTCACAATACCCACCCTTGGCCGAATCTGCAATGAGGTACAATGATGATGATCTGATTTTTATTCTAAGAGAAATGAAGAGAAAATGATGAAAAATGGTTAAATGTGATAGAAAAACAAAGTAAAAAATTTACCGAGTTAATGTCCCATTTTTGGCCGAATTTTCCAAGGAGGAAAGTGAACTGATTTTGGTGATTTTAGAAGGTTATTGGCTGATATTTAATGGTTAGAAATGTTGGAGAGAGAATGGGACGATTTAGAGCTAAAATGGAATGCGTTAACAATTATCGGGTAAAGTGCCAAAAATAGGTTAATACCGCGTTTAAGCCGTTTTAGGCTATTGCATTTCATACCATGCATTAGTATAGGATTTAAGTCAATTATATAGTGATTTAGCATCAATGTGGTGAATTGGGTAAATTTTGCAATGTGTCTAGGAGGAGAGCCTTCCGATAAAGGCAATGAAGTCGTACCCGACCAACAGTGATCGGGGCACCTAGGAAGCATTTCATCTGTATAAACGATGAGTAAACCTATTATTATTGAAAATTATCTAGAGTTTATTTTTAAATGCTCTTCATGGATTTTATGAAATGAAAATGAGATTAAAATGGGATTTTTGATGTTTTAGAAATAAATGTGACAAATAAAAATATATTGTATTGATTATGAAATTGAGTAATTGGAGACTGTCAATTATTTTGAAATATATATATTTTACTATGAATGGCTTATGATATATGAGTATATGTGGCTATATTTTATAATTGCCTTGGGAATAAATGTAAGCTGTTTTTACTATGCAGGCTGGGTAAATAAATAAAAGCCATGTTATACTGTCGAAATTTTATTAAAATTGGTGGGTTAGTCACTGTAGTGACTGGTTTTCGTGGACTGCCTATTAGAGGGGCACGGTAAATCCGGTTTCATAGTTACTCCGGTTGTAGAGGCGAGGAGGGTAACTCCCGGGGTAGTGTTAGAGTTCACTTTACGTTGAACCCCCACGTGAATGTGTAACTCGGCCAACGTCAAGGAACGGCTTATTTTCAAAACTAGAATGTGTTTAACATGTAAATATCTTAACAACCTTGGCGGACTCGGTTAGATGCCTCGGCCAAGGTATCCCCGAGGACTAGATTTTGGCTTGAGCCATGTTTTTAATAAAGGTTGTAAGCCTTGACAACTGTTTTGGTAAATTACAAATGTTTTATGGTTTAAGAAAGAAATTGAAAACCTTATGAAATGGTTTGTGATTTGTTGTTTAAACTTGCCTCCATTTTACTCGCCTTTAGATATTTATGATAGTGTTTGTTTACTCATTGGGATTGCAAAATCTCACCCACCTTCTTTCCAAATATTTCAGGCCTGTGGTAGCTTGTAGATATCCAATTTTGTCAAGGATTCCAATTGACCCCTCTATCCCACAGACAGTAGGTTACTAGCACCAACACTGGATGTATTTTGGGCCACTTGTCATTGTAATTATTATTGTACATTATAACTTTGTAAATTATTGTATGTATGAATTTATTTTATTCTCACGCTACAAAAATTATTTATGTATAGTTCTATAAAAATTGTTTTATAAGAAAATGAAATATATTATCAAATATTTTTATTTAGTTTAATTAGCCAACTTTTCACTCTAAATGAATGATTTAGATTACAAAAATTTATTTTTAATCGGCAGTGGATATTTTTCTACCATACGTTGTATCTTTATCAGGTTTCGAAATTTTTTGGTAAAAATGACCAAAATACCCCTATGTGGCGAAAATTTTATTTTGATTGTTTTCGATCTAAAATAGTTTATATTTTTTAAAAACTCGATATTTAACAACGATTGCTCACAAGAAAGGCAAGAAATTTATTCTTTAGCCTTGCGGGGTTCCGATTGGCATTCCGGATAATGAGTGTCAATCGGGACGTCACGGCGGTTGTCATGGGCCCGAGGGAGGTTTCGGGTCGTGACAATTTAAATGTTTAATTTTCAAAAAAAAAATTATTTATTTGACTTAATTAACTTATTATATTAAATCTCACACATTTACGTCAATATTTTGACAATATTGCTCCACCTTTATAATTTTTTACATTAATTCTTACTACTTTACGTCAAGGTTTTTCAACTACTAATTTGCACAATATAATTTTTATCCTTACTATTATTCAATTATAAATTAAAATTTATAAACTGTTAAATACTTAAAACTCGACAATAAAAATTTAAATATTTAATTTTCAAATAAAATATGTTTATTTGACATAATTTATTTGTTACATCAAATCTCACATATTTACATCAATATTTTGCCAATATTTATTTCACCTTATAAATGCTTGATTTTTAAAAATTTCATCTTATAAATAGGATTGCCATTATTGTCATTATTATAAATGCATAATAATAAAAATAAAAACACATGAAATTTAAATTAGACATTTAAAAACCTTGCCATAAAACAGTAAAAATTAACGTAAAAAATTATGAAAGTGGAACAAGTATTATCAAAATATTAACATAAATATATGAAATTTAATGTTATAAGTCAATTAAGTCTAAAAAACATAATTTTTTTGAAAATTAAACATTTAAATTCATATTCTCTAGTTTAAAGTATTTGACAATTTATAAATTTTAATTTATAAATGAATAATAGAAGAATAAAAATAATTATAGTGTACTCTTAAAAAAAATAATTATAGTAAAAATTAGCAGTTGAAAAACTTTTTTTTTTTAAAAAAAGTATGCAACTTTAGCCAAAATAAATTAACTTTGGCCTTATTATTTACAACAACATAAAGAAATACAAAAAAATAAAAAACCCTAACAAGCATCAAACTTGGATTTGGGGATATCTAAGTGCTTCAAATCAATTCGGATCATACCAAAATACCATCTTAAAATGCTTTCATTGATTAATTTCCAGCAACAGCTACTCTCCGAATTAATTTTGTTGCCCAAAACCATTCACTCATGCCAAACAGTCCCATACTCTTATCAAATTAAAATATCCAAACCATGACATTAAGTCACAAAGCTGTCCAAAATTTAAGACATTGCTCTACTCAAAAACTGCCAACTTCACAAACACTCCTAAGTCTCACACATATCGACAGTCTTTATGTCACGACCAAAATCCGAGGATTCATGACCTGTGCACGAGCCCAACAAGCGAACTTGTGAGACCCATGCAAGCCTTAAAGATCAAAACCAAACACACATAGCCAAGGATTCCATATCCAAATATTCATAAATAAAATTTATGTTTAAATATATATAACATCATCCTTGGCACATACTTCATACAATATTCATAAGGCCATATATTGGCCATGCAAGGTGGGTTCGTACATAACAACCCTTACACAAGTTCATATGGCATAATGTCACAAACTACGCTCCATCGCTTAAGTATGAGATAATCCATACAGCGCTTAAGTGGACGCTTCCACGCAAGCCAACCAATAACTCGTCTAGATCCAAAAAAATATCAACAATAGCCACAAATTAAATTAAGGCAACGTACATTGAAATAATAGAGCATATTGAATGCTATACACGCAAACACTAGAGCCATATAACAAAAATGTTTTATTAATATGAAAATGAGTACAAAGGGACCAAGACACGCCATCGTCAAGCTTAGGGGCAACTTTAGATGGTTCACTACATACATACCTTTACTAGTGAGCCAGCCCAACAATTCGCCAACTGCTCACCCCTTATAAAGAGTTTACAAGATTTTATAAGTATTCTACAAATAACCATTACAATGCTTGAAATGAGGACATTTCTTTCCTAAAAGGTCTTTCCCCTTAAAGACTTAACAAGTATTTTTAGAAATGTCACTACAAGTCATTACAATGTTTGAAATGGGGACATTTCTCTTACAAGTACAAAAGGCTCAATCTCCTAAACAACTTTATCTTGTCATAGTCCGATACGAGGTTGGCTCATGACATCCTTCCCCACTCAATCTATCAACGTCCTTGTTGACTAGTTGGCTTGGAATTCTTCAATTTTCTGCTAGAAGGTGCGGAGATCAGCTTTCTTCTCTCAAGTGATCTTATCTGGTCTCAAACCTTCCCATCTCACTAGGCACTCTTGTGTCAGCTGTCGTTTGATTATCGTCATCCTTTCTGCCAAAATCTCCTCCACTTTGCGTTGTGAAAGTGGCTTAGTGCTGATGGCGGCTCTTGTGGCTCGACGTTTGCTTGCATTTACAAGATCTACATGAAATGGCTTTAGGTTTCTAACGTGAAACATGAGGTGTACCTTCATTCACTTGGGTGGACCAATCGTGTAAGAAGTTTTCCCCACCTTGGTTATAACCGATACTGGACCTTCATACTTTCGTACTAGTTTTCGATCTCTGTTCCTTAGGAATTGAAATTGTTTGGGTACCAACTTCACCAGCACCAAGTCTCCCACCTTAAAGTGTTACTCCCTTCGACCTTTATTTGCCCACTTCTTCATGCAGTTGGAGGCTTTCTCTAAAAAGGCTTTGGCAATTTTAGTGTTTTATCTCCATTCCTTAGCAAAGTTAAATGCTCAAGGACTCTTCTCGTTATATGATTCCACTGAGGTATAGGGAAGTTTAGGTTGTTGTCCGGTGACAAGCTCGAAAGGGGTTCTATTAGTGGTTGAGCTCTTTTGTGAATTAAAACATAGTTGAGCTACATCTAGTAGGTTGGGCCAATTCTTCTAGTTCGCCTGTACAAAGTGTCGCAAGTATTTTTCTAGCAACCCATTAAAGCGTTCTGTCAAACCATCTGTTTACGATTGATAACTCAATAGCTTGAAAAGCTCTTTCTAGAAAAAGTTTATAAACCTTGGATCTCTATTGCTAATAATGCTCTTAGGAACACCCCAATATTTTACCACATGTTTAAAAATCATACGAGCCATTCTTTCTGCAAAGCCAAATTTCTACATCGGAATGAACATCGCGTACTTGGAGAAATGGTTTCCACTACCCAGATCGCTGTCATATCTCCCACTTTAGGAAGTCCTATAATAAAGTCCAGAGAAATACTTTCCCACGGTTTGGTCGACATTGGTAGAGGTTCAAGCATTTTCGTAAATCTCTACCTGTCTACCTTGTCCTACTAGTAAATGAGGTACATCTTCGTATAATCCACACATCCTGTTGCATATGAGGCTAATAATAACCCTGTTTCAATAGTGCAATGGTTTGCTGCCAACTTGGATGCCCTACCCAAAGAGTGTCGTGACATTCCCGCATTAATTTCTACCTAAGCTCTCTCATTCTTGGAGCAAATATACGTGGTCCTTTCATTATTAGGAGTCCGTTTTCCACCCAAAAGTATTTCAACTATCCACTCTCCACCAACTTCATAATGACTATTGATTGGGGATCTCGATGCAAGTTTTTCTCAATAAGATTATAGATATTTGTCATCATTTTGTTGGCTGTCATTAGTACGATCACCCTTAGAGCTGTGAATTCGGCCTTTCTACTGAGGGCGTCTGCCACATGGTTCGCCTTTCCAACGTTATGCTCGAAAGAGAAATTAAACTCGGCTAGCAACTTTTGCCATCTCCCCTGTTTGGTTGTAAGTTTTGGCTGTGTGAGAAAGTGACTCATGGTTGTGTTGTCGGTCTTAACCATGAATTGTTATCCTAGCAAGTAATGTCACCAGGCTTGTAAATAGTGAATCATTGTTAGTCGTTCTATCTCCTATGCTATGTATCTCTTCTCAACTTCATTCAACTTTTGAATTTCAAATGCAATCGGGTGTCTTTCTTGTAACAACACTTTTCCAAAGGAACAGTCTTATGCATCCGTTTGTACCTCAAAAGGCTTTGCAATATCAGGAAGTGATAAAACAAGATTCGTCATCAATGTGCCTTTGAAGCCTTTGAAGGCTTCTTGGCATTATGATGTCTAACTCCACTTCTATCCTTTTTTTAGTAATTTTGTCAATGCTACTATCTTTCTTGAATATCCTTCCACAAATCTTTGATAATAATTGGCTAGCCCTAAGAACGAATGAAGCTGAATTGTATTATTAAGGGTGGCTCATTCTTTGATAGCCCTTACCTTCTGCAAATCCATCTAAATGTGCCCTTGTTCAATTATGTGGCCAAGGAACTAAATTTGGGTTTGCACAAATGCATATTTCTCCCTTTTCACATATAACTAGTTGTTGTGTAGCCTTTGGAAGACTTGCCGTAAGTGCTGTTTATGCTCCTCTAAGGTTGAGTTGTATACCACGATATCATCCAAGTAGATTACCATGAGCTTGTCCAAATAATCATGGAACACTTGATTCATCAATGTGCAAAAGGTAGTAGGAGCATTGGTTAGTCTAGAAGGCATAACAAAAAATTCAAATGCGTCATACCACATTACGTAGGTGGTTTTCAGTTCATCTCCCTCAATCACCCTTACTTGATGGTAACCCAATTTCAAATCTAATTTGAAGAAGTACTTTGCACAACTCAGTTGGTCAAAGAGATTTGCTATAAAAGGGATAGGATATTTATTCTTAACTGTGACTTTGTAACACCCCTGATTTTTTTGATATGGCCTAAATGTGGTATTAGTTGAGTGATTTGATGAGTAAACTTGAAAACTTAACTTATATGCTTTGTGAAGCATGCATACGAGCTATTATGGTCTATGGAGGAAGACTTTGAATATTAGAGTACATTTAGCATTCACGATGAATTGAGGTGAGAATGATGATTGTGGCATTTAGAACACAATATCTTGAGACTTAGCCAAAATTTTGGGGAATGTGTGATAAATCTTGAATTTTAAAGTTTATATTGAGAGTTGATTATTTGTTTAAGTAGATTAATGAGGATTATATGTTGAGATAGTCATTTTGAAGTATGATTTAAAAGGTAAATGATTTTAGGATGTTAAGTTCAGATTTTTGGAAGTTTGAGTACTAAAAAGGTGCAATTTGGGCAAGATGTATTGATACATTCTTAGAAAGATGAACATGTATCAATACATTGTCCTAATGTATAAATACATTTGAAGCAACGGGCACTCAAGAGCATTCTACCCGAAATGTATCGGTATATTGCTCAAATGTATCGATACATCAACGAAGAAAGGTAAAAACAAAAAAGGGTCAAAGGGCATTTCACCCCATCTCTCTTTCAGCTTTTTCTCTCATTCTCTCTCTACCCTCTTCAAACCCTAAGCCCCCAAATGCCATTTAGAGGCCATTTGAGCTTGATCCAAGCTTGGGAAACGATCCGAAGGTAAGATTACACATTTTTACTGATTGATTTTCGATTTAATTGGTTAATAACCTCGAATCCAAATATTTGTAGATTTGGTTAGATTTTTCCCCTTGAGTTTATTGGAGACTTGGAGCCTAGATTGGGCAAACCAACTTCTAAGGTAAAGATTTAGCTTATTTGTTGGAGGATTAAGCATATATATTGAAATTGGGTATTTTTAAAAAGTTAGGATATTTTCAAAAGCTAAGAAATAATTATAATTTTGATGTTTTGATGTGTCTAAAGGGAGAATGGAGGCTATTGATGCATTTTTAAGCTGGAGAATGGTTGGAGACTAAGGTTGAGCTTGATTGTAGTGTGCCTCTTATTGTCAAGGTGAATAGGATTTAATTAAACGCATGTGATGCATTTCGCATAATGTATGCACTAGCATGGTACTAGGATAAAATATGCATGCCTAGACTGATGAACCTAGGCTAGCAAACCATATATGTGTGTACAAGATGTGCCTAGAAGAATGCCTAAGCTAGAGAATTGATGTGTATGTAAATGTCTATATATGCATATATGTATGTTTGCCTAGAGGTATGTGGCTAACTAGTGAACAATTATGATTGTGTGCCTAGATGAGGATGCCTAGGCTCAATAGTCATCTGAGATAAAAAATTATGTTTAAGTGATTTGTGGTGAGCCACAAGTTGGCATTATGTTGGAACCCATGGTAATAAGACCTAGAGCAAGAGGCTTACCCATGGTGTGATATGAATTATGAATTAAGGATTGTGCCAAATTATGATGAATGGATTGCCTGATTAGGTATATGGGCACGATATGTATTTGGGTTAATGGCACAGCTATTGAGTGATATTGACAGGATTTATGTGTGAATGCCCATGTATTTGTGGTTGATTTGAAGATAAATATACAGTTGTTAAGCCATGATTGATTGGATTGAATACGATGAATGCCCATGTGTGGTTAAAGGCATGAGGGCCCTAGGGATCTATTATGTTTCATTTAATGATGCCTTAAAGATTTGAAGGCAATTAGAATTATATCGAGCTGAGCGATGATTGAAGCTCGATGAATTTGAATGTGATTTAATGTGGACATATGGAATGTCATAGGCACGATGACTAGATTTGTGGATTTATGCTCTGTCCGAGGGATGAATTTCGGATGTTGATTTGATTTGAGGTTGAGTGGAGTCCCACGCTTGTAGTGCTTTGATGCTTTTCGTTGAGATTACTCCAAGTGATGCTGACGTTGGGAGATTACTCTGGTCAATGATATGATTCTTTGCTAGCTGCTTCAGCGTAGTGCATGGTCTATTCTCGATCAGTTGCTTTGGCACGTGCGTGATTTGTTTTTCCGCTCAACGATTTTACCTTGCATGTAATTTGTTTCTCTGCCGATTGGCTATCATATGTGATTTGATGATGTCCAGGGCAGGACCATTCACTAGATTTCGTTTGACTACAACGATATGCATCGAGTATGGCATGATTTGATTTGAATATGAAATTATGTTGACTGATTGTGGATGATATTTAAGGAAAAGCTTAGAGATAAGCAAATGATATGTAAATGAGATTTGAGATTGGGCTCAACAACTAAAGTGTGCTTATGAAGCCTAGTTTGATGGTAATGGCTTTAAGGGTAAGCCTTGATTTGATATGATTTGATGTAAGGACACGAAACTTGTGAATTGTGATTATAATACGCCATCAAAATGTAATCTGACAAGATTTAATATGATGAGTTATGTATGTAGGATATTAGGATGATCTTTGCACCTTTTGAATTGGAGATGTTTGAATATGAATATATTATGGCTAGATAGGCCTAGATATTATATATATATATATGAAATATTATGCTATGATAGCATTCCTTCGCTGTGATAGCATTCCTTCACTAAGTATTAAATGACTTACCCCTCTATTGTACCATGTTTAGACAAGAGAAGCTATGGGGTTTTGTGGCAAGTGTCATATATTTGACAGACATGTAATTAGCATCCGGTAGGTCTCCTCCCTAACATGTCACTCCACTAAGTCTGTGTGGACCTTCTGCCTTTAAATCTGATTTGATGTTAACATGTTAGGCGCGATGTACCATCTGAATTGTATAAGGGTTGTTATGTATGAACCCAAGGCTAATGTATGGTCTTTGAGCATTTGTATGGACTGTGAGCCAAGGTTAATGTAATATATTTGAATATGTCATGAGTATTTGATTATAAATCCCTTAGCAATTGTGTTATGTGATTTCAGACTTTGAGGCTTGCTCGGGTCTAGTGGGCTTGCTTGCTGAGCTCGTGGGCTGGTCACAAACTCTCAAATTTGGGTTGTGACAGACTTTGCTCAAAGCTTGATAATCCATGCACAATCGTAAACTCCCATCTTGCTTCTTTTGAAAGAGTATTGAGGCCCCAAAAGGTGCCTTTGATGGTCGGATAAATTCGACTTGAATTAACTTGTCTAATTGTTTCCTTAGCTTTGTTAACTCTAAGAGAGCCATCTTGTATGACCTTTTTACAAGCGGCTTGACTCTTACGAGTAATTCTATCTTGTGATCGACAGCTCGTCGATGTGGTAGGACACTAGGTAGTTGTTTTGGCATCATATTTAGAAATTTTTCCAAAACTAGTTTCTCTTATTCGAGTATTGGATTTGTGTTATCTTCGCCTTTGTAGATAGGCATGGCCCTTTCTTGATCCCCTTCTTAAACTATATAGTGGATATAATCCTTTTCCCACTCTTGGGTAGAATTATAACCGGTACCACGCATGGTTGGTCTCCAAAAAATATTAGACAACTTGCAGTAGGGAAAAGGATGGCTTGTGCTTTTGTCATAAAATGTAAGCCCAAAACAAAATCAAAGTCATCTATAGTGGCTACCATCATGTTCACCTTCCCTTCCCAGGAGCTAATCTTAAATTTCACGTCTTTAGAGTTCCCTATAATAGCTGAAGCTAGTGAGTTAATTGCCTTCATCTGCCCAAAGTCTTTCTCAACTTTACGACCGCATATCTTTGCCTTTTTTAGGGTTATGAATGTGTCTAAGGCCCCTATGTCGAGCATGGCTTTAGGTTTTTTCTCATTCAACAACACTTTTACATATAGTAGACCTTGTTGGGGCTCCTTCTCCATCTTTTCTAAATGCGCTTGTAAAGTGCCGGGAAAATGAATGGAACCCATTCATGCTGGCTCTTCCTTGGCTTCTTCGACTGTGGTGTGGGGTGGTGATTTCTCAACATTAGCTGTGCATATCACACTGAAAGTTGCTCAATAAGGACAATCAATTATTCGATGTGGTTCTTTGCATAAAAAATAAGATATCGGAGGTCATGGTTTGAAGTTCCATAATTTGTTTATTCTTGGTTAAGGTGAGTCTCTAGCAAGTGGTCTCTTATTGCCTCCCCCACTCGAGGGTCTGCTAAATCTCAAAAAATTTTCTCCACTATTTGAGCTAGAGCTACTAGTCATGAATGAAGGGTTCGTCCTTTTGTTGGAGTTTTCACTATAATTAATAAGGCACTCGGTAACTGCCATTGCCGAAGTCACATCCTGTACCTTCTGTCGTTATAACTCCGTCCTCGCCCATGGTTTCAGACCTTCAAGGAAATAGAACAGTCTATCGTTTTTAGTCATATCCCTAGTATCTAGCATCAGAGTAAAGAAGTTCCTCACGAACTCCTGCACTATCTCATTTGTGACAACTCTCGCAACTTCTGTCACACCATATACTCAACATTCTTAGGGAAAAATTGATTCTTCAGTTCTTGCTTGAGGTTTACCCAAGTGTAAATGCAGCAGCATTCACTATCAATGAATTTGAAAAGCTACCATAACTTCATGTCCCCAACAAGATACATTGAAGCCATCACCACTTTGTCCTCTTCCAACTTTGTGCACACAGCTCAGAAATACTAGTCCATATCAAAAAGGAAGTTCTCCAACTCTTTAGCATCTCTGGTCCCTTCTTATCGCTTGGGTTCCAGCACTTTGGCCTTTTTACCTCGATCTCTTGAGTTTGCATTGGCATTACTTACAACAATAACCAAAAGATTTCCCAGAGCTTTCAATTCTCTAATCTCGCCTTGGAAAGTGCTCAATGCATCCTTGGTCTCATCATTTAGGGTATTAATAATCTCGAACAGTTATAACTGGACTGTCTCAATTTCATTTATTCACTCACGCGGGACCATTTGGGCTTTTACTACGACCACCACGACCTTTAGCTCATCAATCCTTTGATGGTCTTTTAGTGAACTCTGTGTGGTCACCAAGTTTACTCTTTTAGCTCAATACATCTTACCTATGCTCTAATACCAACTGTCATGGACTACGCTCTTTCGCTTAAGTATGCGATAGTCCATGCGGTGCTTGAGTGGACGCTTCCACCCAAGCCAACCAATAACTCATCTAGATCTGAACAAACATCAACAATAGCCACAAATTAGATTAAGGCAACGCACATCGAAATAATAAGGCATACAAAATGACATAAATGCAACCACTGGAGCCATATCGATACAAGGTTGGCTCATGACACGCAACATGCCTACATTCACAACAAACTAAGCGCAGAGAAAAAGCTTGTGATTGACTCAATGGAGTGAACACGGAGGGTGACCTATCGGATGCCAAAATCGGTTTCTCACTAGACAACCTTTGCCACACAACTTTGTGGCTGATTTATCTGCACATGGTACACAAATGGGTGAGTCATCTAATACTTAGTGAATGGTGCAAATAAACAAAATCATATATACATTAAGCACATTTATAAAATATATGCACCATCCATGCATCTAGATATTCTAACAAACATCTCCAAATATAAAGCATATTATTATCCTTACAACTTCCAATATAAAGGCATATCCTCATCCTCTATGTCTCCCAATTTCATCATGCAGGTCATTGGGCTTACCTTAGAAGCCATTCAAAGTCATTCAAATAATTTTCCATGGCATTGTTGTCGATTTTGCACATGCAAGTATATGTATCGAACAAGTAACATAGTTGTAATGACCCTCTCCTTGGTCGCTATTGGCATCCGAGACTTCCGAGGAATTTTCGCTAAGTCTTGAACAAGCCTCATTCAAGACTTCCACTAAATTCATTAAATACATATAATCAGGAGCGTAAGCAATTATTAATAACTAAATTACTATATACTCCATTCAAAATAATAACAATTCACGTTTATAAGTTAACAACATTTTTCAACATCTAGCAAATTTCGTTCTAACACAACCCTAAACAGTGGAGCGACTCCGAGCAGGATTAGAAGATGCCTTTACCTACTTTACGGTGGTCCGTATGCACCGATGGTTACACGTTAAACTGATCTCTATCTGTAAAAAGGGAAAATAAGAGGGGTGTGAGTCTCATAGACTCAGTGATCATCATCGACCCCGTGAGCAGGCGAAGAGGGAAAACAAACATAAAGGTGGAATGTTTATAAACTCAAGAGTAAGCGTAGAAAATACATTCCATAAAACTGATAGGTTTTGTTTTTATACCTTGCAATTCTCAAAAATAATAATTCCCAAGTAAACATGTATGAAAACACTTGTATTTAGGATGCTAGAAAATCTTTCAACCCCGACAATCAGTCAATATTAAATTCAATGACAAGTGAAAAATGAAGAGTCTCAAATATAAAAAGGTGAAATAATTGATCACCAATGAATATGTAAATTTCACTTGTCATTAAATAAAAATTTTCAAGTGTTAATGCCATGCATAGTGAAATAAAAATCCACAAGTCAGCATTATCTTCGGGTAGGTTTAGTATAGCCTTTAGGCTTACTCCCTCAGACATCATCACCTACTCGTGGGAACTGCCCACGCCACCATATATAAATCGAGGCTCCAAGTCCCCCTTTTACCTACTAGTGGGAACTGCCCACGCCACTATATATAAATTGGGGCTTCAGATCTCCCTTTTTACCTACTCGTGGGAACTACCCATGCCACCATACATAAATCGGGGCTTTAGGTGCCCCTTTACCTACTAGTGGGAACTACCCACGCCACCATACATAAATCGGGGCTTCAAGTCCCCTTTTACCTACTCGTGGGAATTACCCACGCCACTATATATAAATCGGGGCTTCAGGTCTCCCTTTTTAAATCAAATATCAATAATCGACAATTATAACTTTATGCACAAAGACCACACTTGACCTGGTGTGATATCAAGTCCTACCCAGCATATCTCAATCATGTTCAAATAAAAATCATTGCCCTTTTAATGCATTTGCAAAACATAATAGTTTGTAAATAATATAATCACAAATCAATGTTGTGTACATTTTATCATCAAATTCCATGAGTCAATACAAAAAGCCATTAGCCTAAACATCACACAAACTTGCAAGGTATGATTTTGAAGTGAAGCCAGTCAAAAGTTTGTTTCCCGTATTTAAAAGCATGTAGATATATATATATTTATATATATAAAAAAAAAGATTTAAAATCCTTGTCACAGACACAAACAATCTAAGGCTTTCTACCAACTCATGTTGTCACGACTCGGAACCTCCCTCCGGCCCATGACAACAGCTGCGACTTCCCGATTGACACTTATTACCCGAAATGCCAATCGGAACCCCGCAAGGCTTATGTATCAGTTTCTTGCTTTTCCTATGAGCAATCGTTTTTAAACATTCCGTTTTAAACAATTACTAGTCGTTTTCGACTCAAGTAAATCAAAAGACAAAAATTATTTTATTTTATTTTTTAAAAGGATTTATAGACAAATATTACTATTTAAAATATTGATTAAAATATAATATTTTTATATAAAATAATATTTATAGAAACACGTGTAAGTAATCTTTTGTAACGTGGAAGTAAAATAAATTTATACATACAATAATTTACAAAGTTATAATATACAATAATAATTACAATGACAAGTGGCCCTTAAATACACCAAGTGTTGGTGACAGTAATCTACTATCTTTGAGATAGAGGGGTCAACTGGAATCCTCGACAAAATCAGGTATCTACAAGCTACCACAGGCCTGAAATATTTGGAAAGGAGGTGGGTGAGATTTTGCAATCCCAATGAGTAAACAAACATTATTATAAATATCTAAAGGCGAGTAAAATGGAGGCAAGTTTGAACAACAAATCACAAACCATTTCATAAGGTTTTCAATTTATTTCTTAAACCATAAAATATTTGTAATTTACCAAAACAATTGTTAAGGCTTATGACTTTTATTAGAAACAGGGCTCAAGCCAAAAACTAGTCTTCGGGGATACCTTGGCCGAGGCATCTAACCGAGTCTACCAAGGTTGTTAAGATATTTACATGTTAAACACATGTTAGTTTTGAAACAAGCTGTTCCTTGGCGTTGGTTGAGTTACACATTCACGTAGGGGTTCGACGTGAAGTGAGCTCTAACACTACCCCGGGAGTTACCTTCCTCGCCTCTACAACCGAAGTAACTATGCAACCGGGTTTACCGTACGCCTCTAATAGGCAGTCCGCGAAAACCTGTCACTGCAGTGACTAAACCCACCAATTTTAATAAAATTTCGACAGTATAACGTGGCTTTTATTTATTTATCCAGCCTGCATAGTAAAAGACAACTTACATAAATTCTCAATGCAATTATAAAATATAGCCACATATACTCATATATCATAAGCCATTCATAGGAAAATATATTTTTCAAGATAATTGGCAGCCTCTAATTACTCAATTTCATGATCAAAAGTTTCTTATTTCAAATAATCAACACAATATATTTATTTGGCACATTTATTTCTAAAACATCAAAAGTCCCATTTTAATCTCATTTTCGTTTCATAAAATACATAAAGAGCATTTAAAAATAAACTCTAAATAATTTACAATAATAATTGGTTTACTCACAGTTTGTACAAATTAAATGCTTTCTAGGTGCCCCGATCACTGTTCATCGGGTACGACTTCCTTGCCTTTACCGGAAGGCTCTCCTCCTAGACACATTGCAAAAATTACACAATTCACCACATTGATGCTAAATCACTATATAATTGACTTAACTCCTATACTAATGCATGGTATGAAATGCAATAGCCTAAAACGACTTAAACGCGATATTAACCTATTTTTGGCACTTTACCTGATAAATTGCTAACGCGCTCCATTTTAACTCTAAATTGTCCCATTTTCTCTCCAACATTTCTAACAATTAAATATCAGCCAATAACCCTCTAAAATCACCAAAATCAGCTCACTTTCCTCATTGAAAAATTCGGTCAAAAATGGGACATTAACTCGGTTAATTTTCCACTTTGTTTTTCTATCACATTTAACCATTTTTCATCATTTTCTCTTCATTTCTCTTAGAATAAAAATCAGTTCATCATCATTGTACATCACTGAATATTTGGCCAAGGGTGGCTATTGTGAGAATTTTATGCTTTCTTGCCCTATTTGATTTCTATACACATTTAGCTAACTAAAACTACCAATTTAACTAAGAATCAAAACATAAAAATTTCAAAATCCTTCCCCTTGAAATTTGGCCAGCCCTTGGTATCACTTTTTGATCTCTCTCCTCAAGCATGCTAAATGGAAACAAAGGCATAGGAAAGGTAGAAATCAAGCTAAAGTCGAAAAATCTTACCGTTAGATGTGTAAACGGACGAAAAACGTGAATTCCCCTTTGAATTTTCTAGTTTTCCTTTGGTTTTTCTCTTTTCTTCCTTTTCTCTCTATTTTCTCTCATATTTTCTCCTTATGGCCGACCATCACCTGATGTGGGGTTTAAATGGGCTGATTTTCCTTTAAAATAGTATTAAATCATTAAGAAGTGCCATGTATCACTTTTCCATTGGCCCGTTTTTAAAATTTCGTCATTTAAACTTCAATTTTTTCACCACTTAAAATACCTAGTTATTCATACCAAAAATAAATAAATCCTATGATTTGGACAAGTTTTGGGTGGTGAAAATTACGGTTTTACCCTGGGGCGATAAAATTACCGTTTTACCCCTATATTCTGAAAATTGCCGAAATTGAAAATTTTCACTTTCTATCATTAAATTATACTCCAAGTAGTTAATCTTGGTCAAAATTTCACTCCATGATCAAATTATTATCTTAGGTGGCAAAATGACGATTTTGCCCCTGAACATCAAAATTTTTAATTTTTCTCCAAATGAACCCACGAACTCCGAACAATCATTTTTAGTCATTCGTGGACTGTAAAATATTAAATTTCATCCTACGAATCCTATATGAACTAGTTCAAGGTTAAATCAACTCAAGTGTACCGTTAGGTACAATACTAGGTTTTGTCTATTCTTAGGGGCTTTCCTAGCGTAATAACATGCAACTCAGTGCATGTATGTCATGACATGTGTTTATAGGGTCGGGTTTTACACATGCTTTCCACAATTTCGTCAACTATGAAGTGTAACATATATAATATGTTATAGGAATATAGTTTTAAAATTTAGCACCTACTCACCTCATAATAGCGGGACGCTACTTCGCTATTGGTTCGTGCGTGTATCTAGTTATTCTTTTTTTTTCTTTCTTCCCTCTCTTTCTTCTCCTTTGTCGCTACTCCTTCTCTTATGCTTCTACTTTTTCTTTCTTCTTTTTTCCCTTTCTTTTCTTCTCCTCTACTGTTGCTCATTCTTTCGTTCTTTTACTTTTTCTTTCTTCTTTCTTCCCTTTCTTTCTTCTCCTCGTCGTCGTGCTCCCTCTCTCTTTCTTATTCTCTTTCTTTTCTTTTTCTTCTCCTCGAGACGCCGCTCCTCCTCTCTCCTTTCTCTCCCTCGAGTCCCCCACTCTCTTCCTTCTCTTTCCTCTTCTCTTTCTTATTCTCTTTCTTTCTTGTCTTTTCTCCCTTTTTGGCAGCTTGACTTTTCTTCTTCTCTCTTCCTTCTCTTTTTGGCCAGCCCCCATTTTTCTTCTTCTTTTTTTCTTTCTTTCGTTTCTCTTCTCTTTTGTCTTTTTCCTTTCCTTTTTCTCTTCACATGTTGGCCCCCACTTACTTTTTTTTATTTTTTTAAATTTTTTTTAGTGGGGCATTACAATAGTGATGAAGTAGAGATTGTTCCCATGGAGATTTGTTCCTAAATCTTTACTAAGCACTAAAAATTATGACAAATTAATCTTATTTAAGTATATAAAATTTTTAAAAAATTAATTAAAACAAAATTAAAACAAGCACTAAATTAACTAACATAAATTAAAATTACTTGGAAAAGGAAATAGACTAAAACCTAAGGTTATGGGTTCATTCAACATTTCCTAATACTAGCTTCTTTTATTATTTACATTCATGGGTAGTTGGCGTATGTTTATCCGAATCGTGAATCATATCACTTAAGTGACATGAACATACACTATTCAAACCTTAGTCCTATCTAAAATCTCTTTGTTGAGTCTTAATTAGAATCGCAAATTAGTTAATTGTTGGCCAGACAATCAAAAGCATTAAGAGCATATTTGAATAAGCAAAACTATACACATTCATAGTAAATAAAAGAGAAACAATTACTCAAACTACATGTTGAAATCCACCACAATCTTAGAAAAATATTTTAGTTCATAATACTAATAAAAACAATATCCAAAGAAATTTAACCATGAATCCAAGTCAAAGAAAATAAGAGAAACACAAAAATAGAGAAAGAAACTAATTATAAAAGCTTTACAATATCAATTCTCTCTCAAATTCTCTTGTTTTCTTGCTTTGTTCTTGGCTCTTTTTCTCTAGAGTAGTTGTTTGTTGCCTCTCCCTTAAAGCCTTTGAAAAAGGTCCCTTAAATATGCTTCAAGTAACCTAATTTCCAAAATCCTGTCAAATTTTTATTTTTGAAAAATCCTCTGGCACCACAGCCATATATTTTGGTGCAGCGGTGCTGCATTTTTGCTACAGTAGCGCCACGACCATGATTTCTTGGCATCATGGCGCTTTAGTCGCGAAAAAATGTATGGTGCGCTTATTTTCATCAACGCTACAGCCTTGTTCTCCTTAGCACTGTGGCATTGGCTTTCTTGATGTTGCAACCTTGAGTAACTCAAGGTCATGCACTTCCTCCACCTGTTGCATTATGTAGAACTACATCAGTCAAGCATATTCCAACATGTTTTAACCTTGATATAATCCAAACTGGGCAAAGTGGTAAACATGAAAGTTTTAGTCTTATCTCTTAAATTTCCAATGGCTCAAGAATCACATCAATTGAACCTTTGGAGTGAAAGATATGCTCTAAATACTGCATCATGTTTAGTCCATGCATACTACTATAGTGCTTCGACTTAGACAAATATTTTGACCATGATCCAATTTGAAATGAGTGTAGTAAACATCAAAGTTGTATCCCTTCCTTGTAGCATTCTATTGGTCTAATAATCACCTCATTTGGAGTTTTGTACAGAGAGATATGGTCAAAATATCGAAACATATACTAATGAAGCCATCACCATACTTGAATGGATTTTCATCAAATGAGCCTTTTTCATCAAATTTCCTACAAAAGTAATAAAAGAAATAAGCAATAACTACTCTTAAAGTAATTTAAAACAAAATAACATAAAATTAAACTAAAATAATTTAAGTTAACTACTCAACATGTAATCTAACTTAAACTAGAAAAACACCTAAAATGCTAAAATTCAAACTTAAAATCTTAAATATCTAGCTACTTAAGCCCTAAAATATGTCAAAATAACTCTATATAATAAAGTTATTAGGCACATTTTAGTCACTGGAGTATTATATCATTTTCAAATCAAATATGTCTAAGCCTCTCCAAGGCTATCTTATATTATACACAAATCGAGTCAAATCATCGAGTGGTCTTTCCTTGGACATAGTCAAATCATGCACGGTGGCCAACCGATGGACAATCACCTGACTCTTAGGGCAAAGCCATTGGCAGAGAACAAATCATGCGTGTGCTAAAGCAATGGGAGGAGAATTAGATCAAGCACAGCGCCGAAGTAGTTGGTGAAGAATCAAAGTCATCGATTGTAGTAATCCCCCGATGATCGGTATCACTCAGAGTATTCTCAAACTGGTGGCATCAAAGTACTGCAGGCAAGAATCATAAGCAGGACTAATACTACCATCTCTGCTTACTACCATCATTGCAAGCACACACATAGTCATAGGGGGACGGAACTCCACACAACTACAAGTCAGATTAATTGTAAAGCCCGACCTTATAAATACTATTCATGATGTACATGTGATGATAGCATGATTGTATGCTAGGAAAGTCCCGAAAAATTTACAAAAGTCGGTATTGTACCTAGAGGTACAACAAAGTTGATTTAATCCTCGAACTAGATCAAATAGGAATTTTAAGGTGAGATTAAGATCGTCACAGTCCAAGGATGACTCAAAATGGTAATTCGGAGTTTAAGGATCAATTTGGAGTCAAACCGGAATTTTCACTATCTAGGGGCAAAATGGTCATTTGCCACTTGAGGACAAAATGGTAATTTTAAAAAAGATTTAGCTGTCCCCATTTGACTTATTGGAGTATAATTTGACTTATTGGAGTATGATTTGAGGTTTAGAAGTGAAAAATTTTAATTTTGGTATAATTTGGAGTAAAAGGGTAAAATGGTAATTTTGCCACCCTAGGGGCAAAATTGTACTTTTTCACCATCAGGACATTTTTTCCCACACATGGTCTTCCTTTATCTTCATCTTTGACCCTTGACTAATCATGTGGTGGAGATAAAATGTTATTAAATTTTTAAAAATGGATCAATAAGAAAATGCCATGTGTCAAGCTTAGGATATTTTATTATTTAACTAAAAAATCAGCAAAAATCAGCCCATTACTCTCCAAATATTCAGCCAAGCAAGGAAGAGAGAGAAAGAGAGGAAGAACAAACCCTAGGTGAGGAATTTCAAGAGAAAAAGTGTGGAAAATCAAGGAAAACAAGTGAAAAAGGTAGGATTTTTCAACTTAAGCTTGAAATCTATTTTCCTTAAGCATTTCTCCTTATTTTCCATGCTTAAATTACATGTTTTTATGATGAATTGTTGGCTGATCAAAATGGGTTAGGAGAGAGAAAGTTGTTAGATTAATTTGATTTTAAGTTATGTTAGTGTTTTTAGTTTGTTTAGCATATTTAGAAACAAAACAACAAGAAAAGAATTTATTTTCTCCCGCAACCATTAATGGCCGAATTTACCATGTATGAGTGAGGATGAGTTTGATTTTTATTCTAGGAAAATTGGTTAAGAAATGATGAATTATGAGCCTAGAAAAATAATGGAAATTTTTGAAGCAAAAATACGAATTTTTACCCATTACGGGTATTTTCGTAATTTACTGTCAAGACTGATAATTTGCACCACACTGAGGGACATTAAGTCAATTTGGGTGCAATTGAGGTATAGAAATTGAAAAAAATTAATTTGGGATTAAATTGGATGCATTAGTAATTTAATCGGGTGATAAGACGAATTAGGCCAATACCGAGTTTAGATAGTTACTAGTGCATTTTTGCATTCCATATTATGCATTAATAGTCTAAATTAGTTTAATTTCAATTTAGTACCAATGTAGTGAATTTTTCGATATTGTACTATGTCAAGGTGATGAGTCCTCCGATAAAGGCAAGGAAATTGCATTCGAGGACCAGTAGACAGAGTGTGTCGAAAGTCTGCATTCTAGACATTGTGAGTAAACTTACTGTCATTTTAATTATCTAGGGTGGTTTTTAGATGATTTCATGAATTCTATGGAAAAAGGAATTTAAAAAGGTAAATTTTCATGTTTTATGAATAAATGTGTTTCAATGAAATTAAATTATAAATTGTTTTGAAATTAATAGTGATTTTGAAAAATAGAGTACACGGAGACTGTTAATTGTGGCAATTTGATTGTTTAAATTGATTGGCTTATGATAAATCGGGCATGATTGGCTAGTTGACAATTTTATTGAAATGTGAATTGTTTGGTTGCCTTGAAAGACTGTGAATTACAAAATTGCCATATCATGTTATTAAGTTTTATTGTATGGTGGATTATATATATTAATTAATCACTGCAGTAGGGGGTTTCTGTGGACCAGCCTTTTAGAGGGGCACAGTAAACCCCATTATATTCTTACCTCGAACGGAGAGGCGCGTAGGGTATCTCCTGGGGTAAAACTTAGGGTTCACTTCACGCCAAACCACCACGTGAGGGGGAACTCAGCCAACGCTAAGGAATGGCTATGTTTTCCAAACAAAAACATGATTTATGTGAAATGTGAATTTTAATAGCCTTGGCGATCTTGGTAGGATGCCTCGGCCAAGATGTCCTCGAGAATGGATTTATGGCACAAGCCTAGTTTTTATGAGATTCATAAGCCTTTTTACATATTTTAAATGAAATGTATTCTAATGCTGTGACCCAATTTACAATGATTTATTTTATTGTCTCCATGTACTCAACTATAGATATTTATGATGATGTCTGTTTACTCATTGGGATTTTATAATCTCACCACCCTTATTTCCACCCATTTCAGGTTTAGTATAGACTGTAGATAGCTGATCTCATCGAGGACTACCGTTGGATCTGCATTTTCCAAATCGTAGGTTCACAGTACTCTTTACTTTTGTTTATTCGGGGGCCCTCTTGTTATTGTAAATTAAATTAAATTAAATATTTTGGCTTACTGTATTTCAATATGTATAAATTTATTTAGCTTTTACGCTATAAAAATTATTCACGTATAACTTTATAAATATTGTTTTATAAGAAAATAGAATATTTTACTTAATATTTCTTTTATTTTCTTAATATATTCAAATAACCATAGTTTCGTTTTTAATGAAGATTTTAGACTTTTAAACTCATTTTGAATATGAATTATGTGTTTTGTACTTGTATATTACGTTTTAGCCAGTTTCAAAATTTTTGAGAAAAATGACCAAAATACCCTTGTGAGATAAAAAATTAATATTTTATTTGTTTAAAGTTGGAAACAGCTTAAAATCTTTTAGAACACGATATTTGACAATGGTTGCTCACAAGGGAACAGAAAAACTGATTAGTAAAGCCTTGCGGGGTTTCGGGTTGACATTTCGGGCAATGAGTGTCTACCAGGACACCGCGGCGGTTGTCACGGGCTCAAGGGGAGTACCGGGTTGTGACATTAATGTTCAGAATTCATTCCTCGAATGAAACATAAATTCACAAGGTGGTTGATAACTCTATGATATAGAGTTATTTGAGCTTAATTTTGATAGTAATTAAGCTTAGTTCTTGTAGTAATGCATATAAATTAGTAGGTTTTATTTAATTATTTTAAATTAGTTATTTTAGTTGAGTCAATCTAATCTTAGTTAATTTTATCCTTAATTTCGTGTTAATTGGTTAAGATAGGTTGTTATTGATTTATTTTTGCTTTTTTAGGTGTTTGATGAAAGAAGAATATTAATGGAAGAGGGAGAGCAATTTCAAGGTGTAGACTTTCAAAGCACATATTTCGGTATTTCAACCATAACTTTCTTTACAAGCTCCAAATGAAGCGATTCTTGGACCATTGGAAAGATAAGAGAAAAATCTACAACTTTCATGTTTACTACTTTGCCTAGTTCAACTTGCAAGATAGTCTAAAATCTTGTTGAATTTGATGCACTGCAGCAGTCCTAGAGCAATTATGATTTCTGTTAATTAATTGGGCAAGGCTGTGGCTCACATAGTCTAATGAGGAAATTCCAACTGAAATTGACTTTTTTCTTCACCCAACTTGGCCTATGTTCAAAGCCTAAAAAAGTAACCTTTCAAAGAAGAAAAGGAGAGAATGAAAAACACCTGATTAACAACTGAGAGTCAAGCTACAGAGTCATTGAAGCTAAGAAGAATTTGAAGGATTCAAGGAGATTTGGAGATCAAGAATACAACTGTTAAGTTTTTCTGTCTTTTCTTTTATTCTCTTATTTTCTTGGTTTTGTTCTTAATGTTTAAACTTTATTCAATAATGATGTGTGACTTGATGGGGAACTAATTCATTAATCAAGATTATGATTGAACTCAATACATAGTCTGAATTATTTATCTCTATTTTACTTATGTTTAGTAGATTTAAGTTGTTTATTTTATTCTGTTCTTAATGCTTCTAGTTGACTGGCCACCAATTAGATTGAATTGGAAACCTAGGTTAAACCTTGACGAAGGAGATTTAGGTAAACCTTGAATAAAATAGCGTATGATCGAATACACTTAGTTGATTAAGTGATTTGATTTGCATATAGGGTAGACATACACTTATAAGCCATACATAGCCAAAATTAGAGCACAAACTTAATGAATCTTTCTTCAATATAATTTGCATAGACATATAATAAATTAATTGGGAGAGATATTTTTATGAGAAACTCGACAAAGACTTGTAAATAATTTAGGACTCTAGGTTAGCAACTTAATCCATTAAACTAAGTTAAGAAAGAGAGACAATATTCAGATGAAGTATTGAGGGATATCATAATCTTAGGTCTGTTAATCACTAGAAGTAGAATTTGCTGATATACTAGTTTTAGTTTTTAGTTTATTAATTTAAATTTTCTTTTTTAATTTTAATTGTTTAGATAAAATTAAGGTGTGTTAATTTTAGTAGTTAACAATAAGGATTAATTCAATTCTCTGTGAGATTCGACACTCTACTCATCTTTATATTATCTTTGTGATACGTACACTTGCGTTGGTAAAAAATTGAACAATAATGGCCATCATGCTTTTATCTTTCCATATATCCACAACATATCACAAATCATATTTATCGAGCTTCAATCGTCTATAAGATCACATAAGGTTCTAAGTGCCTTTATATCTCCAAGGTATCATTTGATCAAATCCTTTTAACATGTCATTCACCTAGGGTAATCTACTCCTAGGGGTTCATCATAGCCTTTAGACATCTAGTCTAGGCTTACACAACACAGGCCATCTATGAGGTTCGCATCATAACCCACAAACACTTAAATCCATATTTTTGTTCTTAAAGCCTAGGCACTTACATCTAGGTAACCATATATATATACACTTCATATATAAATTATACTATAGTACCATGGCAATGCCTCTATCAAGCATCATGCATCACAAGCATTTAATTTAAACCCACTCACAGTGACAAACTAGAGGTGATCCACAGTTAAGCTTTGATCTTTAGCCTTAATCATCTTGCAGCTCACAAATGCATCCAAATTGCTCAATCTCTCCTTAAACACATCAAAGCATTACAAAACTAGTTAAATCTCGACTTTTGAAAAATGACAGCTTTTTTAAAAATAACCAAATCTTTAGCAATCCAACATATAAGCTCAAATCCTTCAATAATGAGCTAAACCCATACCTTAGAAGTCAGATTGCAAAAACCTTAGTTCCAAATCCCCAACAAACTCAAGGGTGCAAATCTCTTCAAAGTTAGACCAAATCAAATATAAGTTATCAATCGATTAAATTGAAAATAAATAAGTAAAACACTTAATCTTACCTTTAAAAGCATTTTCTAAGCTTCAATCCACTCCAAAGAGCTTCAAAATCATTTTAAGAGGTCAGGGTTTTGGGGTTTAGAGAGAGAAGGGGTTTTCCTTTTGTTTTGGGGCTAAAATGGTAACCCTAACCCTTTTATTTTTGTGTTTCCAAACTGATCTATCGACAGATGCTTCACATCTATTGATAGATGCCACTAAATTAGGTTACCGTTGACCTTTATCTATCGATAGATTCCTCAAATCTATTGATAGACCGTGCCCTAACTCCTTTTCTATTTTCCCCGCTTAACCATTTATCAATAGATTTCGTAAATCTGTTGGTAGTTTTTGGGCTAGTCAAACCATATTGGCTTTCCAAACATTTGGGTAGTCATGACATGTTGCTAGATGCCGCTCATGAGCTATAAATATAAGTAATTTGATTAATTTATATTTATTGCAACAATGTTGAAGGCCTAATGGGTCGCACACAATAAGGTGACAATTTGAAATTAAAATGGGATTTGTACTCAATCGAAAATTTAGAATTTCTAATATGGACTTAATTAAACGGTTTAATTAGATATAGGGGTTAAATTGTTATTAACCAAAAGTTGGATCAGCAATTTAACCTAACTATAGATACTTAAATGTGGATGCTGCACCATATGAGAAGAATTAGAGGTGAGAAAGACTTAACAGAAAATCGAAAAGCTCCTTAAGCCTAAAAAACCTTTTTTTTTTTAGGTGGGTTCCAAGAATCGTTTTTCTTTGTTATCTTTTCTACCAAAATTGATTCTTTGGAAGGTGAGATTTATGAAATCTTAGCCACTAGCATCGCTTCACAACATACACATAATCCTTACCTTGTAGAAGGCTTTCATCTGTCACCTATGTGGATCAATTAGAGGCTGGACACATGGACAACTTTGGTTTGCGACAATTGGGCTTTGGTGTGCAATCAAGAAAAAAGGTCATGACTTGTGATTTATTGAAATCACTACTGATGGTATGATTCTGATCAGTTACTTGTATGTATAAATGTTAATCCGATCAAATGCCAAAACAAGTGATGCTATGGAGGTTTTAATTTTCTAAGTTTATTTTGCTATGCTATTCAATTTTAGTTGTTAATTCTTGAATTTCGTTCTTTTCTTTGAGCATGGGCTAAATGTAGCAGTAAGAATACCACAAGGATAAGATTGGTGAATGCACCATCCATTCCTCTTATAGATTTTTGCTTTAGTCCCAGTGTAGGGGTAATAATACCACAAGGTTAAGCTTGACCAACATGTCACCTTTTCCCCTTTTGTTTGTTGGCTCTAATCCACTTACAGAGTCTTTGTGATGCAGATGCCATTTTCTCTTATTTTATTTTAGATCAGTAGATTGCTTGATTAGATGACTTGATTAGGCAGCTCATTCATGGTAAATGTGGTAAGGCGTTCCTTCCAACCTTTCAATGTCATACACTGCATTGTGTGTCTAATCTAGTTTTGAACTATCTTGTTGATAATGAACTCTGTTACGTAAATAATATTGATAAACTTGTTTGCGCTTTCGGATTTTATGTTGAGCCCCAAATATGGGTGCATGCAAATTATAAGACTATGGTGGCTGTCCATAGCAAAATAGGCACAGGGTGCATGTCAAACCACAATTGTTTTATTTACATGTGAAATTTGTATGAAATGTGAAAGAATCACACTTTACATTGAGAAGTTCTGTAATGTGCTGGCCTTGATGAATTATTGCATATTTTGATTATGGATGAACTTATGTTGGTGAATGCGATGGATGATTAGCCCATGCATTTATGGATTTAGGCTTGCTTGGGCCTAGTGGGCTGTACCCATGTAGGTCCATGCGCTAGGCACAATTTGTAGTACCCTGTACCTTATATATGGTGGCTAATAATGTTAGTTTTATGTTATTTATATTTATTTTATGTTTTTATAGGAGTAGAATAAAAAATAATTTCAATTGGCGAAGAAAGGTGCATAATGGGCTGTTGCTCTATTTGCATATGTTTCTGTTTTTCAAGTATATCTCCCACTACACAAATCTAAATGATATGATTTTTAACCACTAGAAAGCTAAGAGGTAGGGCTACAACTTTTATTTTTACGACTTTGCCCAGTTCTGGCGGGAAGGTGGTAAAAATCTTTGTTAAAGTGAAAGTACTATGCCTAAGGAACAAAATTTGGCAAAACCTTTGAGCGCTGCGGCGCTGGAAATTGAGAGCCGTGGCCCTCACCATATTTTCCACAATTAACAAGTTTATGGGACTTTGGAAGCTAGGGATTTTGGGAGGCTATTCAAGGGACCTTTTTAGAGGATTTTGGACCTTTTCTCAGTGTCAAAAGAATAAAAAGATTGCACAAAGGATAAGAGTAAGATAAGCCACCTTGTTAAGGGCATTATTGTAAATTGTATGAAATATTGGATAAACTTAGCTATAAATAACTAGTTTCCAGCAGCTTCCTCCCATTTTCCAATAGTTTCTTCTTCTTTTTCCTCCCATCTCACATTTCTCTTATCTTCCATGAAAGCTTCTCTCAAAGCTTCCATCGCTCTCTCAAACCAACCTCAAATTTCATGCTTTACACACCCTGTTTTAGGGTTTTTCATACTCTTTTGCTCCTTCACCTTAAAAACCATTAAAAGTCTTACTTCCATACTTTCTCTCACTCGCTGGATGTGTAGAGAGAGAGAGAGAAAGAGAGAAAGAGAGAGTGAGTGATTTCCCTTACTAGCTTGAAGAATCTTTAAAGAGAATTCAATTACAAAGACCACCAAGGTGAGTATGGGTTAGGGTTAATCTCTTTAGAGGTTGATGATATCTAGTAATTAGATTTGTGAGTGTTTTATTGTTGAGGTTGATTATTCATTTTAGTATGACTAGAGTTGTGGAAATAATAGCTATTTGATAGTAGTTGGAAGCTAGTTAAAAATGACTAGTGGAACTTGATTTAAGAAATAGCTTTTAGAATGGTATTAATGCCAAGTTGGGTTAATTGTGATGTTGTTGTGTGTGATAGGTTCCAACAAAACCCTACACCTCCATTCGGCACATTAGACGAAGTTAGAGTCCATCAAAATGTCTACAAAGACCGATGAATGAACTTGCATTTCAAAATGGTTTTAGGAAATGTAAATGTATTTGGATTAACATTTGAATGATTAACCCTAGGAACAAGCCCTTAACAAAATGTTTTGATGTTGTGAAAATGTGAAATGTGTAAAAAGGATGAATCCATGTGCTCCTATATTATGTTGGTATATATATATATATATGAACATATGTTGTGCATTGATAAATAATAGTGTGATGATTATAACCGAGTGTGTGAGGTGGGGAGGGCACATACCGGTACTGACGGTGGTCATTCCAGCTATGTGCGATGTAGGGGGACACATAGGCTGATGACCGGTGGGTGATGATTCAAGTAGTGTGCGATGTGGGAGGACACATGGGCTGAGGACTGGTGGTGGTCTATATCCAGCTATGTGCGATGTGGGGGGACACATAGGCTGAGGACCGTTGGGCGTATACATGCTTGTATATATCTATGCCATAGTGATGATCATATATGCTATGAAATTGTTTATATATGTTATGGAAAAAGTTATAAAAATAACATGGGATTGTATTGAATATTGTGAAAGTTTGGTTATTATCAATGTGTGTGCAACTTGGTGTTCAATGTAGCAGGAATGGATCTTTGTGACATATGAAAACACTTTTAACCTTATCAGCCTTGAATCTTGCTGCAGCGAGGATCCATTCTCACTGCAGCAAGAAATTCGCCTATGCCATTCCGCTGCAGCGAGAATCAGTCTATTATGTTGCTTTGTTTGGATATTTGCTGAAATTTTCACTCTTTCAAATTTCATGTTAAGCATGGATCCTTCATCATTAAATAATATGATAACCAAGGGTTTAATTGAGGGGTTTTAACAAGAACTTAAACTAAATTGCATTGTTTCTAAATAAGTGCATCATGATTTCTAAACTTTCCTTAACGTTGCTTGTTTTCTTCTTATGTTTACTCACTGGGTTTGTACTCACGTTTTTAAACTTCATGTTTTAGGTTTTTTGAGTTAAAGGTGATTGGATCCTAGGACGAAGTGCTTCTCCCTATCCATTTCCCGATAGGTTTGTCATGATACTAAGTGTTAGCACTCACGTCCAGGGTCACTCCGCTGACGGTCAGAGTCTTTGAATGTGTACATGTAAACTGGATGTAACTTGCTAAGAATCGCTTGGCAAACTATTTATGTATATTCCAATCAATGAATACTATTATGAGTATATACTTGGATTTTATGAATTGGATTCAATGAAGTTATTATTTGAACATTATAGGATGTGACATTAAGTCAATTTCATCCCACCATAACCTTGAGTGACTCAACAAGCCATAATGAAACGAATTAGGTAGATAACTTAGCTTACCAATTGTGTCTTATACAACTCCTAGATCAGTTAGGTGACAACTCCTTTTTTAAATGCATCATATACATTGTGCCTAAATATTCCTCTAATACTATGCAGTCATGTGTGACACATTTGAACAACATGGTACTAGTTGAGTAATACCCACCAGTAACTTAAACATACTCATGTAAAAGTTTGGCCTTGAGTGACTAAACAAGCCTCCAATTGAAAGAGTAACTTGGTTATCTTGTTATGTGGTGGAAGGCAACTTTGTGACTCATTTATTAATTCATTAATTAAGGACTCATTGAATTGACATTGTTGACATGCATAGCATTTATCACATTTCACACACACACACACACACACACACACACACACACACACACACACATATATATATATATACTGAAAATAAATCTATCACAGGCCAACTACTAGGATGATTATGAACTTTACTAATTCTAATTTCCTCGAGCTGTTATAAAAATTAGTTAGTCAAATTCCTACTGGATTTTGCAAACATCGTCTTCAAGCTTTGCTTATAATCTTCTTGAATCTCCATGGTGACTTTGGATCTACATCTTCAAGTTAAAAAAATTTTCTTATCTAACCCTAGTTTTGCACTTTGATGTAAATAATTACATTTTATGATCAAGAAACCTCAAGTTATATTCGAAGGGAGTTGGATGAGAAAAGAATTTTACATGACTGAGGCAGGGTGCGCAAACCTTATTTCAAAATAAATACCATGAGAAATAAATTTAACTATCCATGACCTAATCTTCTAAGGTCTAAGTCCATAATCATCCGAATACTTTGTAATCATAATCAAAAGCATAGAAATAAATGCAAGCTCAATATCACTTAGTGATCTTGTATATCATTTGAGAAAAGCATCAATTAACTTACTTAAAGTGTTAGACTGAAAGTATTTGGCATTACTTTATTTCAAACTTTTTTTTGTAATTGAGGGAAAGGGGATTCGAACTTTGCTCTTTAGGCAAGGGGATCATGCATTAACCAATGAGATAAATGCTTGAGTGATATTTTAATTTAATGTTTAAGAAATACCCATTTTCAAAACACTTAAAGTAAACCTTTTACCTCTTATTTATTATTAGAAATTCATCGAAATAAAACTTTTCATTTTTTAAAGACTTTCCATTTTTAATTCTTTCCATAATTAAAACTCTTTTCAATTTTGGAAACCCCTTTATTTTAGGTAAGCTTCCTAAAATGCATCTAAGGCAACATCTTAATTTCTAATATTTAGAATATGGATTACTTTCCTAAACTGTATCTTGTTCAAGTTACCTCAATGGTGACTTATAGTCAAACCAAAATTTTAAAGAAAGCTCAATGCTATCACATAATTTTAGGAATCCTTTTTATAGTAGGAAACTATTTCCTATGAATTTCCCAAATTAAAGTGGATGGCATTTAAGTGCCACAAAGTTGTTGAAAATTTCCAGCAAGTGTGTTCAACAATTAAACACAAAATTCATGGAGAATTAACCCACCAAAACTGATCATAGCTCCCCAAAATTTTCTACATTGAATATTTGTTGTTTTGGAACTCGAAAACATGATTTTTATGAACCTTTTCATACTAAATCAAGCTTGGCCGAAACATGTAGTAATTTAATTTGAGAAAACTAATTTTTAACAGTTTAAAACTACTCGTAACACTTGCCCAATGTTAGCAAAAATAATCGGCATATTAGTCTCCAAAACACTTCAAAACTATTCGATTTTAACTTGGCTTTTCAAGCCTTTTAATCGATTCATTAATTTCTCAATTAAACATGATTTTGAACCTTTAAAAGCATGCTTTAACATGTTGTCTAGATTTGAATTAAAACTAAAAAACAAATTTGAAGGAAAGCCTTCAAAATCGATATATACAAAATTGACACACAAATCAATCTTATTGATTGTCACCAAGAATCAAGTATGTAAATTACGTGAAAAACATAAAACAAAGCCTCTTATACCATTGCTGGGATTCGACCTCATGCTTAAACATGAAAATAATCAATAAAAGTAAAATTATAACATAGCGAAAAGATAAAAATTCATTTAATCAGAGAAATAGTTGAAACCCTCAAGATCTATGTTTGTGTATTTCATGAAATTTTCAGATTAATTATTAACACTCAGAGGTTCAAGTATTACGTACCTTACTCTAGATTTCATAATCAATAGCCAATTAAATCCAAAAATGTTTGTGATGAAGCAAGAAAACCAAAAAGAGAATGAGACAGTTTAAAATCTTGTAGCCAAAATCTTTGCTTCTTCACCTTTAGGATTTGTCAAATCTTTAGCCACCCAAGTTTTTGGCCTTTACAAGTAATCCACATAGTGACTTAATAAGATCTTCTCAAAAGTAGAATTTTTCTTGTGCTAGAAAGTTTTGTTTCTAAAATAAAATAAATTAAAAGTTCAGAACCAAATCTTATTTTTATCAGACAAAGAATATTTTTTTTCCTTTCTCATTTTCATGAAATAGCTAAAAGTGACTAAAGGTTTTGTTTTTCATCATAATTTTAGTTAGCTAACATAACATATTTATATAGCCAAACTAAGTTTAACCCTAGGTACAACATTTGTATTTTTATTCAATTAAGTCCTTGTGAACTTAATTAATTTTCCCATTTTATTTTTGTATACTTTAATTAAGTCCAACTTAATTCATTATCCTTATTTAATCTCAATCATGTTGCTTAATGTATGTATATATAAATCATAATTAAATATCAATTTAATAATTGATTTACATTTATAGATTATGAGTGGTATCTAGCAACACATCATGACCACATAAATCTTAGAGAATCAATTAAAGAAGTTGACAAAGCCTTTCAATGATATGCTTCTCAATGCAATATAGTCATTTCATCAAACATCCCGAATATGTCATAAAGCATGGCTTAGTGTCTACTTATGGCATTCCATATTAGTTCTCATAATTCATTGCTAACCTTATGAATTTAGGAAACTAACTTTCCTCAAAGACATTATGCTTTGGTCAAAGACTTTACACAAGTTAATCTAGAATTGAGAACAAGTGAGATACATCTTCTCATATCACTTAGGGTGATGAATCTTCTTTTAACCACTCATCCACCTTTGCATGCTTCGTGACATATTGAAAAACACCCTGTTTAGGCATCTGGTCACCTTCAGACTTGTAGGGGTGAAATCAAAGTATGTCATTCCTCATACAAGATGACCTAGAGTCTCAAGTCTGAGGACTAGTTGCACAACTATCCTATGAGAACATATTCCATCAACATTTGAGTGAAATATCAAATGGAATTCTCATAGTAAGTCATGTTCAGTGAACTTGATCTTTAACAAGCACCCACATGTTATCCTCAAGTGTCCCATGTACTTTAATTTATGAGATCAATTGCTTACTTCCTAAGTAAGGAGGTTTAACATATACCAATCTTTGAGCATTGTCAATGCCTTGTCTTGACAATAGAATGACCAGGAACAATTTTAAGAACATAGTTTTGATGCATAGTGATCTCATAATTGTAACAACTATACAATTCTCTTGCAAGGCCTTTATGTTCCATAGGTTTCATCCAATTAGTACTTCATAACTCTTTATTATTGCATTAACATGAATAAAAACCTCAATCACATATAGTTATGCGATTATGTATGCATTAAATGAAAATATATATTCCTTGACCAATCTAATTGGTTCAAGGGCATATACCAACATGAACTTCATAAAAAATATTTTTAGTTCATCCATTATTTTGGTCAAGACACATGCTTACATGATATTTAATCTTGCTAGACCTTAATGTATAAAGTCTAAAACTTGACTTGTGTTATGCATTTGAATATGAATTTCACTGTCAAATTTGATCATGATCTACATATTGTGTAGACATAGCTGTAACATCTTTTTCTTGTGCATTTGAATGTTGACTATGTCTTGCTTGAGCTTAAAAATATTACATGATCTAAAGACTTTATGTGCATCAAACTTGAGCTCATAGGTTACCAATGGAATGCTTATCTTTTAAATCTTAAAAATTGGTATTCATTAAAGTTTGAATGTTCACTTTTAACATATTCATGAGTTGAGTGCTTTATTTCCAATATTTCATAACACTTGGTATCACTCATGAATCATGGATCATTAAGAAATAGCATACATGAATGAAATTCAATGCTTGCATGATTTTGATAAATAGATGTTCATATTTTTGGAAATTGAAACCTTATTTGCATTTCTATGAATGTAATTGAAATCATAATTAATGAAGATAGCCTTGCCATTACATGTAATCATGCTTATGCTTACTTGATCATAATATACTCTTGTATGATTACAACAAATGCTAAATGTTTTGGTCAAATGCTTCATTGATAATGATATTGTCTTGATGAGAAAACTTCTCCTTAAATCAATAGTCTAATACACAATTAGGAGAACTCTTATTGAAATGCTTGTTTGAAAACTATGTGAAAAAGAGATTTTACCAAAAAAGGGTAAATGATGACATTCTCATGATGGCATGTTATTGTTGAGAAAATTCTCTCTTAAATTGTTATTCTTATATATTTTAGAGGATTTCTTTAAAGTGTTTGACTGATAGTGCTTGGGCAATGCATTATGAAAATTGAAAAAGGACTCTTAATAAAGAATGATATCTTAGACATGCATTGGAACTAATGTGCATATACTTTTTGAAATTATGAGTGTTTGAAGCATATATTGAATTTTATTTAAATTCTCATATTTTTCTAGTTTCATGAATGTTTGAGCATTTGATTAACATGTTGAATATCCATAATAATGCTTATATATTATATGCTCATGATTTATCCTGATATTTGTCTCATGATCCATCTAAGGGAAGGTAAGATTATGCTTTAATGTGATTAACCATTTAATCCTTTCTCCTTGTTGGAATTGATCTTGTGAATGTTTAAGGGGGAGATGGCCATTGACAGTGTCCTATGATTCTTGAGCACTTGAAATCTTCAACAATGATCTTGATAAAATCTCAACAAGTGGTGTTCATCTCTGTTGGTAATATCTTTTAAACACCATATTAAATTTGTGCTTAATAATGCCTCACATTCGTTCTTGAATGATGATTGCTATGCTTTTTACTATACTTGTTTGCATATAAATTTGTAAATATATTTTCATGATTGCTTGTGTATTCAATTTGTTTGTTTTTAGATAATTTCATAATTACTTGACTATTTAGTTGAATAAATATGTGAACATACTAGCATATAAAGTTGCACAAATATTTGCAATGGTTGAATATATTTCTTCATGCTTTAATTGAATATCTTGGGTAGAAATATATTTTGACTTACTTATACATATTACTCCTTCGATGTGCTAAATGAGTATATTTCCTTATGCTTTGCTTGATTATATGTTGATTGTGAATATATCTTGATTTATTGTTTTTTAAACTATAATGAATGGATATATTTCTTGATCTCTTAGTTAAATATCTTTGCATGAAAATATATCTCATTGTTTCGATTTGATGGTTAGAAATTATTGTTGAACTTAATGCTTATATATACTTGATGATTATCACTAACCATTGTCTCTTGAGTTTTTGTGTTTAAAGCTCACACTCTTAACCTTTTTGATATAGCGAAAAGGGGGAGAAGGTTTATGAGCACATTGAAATGCTCTTATATTAGATGAATTTTTCTTGAAAACATTTTTAAACTCAATGCATGAATTGAGGGGGAGAATTTTTAAAGTTCATATTCGATTCTTATATCTTTCTCACTTACACTTAAATGCTTTCAACAAGGGAATAAAGACTAATTAAGTTAAGAGGAGGTTTCAAAAAATTTCGAATGCTATATGCTCATGTTTTTGTCATTTTAAAAAAGGGGAGATTGTTAGCCTTGAGTTACATCATGTTTTGATTTGAAAAAAATCACATGTTAATCTTGAACTTAATGTCAAGCACTTGAAATTGTCTAAAATACATTTTTAATCCCCTAAGGTTACATAATTGTTTGAAAAGCCATGCATAAATTAGAAACATTTTATAAGCTTCCAAACAATGCATATTTAGCTAATAAAGCAAGAGCAAACATACCTTCAAATGTTATTTGAAATTAAGAACAAGGCAAGGAAGAAATAGCTGAAGGGAAATGCCTAAAAGCTAAGGAAACCTCAAGGCGCAAGTCAAAAGTCGATCCTAAAGAAGATCAAGTCGATCTAAAGGCAGAAAGAGTGTAAAATTTGAAGAATATAAAGCCATATTCGACCTTGGAGTGCCTATAGTCAACCTTATTTCAGAAAGCTTAAGAAAATGAAGATTTTAATAGATATAATTGACCCTGGCTGAAGCATAGTCAATCTTGACAAGTCAAAAGCACAAAAATGTTTGACTTTGCATAAACATAATGTCAAGCCCTACTCTATTATATACTTGTTATGTCATTCATGTACTTGATAGCATATCTACATATTAGGATACCTCGGAGAATCGTTAAAAGTCAGTATCGTACCTAGTGGTACAATTAAGTCGATTAAAACCTTGAACTAGTTTGAATAGAGAATTTATGATATATTTGAGAGTTATTGAACCTTAGAATGTCTTAATATGGTGATTCAGAGTTCGAGGATTAATTTGGAGTGAAATTAGGAATTTTTATAACGTAGGGGCAAAATGATCATTTTGCCACTCGAGGGCAAAATTAGAATGTTGGACGAAATTTTTTTAACCAATTTTGACTAATTGGAGCATGATTTGAATTTGAGAAATGAAAAATTTTAATTCCGACATTTTTTTGAACATAAGGGCAAAACAGTCATTTTACGTGTCCACGAGGACGTAATTGGAATTTTTGGAATTTTACACCACCATAACACTTGTCAAGCCCATGAATTTCACCTATTATTATTTTATACTTTGGATAATTAAGAGATTACATGTGGTGGTGAGAAAATGCTTAATTGTTAAGTTTTAACCATGGACCAATCACATGGTGACACATGTCAAGTTTTAATATTTTTATAATTCCCCTTATAAACTCTCCCATTTCACTCTTCAAGGCCGGCCAAAGCAAAGAACAAAGAGAAAAGAATAGAAACAAACCCTAGAGAGGAAAATTCAAGAGAAACTTGTTGAATTTCAAAGAACAAAGCAATCAAAGGTAAGATTTTTCAATTTTAGCTTAAGATTTACCTTTCCCATGCTTTCTTTTTCATTTTCTATGGATGAAACAAAAGTTTCCATGAGGGAATACTTGCTGGCCGAACATAGGGAGAGAGGTTTTGATGGTGGATTTTGCTAGATTTTATGATATCTTAATGTTTTTAGTTGTTTGATGATGTTTGGCATGAAAAACACGCAAGAAAATCACATGCCCTTCAACAACCCTCTTTGGCCGAATTTTTTTAGATGACATGTTGATGATGGATTTGATTCCTAATGATGTAGATGGATTTATTGGACTATGTTAACACTGATTAGCATGTTAGTTCGAAATCAGAATAAATTTCAGTTATGATGAATTAAGTCACAATCAAGCTCATCGAGGTACTTTGGTGTATTTGGAATATTGGAAGTATAATGAATATATTTGAAGTTGAATCGGATGTTTTGGTTAATTCAACAGTGTATAGTTTGAGTTAGATCGAATACAAATTCAGTTTGATCATAATTGAACCCACATAGAACATCGTCCTTAAGTGATTATTTGAACAATTCTCATTCAATTTCATGCATTCATATAGAGCCTGAAATAGTTTTATAACAGTTTGGCACAAATATATTGAATTACGTGTCGTGTATTATGTATAGGTGGTGAGCCCTCTGATAAGGGTAAAGATATCGTACCCGAGGACTAAGAATAGGAGTACTCCAAACTCCTGTTATTGTGAGTAATCAAATGATCATCTTAACTATCTAAAGTAGTTTATATTTGTTTTTATGTTTTAAAGAATAATGAGTTTAAATTGTAAATTATTATGTTTTAAAATTTAAGTGTTGATTAAATGAAATGAGATTTATAACTTGTTTTGAAATCGAATACTGGTTTTGAAAATTGAGTAAGTGGAGACTATATATTTGTGTTTGATATATGGTTTGAATTGATGGCTTATGACATTGTGATGGCATGAATGACTGGTTTTGTGTTTGTGTGGAATATATGAACTGTTTTGTTTTACCTTGACAGGTTGGGTAATATTATATTAGCCATGTCAAGCTGTCAAAATTTTTATTGATTTGGTGGTTTATTTGATTAGCTTACTGCCGTGGGCGGGTTTTTGTGGACCAACCTATTAGAGGGGCACAGTAAACCCCGTTATATTTTACCTTAGTATGAGAGGCACAAAGGGTATCTCCTAAGGTAAGTTTAGAGTTCACTTCACCCCGAACCACCACGTGAGGATGAAACTCAGCCAACACCAAGAAATGGCTATATTTTAAAAGTAAAAACATGTTTTAAGGGTATATGTCATTTTAACAACCTTGGCGGACTCGATTGGATGCCTGGGCCAAGGTGTCCCAGAGTATGAGTTTTGGCACAAGCCAAGTTTTTTTAGAGAATCATAAGCCTTGTTGATTATTTTGATGAAATGTAATTGTTTTATATGAATTGAAATGAGTTTTGGAATGTTATGAATCATATTATGATGGGATGATTTAACTGTCTCCATTTGCTCGGTTTTAGAGGTTGTAGATGAACTTTGCTTACTCACTGGGTTTGTAAAAACTCACCCCTTCTTTTTAACCATTTCAGGCTCAGGACAGTTTGTAGACAGCCGATTTTGTTGAGGGTGTCTTTTGGATTTGCATCCTTAGAAATCGAAAGTCTACAGTCTTGTATATTTTTGGTTATATTGGGGCCCACATGTCATTGTAGAATATTTTTGTATACCTGGTTTAGTGTGCTATTATATATATGAATTTATTTTACTTTTATGCTACAAAAATTGTTTATGCAGGATTCTATAAATATTGTTTTATAAGAAAATAGAATATTTTATTTAATATTTTATTTAGTTTGATTAGCCATAATTTCATTTTAAATGGATGATCTAGATTACTAAAATTATTTTTAGATAAGAAATGTATATTTTTCGATCGTATATTGTATTTTTACCAGCTTTCAAAATTTTCGGGTAAAAATGACCAAAATATCCCCGTGTAGCAGAAATTACTTTTTGTTTGTTTTTGATTTAAAAATAGTTTATATTCCCTTAAAACATGATATTTAGTAACTGTTGCTCACAGGGGAGACCTAAAATTGATGCAAGAGCTTTGCGAGGTTTCGGTTGACATTCCGAGTAATGAATGTCTATCGAGACATCGCGGTAGTTGTCACGGGCTCGAAGGGAGTACCGGATCGTGACACATAATCAACTATAGAGAAGGCATAGTCGACCATAGCAGTTCAGACTTGAAAAAACATGCACTTGGGAGTTGGATCGACTAAAGGAAGATTATACTTGGCTATAGAAGCTCTAATTTGAGAAATTTGAAGAACATAGTCAACCCTAGGAGCATTGTAGTCAACCCTCAAGCCTTAACAACGGCCAGATTTAATTCAAACTTCTGTCTAACGGCTCCAAACTTCACATTAATTATAAATAGCCACATTTTGAGCTATATAAGTGCAAGAGAAGACTTGAACCAAAGCTTTAAACCTTAAAGGGACCTCTAAAAGCCCATTTTCACTTTCTAGCTTCATTTTAGTCTTCCACCAAGATTTTATAAGCCATATACTTGCTTATGCAAGCTGAAATTTATTCTCTTACTACATTAAAGCTTAAAGGCTTAGCACCCAGCCTTTTGTAGAGGCATTTTCTTACTGAAATTTGTACTCCATTGTAAAGGTTCTAGTTTAACCTTGAAAAGCTATTTGTGAGGGTTTGTGGTTAAGCTTGTAAAAACCATTTTTGGTGAGTTATCCCTTGATTTTGTTAAAAAGCAAGAATCACTTTGTAGTTTATGTATGGGTTATCATTTTTTGTTAAAAAGCAAGAATCCCTTGTGTGGATTGTATAAGGGTTATTCCTTAATCATATTAAAAACAAAGAATCCTTTTGTGGATGGTGTGAGGGTTATCGCTTTGTCTTGTTAAAAAGCAAGAATCCTTGATAGTGGATTGAAATTCCTTGGTTATGAAGGGAGTAGATGTAGGCATCCAAAAATCCGAACCACTATAAATTCTTTGTCTCTTTTTAATTTTTCATATTATTATTTATTACTTATATTTTCCTTAGGAAAATAGTTTTATATTGATTTATTGTTTTACCCTTAGTAAAATATTTTTCCCTTTATTTTTCATATCTAGCATTTAACTTAGGAAAATATTTTTCTTTAGTATATTATTTTTACGCTTAGTGATTTGGTATTGAAAAATTGTTTATGATACTAGGAAATATTTTTACGCTTACTCTTTCTTGAATTAATAAATGGATTGAGTTACTAAACTAGAGTTCCAAAAATGTTTATAAGTCTCTTTCGATGTTTTTATAAAAATATTTATCTTAACCAATTCACTATATTCTTATTAGAATTGAATTAAAGACAAACTCATTAAGCTTAGGCTTTAATCTTAGCTACATAAGACATATAGGTATGTTCTTATCCTATACGCAAATCATATTATCCAATCAACTAAGTGAATTTGAACTTATGTTATTCCATTAATGGCCTACACTAAACGCCCTTTTCAAAGTTGTGTTTATGTTACAGCCCAATTTTTGGGCCATGATCAGCGCATGGGCCAAATGGGCACAACCCACTAAACCCAAGCAAGCCTCTTATGCAGCCTATTCATCATTCCATCAAACATTTCTAAAGTTACATTTCTTAATTCTCAACTATAAGTACTTTAGTAATGTGCTACGACAACCCAATACTTGCATTTATATTAACCCAAAACGATGTCAACCATTGCCAACTCATAGTGGCAACATTAATCAAAATGAACACATACTGTTGGTGATATGTATCTTAGTGATTTACATCACGTGTACATATACACAGGCAAAAGACTCTTGACTTCCAGCTGAGCGACCTTAGGTGAAGGTACAACTATTGAATGCCGTGGTACTTACCAAAAGGGCGAATATTCATGGACCCCTCACTCTAGGTTCCAACTATCTCCGGATCTAAAAAACATGAGTTGAAAAGGGTGAGTATAAACTTAGTGAGTGAACATAAGAAGGGAACAAGCAAACGATAATGAAAGTTTAGAAATCATAATGCACTTAAGTTAAAAACAATGCAATTTAGTTTAATTTCTTGTTCAAAAACCCCTCATTCAAACTTTGATTGTTTGGTCCCTTAGTGTATAGAATCCATGATCAACCATGAAGTTGAAAGGAGTGTAAACTACAACAGAATCCAAGCATGGCAAGCATGACAAGGTGAATCTCGCTGCAGCGAAAAGGCATTCTCGCTGCAGCGAAATTTTTGGGCAGATGAAATTAGGGGAATTTTCACTACTATAAAAATCCAATCCTGTTGCAACAAAAATCAGATTAAACACATTTGACAATAATCAAGTTTCAACAGTCAATGCAATCACATATTAATTCCAAACCTCTCTATGTAGTAAATATCTATCTATATATAAACACATATACCACCACCGCCTCACCCAACTCATGTGCAGTCCCACATCGCACATAGCCGGAGTCATCATGTGCGCCCCCACATCTCGTACAGCTAATGCCATCGTGTGCACCCCCCACATCACACAAAACTAATGCCATCGTGTGCACCCCCCACATCGTGCACAGGTAATTTCATCATTCACACTCCCGCACCCCGTCTTCACTAGCATGTGCACTCCCATATCACACATGTACGGTTATAATTATCACACAATATTAACTATCAATACATAATACATATATATCAACATAATATAAGAGCGCAAGGATTCATCATATTACACATTCACAACATACAACGCTTCATCAAGGGCTTGTTCTGGTGCATATTTTGAGAAAAGTTCAGTAAAATATTTCAAGTGATTCAACCAAATACATATGCATTTACCCCAAAATATTTTAATGCAAAAACATGTCTTTGTTAATGCTTGTGGATCGACTCCAACTTCGACTAATGCTCCGTGTGGAGGTGTGGGGCCTCATTGGAACCTATCGCACACACAATAGCATCACAACCAACTTAATTTATATAAATGTTATTTCAAAAGCTATTTCTTAATTCAAACTTTACTAGTTATTCCTAACTAGTTTCCAATTGCTATTTGACTAGCCATTTATTTGTACCATTTTGGTCAAAATAGAAATAAATAAACAACCCTCAACACTAGAACAACCCATTAATCTAATCATTGACCTTCATCAACAACTTAAAAATTTACCCTAATTCATTACTCACCTTGGTGGGGTTGTACTTGAATTCCTTGATAAAGATTAAAGAGGGGAAAACTCTTTTAAGAGCATTCAAGCTACTTTGAAGAGTCTTTCTCTCTCTAAAACTTTCAACTAGTGAGAGAAAATGCAGGGGAAAGACTTTTTGAGGGTTTTTGAGGTGGAAAAATGAAAGATCATGAAATACCCTATGAAAAAGTGGGCAAAAACATGAAATTTGTACTTTGAGAAAGTTATGGAGGATTCAAGGTGTCTTCCCATGGAAGATGAAGAATTCTGCAAAAAGGAGAGAAGAAATGAGAAGAAGATGAAGAAGGTGCTGGAACTTTAGATATTTATATCTAAAGTTAATCCAAGTCTCACATAAATTACAAAAATGCCTTTAACAAGGTGATTCTATCTTCCTCCTTTCCTTTGTGCAGTCTTTTACTCTTTTGACACTAACAAAAAGGTCCATAATAGATTAGGGGCACTTGAGTTCGTGAAAACTTAGAAATTTAGACACGAAGTCCAAAATGACTATTTTACCTTTATTGTGGAAATATCATTATTTTTATTTTTTTCGTTTATTTTATTATTATACACATCATTCGTGTATTCCTTAGGCCTACTTAGGCCTTAATAATATTAGAAAACCCACGTCTAGGAGCTCACTAAGGAAAATGATGAAATTACCCCTAGTCTATGTTATTGCGTCTACTTTTAGTTATGTCTCTATGGAGGTCGAGGTTTCACAGTTTAGGTTTCAAGATCAATCAAGCAATCACAAGCCTTAAACTCAATATTGGAATAAACAACTCATATTCCATTGATAATAAGCAAGAGAGAAATTAAATATCCAAATTACATGTTGAGTTTAATTGCAATCCTAGATAAAAAATTTAGTTCATGATGAATGATAAAAACAAAATCCAAGGAAGTTCAACCATCGATAACAATTCAATAAAATTAAAGAAGAAATAAAGAAGAAAAAAAACTAAAGATTGTCAAGTCTTCGATCTTCCAAGTTTTTCTTTGCTTTCTTAAATGCTTGATGGCTTTTTTTCTTCCAACGAACCCTAGCTTAATTATGTCTTTTACATGCTACAAAAGTGCCTTTTAAATAGCTTTTAAAAACCCTACTTTTTATAAAGTTAGGAAAACTCCTCGTTTGAGATATTGACATAGCTTTTAAAAACCCTACTTCTTATGAAGTTAGGAAAACTCCTTGTCTGAGATATTGACACAGCGTTGCAACTTCACTTTTCTAGCATGCAACACCACACTTGCTGTATCCCATTGTGTACTCTACTGCACTCAATCAACTTGTGACGTGAATTTCTCCTCTATCTGGGTTGAGCTAGGCAAAATGTTAAACATAAAAGTTGTAGCCCTGTCTATTAGCTTTCCAATAACTTAAGATTCACATCGGTTGAATCTCTAGAATGAGAATTATGCTCAAAAAGCTAAAACATGTATGAGATAAGCATTTCCCATTCATGCACTCTTTTTCACCAATTAAAGCATTTTTATTTGTATACCTACGAAAGCATAAAAATAAATCAATAAAGAACTAAACTAAAAGCAATTTAACATAAAACTAAAATAAAACAACTCAACATGATTTAAACGAAACTAAGAAAAGTAACTAAAAACATTTAATTTCAAACCTATATCTCAAGAACTTGGCCACTTTAATAGTCAAAATGTAACAAAATAATTATGAAATAGAATTATCACCACACCTTTGAGGGAGGTGTTTGTTGCCAAACATGAATATAAAGCTTGTGTATTTCATGTTAAGGGAAGAGACACTTACGTTAATCTAGTGCTATTAGACATGCTAGACTTTGATTTGATACTTGGGATGGATTGGTTATCTCCCAACTTTGGTACTGTGCATTGTCACCACAAGAGGGTGAAATTCGAGTACCCTAGAGAAACACTGTTCTATATCTAGGGAGATCGTAACATTGCATCAAGTAGTGTCATATCGACCATGATTGCTAGTAAATTCATAAGACATGGATGCCTAGGATTTTTGGTAATAGTCTTGGATAACCAAGTGGAAGTAGTTAATGTGGTAGATGTGCCAATAGTGGGAGATTATATTGATGTGTTTTTTAAGGAGTTACTTGGATTGCGCCTTGCGAGGGAGATAGAATTTTGTATTGACTTGGTGTAAGACACTAACCCCTTTACCAGATGGCACCAACAAAGCTTAAGGAGCTCAAGGACAAGTTAAAGGATTTACTGGACAAGTGATTTATACACCCTAGTGTCTCACCATTGGGTGCACCTATATTGTTTGTGAAAAAAAAGGGATGTTCGATGAGACTTTGTATCGACTATAGGCAGTTGAACAAAGTGACTCTCAAGAACAAGTATCTTCTTCCACGCATAGATGTGTTTGATCAATTGTAAGGGGCTAAGTATTTCTTTAAGATTGATTTGAGATTTGGTTATTACCAATTGAGGATTAGAGATGGGGACATGCCTAAGACTGCCTTTCACATGAGGTATGGTCATTATGAGGTTTTGGTTATGTCATTTGGTTTAACTAATGCCCCTGCTACTTTTATGGATATAGTGAACAGAGTGTTTAGACCATACTGGGATAAGTTTGTGGTCGATTCATTGATGATATATTGGTCTACTTGAGGAGTCGAGAGGAACATGAGTAGTACTTGAGAATTGTGCTACACGTTGGAATGAGCTCTACAACTAATTGAGATTGGTCAAGGCTTGGTTTGAATCATGCAAGAATATCGTTCACATCGAATGATTAGAGGCTTTCATTCATCAATAAGACATCAATTATAATGGGTTCTAAGTCTAATTAGATGAAGTCCATGATATTAATATGCTTTGCAAGGAATTATGGTGGGTTGCAATTATGAGTTCCCTGTTCATCAAAGCATAATCTCTAAATGTTTGTAGTCGATGCATCATTAAGAATGGACATCAATGATGCCTAAAGACTAGTACATTTTATGTTCCTTACTAGGGAATTAAGCAATCGATCTCACAAGTTATAATATGAAGATATTTGGAACTAGAATGTAGGTGCTTGCCATGGGAGAGCAAGTTCTTTACCTAGACGAAGCAAAATCATATTCAAAATAAATATTTCAAAACCATGGGTGAGCCTATTACTGACTTGGGGAGTAATGCAAGCTTTAGCTCATGAATTGTGCTGTAGTCACAAGGCATGAACAAGACTATACACTAGTCCCTACTACTCCGCTGACGAACATAGATTGACCTTGGACTCTCTATAGCCTAGGTTCGTTTTGATACCAAGTCTGTCATGACCCAAATCTGAGCAGCTATGCTAGCACACATGAGCCTGGCAGGCAAGCGCGTGAGACTTAAGGAAGCCTTTAGTAATAAGTCTTGTTGAACATAAACCATTTACATAAGGCTTTCTAGCCAACATCATTTCATTAAAATTAAATCTTTAGATTTCAATACTAGCCCTTTAGCTCGTAATAACATTCCAAGATTTAAACATAACATATACATAGACTTACATTGGCTAACTCATCAAATTATTAAACATCTTATTACATAACATCATATAAGGTAACACAACACTCACATAATCCATTCTAAAACATAACCATTTAAACATTGCGGAAGTGTAAGACTCATCGATGATTTAGCGAAGATACCTCGCTAGTTGATAACATACCACTTGCCAAAATTGTGTGTCAGACGTCGACAATGCTAACTTACCCGTTCTTCAATGTCTATTTATCTACACAATACAATCAAAAAGGGTAAGTCACACTAGTACTTAGTAAGCGGGAGCATAAATCAATTGTAAGTGTGCAAGGATAGTTGTTACACATATCCTCTAAACGTGCATATACAATAATAAACTTATCATACACATAAGGGGATAGGTCGAACATCACTTGTCGTAACTACACTATCATTGTCTGGTTAGTCACACTATGATGCGTTCATACACACTCATTTATCATATACATAGGGTAAGCTATCTCTATCTCGTCTATCATTATTATTATTCTCATTATAGCCATCTATCGGCTTTTATCAGTCGTATTAACTGACCCACCATATAGCCCTCTACACACTTGTTTAACATACATACCTTATAATCTTTCACATTAAGCATAAGTTCTTAGACTCTATAACTCATGTTACATCATCTTACATTATCATACAATACAACTTTTACCTTAACCCTTTGCCTAATCATTAATTCATAGCATAACATATCATGGTGTACATTTCATATTTTATGGCATGTCACTATACATTCATACCATTATACATATCATAGAGTGGTCTTCCCTGGACATAACATAGTCACGCATAGTGGCCAACCGACAGACAACATACAATATCATGTCATGCCTCATTGCTGCAGCAAACAACAGCATCATGTCACATCTCATTGCCAAAGCAAACGATAGAGTCTATAAACATTATTCGGAGTAATCTCAATGGATAGCATCATAACGCTACAAGCAATAAACATAGGCAAGACAAAACGACCATCCCTGCTTACCACTACCTTGTAGGCATCATACATCATCATTGCACAGCAAATGAAGATCACAAGTAGGGCAAAACCACCATCCTTGCTAGCAACAAACATAGTCACAGGGTATGGACACTCTCAACCTCATAATAAACATCGTCCAAAAATCCTCCACGAATGGAACATGGTTATTCTACATCATAACATTGTCTGGAATCATCTATGGATAGTTCACATTAATCATTCGTGACTTCAGTGAATCATACTTATCATCTTAATACATCATCATCACACAAAGCTAGGCACTATCCTTCTAGGCATATCATACAATTGTCATAATGTTCACTAGTCTAGACATAACGTTTCTAGATGTATTCATCATATACACATTCATCATAGTATCATAATTTCCCTAACATTGGTTTATATTCGTATTAACATCATTAGCCTAAGCATGATCCTTCCAAGCATATCATATCATTCTCAAACATTTTCTAGTCTAGACATGCTTACGGTTCACACATAGCATACATTTTGCATTTTCATCATTGAAGCATATATGCACCCGAGTCATTAAGCTCCTACACGTAAAAGTTCCCCACTCACCTTGACACTTTGAGTGTTCTTCTATCCATACTTGCACACTTCAACTCAACAACTCAATAGTTGCAAATGAGTAGAATTCTTACTCCCAATGGTTATTTAGCATTTAACAATGCATACTCATAAGCATTTACATCATAATCTCAATTTCATAGCCAAGTCCTGGCTTTCAAGTTACTTCTAGCTTTTCAATATAACACATTCTCTAACTAATTATCATACAAGCTTAACTTTCTCATATTCATCAACAATGACTACATCTCTTACCTCAAACATGAATTTGGCTCACTTTAAAACTTTAATCTCTAACCACTTTTGAGTGCCTTTATCTACCAAAGCTGGAACATTGAATTGTTTTATCAAAAAACCAATCAGTAAAAAGCTTTAATCTTACCTCTAGATTGATTTTTAGCCTCAAAACTCCTTTAAACAACCTCCAAATTTCAATTGGGAGTGTATAACTTTGTGGGGCAGCAAGTGGGAAATGTTTTGGCTTTGTATTGAAATCAACGGATTGCCCAAAGCCATTTTATTTTTTACCAGTTTTTATGCCTCTATAGATAGATGGAATGCATCTATCAATCGATCCTTCATGGATCTTAGCTTTTTACCTTCACCTATCAATATATTTTTTGAGTCTATTGATAGATCATGCTTTTGTACTTCCATACCACTTTCGAGTGGAAATCTATCAATAGTTTCAAGGAATCTATCGATAGTTTGTACTCTTGCTGCTTGATAGTCATTTTCTAGTGGCCATATATCAATAGATATCGAGAATCTATCAATAATTGCACCTTAGCTGGCTTCCCTTTACTCTTGAGTGGCCATCTATTGATAGATACCAAGAATCTATCGATAGATCTTCATCCATCTTGTTTTCCTAGCCTTCTATCTTGGTATCTATCATAAATGTAGAACACTTATCAATAGATCATGACTAGAATGCACATATTCAAAACTTAGAGCATTCCTAGCTCAAATCTTTAACTCCTATTTAATTTCCCACATATATTCTTGTCTCATTGCATCATATTTTACTCAATATCAACACATAATCTCATCATATACTTCAAATTCTCATCTATGCTTTATGTCACATAGTACATAATTCAAACATAGCATAAATCACATGTATATATCATGCTCCTTTAAGTGCCAAGCATATGCACAATATCGTTTCGTTACTTACTCATTAATACATAATCTTCTTCTATGGACATAGGCATATTCTCAATTTCATTCATCCATAAACTCATTAAAATTCAAATTAACCCACATCATGGTTTAACTACATACATTGTTATCATCAAGGTCGGGGTGTTACATTTATGAATGGCATGAGATTACAAGTGAATGGTTATGAAAAATTTGATGGTTGTCTATGGATGGCATGCTCAAAATACGCAGCAGAAAGAAAATTAAAAACTTTATAACTAAACAACAAAACATGCCTCCACCCATGGATCACCTTGGTGATATTTAACACATAAAAAGAAAAAATAAATTATTATTTAGAAAGTTACCTTGCCATGTAATTTGGTAATCATGATGGCACTTTCTGAAGCAATCCTACGAACACAACAAGGAGTAAAAACCCTAGCCAATCAAGTGCTTGGCTTTCAATGGTAGTACACGCGATTGCACTTGAACCTTCAACAAAGAAAGGAGTTTTTAACTATACTTTGTGCTAGCAAAGAGGAAAACAATTGTTCTTTTCTTCTTTTTCACAATCTTAGCCGAACTTTTCTCGAAAATTGCTTCATAAGCAATTTTCTCTTTCACACAAAGGGAGTGGTGGCAAAGAAAGAAAACGTTTCTCTTTTTCTGACAAAAACTACGTTTTCTTCAATTGTGAAAAACTCTCATATGAAAAATAGTTAAAAGGTGACTTATATAGTTAGGTTAAAATAACTTCAATTTTGCAATTAAGCCTTCAATATTATAAAATAACTTCAATTTTGCAATTAAGCCTTCAATATTATAACACATTATAATATTGGGCCCATTAATTAATTAAACTCTTTTAATTAAGTCCTTGGAAATTAAAATCAAAATTAATTTCCTTTATATTTTGCAATCAAGGCCTTATAATTATAACTATTTATAATTATGTCTAAAACTTAATTAAACTCCTTTAATTAACTTTATAGAAGTTAATTACCTAGCATGTGATTTAAGTCTAACTTAAATCATCACTCTCTCAATTTAATTCAAATGCAATCATTGTGTGTGACCCATTAGGTTCCCAACATGTTGGCAATGGAATTGATTAATGACTTGATTGATTAATATAAATTTTAATCAATTAGTTTATAATCAATTTCATAGACCAAGATTGGCATCTAACAATGCATCATGGCTGTCACGACCCAAATTTCGGGCCATGACCAATGTATGGGCCCAATGGACATAGCCCACTAAGCCCAAGCAAGCCTATTTACATGATCTGTTCATTACTCCATCAAAATTACTGAAGTCATATTTCATAACTTTGAATCAAAATAATACTAAACATTGCCAACTCATAGTGGCATATCGATCAAGTATATATATATACATTGTCTATAACATGTATCTTAATAATTTACATCAGGGTTGGCTATACATCTTAAGAAGAAGACTCGATTTTCAGCGAAGAGACTCAGGGCAAATGTACAGCTACTGAATGCTGAGACACCTACCAATAGTCGAATCTATGAGGTCACCTTGACCTAATTACCGACTGCCTCCTGATCTGAAAACATGAAGTTGAAAATGGTGAGTATAAACCCAGTGAGTGAACAAGAAGGGAACAAGCAAACATTAAGAAATGTTTAACGAAATCATGATGCATTAATTTTTCAAAACAATGCAATTTGTTTTAGTTCTTATTAAAACCCATCATGTAAACCCCATATGAGTAAATCACTTTATGAAAAGGGTCCATGCTCAACAAAGGATTTGGAGAGTGAAAACTTCAATAGCATTCATGCGAATCAGGTCAAATAAACGACGGGTTCTCGTTACAGTAGAAAGGCACTCTCGCTGCAGCGACACTTTACTTAAATTATCAACTAGCCGAGGGTTTCTTAACTAGCTGAGGGTTTCTCACCAAAACTCTTCATTTTAAACTTAATTCATTTATTCCTTAATATTGGAAGTCCATGCTCAACTATGGTATCAAAGAAATGGAAAATAGGGCAGCAACCGAACCAAATGAGGAGCAAAACAAAAAGTTTTTCACTGCAGCGAGATTCAATCTTGCTACACCAAAATTTTTGGTCACAAAACAGAAAGTTTCTCGCTGCAGTGAGAAGCTATAGTAACATTCTCACTGCAACGAGAATTTCGGCCAGCCTTACCCCTCTAACCCGAGAGTTTTTCGCTGCAGCGAGAAACAGAGCAGTGAGAAAAAAGTTTGCTTCTTTTCAAGAAAAAGCCATTTTGCTGAAATGACAAAATCAACATAAAACACATAAAGATTTCCAAAGTTCAACATGCCAAATTCATATGCATTTCAAGCATAAACCGTATACATGAGTTTTCATTTTCTAGACATATATACATATACATACATGGATAAATACCAATACCATTATCATCACATCCAGCTCATGTGCATCCCCCCACATCGTGCACATAGCTAGAGTCATCGTGTGCATCCCCCCACATTGTGCACAATTAGTGCCATTGTGTACATCCCCCCACATCGTGCACACACACGGTTATAATCATCACACAATATCAACCATCATGCACAACATATATATATATATATATCTATATATATACCAACATAATGTAGTAGTGCATAAATCCATAACAACCGCATGTCACAACATAAAATCAATTTATCAAAGGCTTGTTCCCAAGGCACTTGTTTTTAAGGAAAGCTGGATAAAATCATTCAAGTATATTGTACAAATAAGTTTACATTCCCAAAACAAATTTTGAAATGCAAGTTCACTCACCGGTATCTTGTTGAACCTTTTGTTGACTCTACTTCTCTAATTGTCCAAATGGGGCGATGAGGCTTCGTTGGAACCTATTATCACATTAGCATCACCATTAATTCAAGCCACATACTTATAGATTCTAAAAGCTATTTCTTGGCTAGCTTCCAATTGCCATTTAAATGGCTATCTATATTCACTACCTTAACCACTCTAAAATGAATAAACATCTTACTATAAAACATTCACAAGCCTAATCATTAGCCACCCTCAGCATTTAAAATCAACTTTAATTTACCCCTAACCTTGATAGCCTTGAAATTTTGAAATTCTTTCCAATAGTTTTCCAAGCTATTATAGGGGCTTTCTTTCTTTCTCTAAACACCTAGCTAGTGAGAGAAAGTATGGAAGTGGGATTTTCAAGGGTTTTAAAGTGAGAAAGTGAAATAGCACAAGGGTTCTAGTCAAAAGGGCACAAAAGTATGAAAATTAGAGCTAGAGAGAAAAAGTTATGAAAGTTTCATATCAAGCTTCCATGGAGGATGGAAGCAACGTGAGATGGAAGAAGAAGAAGGAGAAGAAGCTGTTAAAAGAAAAAGATATTTATAGCTCAAGCTTATCCATTCCACTTGAAATTACGAAAATGCCCCTTCACAAATTAGCTTGTTCTCTTCCAATCCTTTATGCAATCTTTTACTCTTTTGACACTGGGACAAGGTCCATAATGGTCTAGAAATGCTCGGGTTCATGAAAACTTAAAAATTTTACCCGAGGTGAAAAATGACCATTTTGCCCCTATTATGAAAATTATTGAAACTTCTAGTTTTCTTCGTGTTTTCATCATTACACATCATTTATGCGGTCTTATGCCTATTTAGACCTTAAAATATAATAAAAATTTCTTTTGAGAGCTTACTAGAGAAAATGACGAAACTACCCCTAGCTCGTGTTATGGCGTTTATACCTAGTTACAAGCCTATAGAGGTTGAGGTCTCACAATGGCCAACCAATTGTTGGGAGAGTCAAAGGGTTCTTTGACAACCTTTCAACATACAGTCTATTAGTGTAATTCATTCCCTCATCATATATCCCGGAGATGATAAGAGCTTGGTATAGTGTCTATTATTTTGGACCTCCATATTTGTTCCTACAATTATAGCATTAGTTTTATAAAGAGTTATGAAACCTTTTTCATAACCTCCATGTCACCTTGGCCAAGGACTTCAATATGCTAATGTTAACCAAGAACTGATAGGATATGTCCTCTAAAACACTTGAGGTAATGATTCCTATCTTGACCACTCATTTGCCTTCACATGCTTTATACTATACCCAAAAACATCCTGTTTTGGCATCCTTGGTTAGGTACCCGTAGGGATGAAATCAAAGTATAGCACTCCACATATAAGACAATCTGGTGTCTCAAGTCTAGGGACTATTTACACGACTGACACATGAGAAGTGTTGCGTAGACACTAGAGTACCAAATGCACTTCTCATGGTGGGTCATGTTCAGTGAACTTGCTCTCCTAGGCAAACACCTATATTCTAGTTCCAAGTATCTCTATACTTCAATCTATGAGATCGATTGTTTACTTCCAAAGTAAAGAACATAGTGTTGGGATGAGCCTTGCAGCCAATTGGGATTGGTTAAGGCTTGATTCCAATCATGCAACAACATCATTCATGTTGAATGATTAAAGGTTTTCCTTCATCAATAAGACATTTATTATAACAAGTTATAAGTCTAATTTGATGAAGTCCATGAGATTAATATGCCTTGCAAGGGAATTGTAATAGGTTGCAGTTATGAGATCCTTATGCATCAAAGCGTAATCTCAAAATGTTCCTGGTCAATGTATCATTGAGACTGGATATCAATGATACTTAGAGACTGGTACATTCTATGTTCCTTACTTGAAAAGTAAGCAACCGATCTCATAGGTTGAAGTATAGAGATACTTGGAACTAGAATGTAGGTGCTTGCCTAGGAGAGCAAGTTCACTGAACATGACTCGCCATGAGAAGTGCATTTGGTATTTCACTCAAGTGTCTGTGCAATACTTTTCATGTGTTAGTTGTGTAAATACTCCTTAGACTTGAGACACCAGGTTGTCTTATGTGTGGAGTGTTATGCTTTGATTTCATCGCTACGGGTGCCTAACCAAGGATGCCAAAACAGGATGCTTTTGGGTATAGCATGAAGCATGTGAAGGCAAATGAGTGGTCAAGATAGGAATTATCACCCCAAGTGATGTAGGGGACATATCCTAGCTATTCTTGGTTGATATTAGCTTATTGAAGTCCTTGGCCAGGGTGACTTAAAGATTATGAAAGGAGTTTCATAAGTCTTTATAAAGCTGATGATCAAACTTTAAAAACGAATATGGAGGTCAATAAGAGTAGACACTGCACCATGCTCTTATCATCTTCGAGATATATGATGAGGGAATGAATTACACTGAAAGGTTGAGTCAAACCATTTTGACTCTTCTAACATTTGGGTGGCCATGATGGATTGCTAGATCCCAATCTTGGTCTATGAACTCTAGGTAGTTAACTTGATTAATGATAAATTTAAAGTTTATTAAGAATTATATGTTGAGTTCATTGCTAACATGTTAGAAGCCTAATGGGTCACACACCTAAAATGAATATTGAAAATAAAATGGGAGAGGTGATTAAGTTGGACTTAATCAAATTAGAAGTTATGAGCTTCTCAAGCAGTTGATTAAAATTGTTTAATTAAGTTATGCCTAATTAATTAAATTGTTTAATTAAATTATTGGACCTAATTAACTAAATTGTTTAATTAAGTCATTGGGCCTAATTGATTAAATTAGTTTAATTAAGTCATTTGGCCTAATTGATTAAAATTATTTAATTAAATTGTTGGGCTTAATTAATTAAATTGTTTAATTAAGTTATTAGGCCTAATCAATTAAATTAAACAATTAAATTAATTGGGCTTCTTAAGTACTTAATTAAATTATTTAATCAAATGATTGGATTAATTGGCAATTACAAAATAGTTTTGTAATTAGGGTTTAAAATTAATCTAAGGTATAAATACCTTGCTATAGCCTCCAAACAAGATAGTGGAAAACGGCTGAAAAAAAAAAGAAAAAAAAGTGAACGGCACATTAGAAATTCTTTTGTCTTATCGTTCATTGTGTGAAGAAAAATAGTTTTTCATTCACTTCATTTTTGTGTGTTCAGCCCCACAATTTTGTGTGGATTTTGAGTTTATGAAACTTATCTTTGCTAGCACATTGTCAAGGCTTAGCACTCCTAATCCTTACAGAAGGATTTTCTTATTCATTGGTGTGGATCACCATTAGAGGCTGCACAAGGATTCCTTGGACAGCTTTGATTTGCAACAACCGGGCTGAGGTAATTGAGCTTTTCGAAGGCTGAATTGGTGGTTTAACAAAGGATTCATCAACCTTTGTTATTTAGGTAAAGTGATTTGATCATATACTTTTATTTTTAATTTAATTATGTACTCAATTTAGCATGAAAGAGATCCTAGGAGGGTGATGCGTAAATTTAATTTTTAAATTTATTTCCGTTGCGTTTTATTTGCATTTGATGCATGATCAGCCCTCACCCAACACATAGAATATACTAGTCTCTAAGCATAATTGATGTCCAGTCTCAATGATACATTGACCAGGAACATTTTGAGATTATACTTTAATGCATAGGAATCTCATAACTGCAACCCATTACAGTTTCCTTGCAAGGCATATTAATCTCATGGACTTCATCTAATTAGACTTATAACTCATTATAATTGATGTCTTATTGATGAAGGAAAACCTCTAATCATTCAACATGAATGATATTGTTGCATGATTGGAATCAAGCTTTAACCAATCCCAATAGGCTGTAGGGCTCATCCTAACAAAATTATCCCCTTTTGCCTTATCCTTTTCCTCATATCCACTCACAAAGTCTTTACGACTCACTTTATTTTTCTTCACTATTTTTGTTGCAGATCAATGATAGCATTCTCTTGTTAGCAGCTAGTGTCACAAAGACGTGATCCGTTCCTCTTTTGGTAAGTGATCTAGCCGCCACTTGCAGCCTAGAGGTCGAGTCATGTTCTGTGGACAAGTCGATCCTTACTTTATGTTATGTTTATGGATTATGAACTCTTTTATGATTATAGCCATTGTTTAACAATTTACGTTATGAATATTATGATTAATTGTGCAAAGGTGGCTCAAGAACCTATTTGGACACTCAAAGGTGTTGATGAATGATAGATGGTATTGTGCATGAGATTATGGCACTCTAATGGTTATATGAAATGAATGCACTTACACTACATATGTTGAGAAGTTCCATAACTATGTATTGTTGCCTATGGATGCATGCATGTGTATGATCTTGTCTGCTTTATGTATAGTAATTATAGATAATTGGCCAAATTATGAATAAATGTAAGGAGGCTTTATTTGGCCGAGCGAGCTATACCCACAGGGTTCACGTGTTGATCATGTCCCACCTTAAAACAGGATGTGACAGCCTAATCATAACAAATATAAATGCCTTAATAAGAAAAACACTTCAAGGAACTTCAAGAAAAGAGGAATGATGGAAACTTGGAGTGATAGTGATGACTCACAAGATGAGGAAAATGAAGAAGATGCAAACCTTTGTCTCTTGGCACTTAACGATTACAAGGTATATCCTAGTCCTCATGATATTGATTCTTATGCTCATAATGAAAATGATTATTCTTTTGATGAGTTGCAAGATGCATATGATGACCTAATGTTTGAATTTGAAGAAAAGACTTTGAAATACAAAGGCATTATATCTAATCTCAAAGTTGAAAATGAAAAATTAGTTAAGACTAAGATTGAGCTAGAAAATATGATGAATGGTATGCAAAATGGAATTGAGTTGTTGTAAAAGAAAGATGATAAATATGACACATTCTCTAAGTTTCAAGATAACCCACAAAAATTGAACGATATGTTGGAGTTACAATGGGCTTTCTTTAACGAAGAAGGGTTAGGTTATGATTTCACACAAAAAGAACCTTAAAAATTTCTTTGTTAAAAATAATGAAAAGTATGATGAGTTTTCTAGATGCATTTGTTACATTAAATTTGGACATCTTAATTTATTTTTCCCTTTGAAAGTTGTCTCACAAAGATACAAAGTTGTGACATGGTTTCCAAAAGGAACTAAATCTCCACATGCTAAGGTTGAAAATATTGATGTGGTTTAAAAGAAAACCAAGACTACTAACCCTAAAAGACCTAAGAAAATTTGGATACTATTGTTCAATTTACTACCCACGTAAGTATACGTATCGCAAAGACAATATAATGATGAGTAGAGTGTCAATCCCAGAGGGAATTGAATTAATTCTTACTATTAATTACTAAAATTACACACCCTAATTTTATCCAAACATTAAAAATGGAATTAAAAAGAAAAGCTTAAAAACTAAAACTACTTTAAATTTACTCAGCAAAATTACTATTCAATCTTGATTGACTTTTAAACCTAAGATTATGATGTCTATCAATACTTCATCTAATTATTGTTTCTCTTTCTTAACTTGGATTAAGTTGCTAACCTAGAGTCTTAAATTATTTACAAGTCTTTGTTGAGTTTCTCATAAAAATATCTTTCCTAGTTAATTTACTATATATCTATGCAAATTAAATTAAAGATAGATTCAGTAAGTTTGAGCTCTAATCTTGGTTACATATGGCTTATAAGGGTCTGTTTACCCTATATATTCAAATCAAACCACCTAATCAATTAAGTGTATACGATCATACGCTATTCTATTCAAGGTTTACCTAAATCTCCTTCGTCAAGGTTTAACCTAAGTTTTTAATTCAATCTAATTGATGATCAGGCAATTAAAAGCATTAAGAATGAATAGAATAAACAACTTAAACCCATTAAACATAAGCAAAAGAGAGATAAATAAATCAAACCACGTATTGAGTTCAATCATAATCTTAAACAAATAATTTAGTTCCCTATCAAGTTACACATCATCATCAAATTAAGTTTAAGCATTTAGATTAACCTAAGAAAAAAAATAAGAGAATAACAAAAGGATGCTAGAACCCAAGAATTTATAATCTTGATCTTCCAAATCTTCTTGAATCCTTCAAATTCTTCTCAGCTTCAATGACTTTATGGCTTGATTCTTAACTGTCAATCTAGTGTTTCATTCCTTGAAAAGTCCTTTGAAAGGTTGTTTTTATAGGGTTTTGAAGTTAGGCCAAGTTCAATGAAAACGAAGTCAATTCCAACTAGGATTTCCTTATCAAACTACATGGGTCGTGGCCTTGACCTATTAATTAGTAGAAATCGTAATTGCTCTAGGATTGCTACAATGCTTCAAATTCCATAAGATGTTTAATCAATTTCTAAGGTGAATTGGGAAAATTAGTAAACATAAAAGTTGTATCTCTTTCTCTTATCTTTACAATGGTCTAAGAATCATCTCATTTGGAGTTCTGTAAAGAGAGTCGAAATACCAAAGCATATATAGTGAAAATTTGCACCTCAAAATTGCTTTCCTTTTTCTATTAAAATTCTTCTTTCATTAAACTCTTACAAAAGCACAATTAATATCAATAACAACTTATCTTAATCACATTAATGAAAAATTAAGCAATAAATTAACTAAAATTATGTGAGACCTTGATCTTTATAGACTCGTAGCTAGAAGTAGATGTGATATCATGGACTAGGGGTGATTCGTCATTTCCTTAGTGAGCCCCTAGAAGCATGCTTTCAAACAATATTAAGGCCTAAGTAAGCCTAAGGCATAAATGAATGATGAAAATAAGGATAAAATGACAAAGGAGATAGAAATAATGATGATTTCCAAGGTAGGGGCAAAATGGTCATTTTTTATCTCGGGTCAAAATTTTTAAGTTTTTGTGAACCAAAGTATTTCTAGACTATTATGGACTTTGTCTCAATGTCAAAAGAGTAAAAAGATTGCACAAAGGATTGGAGGAAGACAAAGCCAACTTGTTAAGGGCATTTTCATAATTTAAGTGGAGTTGGATAAGCTTTAGCTATAAATATAATTTTTCAGCAGCTTTTTCTTCTTCTTCCTCCCATCTCACGTTTCTTTCATCTTCCATGGAAGCTTGTTTTGAAACCTCCATAACTTCTCTCAAATTAGCTCCAATTTTCATGCTTTTGTGCACCTTTTCATATAACCTTTTGTGCTCTTTCACTCTCTCACATTAAAAGCCTTGAAAAGTCTTACTTCCATACTTCCTCTCACTAGCTAGGTGTTTTAGAGAGAGAAAGAAGGAGCCTCTATAATAGCTTGAAAATTTTTAGAAAGAAACTCAATTACAAAGCTACCAAGGTGAGTAGTGAATTAGAGTTGATTTTTTTAAGTTGTTGAAAATGGCTAGTGGATAGATTTGTGAATGTTTTGTAGTTGAGGATATTTATTCATCTTTAGTGTGAATAGAATAGTGAAAGTAAATAGCCGCTTAATGGCAATTGGAAGGTAGTTAGGGATAACTAGTAGAACATGATTTAGGAGATAGCTTTTAGAATTATAGTTATGTGAATTGAGTTAATTATGATGCTAATGTGATGATAAGTTCCAACGAAGCCCCACCGCCCCATTTGGACCATTAGAGGAAGTTGGAGTTGGGTAAAGATTTAACAAATATCAGTGAGTGAACTTCCATTAAAATGATTTGGGGTAAATGTGTAAATATTTGAGTGAATTACTTGAAAGGTTTTAATTGTCTTTTTCTTTAAAATGTATATGGGAACAAGCTTTTAATGAAACATTTTGCTTTGTAAAATGTGACTGTGATGAGTCCACATACTCCTTTATTTCATTAGTATACATACATGTGTGTTATGCCTTGATAGATAATATCGTGTAATAAGTATGACCATGTGTGTGTGGTGTGGGAGACCACATGTCGGTAATTGTTGGTCTCAATAATATATGCTAGAAGGGGGGTGAATAGCACAAATTTTCTCTTTCAAAAATTATCTTTAAGTGTAGACAAAGGTGAGACAAATGAAGGATAGAAAATGAGACAAAAACAAAGTAAACAAGATAGCACAATTTAGAGTGGTTCGGTCCAAGACCTACATCCACTACCTTGATTATCCAACCAAGGATTTTCCCAACAAATTCACTAAGAATTGGTGAAATTCACAAGCTTTCACCAAGCTTTACAATGGCTTTTACAAGGCTCAGCCAAAACCTTTTACTCTAGTTTTTCACGGGCTAAACTAAAACCCAAAGTGGTTTTTCCAAGGCTCAACCACAACCTATAACGATCAAGCTATTCCAAGCTTGAATAACCCCTTATAGTGACTTCCTCACTTTAAGAATACACGAAAAGAAGTAGAAGAAAGTACCTATGATCACAAGTTGATCTAAATGGTACAAGGTTGAGTGCAGAATACAAGTACAAAGAATGGGCGTTAAGGTGCAGTAGGGTACAAGAGAGATTTTTTGGTTTTTCAGATCTTATGTGGTTCAAATCTCTCTAACTCTTCTCAAAGATATTTTTCTAATTGTTGGAGGACTCTTTTATACTTGAAAAAACATCTCTGATGGCGGTTTGATTGTTTTCTAGCCGTTGGAGACAGTTGGGAGTCGATTCTAGTCGTTACTCTGTCTTTTAGTGCAGATTTCAAACTTGTAGGCAGAATGCTCTTGGTCGACTAACCGATATCTTAGTTGACTAAGTTGTCTTTGTTTTCCACTTCCTATCTCTAGTAGTTCTAGCTATAAGCACTTAATCGACTGACTAATTCTTGGTTGACTAAGTTGTCTCTGTTTCTCAAACTCTTTAGCCCGTTATTTCTCCAATTTAAATCTTGGCCAACCAACATTCTTCCTTATTCAACTAATGAGGTTCCTCCTTGTTAATCAGTCATGTCTCATCATTTTTATCTCTCTTTTTTTTTTATATACCCTTTGAAAGATTGATTTATTAATTTCATACATTAATTTTTCGGCACACTCAAGTAGAGGTATTAGACACAAATGAATGGGAATTTTTTATTATCATCAAAAACTAATGGAGCCAACAATCTCCCTCTTTTTGATAATGACAAAACATTCCTTGATTAACAGCATAGTATCTTTTTACTCATTTTAGTTTATGCAAAAAATGAGGATTGCTCCCCCTAAACATATGCTGTTCTTTAGTGTGTGCATATTTTGCTTACTTTATTCTAGCAAATTTTATTCTTGTTATATAGGAAATGGCATTGTATATTTAGAGTATATATGTGCAGCAATATAGAGTGATTTTCAGCAAGTAAGTATAAATAGATTGTCATCAAACTTTCAGCAATGAGTGTTGACAGATTTTCATCAAAGTTCCAGTAGTTGTCAACAGTTAATTTATTAGATTTTGTCTTCATCATTTATGTTTCAACTGATACATTATACACAACATCTATATCTATTCACAAACAGAAATTATTCATAGAAATGAATTGTCAGCATATAATTCAATATTAATGCAGCAGCAGATTTTGTCAACAACAGTAAAAATACCAAGGATAGCAAAATATCAGTAAACTTCAATTTTCAGCAGCCAAACATCATAATCATATCAGCATCCATTTGTTAAACAACCATATAGATAACAAAATTAAAACTAAGTGTTCAAGTGCCATCATGGCATAACCAGCAAGAAAACAAAAACAACAGTCCATACCTAAAATGCCCCTTGTTCATTTATGGTAAGTGCTAGTACCTCTACCCTAACATTTTTTTTAATTTATTCTCTGGTTCCTGCACCCCTACTTCTGCCATTCTACTCCCCCTCTTTGTCAGCATCAAATCAAGGGGTTTCTAGTCATCTAAGGTGTCAGAAGGTGAGGATTTAGTGCCATAAAAAGGATTCCAAGGAAAAGAAGAGGATTCTCTAAGAGGTAATGATTTTTAGGGGAAGGTTTTGGTAAGGACTTGTCAGAGACATTGATTGGATCCTAAGGTGAATAGACTGAAGTTGGTGTAGATTTCTCTGTCAACCTGGAAGACTTTCTTCTCTTGAGAAAGGATGTCTTGGTGGCCATAGTTTTCTTCCTCATCTACAGTGCTGCAGTGGCTTCCTTCTCTTGTGAGGCTACAGTGACTTTTAGTTTCTCTTTGCGAGATATTGCTTTTCCTTTAGAAACTGGTGCAAGTGCATCTTGCTTCTTAGTTAGCTTCTACCTTGGCAGTTTCCATTGTAGCTTGTTTCTCAACTTGTTCTTCCCTTACTATTTGATGGAAGATTTCCATGATGGATATCTCCTCTCTATTAGAAAGGGAGGGCTGGTGTTTCTCAAAAACATGTTCATCCTCGAAAGCTGTCACTTTTGTCCTTTGATCAGATTTGTCCTTGCTCTGGTGTTCAAAAGATGGTGCCTTAGTTGGTTGCTCCAAACCAGGATGAGAATCTTTTGCTTGAATGCCATGACTTGCACCATGAGCAAAAGACCTTTTTACTTGCAAGGTTGAGCTTTCAGGACCTTGCTATGCTGGTGCAACACTAGGAGTTTCAGATGAGTTTGCAGCAGTAGGTTTTGAGGGCACTTTTTCCTTTCTTTTCAATTCATTCTAAAGTTCAGCTATCTTCTCTTCAATCTTCTGTAATTTTATTCCTTGATTAGTGAGCTTACCATCTATCCTCATCAAGAGATTAAAAATTATTTCATTAGAGAATTGAGAGGATGATGCCTCAGTTGGTGCTAGTATAGCAAAAATGTCAAGCTCGGCTCTACAATATGTTTATTATGCCATTCCTACATACGAATGCATGTTTGCTTACTTGGGTACCTCGAAAATTGTTAAAGGACGGCAATGTACCAAATGGTACAATTAAGTTGAATTAAGCCTCGAACTAGTCCAAATAGAGATTTTAAGATGAAATTGAGAATTTTAAAATCCAAGAATGACTTAAAATGGTGATTTGGAGTTAAATTGGAATTTTCATGACCTAGGGGCAAAATGATCATTTTGCCACCCGAGGTTAAGATGTGAGTGTTGGATGAAATTTTTGACCAAGATTGATCATTTGGAGTATAATTTGAGTTTGAAAAGTGAAGAATTTTAATTTTGGCGTTTTTTTGAGGATAAGTGCAAAATAGTCATTTTGTCACCCTAAGGGCAAAATTATAATTTTACACCACCCAACACTTTTCATGCCCATGGATTTCAGCCATTAACATTTTATATCATGGATAATTGAAGGATTTTATGTGGTAGTGGAAGAAAGCTTAATTATTAAGTTTTTAAACATGGACCAATAACATGGTGACAAGTGTCAAGCTTGGATTATTTTATTATTTGGCTTTAAAAATCAGCCCAGAACCCTCCCAACTCATTTCTCTTGGTTGGCCAAAGGAAGAAAAGGGAAGAAAAGAAGAAGAACAAAACCTAGCTAAGAAATTCAAGAGAAATTCACAAAATTTCAAAGAATCAAGTGACAAAAGGTAAGATTTTTCAATTCTAGCTTGTGATCTACCTTTCCTATGCATTCTTTTTCATTTTCCATGGTTGAGAATCAAGTTTGCATGAGGATACCTTTGCTGGCCAGACATGGGGGGAGGAGTTTTGAACTTGGATTTGGTTAGATTTTAATATATTCTAGTGTTTTTAGTTAGTTAGTGATGTGTAGCATGAAAAGCAAACAAGAAAAATTCATTTTTTTCCATCACCCTCCATTGGCCGAATCTTCCCTATGGTGTGTTGATGGTGGACTTGATTTTATTTCAAGTGATTTGGTTAGGAATGAATGATTTATGGTGTGAGAATCAAGCATGAAAAATTATATTATTAGTGCACTCACCATGGTCGAATTTTTCAAGAAGAAAATGTGAGGATGATTTTGCCACATTTCAAGTTATTTAAATTGTGTTTAATGATTTGGACTATTGGGAGAGAAATGGAATTGTTTGGAGTTGAATTGGACGTATTGGCCAATTAATCGGTTGATAGATCGAATTAAGCCAATACCATTTTATTTAGGTACATAATTGAATTTATATTGAACACCGTATTTAGATAGTTACTCGAATATTTCACATCCCATTTCATGCATTAGTATATAGCCTGAATTGGTTTTACAACGGATTAGCACAAATGTAGCAAATTGTTTATTGTGCATTATGTCTAGGTGGTGAGCATTCTGACAAGAGTAAAGAGGTAGTATCCGAGGATTAAGAATCAGAGTATCCCGAATTCGATTCCCATTACAATGAGTAACCTTATCATCATCTTGATTATCTGAAGTGAATTTTAATTCATTTTTATGATTTTATGAAAAATGAGTTTAAATGGTAAATCTTTATGTTTTATAAGCAAAATGTGATTAAATGAAATGATTTTATAAATTGTCTTGAAATTGAATGATGATTTTGAAAATGGAGTAATTGGAGACTACTTGCTATATTGTAAATTATGTTTTGAATTAAATGGCTTATGATAATGTTCGCATGAATGGCTGGATGGGTATTTGTGTTGAAAATGTATAAACTATTGTTTACCTTGATAGGCCGGATAATGATAAAATTGCCATGTCATGCTGTTGAATTTTATTGAATTAGTGGGTTATAGATTGGTCACTGCAGTGGCGGGTTCTGTGGACCATCTTTTTTTAGGGGCACGGAATTCGGGTATATTCTTACCTCGGTTGAGGAGGCGTGTAGGGTAACTCCTGAGGTAAAACTTTAGAGTTCACTTCACGCTGAACCACCACATGAGGGTGAACTCAGTCAACGCCAAGGAATGGCTATGTTTTCAAAATAAAAACATGATTTATGCGTACATGACTTTTTAATAGCCTTGGCGGACTCGGTTGCGATAGCCCCAGATCAAGGTATCCCTGACAATTGAGTATGAGAATGATTTTGGCACGAGCCAAGCTTTTCAGAAAATCATAAGCCTCGTTGTTTATTTGGGTGAAATGAATCTATTTTATCTTATTAAAATGAGTTCGAAATGTTGTGAATCATTTTTATGCTAATCTATTTTATCTGTCTCTATTTACTCAACTTTAGATATTTTAGGTAATATTTGTTTACTCACTGGGATTATATAATTTCACCACCCTCATTTTCACCTATTTCAGGCTCAGGATAGTCGATAGATAGCTCATTTCGTTAAGGGTTACAGTTGGACTTGCATCTTCAAAAACTGTAGGTTCATAGCCTTCATTACTTTTAGTCATTCAGGGGCCCACATGTCATTGTTAAATGTTTTGAATACCTGGCTGCGTGTGCTACTGTATGTAGGAAATTATTTTGCTTTTACGCTGTAAAAATTATTTACGTAGCGTTCTATAAAAATTGTTTTATGAAAAAATTAGAATATTTTATTCATTATTTTTATTTTATTCCATTAGCTATAATTTCACTTTAAATGAATGTTTTAGATATCTAAACTTATTTTCGGTTATGAAATGTGTAAATTTATCTCATATACTACATTTTAGCTAGTTTTGAAATTTTTAAGAATAATGACCAAAATACCCCTGTGTAGTTGAAACTTCTTTTTGACTGTTTTTGAATTGAAATTGGTTCATATCACTTTAAAACATTATTTTAGTAACTAATACTCACAGGGGAAGCGAGAAAACTGATGTTAAGCCTTGTGAGGTTTCGATTGGCATTTTGGGTAATGAATGTCTATTTGAACATCATGGCGGTTGTCACGGGCTCGATGGGAGTTTCGAGTCGTGACAAGAAACTTTAGGTGTTCTACTGAATTTCTCACTATTCAGCTTGTATCCCATTTTGATTAAGCTGCCATAGTAAATGGCTTGATCTCTAGTCTTCACCATGTCCATTTCATACCTCTTGGCCCAAACTCCCATTTTCTGTACAAGGGATGTTATGACATTTCCATAAGGTAGGTTGACTTTATCAAGTTTGCAAGCTCCTTTCATCTTTTCTATCATGAACCTGCCTATATTCAGAGCAACCCCATTAAAGGCATGTTCCATCAACCAAAGATCCTGAAGGCTGATGTAACTTAAACTTCCACTTCTACCCTGGATGTTAGCCGCAACAAAAAAGTGTAGAATCCTAATCTAGGGGCTGATTATCAGACTTGAATTGCCCTTTGAAGAATACTTTTCCTTCCTCCCACTGATAATTTCCCATAATGATGGGGGATCGTATTTTTCTAAGAACTCATACTCACTTTCTTCACACTCGATTTTCAGTAAGCTACCTAAATCATCAGCAGTGACAACAAATTCTTTCCCATTCAAATACACATTCAGACCATTTTCAACATAGTTATCAGAATCCTCTAATTCTTTTTCTCCTAAAGCAATGCTGGAATAGAACTCCTTTACCAGACTTGCACTGTAAAATCTATTCTTAAAAGTGGTATATCCTTTCAGTTTTAATTCATTAAAATAGTCTAATAAACTTGTTTGAATTTCTAAGTTCTCATAAAAACTCTTCCAGTCAATATATTTGCCATAGGTTATAGGTGCATTCTCAATTTTTCTAAACCTTAGTTCATGCATCTATTTCTGAACTTAGAAGAGGAAGAACTAGTACCTTTCTTGAGTGTGGATTCCTTGTCCTTCTTCTTTTCTATTTTCTGCTTCTTTTCTTTCAGTTTCTCTGATATCTCTTTCACTGAAGCAGACATGATTTTTTGTTTCTTCTTAGGTATTTTCGCTTCAGGGCCTTCTTCTAGTGGTCTCTTGCCTTTTTTCTTTTCAATGATTTCTTTACTTTGTGAGGTTTTTCCCATTTTGAATCAAGGATTTTTCTAATTGGGTTTCTGTCTAAATGGTAAGGGTTTGAATCGATTTCAGAGGAAAATGTGAAGAGATGGGATTCAATTTCAGAGGCTCGGGTATCAAGGGAGAGAAAATGAGAAGTTATTAGCAGTTAATTCCCAAAAACTGTCCGCCTCCCCCTTAAATATTGCCTTATTCTATTTGCTCAAAATTTCAAAACTCCCTCTAAAATTTGATTATTTACTTTAGGCAATATTACTTCTTTCCTTATCACCTGGTACACACATTCTTTATATTATTTTATTTCTCTCTTATTTTATTGACTGAGTCTTATTATTTAATGCTATCATAACACTTTTAGTTGATTAAGATTCATCTTAGTTGACCATATGCATTCTGTTTCATGTGCATGAGCTAAATATTTTCTCACAATTCCTGCTGACTAAGCATACCTAGATTTCTTCTAATTTCACATAATCTATTTTCATTCAACGGTTTAGTAAAAATATCAGCTAGTTGATGCAAAGCATTCACAAATTCAATTTTACAATCATTTTTCATTACATGGTCTCTAACAAAATGATGTCTAATCTCAATATGTTTTGTTATAGAGTGCTGCACAGAATTCTTTGAAATATTAATTGCACTTGTATTGTCACGGTATATTGGTATGTTATGCATTGATAACCCATAGTCCTCTAATTGTTGTTTAATCCACAATATTTGGGCATAGCAACTACCTAATGATACATGCTTTGCTTCTGCTGTAGATAAAGCCACTGAGTTTTGCTTTTTGCTAGACCATGACACTAGCATACTACCTATAAATTGACATGTTCCACTAGTGCTTTTCCTATTAGTTTTGCTACCAGCAAAATCAGCATCCGAATATCCAATTAAGCTAAAAGTTGATTTTCTAGAATACCATATGCCTAGAGTTTGAGTTTCTAAGAGGTATCTGAAAATTCTCTTAACAACTGTTAGGTGTGATTCTTTAAGTTGTGACTAAAATCTAGCACACAAACACAAACTAAATTGAATATCTGGTCTACTTGCTGTTAAGTAAAGTAGTGAACCAATCATACCTCTATATAGCTTTTGATCTACATTCTTTCCTTTTTCATCAAGATCAAGTCTTGTGGATGGACTCATTGGTGTGGAGATTGGTTTTAGCTTTAGCATATTGAACTTTTTGAGCATATCTTAAGTGTACCTTTCTTGGTTGATGAAGATTCCTTCCTCACTTTGCTTAATTTGAAGGCCAAGAAAGTACTTCAATTCTCCCATCATGCTCATCTCAAATTCACCCTGCATTTCTTTTGCAATGTTCTTGCATAAAGCCTCATTAGTTGCACCAAATACAATGTCATCCACATATATTTGCATAACAATTAAATCATTTAAACATATTTTAATAAACAATGTAGTATCGTAACCTTTTTCAACTAGAAATTTTGAAAGCCTCTCATACCAAGCTCTAGGAGCTTGCTTCAATCCATACAAGGCTTTGTGGAGTTTGAAAACATGATCTGGTTTTTCAAAATCTTCAAAACCTAGTGCTTGTTCAACATATACTTCCTCTTGAATGAATCCATTTAAAAATGCACTTTTTACATCCATTTGGTACAATTTGAAATTCATGAAGCATGCAAAAGCTAACAACAACCTTATGGCTTCAATCCTAGCAACGGGTGCAAAGGTTTCATCATAGTCTATTCCTTCCTCTTGGTTGTATCCTTGGGCTACTAACCTAGCTTTATTTCTAACTACATTTCCTTGCTCATCTACCTTATTTCTAAGCATCCATTTTGTGCCAACAATAAGGTGATTTGAAGGTTTAGTTACTAGTGACCATACATGATTTATTTTGAATTGGTCAAGTTCTTCTTGCATGGCCATTATCTAACTTTCCTTATTTTCAGCTTCTTCAAAACTTTTAGGTTCAATTTGTGATATGAAGGCTGAAAATTCACAAGTTTCTCTTGTTGCTCTCCTAGTTCTAACTCCTTTGAGAAATGTCACCTATGATTTGATCTTGTGGATGGTCTCTTACAAATCTCCAACTCCTTGGAAGGTCATTATGCTAATTTTCTGATCTTTGCAAATCTTCTAGAGATGGAGTTTCATTTTCTCTTCTAGTTGAGCTTTCTTCACTATTCTTATTATTCTCTAAACTCATTTCTTCCATTTGTTTTTCTAGGATTTCTACATCATCATCATCAACATGAATTTCCTTTAGTAAATCATTAGACTCATCAAAAACTACATGGATCGATTCTTCAACATTTAGAGTCCTTTTCTTGAAAACTCTATAAGTTTTGGAGTTTAATGCATATCTTAAAAATATTGCTTCATCACTCTTTGCATCAAACTTTCCTAGGGGTTGTTTTCCATTGTTCAATACAAAACATTTACAGCCAAAACTCCTAAGGTGAGAAATGTTTGGTGTCCTACCCTTGTAAAGTTCATATGGTGTCTTAGATATCATAGGTCTTATTGAGACTCTATTAAGTATATAAGCTACTGTGTTCATAGCCTCAGCCCAAAATATTTTAGTAAGTTATTCTCACATAGCATAGTCCTAGCCATTTCTTTTAAGGTTCAGTTTTTCCTCTCTACAACTCCATTTTGTTGGGGTGTTCTAGGTGTAGAGAAATTGTGATCCAACCCATTTTCATTGCAAAATTCCTCAAATTCATCATTTTCAAATTCTCCTCCATGATCACTCCTTATGCTAACTATGGCTAGTCCTTTTTCATTCTCCACTTTACTGCAATGACTCATAAAAGTTGATAGTGCATCATTCTTATGAGCAAGAAAATAAACCCTAGTATATCTAGAATAGTCATCAACTATTACAAAGCCATAAGATTTTCCTCCTAAACTAGTTGTGCTTATTGGACCAAATAGATCAATGTGTAGTAATTCAAGAGGTCTAGATGTTGACACAATCTTCTTAGTCTTGAAGGATGTTCTAACTTGTTTTCCTAGTTGGCAAGCATCACATATTTTATCATTTTCAAGTTTTAAATCCGGCAACCTAACAACTAATTTCTTTCTAATCAATTTTGACATAGTATGCAAGCTTACATGTCCTAATCTCCTATGCCATAACCAGCTGTCATTTTCTGCATTTGCAACAAGGCATATTTCACTATTTATTTCAAGATCTTCAAGAAAAACTACATACATATTCTTAAATCTCTTGCTTATAAATGAGAATTTGTTTGTGTCACGACCCAAATTTTCGGCCATGATAGGCGCATAAGCCTAATGGATGTAATCCACTAAGCCCAAGCAAGCCTATTAATCTAACGTATTCATCATTCCATCATAACTGCTAAGTCATATTTCATAACTTAGAATCATAATAAAATTAAACATTCGCCAACTCATACTGGCATATTAATTAAGTGTACATTGCCTACAACATGTATCTTGATAATTTACATGAAGTTTGTCTATACATCTAAAAAAAAAAAGACTTGACTTCCAGTAGAGGGACTCGGACGAATGTACAGCTACTGAATGCCGAGACACCTACCAAAAGATGGATACAAGTCTATAAGGACACCTCGTCCTAGTTACCGGCTGCCTCGTGATCTGAAAACATGAAGTTGAAAACGGTGAGTATAAACCCAGTGAGTGAACAAGGAAGGGAACAAGCATACCATAAGGAATCTTTAATGAAATCATGATGCATTCTTTTTCAAATCAATGCAATTTGTTTTTATTCTTATTAAAAACCCCTCATTAAGCCCTTAAATGATTAATCATTTGAAAATCATGGACCCATACGTAACGAATCATTTGAAGAATGAAAACTTCAATATTACACAAGCAAGTCAAATACGAAAACGAATCTTCACTGCAACGACGTTGGGATTTAGTTATTAGCCGAACGAGGGTTTCTCAACTGGCCGAGGGTTTCTCACTAAACCTCCCCATTTTAAACTTAACTCATCTAATCCTTAATGTTGGAAGTCCATGCTCCGATATGGTAGCAAAGAAGTGAAAGATAGGGTAGCTATTGGACAAGATAGGAGATCAAAATAGAAGGTTTTTCGCTGCAGCAAAATTCAGCTGATGAAATAGAGAGTTTTTCGCTGCAGCGAAATTCCTTTTCGCTGCAGCGAGAAGCTATAATGACTATCTCGCTACAGCGAAATACATTCTCGTTGCAGCGAGAACCCGTTTTGGTGAAGGTTCTCAAACCCGAGAGTTTCTCGCTGTAGCGAGAATAAATTTTGCTGCAACAAAAACAAAGAACAAGAGAAAAGTTTCCCCTCACTCAACAAAAAGGCCATCCTGCTAAACCAACAAAATAAACATACAGCACATGAAAATTCCCAAAGTGCAATGTATCAAATTTTTCATATGTGTCAATCATATATCACATTCATAAGTTTTCATTTGATAAGTCTAAATGTGCATAATTACATAGATAAACATCAACATCATCATAATCACACCCGGCTCATGTACATCCCCCCACATCGTGCACAATCAGTGCCATCGTGTACATCCCCCCACATCGTGCACACAGGCACTATCATCCTCCATCTCTCACTCCACCATCATCACTGGCATGTGCATCCTCCCACATTGTGTACACACACGGTTACAGTCATTTTACACAATATCATTCATCATGCACAACACACATATTTATATATCATCATACTACAATAGTGCATGAGTCCATAGCAATCACATATCACAACATAAAACCATTTTGCAAAAGCTTGTTCCCTAGGCACTTGTCTTTATGAAAAACTTGATAATTCATTCAAATGGGTGGCAAATACATTATATTTCCCAAAACAAGTTTTGAAGATAGTCCATTCACTAATTGATTGTAGAGCCTTTAGATGACTCCAATTCCCCTAATTGTCCAAATGAGATGATGGGGCTTTCTTTGAACCTAGGATCACATTAGCATAAGCAATAGGTTAATTTACACATTATGAACCCTAAAAGCTATCTCTTAGCTAGCTTTCAATTGCCACATTAAATGGCTATCTATGTTCACTATCTTAATCACAAAAAAATAATGAACATAGTCAACAAAAAATAGCTCATAAATCCCAATTACTAGCCATTTTCTGCAGCTAAAAACCAAGCTTAATTCATCACTTACCCTAGGGCTCCTTTGTAGTCAAATTCTCTTTCAATTGCTTTCAAATCAATGGGGTAATTCTCTCTTTTTCTCTCTCCAAAACGTCCAACTAGTGAGAGAAAGTGTAGAATTGAGATTTATCAAGGGTTTTAAAGTGAGAGGATGAAATAGCACAAGGGTTTATGGAATGGTGCACCAAAAGCATGAAATTTGAAGCTAGAGAGAGAAAGTTATGGAAGCTTAAAGAAAACTCCCATGGAGGAATTGAAGAAACGTGAGAAGGAAGAAGGAAGAAGAAGACAAGCTGCTAGAAATTTCAAGAAAGTGCTAGAAATTCAAGATACCACTCCCTTGAAATTACCAAATTGCCCCTCCACCAATTAGCTTACTCTCCTCCAATCTTTTATGCAATCTTTTTGCTCTTTTGACACTGGGACAAGGTCTATAATGGTCTAAACATACTCAGGTTCATGAAAACATAAAATTTTAACTCGAGGTGAAAAATGACCATTTTGCCCCTACCGTGAAAATCATCAAAATTTTGGTTTCCTTTCCATTTTACCCCTAATTTCACCATCCATTTATGCCTTAGGCCTACTTAGACCATAATATTGTTTAAAAACCTTACTTTTACGGGTTTACTGAGGAAATGACGAAATTACCCTTGATCAGGGATATCGCGTATATTTCCCTTTACGAGTCTATAAAGGTCAAGGTCTCACAGTTTGTACCTATGTCTATTACTTCACACTTATTTGAATCGAAACATACTTTAAATCCTTTGTCACATAATTGACTAATACTTAATAAATTATGCTTTAAGCCCTTTACTAACAACACATGAGTAATTTGACTTTGGGAATTCTTACCAACCGTACCTATCCCATGAATTCTACCTTTTGAATCATCACCAAAGGATACAGTACCTCCCTTCCTCTTGTCCAGCTAAGCAAATAACATTTCATCTCCAGTCATATGTCGTGAGCAACCACTATCCATGTACTAAGGCTGCTTCTTCTTGAGTTGAGCTCTTGAACATGTCTCCTTTAAGTGCAGCTCAACCTACAAACCAAAGTTTCAGTTTTTCTTTATAGGTACCCATACTTTGATGGGTCCTTGAGAGTTAGTTACAATATAGGATCTTTTAAGGACCCAAATTTTCTTAACTTTCTGCAGATTACTTCTCTTAAAATAGTCATATGATATATGTCCATATTTTTCACAACTATAACATTTAGATGATGCAAAAGCAGAATTCTTCTTGTGGTATGCATTTTTTTTTAAGTTTCATTTTTTAAACATTTGAGAGCTGTGTTTTCATCAAGTAATTTTTACAAAATTGTAGATTTATTATCCAACTCTAGCTTTAAAACTTCAAAATCTATTTTTGAGTGTTCTAACTCAACTTGCAGGAAATTTCTTTGCTCAAAAACAGAATTGAACTCTTGTCTCACTTTTTCCAAATAATTTTCGAGAGATGTAGCCTTTTTCTTTAGAATTTTATATTTTGAAAAAGTTTTTCAAATTCATCATAAAGGTTGTCATACTCATCTTGTAAATCATCAACGGAGATATCACAGGGGGATGAGGATACCTCTGTTTCATCATCTTGTGCCATCAAGCAGAGGTTCACTCTTTCCTCAGATTTTTCATCTTCATCTTCAGAGCTTGATGTGTCACCGTCCGACCATGCAACAACCACCATTGCTTTCTTGGATTTCCTATTTTTCTTTGGTGTCTCATCTTTCAACAATGGACATTTGGACCTGAAGTGGCCAGGTTTCTTGCATTCGTACCAGATCAGCTCCTCCTTTTTGTTGGAATCATTTTTGTTTCTGATTTTTCATGAACCACCTTCATCTTTTCTAAACCCTCTTCTAGCTAGCCTCTGGTTTCTTCTTCTCATAAGCTTTCTGAATTTTCTTGCAACTAGAGCTAACTCTTCATCATCATCACATGATAGCTCTTCCAACTCTTCTTCAAGGATGCTAGCTTTAAGTGCAATGCTCTTTTTCTTTTCCTTTGCTTCCCTCCTATCTTCTTCTTCTTTCTCTTTAAGCTACAGCTCATGAGTTAGGAGAGAGCCACAAATCTCATCTAAGGTGATAACATTTATATCTTTTGCCTCTCGGATTGTAGTCACTTTAGGCTTCTAATTTTTTGGTAGACTCCTAAGCAGTCTTTTTACTAATTAATGTTCATGGATAGGCTTGCCTAGCTGACTCAATTTATTTGTAATGTTTGTAAACCTATCTAACATGTTAGTGATGTCTTCACCAGGCTCCATTTTGAACATTTCATAGTTATGTGTTAAGAGAGCAATTTTGGACTCTTTTACTTGAGAGGTCCCTTCATGGATTATTCTAAGTTTCTCCCATACTTGTTTAGCTATTGTACAGCTTGAGACTTTGTTAAATTCAGTGGGGGTCAAGGCACAATGTAATGTGTTGATGGCCTTAAAATTTATTTGAACTTTCTTAGTTTCAGCCTCGGTCCATTCAAACCTTGGCTTGGGCATCAACTCATTTGTCACCACATTTATGATTGAGGGCATAAAGGGTCCATCAGTTATGACGTCCCACATTTCATAGTCCATGGCTCTAATATAAATTGACATCCTAATGCTCCAATAAGGGTAATTAGAGCCATCAAACAGAGGTGGTCTGTTTGTTGCTTGTCCCTCAGCCACTACTAATTTTAGTTGAGCCATTTAGATCCTTCAAAAAGATGTTAAGCCTTAATAACAGGGAACCAGCTCTGATACCACTTGTTAGTCCCAATAATATGTGCTAAAGGGGGGGTGAATAGCACAAATTGGCTCTTTCAAAAATTGTCTCTAAGTGTAGACAAAGGTGAGACAAATGAAGGATAGAAAATGAAACAAAAACAGAGTAAACAAGACAGCACAATTTAGAGTGGTTCGATCCAAGACTTACATCGACTACCTTGATTATCCAACCAAGGATTTTTCTAACAAATTCACTAAGAATCGGTGAAATTCACAAGCTTTAACTAAGCTTTACAATGGCTTTTACAAGGCTCAGCCAAAACCTTTTACTTTAGTTTTTCACGGGCTAAACTATAACCCAAAGTGGTTTTTCCAAGGCTCAACCACAACCTATAACGATCAAGCTATCCCAAGCTTGAATAACCCCTAAGAGTGACTTCCTCTCTCTAAGAATACAAGAAAAGAAGTAGAAGAAAGTACCAATGATCACAAGTTGATCTAAATGGTACAAGGTTGAGTGCAAAATACAAGTACAAAGAATGGGCGTTAAGGTGCAGCAAGGTATAGGAGAGATTTTCTGTTTTTTCAGCTCTTATGTGGTTCAAATCTCTCTAACTCTTCTCAAAGATATTTTTCTAATTGTTGGAGGACTCTTTTATACTTGAAGAAACATCTTTGATGGCGATTTGATAGTTTTCTAGCAGTTGGAGATAGTTGGGAATCGGTTCTAGCCGTTACTCTATCTTTTAGTGCAGATTTCAAACTTGCAGGTAGAATGCTCTTAGTCGACTAACCAATTTCTTAGTTGACTAAGTTGTCTCTGTTTTCCACTCCCTGTCTCTAGCAGTTTTGGCAATAAGCACTTAGTCAACTGACTAATTCTTGGTTGACTAAGTTGTCTCTGTTTCTCAAACTCTTCAGTCTGCCATTTCTCCAATTTGAATCTTGGCCAACCAACATTCTTCCTTATTCAACTAATGAGCTTCCTCCTTGTTAATCAGTCATGTCTCATCATTTTTATCTCTTTTTTTTTTTGGATATACCCTTTGAAAGATTGATTTATTAATTTCATATATTAATTTTCCTACACACTCAAGTAGAGGTATTAGACACAAATGAATGGGAATGTTTTATTATCATCAAAAACTAATGGAGCCAATAGTAATGATGTGGGTGGGAGTGTGTGTGATGATATTGAAATGTGCGAGTAGGGAGTGTACACGATGATGATATTGAAATGTGTGAGTAGGGAGTGCACATGATGATGATATTGCCTTGTGCATGTAGGGAGTGCACATGAGCTGAGTGTGACGAGATGGTATGCATGATGATGTATGTATATACAAATACATATATGTTATAGAAAGTTTATGAAAATAATTGTGATTGTGTTGTATGTTGGCATTGTTGATTGCTCCCAAATTGCTTTTCATTTCAGCAAGAAAATGGCTTTTGATGTAACAAAACCCTTATTAACTAAGTTGCTCTATTTCTCGTTGCAGCGAGATTCATTTTCACTGCAGCCAGAAACTCTCAGGTTGGAGGGGGGTTGCACTGGCCTGATTCTCGCTGCAGCGAGAAACTCTTGGGTAGTTCCAAAATTCTAGTGCAGTGCTTTCACTTTGACAACAATTTTGACCACTTTTCAGTCAGAACTGAGCAAAGTGGTAAACATAAAAGTTGTAGCCCAGTCTCTTAGCTTGAAATCATGTCAATTGGACTTCTTTAATGGGAGTTATGCTTGAAAAACCAAAGCATATGCAAACTAAGACTGCCTCTTTGCTGTAGCGAGAAAACCCTTTGTTTGCTTGTCTTGCTTGGTCATTGCTGAAATTTTCATTCTATTCAACTTTATGGTTTATCATGGATCTTGTAATATTAAGGGATTAAACATTCAAAGTTTGAAATGAGGGGTTTTAACCAAAATTAGAGTAAATTGCATGGTTTTATCGTAAGTGCATCATGTTTTCTAAAACATTCCTTATCGTTCCTTGTTCTTTTCTTATGTTCACTCACTAAGTTTATACTCACTCTTTTAAATTGCATGTTTTTAGATCCGTAGATAGTTGGGATCGAGACTAAGGCGTTTACTTACATTCACTCTTGGTAGGTATCATGGCATTCGATAGCAGTACGCTCACCAAAGTCACTCTGCTGGTCGTCATAAGTCTTTTATATGAGTACATGTACGTTAAATGTAAATTGCTAGGAATCACTTGCCAATGATGCATGTATAGCTTGGAATGATGGTGCCATTATGAGATGGCTATGAATAACCTTATTTTGAGATCATACAAATGTAAATTTTTGGTATCGATGTTGTATTATGAAAATATGTCTAGTTGCAAATTACAAATGTTTGTCTAGTAATGGTGATGAAAAATTGAAGGGATGGTGAACGGGATTATGTAAAAAGGCTTGCTTGGGCTTAGTGGGCTACATCTACTGGACCCATGCGCCGGTCATGGCCCAAAATTTGGATCGTGACAAATTAGATTGACTTACCTAAATTAATTAGCTTAAATAATTTAACTAAAACCTACTAATTTCTATGCATTACCACAAGAACTAAGCTAAATTACTATCAAAATTCAACCCAAATAACTCTATATCATAGAATATCACACCCCCAAACTTAATATTTTGCTAGTCCTTGAGCTAAACATAGAAAAGAACTAACTTAGAAAAATCAAATTCAAATGATGAAAAAAAAAATTAAAAAAAAACACTAGGCCCCAAAAGTGTTGAAAATAAGTATGGAAGAAAGCAAGAAAATTAAAACTAATATATAGAAAAGAAAAAAATAAAAATAGAGAAATAAAAAGAAATATCGAAACTTACTTGAACTCTTGAGCAAAGTGTTGAAAATAAGTGTGGAAGGGAAGAGATTGGTGTGGTTAATTAGTATGAAGAAAGAAAGATGAGAAGGGAATAATGGTGAATAAATAAAGAAGAGACGGGGAGAGTAATAGGTAGGAAAGAAGTAGTGAAAAGTGCAAAATTTTCCACTTAAGCGGGAGAGGTAGGTATGCTTGAGTAAGGGGGGTTTATATATGGGAGGGAGGGATGGCATATTGGGTAATGGGCTTGTCACGACCCGAAACTCTCATCGAGCTCCTGACCACCGCCGCGATGTCCAGATAGACATTCATTACCCGAAATGCCAATCGAAACCTCGCAAGGCTTTAATATCAGTTTTCGTACCTCCCCTGTGAGCAACAATTGTTAAGTATCATGTTTTGAGAGATTATAAACTATTTCTAAATCAAAACAATAGAAAAATAAATTTTTTCTCACAGGGGCATTTTGGTCATTTTTCTTCAAAAATCTCGAAACCAGCTAAAAATGTAGTATGCGAGTGGAAAACACATATTTCATAATAAAAAATAAGTTTAGATGTCTAAAACATTCATTTAAAGTGAAACTATAACTTTTTGAATATAATAAAAATATTAACTAAAATATTCTATTTTCTTATAAAACAATATTTATATAGTTATCGGTAAATAATTTTTGTAGCGTAAAAGCAAAATAAATTCATACATACTGTAATATAGATAACCAAAGCATAAGATTTAATTTATAGTGACACATGGGCCCACGAACGACCAAAAGTATCAAAAGCGATAAACCTACAGTTTTTGAGGATGCAAGTCCAACTGTAGCCCTCAACGAAATGAGCTATCTACTGACTATCCTGAGCCTAAAATGGGTGGAAAGGAGGGTGGTGAGATTATATAATCCTAGTGAGCAAACAAATACCATCTAAAATATCTAAAGCTGAGTAAATGGAGACATATTAAAATAGATCATCATACTGTAATTCATCACCTTTCAACTCATTTCAACCAAATAAAATCAATTCATATAAATCGAGTAATCAACATGGCTTATGAATTTCTTAAAACTTTGGCTCGTGCCAAAATCATTCTCATACTCAGTTGTCAGGGACACCTTGGCCTAGGGCTATCCCAACCAAGTCCGTCAAGGTTGTTAAAAAGTCATATACGCATAAATCATGTTTTTATTTTGAAAACATAGCCGTTCCTTGGCGTTGGCTGAGTTCACCCTCACGTGGTGGTTTGGCATGAAGTGAACTCTAAAGTTGTACCTCGAGAGTTACCCTACGCGCCTCCCCAATCGAGGTAAGAATATAACAGGATTCCGTGCCCCTCAAAAAGACTAGTCCACAGAACCCGCCCACTGCAGCAAGCTAAACCCACCATACAATAAAATTTGCGATAGCATGACATAGCAATTATATCACAATCCAGCCTCTCAAGGCTAAATACACAGTTCATATATTTCAACACAAATACCAATTCAACCATTCATGCAAATATTGTCATAAGCCATTCGATTAAAACCATGAATTTACAACATATGAAAACAGTCTCCAATTACTCTATTTTCAAACCATCATTCAATTTCAAGACAATGTTATAAAATCATTTCATTAAATCACATTTTAATTACAAACACAAAGATTTACTATTTAACTCATTTTCCATAAAATCACAAAATCAGATAAAAACCACTTTAAATAATTAAGATGATAGTAAGGTTACTCACTATTTCGAGAGTCGAATTCTGAGTACTCCGATTCTTGATCCTCGGGTACTATCTCTTTACTTTTGCCAGAATGCTCACCACCTGGACATAATGCACAATAAGCCATTTACTACATTTATGATAAATTTTTATAAAACCAATTTAAGCTTTATACTAATGCATGAAATGGAATGCAAATTGTTCGGATTATTGTCTAAATGCGGTGTTCTACATAAATTCAATTGTGTACCTAAATAAAACGATATTGGCCTAATTCGATCTATCACTCGATTAATTGGCCAATATGTCCAATTTAACTCCAATTAACTCCATTTTTCATCCAATTCTCCAAACCATCAAACACAAGTCAAATAGCATGAAATTTAGCAAAATCATCTTTACATTTTCTCTTGGAAAATTCGGCCATGGTGGGTGCATCAACACTATGATTTTTTCGACTTGATTTTCTCACCGTAATTCATCATTTCCTAACCAATTCACTTGAAATAAAATCAAATCCACCATCCACACTCTACATGGAAAATTCGGCCAATGATGGGTGATGGGAGGAAGTGAATTTTTCTTGTTCGCTTTTCATGCTACACATCACTAACTAACTAAAAACACTAAAATACATTGTAATCTAACCAAATCAAGCATCGAAACCTCCCTCTAAGTGTTCACCCAGCAAGAGATTCATCATGATTTCATGTGATTCAACCATGGAAAATAAGAAAAAATGCTTAAGAAAGAGAGATCTCAAGCTTAATTGAAAAAAATCTTACCTTTTTTCACTTGTTTCCTTAAATTTTCACACTTTTCCCTTGAATTTTTCCACCTAGGGTTTTGTTCTTCCTTTTTCTTGGTTCTCCTTGGTGAGGCTGACCATAATGAAGAGAAATGGGGTGATTTTGTGCTAATTTATAAGGAAAATAATAAAGAAATAAAAGCTTGACACTTGTCACCTTACCATTGGTCCATTTTTAAATTCTTAACTATTAAGCTTTCTTTCTCCACCACATAAAATCCTTCAATTATCCATGATAATAATGGGTAAAATCCATATGCTGGACAAGTGTTGGGTGGTGTAAAATTACAATTTTGCCCCTGGGGTGGCAAAATGACTATTTTGCCCTTATGCTCCGAAAAATGTCAGAATTAAGATTCTTCACTTCTCAAACTCAAATTATACTCCAAATGATCAATCTTAGTCAAAAATTTCATCCAACACTCACATCTTAACCTTGGATAGCAAAATGACCATGTTACCCCTAAGTCATGAAAATTCTGATTTGACTCCAAATCGGTCCTCGAACTCTGAATCACCATTTTAAGTCATTCTGGGGTTTTAAAATTCTCAATTTCATCTTAAAATCTCTATTTGGACTAGTTCGAGGCTTAATTCAACTTAATTGTACCATTTGGTACAATACCGTCCTTAACGATTTTCAAGGTACCTAAGTAAGCAAACATACATTCTTATGTAGGAATGGCATAATAAACATATTGTAGAGCTGGGCTTGACAGGGCTACCCATTGTTGGCAGCTCACTTCAAGTGAGTTGCGACCTACTCCATAGGGGCGTTGCGGCCTTTATTAGTGCCTGTTGGGAGGCCGCAGCCTTGCTTTATCGATAACACTACCCATGATTTTCAAATTCGTTAGGCCACGACCTCCTTTTTAGGGAGTCGTGGCCCCAATAGTTTTTTTTACTGTGGGCTGCCCAAAGTCGGTAGCCCACAAAACACTGGATTGCGACCTTCGTTGCTAAATGCTGCAAGGTCAAGGCTTGCATTGTTTATTCTCGCTGGTCTACGACCTACCCCGTCCCCTAATTTGTTTTTTTTGAAAATTTTCACTTTGTTTTAGTGGAGCTTTTAAATGTACTTGCAAAATAAAAATAAAGTGTTAATAATTTGCAATAGTAAGAAAAATAAATAAATGAAATTAACTTAGAGAAAGTAAATTTAGTTAGAATGCTTAGGTTGCCTCCTAAGAAGCGTTGTCAACTTGACTTTCTCTAATTCAAATTACATCGATAAGCGTGATTGAAGACATTTGACAATTGAAATCGCCACCCCAATAGTGCTTTAATTGTTGCCTATAACTTTGGAGGTTGATTGATCATCAGCCAATTTTATTGCTCCATAAGCATATACTTTTGTCACCATGAAAGGTCTAGACCAACGAGATTTCAGCTTTCCAGGAAATAATCTCATACAAAAATTATAAAGAAGAACATGTTGGCCAAGCTCAAAAGTTCTCCTTATAATTTTTTTATCATGCCATTGTTTTGTCTTCTCTTTATAAATTCTTGCACTCTTATATGCTTCTTGACAAAATTTATCCATCTTATTGAGTCACAAAAGACACTTTTCTTCAGCTACTTGAGGATCAAAATTAAGCTTTTTAATTGCCTAATATGCCTTGTGTTCAAGCGCAATTGGAAGATGACAAGCTTTTCTAAGCACCAATCTATAAGGAGACATTCCAATTGGAGTTTTATATGCAGTTCTATAAGCCCATAAAGCATCATCCAACTTTTTGAGCAATCTTTTCTGTAAGGACAAACAATCTTCTCCAAAATTCTTTTAATTTCTTTGTTTGAAATTTTAGCTTGGTCACTCATTTAAGGATGATAAGCAGTGGCTATTTTGTGTTTGACTCCTTATTTGGCCAAGATTGCCTCTAAATTTTTGTTGTAGAAGTGAGTCCTTTCATCACTAATTATGGCTTTGGGCATACTAAAATGTGTAAAGATGTTTTTTTACAAGAACTTTATCACTACCTCAGAGTCGTTCCTTGGTAATGCAACAACTTCAACCCATTTAGAGACATAATCAACAGCAACCAAGATGTATTCATTATTGAAGGATGGAATGAATGAACCCGTAAAATCAATTCCCCATGCATCAAAAATTTCGACTTTTAAGATGTTGTTGACAGGCATCTCATGTCTCCTATATATATTGTCTACTCTTGAACATCTATCACATCTTTCAACAAAATTATGAGCATCTTTGAAAAGAGAAGGCCGACAAAAACTTTATTGTAGAACCTTTGCTGTAATTCGTCTTCCCTCATAATGTCCTCCATAATCATATGAATGGCAGTGGTGAAAAATATTTTCAAATTCTTTTTCGGGAACACTCTTTCTAATTATTTGATTTCCACAATGCTTGTAAAGAAACGACTTATCCCACATGTAATATTTAACATCATGCAAGTATTTATTCTTTTGTTGTGAATCAAATTTAAGAGGGAAGAGTTTACTCACAAGATAGTTAACAAAATCAGCATACCGTGGTAAATTTTTCTACTTCTCGGCATGAAACAATTGCTCATTGGGAAAAGTCTCATTGATTACTATTGAATTCCTAATTTTTTCTCCATTCTCCAATCTAGATAAATGATCTGTGATTTGATTTTCTGTACTTTTCCTATTTCAAATTTCCAAGTCAAATTCTTGAAGCAAAAGTTCCCATCTTATCAAACATGGTTTTGCATTCTTTTTCTCGATCAAATATTTAATAGCCGCATGGTCAATGTAAATAATAACTTTAGTGCCAAGAAGATAAGATCGAAATTTTTCAAAAGCAGGAACAATCGCAAGCAACTCTTTTTCAGTTGTGGTGTAATTTGCTTGAGCCTTATTCAATGTTTTGGTAGCATAATAAATAGGATGAAAAATCTTCGCTTTTCATTTGCCCAAAACTACGCCAATTGCATAATCATTAGCATTACACATTAGTTCAAAAGGAAGATTCCAATCAGGAAGTATGATAATAGGAGCAGAAATTAATCTCTTCTTTAGTTTAACAAAAGCATCATGGTAAGCATTATCAAAATTAAAAGGAGTATCATTTTCTAACAAATTACAAAGTGGTTTAGAAATTTTTAAAAAAATCTCTAATGAATCTCCTACAAAATCCATCATGTCTTAAAAAACTATGCCCTTTAGTAGAGGTAGAAGGTATAAATTTTTGAAGTATTTCGATTTTTGCTTTGCATACTTCTAAACCTTTACTAAAGAGGCCTAAGACTATGCCTTCTGGCACCATAAAGTGACATTTTTCCCAATTTGAACTAAATTAGTTTCTTCACATATCTTAAGCACTTTGGAAAGATTAAATAGACAATCATCAAAATTATTCCCAAATACTGAAAAATCGTCCACAAATACTTCTAAATTCTTTTAAACCATATCAAAAAAAATTACCATCATACATCTTTGAAATATGGCTAAAGCATTACAAAGTCCAAAAAGCATTCTATGAAAAGCAAAAGTTCCATAAAGACAAGTAAAGGTGGTCTTTACTTGGTCTTTAGGAGCAATGGCAATTTGATTATAACCAGAATAACCATCCAAAAAGCAATAAAAATCTTTATCGGCTAGTCTATCGAGCATTTGATCAATAACAAGGAGTGGAAAGTGATCTTTTCTAGTGGCTTTGTTCAATTTTCTGTAGTCCATACATACTTTCCATCTAGTTAGAGCTCTAATGGGAACGAGTTCATTATTTTCATTAGAAACTACAGTCATACCTTCTTTCTTAGAGACACATTGGACGGGACTTACCCATGAACTATTAGAAATAGAATAGATAATACTTGCATCTAGCCACTTGATAATTTCTTTCTTTACTACCTCTTTCATGATAGAATTCTGCCTTCGTTGATGCTCAATGGTTGCTTTGTGATTTCCTTCCAAAAGAATTTTGTGCATGCAAATTGATGGACTAATTCTTTTGATGTTTGTAATGGTCAACCTAATTGCTTTTTGGTAGTCTGTTAAAACTCGAAGGAGTTTATTTTCCTGTTCATTATAAGGAAATAATTACTGGTAGTGTAGAAGAATTTCTCAAAAAAGTGTACCTTAAATGATTAAGCAATGGTTTGAACTCAAGTGAATGAGGTTCTTCAATGGAAGGCTTGATTAGTGAAGTTGTAATTGATAATTTCAAAGACTCAAATTGGGATTTTGAGAGACATGAGGAGGCATCAAGATTGTTAGCATATTCAAGAACTTTTTCATCAATAATATCACATGAAGAATTCAAAGAAGTTTCTAGTGGATCATGATGATTCTCTTTAAACACATTATTAGTTAAGTCATCCACCACATTAATTGAGAAACATTTATCACGTTAATTGGAAAATTTTAAAGCTTTAAAAATACTAATTGTTACCTGTTGATCTTCAACCCTTAAAGTAAGTCACCTTTTTCCACATTAATTAGAGCTCGAGCAATTCTCAAGAATGGTCTCCCTAAAATGGTTGGTATTTTAGATCTTCTTCCATATCAAGAATAATAAAATCTACTGGAAAAATAAACTTACCAACTTTTACCAAAACATCTTCCATAATACCATAAGGATAGGTGATGAATCGATCAGCAAGTTGTAAAGTCACAGAAGTTAGCTTAATCTCTTTTAAACCCAATTTTTTATAAATGGACAATGGCATTGAATTTATACTTGCACCCAAATCACATAAAGCTTTAGAAAAACAAAGAGCACCAATAGAGCAAGGAATACTGAAACTACCTAGTTCTTTAAGCTTTGGTGGAAGCTTATTTTGAATGATGGCACTACACTCTTCAGTAAGTGCAACAGTTTCGAGCTCACCCAATTTCCTCTTTTTAGACAAGATGTCTTTCAAGAATTTAACATATCTTGGCATTTGTTTCAAAGCTTCAGCAAAAGGAATATTAATATGTAACTTTTTAAACACATTAATAAATTTTTGGAATTGTTTGTGAAGTTTTTCTTTTCGAAATCTTTGAGAAAAAGGTGGTGGAGGTGCAGTAGATTTTAATTGTGATTTTTCTTTTTTTGAATGTTTAGTTGATTGTTCAACCACAATTTCTTTTTCAGCATCTTTTTCAATTTCTTTCTTATCACATTGAATTGAAGTTTCAGAATTTAAAGCTTTATTACTTACCTCTTGACTTACCTTTTTCCCATTGCAAAGATTGATTGCTTTACAATGTTCTTCACCTTCTCTTCTTGGATTGGGCTCAGTGTCAGTTAGTAAAGTGCTATGAAGTTTGTTATTTAGAGCACTAGCAAGTTTGGCCACCTGTGTCTCAAGATTTCTTAGTGATGCTATTCGACTTTGAATGAATGCATCAATCTTTGTCATGTATGATGGGTTTGGCTATGGACAGCATGCTTAAAATACGCAGCGGAAAGAAAATTAAAACTTTGTAACTAAACAACCAAAATATGCCTCCACCCATGGATCACCTTGGTGATATTTAACACATTAAAGCACAAAATAAATTATTATTCAAAAAGTTAACTTGCCAAGTAATTTCGTAATCACAATGGCACTTCCCGAAACAATCCCTCGAACACCACAAGAAGCAAAAACCCTAGCTAATCAAGTGCTTGGCCTCCAATGGTAGTACACACAATTGCACTTGAACCTTCAACAAAGGAGGAAGTTTTTAACTATACTTTGTGCTAGTAAAGAGGACAACAGTTGTCCTTTTCTTCTTTTTCACAATCTTAGCCGAACCTTTCTCAAAAATTGCTTCATAAGCAATTTTCTCTTTCACACAAAGGGAGTGGTGGCAAAAAAAGAAAACGTTTTTCATTTTCTGATAGAAACTAGGTTTTCTTCAATTGTGGAAAGCTCTTATCTAAAAAATAGTTTAAAGGTGACTTATATAATTAGATTAAAATTGTTGGTCCCTATAATATGTGCTAGAGGGGGGGTGAATAGCACAATTTGGCTCTTAACAATATTGGAAACTAATTTCCAGAACTTAAGAAAATAAAAACAAAGTATAAGATGCACAACAATTTAGAGTGGTTTGGTCCAAGACCTACATCCACTACCTTGATTATCTAGCTAAGGATTTTCCCATAAATCCACTATGGATTGGTGAAATTCACAAGCTTTCACCAAGCTTTACAATGGCTTTTACCAGGCTCAACCACAACCTTTTACACTAGTTTTTCACTGGCTCAACTAAAACCCAATGTGGTTTTCCAAGGCTCAACAACAACCTACAACAATCAAGCTATCCCAAGCTTGAACAACCCCTTAGAGTGACTCCCTTACACTAAGAATACAAGAAAAGTAATGAAAGAAGGTACCTATAATCACTGATTGATCTGAGTGGTACAAGATTGAGTGCTAAATACAATTGCAAAGAGTAGGCGTTTAAGTGCAGACAAGTACAGTGAAGCTTTTCTAGTTTTTTCTACTTTCTATAGCTCAAATCTCATTTAAGAGTTCTCAAAACTTGTTTCTCAATGTTGTAAGACCCTTTTACACTTGGAGATGCACCTTTGATGGCAGTTTGGCAGTTTAAATCCATTGAAAACAGTTGAGGATGAGTTCTAGCCGTTTATCTATCTTGTAGTGTTCTGGTTCAAATTACAGACAGAGAGCTCTTAGTCAACTGACTTGGTCGACTAAGTTGATTCTATTTCTGATTTGCAGATATTGGCAGAGAGTAGTTAGTCGACTGTCTTGGTAGACTAAGTTGATTCTGTTTCTCAAACTCTTCAGCTCGCCATTTCTTCAATTTGAAACTTTAATCAACCAACATTCTTCCTTGTTTAACCAATAAGCTTCCTCCATGTTATTCAGTTACATATTGTTGATTTTATCCCTCTTTTTCTATAAAAAATACTCTTTGAAGAGTTAATAAATTAATTTCATATATTAATTTCCTGCACACTTTAGTAAGGTGTTAGACACAAATAAATGGGAATATTTTATTATCATCAAAAACTAATGGAGTCAATAATCTCCCCCTTTTTGATGATGACAAAACATTCCTTGATTAACAGCATAGTGTCGTTTTAATTCTTTTTAGTTTGTTGCAGAAAATGAGGATTGCTCCCCCCAAGTATAAGCTCCTCCTTAATGTGTGCATATTTTGCTTATTTTCTTTCAGCCAATTTTATTCTCATCATATAGAAAATGATATTGTACATTTAAAGTATACATATGTTTAGCAACATAGAGTGATTTGTAGCAAGTAAGTATTAGCAGATCATCATTAAATTTTCAACTTTAAGTGTTGACAGATTTTCATTAATGTTCTAGCAACTGTCAACAGTTTATTGATTTCAGATTTTGTTCACATCATTCATGTTTCAATTGATATACTATTCACACCATATATATCTATTTTCAAACAGAAATTATCCATAATGCCATAACAAAAATCATTTATCAGCATGTAAATCAATATCAGCATAGCACTAGCAAATTTTGTTCATAACAGTCAAAATACCAAAATAGCAAAATATCAACAGACTTCAATTTTTAGCAATTAAGCAATATAGTCATATCAGCATTCATTTTTCACATACAACCACATAAATAACAGAATTAAAACTGAGTGTTTAAGTGCCACCATGGCACAAATAACGGTTAATCAACAAGTATTTCGAAACAGCCCCTCGACTATTTTTGCTTCCTATCTCTTATTTTTCTAAGTTCATTCACCCCTGATTCTGCCTTTTTTCCTTTCCTAGGTTCCTTCCTGGTTCCTCTACTCTAACATTTTTTTTTAAGTTTATTCTCTGGTTCCTGCACTTTTATTCTCTAGTTTCTACACCCATTCTACTCCCCCTTTTTGTCAGCATCAATGGGAGGGGCTTCTATTCATCTGATGTGTTAGAGGGTGAGGATTCAGTGCTGTAGAAAGGGTTGAGAGGAAAAGGAAAGGGCTCTCGGAGAGGTGATGACTGTCTTGAGGAAAGTTCTGGTGAGGACTTGTCTAAGACAAGGATTTAAGAGGCGGCTGAAACTGGTCTGGATTTCTCTGCCAACCTAGAAGACTTTATTATCTTGAGAAGAGCTGTCTTGGTTGCCATAGTCTTCCTACCTTTGGTTGGTGGTTTTGCCTAAGTTGGTGGTGTTGCAGTGGCTTTGGCTTTCCCATCTTTTGCCTTTACTCTAGCAGCTGATGCAAGTTTCTTTCCTTTTCCTACACCTTCACCATCCTTTTTAGGTTCTGTCCTAGCAATGTCTTTTTCAGCTTGTCCCTCCTTTACCATTTGATGGAAGATATCCATAATGGAAACTTCCTCTAAATTTGGAGGAGATGTCTGTTGTTTCTCCATTTCATAACCAACCACTTTGTCCTTTGTTCTGAATCATTTTTGCTTTGGGGTTTAGTAGAGGGTGTCTTGGCTGGTTGATCAATCCCTTGGGGAGAGTCCTCAGTCTATAAAGTAAGACTGGCAGATTTGGAGGTGGAACCTTCAGCTTGAATGCCAGAACTTCCAACATGAGGAGTAGATTTTTCTACTGACTTAGCTGAACCTTCATCACTTTGTTGTGCAGGTGCAGTGCTGGATGTGGCAGAACTGTCTACAGCCACTGGTTCAGATGGCATGTTTTCCTTCTCTTTCAGCTTGTTTTCCAACTCAGTGATTTTCTCTTCAACTTTTTGTAGCTTTTCTCCCTGGTCAGTCAGCTTACCATCAATCCTCATGAGCAAATTAAAAATTACTTTATTTGAGAATCTGGAAGAGGCTCATTCAGATTGAGCAGGTAGGCTGTGTTCTTTTCTTGGACCAATCTTGGAGGTTTTAATGAACCTTTCTCCATCAAGTACATACCCCATTTTAACCAAGCTGCCATAATGAATAGCTTGATCTCTAGTTTTTACCAAGTCCATATCATACTGTTTTGCCCATATTCCCTTCTTTTGTACAAGGGATGTAATCATATTCCCATACGGCAGATTTACCTTATCAAGTTTGTAGGCACTCCTTATATTTTCACTCATATATCTTCCCAGATTTAGAGATACCCCATTAAAAGCATGCTCCATCAGCTAGAGGTCTTGGAGACTGATGTAGCTAAAGCTTCCACTTCTACCCTATATATTTGCTGCTATGAAATAGTGTAAAATTCTAATCTAAGGATTGGTTATCAAACTAGAATTACTCTTTAACCAGACTTGGACTATAAGACCTATTCTTAAAGGTGTTGTAACCTTTTAGTTCTAGTTCATCAAAGTACTCAGATAAACTAGTTTGGATTTTGACATTTTCCTCAAAATTCTTCCAATCAATAAATTTTCCACAAGAGATTGGTGCATTCTCGATATTCTTGAACCTATATTCATGCAACTTATTCCTAAACTTTGAAGAAGAAGAACTAGTACCTTTGTAAAGTGAGGGTTCTGTATCTTTCTTCTTCTCAATTTTCTGCTTCTTTTTTCTTAGTTTCTCGGATATTTCTTTCACTAAACCAGGCATTATTTTAAGTTTCTTCTTCAGACTTTTCATTCTTGTTCCTTCCTCCATTGGCCTTTTCCCTTTCTTCTTCTCTAATATCTTTTTACCCTGAGATGTTTTAGCCATATTAGTTCCAGAAATTTCTAAGGGTTTGAGTCAATTTAAGAGGCAAATAGGAAGATTTAGGTTTTTGTTTTTAAAGTAACGGGTTTCAGGGAAGAGAGGAGTAGAGGTAGTCAACAGTTATTACTTAGAAAAAATTGCTCACCTTCTTTTTAAGTGTTGCTCTATTTTATTTCTTTATAATTTCAAACTTCTCTCTAAAAGTTTGGTTATTTACCTTTGGCAGTATTTCTTCATTCTTTTTGCACCTGGTAAACCCAAATTTTTACCACTTTTTACTCTTCTTTCTCTAAACTCATTGAGTCTTATTATTTAAAGCTGTCAGGCCACTCTTAGTTGACTAAGAAATCCTTAGTCGACTGAATGTATTCTGTTCTCTATGTGAGACCCAAAGGTTTTCTTACAATTCCTTCACACTAATCATCCCTAAATTTCTTCTAACCTCTCAGAATCTATCCTCATTCAGAGGTTTCGTAAAAATGTCTGCTAATTGATGTAAAGTATTCACAAATTATATCTTAATGTCATTTTTCACTACATGGTCTCTAATAAAATGGTGTCTAATTTCAATGGGCTTTGTCCTAGAGTGCTGCATAAGGTTTTTTGATATATTGATTGCACTTGTGTTATCACAGTATATTGGTACATTATGCATAGTTATTCCATTGTATTTTAATTATTGCTTGATCCAAAGGATTTGTACACAACAACTACCTAATGATACATATTCAGCCTCTGTAGTAGACAGTGCCATTGAGTTTTGCTTTTTGCTAGACCAAGACACAAGCATCCTTCTCAAAAATTGGCATGTTCCACTAGTGCTTTTCCTATCAGTTCTGCTTCCAGCAAAGTCAGCATCTGAATATCCAACTAAGCTAAGAGTTGAGTCTCTAGAGTACCATATTCCTAGTTCTTGAGTGTCTAAGAGGTATCTAAAAATTTTCTTAACAATTGTTAGGTGTGATTCTTTAGGTTGTGACTGAAATCTAGCACACAGGCACACACTAAATTGAATATCTGGTCTACTTGCTGTTAAGTAGAGAAGATAGCCGATCATACCTCTATAGAGCTTTTGATCTACATCCTTACCTTTTTCATCTAAGTCGAGTTTGGTGGATGGACTCATTGGTCTGGAAATTGATTTCAGCTTTAGCATATCAAATTTCTTGAGCATATCATGAGTATATCTTTCTTGGTTGATGAAAATTCCTTCCTCACTTTGTTTGATTTGAAGACTAAGGAAGTACTTCAACTCTCCCATCATGCTCATCTTAAATTCACCTTGCATTTCCTTTGCAAAGTTCTTACATAAAGCTTCATTAGTTGCACCAAATACAATATCATCCACATATATTTGCACAACAATTAAATCATTTTGATATCTCTTAATGAACAATGTAGTATCGATGCTGCCTCTATCATACCCTTTTTCAACTAAAAATTTTGAAAGTCTTTAATACCAAGCTCTAGGAGCTTGTTTCAGTCCATACAAGGCTTTATGAAGTTTGAAAACATGATCAGATTTTTCAAAGTCTTCAAAACCAGGTGTTTATTCTACATATACTTCCTCTTGAATTAATCCATTTAAGAATGCACTTTTTACATCGATTTGGAACAATTTAAAATTCATGAAACATGCAAAAGCTAGCAACAACCTAATGGCTTCAATCCTAGTAACCAAAGCAAAAGTTTCATCATAATCTATTCCTTCTTCTTGGTTGTATCCTTTTGCTACCAACCTAGCTTTATTTCTAACTACATTTCCTCGCTCATCTACCTTATTTCTAAATACCCATTTTGTACGAACAATAGAGTGATTTGAAGGTCTAGGTACCAGTGACCATACATGACTCCTTGTGAATTGATCAAGTTCTTCTTGCATGGCCATTATCCAACTTTCCTCTTTTTCAGCTTCTTCAAAGTTTTTTGGTTCAATTTGAGATATAAAAGCTGAAAACTCACAAGTTTCTCTATTAAGAACATAAGCTGCTGTATTTACTACCTCAGCCCAAAGATATTTAGGTAGGTTGTTCTCACATAGCATGGTCCTAGCCATTTCCTTCAAGGTTTGGTTTTTCTTCTCTACAACTCCATTTTGCTGAGGTGTTCTAGGTGCAGAAAAATTATGATCCAACCCCTTTTCATTGCAAAATTTTTCAAACTCATCATTTTCAAATTCTCCTCCATGATCACTTCTTATGCTAACTATGGCTGGTCCTTTTTCATTTTCTACTTTCTTACAATGACTTAAGAATGCTTGGAGAGCATCATTCTTATGAGCAAGAAAACACACCCAAGTATATCTAGAATAGTCATCAACTATTACAAAGCCATAAGATTTTCCTCCTAAGTTAGTTGTGCTTATTGGACCAAATAGATCAATATGAAGCAATTCAAGAAGTCTAGATGTTGACACAATCTTCTTAGACTTGAAGGATGTCCTAACTTATTTTCTTAGTTGGCAAGCATCACATATCCTATCATTTTCAGCATTTGCAACAAGACATACTTCACTATTTACTTCAAGATTTTCAAGAAAAATTACATACATATTCTTCAATCTATTTCCTATAAATGAGATTTTATTTGTACTCATATCTATCACTTCACACTTAGTTGAATCAAAGCACACTCTTAATCCATTATCACATAATTGACTAATACTTAGTAAATTATGCTTTAAGCCTTTAACCAACAACACATGACTAATTTGAGTTTGGGAATTCTTACCAACCGTACCTATACCATGGATTCTTCCTTTTGAATCATCTCCAAAGGATATGGTTCCTCCCTTTCGCTTATCCAACTAAGCAAACAACATTTCATGTCCTGTCATGTGCCGTGAACAGCCACTGTCCAAGTACCAAGGTTGTTTCTTCTTGAGTTGAGCTCTTAGACATATCTCATTTAAGTCCAGCTCAACCTACAAAACATAATTTTAGTTTTTCTTTATAGGTACCCATACTTTGATGGGTCCTTGAGTGCTAGTTGCAACAAAGGATCCCTTAGGAACCCAGATTTTCTTAACTTTCTGCACTTTTCTTTTCTTAAAACAGTCATATGATAAATGACCATGTTTACCACAATTATAACATTTAGGTAATGCTTTAGCTTAATTTTTATTGTGGTATGCATCTCTTTTTGAAGATTCATTTTTTAAAATTTTAAGAGCTATATTTTCATCAAGAGTTATTTGCAAAGCTTCAGACTTGTTTTCCAACTCTTGGTTTAAAACCTCAAAGTCTGTTTTTGAGTGTTCTAGTTCAATTTGCAAAATATTTCTTTGCTAAAAAACAGAAGTGAATTCTTGTTTGATTTGTTCCAAATCATTTTCAAGTAATGCAACCTTTTTCTTTAATGATTTGTATTTTGAAAAAAGTTTGTCAAATTCATCATACAAGCACTCATACTCATCTTGTAAATCATCATACGAATTAATGCAGGGGGATGAGGATACCTCTGTTCATCCTCTTGTGCCATTAAACAGATATTTGCTCTTTCTTCAGATTTTTCATCATCAGTTTTAGAGCTTGAAGTGTCACTATCCGACCATACAGCAGCCACCATTGCTTTCTTGGATTTTTTATTTTTCTTGCGAGTTTCATCTTTCAGCAATGGACATTCAAACTTCAAGTGACCAGGTTTCTTGCACTTGTAGCAGATGAGCTCCTCCTTTTTGTTGGAGTCAATTTTGTTTTACAAGGCACCTTGGTCTTTCTTGAAACCTCTTCTAGTTAGCCTTCGATTTCTTCTGCTCATTAGCTTTCTGAATTTTCTTGCAACTAGAGCTAATTCTTCATCATCATCAAAGGAAAGCTTTTCCAGCTCTTCTTCAAGGATGCTGGCTTTGAGTGCAATACTCTTTTTCTTTTCCTTTGCTTTCCTTCAGTCTTTTTCTTCTTCTTCCTTAACCTCCAGCTCATGAGTAAGAAGAGAACCTCAAATCTCATTAAGTGTGATGATGTTCAGATCTTTAGCCTCTCTAATGGCAGTCACTTTTGGCTTCCAAGATTTTGGTAGGCTTCTAAGCAGTCTCTTAACTAATTCATGTTCAAGGATAGGATTGCCTAGCTGACTTAATTTATTTGTGATGTTTGTAAGCCTATCAAACATGCTGGTGATGTCTTTGCCAGGCTCCATCTTGAACATTTCATAACTATGTGTTAAGAGAGCAATTTTGGACTCCTTGACTTGGGAAGTCCCTTCATGGATTATTCTAAGTTTCTCTCACACTTGTTTAGCCGTTGTACAACTTGAAACTTTGTTAAATTCAGTGGGGGTCAAGGCACAATGTAATGTGTTGATGGCCTTAAAATTTATTTGAACTTTCTTAGTTTCAGCCTCAGTCCATTCAGACCTTAGCTTGGGCATCAACTCATTCGTCACTACATTCACGGTTGAGGGCAAAAAGGGTCCATCAGTTATGACGTCTCACATTTCATAATCTATAGTCCTAATATAAATTGACATTCTAGTGCTCCAATAAAGGTAATTAGAGCCATCAAACAGAGGTGGTTTGTATGTTGATTGTCCCTCAACCACTACTAATTTTTGTTGAGCCATTTGGATCCTCCCAAATGATGTTAAGCCTTAATAACAGAGAACTAGCTCTGATACTAATTATTGGTCCCTATAATATGTGCTAGAGGGGGGTCAATAGCACAAGTTGGCTCTTAATAATATTGGAAACTAATTTCCAAAACTTAAGAAAATAAAAACAAAGTATAAGATGCACAACAATTTAGAGTGGTTCGGTCCAAGACCTACATCCACTACCTTAATTATCCAACCAAGGATTTTTCCACAAATCCACTATGGACCGGTGAAATTCACAAGCTTTCACTAAGCTTTGCAATGGATTTTACCAGGCTCAGCCACAACCTTTTACACTAGTTTTTCACGGGCTCAACTAAAACCCAATGTAATTTTCCAAGGCTCAACCACAACCTACAACAACCAAGCTATCCCAAGTTTGAACAACCCCTTAGAGTGACTCCCTCATTCTAAGAATACAAGAGAAGTAGTGAAAGAAGGTACCTATGATCACTGGTCGATCTGAGTGGTACAAGATTGAGTGCTAAATACAATTGCAAAGAGTAGGCATTTAAGTGCAGACAAGTGCAGTGAAGCTTTTCTAGTTTTGTCTACTTTCTATAGCTCAAATCTCATTCAAGGCTTCTCAAAACTTGTTTCTCATTGTTGGAAGACCTTTTTATACTTGGAGATGCACCTCTGATGGTAGTTTGGCAGTTTATATCTGTTGAAAACAGTTGAGGATGAGTTCTAGCTGTTAATCTGTGTTAAAGTGCTACGGTTCAAATTGCAGACAAAGAGCTCTTAGTCGACTGACTTGGTCGACTAAATTGATTCTGTTTTTGGTTTGCAGATCTTGGCAGCAGTTAGTCGACTGTCTTGGTCGACTAAGTTAATTCTGTTTCTCAAACTCTTCAGCCCACCATTTCTTCAATTTGAAACTTTGATCAACCAACCTTCTTCCTTGTTTCACCAATAAGCTTCCTCCATGTTATTTAGTTACATCTTGTTGATTTTATCCCTCTTTTTCTATCAAAAATGCTCTTTGAAGAGTTAATAAATTAATTTCATATATTAATTTCCTGCACACTCAAGTAAGGTGTTAGACACAAATAAATACGAATGTTTTATTATCATAAAAAACTAATGGAGACAACAAAAATAACTTCAATTTTACAATTAAGCCCTCAAAATAGTTAAAAGAAAACGTTACAATATTGGGCCCATTACTTAATTAAACTCTTTTAATTAAGTCCTTGGAAATTAAAATCAAAATTAATTTCCTTTATATTTTGCAATCAAGGCCTTATAATTATAACTATTTACAATTATGTCTAAAACTTAATTAAACTTTTTTAATTAAGTTTATAGAAGTTAATTACCTAGCATGTGATTTAAGTCTAACTTAAATCATCACTTTCCCAATTTAATTCAAATGCAATCATTGTGTGTGACCCATTAGGTTCCCAACATGTTGGCAATGGAATTGATTAATGACTTAATTGATTAATATAAATTTCAATCAATTAATTTATAATCAATTTCATAGACCAAGATTGGCAACTAGCAATGCGTCATGGCCACCCAATTGTTAGGAGAGTCAAAAGGTTCTTTGACAACCTTTCAGCATACAGTCTATCAGTGTAATTCATTCCCTCATCATATATCTTAGAGATGATAAGAGCTTGGTCTAGTGTCTACTTTTATTAACCTCTATATTTGTTCCTGTAGTTATAACATTAGCTTTATAAAGAGTTATGAAACCTTTTTCATAATCTCCATGTCGCCTTGGCCAATGACTTCATAAGCTAATGTTAACCAAGAATTGATAAGATATGTCCTCTAAAACACTTGAGGTGATAATTACTATCTTGACCACTCATTTGCCTTCACATGCTTCATATTATACCCAAAAGCATTCTATTTTGTCATCTTTGGTTAGGCACCTGTAGGGATGAAATCAAAGCATAGCACTCCACATATAAGACAATCTGGTGTCTCAAGTCTAGGGAGTATTTACATGATTGACACATAAGAAGTGTCGCATAGACACTGAAGTGTATTACCAGATGCACTTCTCATGGCAAGTCATGTTCAGTGAACTTGCTCTCCAAGGTAAACACCTATATTCTAGTCCCAAGTGTCTCTATATTTTAATCTATGAGATCAATGGCTTACTTCCAAAGTAAGGAACAAAGAATATACTAGTGTCTAAGCATCATTGATGTCCAATCTCAATGATACATTAACTAGGAACATTTTAAGATTACGCTTTGATGCATAAGGATCTCATAACTATAACCCATTATAGTTCCCTTGCAAGGCATATTAATCTCATGGACTTCATCTAATTAGACTTATAACTCATTATAATTGATGTCTTATTGATGAAGGAAAACCTCAAACATTCAACATGAATGATATTGTTGCATGATTGGAATCAAGCTTTAACCAATCCTAATTGGCTACAAGGCTCATCCTAACAATTTATTGCATGAAGATCTCCTCCATTAAAGGCTTTTTCTTTGGGATGGAGGCTTTAGATGGAAATCTAGGAGGAAAGTTTGACTTAGATGCTAATGAAGACCCTTTGTTGTTGCACCATCAGAAATTAGGATGATTCCTCTAATTAGGATTATAAATGTTGGAATAGGGATTGTTCAATTGCTTGTTTCCAACAAATAGACAATATTCAGAGTAGATGGGACAATTGTCATTGGAATGTCCTTCTCTACAAAATTCACACTTAACAAACGGGTTTTGAATAGCATTACCACTCATTTATCTTTTTTTTTTTGTGTGAAAGAAGCCAATTGTGTAGATAAAGTATTCATCACATCTAATTCGTGAACTCTAGCAATTTTTCTTGTACCTAATCTTTCAAATGGCCATTTATAGTTGTTGGAAGCCATCTCTTCAAGCAAATCATAAGCCTCATCGATGGATTTACTCATGAGTGCACTTCCAGTTGCAGCATCAATGGTAGTTCTAAAAGGTCCCATCAAACCATTATAAAAAGTCTAAACTTGCAACCACTTAGGTAATCCATGGTAAGGATATCTTCTTATCAAATCCTTATACCTCTCCCAAGCCTCATATTGTGATTAAGAATCAAATTGCATGAAAGAACTAATATCATTCCTCATCTTTGCTGTCTTGGTAGGCAAGAAAAATTTTGCTAAGAATTTATAAGCCAAATCATCCCAAGTATTAATGGAACTAGTAGGAAGCGAATTTAACCAACTCTTTGCTTTATCTCTCAATGAAAAAAGGGAAAGGCCTCAATCTTACAGCATCATCAGTAACACTATTAGCCTTGAATGTATCCCAAATTTCTAGGAAATTTACAACATGAGCATTCGGATCATTATAAGGCAAACCCCCAAACTGAACAGAAGTCTAAATCATCTGAATGATTGATGGCTTAATTTCAAAGTTGTTGGCTTGAATAGGAGGTCTTCATATACTATAGTGGAGACTTTGTACTCGTGGGACAGCAAAATCCCTCAAAGACTTGATCTCTTCCCCTTATTGATCAACCATTGTCTTACTTGGAGTAGAAACTTTTTTATTTTTTCTTCGAAACCTTCGAAAAGTCTTTTAGATTTTTGAATCAAAAGGAACAATGTCCAAAATTTGGGCTATTTGCATACAATGACCAACAGTACCTGAAAAATTAAAGAAAAGAACAGTCTAGATTAAAATTAAGAATGGTTGGTATTAATATTAACAAGAAAGAACTAAAAATCAACTCCCTAACAATGACGTCAAAAAATTGTTGTTCAATTTACTACCCATGCAAGTATACGTATCGCAAAGATAATATAATGATGAGCAAATTATCGATATCACAAGGAATTGCATTAATTCTTACTATTAAGTACTAAAATTACACACCCTAATTTTATCTAAACACTAAAAATTGAATTAAAAAGCTAAACTTAAAAACTAAAACCGTCAAGCCCGACCTTATAAAGTACTTGCCATGTCCTTCATGTGATTGACAATATGCTTGCATACTTGGAAAGCCCCAAAAAATCGTCAAAAGTCGATATTGTACCAAATGGTACTATTAAGTTGAATTAAACCTCGAACTAGTCTAAATAGAGATCTTAAGATGAAATTGAGAATTTTAAAACCCCAGAATGACTTAAAATGATGATTTGGAGTTTGAGGACTAAATTGGAGTCAATTTGGAATTTTCATGTTCTAGGGGAAAAATGGTAATTTTGTCACTCGAGGACAAAATGGGAATTTTTAGAAAAGAATTTGATCACATTTGACTCATTGGAGTATGATTTGAGTTTGAGAAGTGGAAAATTTTAATTCCGGCATTTTTTTGAGCATAGGGGCAAAATAGTCATTTCGCCACCCAAGGGCAAAATCATAATTTTACACCACCCAACACTTGTCCAGCACATGAATTTTACCCAATATTATCATGGATAATTGAGGAAATTTAAGTGGTGGAGAGAGATTGCTTAATGGCTAAGTATGACACATGGACCAATGGAATGGTGACGTGTCAAAATCTCATCCATTTATTATTTTCCTTATAAATTAGCACAAAATCAGCCCATTTCTCACCCATATGGCCGGCCAAAGCATGAAGTGAAGAGGAAAGGAAAGAACACAAACCCTAGGTGGGAAAATTGAAGAAAAAGTGTGGGATTTCAAGGGATTAAGCTAATAAAGGTAAAATTTTGTGATTTTATCTTGTGATTTACACTACCCATGCTTTCTTTTTCATTTTCCATGCTTAGAACTCAAGTTTGCATGATGAATCCATGCTGGCCGAATTTGAGAGGAGAGGTTTTGAGCATTGATTTTGCTAGATTTCAAGCTAATTAAGTGTTTTTGGTTGTTTGGTAATGGAAAGTATGAAAATCTAGCAAGGAATCACTTTGTTCTTCACAAACCCACAAGAGGCCGAATTTTCTAGGGAGGATATTGAGGCTGAAATTGATGATATTTCATGATATTTTGGTGGTATTTAATGATTGGTGAGGCTAGAAATTTAATGGGAAATTTTGGCATGAAAATCTAAATTTTTACCTAATGTATAGACATGTGCGATTTATGGTTCGGATTGATAAATTGAATCATATTCATAGTCATTGAGGTATTTTAAGTATAATTGGATTGTAGAAAGTGAAAGAAATCGATTTGGAGTTAAATTGGAGGTTTTAGCCAATTACACCGAGAATAGTGCGAATTAGGTCGAATACCATATTTAAACGGCTATTCAGACATTTTGCATCACATTTCGTGCATTCATATAGATTTATAAAGCCTGAAATAGTTTATAATAAATTGACACAATTTATTAAAATTCGTGTCACGTATGATGTATAGGTGGTGAGCCCTCTAACTAGGGTAAAGAGATTATGCTCGAAGACCGAGAATAGAAGTATATCGACTCCTAGTACTGTGAATAACCTTACTATCGTCTTAATTATCTAAAGTGGTTTTTATCCAATTTTGTGAATTTCATGGAAAATGAATTAAATGATTAATTTTTTGGTTTTATAAACCAAATGTGATTTAATGAAATGATTTCATAAAATTGTTTTAAAATTGAATAATGGCTTTGAAAATAGAGTAATTGGAGACCATTTGATGTATTGTGAATTTATGGTTCTAATTGATTGGCTTATGACAATATTGGCATGAATGGCTGAATTGGTATTTGTGTTGAAATGTATAAACTGTTGTTTGCCTTGTTAGGCTGGATAATGATAAAATTGCCATGTCATGCTATTGCAAATTTTATTGTATGGTGGGTTTAGCTTGCTACAGTGGGTTGGTTCTGTGGACTAGCCTATTAGAGGGGCACGAAACCTGGTCATATTCTTACCTCGGTTGGAGAGGCGAGTAGGGTAACTCCCGAGGTATAACTTTTAGAGTTCACTTCACGCCAAACCACCAAGTGAGGGCGAACTTAGCCAATGCCAAGTAACGGCTATATTTTCAAAATAAAAACATGATTTATGAGTACATAACTTTTTAATAGCTTTGGCGGACTCGGTTTGGGATAGCCCGCAGCCAAGGTATCCTTGATAGTTGGGTATGAGAATGATTTTGGCACGAGCCAAAGTTTCAAGAAATTCATAAGCCATGTTAATTACTCGATTTATATGAATTGATTTTATTTGGTCGAAACAAGTTGAAAGGTGATGAATTTCAGTATGTTAAACTGTTTTATCTGTCTCCATTTACTCGACTTTAGATGGTTTAGATAGTATTTGTTTACTCACTAGGATTTTATAATCTCACCACCCTCCTTTCCAACCATTTCAGGCCCGAGGTAGCCTGTGGATAGCAGATATCGTCAAGGATTATAGTTGGCTTTACTACTCCAAAAACTGTAAGTTTACTGCCTTTGTGCACTTTTGTTCCTTGTGGGCCCACGAGTCACTGTAAAGTAAATTTCATATCTCGGTTATCTGTATTATAGTACGTATGAATTTATTTAGCTTTTACATTACAAAAATTATTTACCGATGACTCTATAAATATTGTTTTACAAGAAATTAGAATATTTTATTGAATATTTTTATTTTATTCAAATAGTTGCAATATCATTTTTAATAAATGTTTTAGACACCCAACTTTATTTTAAATCATGAAATATGTGTTTTCCACTCATCTACTACATCTTTAGTCGAGTTTGAAAAATTTTGAGGGAAAATAACGAAAACGCCCCTATGAGGCGAAAATTATTTTTCCACGATTTTGAAAGGGAAAAAGCTTAAAATTCTTTAAAAACGAGGTTTGGCGATGATTACTCACAGGGGAGATGAAAAAAATGGTACTAAAGCCTTGTGGGGTTCTGGTTGGCGCTCTGAGTAATGAATGTCTATCGGGACGTTGCGGCAGTTGTCACGGGCTCGAGGGGAGTACCGGGTCGTGACAAAACTACTCTAAATTTTTTCAGTAAAATTACTTTTCTAAACTTGATTGACTTTTGGACCTAAGATTATGATGTTTCACAATACTTCATCTGATTATTTTCTATCTCTTTTAACTTAGCTTAATGGATCAAGTTGATAACCTAGAGTCCTAAATTATTTACAAGTCTTTGTCGAGTTTCTTATAAAAATATCTCTCTCAATTAATTTACTATATGTTTATGCAAATTAAATTAAAGACAGATTCATTAAGTTCATAGTCAAATCCTGGCTACATATGCTTTATAGGTGCATGTCTACCCTATATACAAATCAAACCACATAATCAACTAAGTGTATTCAACCATATGCTATTCTATTCAAGGTCTACCTAAATCTCTTTCATCATGGTTTAACCAAGGTTTCCAATTCAATCTAATTGGTGATCAAGCAATTAGAAGCATTAAGAACAAAATAGAATAAACAACTTAAATCCATCAAACATAAGTTAAAGAGAGATAAATAAATTAGACTACGTATTGAGTTCAATCATAATCTTAGATAAACAATATAGTTCCCTATCAAGTGACACATCATCATCAAATTAAATTTAAACATTCAGATCAAACTAAGAAAAATGAGGAGAATAACAAAAGGATGATAGAACCTAAGAATTTATGATCTTGATCTTCCAAATCTTCTTGAATCCTTCAAATTCTTCTCATCTTCAATGACTTTATGGCTTGATTCTCAACTGTTAATCTGGTGTTTCATTCCATGGAAAGTTCTTTAAACGATTGTTTTTATAGGGCTTTGAAGTTAAGCCAAGTTTAGTGAAGAAAAGAGTCAATTTCAACTAGGATTCCCATATCATACTACATGGGCTGCGACCTTGACCCTTTAATTAGCAGAAATCGTAATTGCTCTAGGACTACTGCAGTGCCTCAACTTTGATAAGATTTTTCACAAACTTCTAAGATGAACTAGGCAAAGTGGTAAACATGAAAGTTGTATCTTTTTCTCTTATCTTTCCAATGGTCATGAATCATCTCATTTGAAGTTCTGTACTGAGAGTTATGATCGAAAAACTGAAATATGTGTAGTGGAAATATACACCCAAAAATTACTTTCCTTCTTCCATTAAAATTCTCCCTTCATTAAACGCCTACAAAAGCACAATTAATATCAATAACAACCTATCTTAATCACATTAATACCAAATTAAGCATAAACTTAACTAAAATTAGATTGACTCACCTAAATTAATTAACTTAAATAATTTAGCTAAAACCTACTAATTTTTATGCATTACCACAAGAACCAAGCTAAATTACTATCAAAATTAAGCCCAAATAACTCTATATCATAGAATTATCAGATACCAAAAACAAAAGCTTGAATTTCTTTTTGTAGGAGAAGCTCACATGGCAAAGGTCAAAAGAACAGAAGAAAGAGGTAAATGATATTTATTCTTGTGAAATTGAGAACATACTTGCTAAATGAACAAATAGGTAATGAATGAAAGTGCTTAATGATAACATTCTCTTAATATTTGATGATATGCTCACATTGAGAAAATTCTCTTTTAAATTGTCATTTTGGTGTGACTTAGAGAATTCCTTTAAAATAATTAATTGAAATCTTGTGTAACATCAACCCCTTGGGATGTTAATTTAATGAAATTTTTTTTGCCAATTAAGGTGAATTGTGGATGATGGTAATGTGAGAAGATATGTGGAAGTGAAGGAGGTGACGCGGAAAATAAAATAATATAATATTATTTTATTGATGGTGGGTGAATAAAACTGTAAAATATCAAGGTCAATTTCAAAAAGTTAGGTTTGGCCAAAGTGCAAGAAAGTAGGAAAATTTTAAAGAAATGGAATATTGGTGGGATTCATGTGCCAATATAAAATAAACCATAAATATGTGTGTGTGTGCAAATATGGACAAGGATTGCATAAGTGTGTACATCTGAATTAAATATATATGGGTATATTTAAATCATTGTGGTGTTTAGGTGGCATGTAAAAAGGATATTTGCATGTGTTAAAAAGAAAGTAAAGTTTGAAGAGCATTCCACCTAGGGGAAATCTGCTCATTAGTGTTAAGCATGCAAAGCAATGATCAAATCCTTTTAACATATCTTTCACCTAGGGTAATCTACTCCTAAAGGTTCATCACAATGTCTAAACATCCTAGTCTAGGCTTACACAACATTGGCCACTTATGTGGCTTGCACTAAAGCAAGCAATCACACATAAATCCACATTGTTGTTCTCTAGCCTAGGCACATGAATCTAGGCATTCATATACATTTACATATAAAATCTAATCTAGTACCACAGTAGCTCCTTTAACAAGTGTTGTACATCACATGCATTTAATTTAACCCACTCACTGTGACAAATTGGAGGTGCTCCACAACTAAGCTTTGATCCCTAGCCTTCAATTGTCTTTCAACTCACAAATGCATCCAAATTGCTTAATCTCCCGTTAAACGCATTAAAACAAGAAGTTATTAATTAAATCCCCCCTTTCGAAAAATGCCAGCTTTTATAACTGATGGGTTTGACTATGGACGGCATGCTCAAAATGCACAGTGGAAAGAAAATTAAAACTTTATAACTAAACAACAAAAACATGCCTCCACCATGGATCACCTTGGTGCTATTTAACACATAAAAGCACAAAATAAATTATTATTTAGAAAGTTACCTTGCCAAGTAATTACGTAATCTCAATGGCACTTCCCGAAGCAATCCTGCGAACACCACAAGGAGCAAAAACTCTAGCCAATCAAGTGCTTGGCCTCCAATGGTAGTACACACGATTGCACTTGAATCTTTAACAAAGGAGGGAGTTTTTAACTATACTTTGTGCTAGCAAAGAGGACAATAATTGTCCTTTTTTTCTTTTTCACAATCTTAGCCGACCCTTTCTCGAAAATTGCTTCATAAGCAATTTTCTCTTTCACATAAAAGGAGTGGTGGCAAAGAAAGAAAACGTTTTTCTTTTCTTCAATTGTGAAAAACTCTCATATGGAAAATAGTTTAAAGGTGACTTATATAGTTAGGTTAAAATAACTTCAATTTTGCAATTAAGCTCTCAATATTATAACACATTATAATATTGAGCCCATTACTTGATTAAACTCTTTTAATTAAGTCTTTGGAAATTAAAATCAAAATTAATTTCCTTTATATTTTGCAATCAAGGCCTTATAATTATAACTACAAGTCTTACTAGAAATACCCCTTAGCTCACTATATAAGATCACCATTCCATATTAATGCTTAAACCATATACTTTCTTATCATATCTTGAGACATAATTATAATAATCAATTCAATCTTTAAAACATATAATAATAAGCATATACAATGAGGTCTAAAGTCTCCAGTTTAATACTTATACCAAAGCCAGTATCCATTTACAATTAAATAAACAAGTGCTACAACTCGACCTCTAGCAGCAGAGTGACTTGGAATGAAATGCTATGAGATGCCTTTACCTATCTACGATGGACCATAAGTGCCGATGATTGTACGTTAGGCCGATCACTATCTGCAAAAGGGAAATAATGGGGTGAGTCTCACAAACTCAGTGATCATTGGCTCCGTGAGCAGGGAAAAGATGGGAAACAAGCAAAAAGCAGATCATTTGAATGATAAAACCAGAATATAAAATGCAAGTCTTATAAACCAAACCACAAGGACGATATTTGTACCTTGTAAAACTAATATCGTAAAATCATAATACAATGCTTTCTTTGGCAAAACAGTGCCAAAAATAAGTGTAACAGAAAGAGTTTCAATCACTAGAAACATCATTTGCCATCAAAATATGATATACAGTATAAAGGTATGCACATTCCCAAAATGTGTGGCATGAAAAGAAATCAAAGTGTACGACCACCTAAATCAACTCATGTTTGTCAAGTAAGCACTGAAAGCTTTTATTTAAACAAGGGGAGCTGTAGAGAAAATCTAAACCCTCCACCATGCAAAAGAGTATGTGTTGAGAAACTCACAAGGCTCCCAAGTAGGAAAGTATTATATCAACACGTGGACCCACTTCCATGTAATAATAATCCGGGAGTCTTACTCCACTGGATTCCCATAGCCATGGCAATCTCCACGATGTTGGTCGACATCGGAGAATCAAGCAGTCGCAATTACGCACATCTGGGAGTCTCATTCCACCGGATCACTTGTGACCTAGCCACGTATACATATCACAGGTCGTGGCCCCTGCCACGCCTAACCGCTTGTCGACGACCCAAAAGTTCTCTAGCTAGAGCTCACTCGTGCACGAGGGTCACACTTAACCGAAGTAACAGTCGACCTACTCTCAACGCACTTGGTTTGTCAAAATCATTTTCAAAAGATCAAATCGAGGTTTCCAAGTCTTTTGCTTAAAACCATTTGAAAACAAGGTTCAATAACCTTTCAAATTACTTTTCACATAAAAAGGCATGGTGTATTGTCTTATACAAAGATCGAACTAAAATCGGTGCTCAAAATTTGCATTTTAAATCATTTAATAATTGCATTTAACTATGCATATCAAACAAAAGATACAAGGCATAGATTTTGAATGCAAAACAGTATAAAAGGCTTGTTTCCTGATTCTTAAAACACTTTACGTATATAGCTCATCTATAGATATATCTAAAACAATTTTCAAAACAACTTGCATCCACAATTTCCTACGAGTTTTACCAACTTATGCTTTCCATAATAACAGTGTATAAATCATTGTAAATCTATTTAGAAATCACTTATCGAGGCTAACAGCTCATGCTTTCCACAATTGCATTTAATGAAATTCGGCAACGTTTATAAAACGTATAACATTATATAGCTATGGAAATTTTCAAATAAGCACCCCCCACTCACCTTACAATAGCGGGACGCTTCGTCGTTATTGATTCGGATGCGTATCTCGCTATTTCTACTTGTTGGTCACTTGTTACCTTGCCCGGCATGGCACCACGACAAACTTTCCTAGCAACAAATTAAACTCAATACATTTATTGTATATCATTTCCACTTCTCTTTCTACATTCAATCATTAATCCTCATTTTACTAACTTGCATCTTGACACGTTTTTGCTAAGGTTCTTCATATCCTTTGCTTGCATAATTCTTTAGATTATAAGTACCGACAACTTGTTTATAACGTTAGCACACATATTAATCCTTTCTAATGGTATCTATCAAGTTCAACTATCATTTTCACACCAATAACCTCGCATATGGCAGCAATCATAAATTTAATTTCATCAAGCATTTCCTAAGTTTACATGCGCCACAATTTACATTCATATGCTGCCCACACTTGTACAATTATTTCCTCACAATATTCAGCTAACCATAGGCTTTAAAACATAGTGTTAAGCTTACAGCTTTCCTTTTCCACTTTGAGTCCATCATGTGCCCATGGGTTTATTGGCTTGTATGTCACCAATTTTTCTCCAATCAAGCCAATCTTAGCTACCATAAGACACTTCTTTTAGTCACTAACTCATTTTCAAAGATTAGTTAAGCTAAAAACAAGAATCTTTACCTTTCCTTACTTGAATCACCAAAACCAAGCTTTTTCTTCCTTTCTTTCTCTTTCTTTCTCCTTTCTTTCTTTTTTTTCTCCTTTTTTCCAACTGATCTCATCTATTTTCTTTCCAAAAGTACGATTTTCCTTGCAAAAGAAAGCCATTTTTCTTATCAAATGCATGGTGGCAAGGTGAAAATGGCATGGAAGCATGAAAATGGCGTGGGAGCATGGAGGAGGAGAAGAAAATATCGGTTGGGTGAAGATAAAAACCAGCCATGGGACAAGGATGAAGAGTCAAAGCTTCCTTTGGAAGCTTTGACCAAACTAATGGCAAAATTACCATTTTGCCCTCTAAGGTTTTCACCCTTTTTAATTGTATCTTTGTCAAACCCTGCTTTGTAAAATAATTATAACGTCATTTACATGCTCGATAGAATGTTTGTATATTTAGGAAGTTTGAGAAATCGTTAAATGATGATATTGCCCTTAATGGTACCATTGAGTCGATTAAGTCTCGAACTAGTTCAAATAGGAATTTTAAGGTGAAATTAAGAGTTTCACAGTTCAGGGATGACTCAAAATGGTAATTCGGAGTTCGAGGATCAATTCGGAGTCAAATCAAAATTTTCACTATTTAAGGGCAAAATCGTAATTTTTCCACCCATAGACAAAATTTGAGATTTTGAGAGAATTTAGATCACATTTGACAAATTGGAGAATGGTATGAGTATAAGGGATAAAAAATATGTCTATGGGCAATTTTTCAGTTTTTGAGGTAAAAATGTAATTTTTCACTTTACAGGGGTAAAAGTGTAATTTTTAAAAATTTACCCCACCAAAACTTTGGAAAAGTCTAGAAATTTTATGGAAGACATGGATAAGTGAAGAGGATTGAGTGGTAGAAAAAGAAAGTCAAAAAGATGGCTAGAAAAAAATAAAATAATAAAATATTCAAAAGGTAAATAAAATAATAATATTTTATTAAGCCTATTAAAAGGCTTGAAAATTCCAGAATTATTCATTGGGAGGGTCAGCCAAAACCAGCAGGAGAGAGAGAGAAATAAGAACAAACCCTAGAGTGAGAAAATTCAAAGAAAAAGTGTGATTTTTCAAGGAATCAAGTGTTTAAAGGTATGATTTTTCAAGCTTAGCTTAAGATTTATCATTTCCATGCATTTCTCCTTATTTTCCATGGTTAAATTATGTGTTTTGATGATGGATTCAAATCTGATCATATGGGTTTAGAGAGAGAAAGTTGTTAGATTAATTTGATTTTGAACTATGTTAATGTTTAGTGTTAGTTTAGCATGTTTATGAGTAAAACAACAAGAAAAATATTCATTTTCTCCATGAATTTCTCTAGCCCGAATCTAGCCAATGGTGTGTGAGGATGAGGTTGACTTTATTTTAAGAGAATTAGATGGAAAAATGATGAATTATGAGGTTGAAAATTTAATGGGAATTTTTGGTGCAAAAAATTGAAATTTTTACCCATTAGGGGTAAAAGTGTAATTTATGATCCGAACAGATAAATTAGACCACATTCACAGTCATTGAGGTATTGTGGATATAATTGGATAATTGAAATTGAAATGGATGGACTTGGAGTTGAATTGAAGATTTTAGAAATTTACACTGTGTATAGGCGAGTTAGGTCGGACACTGTGATTAAGCGATTGTCCAAACATTTCACACCCTATCTAGTGCATACGCATGGATAAGAGCCTGAAATAATATATATTGATTTGACACAAATTATTGAATTTTTTGTGTCATGTATTGTGGATAGGTGGTGAGCTATCTGATACGGGTAAAAGACTACACCCGAGGACTGAGAATAAGAGTATATCTACTCCTAGTACAGTGAGTAAACTTACTATCGTCTTAATTATCTAGAGTAGATTTATTTAATTGTGTGATTTTATGGAAAAATGGTTTAATTGGAAAATTATTGTGTTTTATGGGAAAATGAGATTTTATAAAATAATTTTATAAAATTTTTGAAAATTTAATAATGATTTCAAAAATAGAGTAATTGGAGACCTATACTATGATTGTGTTGTTTATCCATGATTTTACATTAAATGGCTTATGATAAATGTGGGTATGACTGGTTATTTTTTGATTTAAAGAATATGTGAACTACTTTGATTTGCCTTGAATGTGTTAAGTGAGCCATGTCATACTGTTGTGATTTTATTGGTGGGTGGATTATAAAGTGGGCACTGCAGTGACGGGGGTTCCGTGGGCCAGCCTAATTAGAGGGGCACGGTTCCCAATTATTGAGCTTACCTCGATTGGAGAGGCGCGTGGGATAACTCCCGAGGTAGGATTTGAGTACACTTCACGCTGGCCACCACGTGAAAGTGGGACTCAGTCAACGCCAAGGAACGACTGTGTTGTCAGAGGTGAAATGTGTTTGTGTGTGTGACAATAAACAGCCTTGGCGGTCTCGGTAAGATGCTTTCGCGAGGTATCCCCGAGAATGGATTTTTGGCAAAGGCCAAGTTTTTGAAAAGTGCATAAGCCATGTTAAGTAATTAGATGAAATCTAATTATTTATATGGGTTGAGATGAATTATTTTAATTGTCTCCTATTACTCGGCTTTAGATTATTTTGATGATGTCTGTCTACTCACTGGGATTTTATAATCTCACCCCTTCTTCCTATACATTTTTCAGGCTCAGAATAGGCAATAGACTATCAATTGCATCGAGAAGTAAATTTCGGAGTTGCATCCTAGAAAGTAAGGTTATAGACTTAAACCTTCTCAGTTATTTGGGGGCTCACGTGTCATTGTAATTTAAATTACATACTCCAATTTTCTATATTACAGTATGTATAAATTTATTTTGTTTTTATGTGCAGAAAATTAATTTTTGATGTTTCAAATATATATATATATATTGTTTTACATTAAAATAGATTATTTTAATTAATATTTTTATTTTATTTTATTTTTCAAAAAAAAGAAAAGAAAAAAAGAGAGAGAAATGGAAAAACTGGTACGAAAGCCTTGCGAGGTCTCGAAGGGCATTCGGGGGAAGAATGTCTGTCGAGGCTTCGCGACGGTTGTCACCGGCTCGATGGGAGTTCCGGGTCGTGACAATCTTCCCACAATCTTCTAATTCCAATTTCTTTCTATTTTTCTTCCTTAACACTTGTATCAATAAAATATCAAGTTTATGCTTCAACGCGGTATCATAGCAATATTTAAATATTTATTTACCCATGTTAGCTTTATTTAATAAAGACACGCAGGCCCTATTAACGTCATTTTTCTCTAAAATTCTCTCGTTCTTTTTCTCTCCCACTTAGATTGACTATACACTCCTCCTTCATGATCAATTTTGACATCGAATAAAATATTAATATTTTAATATTATTTTATTAATAAAATATTATTTTATTCTAAATTTTTTCACTTGTCTCCTTGGTACCTAAAATGTCTTATCATGCCCTAATTCACTCTCGAATCACTTTTATCTCACTAATTCATCCTCAATAAAAATATTATTATTTAATTATTATTTTCTCGCATGTGGAATATTTTACTCTAGAATATTCCCTCCACCCTTTATCACTCTTAAACACTCTAATTAACCTCAATTGGTATCTGATATGTTCTATTAGTCAACATAGCAAAGTACGGGGTGTTATAATTGCATAGACATTTGAGTAAATACCAAATGCACTTCTCATGGCGGGTCATGTTCGATGAACATAGCAAAGTATCTATATACTTCAACCTATGAGATTGGTTGCTTACTTTCTAAGTAAGAAACATAGAATGTACCAGTCTCTAGGTATCATTGATGTCCAATCTCAATGATACATCGTCTAGGAACATTTAGAGATTATGCTTTGATGCATAGGGATCTCATAACTGTAACCCATTACAGTTCCCTTGTAAGGCATATTAATCTCATGGACTTCATCAAATTAGACTTGTAACCATTATAATTAACGTCTTATTGATGAAGGAAAACCTTAATCATTCAACATGAATGATATTGTTGCATGATTGGAATCAAGCCTTAACCAATCCCAATTGGCTGTAGGGCTCAGCCTAACAGGTCAAGGGGACCAAACCACTGTAAATCATTATGTTTTGTCTTTTTTTATTTTCTTCTTACTCTTAAAACTTAAGTCATTCCTCTAGTAAGCTTTAAACTTCCATTTTCAAATTCCCTTAATTAGTTTTATACTTAGAAAGAATTTTCATGTCATTCCAAAAGTGCTATTCACCATTTTTTAGCGTGCTCTTTGGGACCAACATTGTCAAATCTTGGATCTTGAATCTTGAATCTTTTTTGATTTTGCTCATTCTCTTGCTTGTTTGACGACTCATTTTTCTTCAAAAAACCATCTCTGAATGTCCTCTTACATTACTCTAAAAAGCCCCCTTTAAATATCCTTTAAAACCCGATTTAAAATAAAGTTCAAAAAAGTTATTGTCCGAGTTATCAAGCTGGCACCACGACTTTATTCCTTAGGCACCGTGGTGCCTTAGCCTCAAGTGGAAGTATGGTGCTACTATTTCTTCATGGCACCATGGCACTCCTCCGTCATGGATGCAGTGCTGGCTTCTCTGGTCAATGTCTCATCACGATGCCACGACCTTAGCCTCCTCAAGGCTACGATCTTGGCTCATTTGTGCTATCTTGTGCAATTTCTACTACAATCCATCCTATTGCAATGTTATTTTCTCCTTGATATTATTTGAAATTATAACACTTCGTACCCTCATAAAGAAGCCAATAAGACCTTATCGATAAGACGAAGGGTCAAGTGACGTAAATTTAAGTGCCAAAAAGCGGTGATGGGTGAAAAGAATATTGTGAAATAAATAATATTTTATTAATAAAATAATATTAAAATATTTATATTTTATCTATTGTTGAAATTTGTCATGAAGGAGGACTACATGACTAGTCTAAGTGGGGGAAAAGAAGTAAGAAAGAATTTTAAAGAAAAACGACATTAGTGGGGCCTGCATGCCTTTATTAAATAAAGCAAGAGTAGGTAAGTATATATTTGAATATTATGGTGACACCTTGATGAAGTGCAAATTTTATATTTTATTTGTACAAGTGTGAAGGAAGGAAAATAGAAGGAAATTGGAATTGAAGAAATGTTGGAAAGACCAAATTGTAAAGGATGAAAAGTTGGAGGGTCAAATGGTAAACAAGGAAACATTTGAGAACTTATGTGCAATTTGAACATTTGAAGTTAAATGGAAATTAACTAACCAAGGAAAGTTAGATTATGTAGGATAATGAGATGTGCATGTAAATTTACTATTACATGCAAATGATAGTATGCAAAAAGGAGAAAGGTAGTGGGGAACATGTGGGACCCCACCATATGAAGTAAAAGGAAGAATAAGACTAAATTTATTTGCATGTAATGAGATTGGTGCATTAGGTGGCCAAATGAGGAAAGAAAAATGTGGGATGCATGTGACTTAAATAGATTAATGAATGACCAAATAAGATATAAGGTGAAGGTGGTGCATGAAATAGGATTGGAAGAATAAGGCGGTGCATGAAATAAATAATAAAGGAAGAAAAGATGGGATAGTGAATGTGGCGGATGGAGAAGTAAAGTGAGGATAGATGATGGACCAATGAGCAAGGGAGGAAATTGGTGCATGAAATTTGAGTGGGGGATGAATAGTTCCAATGAAATGTGAGGAATCAGTAATGAAATGAAAGGTAAGGGAAAATGTTTGGGAGAAAAATTGCACCTTTGAGAGAAAAAAAAGAGAATCGGTTTTGAAAGAAGGAAAGAGAAAGAAAGAAAAGAGAAAGAAAAAAACCTAGAGAAAGGTTCGATTTTGGAGGAATTAGAGAAAAATTTAGAGGTTTTCCTCCTTCATGCCATTGTTGGAGCTTAAGAAGGCATGGGTGGTTCGGCCTAGTGATTCCAAGGTGAGGAAGGTAAAAGTTGTCATTTTGTTAAAATGCATGCTTTGTAAATTAATTGTAATGTGGGATTGTGCTTGTGGTAGCTAGGATCTTCAAGGATTCAAAGAACCGGGTGCATGCATGTGGCTTGTTCTTAAAAGTGTGGTGATTTAAAGTAAAACAAATGATGGGTAAGTGCTTGAAACCTTACGATCATGGGTGGAAAAGAAAGTAAGATGGATATTGATTACTTGTGCTTGTGGCAGCAATGGTGACTGAGGATGTGAAGAGTTTGTGACTTATGTGAAGGATCTAAAGTGAAGGAAATATCGAAAGGTAAACATGCAATATGGGCATATTATGTCATATAGGACTTGCTTGGTTAAAGTTCATAGATTGCATGTTAGATTATGGTGAATAATAAGGATAAAAGATGTGAAATTTGATTAAGATTTGTTGATTAAGGTGCTATCGATATATGTGTGCAATTAAGTATAAATACGGAAGTAAACGTAATGAAGAAATAGATTATTGTGAGGGATTTTTATAGACAAAGAAAACTATAAGATATGGTATATAGAATAGCAACTATGAGTGTATTTGTGGTGACATTCACTAAAAATATTGAGTTTAACATGCTACTAGGAAGTGTATAAGGAAGGTTTACCGTGGTGGCGTATCGGAGGAGGTAACGAGTGACTGACAGGTAAAACTAGCTAGAGACGCACCCGAACAGATAACAACGTAGTGTCCCGCTATTGTGAGGTGAGTAGGGGGCATTTATTTCAAAATTTCCATAACTATATATTGATATACGTTGAATAGACATGTTGGTTTTCTTTAAATGCAATGGTGGACAACATGTATTGTTAGCCTCGATAGGCAATTTTTAACTAGATTTGCAATCAAATTATACTGTTATTCTGGATAGCATGAGTTGGTAGAATGCTAGGCACTTGTGGATGCCATGTTTTTGGAAATGTTTTGTATGTATATATATATACTAGATATGTAAAGGGTTTTAGAAATCGGGAAATGAGCTCTTTACCATGGTTTATGTCAAGATGTGCCTTATTTGTTTTAGTGATGTGCATTCATGAATAATTTACATACATTCACCATGCTGATTTGATATTTAAACCTCATGCAAAGATTTTACATTATAAAGTCTTACAAATGAGTTTATCATGTTACCACGATTGGTATTTTGGAAAGAAATTTAAAATGAGCTTTTTAGAACTAATTTGCTTTTAAATGGTTTTGTCAAACTAGGAGATTCCAGAGTAGGCCGAATGTCACATCGGGATAGTGTGACCCTTGTGCACCAGTGAGCTCTAACTAGAGAACCTTTGGGTCATTGCTAGGCTACTAGACGTGGCTAGGCCACGGTCTGTGATATATATACGTGGCAAGGCCACAGGATGATATACATGGCTAGGCCACTAGTTGATATACGTGGTTGCGACCACATGGTTTCTTCGATGTCAGCCAACATCATCTAGACTCCCATGGTGATGGGAATCCGGTGGAGGGGGGCCTCCCATATGTTATTACATGGAAACTGGTCCACAAGTTGATTACTACAATTACTTACTCGAGAGTGATATCTATTTGGGTTTTTAAACATGAAATTCTATTGCATGGTGAGAATTACGAGTTTTTCTGCGGCTCCTTTATTTATACGATGATATTTTATTTATTTATTTAATTAACTCTTCATGGACTAGTTGATTTATGAGCTTATGTATAAGCTCGATAATGCTTGGTTTTACAAAAGCATGTGTGCTTACGCTGGTTGATTTGAGTACGGATGTTAAATAAATTTCGAGGGTAGAAATCTTTCACTTGCATTAGTTTTGATACATTGATTGAAATGATTACTTTGCATTAAAATTCTTGGTTTTACATATAAGGTACAAATCTTCCTTGAGTTAAATTGTTTATATATACTCTTATGTTCTAATATTCAAATCTTCTATTGCTAGCTTGTTTCCTATCTACGCCTTGCTCACGGAGCCGATGATCACTGAGTCTGTGGACTTACCCCCTTATCTTCCCTTTTTGCAGATAAGTGATCAGCTCAAGTGTATCACCCTAGCATTTTAACTCGCTGCGACGTAGGTAATGGCATCTTTTAGACTTTCACTCTGAGTTGCTCCATTGCATAGGGGTTTTGTTGTGTAAAACAATTAGATTTGTAAAGATTATTAGTTTATCGAAAATGCATTGCTAAAACCTTGAGATTGTGTAATGAATACTAAGTGTGATGTTGAAATTATCTTGGAATTTGCTAGATTAGTTATTGTTATCTAGTTGCTACATCTTTTTACAGTTGTTTATTGGGTTTAACTGAATGATGGTGTTAGTATAAGACAACAAAATCTTTGATGGACATCACAAGTGCAATGTTGTAATAAAAATCCAAGTCGCTCCACGTATGCGTTAGATTGTTCGATATAATTAACAAGAATTTAAACTAAGGCTTATTTGGGATTTGGAGGGTTCTCTCTCAAGTCTCGGATGCCGGTAACGATTGGAAAAAAGGTCATTACAGAAATGTACAAAGTAGTAAGCATGAAAGTTGTATCCCTATTTCTTAACTTTCCAATGGATCAAGAATCACATTAATAAAACTTCTGGAATGAGAGTTATGCTTAAAATACTACAATATGTACAAAAGAAGCATTAGCCATACTTGCACAGTTCATCACCAATTGAGGTCTTTTCATTTGAGAACCTTCTAAAGCAATATACTAAATCAGTAATAAATAAATTAAAAGCACTTTAACATAAAATTAAGCTAAAACAACATAAATTAAAATAACTCAACATGATTTAAACTAAATTAAGAAAAATAATTAAAACACCTAACTTTAAACAAAAATCTCAAGAACTTAGCACTCAAAATGTAGCACAATAACTCTATGTAATAGAGTTATCATGCCCCTAAACTTAAGATTTTGCTAGTCCACGAGCAAAACATAAGGAAAATTTAAACAAAAAGGAAACAAGTCAATGATGAAAACAAATAACTAAAGATGAGTTGCACTAAGCCAACGATCTCCCTTAATTTCTTCAAATGTTATCTTGAAAGCTCAACTCAAGGTAAAACATAGATAGCATTCAAGTCCATGTTTCAATTCAAATGCAATCTCATTCTCAAATGGATTTCCATGTGTGTGTGCAATCTTTTACAAAGAATAATCATGCTATCTAGATAAATTATGCTCATGAAAATTCAAATTAGTAATAGAATTCCATAGGTTTACTTTTCATCTTTCTCTCCACTAATGTAGACTAATACTAAGTCAAGGATCATTAGCTCTTTATCAAACTTATAATGTAGGGCTAAGGTCAAGGTAAGAATAAAGATATTTTAAAGCTAAAATCACCCTAAGCACATAATCATTCTAGGACCTATAAGAGCTTTGATCATACATCCAAGTAACACCCTTCTTTTTAATGTCAATTTTTTTTTTGTACAACACTTTATAATTTTTCTTTTGTTTTGTTTTCTTTTAATCACAACTTTACACCCTAAAACTTCTTTCTTTCTATGATAGATAGTGGGTTGAATACTGGACATTTTTTAACTTTTTAACAACTTCGCCTTTTACTTTAGTCAACATCTAGCTCAATAAACTTCCTAAAATAACTAGCATGCTTAGAATTCAAGGATGCAAAATTGGAAATTTATTTAAAGGTTAAGCTAAAGTAAAATAGGTGTTCAACAAAGAAAAGGTAATATTAGGCTCAATAGGGTATACTATGGATAAAATTATGTCAAGGATGGCTTGAAAGGCTTAAACGATCCAAAGATGGCCTAAATCATCTACTTAACTAAGTATTGCCTAGGATTTCGCCCTCAGAGAGAATCAAACAAATTCTAAAATTCATGACATAATCCAAAAATTCACATTCACATAAACCTTCTCTAGATATGCACAACAATTCTAAGCAAAAGACAATGTGCTCTATAAATAGAAATCACATCCTAACAATGATACTTAACATAAGAATTTAGTATAAACCAAAAAATATTCACGTTTACCAAGAGCTTAGATATCAATCTAACTAAGTTACCATCATTGGATAGGTAAATCAAAGAAATTGGTACAACTAACTCTAGGTCACTTTTCAAAATATGCAGAAAATTAAATGATAAACAACTAAATGGATTTAAAATGTAAAAACATAAATACAAAAAGATTATACCAAATCTTAAAAAAATTCAACAACCCCACAAACTTGAAGTTAACTGTAAGTTAAAATTTTACTACTCAAGTATACGTATCTAATAGATAATATATAAGCACGTAGAGTATCAATCCCATATAAAATTGATCTAAAATTTTACTAAGCACTAAAATTAGAATAGTTTAGTTTTATTCAAATAATTAATATCTGAATTCTAATTAAACTAAAAATTACTCAACTAAAACTAATTTAATTAAAAATTAAAGCAACAAAATTGGGTAAAAAGCAAATCAAACAGGCCTAGGATTATAATATCCCTCACACTTCATCTAAATCTTAACTTTTTTCTTTAATTTATTTTAATAGGTTGAATTGCTAACCTAGAGTCCTCAATTATTTATAAGGGTCTCCCGACTCATCTTATAAAAATATATATTTTAACCAAAACACTATATCCCTATGTGAATTGAAATTAAAGCAGACTCATAAAGTTCAAGCTCTAATCTGGCTACATAAGGCTTATAAGTATATCCCTATCCTATACGTAAATCAATTAATATAATCATATGCTATCCTAATTTTAGTCTACACTAAACTCCCTTTCCAAAGTTTGTTTAGGTTCCTAAATCAATTTAATTGGTGATCAAGCAATTAAAAGCATTAAGAACAAATTGGAATAAACAATTCAAATCCCATTAAAGATAAACAAGAAAGAGATTAAAAGTTTAGATTACATGGGAGTTCAATTGCAATCCTAGAAAAATAAATTTAGCTCATAATATCTAATAAAAGCTTCATCCAAAGAAAATTAGCCATTAATCCAAGTCAAAGAAAATAAGAAAAACACAAAAGTAAAGAGAGAAAACTAATAGTTGGAGCTTTGTGATCTTGATTCTCCCTCCAATTCTCTTATTTTCTTGCTTTGTTATTGGCTTCAAATCTCTGGAGTAGTCACTTGTTGCCTCCCCCTTAAAACCTCTGAAAAAGGTCCCTTAAATAGGCTCCAAGTAATTAATTTCCAAAATCCCGTCAAATTTGTATTTTTGAAAAATGGCCCAACGACGCGGCATTAATTTCTTAGCACTGTGGCACTGGATTCTTGCTATAATAGCACTGCGACATTCTTCTTCTAGCACTGCGATGCTAAGCTCTCGAGAAAATGTGTTGTCTGCTTCCTCTTACGAGCGCTGCAGCCTTGTTCTCCCAGTGCTGCTGTGGTCTATCAAATTCAAATGTGATTTTCACCCTGATCTGCTCTGAACTAGGCAAAGTGGTAAACATGAAAGTTTTAGCCCAATCTTTTAAATTTCTAATGGCTCAATAATTACATCAATTAAACATTTGGATTGAAAGATATGCTCCAAATACCACATCATATTCAGTCCATGCATACTGCTATAGTGCTATAACTTAGACAAATATTTTGACCATGATCTGATTAGAACTGGCTAAATCAGTAAACATAAAAGTTGTAGCCCTTCCTTTTAGAGTTATATTGGTTCAAGAATAACTTCATTTGAAGTTCTGTAAAGAGAGATATGGTCAAAATACCAAAATATATTTGAATGAAGCCATCACCATACTTGCACTTATTTTCATCAAATAAGCCTTTTTCATCAAATTTCCAACAAAAGCAATACAAGAAACCAGCAATAACTACTCTTAAACTAATTTAAAATAAAATAACATAAAATTTAACTAAAATAACTTAAATGAACTACTCAACATGTAATCAAACTTAAGCTAGAAAAATACCTAAAATGCTACGATCCGAACCTAAAATCTCAAAGACCTAACAACTTAAGCCCTTTAAATGTGTCAAAATAACTCTATATAATAGAGTTATCACTAACATTGTCCTCGATGTTATAAAAGTAAAAAAGAAATGGAAAAGAATACTCCCCTAGGAATGTGGAAAGACTCTATTTTTCCTCTTCATCTTCATCATTGTCACTAATTTGAGGAGTAGCCAATAAGGTGGGAAAGTTTTCCATGTCCATCCACATGTGGATTGCACAAGCTTAGAACATTTGTTCTATTACACAGTTACACTCTACTTGATAAGAAAACTGTTAAGTGCTTTGCAGCTTTAAGCATTCCATCCTCTGGGGTAGAGTCAAATTTTGAGGTTGGGTAGGTTGAGGTGGTGGTGGTGGTGCAGAAGATGAACTTCCCCTAGTGACTGAATATTCATGGGCATAAAATCAACTAATGATTCCTGCATCAAGAGGAACTTTGGGACTCAATAATTCCTCATTACTATCCCATTGAACTCCAACTTTGTGTAAACAAAGAAGTTATTAGTGAAGGAAACCAGAATCCATCTCGAGGTGAGCAAGCAGTGTGGATGATATTGTTAAAGATCAACTGACCAATATTGATGGACTTGCCAGATACAATTGCATAGAGTAGTACTGCACTATCCTTTGGAACATCGCTAATATGTTTAACCAGGAGCATCTTGGCTGCCAAAAAATGCCACCATACTTTACACTTACTATCCATAGCTCTACTTTAAATGAAATTGGCACTCCTTTTGACATTTTCCATTTAGTGCCAAGATTACATAGCAAATTGATAACTTCATCCAAGTCCACATTCCTATTTAGATATTGCCCATACTCATCATTCTCAATCTCTAGAGTATTGTAAAACTAATTAATTGTATGACTGTCAAATGCTATTAGTCACCCTTTGACAAAAGCTCACCCACTGACATGCTTATAAGCTTTGGCATAAAACTCCTTCACCATTGGCATTACTGTCACCTTTGGCTAAGGATAGAATTTATGCCATTGCCTTTCATTAATAACATTAAGAATGTCCTTATATAGTGTAGGGTGAACATCAATACACCTTTCCAGAATAAAAAATTTCCATAGAAAAGATTGAGTGTGTCGTAAACCAGCATCAACAGACATGAATTTGCTTTTATTGAAAGCACTATTTCTAGCACTACCATGAGCTCTATTTGGTGTTACGATATTGTGCTACACAATTTGCAGCAACCAAACCCAACCTCTAATGAATTTGTGTGGCAAAAAATTCAATTCTCACACCAATGCACTATCACAATTATGATTATCACAAATTCCATAAATCTTAAATAAGTGTAGCAACTTAACCCAACCAAATTCTAATATTATAATGCTCAATTCTCTAAGATAATCAAAGCAAACAATCAAATCCTCAATCACAATTACCAAATTCACACATTGATCAGAAACTCAACAATTTCAACCATAAACTCCTTCTTCAATATCAAATTCCACAAAAGATGATAAATCTTCAAAGAAATTTTTATACTTACTTGAAAATTTATGCACATAAGGGTTGTTAGATGAATTAATGATGATTGGGTCCTTCTTTGGTGTGATGGAAGCAAAACTTTTGAAGGTTTAAGAGTATATGGGTTGGCTAATTTTAGAGAGAGAAAATTTTTAGCTTAGAAAGAGAGAGAGAGAGAAAGCTTAATTTTGAATATGGAGGTTGCAAAAGCGAGTAAAGTGGTTTATATAGTAAGAGGCTCGACCAGGCACTTCAGCCTTGAGTGATGGACATCACGGCACTGTTAGTGTAAGCCTTGCAAACCAATCGATTTTGTGCTTGTAAAACACTATATTAATTAGTCATATTTCATGTTAAATATATTATGGATATTTTATATAATGTATGAGGTATTTCTTTATCCATGAGTTTATTTATAAGGAGTTATGAGAGACTTATGTAGATAAAGTCCTTGGAACATAATGGCATTGCAAATAAATTATAAAGGTTATAATTATGAGATTTTTATGCATCAAAGCCTTGTTCCTAAATATGTTCCTGGTCATTGTATTGTTAAGAACAAGGGCATTGACAATGCTCAAAGGCTAGTACATGCTAAGCCTCCTTACTTTAGAAGTAAGTAATTGATCTCATAAGTTGAAGTATGTGAGATACTTGGGGATAGTATGTGGGTGCTTGTTAAGGAACAAGTTCACTAAACATGACCCACTATGAGAGTTCCATTTGGTATTTCACTCAAGTGTCTATGGAAATACTCTCATGTGTTAGTAGTGTAAGTAATCCTTAGACTTGTGATACCAAGTCATCTTGTGTGTCAATTGTCATGCTTTGATTTAACCTCTATGGGTCTAGAAATGACCAAATACTTAAACAGGGTGCTTTTGGGTATGGCATGAAGCATGTGAAAATGAATGAGCAATCCAGAGAGGATTCATCACCCCAAGTGATTTGAAGGGGACATATCTCATTTATTCCTAGCTTATATTGATTAAAAGTCCTTGGCCAAGGCAATCTTGATAGGTCAATATAGAATCTGCAAGACTAATATGGATAAGTTAGAAAGTAGACACCGAGCTAAGCTTTCTATCTATTTGGGATATATGATGAAAGGATCGAATTACACTAAGATACTGTACACTAAAAGGTTAGTCAAATCATATTGACTCTCCTAACATTTGGGTGGTCATGATGTATTTCTAGATGCCACTCATGATCTTAAATATAAATATAATTTCTTAATTGAATTAATTTATATTTATTACCAACATGTTGGGAACCTAATGGGTCACACACATAAGGTGAATTGTCGAAATTAATTTGAGTTCAATTGGATGTGATCTAATTGATTTTATAGAGGCTTAATCCAATGAAGTACTGGGCTAAATCAAATATGATTTGATGGAATATTAAATAAAGGCCCAATTGGCCCAAGACATTTTATAATCCTTATTGGTTATAAAGTATGTCAATTAACTCTATAAAAGAATCCCTCAGCCACCTCTTGAATATATAGAAGAGTTCTATTTTATTTTCTCATGCGTTGAGATAGGATCATAGCCAAAAGAGAGAAACACAAGAGAGCTCAAAGTTGAGAGTTTGCTCACACAAACTTCGGCTTAGGGATTCACACACTTTTAGTGAAGAGATTTCGGAAAATCACTGTGTGGATCACTATTAGAGGCAGGACAATTGTGCTGTTATGATTTGATAAGTCCTAGTTGGTGTACAAAAGTTGAAACGAAAAGCCAAGGAGAACTCCACCAAAGAAAGCAGACTTTCAGGTATGTCAAAATTTATTTTGTGGTTTTTTTTTCTAGATTAGCTTCAATTAAAGTGATCCATGGCTTAGGGGATTAAAATTTTAATAATATTTCGCTGTGTATGAGTTATCTTAGCATGATTTAAATCCCCAACAGGCACCATCCTCTCGAGTGAAGTATGGGACAAAGGGCATTTGGGCACCACGGCACCTTCCTCATGGATTTGTGTATGGGGAAGGAGGGTAACAAAGGCACCGTGGCCTTGAGGTTCAACGCCATGGTGCCGTTTTAGCTTTTTTTAAAATAAACAAAAGGGGAATTTTTTTTTAGCCTTGAAAAATAACGTGTTTTTGTAAATGAGCCTCTAGATAATTTTAATTGTTTTTACCCACAATAATAGATTTTGGGACAAAAATTCCCTTAATGAGCCATCTTCATTGGGGAGCACTCTCAAACAGGCGAAAAATGGGAAAATTAATATGCAAAGAATTTGCGAAGATTTAATTTTGTGCAAAACATCTATCTTTTTTCGTGAAGCTTGTGCAAAACAAAATAATGTTGTATGAGATAGTTTTGCAGAGATTTTGGACATGGCATTTAGATAATAGGAAAAGAATGATATTAAACCAAACGAGGAATCAGTCGTGATGAATCGAAAGCTTGGAGAATGATGTGAAACCAGAAATCCCTGATACGGTGTTGAATCGAGAGGAGAAAGATGTGAATCCAAAGCAGGAAATGGTTGTGCTACAGCAGGCCATATGTGAGATGAGTGTGGCAAGGCAGGGTTTAGAGTTTGTGAAATGGCATGTTGGGAATGTGTGACATGACATGGTGGGAATGTGTGACACGATTGTGACATGGCATGGTTTAGAGTTTGTGACACGACATGGTTGGAATGTATGACACGGTTGTGACACACCATAGTTCAAAGTTGGTGACACGCCATGGAGGGAATCTGTGACACGACAGTGTTAAGAGTTCATGACACTCTAGCGTTAAGAGTTCGTGACATGCCATGGGGGGAATCTGTGACATGCCAGCGTTCAAAGTAGGTGACATGTCATGGAGGGAATCTGTGACACGTTAGTGTTCAGAGTTCGTGATACGCCATGGAGGGAATCTATGACATGCCAGTGTTCAAAGTTTGTGACATGTCATGGAGGGAATTTGTGACACGTCAGTGTTCAGAGTTCGTGACACTCCATGGAGGCAATCTGTGACATGCCAGCGTTCAAAGTTCGTGACATGCCATGGAGGTAATCTGTGACATGTTAGTGTTCAGAGTTTGTCAGACTCCATGGAGATCCGTGACATGACAGAGTTTAGAGTGTGTGACATGGCATGGCAATTGATGGGTGACACGACATGGTTTGGAAAAGGGAAAAAAAAGAAAGTAAATAACAAGGAAAGTAATTGGACTTCAACTGAATGAATTCAATAAATGAATATTTATAGAGGAAATTGTGAGGCCATTTCATTTTAATTAAATATTTTCTAGAAATCGCAAGCGTTTGTGTTCTTCCTCATTCCTCATTCCTCATTCCCAAATATAGCAGAGTGCTCAACTTTCTTCTTTGCAAGCTTGACGACACCACAACAACAATGTTGGTTATCAGTGAAGAGGTCAGTCAGTCTGAAAATAAAACTTTTAAAACTTTCTTCTGTTCGTTGATTTTTTGCTGGGTTTGTGTGCTATGTTCGTGTTTTTTCAATCCATTTCAATTGTTATGTTTAAACTGTTTTCTTCCCAGTTTAGGGCTGTACGAAAGTTTTGAAATACAACAGAGATGGCGTGTAGTGGGTAAACTGCTTTTTAGCGTGTCACGACATTGGTTATTTTAGGGCAGTTCATGTAACAGGTCAGTAATTACACTGATTGGTGTGTCACACGCCATGGGTATTTTAGGCCAGTTCATGTAAGGACACAGGAATTATAGTGATTGACATGTCAGCATTGGCGTGTTACAACATTTGACTTGATATGCATTGCGTGTTACAACATTTTACGTTATATGCATGGTGTGTTACAACATTCTATGTTATATGCATGGCGTGTTAACACATTTTACGTTATATGTATGGCGTGTTACCACAGTTTATGTTATATGCACGGCATGTTACCATAGTTTACGTTATATGCATGGCGTGGCGTGTTACCACATTTTACGTTATATGCATGGTGTGCTACCACAGTTTACGTTATATGCATGGCGTGTTACCACAGTTTACGTTATATGCATGGCTTTTTACCACATTTTTCGTTATATGCATGGCGTTTTACCACATTTTTCGTTATATGCATGGCTTGTTACCACATTATGGGTTAACTCACTCGTGCATGTGTGCCATGTTTTGCAGATGCAGTCTAGACAGTATGAGGATCTTGAAAGTTTGCTTATTATGCCAAGGGAGAAGTGGGAGTTCAATGTCGATATTAACACCCACTGTAAGTGGTCACAATTGCATTACATCAACAAGACTCTCCAAAAGAAAGGGGAGTACAATGCAGTGAATCTTACATGCTTCGGAATGCTGCTGGACGTATATCTGCAAGGCTATTTCTCCACTGGTCTCCTACATAACATCATGATCCATTGAATCTATCAAGCCCTACTCTATTATATACTTGTCATGTCATTCATGTACTTGATAGCATATCTACATACTAGGATGCCTCGGAGAATCGTTAAAAGTCGGTATCGTACCTAGTGGTACAATTAAGTCGATTAAAACCTCAAACTAGTTTGAATAGAGATTTTAGGATGTATTTGAGAGTTATTGAACCTTAGAATGTTTTAATATGGTGATTCGGAGTTTGAGGATTAATTTGGAGTCAAATTAGGAATTTTCATAACGTAGGGGCAAAATGGTCATTTTGCCACCCAAGGGCAAAATGGGAATGTTGGACAAAAATTTTGACCAAGTTTGACTAATTGGAGAATGATTTGAATTTGAGAAATGAAAAATTTTAATTCCGACATTTTTTCGAACATAAGGGCAAAATAGTCATTTTACGTGTTCAAGAGGACGTAATTGGAGTTTTTGAAATTTTACACCACCATAACACTTGTCAAGCCCATGAATTTCACTTATTATTATTATATACTTTGGATAATTAAAAGATTACATGTGGTGGTGAGAAAATGCTTAATTGTTAAGTTTTAACCATGGACCAATCACGTGGTGACACATGTCAAGCTTTAATATTTTTATAATTTCCTTTATAAACTCAACATGAACTCTCCCATTTCGCTCTTCATGGCCGGCCAAAGCAAAGAACAAAGAGAAAAGAATAGAAACAAACCCTAGAGAGGAAAATTCAAGAGAAATTTGTTGAATTTCAAATAACAAAGCAATCAAAGGTAAGATTTTTCAATTTTAGCTTTAAAATCTACCTTTCCCATGCTTTCTTTTTCATTTTCTATGGTTGAAACACAAGTTTCCATAAGGGAATACTTGCTGGCCGAACATAGGAAGAGAGGTTTTGATGATGGATTTTGCTAGATTTCATGATATCTTAGTGTTTTTAATTGTTTGATGATGTTTGGCATGAAAAACAAGCAAAGAAAATCGCATGCCCTTCAACAACCCTCTTTGGCCTAATGTTATAGGTGACATGTTGATGATGGATTTTGTTGTATTTCATGTTATTTAGCTCGTAATTGATGATTTATGGTATCAGATAGCGAAAACGATTATCGAAATATATAGTTCTTTTAGTAAACGACTTGAACAATAATGAGAAAATCATAGTGAATGGACTTGGATTTGATTCTTAATGATATAGATGGATTTATTGAACTGTGTTAACATTGATTAGCACGTTAGTTCAGAATCAGAATGAATTTCGGTTACGACGAATTAAGTCACAATCAAGCTCATTGAGGTACTTTGGTGTATTTGGAATATTGGAAGTGTAATGAATATATTTAAAGTTGAATCGGATGTTTTGGTTAATTCAACAGTGTGTAGTTAGAGTTAGGTTGAATACAAATTTAGTTCGATCATAATTGAACCCATGTAGAACACTGTCTTTAAGTGATTATTCAAACAATTCTCATTCAATTTCATGGATTCATATAGAGCCTGAAATTGTTCTATAACAGTTTGGCATAAATATACTGAATTACGTGTTGTGTATTATGTAAAGGTGGTGAGCCCTCTAATAAGGGTAAAGATATCGTACCCGAAGACCAAGAATAGAAGCACTCCAAACTCTCGTTATTATCAGTAATCAAATGTTCATCTTAACTATCTAAAGTAGTTTATACTCGTTTTTATGATTTTAAAGAATAATGAACTTAAACTGTAGATTTTTTATGTTTTATAAGCTAAGTGTTGGTTAAATGAATGAAATTTATAAATTGTTTTGCAATTCAATGACGATTTTGGAAATTGAGTAGGTGGAGACTATATACTTGTGTTATATATATATATGGTTTGAATTGATGGCTTATGACAATGTGATGGCATGAATGGTTGGATTTGGGGTTTGTGGATTATATAAACTATTTTGTTTTACCTTGACAGGCTGGGTAATATTATATTAGCCATGTCATGCTATCGTAATTTTTATTGATTTGGTGGGTTATTTGATTAGCTTACTGCAGTTGGCGAGTTTCCATGGACTAGCTTATTAGAGGGGAATGGTAAACCCCGTTATATTTTACTTTAGTACGAGAGGCGCGAGGGTATCTCCTAAGGTAAGTTTAGAGTTCACTTCACGCCGAACCACCACGTGAGGATGAAACTTAGCCAACGCCAAGGAATTGCTATATTTTAAAAGTAAAAACATGTTTTATGGGTATATGTCATTTTAACATCCTTGGCAGACTCGGTTGGATGCCCGAGCCAAGGTGTCATCGAGTATGAGTTTTGGCACAAGTCAAGTTTTTTAAGAGAATCACAAGCCTTGTTGATTATTTTGATGAAATGTAATTGTTTTATATGAATTGAAATGAGTTTTAAATGTTTTGAATCATATTATGATGGAATGATTTAACTGTCTCCATTTACTCGGCTTTAGATGTTGTAGAAGAACTTTGCTTACTCACTGGGTTTATAAAAACTCACCCCTTCTTTTTACCCATTTCAGGCTCAGGACAGTCTGTAGACAGCCGATTTTGTCGAGGGTTGCTTTTGGATTTGCATCCTTAGAAATTGAAGGTTTACAGTCTTGTATATTTTCGATTATTTTGAGGCCCACATGTCATTGTAGAATATTTTTGTATACCTGGTTTAGTTTGCTATTATATATATGAATTTATTTTGCTCTTATACTACTAAAATTGTTTATGCAGGATTCTATAAATATTGTTTTATAAGAAAATGAAATATTTTATTTAATATTTTATTTAGTTTGATTAGCCATAATTTCATTTTAAATGGATGATCTAGATTACTAAAATTATTTTTAGATAAGAAATGTATATTTTTCGATCGTATATTGTATTTTCACCAGGTTTCAAAATTTTTGGATAAAAATTACCAAAATACCCCTGTGTAGCAGAAATTACTTTTTGTTTGTTTTTGATTTAAAAATAGTTTATATTCCCTTAAAACATGATATTTAGTAACTGTTGCTCATAGGGGAGACGTAAAATTGATGCAAGAGCCTTGCGAGGTTTCGGTTAACATTCCGAGTAATGAATGTCTATCGAGACATCGCGGTAGTTGTCATGGGCTCGAAGGAAGTACCGGGTCGTGACAGAATAAATGTGACATATTCAATGGAGCATGAGCTATGGTTTGCCATTGGCAAAAGCAAGGCGTGCATATCAAAGCAGGAGTTCTGCCTTATCACCAGACTGAAGTTTGGTCGAATGTCCAATGTGTTAACATGACCGTACAAGGTTGTTGCGGACGGAATTCATGCACGATACTGGGAAGGGCAGCAAAGCATTAAGCTGCAGACATTGCTTGATACGTTTCGCGGAGGAAACTTTTAGCGATTGGGAGACGTGACCAAGATGGCACTCATCTTGATCACGAATAACATTTTTTTTTGTCAAGAATACCGTAGACGGGTGACTCCTTGGCTCTTGTTGTTAGTGGAGGATATCGACGCTTGGAATGTTTTCCCATGGGGTCACTATGTTTAGAGGCTAAACTTGGACTATCTTTTGAAGGGGTTCGAAGTGCCTTCCTCAACCGTGTAGAAGGAGCTTTTACGATACAACATTTACGGATTCGCATGGGTGATACAAGTACAGTCATGTAACATTTTTCATTTTCCTTTTGACATAATAATTTATGGTTGCAATTGTTTATCATTTACGGTCTGATAATGGTTACATTTGACTTGCAGTTCTAGGCAATGGAGGCAATTTCGACCTTACGAAAGATAGTTGCCCCCTCTGCTCCGAAGGACAACGTCTACCCACACATGTGCATATGGCAATGCAACCAGAAACCAAAAGACTTCTACAAGGCAGTTGATATGTTGGAGTCATCTCAGTAGGTGAGTTAACAGTTACTAATTTATGTTGTGAATTTGTATAATAATTTTTCCTAAAATTTAATTAGAATCCCTATTTTGCAATTGTGGGCAGTGGAGACCTTGGAGCCCACCTTGGATGAGGCTAGCCGGGATTATTTTGTGGACATCGATGTCCCGTTATCTGAGGGCCACTAATACGTGCTAATAGGGCACATGGAGGATCGGGCAGACTGGGGCTTAGGTGCGAGGGAAAATAGGAGAAACTTGCAGCACAAAAGAGCCACTGGTGCCATGAAATGGAGGCGCACCGTCGCTGTTGTTGTCAATGAGTTGTCGGTCCTCGAGTTGATGGAGGAAGGTGACGACCATGGCAATGGCAATGAAGAGCCGATAAGGATTGTTCTAACAGTTTGTGTTCAACAATTCCATATGTGATTATCGAATAACATATTTGTGTTTGCAGTTGGACCATGCGACAATAGCTCCACAACCACCGAGAGGTCCTTCTCAGACTCACAGTGATAACAACGAGCCGGTAAGGACGGTTATAATGGTTTGTGTTCAACAATGTCATATGTGATTATCAAATAACATATCTGTGTTTGCAGTTAGACCATGTTGTCAAGCCCAATTTCCAGGCCATGATCGGTGCAAGGGCCTAATCAGCATAGCCCACTAGGCCCTAGCAAGCCTTCCTGTATAAACTTGTACATTAGCCCATTTATCATCCATATTTCCTTTTAAGATCTATAACTCATAATGTTCAAATAATAACTTCATTGAAATCAATTCATAGAATCCAAGCTTATTCTCATAATGGTATTCATCAAGCATAATATACATAAATAGTTTATCAAACGATTCTTAGCAAATCACATCTAGTTTGCATGTACACATTCAAAGACTCTGACCGTCAGCGGAGTGACTTTGGGCATGGGTGCTAACACTTAGTATCATGGCAAACCTACCGAACAATGGATAGGGAGGATCACCTCGTCTTAGGATCCAATCACCTTTTACTCAAAAACTTAAAACATGAAGTTTAAAAACGTGAGTATAAACCTAGTGAGTGAACATTGGAAGGGAACAAGCATCAATACGGGAAGTTTTAGAAAACATGATGCACTTATGTTGAAAACAATGCAATTTAGCTTAAGTTCTTGTCACAACGAAAATCTGATTTTTTTTTTTTGCTGCAGTGAAAATCAATTGGAAAGCATTTCTCAAGTTTTAACATTCAATAATCAATGCAACCACAATATAATTTCCGTAACGTCTATATATATATATGATATATATAAACATACATACAACCATAGGCCTCACCCTAACTCTCCCTCAGCTGGGTCATCATCAGTTCATGTGCATTCTTACACCAGATATAGTTGGGTCATCATCAGCTCATGTGCACTCCTACACCACACATGGCTAGGTCATCATCACCTCATGTGCACTCCTACACTGCACATAGCTGGGTCATCATCAGCTCATGTGCACTCCTACACCGCACATAGTTGGGTCATAATTATCACACAATAGTATCATTCAATGCATAACATACATATCAACATAATGTGGGAACAAATGAATTCATCACATTCATATTTCACAACATAAAAACGTTTCATCAAGGGCTTGTTCTCGTGCAACTTTTAAAGAAAAACCAACCAATATTTCAAGTAGCTTAATCAAGCATATAAATCCTTATTCCAAAACATTTTAATGCAAGTTCACTCACCGGTCCTCGTTGATTCTTAAATCGACTCCAACTCCCACTAATGGTCCGAATAGAGATGTGGGGTCTCGTTGGAACCTATCACACATAATAGCATCACAAATAAACTCAATTCACATAACCATAATTTTAAAAGCTATCTCCTAAATCATGTTCTACTAGTTATTCCTAGATAGCTTCCAACTACCATTAAGTGGCTATCTATTTTCACTATTCTAGTTACACTAAAATGAATAAACCACCTCAACTATAAAACACTCACAAATCTAACCACTAGCCATTCTCAACAACTTAAAAATCAACTCAATTACATTACTCACCTTGGTAGCTTTGTAATTGAATTCTTTTCAAAAGCTTTCAACTATTGTGAAAAATCTTTCTTTCTCTCTCTAGAAGGTTCAACTAGTGAGAGAAAGTATTAATAAAAGGTTTTTGAGGGTTTTAAGGTGAAAGAGTAAAAGAGCACAAAGGACTTTGTAAAAAGGTGCACAAAAGCATGAAAATTGGGGTTAACTTGAGAAAATTTATGGAGGTTTCAAAGCAAGCTTCCATGGAAGGTGAGAAAATGTGAGAAGGGAAGAAGAAGAAGAAGAAGAAGTTGCTAGAAACTTAGATATTTTTGCCTAATGTTTATTCAATTTCTCATGAAATTACTAAAATGCCTTTTCCAATGTCATTTTGTCTTCCTCTTACTTTTGTACAATCTTTTTACTTCTTTGACACTAAGACAAAGTCCATAATAGCCTAGAAATACTCGAGTTCATGAAAACTTAAAAATTTTAACCAAAGATGTAAAATGACCGTTTTGCCCTTACCGTGAAAGTATCAGTATTTCTATCTTCTTCATTTATTTTACCATCATTCATTTATTCCTTAGGTCTATTTAGACCTTAATAACATTTGAGAGTTACTTCTAGGAGCTCACCATGAGAAATGATGAAAGTGCCCCTGGTTCGTGTTATTGAGTCTACTGCTAGTTACAGGTCTATAAAGGTCGAGGTTTCACAATATGAGGGTACTAGGTGTCACACATGCGACGACAGCTCCTCAAACATTGAGAAGTTCTCCTCAAACTCATAGTGCTAACGACCCATCGGTAAGATCTGTTTTAACAGTTTGTGTATAATATTTCCACATATGTTTATCGAGTAACACAGTAATTTATGTTATTGCAATTGAGGGAGGCAATGATAGCTCTTCAACCACCGATCGGTCCTACTCAACCGCAAAGTGGTAACTAGCCGCTGGTAAGGATATTAAACTTGTAATGTGTAATGTTCAACAATTGCATATATGATTATTGAATAACACAGTAATATATGTTATTGCAGTTGACCCATTCGACAAGAGTCAATGACGGAGTAGTCACGCAGTGTCAGCTACGATGGATCATGCATCAGTATAAAAAAGACATGTCGAAGCTGAAGCTGCTGGTCAAGGTGCTAGTGAGAACCACGATGGTGTTGATGATGGGCAGCATGATGAACCTGGTTTGTACATTCACGATGACGTAGCTGGTGTTGCCGGAGACCCTATTCCTGAGGCTGATCCGGATGATGTTGTGGTAGGGGATGTGACCTTTCAATCACATGATTCTGAAGGAGACCCTATTCCTGAGGCAGATTTGGTTATCGATGCATCTGAAGGAGGGGAAAAGAACCTTCACTCAGTCGTGCTTGAAGAAGAGCATCTTCCTCAAGCCGATGCATTAGTTAGGGCAGCAGCAGGAGGGGACCATCTTCCTTAAAGCACTCCTGAAGCCAGCAGCTCACGGTTGTCATCACTAGAGTCATCTGATGTCCATCATCGTGTAGCACAAATTTCAGACCCAACGGATCTGGCACAAGTGAAAATGGCTAGCAAATACAGCACAAGCCCGTACGTCGACCCCTCAATGAGGTATCGGGATGTTAAGAGCACAACGGTCGAAGCATACGAAGCTTTCAAGAAAGAGGAGTGCGTGAGGTAAGTGCATAAATAACATTGCAAATATTGTTTTTTAATGAAACATTAATCCACCAAGGCTTTTCTAACTTATTTTGTTACATATGCAGGCGTAACATCGGGGTCTTAAGCGATCAAGGGGCTGACTTTTTCACAACATTAGAGGATCCCAAAGAAGAAATGAGTAGTGAACGCATGCCTCAACGTACTTTGTAAGCGGATGACAAGGCCAAAGTCAAAGTTGTACATTACCCGTGCATGCATGGTTGACACGATATTCTTCATAAGTTTATTTGAAAATTTTTAAATTCTGAAAATACTAAGTTTTTTATTGCATTAAGTGTAAGCTAATGTATACATGCTTCACAATACACCATCCATATGCTACACACCTCATTTCCAACAAAAGATGCTCGGTCAACTATGGAAATTCCAGATGAGTTACGGGTGTACGTGGAGGGTGAGAAGCTGACATACGATAAAAAATAAGAAGATGTCGATTTCATCCTCACGCCTTACAATGTGGGTGAGCATTGGGTGGTAGCGAAGATCAACTTGGTGAGGTGGACAATCAAAGTGGTGGACTACGCAAGAACTTCTAATGCTAAGGATAACGGATTGCGAGCGGCTCAGATGACACCCTTTAAGAAAATTATGCCAATCATCTGCCACCAAGCAGATTATTTCAACAAAACATGACGAAAGACTTGGGATTTGACGCTGATGCCATTGGAAATTCATTTGCCAAAAGCTAAAATGCATCAACAGAATGATAATGTCAGCTACGACAAGTTCATGTTAGGGTACATTGACGATATTTTGCAATCGAAACCAATCAGAGTTAAGCAGAATATGATTGCAAATATACGTCGTTAATATGGTCTAGAAATTTTTTCCAACAATTGTGAGAGCGAACCTTGAACAGATAGGCCTTTGTTTGTACTTTTTTTTTGTATATGCAATTAATTTTATTAATTTTAATATTCGTACATTTTAAACAAGACCTTTTCTTTCTCAATTCAAACACAGTGCCTTGAAATTAGTACTACACCCACGTGGCGTGTCACCCCATTAGGGCATGGTGTGTCACCCTTGAAAACTGGAAGACGTCAGCGTGTCACGCCAAGTATCTAGTTCCACTCAGCGTGTCACCACAAGATGGGGCGTGCCTTGTCACCCCACAATATTGCAAGAAGTTAACGTGTCACCACCAAAATCTAGATGCACTCAGCATGTCATGCCAAGTTTCTGGTTCCACGCAGCGTGTCACCACAAGATGGGGCGTGTCGTGTCACCCCAAAATACTGCAAGAAGTCAGCGTGTCACCACCGAAATCTGCATGCACTCAGCGTGTCATGCCAAGTATCTGGTTCCACTTAGCTTGTCACCACAAGATGGGGCATGCCGTGTCACCCCACATTATTCCAAGAAGTCAGCGTGTCACCACCAAAATCTGCATGCACTCAGCGTGTCACGCCAAGTATCTAGTTCCACTCAGCGTGTCACCACAAAATGGGGCGTGTAGTGTCACCCACAATATTACAAGAAGTCAACGTGCCACCACCAAAATTTGCATGCACTCAGCGTGTCACACCAATTATGTACTTCCACTCAGCGTGTCACCATAAGATGGGGAGTGCCGTGTCACCCCCACAATACTGCAAGAAGTCAGCGTGTCACCACCGAAATCTACATGCACTCAGCGTGTCACCACAAGATGTGATTGACATCTACCAATTGCAGCGTAATCTCAACCCTCACACAACATGATAAAAAATGCCACATGGCATTTCTTTTATTAGTTTAGCATAATATAATTTTGAGGAATTTTCGTCCTTATATAAAACATTTTATTTTTAAAATGTTTTAATTTAATAAAAAATAATTATGATGATCCATAAATGAAATTTGATTGGATGATCCATAAATTTTTTAAATTTTTTTGGTCAAGTCATGTGTTTTAATCTTAAATTTCATATGATATGTTTTTAATTAGTCCATAATTTCCTTTTTCTATACTTGCATCCTTGGAAGTAAACTCCTTGGTATTAATAAGATAAAATAAACTTTGTAATTAAAAAATTACGAAAACAAATTTAATATTAGGATTTAGAAAGCTACTAAAGTTAGATGAATTAATTTTATAAACTGTAAGAGATTTGATTGTAAGAACGTAAAAGGTTAAATCAAATGAAATAGAAAGGAATTAAATTAAATCATTAATTATTTAATACAAGTCGTAATAAAATGTGAGAAAAGGGGTAACAATATAGGGACTTCGCAAGTCTACTCAATCTTTAGAACTATGGACAAAATGAAATTAATAATCAAATAATATATCTACGAAATTAATAAAAAAAATAAAGACTCATCTACAAGAGGAAACTAACAAACACAAAATCCAAATATGAATGAATGTAAGATACTGCAAGAGCAAATTGTGACACAGGTATTGCACATGGGATACACATTTAGTTAGGCTGACAAGCTGCCTTCATCCACAAGACACCCTACGTTTTTAGACATTGTCCTTCGTATTGGACAGTTATTATGTTTGTGACCGATTTGTCTGCAACTTGAACATGCTTTCAGTCGGTGCACTCATGGAGGCACCAATTAACTTGGAGATGGTGCCTAATTTGTGGATGGAACTACAAATGGGGATGGGCAATTCTGTCTGTTATGCTCGTACCTCTTGCATTGTGAACATCTCCGTGCTCGACTGCCTTCACCAGCCGATGGAATCCTTCTCCTCCTATGTCTTCCCGCTTGGCCTCGCCAAGGTGGTGGCAACACGACAATTTGTTTCACATTAGAAGGGATGTCCCACTCAGTAGGATGCCCTACCGAGCGAATTGACCCCACATAACCCTCCACTAAAACGGTTGTCTTGTAGTGTCAGCGCAAAATTCAATGGCTTCACATTTGCATTTACTAAAAAATACAATGATCTCAATGTTCAAACACAATGTAAATACTATGTCAATTAGGGTTCAAATAAGAAATAAAGGTATTCTGACCTTATTGTTGCAATGGCATGGCTGCATGGCAGTAAATCTATTTGAAACTCATAACATGAACACATCTTCGTGGACAGGTTTACAAATCCGTCCATCTTCCCGTCTTTAACTTCAAACTCCACTCGATTGATAGGTTTAACCACAAAGCGATGTGCATCATTGAACCGTTTGCTCAACTGCCTAGCAACCCAAGGGCTAAAGGGTGTGGTCACCTTGACGGCCTCCTCGTACCGGTCATGGAACCAACACTGGAACATGTCTTTGAAGAACTCGATCAAAACAGTGATTGGCATTGCTCTTGCATGCTTCAAGCAGGAGTTAACACATTCCACAATGTTGGACTTCATCATTTGGTATTGCCTTGCCGATGAACAAGCATGTGCCCATCTCTCAGAGCCTATTCTCATAAAGTCAGCGTGGGCTCCCGCGTGAATCTGGTTAAGCTAGTTCATATGTCTGTTGAAATCAAAAACCTTATAGCAATCTCGAACAAGGGTGAAAATCATAGAAACGTCGTCGCGCTTGAACTTGTTTTTAAAGTTTTTCTTCAAATGGTACTCGCATAAACCATGGTGCGCTTCTGGGTATGCATTTTGGATTGCTTTCTTAATGCCGAGATGCTGATCAGAAATGAACATAGTGTTTTCAGGACAACCAATCGCATCACGTAGCTTTGTATCTTTGCATACAGTGACAAATAGAACAGCCTTGAACCTACCTTTCAGATGTGTCACATCAATTGCAACCATAGGATGCATTACATCCCTAAACCCCCGAATACAAGCCCCGTATGCCTAGAAACAATATTTGAATCTTTCTGCCTCATCAGTAGCCGCTATTGTGACTGTGTAGGGATTTTCTTGTTCCAACATATAAAAATACGAGGGTAGTAGTTGAAATAACTCCTCTAGGGGACCAAAAGAAGCCTTTCCGCATACTCCTTCGTTTGCCAGGCCTTACCATATAGGCATTCCAATCCCCACTAAACCCTCATCTCAGCAATTATGTCCTTAGCTCTCAAAGCTACTCCATTAGCCTGAAGCTTGTGTGACATAAGTTCATCAATTATCTTTGCACTCGCGGTTGTAAATCGCCCTTACAAACCATCGACAGTACATGTGTGTACTTTGTGGAATGTCCGAACTTGCCAATATTCTCCTCTTTCAGGTAACTTCGTTGCACGCACACTGAACTTGCATGCCTTGTCCTTGCAACCAACCTCATAACGAGCTTTACATGACCTTTTTACTCTTATCCCAAACTGCTCTTTTAGAGCCAACATATTCAAAGCTCATTTCAACTCAGCCTTCGAGGAAAATATTTTTCCTTTGTATAAGCGATCATCGGCATATGTAGACTCCTCTGTTGTAATTGTTTGGAAGGAGAACCTTTCTACACCTAGAATTACCCACGTACTAGATATCCCTCCATTTCCCCTTTCCTGATAACTGTCATGGAGCAATGTACCAGGGGAATGAATCTCGTTCTCATGAACGATGGGGTTATTGTATACGGGGTCATCACATTGAACATCTCCTACATCAACACCTCCAACAAGTTCCATTTTGCCTTCAACATTATTGCAAATTGGAATGTCATTGTCATAAAGCCAATCCTCGTCTGAACTCTCATCATGCCATTCATTAGGCCCATCATCCGAATTGTCATCAAATATATCTTCATCGGTAGGGAACAAATCCTCATTTCCATAATCAGATGTAGTATTATCCTCGAGCATCGCAGTGTCACCCTCTAACATCGTAGTGTTATCCTCAAGTGTCGCATTCTCATTTAATAATGCCATTACACCCTATATAGTTTCACCCGATTGTTGCATTTTTTGGACACAACTAACTAATTGGTTCGATGCACATCCTGATCAGAATTGTACAGCCAACTGTTCTGTGAATGTCATGTGTCTACCGGGTTGCACAAACTCTTATGCATACGTCAATTGCCATTGTTGTGGGTTACGGACCGAATGCTGTGGTATATGTGAAGCATTGTATATCTCATTTTGATTGAGCGAATTATCATGTTGTTCAGCTTCTTCATGTGACATAACATTTGTTTGGCGCCCCTTAATGCTGACATACACAGTCGAAACATTCCTCTATTTAGCAGAATTAATGCAACATCCTCATCGTCCTTGATAATTGGCCATGATATCTCTCCGGGTTTATTGATCAATGCATGTAACTCAATCTCGTCAATTTTTTAGTTACCCTAACAACATCTTCAACCAGCTTCATCAATCCCACAAACGACAAATCACTCTTAACCCCCTGCATTTGTGACTCACCACCCTTGTAAATGACATCCACCCACTGACCACCGTGTCTTATCACAAGTCGCACAATTAAAACCCCACTGAAATTTTGAAAACAATAATAATTTGTTAATCATTTAACACATTACATGACATGCCGTGTTCTAGAATTTGTCAGTCATGCTGTAACACCCTATGCATATAATGTAAAATGTGGTAACACGCCATGCATATAATGTAAAATGTGGTAACATGTCATGCATATAACGTAAAATGTGGCAACATGCCATGCATATAATGTAAAATGTTGTAACACGCCATGCATATAACGTAAAATGTGGTAACACGCCATGCATATAATGTAAAATGTTGTAACACGCCATGCATATAACGTAAAATGTGGTAACACTCCATGCATATAATATAAAATGTTGTAACACACCAACGCTGACATGCCAATGACTATAATTATTATGTCTTTACATGAACTAGCCTAAAATACCCATGGCGTGTGACACGCCAATCAGTGTAATTATTGACTCATTACATGAACTGCCCTAAAATAACCAATGTCGTGACACGCTAAAATAACGCTAACACATGTTATAGATGCATGGCGTGTAACAACTCTGGGCGATGTTTCTAATCCATGTTCTAATTTACACCAACTGTTTCAGAAATTTAAGTGTTACAGCAATAAACCCAATAACATACCTTGATGTCATCTCTGCTATAGGGTCTATTAATCTACAACAATATGGCCAGATGTCGAGAGATAGACCATAGCCCCGTTGACGATGGTGCTCAATAGAGAGTTGACAAAGCTCATACAGTTCAGAGAGCTGATAACGATGGTGCTCAACAGAGAGTTGGCAGAGTTGAGACAGTTCAGAGAGTTGAGAGAGAAAGATGACCGAGCTTAAATAGCTGAGCATTTATTTATTTCTATTTTTTCTCTGACGGGAGGGAGATATCGGGACCCTAATTTGAAACGATGTTTTTAAGGGCATTTTGGTCTACTCATGCTTTTTTTTTTTGCTTGAAACAAATAACTTTATATAGGTGGTTATTTTTGAAATCACCTTATTAGGAGGTCCATTTCTCACAATTTTCTCTAAACAAAATTACTAGTACCTACAAAAGATAAAAGAAAAATTAGCAAATATGTAATGAATAAAGTTAAATAAAATGAAAACATAACAATTAAAAAAATGAATAAGTTTAGAAAACTTGGGTTGCCTTTTAAGAAGCGCTTGATTCGTAGTCATCAGCTTGACTCTTTTTAGGCTCAGTTGGGATTGATTAAAGTTATTGAGGATCTTTGGCGATCAATTTCACCTCCCCAATAATGCTTGAAACGTTGCCTATTCACCTTGAATCTCTCGTTTGACTTCTAATCAACTACTTCCACTACTCTATAAGGGAATACTTTCGTGACAATAAAAGGTCCTAACCATCTCGATTTGAGCTTACCTGGAAATAATTTCAAATGAGAGTTACATAATAGCACATGTTGGCCTAGTTCAAGTGGTGCTCGATAATCTTCTTGTCATGCCATCTCTTGGTCTTTTCTTTATAGACATTGGCATTCTCGTAAGCTTCTAGTCAAAATTCATCCATCTCGTTCAATTGTAGAAGATTTTCTCAACAACTGCTTTAATTTCTTGATGGCCCAATACACATTGTGTTCGAATTCCAATAGAAAGTGACATGTTTTTTTGAATGCCCACATTGCAATCATCCAATCTCTTGGACTAATTTTTTCTAGACAGACACATGGTCTTCTCCAAAATTCTTTTTATTTTCGTGTTGGAAACTTTAGATTGACCACTTGTTTATAGATGATAGGCAGTCACAATCTTGTGTTTGACTCCATCCTTAGCTAAGAGTGTGTTTAACATAAACTCTAGTTCCATATCTAAGTAATCTGTCAGTTCCTTTAGTAAATAATCGTCCTTTCCTCCCTTAAGGTTCCTCCAAAGCCTTAGCCACAAAATCATCCTTGTCTTTGGCTTCCTTAATGAGATCCATCAACATCGATCTCACTTTAAAGTGGACTAACAATGCCTCAATATCATCAACCTCAAATTGGATGCCCATATCACCCAACTCGAGCATACCTTGCACCAATGATCTCCTCTCAACTGTGATGTGAGTTAAACTCCTAATAGATTTCTAGCTCAAGGCATCTGCCACCACATTAGCTTAACTAGGGTGATACAATATAGTGCAGTCATAATCTTTAAGCAACTCCATCCATTGACGTTGCCAAAGGTTGAGATCCCTTTGCTCAAAAATGTACTTGAGACTTTTACGATTCGTATAAATCTCACAAGTCTCACCATATAGATAGTGCCTCCAAATCTTCAAGGCAAAGATTATTGCTGCCATCTACAAATCATGTGTAGCATAATTCTACTCATGCTTTTTGAGTTGTTGAGATGCCTACATAATCACATTACCATGTTGCATCAAAACACACCCAAATCTTACTCGTGATGTGTCGTAACAAACCATGTAACCCCTTAAACCACAAAGTAAACTCAACACAAGAGTTGTTGTAAATAAAGTCTTGAGCTTCTCAATGATCTCCTCACATGCATCTATCTATATAAACTTCACACCCTTTTCTGTCAATTTTGTCATAAGAGCAGTGATCTTGGAGAAATCCTTAACAAATCTCATTTAGTATCCTGCCAATCCCAAAAAACTACAAATTTCAGTCACTAACGTAGGCCCTACCATTTCTTTACTACCTCAATCTTCTTTGGGTCTACCATCAAACCATCCTTAGATACTATGTGACCCAAGAAGCTAAGACTATCAAGCTAAAACTCACACTTAGGGAACTTGGCATATAATTGGTGTTCCCTTAAAGTATGTAGCACGATCCTCAAATGCTGCTCATGTTCATCTCTACCCCTTGAGTATATCAAGATATCATTAATGAATACAACTACAAATTTATCCAAGTAGGGTCTGAATACCCTGTTCATCACATCCATAAAAGTTGTAGGGACATTAGTTAAACCAAATGACATAACCAAAAACTCATAACGACCATACCTTGTGTGAAAAGCAGTATTAGGTATGTCACCAGCTCTAATCCTTAACGAGTGGTACCCCGATCTCATATCAATCTTAGAAAAACACTTGGCCCTTTGTAATTGATCAAACAAGTCATCAATACTTGGGAGAAGGTACTTGTTCTTGATGGTTACTTTGTTCAATTGACTATAGTCAATACAAAGTCTCATCGATCCATCTGTTTACTTCACAAACAATACCTGTGCACCCCATGGTGAGACACTAAGGCATATGAAACCCTTATCCAACAAGTCTTCTAACTAGTCCTTGAGCTCCTTAAGCTTTACTAGTGCCATTCGGTAGGGTGGTATAAATATCAGATTGGTGTCTTGCACCAAGTCTATACAAAATTCTCTCTTTTTTTGAAGGTAATCCAAGTAACTCCTCTGGGAACACATCAACATATTCTCCCAAAATTGGCACATCTACCATATTACCCACATCCACTTGGGCATCCAAGACTATTAGCAAAAATCCTTGGCATCTGTGTCTCATGAATATATTGGCGCTCATGGCTGACACCACACTACTCAAAGCCATGCTGCGATCTCCCTAAAAATAGAATGGCATCTTTCTAGGGTACTCAAACTTTAGCCTCTTATGGTGGCAATCCACACTAGGATAGTTGGGAGATAACCAATCCATCCCAAGAATCACATCAAACTCTAGCATATCCATCAAATGTTAGATTAGCTTGAGTCTCCTTCTCCTTAACTTGAACCACGCAAGCTCTATACTCGTACCTTGCCACAAACACCTCTCTCAAAGATGTGGAAACTACTAAATCTTACTCCCTTTTGGAGCACTCTATACCTAACTTAGATACAAAATATGGAGAAACATGAATGCGTAGCACCAAGATCATACAACACACGTGCATCAATAGAACAGATAGGTAGAATACTTGAAACAACTACATTGGATGCTTGTGCATCTTATGGGGTTAATGCATAAACTCTAACTTGTCCTCGACCTTCCATACCCTAACCTTTAGGTCCAAATACCCTGAGTGGTGTTACCAGTACCCTTACCCCTAGCTCCTCTAACCTCTCTAATCTATTGCGCGATAATAGGAGTAGTTGCTTTAACTGGCTGAGCAAGTCTCTTTTACTATCGATCGTCAAGACAATTCCTTATCACATGTCTAGGCAAACCATAACCATAACAAGATAGGGTACCCTTTCGACTTTAACCTCGGTGCCTTCTATTACAAGTAGAGTGCAATGGAGGGGACTAATGATCTTACCCTGAACTCTATTATCTATGTGGCCTACCATCCCTTTTGTCACGTCCACTATCACCACTACCAAAATAATTCCCCTAATGGGAAGATTGAGTATCTCTAGGTTGTCCTATGGAAGGCGATCCCTCATTACCCCTAAAATCCCTATGACTCTTAATCTTGGCCCTCTTAGACCTATCTCTAGTTGTTTTTGTCTTAATTGTCCTCATCTCAATCTTTGAGCATAGTCCACAACTGAGGCATAAGAATCAAACTCTTGAAAATCCACTCCTTTAAACAAAAGATATATTGACTCATCAACAAATCTCCTAATCTTCATCTCCTTCGTGGACACAAGATATGGTGCATATCAAGCCAACTGAGTAAACTTAAAATCATACTCTGCCACTGTCATCCTTGAAGTCTACACTAGCAACTCAAACTCTCGAGCTCTAACATGTCGTATACTGAGGGGCAGAAACCGATTCAAAAATCCAGTACTAACATCCCAAGTAAGTAGAGCAGCACCAACTGGCCTACCCTTATGTAAAGACACATGTTTCTCCTGGGCCACATCCTCTAATCGGAATCCAGCTAACTCCACAGTTCGAGCACCAGAACATCCTGCCGCAACATAGATCTTATCTATACCATTTAGAAATGCTTGTGGTTTTTCCAACACATCAGACCTCATGAAAGAATGAGGTTTTAACCTTAAGAAATCTGGAAAAGAAATATCCAATCAACTTCTCACTATCTCAAACTGTTGTTGGTCATCCTGACATTGGGAACTAGGGGACGCTTGTACGGTAGATGGTCTTTCACCCTAACGTCTTTGCCCGAACATCTCTTGGGCGATGACTCTTATAGTTTAGCATAAGTCATGCATACTGGCCACTATCTGTTCAAGGGTTACACCCCTAACTGGGTGTCCCATCTCAACCTTTGAAGCCTACTCCTTGACATGATCATTCATAGGTGTCTCGACCCTCATGGAACTCATGGGTCTACAGCATCTGACATAGCCCCTAAAAGTGAGTGTTTGTGGTCTATCTATAGTATTTGTGGCAGTATTTTGCTCAACTACGTCTTTAGAAGCTACTCGAGTCCTAGACGGCATAATCACACCTAGACAATATCAATTACACATAAGGGTCTCAATATCTAGACATATATATCATGTGACATCAATACATTGGATCTAAGTTTGGAAAACAAATAAGGAATCATATACAGACTCCCGTTTTCGATTTGTGCTCGGGTACACAAAGCAAAAACAAGATTCTCACATACGACTTTGACACTTCACGACATGACCAAGAAAATCATAAGACTTATACAACCTACTGCTTTAATACCAACTTTGTGACATCCTATTTTGGGAAGGATCATGACTGGAGCATGAACCTATGTGGGTATGGCCCACTATGCCCAAGTAAGCCTAAATCCATAAATGCACAGGCTAGTCATACCTAACATTCACTAACATGAGTTTATCCATAATCAAAATAAGCTATAATTCATCAAGGCCAGCACCTTATGAAACTTCTCAACATAAAGTGTGGCTTCTTTCACATGCATATAAACATTCACATGTAAATAAAACAATTATGGTTTAGCACACACCTCGAGCCTATCGTGCTATGATATCTACCATAGTCTTATCATCTTATACACCCATATCTGAGGCTCAGCATAATATGCGAAAATGTAAACAAGTTTATCAACATTATTTACACAGAGTTCATTCCAATAAGATAGTTCAAAACTAAACTAGACTCATACAGAGTGCACGACACTAAAAGGCTGGAAAGAAGGCTCTGCCACACCTACCACGAATGAGTTGCTCCATTACTCCACAAGTCGTCTAATCAAGCAAGCTACTAATCTGAAACAAAATAGGAGAAAATAATGTTTGAGTCACAAAGACTTCGTGAGTGAATACGGGGTCTCAATATCTAGACATATATATCATGTGACATCAATACATTGGATCTAAGTTTGGAAAACAAATAAGGAATCATATACAGACTCCCGTTTTCGATTTGTGCTCGGGTACACAAAGCAAAAACAAGATTCTCACATACGACTTTGACACTTCACGACATGACCAAGAAAATCATAAGACTTATACAACCTACTGCTTTAATACCAACTTTGTGACATCCTATTTTGGGAAGGATCATGACTGGAGCATGAACCTATGTGGGTATGGCCCACTATGCCCAAGTAAGCCTAAATCCATAAATGCACAGGCTAGTCATACCTAACATTCACTAACATGAGTTTATCCATAATCAAAATAAGCTATAATTCATCAAGGCCAGCACCTTATGAAACTTCTCAACATAAAGTGTGGCTTCTTTCACATGCATATAAACATTCACATGTAAATAAAACAATTATGGTTTAGCACACACCTCGAGCCTATCGTGCTATGATATCTACCATAGTCTTATCATCCTATACACCCATATCTGAGGCTCAGCATAATATGCGAAAATGTAAACAAGTTTATCAACATTATTTACACAGAGTTCATTCCAATAAGATAGTTCAAAACTAAACTAGACTCATACAGAGTGCACGACACTAAAAGGCTGGAAAGAAGGCTCTGCCACACCTACCACGAATGAGTTGCTCCATTACTCCATAAGTCGTCTAATCAAGCAAGCTACTAATCTGAAACAAAATAGGAGAAAATAATGTTTGAGTCACAAAGACTTCGTGAGTGAATACGGGGAAGGGGACAAGCTAAGGGGGAAGAGTTTTGCAATAAACCATAATTTGCAAAACAACATGATAAACATATAAATCCTCTCAATGGTCATGAAAGCATTTGGTAACATTAAATGTATAAAAATAATGTTCATATACAAGCTCAACTGATAAACATTTGCAATGACAAAATGAACGTAAACCTCGTCCTTTTAAGCTCAACAACTAACATTCAAATAAAGAATGTGTAATTCACTTAACAACACATCTCATTATTTCCATATAAACACAATAATTATCAATTGACAAACACAAGCATCACCATACCCAATATACAAATTGCACGTCAATACATGCCATAGCAAATTATGGGGAGAATGGGGACTTTCACTCAACCCATCCTTGTGGTATTATCACCCTCACATCGGGATTCATAAAGAGAGGAAAAGTGGTATGGTGCCAAACTTAACCTTGTGGTATTCTTACCCTCGCACCAAGACTAGAGCCAATCACAACAAAATCACATGAAGTGGAAACCTACTCAACCCACTTTAAACCAAAATCATGGGAAGTGGAAACCTACTCAATCCACTTTACTGCAAAACAATGGAAGTTGAGACATACTCAATCCACTTGACAATAAAATCAGGGGAATGTGGAGGCTTTCTCAATCCACATCACAACACCCATCATGGCAAGTGCAATTCAATCAACCACAATCATTATCTCAACTAACATCTCGTACCCACACTAGCTCGAAGATTAGAGTAATCGAGGGAATTGTTCAAAACATTGAAAGGGCTTGTCCCCCCTTGTTGAAAGCTACTACATAGTAGAATATTTAATTATACATAATAGTTTTGAAAACCATTTCAAAATGTTTTCTCATCCAGAAACATATTTTTCCTTAGTCAAATATTTCAAGCAACAATGCTCATAACAAATCCATTAAATCATGCAATCATGCTTTCAACTTTACATACTCAAATAGTTTCGAAAGTAGTGTACCCGCTCACCTTAAAAGTTGATATCTACCAAGTATGCAAAAGTCTACTCCAACAAAATTTCTGAAGTTTCAACGGTTCTTAAATACCTAAATAAATATTTTCCATTAATACTTTGTCTAGGAAATGCATAATAATCCTTCTATGCTACTTCAAACTATTTGAGTTCATAGAAACTAATTTTCTAGACTAAATCTACTGCTCATCAAAATACCCATTTGTACAAATCCATAAAATCAATATTCTTACCTTAGATGAGCTATAACAAGTGAGAAAATCCACCCAAATCCTCTAGTTGGCATACATCAATAATTCTGGAACAATAAACCATATTTCCAAAATAAAAAATCCAAGGTTAAGAGATTTAATAGTAAGAAAATGTCATTTTTCATTTAAAATACAAAACCAAGCTCAAATCTTTCAAAAATGGTGATTTTAAGCAAAAATGGGTGGAAAAAGCTTAAAAGTTAGGGTTTTACCTTCAAAATGCAACTGAGGGTTGCCAACCCTCAGAAAATGTGATATATTTATAAGCCAGGGTGTGAAAATACGTTTTTACCCTTTTTATTTTTTTGAAATAGATGAAATGTATCGATACATTAGACCATGTATCGATACATTAGACCATGTATCGCTACATTTGGTTCAAAAAAAAAGTATCGACTCATTATGACAATGTATCGATAAATGTTCATCAGAAACCCTTTTTGGGCTAAATGTATTAATACATCATGAACATGTATTGATACACTTGAGATAAAATGCAGTTTTTGAGACAGATTGCCTATTAAATTTACCCAGCTTATTTACATTAAATAATATCTAAGTGAATGTCCTCTTTACTTTTTACTCTCCATTTACTTAAGATATTTATACCATTTAAGTAAATGTCTTCTTTATTTTTACTCTCCATTTACTTAAGATATCTATATCATTTAAATAAATGTCCTCTTTACTTTTTACTCTCTATTTACTTAAAATATTTAATGTAAATAAGCAAATAACCCCCCATTTGGATTTAATAAAAATATCAAAAAAATCAAAACCCAAAACAATCAAAATTTAAATTTTGATTTGAAGAACAAAATTGAAAAAGTTCAATTAAAATTAAATTTTTGGCTCCCATTTACCATAGCAAATATACACCAAAAATTATGAAAAAAATCATTTGTGGTCATCTAAAATTCAATGGAATCCTTATCGCCATTTTTATTTCCAAAAGATTGTTCTATAAAAATCACATATTTTGACCCCTCCCAAACTTAGCAAATTTTATGCGTCAAAAGTGACTGACAACCAAAAGTGTCAATGAATTCTTTTGAAGGGTAAAACTAATTTTCATAATAAAATATGTAATCTATATGCTCACCTAAGGATTTCCTAACTTTTCCTCTTACTCAATGTGAGATTTCACAATTCCCTTCTCCAACCTTGATAGATGGTCTACCACTTGATTTTCTATGCCTTTTCTATCTCGAATCTCCAAATCAAATTCTTGTAGCAAAAGTATTAATCTTCTCAAACGTGGTTTAACATCCTTCTTGGCAATCAAATACTTGACTACTAAGTGATCAATGTACTCAATTACTTTAGTGCCAACAAGATAAAAGTGAAACTTATCAAATGTGAACACAACAAAAAATAATTTCTTCTCAATGGTAGTTTAATTCATCTAGGTCTTTGTCAATGTCTTGCTAGCATAGTAAATAGAATGAAAAATCTTTTCTTTCCTTTGGCCTAACAGTGCACCAACTGCAAAGTCACTTGCGTCGCACATGAGCTCAAATGGAAAATTCCAATATGGGATTACAATGATAGGTGCAGAAACTAACTTTTTCTTCAATTTTAAAAATGTGGAAAGCTAAGCATCCTCAAATTTTAAAGGAACATCTTTCTCCAACAAATTGTAGAGTGGTTTGGAAATTTTGGAGAAATCCTTGATGAATCGCCAATAGAACCCAGCATGTCCAAGAAAACTTCTAATGACTTTCACTGATGATGGTAGTGGAAGTTTCTCAATTGTCTCAATCTTAGCTTTGTCCACTTCTAAACCTCTATTCTAAACCATAAAGTGGCATTTTTCCCAGTTCAACACTAAGTTTGTTTCTTCACATCTTTTAAAGACTCAAGGAAAATTAAAAAAACAATCATCAAAATTATCACTAAACACAAAAAAAAAAAAATCATCCATAAACACCTCAAGATATTATTCCACCATATCAAAAAAGATTAACATCATGCATCTCTGAAAAATAGTAAAGGAGTTATAAAGTCTAAATGGCATCTTTCGAAAGGCAAAAGTGCCATATGGGCATGTGAAAGTGGTTTTCTCTTGATCTTCAGGAGCTATTCCAGTTTAATTATATCAAGAATATCCATCCAAGAAACAATAAAACTCCTTACCAGATAGTCTATCAATCAAATCCCAATGATCCTCTTGAAGCATGTTTAGTTGCTAACTTTGATAGGGATGATGATGAATTTATTGAATATTCAAATTTGTTGAATGCTCACTCCAGATTTAAAATTAATCATCAATTTGAGTCTTTAGATATTTCAACTTCTTTAGTACCATCTACTAAGCCTTCCATTGAGGAGCCACCTACTTTAGAACTCAAACCTTTGCCTGCACACTTGAGGTATGCTTTTCTTGGAAAATCTTCTACTTTTTTGGTTATTATTTCTGCTGCTCTTACTAACATGCAAGAGGAGAAGTTGTTGAGGACATTTAGAGAATTCAAGAAAGCAATAGGGTGGACCATAGCTGATATTAAGGGAATTAGCCTTTCTGTTTGCATGCACAAAATTCTCCTTGAGGAAAATCACAAAGCCACAATTGAACAGCAAAGAAGATTAAATCCCATCATGAAGCAAGTGGTCAAGAAGGAAATCATCAAGTGGTTGGATGCCGAAATAATTTATCCTAAGAAAGGAGGAATGATTGTGGTGGCCAATGACAATAATGAGCTCATTCGAACAAGAACTGTGACTGGAGGGAGAGTGTGCATGGACTACCGCAAGCTCAACAAAGCTACAAGGAAAGATCACTTCCCTCTTCCATTCATTGATCAAATGTTGGATCGCTTGGCTGGAAAAGAGTATTATTGTTTTCTAGATGGTTATTCTGGTTATAACCAAATTGCTATTGCTTCTAAAGATCAAGAAAAGACTACATTTACATGTCCTTATGGCACCTTTGCTTTTAGAAGAATGCCATTTGGATTATGTAATGCACCTGCCACCTTTCAGAGATGCATGATGGCCATATTCACATACATGGTGGAAAAATGTTTGGAGGTATTTATGGATGATTTTTCTATCTTTGGAAATAATTTTGATGATTGTCTTTTAAATCTTGCTAGGGTACTCAAGAGATGTGAAGAAACAAATTTGGTGCTCAATTGGGAGAAATGTCACTTCATGGTGCGAGAAGGTATTGTTCTTGGGCACAAGATTTCTAGTAGGGGCATTGAGGTAGATAAAGTAAAAATTGAAGCAATCGAGAAACTACCACCTCCAATAAATGTCAAAGGTATTAGAAGTTTTCTTGGTCATGATAGTTTTTATAGAAGATTTATTAAAGACTTTTCAAAAATTTCTAAACCACTTTGCAATTTATTGGAGAAAGATGTGCCATTTAAGTTTGATAATGAATGTCTTGTTGCTTTTGATGAATTGAAGAAAGATTAATATCTGCACCTATCATAAATAGTCTCGATTGAACTCTCCCTTTTGAATTGATGTGTGATGCGAGTGATTTTATGGTGGGAGCTGTTTTGGGACAAAAGAAGGATAAAATCTTTGATTCCATCTATTATGCTAGCAAGACTTTGAATGAGGCTTAGAAAAATTATACCACAATAGAAAAGGAGCTTTTGGTTGTGGTTTTTGCTTTTGATAAATTTCGCTTCTATCTCGTGGGGACAAAGGTGATAGTGTACACTAACCATTTAGCTATCAAATATTTGATTACCAAGAAGGATTCGAAACCAAGATTGAGAAGGTGGATTCTCTTGCTACAAGAGTTTGATCTGGAGATTCATGACAGAAAAGGAATAGAAAATCAAGTGGCAGACCACCTCTCAAGATTGGAGATTGAAGATCAAGGTAAAGATTCAACCTTAATCAAGGAGACTTTTCCTAATGAACAAATCCTTCAAGTTGGTAAGAAATGACTTCCTTGGTATGCTGACTCCATGAATTATCTGGTAAGCAATATTATTTCCTCTAATTTAAGTTTTCATCAAAAAAAGAAATTTTTGCATGATGTTAAATTTTATTTTTTGGATGAGCTTTACTTGTTCAAACAGTGTAAAGACCAGATGTTCAGAAAATGTCTCCTAGAAGAAGAGATTCAAAGTGTGCTTCACCATTGCCATTCTTCAGATTATAGAGGACACTTTGGAGGAACAAGGACTGCTGCTAAAGTCCTCCAATCAGGTTTGTATTGGCCTACATTATTTAAGGATGCTCACAATTTTGTTTTACATTGTGATAGGTGCCAAAGGGTGGGAAATATCTCAAGGTGACATGAAATGCCTTTCAACAACATCATGGAGATAGAAATTTTTGATGCATGGGGGATTGACTTCATGGGTCCATTCATATCTTCATATAACAACAAATACATTTTGCTTACTGTTGATTATGTCTCCAAGTGGGTTGAAGCGGCAACCTTTCCTCATAATGATTTGAAAGTGGCAATGAATTTCATCAAGCAGAATATTTTCACTCTATTTGGCACTCTAAAGGCAATTATTAGTGATGAGGGAAGTCATTTTTGGAACAAGTATTTTGATGCACTTCTGGCAAAATATGGAGTTAAACATAAGGTTGCCATTGCGTACCATTCTCAAACTAGTAGCCAAACGAAAGTATCGAATCACGAAATCAAGAGGATTTTGGAGAAAATCGTTTGTCCCACAAGAAAAGATTGGTCAAAGAGATTAAATGATGCACTGTGGCTTATAGGACTACTTACAAGACCCCAATTGGTATGTCTCCATATAACTTGGTCTTTGGTGAAGCTTGTCACTTACTAGTGGAACTTGAACACAATACTTATTAGGCTGTGAAGAAGTTAAATTTTGATCTAAAAGCAACAAGTGAGCAAAGGTTGTTGCAACTAAATGAACTTGATGAATTTCGCCTTCAAGCTTATGAAAATGCCAAACTCTACAAAGAGAAAACAAAATAATGGCATGATAAGAAGATATTGGAAAGAAGCTTTGAGGTAGGACAAGCAATGTTGCTCTATAATTCTTGCTTGAAATTATTCCCAAGAAAGCTCAAATCAATGTGGTCTAGTTCTTTCATTGTTTGTGAGGTATTCTCACATGGAGCGATCGAAGTTAGAGGGACAGATGGTCTAAAATTTAAAGTCAATGGACAAAGATTAAAACATTATTAGGGAGACAAAATTAATCATCAAAAGTCCTCAATTCACTTGCTTCACACAGCCTAGAATCCAAGTCAATCCAGCCGAAGACTGTAAATGAAGCATTTCTTGAGAGGCAACCCCAGTTCCTTAACCTTACTCATTTTTATTATATTTTAGTTCATGCTTTTTACTTTATTTCTTTTAATCTATTTTTTCCCTTTTGCAGGTCATTGGATTCTAAAAAAATCAAAAAAAAGAAAAAATTAAATAAAATAAAATAAAAAAATTTCAGAGCAGCGGCCCTAAAATATAGAGAGCTGCGACCTTGGAAAATGCTAAAAATAGCTGCTAAAATAGAATGTTTCAACGTCGCAGCCCTCAAAGGGAGAGTTACGGCGCTCAACCCCCAACGTCGCGACACTCAAACCCGAAGAATGATGCTTTGGGCTGGCAAAGTTGAGTACCACGACCCTCACTTTGTTCTTTTCTCTCCTTTCACTTTCTTCTTCTCCTGCAACCAAACACCCTCCCCCATTCCTAATTCGCTTTCAACTCTACTGCCTTTTTCTTTTTTCTTTTGTACTCAAAATTTCTACATTTTATTTTACTTGGATTTGTTTTCTATTTTCACTTAAAACCACTGCACTCATTGCATTCTTAAGGTAAGCACTCCTCCTCCCCTCTTCCAAATATTTAGTTTTCACTTGTTTTGTATAGAGAGAGGAAGAGGTTGGTATTAATGACAAATTTATAATTTTTTCATGATGAATGAGTCCTTTATGCATGTTTGTTAATGGGTTTTCTTACTTCCTCATGATTTATGCTTGGAGTGTAGAATTTTTTTTTTGTTACCTATTTAATGGATTCATGAATTTTTATTTGCTGCCAATATAATTGATGGATGCTTTGTTGATTTGGGTAAATGATGGGTTTGTTTAATTTTTTATGCTTGGATGAGCAAGTAGAAATAAATGCTAAAATTGTTGGGGCAACACGTGCCATATCTGATAATTTTAGATAAGTACATTGTCATAGATTTATTCTATTTTATTTTTCATTGGATTGTGGCATTGTGAAAATTATGATTACGAGAAGGCTGTCTTAATGTTGTGAGGCATAAGGAATTTATGTTGTATCTTAAGAAGTGAGGTTGTTAATGGAAATCTTGAATTTGAATTGTTGCATTGGACAGGAACTAATTAAACTCATGCTTGAAATCTTTCATATTTTCATGCTTGTTCACACAATACTACTTGCATATTTTTCCTCTGTATTTGTCTTGATAATTAAATTTCTTTAGTAGGAATGGCTCCAAAATGATCCAAACCAAGTTCCAATGGATCTTTTGATAGATCGAAGTTCATATCTACCAAAGCCTCTACGCGATATCATATGTCCTTGATCAACAAAGTGCCAATTCCTGAATGAGGAATAGATATCCCCATTCTGCCTTACAAGGAAATTCATGACATGCTTAGCGACAGATATTGGCATCGATTTAGTGACCAACCTGAAGCGGCAGTGGTTCCTATAGGTCAAGAGTTTTATGCGAATATGGTTGAGCATGTTGATGGTGTGGTGTTTTTTCGTGGCAAACGAGTTCCTTTTCACAGCCAAGCTATCAATGAATTCTTTGGAACCCCCAATATTGAAAATGATGAATATGGGCAGTACTTGGGCGATCATCAGGATTATAATGAGATTATCTCGACGCTGTGTGTTGAGGGAGCCCAATAGAAGACATCGCATGGTAAGCTAGTTTCATTCAAATGAAGTGCCATGAAAAATGAGCTGAAAGTTTGGTTACACTTTATAGCGGCACGATTACTCCCGTCCACTCATATTAGTGATGTCACGAGGGATCGTGCAGTGCTTATTTATGCCATTGTCACACATAAATCCATTGATGTTGGTAAGGTTACCTCTCATGCCATCCTACATACAGGTTGCACTAAACGAGATGGTATCGATTTTCTTTTCTTGATCACTGCTTTATGTGTGAAAGCTGGTGTGCAATGGAGTGATAAAGAGGAGCTACAACAACCAAAAATTCTTATCACCATGGGCATTCTTAAGAGATTAGAGGAATCTGCACCGGTTGCTGGTAGTTCTTCCCAAGTCGCTCCCCCACTTTCACAATCAACGCCCACACGTAGTGTTGCTCAATGGATGGAGCGCATTGATCGTCAATTAGATCGTCAAGAAATGTAGAATCGGGTGATTGAACAGATGATGAGAGCCTATGCTGAACACATTGGGATGGATATGTCTACTTTTCCTTCGTTACCTACGGATTCTAACTCTGAAGATGATTTTGGTGGTGACAATGTGGAGGACTTGTAGACTACAAATTCGGAGTGAGGGGAGTATTCTTGTCCCTTGTCTTTTATTTTCTTTTCTCACATTGAGGACAATATTCATTCCAAGTTTGGGGGAGCAGTTTAGAATTTTGTTAGTGTATTTTTAGTAGTTTTATTTTAAGATATATCTTGCATGTTTTATTTGTGTTTTGCATGTTTTGTTGTGTTTCAAAAAAAAAATGAGATAGTTATACCTCATTCATGATTGTCCCAATCCTAGGATGATATTTTAATTATCTTTTTATTCTTAGCTTTTGAGAAGCATATAGTTATGATTTAATTTTATGTGATATTCTTATGTTAGCTTTATTTTAGAATGTGACCTCCAACAATTTGAGCACTATACTCTTTTACTTAGAATTTTTGTGTGATTTAGAGAAATTTTATGTTAATGAAAAAGTATAGTGAAGTCAAGAATTCTAGAATTTGTTTGATTCTCTCTCGAGGCGAAATCTTAGATAACACTTAGGATAGGAAGTGATTTAGGCCATCTTTGAACTGTTTGAGCCTTTTTGAGCCTACCTTGTTATATTTATCCTTAGTCACCCTTTTTGAGCCTAATTTACCTTTTCTTTGTAATTAGACAATTATGTTAGCCTTGGCCTGTCTATCTAAATCCAGTAATTTGAACCTTTCACCCTCTAAATATTTTAATCTTTCTAAGGAATGGTTTGAGCTTATAGATAAGTTGAGAAAAAAAAAGAAAAAAAAGTGATGTTTGTTAGCAAAATTACCCCTTATTTATAATTGTCAAAAATAAGTTTGGGGTTGAAAAAAGAAAAGAAGAGAAAAAATGTGTGGTACAAAGGAAAGTTTACTTCAAGTTTAGGGGTGCTATACAAAAAAAAAAGTTTTTTTTGAGCTCTTTATGTGTCCTAGATTGATTAAGTGCTTAGGGTGAATTTGAGCCTAAATATATCCTTTGTCATACGTTGACCCTAGCCTTAAATTACAAGCTTGATAAAGACCTATTGATCTTTGAATAAGTGTTAATCTACATTAGTGGAAAGAGAGATGAAAAACAAACTTATGGGATCTTAGTACTAATTTACGCTTAGATTAGGCATAAATTGATTTGAATTACATGATATTCTTTGTAAGAGAGCATTCACACACACAAGAAGTCCATTCGAAAAATAAGTTTTCACTTGAATTGATGCATGAATTTAAGGATTAGCTATATGTTACCTTAAGTTGGAATTGGAGTTAATTTCTGAGGAAAAATTAAAAAATCATGATTTGGTACTTCTATCTCTTTTTCAAGGATTTTTTTTATTGATTTAGTTTCCTTTTGTGATTTTCTTTTGCTCGAGGACTAGCAAAATCTCAAGTTTGGGGGTGTGATAATTTTATTTTATAGAATTATTTTAGTCCAATTTTGTTATAAAATATTAGCTAAGTCCTCAATTTTCAATTATAATTTACTTATTTTTAGTTGTGTCTATAATTAGGTTACTTTTAAGTTAGTTATTTTAATTTTATGTTAATTCTTTTTATTTTGGTTATTATTTATTAGTTTTTATATTTTTTGTAGGATTAAAAGTGATTGAGCCTAATTTTGGAAACTAAGGTGTTGAAAGACTCATAATCTGCTTGCATATGATTCAGTATTTTGGCCATATCTCAAGATACAGAACTCCAAATGATGCAATTCTTGTACCATTGGAAAGCTAAGAGAGAGATCTACAACTTTTATGAAGATTACTTTGCCCATTTCTGCTTTAAAGATAGAGAAACTCACGTCGGAAAATGGCTGGACGTACTGTGCCGGGAATGGAAATTTGTAAAGACTGATAATTGATTTTTGGGCCTTTTATTACACTTTTAAGCCCAATTAAACCCTAGGTCAACTTAAGGAACTTTAGATTAAGTCTATTAGTATAAATAGGATATGTTTAACAACATTGGACACAACTTTTGAGAGATTTAAAAAGTTAGAAGTTGAGGTTGAAACTTGGAGATCAAGACGGCAATTATTGTTGTGTTTTCTTCCTTGGCTTTTAATTTTCTTGTTACTTTCAATGGTTAAATTTATTATAATGTTATTTGTTTTTGCAATTATGAGTGGTTAATTTACTTTTTCTAGGATTGCAAATGAACTCACATGCAATCTAAATTTTTAATCTCTTTCTTACTTATCTTTAATTGGATTTGAATTGTTTATTCCAATTTGTTCTTAATGCTTTTAATTGCCTGATCACCAATTAAATTGATTTAGGAACCTAAACAAACTTGGGAAAGGGAGTTTAGTGTAGACTAAAATTGGGATAGCATATGATCATATTAATTGATTTGCATATAGGATAGGGATATACCTATAGGCCATATGTAGTCAGATTAGAGCTTGAACTTAATGAGTCTGTTTTAATTTCAATTCACATAGGGATATGGTGTTTTGGTTAAAATAGATATTTTCATAGGTTAAGTCGGGAGACCCTTATAAATAATTTGGGACTCTAGGTTAGCAATTCAACTCATTGAAATAAGTTAAGTAAGAGAGGTAAGATTTAGATGAAGTGTGAGGGATATTGTAATCCTAAACTTGTTTGATTTGATTTTTACCCAATTATATTGTTGCTTTGATTTTTCTTTTTAGTATAAATTTTGGTTAATTAGTTTTAGTTAATTAATTTAGTTATTCGAATTTGATTGTTTGGATAAGATTAAATTGTTATAATTTTAGTATTTAGTAAAATTTTAAATCAATTCTCTGAGGGATCGATACTCTACTTGCTATTATATTATCTACTCGATACGTATACTTGCATAGTGGAATTTTAACTGACATGTGCTCTGGCTCTATTTTCGCTGCAGCAAGAATGCCTTTTCATTGCAGCGAGAAACCCTTTATTTTGCTTGTTTTACGTAGATATTTGCTGAAATTTTTCATTCTTTTCAACTTCATGGGTTATCATGGATTTTCAATGCTAAGGAATTAAATAATCAAGGGTTGAATTAAGAGGCTTTATGTGAGACCCCAACCTCTATAGGCTTGTAACTAAGTATAGATGTAATAATACGAGCTTAGGGTAGTTTTGTCATTTTCTCTAATAAGCTTCCAGAAGAAAGTTTTATGATATTTTAAGGTCTAAATAGGTATAAGACTGCATAAATGATGTGTACTGATGAAAACACAAAGAAAACTAGAAGTTTTAATAATTTTCATAACAGGGACAAAATGTTCATTTTTCACCTTGTGTTAAAATTTTAAGTTTTTATGAACCCGAGTATGTTTAGACCATTATGGATCTTGTCCTAGTGTTAAAAGAGCAAAAAGATTGCATAAAAGATTGGAGGAGAGTAAGTTAATTTGTGGAGGGGCATTTTCGTAATTTTAAGGGAAAGGATAAGTTGGCCTATAAATATCTTGAATTTCCAGCAGCTTCTTGAAATTTTCAGCAGCTGTCTTCTTCTTCCCTTCTCCTCTCTCACGTTTCTTCAATTCCTCCATGGGAGTTTTCTTCAAGCTTCCATAACTTCCTTTCTCTAGCTCCAATTTTCATGCTTTTGGTGTACTCTTTCATGAACCCTTGTGCTATTTCATCCTCCCACTTTAAAACCCTTGATAAATCTCAATTTTGCACTTTCTCTCACTAATTGGACATTTTAGAGAGAGAAAGAGAAAATTACACCATTAATTTGGAAGCAATTGGAAGAGACTTTGACTACAAAGGAGCCCTAGGGTAAGTGATGAATTAAGCTTGGTTTTTAGCTGTAGAAAATGGCTAGTAATTGGGATTTATGAGCTGTTTTGTTGTTGACTATGTTCATTACTTTTTAGTGATTAAGATAGTGAATATAGATAGCCATTTAATGTGGCAATTGAAAGCTAGCTAAGAGAGAACTTTTAGGGTTCATAGTGTGTAAATTGACCTATTGATTATGCTAATGTGATCCTAGGTTCTAAGGAAGCCCCATCATCTCATTTGACAATTAGAGGAATTGGAGTCATCTAAAGGCTCTACAATCAATTGTGAGTGGACTGCCTTCAAAACTTATTTTGGGAATATAATGTATTTGACAAACGTTTGAATGATTTTATACGATTTTTCATGAAAATGAATGCCTCGGGAACAAGCTCTTGAGAAATGATTTATGTTATGATATGTGGTTATTATGGATTTCTATGTGGCTGCATTATGTTGATATACATATATGCTTGAATATAATGTTGTGTAATTATATTGACTTGGTTATGTGCGAGTAGGGAGTGCGCATAACCCGATGATGACCCGGCCATGTGCGAGTAGGGAGTGCGCATAACCCGATGATGACCCGGCCATGTGCGAGTAGAGAGTGTGCATGAGCTGGTGAGGATGATGATGGGATGGTGTGATGATGATGATGGGTATATGCGTATATATATATACATATGTAAATATGTGTGTTATAGGAAATTGATGGATAATGGTTTATGGTTGTAATGCATGTGAAACTTGACATGTTAAACCTTGAGAAATTGTTATGTGTTTCATATTGGTTTTGAACATTTCAAACAGGATGGTTTTCTTTGGGAGAAAGGGAAATTTTCATTTGATGCCCTGTATTTCGCTACAGCGAGAATCATTCTCGCTGCAGTGAGAAACTCTCAGGTTTTGAAAGGGTAGGCTAGCCGAAAACTCGCTACAGCGAGGATGCATTTTAGCTGCAGCGAGAAACATTCTGTTTCTAGGTTACAATTTCGCTACAGCGAAAAACTTTCTGTTTTGGTCTCTTATCTTGTTCAATTGCTGCCCTATCTTTTACTTCTTTGCTACCATATCGGAGCATGTTCTTCCAACATTAAGGATTAAATGAGCTAAGTTCAAAATGAGGAGGTTTAGTGAGAAATCCTCGGCCAGTTGAGAAACCCTCGTTCGGTTAATAATTAAATCCCAACGTCGCTGCAGCGAAAAGATTTGTTGTCGTATTTGTTTTACTTGTGTAATATTGAAGCTTTTATTCTTCAAATGATTCGTTATGTATGGGTTGATGATTTTCAAATGATTAATCATTTAAAGGCTTGATGAGGGGTTTTTAATAAGAATAGAAACAAATTGCATTGTTTTGAAAAAGAATGCATCATGATTTCATTAAAGATTCCTTATGGTATGCTTGTTCCCTTCCTTGTTCACTCACTAGGTTTATACTCACCATTTTCAAATTCATGTTTTCAGATCACAAGGCAACCGGTAACTAGGACGAGGTGTCCTTGTAGACCTGTGTCCATCTGTTGGTAGGTGTCTCGGCATTCGGTAGCTGTACATTCATCCGAGTCCCTCCGCTGGAAGTCGTGTTATTTTGTTTTGTATAGACAAACTTAATGTAAATTATTAGAATACATGTTGTAGACATTGTATGTAAATTTTAAGGAGTAATGCCAGTACGAGTTGGCAATGTATATCACTATTTTGATTCAAAAGTATGAAATATGACTTAGCGATATTTGATGGAATGATGAGTAGGATAAATCAATAGGCTTGCTTGGGCTTAATAGACTACGTTTATTGGGCCCTTGCGCCGGTCATGGCCCGAAAATTTGGGTCGTGACACTTTACAAGAAATTAAACTAAATTGCATTATTTATAACTAAAGTGCATCATGTTTTCAAAATCTCTTCGTATCATTTGCTTGTTCCCTTCCTATGTTCACTCACTAAGTTTATACTCACTGTTGTCAACTTCATATTTTTAGATCAGGAGGTAGTTGGAACCTAGGTCGAGGTGTCCACGTAGATTCGTCTCCTTGGTAGGTATCTTGACATTCAATAGCTGTAACTTCGCCAAGGTCACTCAGCTGGAAGTCGAGTGTCTTTTTGTTCTGTATAGATAAACGCAATGTAAATTATTTAGGTTAATATAAATGCAAGAATTTGATTGTTATAGCACATTATTAAAGTACTTGTAGGTTGGAATTATGAAATGTGACTTTAGGAACATATAGTAGAATGATGAACAAGTTATATAAATAGGCTTGCTTGGGCTTAGTGGGCTATGCCCATTGGGTCCATGTGCCGGTCATGGCCCGAAAATTGGGTTGTGACAATTAATAACGTCAAGTTCATGAATACCAACAACTTTTCTAGGCATCAATCTCTTATATGGCCATTGATAGTTATTAAATGTCATCTTTTCTAGGGGTCAGCAAAACCAATCCGGACCAATTACTCACCCAAACCAAATACGATTTGGGTAAAACGGTTCTGTTTAATTGGTCCATTAGATTAATTGTTCCAAAATATTTGGTCAAATTGGTTTTTTGGTCGGTTCTCGGTTTTAAAATTTTTGGACCAATTCACCCAAAAAACAAAACTAGTTTTTTTATATATTTATATATGTATTAATATATATAATATTTTTATATATATTAAGAAGAACTGATAGTAAACTTAATTAATAATATAATTAAAATATATTAGGGTATATGTACATATATAAATTGTAACGACCATTCCTCGATCATTATCGACATCCAAGACTTGTGCATAGACCTGCCAAATTTCGAACTAGCCTTAGTTGAGATTCTGGATAATTAGAATTAACTGGTAATGTATGTACTATCATTTACTTAAACCAAATAAACGAATGCAATTAAAGTATAGCAACTAGTTGCAATATCCTCGCTTGTTCCAACTTCACACTTAACATCCAATACACAACCTTAAAGGTTTTAACAAACTACACATCCGAAAGATTAATGATAATTTTATACAATCTAGTAGTTTTACGTGACACGACACCTAGGCAACGGAGCGACTCAGGGTAGAAGTCTAAGAAATGCCATTACCTACATTACAGCAAGTCTCGATGTGGTGCGTGATGCACTTGAGCTGATTAATTATCTGCAAAAGGAAATAAAGGGGTGACTTTCACAAACTCAGTGATCATCAACCCTGTGAGTAGGGCGTAGATGGGAAACAAGCATAAGTAGAGAAGTTTGAACATTAAAAACATATGAATATGTATAAACAATTTAAAATCAAATGGGGTATTTGTGCCTTACATTTAATGTCACGACCCGAAACTTTCATCTAGCCCGTGACAACCGTCGCGAAACCTCGACAGACATTCTTCACCCCGAATGCCAATCGAAACCTCGCAAGGCTCTCGTTTCAGCTTTCGCACTTCTCCGACGAACAATAGTTATCAAATATCGTAATTCAAAGGATTACGAGTCATTTCCAAATCAGAACATAACATTTTTGTTTGGCTCACAAGGGCATTTTCGTCATTTTTCGTCAAAAATCTCAAAACTTGCTAAAAATATAGTAGGTAAGTAGAAAATATATGTTTAGTGATTTAAAAACAAATTAAGTATCTAAAACGTTCATTTGAAGTGAAAATTTGACCATTTGAATATAATAAAGATATTTAATAAAATAAACTATTTTCATGTAAAATAATTTTTATAAAGCTATCGGTAAATAATTCTTATAGCATAAAAGTTAATTATATTCATATATACTAATAAGCAAATAACCAAAGCATAAAATTACTTTTACAGTGACACGTGGGCCTCAAACTAACCAATAAGGTACGAGTTTGTGAACCTACAATTTTGTCGATGCAAGGCTAACTGAAGTCCTTGATGCAATCGGCTATCTACCGGCTATCCCGAGCCTGAAATGTGGGGAATTGAGGGTGGTGAGATTATAAAATCCCAGTGAGTAAACAGACACCATCTAAACTATCTAAAGGCAAGTAAATGGAGACGAATTAAAATATTCTTTTCCAATATATGTTTCATATGAATATTCAGTTTACTCAATTAATCAACATGGCTTATATATCTCACAAAACTTGGCTCCTACAAAAAATCATTCCCGAGAATGCCTTGGCCTAGGCATCTGACCGAGACCACCAAGGCTGTTAAATGTCTTTACATCCGAAATTATAGCCATGCCTTGGCGCTGGCTGAGTCTCACTCTCACGCGGTGGTCCACGTGAAGTGCACTCAAATCTTTACCTCATGAGATACTTCATCCAACATCTCCCCCTGAAGGTAAATATATAATTGGGTTATCGTGCCTCTCTCATAGGCAGTCCACGGAAGCGCCCACCACTGCAGTGACTATAGATTATTTTATCTACCACCTGATTTATAAAATCTTTATCTGCATGACATGGTAATTTATCGCAATCTTGCCTCTCAAGGCTGAATACATAGTATATATAATTTTTGATACAAATACTGACTTTGCCATTCATGCTCACATATTGCTATAAGCCATATAATTTAAAACACAATTTATAACACAAGCAGGCAGTCTCCAATTACTCTATTTTCAAAACCAGTATTCAATTTTGCAGAAAATTTATAAAATCATTTTATAAAATCACAATTTCTCCTAAAACATAGCAATTTACCATTTAAACCCATTTTCTATAAAATCACACAATTGTATAAAACTACTCTAAATAATTAAATCGATAATAAGTTTACTCACAGTTCTAGGAGTCGATGTACTCCTAATCCCAGTCTTCAAGCACAATCACTGTACTTTTACCAGTGTAATTTGCTTACCACCTATCCACAATGTATAATACATAATTCACCACATTAATGCTTGACCATTATAAAATCAATTCTGGCATGGTGTATATGCATGATATGATATGCAACTTATCAACTACCGCTTAAATGCGGTGCTGACCTAATTCGGCCTATTACCATATTAAATGACAATTGTGTTCGATTTGGCTCCAAATTGCTCCATTTCATTTCTAATACCTCAATTCATCAAACATTATTCAAATAACACCAGTTTCAGCATCAAAACCCTCCCACTTCTTCATGGAAAAATTCGGCCATTGTAGTGCACTAACACCGTGATTTTTCCTACTTAATTTTTCTCACCATTATTCATCATTTTCTAAGCCATTTCTCTTGAAATAATAACAATCCATCACCCACACACATCAAGGAAGATTCGGCCAATGAAGATTCATGGGGAAAATGGATTCTTTTCTTCTTGTTTTGCTTTTAAATATGCTAAACTAACTAAAAACACTAACATATCTTAAAATCAAATCAATCCAACATCTTTCTCTCTTCTTACCCATTTTGACCAGCCATGAATTCATCATGAAAACATGTAATTTAACCATGGAAAATAAGGAGAAATGCTTAAGGAAAATAGCTTTCAAGTTTAAATTCAAAAATCCTACCTTTTCACTTGTTTTCCTTGATTTTCCACACTTTTTCTCTTGAAATTCTCCACCTAGGGTTTGTTCTTCCTTTCTTTCCTTCTTTTCCTTGCTTGGCAGAATATTTGGAGAGATAATGGGCTGATTTATGCTGATTTTTAAGTCAAATAATAAAATATCCTAAGCTTGACACATGGCATGTTTCCATTGGTCCATTTTTAAAACTTTAAAAATTTTTAAACCTTTTATCTCCACCACATGATTAGTCAAATGTCAAAATGAGGATAATGGAAGACCATGTGCTGGACAAATGTCTTGGTGGTGGAAAATTACAATTTTGCCCCTATGGTGGCAAAATTACCATTTTACCCCTATGCTCTTAAAAAGGTCGAGATTACAATTTTTTCACTTCTCAACCTCAAATCATACTCCAATGCTCAAATCATACTCCAATAAGTCAAATGGGGCAAAAAAATCTTTTCTAAAATTCCCATTTTGCGCCTAGATAGTGAAAATTTCGGTTTGACTCCAAATTGATCCTCGAACTCTGAATTACCATTTTGAGTCATCCTTGGACCGTGAAACTCTCAATTTCACCTTAAAATTCCTATTTGAACTAGTTCAAGGCTTAATCGACTTAATGATACCATTAGGGGTAATATCGTCTTTTAACGATTTCTTAAACTTCCTAAATATGCAACCATTCTATTGAGCATGTAAATGATGTCGTAATTATTTTATAGAATAGGGTTTGACATTTAAACTCAAAAGTGGTGATGCAAAATGATCATCTCATGTAACATATTAAAACCAGTGTAAGTAAAAGACTTCTACCATTGAAATCATTTAACATCTTTACCCAAATCAAATTAGTATAACTACGCACGCTCCTGAGAAATCAAATATTATCAAAGCTTATACACAAATTCACAAATCGCCTCATATGTAAGGAGTTAAATCCAACATCATAGTATAAATAGGGGAGCTACGAAAAATCTTATAGTTTTCACCATACGAATGAATACGTATAGAAAACCCAAAGAGATATCCCTCTCGAGTAAGTAATAGAAATAAGAACTCATGGACCCGTTCCCACATAATAACATCCGGGAGCTTTGCTCCCATAGCCATGGCAGTTTCAACGATGTTGGCTGACATCGAAGAAATCAAGCGGTCGCAACTGTGTATATCAACTTGTGGCCCAGCCACATATACAACCCATGGCCTTGCCACGTATAATCTCAAACCATAGCCCCAGCCGTGTCTAACAGCCCATCGATGACCTAAAGGTTCTCTAGCTAGAGCTCACTTGTGCACAAGGGTCACATTATCTCGATGTGACATTCAACCTACTCTCAAATCTCCTAGTTTAATAAAATCACTTAAAAGCCAAATTTGGTTCTCAAAAGATCATTTCAAATCATTTTCAAAATACCGATCATGGTAGCGTACTAAAACCCCTTTTTGTAAAACTTTGCAGTGTAAAACCTTTGCATGAGATTTAGATGTCAAATCAGCATGGTGAATATGAAATTCATTCATGAATGCACATTACACAATCAATAAGGCACATTTTGACATAAACCGTAATAAAATGCTTGTTTCTCGATTTCAAAACCCTTTACATATGTAGTTAATATATACATATGTACAAAACCTTTCTCAAAGCATGGCATTCACAAGCCTAGCATTCTACCAACTCATGTTGTCCACAAATTTGTGTTTAAAGTAAACCAACACGTATATATATATAGTTACGGGAATTTTAAAATGGACACCCCCTACTCACCTAACAATATTGGGATACTACATCACTATTGACTCAGATGCGTATCTTGGTAATTCTACTTGTCAGTTGCCTGTTACCTCGTCCGGCATGCCACCACAGCACACTTTCTCACTTATACACTTCCTAGCAACAATTCAAACTCAATATATTTAATTACACACATGTACAGGCAGCACTTCAATCAATTAATCCTTAATCATTTTTCAGCCTTATCATTCACAATAATTTAACATGCAATCCACATACTTTCAACCAACCAAAGCCAACACAACATAAAGTACTTACATTGTATGCTTACCTATTGGTTTTAGCTTGAATTCCACAAGTATTCCACCATTCTTCACACTCTCGGCCACAATTGCTGTTACAAGCTTAAACTGTCATGACCCAGTACTCCCTTTAAGCCCGTGACAACCACCGCGATGTCTCGATAGACATTCATTACTCGAAATGTCAACCGAAACCTCGCAAGGCTCTTGCATCAATTTTACGTCTCCCCTGTGAGCAACAGTTACTAAATATCATGTTTTAAGGGAATATAAACTACATTGAAATAAAAAATAAACAAAAGTAATTTCTGCCACATAAGGGTATTTTGGTCATTTTCTTCAAAAATTTTGAAACCTAGTGAAAATACAACATACGATCGAAAAATATACATTTCTTATCTAAAAATAATTTTAGTAATCTAAATCATACATTTAAAATGAAATTATGGCTAATCAAACTAAACAAAATATTAAATAAAATATTTCATTTTTTTATAAAACAATATTTATAGAATCCTACATAAACAAATTTTGTAGCATAAGAGCAAAATAAATTCATATATATAATAGCACACTAAACCAGGTATACAAAAATATTTTACAATGACATGTGGGCCCTAAAATAATCGAAAATATACAAGATTATAGACCTTCGATTTCTAAGGATGCAAATCCAAAAGCAACCCTTGACAAAATCGACTATCTACAGACTGTCCTGAGCTTGAAATGGGTAAAAAAAAAGGGTGAGTTTTTATAAACCCAGTAAGTAAGAAAAGTTCATCTACAACATCTAAAGCTAAGTAAATGGAGACAGTTAAATCATCCCATCATAATATGATTCATAACATTTAAAACTCATTTCAATTCATATAAAACAATTACATTTCATCGAAATAATCAATAAGGCTTATGATTCTCTTAAAAACTTGGCTTGTGCCAAAACTCATACTCAGTGATACCTTAGCTCGGGCATCCAACCGAGTCCGCCAAGGATGTTAAAACAACATATACCCATAAAACATGTTTTTACTTTTAAAATATAGCCATTCTTTGGCGTTGGCTGAGTTTCATCCTCACGTGATGGTTCGGCGTGAAGTTAACTCTAAACTTACCGTAGGAGATACCTTCCGCACCTTTCATACTAAGGTAAAATATAACAAGGTTTATCGTGCCCCTCTAATAGGCTGGTCCACGGAAACCCGCCCACTGCAGTAAGCTAATCAAATAACCCACCAAATCAATAAAAATTTTGACAGCATGACATGGCTAATATAATATTACCCAGCCTATCAAGGTAAAACAAAACAGTTTATATAATCCACAAAACCACAAATCCAGCTATTCATGCCATCACATTGTCATAAGCTATCAATTCAAACCATAAATATATATATATATATAACACAAGTATATAGTTTCCACCTACTCAATTTCCAAAATCGTCATTGAATTGCAAAACAATTTATAAATCTCATTCATTTAACCAACACTTAACTTATAAAACATAAAAATCTACGGTTTAAGTTCATTATTCCTTAAAATCATAAAAACGAGTATAAACTACTTTAGATAGTTAAGATGAACATTTGATTACTCATAATAACAGGAGTTTGGAGTACTCCTATTCTTGGTCCTCGGGTACGATATCTTTACCCTTATCAGAGGGCTCACCACTTATACATAATACATGACACGTAATTCAATAAATTTGTGCCAAACTATTATAAAACTATTTCAGGCTCTATATGAATGCATGAAATTGAATGAGAATTGTTCGAATAATCACTTAAAGACGGTGTTCTACGTGGGTTCAATTATGATCGGACTAAATTTGTATTCGACCTAACTCGAACTATACACTGTGAAATTAACCAAAACATCCGATTCAACTTCAAATATATTCATTACACTTCCAATATTCCAAAAACACCAAAGTACCTCAATGAGCTTGATTGTGACTTAATTCATTGTAACCAAAATTCATTCCGATTCTGAACTAATGTGGTAATCAATGTTAACACAGTCCAATAAATCCATCTATATCATTAAGAATCAAATCCAAGTCCGTTCACTATGATTTTCTCATTATTGTTCAAGTCGTTTACTAAAGGACCTATACTTTTCGATAGCCGTTTTCGATATCCGATACCATAAATCATCAATTATGAGGTAAATAACATGAAATACAACAAAATCCATCATCAACATGTCACCTATAACATTCGGCCAAAGAGGGTTGTTGAAGGGCATGTGATTTTCTTGCTCAATTTTCATGCCAAACATCATCAAACAACTAAAAACACTAAGATATCATGAAATCTAGCAAAATCCATCATCAAAACCTCTCTCCCTATGTTCAGCCAGCAAGTATTCCTTCATGGAAACTTCTATTTCAACCATAGAAAATGAAAAAGAAAGCATGGGAAAGGTAGATTTTAAGCTAAAATTGAAAAATCTTACCTTTGATTGCTTTGTTCTTTGAAATTCAACAAATTTCTCTTGAATTTTCCTCTCTAGGGTTTGTTTCTATTCTTTTCTCTTTGTTCTTTGCTTTGGCCGGCCATGAAGAGTGAAATGGGAGAGTTTATGTTGAGTTTATAAAGGAAATTATAAAAATATTAAAGCTTGACATGTGTCACCATGTGATTGGTCCATTGTTAAAACTTAACAATAAAGCATTTTCTCACCACCACATGTAATCTCTTAATTATCCAAAGTATAAAATAATAATAAGTGAAATTCTTGGGCTTGACAAGTGTTAAGGTGGTGTAAAATTCTAAAAATTCCAATTACTACCTCTTGAACACGTAAAATGACTATTTTGCCCTTATATTCGAAAAAATGTCAGAATTAAAATTTTTCATTTCTCAAATTCAAATCATGCTCCAATTAGTCAAATTTGGTAAAAAAAAATTTCGTCCAACATTCCAATTTTGCCATCGGATGGCAAAATGACCATTTTGCCCCTACATTATGAAAATTCCTAATTTGACTCCAAATTAATCCTCGAACTCCGAATCACCATATTAAGACATTCTAAGGTTCAATAACTCTCAGATATATCCTAAAATCTCTATTCAAACTAGGTCAAGGTTTTAATCGACGTAATTGTATCACTAGTACGATATCGACTTTTAACAATTCTCCGAGGCATCCTAGTATGTAGATATGCTATCAAGTACATGAATGACATGACACATATATAATAAAGTAGGGCTTGACATAAACAATCAATACAGATCTCATTTCTCTTGTTTACTTGTGATTTTTAAGACTAAAACACTTACCCATTGTTGATTTAGCTCCAAAATCACCATGTATTCCAAGATCTATCTACATGCATGCCTCGGGTTCCTTGAATCCTTAAACGTTCTTGCTACCACAAGCAAAATCTAACATTATAATCGGTTCAAAGACATGCATTTCAAACAAAACGATAGTTTCTAGCTTCCTTACCTTGGAATTCTAAACCGAACCACCAAATCTCTCTAAACTTCAACAAATGGCGTGTGGGTGGGGAGGAAAACCTCTTGGTTTTTCTCTAGCTTCTCCAAGTCGAGCCTCCGCCAAGCTTTTCTCTTCTTTCTCCCTTCTCTTTTCTCTTTTCTTCTTTTCTTTTCTTGCTTTGTTATGGGCGGACCTCTCAGGGCAAAAGCCTTAAAAATGGCTTTCACTTTTCCATTTTGCCCACACATGGTCGGATTGCCCAAAGCTTCATTCTTTTTCCATTATTTTCTTTCCTTTTCTCTTTACTTTTCTTTCGTGGGCAGATTGCCCAAAGCTTAATAACTTTTGGCATGTTTCTTTTATCTTTTATGTGGTTAAAATCACAAGGCAAAAGCTTTTGAAACCTTTCCACCCGCCACCTCACTTTTCATTCTTTCTTTCTTGATTTCTTTATTCCATGCACCACTTTTTTTTATATTTTATTTAGTCACTCTTTGACCCATTCAAGTCACATGCAACCCACTTTCTTCTTTTTTCATTTGACCACCAATGCACCAATCACATTACATGCAAATAAAGTTTAGTCTTATTCTTTTTTTTTCTTCACATGGTGTGGGTCCCACATGTTCCCCACTAACTTCTCCTTTTTTGCATGTAATGATTTACATGTAATAGTGAATTTCATATGCACATCTCATATTCCACATAATCTAACCTTCCTTGGTCAGTAAATGTCCATTTAACTTCAAATATTGAAATTGCAAATGATTCCTCAAACTTTTTCTTATTTACCATGTTGCCCCTTCAACTTTCATCTTTTACAATTGGGCCCTCCAAATACTTCTTAAACTCCAATTTCCTTCTATCTTCCTTCCTCTACACTTGTACAAGTAAAATATAAAATTGGCACTTCACCAAAGTGTCACAATAATATTTAAATATTTACTTACCCGCTCTAACTCTATTTAATAATGACACGCGAGCCCCATTATCATCATTTTTCTCCCGCACTTAGATTAGTCACATAATCCTCCTTCATGACTAATCTCGACAACAGATAAAATATTAATATTTTAATATTATTTTATTTCAAAATTTTCCTCAAGCATTCTAAGGCTCCAAAACATCTTACTTTGCCTCGGTTTACTTCCGAATCACCTTTTAACTTCCTAATTCATTCCTTGATAAAAATATTATTATTGTTTAACTACTATTTCTCGCGTGCGAAATATTTATTCCAAAATACTCCTTTCATCCTTCAACACTCTTAAACACTTAAATTTACGTTAATTGACTCTTCGTCTTATTGATAAGGTCATATTAGTTTCTATACGAGGGTATGGGGTGTTACACAAATCATAATCATAGAAATTTAATATTAGTTCTATATATTTATTTATAAATCTGTATTAATATGAAATTACAAGTTATATATTTTAAATGATATAACTTATATGTTAATATTATAATATATGATAGTAAATATCCTACTATCACGACCCAAATTTTTGAGCCATGACCGGCTTAAGGGCCCAATAAACGTAGTCTATTAAGCCCAAGCAAGCTTATCTATTTATCCTACTTATCATTTCATCAAATATCGCTAAGTCATATTTCATACTTTTGAATCAAAATAGTGATACACATTGTCAACTCGTACTGGCATTACTCCTTAAAAATTTACGTACAATGTCTACAACATGTATTCTAATAATTTACAGTAAGTTTGTCTATATAAAACAAAATAACACTCGACTTCCAGCGGAGGGACTCTGATGAATGTACAGCTACTTAATGCCGAGACACCTACCAAAAAATGAACACAGGTCTATAAGGACACCTCGTCTTAGTTACCGACTACCTCGTGATCTGAAAACATAAATTTGAAAATGGTGAGTATAAACCCAGTGAGTGAACAAGGAAAGGAACAAGCATACCATAAGGAATCTTTAATGAAATCATGATGCATTCTTTTTCAAAACAATGCAATTGGTTTCTATTCTTATTAAAAACCCCTCATCAAGCCCTTAAATGATTAATCATTTGAAAATCAAGGACCCATGCACAACAAACCATTTGAAGAATGAAAACTTTAATATTACACAAGCAAGTCAAATACGACAACGAATCTTCGCTATAGTGGAAAGGCATTCTTGCTGCAGCATAGCTGCAGCGAGAATGCCTTTCCACTGCAACGATGTTGGGATTTAGTTATTAACCGAACGAGGGTTTCTCAACTGGCCAAGGATTTCTCACTAAACCTCCTCATTTTAAACTTAACTCATTTAATCCTCAATGTTGGAAGTCCATGCTCTGATATGGTAGCAAAGAAGTGAAAGATAAGACAGTAATTGAACAAGATAAGAGACCAAAACAGAAAGTTTTTCGCTGTAGCGAAATTGTAACCCAGAAACAGAATGTTTCTCACTGCAGCGAAATTCAATCTCGCTGCAGCGAAATTGCTACCCAGAAACAGAAAGTTTCTCCCTACAGCAAGAATGTATTTCGCTGCAGCGAGAAGCTATAGTGCCATTCTCGCTGCAGCGAAAATGCATCCTCGCTGCAGCGAGTTTTCGGCCAGCTTACCCTTTCAAAACCCAAGAGTTTCTCGCTGCAGCGAAATACAGGGCATCAATTGAATATTTCCCTTTCTCCCAAAGAAAACCACCTTACTTGAAATGTTCAAAACCAATATGAAACACATAACAATTTCTCAAGGTTTAACATGTCAAGTTTCACATGCATTACAACCATAAACCATTATCCATCAATTTTCTATAACACACATATTTACATATGTACATATATATATATGCATATACCCATCATCATCATCACCAGCTCATGCGCACTCCCTACTCGCACATGGCTGGGTCATCACCGGGTTATGCGCATTCCTTACTCGCACATAACCGGGTCATCCTCGACTTATGCGCACTCCCTACTCGCACATAGCCGAGTCAATATAATTACACAACATTATATTCAAGCATATATGTATATCAACATAATGCAGCCACATAGAAATCAATAATAACCATATATCATAACATAAATCATTTCTCAAGAGCTTGTTCCCAAGGCATTCATTTTCATGAAAAATCGTATAAAATCATTCAAACATTTGTCAAATACATTATATTCCCAAAATAAGTTTTGAAGGCAGTCCACTCACGAAATGATTGTAAAGCCTTTAGATGACTCTAATTCCCCTAATTGTCCAAATGGGATGATGGGGCTTCCTTAAAACCTAGGATCACATTAACATAAACAATAGATCAATTTACACACTATGAACTCTAAAAGCTATCTCTTAGCTAGTTTTCAATTGCCACATTAAATGGCCATCTATGTTCACTATCTTAATCACTAAAAGTAATGAACATACTTAACAATAAAACAGCTCATCAAAACCAATTACTAGCCATTTTTCTGCATTTAAAAATTGAGCTTAGTTCATCACTTACCCTAGGGCTCCTTTGTAGTCAATTTTGTTCCAATTACTTCCAAATCAATGGGGTAATTCTCTCTTTCTCTCTCTAAAATGCCCAACTAGTGAGAGAAAGTCTGGAAATAAGCTTTATCAAGGGTTTTGAAGTGAGAGGATGAAAGAATTCAAAGGTTCTAGTCAAAAGGGTTCAAATGTGTGAAAACTAGAGCTAGAGAGAGAAAATCATTCAAGCTTCAAATCGAGCTTCCATGGAGTTTTGAAGAAACGTGAGAGAGGAAAAGAAGAAGAAGACAAGCTGCTGGAAAATCTCTAGAAGCTGCTAGAAATTCAAGGTATTTATAGGCCAATCTTATCCCTTCCCATAAAATTACCAAATTGCCCTTCCACCAATTAACGTACTCTTCTCCAATCTTTTATGCAATCTTTTTGCTCTTTTAACACTGGGACAAGATCCATAATGGTCTAAACATACTCGGGTTCATAAAAACATAAATTTTAACTCGAGGTGAAAAATGACCATTTTACCCCTTTTATGAAAATTATTGAAACTTCTAGTTTTCTTCGTGTTTTCATCAGTACACATCATTTATGCAGTCTTATACCCATTTAGACCTTAAAATTCATAAAACTTTCTTCTGGGAGCTCATTAGAGAAAATGATGAAACTACTCCTAGCTCGTATTATTACATCTATACTTAGTTACAAGCCTATAGAGGTTGAGGTCTCACACCTACATATTAATACGTTATAATTATTACACTTTAGTAATGTTTTTGTAATATAAAATGTTATGAATATATATATAATTCTATAAATATATTATATATACATATATTTAATTTATATATAAACATTACTATAATTTATAATAAACTTTATTTATATGATTACACTTAATAACTTTATTGGTTATCACCTTAGATTTTATAATATATTGTTTATAATTAGTTATTATTTATATAAACTTTGATATAAAACATTATAATATATAAGTTATTGTTCGGATGAGCCTTGCAGCCAATTGGGATTGGTTAAGGCTTGATTACAATCATGCAACAATATCATTCATGTTGAACGATTAGAGGTTTTTCTTCATCAATAAGACATCAATTATAATAAGTTATAAGTCTAATTGGGTCAAGTCCATGAGATTAATATGCCTTGCAAGGGAATTGTAATGGGTTGCAGTTATGAAATCCCTATACATCAAAGCATAATCTCAAAATGTTCCTGGTCAATCTATCATTGAGATTAGACATCAATGATGCTTAGAGACTGGTATATTCTATGTTCCTTACCTTGGAAGTAAGAAATTGATCTCATAGATTGAAGTATAGAGATACTTAGAACTAGAATATAGGTGCCTATCTAGGAGAGCAAGTTCACTGAACATGACTTGCCATGAGAAGTGCATTTGGTTTGGTAATACACTCTAGTGTCTATGCAACACTTCTCATGTGCTAGTTGTGTAAATACCCCTTAGACTTGAGACATTAGGCTGTCTTATGTGTGGAGTGCTATGCTTTGATTTTATCCCTATGGGTGCCTAACCAAGGATGCCAAAACAAGATGCTTTTGAGTATAGTATAAAACGTGTGAAGGCAAATGAGTGGTCAAGATAGGAATCATCACCTTAAGTGTTTTAGAGGACATATCCTATTAGTTCTTGGTTAACATTAGCTTATTGAAGTCTTTTGCCAAGGTGACATGGAGATTATGAAGAAAAGTTTCATAACTCTCTATAAAGCTAATGCTATAACAGCATAAACGAATATGGAGGTCAATAAGAGTAGACACTATACCAAGCTCTTATCATCTCTGGGATATATGATGAGGGAATGAATTAGACTGATAGACTATATACTGAAAGGTGGTCAAAGAAACCTTTGACTCTCCTAACAATTGGGTGGCCATGATGCATTACTAGATGCCATCATGGTCTATGGAATTGATTATAAATTAATTGATTGAAACTTATATTAATCAATTAAGTCATTAATCAATTCCATTGCCAATATGCTAGGAACCTAATGGGTCACACACAATGATTGCATTTGAATTAAATTGAGAGAGTGATGATTTAAGTTAAACTTAAATCACATGTCAGGTAATTAACTTCTATAAACTTAATTGACAGAGTTTAATTAAGTTTTAGGCATAATTATAAGGCCTTGATAGCAAAAGATAAAGGAAATTAATTTTGATTTTAATTTCTAAGGACTTAATTAAAAAAGTTTAATTGAATAATGGGCCCAGTAATATAATGTGTCATAATATTGAGGGCTTAATTGCAAAATTGAAGTTATTTTAACCTAACTATATAAGTTACCTTTTAACTATTTTCCATATGAGAGTTTTTCATAATTGAAGAAAACCTAGTTTTTCTAAAAAAAAAAAAAAAAACGTTTTCTCTTTTTGCCACCACTCCCTTTGTGTGAAAGAGAAAATTGCTTATGAAGCAATTTTCAAGAGAGGTTCAACTAAGATTGTGAAAAAGAAGAAAATGACAATTGTTGTCCTTTTTGCTAGTACAAAGTATAGTTAAAAACTCCCTCCTTTTTGAAGGTTCAAGTGCAATCGTGTGTACTATTGTTGGAAGCCAAGCACTTGATTGGCTAAGGCTTTTGCTCTTTGTGGTGTTTGCGGGATTGCTTTAGGAAGTGCCATTGTAATTACGAAATTACTTGGCAAGGTAACTTTCCGAATAATAATTTATTTTGTACTTGTATGTGTTAAATATCACCAAGGTGATTCATAGGTGGAGGCATGTTTTGGTTGTTAAGTTATAAAGTTTTAATTTACTTTCCACTGCGTATTTTGAGCATGTCGTCCATAGCCAAATCCATCAGTTATGTCATTAATTTTAGATATATATATATATATATAACAAAGTCATATATTATATATACATATATTTAATTTATATATAAGCATTACTATAACTTATGATAGACTTTACTTATATGATTACACTTAATAATTTTATTAGTTATCACCTTAGATTTTTAAACATATTGTTTGTAATTAGTTATTATTTATGCAAACTTTGATATAAAACATTTTAACATATAATTTGTATCATTAATTTTATATATGTATATAATAAAGTAATATATTATATATACATATATTTAATTTATACATAAGCATTACTATAACTTATAATAAACTTTATTTATATGATTACACTTAATAAGTTTATTAGCTATCACCTTAGATTTTATAACATATTGTTTATAATTAGTTATTATTTATACAAACTTTGATATAAAACATTATAACATATAAGTTATATCATTAATTTCATATATATATATATATATATAATTATGAATGAAGTTTATAAGTTTTAATATTATAATTTGCAAAAAAAAAAGTGATAAAATTTTAGTCCATTGGTCCAAAATCAGACCAACCAAACTAATTCTATGTTTGGTCGGTTTGGTCTTCCTTTATATTCGGTCGATTTTGGTCGATTTTTCAAAAATGATTGGTCTATTTGGTTCTTAAGTATGGTGGACCAAACCATCCAACCCACCCATTTGCTCACCCTAAATCTTTTCCAATAAGTCATGCATCATCAATAGATTTTGCCATGAATTCTCCTCCAGTTGTAGTATAAATGGTGGTTTTAATCAAACCCATCAACCCATCAGAAAATGTATGTACCTACAACCACTTAAGAAACCCGTGGTGAGGACATCTTCTAAGTAAATCCTTGTACCTCTCTTAAGCCTCGTACAACAACTCTGAATCTAGTTGCATGAATGATGTAATGTCATTTCTCATCTTCGTTGTCCTAGCTGGTGGAAAGAACTTAGTTATTAACTTTTGAGCCAGATCATCCTAAGTAGTAATAGAACTAGTAAGTAGTGAAATCAACCAATTTTCTACCTTGTCTTGTAATGAAAAAGAAAAGAGTATTAGTCTAATTACATCATTAATGTCTCCATTATGCTTGAATGTATCACAGATCTATAAAAAAAAAGTGATATGGGTGTTCGAATCATCATTGGGTAGTCCTCCAAATTACACTAAAGTCTAAATCATCTTGATGATCATTGGCTTGATCTCAAAGCTATTAACTTGTATTGTAGGTCTTTGAATGCTAGAGTGAAGACCTTGCACAAGAGGTACAACATATTCCTTCAAAGATTTATTTTCTTCCCCTTGTTGTTCAACCATTGTTTTGATGTGATTTGGCAGTGTTGGCTTCTTTGGTCAATGTATGGTGTCCTTCTCATCAGGGCACCATGGCCTTAGCCTCCTCAAGGATATGGCCTTAACTCCTTCTTGCTACCTTCTCCAATTTCTACTACAATCCATCCACTTGCGATGCAATTTTCTACTTGCTCTTATTTGAACTGGCAAAATTATAAACATGAAAGTTGTAGCTCTATCTCTTAACTTTCCAATGGATTAAGAATCACATCAATTTGACTTCTAGATTGATAGTTATGCTCAAAATACTGCAACATGTACAAAAGAAGCACTAGCCATACTTCCACGGTTCATCACCAATGGGTGTCTTTTCATTTGAGAACCTTCAAAAGCAATATACTAAATCAGTAATAACTAAACTAAAAGAGCTTTAACATAAAATTAAATTGAAACAACTTAATTTAAAATAACTCAACATGATTTAAACTAAATTAAGAAAAATAATTAAAAACACCTAATTCTAAACATAAATCTCAAGAATTTAGCTAATTTAGTACTCAAAATGTAGCAAAATAACTCTATGTAATAAAGTTATCAAGAATCAATCTTTGCATTCTTGAGATATTGAATTTTCTTCATCCTAGATTTTTTAGAACTAATCTTTACTCCTCTAAAAGTCGATTCTTTTTGCAATTTGGGCATCAAATTCAAAAATTCAAAATTGCTTTTGCCTACTTCATCTTTGTCCATTCTCCAATCTTTTCTTCTTCAACAAGTTTTTGAGTTTTCACTTGCAACTGTAAACGAATCGATCACTTGATGCTTGAGAAGTCGACTTTTACTCTTCCAATGGCTTTTGTTTCTTCAAGAATTGATGTTTTCTTTTCTTGCAATTGATTCTTCTTGCTTGAGCTTGAGATTCAAAGTATTCAAAAGATATTTCCTTTCACAAAACAACTTCAAACAACAAGTTCAAATATCATTCAAGTAAGAAAACATTAAAGCACTTTTAAACCTTATTTGCTTATACTAATTTTATTAGTTGATATAAATTCCATAAAAAACTTTTATCTTTGCTTGTCTATTTTGACTTGATCACAATCAAACAAGGTGCAAAATTAAGTATTTACACACGCTCACCATCTTATCTTATCTTACATACAGTAATTCTAACATACATATCCCCTTCAAAGCTCAATATGTGGCATTGTCATTTTTGAGTTTTCAAGGGGCAAAGAGACTTGTAGTGCTCTCTCACAACAACCACTACTTTCGAAAAAAAAATAACAAATAACAATGACCTAAGCTCCCTTTTGGAAGATAATGAGTTGCAACAAATGTTGTTGATTTTTAACGCAAGTGCACATATCGTTAACAAGTAATATAGTAATGAATAGAGTCTCATTCCCACAGAGAATTGTTTTAATTCCTACTATTAACTACTAAAATTAACACACCCTAATTTTATTCAAACAACCAAATTTTAAAATTATTAAAAAGGAAAATTAAAACTACTAAACTGAAACTTCAATCAACTACCAGACCTAAGATTATGATGTCTCTCAATACTTCATCTGAATATTGTCTCTCTCTCTTAACTCAGTGTAATGGATCAAGTTTCTAACCTAGAGTCCTAAATTCGTTACAAGTCTCTGTCGAGTTTCTCATAAAAATACCTAAACCAATTAATTTACTATATGTCTTTGCAAATTAAATTGAAGAAAGATTCATTAAGTTCGTGCTCTAAATTTGGCTACATATGGGTTATAGGTGTATGTCTACCTTATATGCAAATCAAATCACCTAATCAACTAGATGCATTCGATCATACACTATTATATTCAAGGTGTCACGACCCAGAACCTCCCTTAGGCCCATGACAATCGCCGCGACGTCCCAATTGACACTCATTATCCAGAATGCCAACCGGAACCCCGCAAGGCTTACATATCAGTTTCTTTCCTTTCCTGTGAGCAATCATTGTTAAATATCGAGTTTTTAGAGAATATATACTATTTTAGATCAAAAACAATCAAAATAAAATTTTCGCCACACAGGGGTATTTTGGTCATTTTTTTCTCAAAAATTTCGAAACTGGCTAAAACGTAATATACAAGTACAAAACACATAATTCATATTCAAAATGAGTTTAAAGTCTAAAATCTTCATTTAAAATGAAATTACGGTTATTTGAATATAATAAGAAAATAAAAGAAATATTAAGGAAAATATTCTATTTTCTTATAAAACAATATTTATAGAGTTATACGTGAATAATTTTTATAGCGTAAAAGCTAAATAAATTTATACATACTGAAATACAGTAAACCAAAATATTTAATTTAATTTACAATAACAAGAGGGCCCCCGAATAAACAAAAGTAAAGAGGACTGTTAACCTACGGTTTGGAAAATGCAGATCCAATGGTAGTCCTCGATGAGATCAGCTATCTACAGTCTATACTGAACCTGAAATGGGTGGAAAGGAGTTGGGTGAGATTTTGCAATCCCAATGAGTAAACAGACATGATCATAAATATCTAAAGGCGAGTAAAATGGAGGCAAGTTTAAACAACAAATTTCAACCCATTTCATAATGTTTTCAATTTATTTCTTAAATCATAAAATATTTGTAATTTACCAAAACAATTGTTAAGGCTTATGTCTTTTATTAAAATAAGGCTCAAGCCAAAACTAATCCTCGGGGATACCTTGGCCGAGGCATCTAACTGAGTCCGCCAAGGGTGTTAAAATATTCACACGTGAAACACATTTTTATTTTTAAAAACCAGTCGTTCCTTGGCGTTGGCCGAGTTACACATTCACGTGGGGGTTCGACGTGAAGTGAGCTCTAATACTACCCCAGGAGTTACCCTCCTCGCCTCTACAACCGGAGTAACTATATAACTGGGTTTACCGTGCCCCTCTAATAGGCAGTCCACAAAAACCCGTCACTGCAGTGACTAACCCAGCAATTTTAATAAAATTTCGACAGTATAACGTGGCTTTTATTTATTTATCCAGCCTGCATAGTAAAACAACTTACATAAATTTCCCAATGCATTCACAAAATATAGCCACATATACTCATTTCTCATAAGCCATTCCTAGGAAAATATATATTTTTCAAGTCAATTTGTAGCCTCCAATTACTCAATTTCATAATCAATACAATATATTTTTATTTGTCACATTTATTCCTAAAACATCAAAAATCTCGTTTTAATCTCATTCTCATTTCATAAAATACATAAAGGGCATTTAAAATAAACTCTAGATAATTTACAATAATAATAAGTTTACTCACCGTTTGTACAAACTAAAAGCTTTCTAAGCGCCCCGATCACTACTCGTCGAGTACGACTTCTTTGCCTTTTCCGGAAGGCTCTCCTCCTAGGCACATTACAAAAATTTACACAATTCATCACATTGATGCTAATTCACTATATAATTAACTTAAATCCTATACTAATGCATGGTATGAAATGCAATAGCCTAAAACGGCTTAAACGCGGTATTAACCTATTTTTGGCACTTTGCTCGATAAATTGCTAACGCGCTCCATTTTAGCTCTAAATCATCCCATTCTCTCTCCAACATTTCTAACCATTAAATATCAGCCAATAACCTTCTAAAAACAACAAAATCAGCTCACTCCCTTCCTTGGAAAATTCGGCTAAAAATGGGACATTAGGTCGGTTAATTTTCTACTTTGTTTTTCTATCACGTTTAATCTTTTTTCATCATTTTCTCTTCATTTTCCTTAGAATAAAATCAATTCATCATCATTGTACAGCATTGAGCATCCAACCAAGAGTGGGTATTGTGAAAATTTAATGATTTCTTGCCCAATTTAATTTCTAAACACATTTAACTAACTAAAACTATCAATTTAACTAAAAATCAAAACCTAAAAATTTCAATTTCTCTCCCCTAGAATTTCGTCCAGGCCTTGATATCACTTTTTGATCTCTCTCCTCAAGCATGCTAAATGGAAATAAAGGTATAGGAAAGGTAGAAATCAAGCTAAAATCGAAAAATCTTACCGTTAGACGCGTAAACGGGCGAAAAACGCGAATTTCCCTTTGAATTTTCTTGTTTCTCTTTGGTTTTTCTTTTTTTCTTCCTTTCCTCTCTATTTCCTCTCTTGTTCTTCCTTATGGCCGGCCAGCACTTAAAATTTGGGTTTAAATGGGCTGACTTTTCATTAAAATAATATTATATCATTAAAAAATGCCACATGTCACTTTCCCATTGGCCCATTTTTAAAATTTCATCCATTTGTTTCCAAATTTTCACCATACACTTGTCCCACATATCCATAGCTTAGATAAAATTCTCAGACTTGTCCAAAGTCTCGGTGGAGTAATTTTTTAAATTTACACTTTTGCCCCGTAAAAGTGAAAAATTACATTTTTACCCAAAAAACTGAAAAATTGCCCAAAGACATATTTTTCATCCCTTATACTCATAGCATTCTCCAATTTGTCAAATTTGATCTAAATTCTCTGAAAATCTCAAATTTTGTCCTTGGGTGGCAAAATTACGATTTTACCCCTACACTCTAAAAATCACCAGAATTAAACTTTTTCACTTCCTATCATTAAATAATACTCCAAATAGTTAATCTTGGTCAAAAATTTCACTCCATGATCAAATTATTATCTTAGGTGGAAAAATGACGATTTTGCCCTTGAATATCAAAATTTCTAATTTTACCCCAAATGAACCCTCGAACTCCGAACAATCATTTTTAGTCATTCCTGGACTATAAAATATTAAATTTCATGCTACAATTCCTATTTGAACTAGTTCGAGGTTAAATCAATTTAAGTGTACCGTTAGGTACAATATCGGGTTTCGTCTATTCTTAGGTGCTTTTCTAGCGTAATAACATGCTACTCAATGCATGTATGTCATGACATGTATTTATAGGGTCGGGTTTTACACAAGGTCTACCTAAATCTCCTCTATCAAGGTTTAACTTAAGTTTCCAATCCAATCTAATTGGTGATAAGGAAATTTGAAGCATTAAGAAAAGAATAAAATAAACAACTTAAATACATCAAATATAGGTAAAAGAGAGATAAATAAATCAAACTACATATTAAGTTCAATCATAATCTTAGATAAAAAGTTTAGTTCCCCATCAAGTCACACATCATCATTGAATAAAGTTCAAACATTAAAAACAAAACCAAGAAAATAAGCGAATAAAAAAAGATAGAAAAACTCAAGAATTGTATTCTTCATATCCAAATCTCCTTGAATCCTTCAAATTCTTCTTAGCTTCAATGATTTTGTGGCTTGACTCTCAACTGTCAATTTGGTGTTTCATTCTTTTCTTTTTCCTCTAAGCCCTCCGAAAGGTTATTTTTATACGCTTTGAAGTGAGGCCAAGTTGGGTGAAGAAAGAAGTCAATTCCAATTAGGATTTCCTCATTAGACTACGTGAGTTGCAGCCTTGCCCAATTAATTAATAAAAATCACAATTGCTCTAAGACTACTTTAGTGTGTTAACTTCTAAAAGATTTTTAACTACCTTTTAAGCCGAACTTTGCAAAGTGGTAAAAATAAAAGTTGTATCTTTTTCTCCTATCTTTCCAATGGTCCATGTATCGCTTCATTTGGAGCTTTGTAAAGAGAGTTATGGCCAAAATACCAAAACATGTGTAGTGCAAGTCTACACCTTGAAATTGCTCTCCTTCTTTCACTAAAATTCTTCTTTCATCAAACACCTACAGAAGCATAAATAAATCAGTAACAACCTCTTTTAACCTCATTAACACCAAATTAATCATAAAATTAACTAAGATTAGATAAAATTAAGCTAAATTAACTAAATTAAATAAAATCAACTAATTTCTATGCATTACTATAAGAACTAAGCTAAATTACTATCAAAATTAAGCCCAAATAACTCTATACCATAGAGTTATCAGCAAACTGAAACTTTTTCCTAGCTTTCTCTATTTCCCAATTTAAACAATGGCCTAAGTTAATAAAGACCACTAAAAAAAAGTTTAGTTACATTAATAATAACCATAAAGATTAACAGCTTTCAAAATTTAATTACTGTCATTATCACCCATAATTTCACCATTATTAAGTTTAAAGTAAGCATTCCTTATTCCATAAATAGAAGCAAACCACAATCTAAACCCTAGACCAAATTCCATGCAAATAAGTCATCAAGACCAAAAAGAAATTTGAGAGCTCCAGCTTATTTTGAAGAGTTCTTTTTATAAATGGGTCCCATGCATAAGGCATTTATGAAAATAAGGTTCCCCATAATTTTAACTATTTTTAGCCAAGAGACTTAAAATTTGGACAAAATTACCCTTAATGAAACCGACCCATTTATTTGGCTTCGCGCCTCAACCCGAAACCTATTAACAAATTAAGTATGTTTACAAGGTATGTAACTCCTCAATTCTCATCTACAGATCGTACATCTCCAAACAAAGAAATCTATCGAATGTCAGTTCAAATTTTGAGCATTTTTCACAGTGGTAGAAGCATTTTAGCGTGGTTATTATTTGCATAAAGGTAGTTCACATATTGAGCAGTGAGAGGAAGTTCACATTACAAGGAGAAAGGTATAATATATTTTTATTTTATTTTGAGCCATGTGGAGAAATGTTTTTAGGGCTATTGTTATTCTTCATGTTGTTCATTTATGGTTTTTGAGCATAAACGTATGCATATTGCTTATTCATATTGATATTCTTGTTGTTTGAAATTGTTGAATATAAACATGAAGGTGGTATTGTTGGTGTTGTTAGGGTCGAAAGGTGATAGGGCATGCATGACTAGTTGATATGTATGCACTATCACCCTTTGATAGGATTTGGGTTTAGGGTTTAGGTATTGCGTGACTAAGGGCTTGCTTACGTGGTTGGCACTTTATGTATGACTGGATTTTGGCATGGCGTCACTTAGGGTCTGCGTGATTGCATTAAGGTTTAACATTGCGTGACTGATTGATATGTCATTGCGTGACTAGTTGATAGGTTATTGCATGAATATTGTTCAAGCATGGCGTCACTTAAGGTGTGCGTGATTGCATTAGGGTTTAACATTGCGTGACTAGTTGATATGTCATTGTGTGAGTGGCTGATAGGTCATTGTGTGAATATTGTTCAGGCATGGCATCACTTAGTGCGTGCGTGATTCGTTTAGTTGGTCTTAGCAGTGCATGACTTGTTGATAGATCATTATGTGATTTAATGTTATTAATTGCATGACTGTTTTCTATATGAAATTGTGCGAGTGTTATAACTGCATGAAATTTATCTGTATGGCATTGCTTGACCGACATTACGTTCATTCTATATTGTTTTGGGTCAATTGTAATGTTTTAATATGTATATGTTGATTTACTTAATAACCCATGCTCGACACGTGCATTAATTATTCTATTTCAGGGTTGTCTAAAAAAAGTTAAAATTATTATGAGGATCATTTTTTGAGTGAGCTTCTAAGGAGGGCTATTTCTCATAAATTTCTCTTGTTTTTTTTAATCTACAATGGTCATAATAACTAAAATGGGAATGTTATCTGTTTTATGTTGCTGATGGCCAGCATAGGAACAAAGTAAGATAATGTGGAATCTTTGCTTTATGTGCCGAGGCATCGATAAAGGTTCAATACTTGCATTAACATCAACTGTAAGTGGTCGCATCTGCATGTGATACGTGAAATGTTATGTAAAGTAAATGAGTTGGAAGCCTTGAAGAGAACATGTTTTGGGCATATGATGGACATCGAATCAAATAAGAGTTTATTCTGCGCGAGTCTCGTGCACATCCTAATGCTGCACAGAATCAATGAACCCGACGCCATCAAGGGTGAGTTATGGTTTGCCATAAGTAAAACGAAGGCCTAGTTCTTGTAAAGGGAGTTTTGCCTAGTGACAAGACTAAAGTTTGGTATGTTACCAGCCTTTATTGTCAATCCCTACGAGGCTATCCTTAGAGGAATTCACTAGCGATATTAGGGATCGAGGAATGAGGTGAAGATACAATAAGTTTTAGAGACATCCAAGGGAGGGTAGTTTTAGTAAGAAGGAGATGTAACCAAGATGGCCCTCGTCTTGATCGTGAGCAATGTTTTATTCGGTCAAGACTATAGATGATCAATGATTCCATGGTTGTTGTAGTTGGTCAAGAACATCGACTACTGGAATGCGTTCCCATGGGGCACATACGTTTGGAGTCTAACCGTCGATTATTTGATGAAGGGTTTCGAACCTCCAGTAGTGGGAGTTGTAAAGAAGAAACGTTACCACCTCTACAGATTTATATGGGCATTTTAAGTAGTGTGCCATACCTTAATGTTTATCATTATTCTTTTCACGTAAGATTTTATGAGGTGAGTAAAAAATGTTTCACAATTGATGTGCAGTTTTGGACGTTGGAAGCAATTCCTGATATCTCAAGCTTGTTTGGAACCGGTTTGGACAAGTTTTCCCAAGAATGTTGAAATGGCAATGTGATGAGAGGCCTATAGGCTTCCACGTCAATATTGCAAGTTTGGAGAGAGAAGGTAAGGCGAGTAAAGAAACCATGTTTTTTTTATTTTATTTAATTTTATTTTTTTGTCTTTCAGTAGCGAAGGTTAAACTTAATGGCAATGTACGTTTTGGTGCAGTTATGCGTAGTCGGGACATTAGAGCCAACTACGGAAGAGATGTTGACTGCATATTAGGCCAACATTGAAGTCAATATCTCTGAAAGGCAGCAATACGTTCCATTATGGAAGTTAGAGCGTCGGTCAGAACCCGGTCCCTAGAAAAGGAAAAAGATAATGGACTATAAGCGGAGACGCACCACGGACGAGGAGGTCCATCCCCAATTCACTGCTACTGAGGCCTCAAGGGCTGCTAAGGTGATTGATTCTCCTCTTATGGCTTTTTATGCTGCTTATCCTACTGCTCCTCTTATTGCTCCTCATGTTACTCTTGATGCTACTTCTCTTGATGCTCCTCATGCTGCAATTGCAGTGACTCCTCAAGCTACTCCTCCTCCTGCTTTTGCTGCTACCCCTCATGCTCAGGTGCGAAACACATTACTGAATCCTCAAATGACTACAAGCTTTAAACAAGAGATGCAACAGATGCAAACATCGTGGAAAAAGGACCTACAGTCAATGTGGACGGAGATGAAGATGAACATGCAAATGCAAATGCAATCGTTACAGAAAAAGGTTGAGCAAAACATGCAAATACAAATGCATGCAATGCAATTGGAGATCCAACGAGCAATGAAGTTGAAGATCTAGCGCATGATGCTGTGAGACCTTGACCTTTATAGACTCGTAAAGGGAAGTATACGCAATGTCCCTAATTAGGGATAATTTCATCATTTCCTTAGTAAGCCCATAAAAGTAAGATTTTTAAATAATATTATGGCCTAAGTAGGCTTAAGGCATAAATGGATGGTGAAATTAGGGGTAAAATGGAAAGGAAACCAAAATTTTGATGATTTACAAGGTAGGGGCAAAATGGTCATTTTTCACCTCGGGTTAAAATTTTAAGTTTTCATGAACTCGAGTATGTCTAGACCATTATGGACCTTGTCTCGGTGTCAAAAGAGTAAAAAGATTGCACAAAGGGTTGCATGAGAACAAGCTAACTAGTCAAGGGCATTTTCATAATTTTAAGGGAATGGATAAGTTTGGCTTATAAATATCCTTCTTCCAGCAGCTTCTTTTCCCATTTTCCAGCAACGTGTCTTCTTCTTCTTCTTCTCTTTCACATTGCTTCCAACCTCCATGGAAGCTTGATATGGAGCTTGCATGATTTTCTCTCTCTAGTTCTAGTTTTCATACTTTTGAGCCCTTTTGACTAGAACTCTTGTATTTTCTCACTCTCTCACTTCAAAACCCTTGATAAATCTTATTTCCATACTTTTTCTCACTAGTTGGGCTTTCTAGAGAGAGAAAAAGAGAATTACCACATTGATTTGGAAGCTATGGGAAGAGAATTCGATTACAAAGGAGCCCTAGGGTAAGTGATGAACTAAGCTTGATTTTTAGCTGTAGAAAATGGCTAGTAATTGGGATTATGAGCTGTTTCATTGTTGAGTATGTTCATTACTTTTTTAGTGATTAAGATAGTGAACATAAATAGCCATTTAATGTGGTAATTGAAAACTAGCTAAGAGATAGCTTTTAGGGTTCATAGTGTGTGAATTGACCTATTGCTTATGCTACTGTGATCCTAGGTTCTAATGAAGTTCCATCCTTCCAATTGGATCATTAGGGGAAATAGAGTCAGCTAAAGGCTCAACAATAAATCGGTGAGTGGATTGCCTATTAAAACTATTTTGGGAATGTGACTGTTTTGTACAAAGTGTTTGAATGATTTTATACAACTTTTCTTAAAAATGAGATCCTTGGGAACAAGCTCTTGAGAAATGGTTTATGTTGTAACATGAGACTATTATTGATTCATGCACTACCACATTGTGTTGACATATATATATGAATATATTGTTGTGTAATGACATTGACTTGGCTATGTGCGAGTAGGGAGTGCGTATAACTCTGTGATGACCCAGCCATGTGCGAGTAAAGAGTGCGCATGAGCTGGTGATGATGATGATGGGATGGTGTGCATGATGATGATGATGGGTATACATATACATATATACATATGTAAATATGTGTGATATAGGAAATTAATGAGTAATGGTATATGATTGTAATGCATGTGAAACTTGACATGTTAAACTGTGGAAAATTGTTATGCATTTCATGTTGATTTGGACATTTCAGCAGGGTGGTTTTTCTTTGGGAAGAAAGGCAAATTTTTTATTGGTGCCCTGTTTCTCGCTGCAGCAAGAAACTCTCGAGTTTGTAGGGGTAGATTGGCAGAAAACTCGCTGCAGCGAGAATGACACTGTAGCTTCTCGCTGCATCGAAATTCATTCTTGCTGTAGCGAGAAAGTTTATGTTTTTGGGTTGCAATTTCGCTGCAGCGAGAAACCTTCTGTTTCTGGGTTACAATTTTGCTGCAGCAAGATTCAATCTCGCTATAGTGAAAAACTTTCCGTTTTGTCTCCTATCTTGTCCAATTGCTGCTCTATTTTTAACTTCTTTGTTACCATATCTGAGCATGGACTTCTAACATTAAGGACTAATTGAGTTAAGTTTAAAATGAAGAGGTTTAGTGAGAAACCCTCAGCCAGTTGAGAAACCCTCGTTCGGTTGAGAACTTAATCCCAACGTCACTGCAATGAAAATTCATTCTTGCTGCAGTGAAGATTCGTTGTCATATTTGACTTGCTTGCGTAATATTGAAGCTTTCATTCTTCAAATGGTTCGTTATGTATGGGTTCATGATTTTCAAAAGATTAATCATTTAAGGGCTTGATGAGGGGTTTTTAATATGAATGGAACTAAATTGCATTGTTTTGAAACAAGTGCATCATGATTTTAAATTCTCCCTTGTTGTTACTTATTCCCTTCCTTGTTCACTCACTGGGTTTATACTCGCCGTTTTCAACTTCATGTTTTCAGATCACGAGGCAGCCGGTAATTAGGACGAGGTGTTTTTGTAGACTTGTATCCATCTTTTGGTAGGTGTTTTGGCATTCAGTAACTGTATATTCGTCCCAATTCCTCTGCTGGAAGTCGAGTATTCTTTTTGTCAGAACCCAAATTCCGGGCCATGACCGGCGCATGGGCCCAATGGACGTAGTCCACTAAGCCCAAGCAAGCCTATTAGTCCGACGTGTTTATCATTCCACCATAAACTGCAAAGTCATTTTTCAAAACTTAGAATCAAAATATTATTAAACATTGCCATCTCATATTGGCATACTAAACAAGTGTATATACATTTGTTTACAACATGTATCTTAACAATTACATTAGGTTCGTCTATACACAACAAAATAATACTCAACTTCCAACGGAGGGACTGGAACGAATGTACAGCTATTGAATGCCGAGACACCTACCAAAAGAAGTGTACAAGTCTATAAGAACACCTCGTCCTAGTTACCGGCTGTCTCATGATCTGAAAACATGAAGTTGAAAATGGTGAGTATAAACCCAGTGAGTGAACAAGAAAGGGAACAAACATACCATAAGGAATCTTTAATGAAATCATGATGCATTCTTTTTCAAAACAATGCAATTTGTTTCTATTCTTACTAAAAACCCCTCACCAAGCCCTTAATTGATTGATCATTTGAAAATCATAAATCCATACACAACAAACCATTTGAAGAATGAAAGCTTCATGATACGTAAGCAAGTCAAATATGACAACAAATCTTCACTGCAGCGGAAAAGCTATGCTGCAGCGAGAATGAATTTTCGTTGCAGCAACGTTGGTATTTGGTTATTAGTTGACCGAGGGTTTCTCAACTGGCCGAGGATTTCTCACTAAACCTCTTCCCTTTAAACTTAACTCATTTAATCCTTAATGTAGGAAGTCCATGCTCTGATATGGTAGTAAAGAAGTGAAAGATAGGGCAGCAATTGGACAAGATAGGAGACCAAAACAGAAGGTTTTTCACTGCAGTGAGATTCTTTCTCGCTGTGGTGAAATTGTAACCTAGAAACAGAAGGTTTCTTGCTGCAGCAAAATTTTGCTGATGAAACAGAGAGTTTTTCACTGTAGCGAGATTCCTTTTTCACTGCAACGAGAAGCTACAGTGACTATCTCACTGCAGCGAAATACATTCTTGCTGTAACGAGAACCAGTTCTGGTGAAGGTTCTCAAACCCGAGAGTTTCTCACTGCAGTGAGAATGAATTTCGCTGCAGCGAAAATAGAGCAACTAGAGAAAAGTTTCCCCTCACTCAACAAAAAGGCCATCCTGCTAAACCAACAAAATCAACATACAACACATGAAAATTTTCAAAGTGCAATGTATCAAATTTCTCATATATGTCAATCATATATCACATTCATAAGTTTTCATTTCATAAGTCTAGATATGCATAATTACATAGATAAACATCAACATCATCATAATCACACCCGGGTCATGTACATCCCCCCACATCGTGCACACAGCCGGCACCATCGTGTGCATCCCCCCACATCGTGCACAATCAGTGCCATCGTGTACATCCCCCCACATCGTGCACACGGGCACTATCACCATCCACCTCTCACGCCACCATCATCACCGGCATGTACATCCCCCCACATCATGCACACACACGGTTACAGTCATTATACACAATATCATTCATCATTCACAACACACACATTTATATATCATCATACTACAATGGTGCATGAATCCATAGCAATCACATATCACAACATAAAACCATTTTGCAAAAGCTTGTTCCCAAGGCACTTGTCTTTATGAAAAACTTGATAATTCATTCAAATGGGTGGTAAATACATTATATTTCCCAAAACAAATTTTGAAGGCAGTCCACTCACCAATTGATTGTAGAGCCTTTAGATGACTCCAATTCTCCTAATTGTCCAAATGAGATGATGGGGCTTCCTTAGAACCTTAAGGCTCCTTTGTAGTCAAATTCTCTTCCAATTGCTTCCAAATCAATGGGGTAATTCTCTCTCTCTCTCTCTCTCTCTCTCTCTTTAAAATGCCTAACTAGTGAGAGAAAGTATGAAAACCATATTTTTGAAGGGTTTTAAAGTGAGAGGATGAAAGAGTATAAGGGTTTATGGAAGAGTACACCAAAAGCATGAAAATTGGAGCTAGAGAGAGAAAGTTATGGAAGCTTGAAGAAAACTCCCATGGAAGAATTGAAGAAACGTGAGAGGGAAGAAGGGAAGAAGAAGACCAGCTGCTGGAAATTCAAGAAGGTGATAGAAATTTCAATATATTTATAGGCTAACTTATCCATTCCCATAAAATTACCAATTTGCCCCTCCACCAATTTACTTATTCTTCTCCAATCTTTTATGCAATCTTTTTGCTCTTTTAACACTGGGACAAGGTCCATAATGGTCTAAACATACTCGGGTTCATAAAAACTTAAAATTTTAACCAGAGGTGAAAAATGACCATTTTGCCCCTGTTATGAAAATTATTGAAACTTCTAGTTTTCTTCGTATTTTCATCAGTACACATCATTTATGCAGTCTTATACTTATTTAGACCTTAAAATATCATAAAACTTTCTTCTGGGAGCTTATTAGAGAAAATGACGAAACTACCCCTGGCTCGTATTATTACATCTATGCTTAGTTACAAGCCTATAGAGGTTGGGGTCTCATACTTTTGTTGTGTATAGAAAAACCTTACGTAAATTATTAAGATACATGTTATAGATAATGTATATACACTTGTTCAGTATGCTAGTATGAGGTGGCAAATATTTAATTTTATTTTGATTCTAAGTTATGAAACACGACTTAGCAGTTTATGATGGATTGATGAACATGTCAGATTGATAGGCTTGCTTGGGCTTAGTGGACTACTTCCATTAGGCCCATGCACCGGTCATGGCCCAAAATTTAGGTCGTGACAGATGCAGCTGCAGGTACAGTCACTACATTCGGATATCTAGCAGTCACTACAAGGGCTGAAGGATCGAATTATCGGTAGACTGATAGACCGTTATGAGGTATGAGCTTTTATCTTTTTTCATTGTGTGAGTTATAACATGTACGATGTTTATACTATTCTAATGTGTTTGATTTTTTCCACCGTTTAGAGTTTATTGATGGGTGTAAAGGATGGTGCTCGTAACAAAGAGGCAGCGGTACTTAAGTTGATATTAACGAGGTAAGTGGCATAAATCAGTCAATTGCATCAGCTCTAAGCCGACTTCCCGCTACCTCGATCGAAGATCATCCTACTAATAGTCCAACTACAACTTCCCCACATCCTGCTCCTATCCCATCTCCACTAGAGGCCCCCAAGCATTGTCAACACACACCTTCTTCTGAGGCTCCACCTCCACCTCAGGTCGAAGAAGCACCTCATCTTACACGTAGTCCAACTACAACTTCCCTACGTCTTGCTCGTGTCTCAACTCCACCAAATGCCCCTTAACATGGTGAGATCACACCTTCTCTTAAGGCTCCACCTCCACCTCAGGTCGAAGATGCCAGCAATACCTTCGAAGCCTATACGTTAACCTACTATTAGTTTAGCGTAGAGCAAAAAATGATTTGAAAGATAGATATGAGTCCTTTATGAAAAACGAGCAAGCTAGGTAAAATGATAACAGCACACAATATTAGGGTTAATGGTTCTAGGGTATTGATTCCATAGACCTTTTGACATGGGTATTATATATATGTAGAGTTAACATTATGGGCATTGAAGGGTAAGAGAGCCTTGATTTTTTCTGACAATTGGAGATGCCGATTGAGTTGTTGGACAACTAACACATTGACGCATGCATTATCATCATGTGTAAGCTGACGTGCTAGCACCATCCAGAACTCTACAAGTAGAGAATATGCATTGTTGACAGCTACTTCTATGTAAGTATACTTTAATGAGCTGTAATTATTCAAATGTATGGGGTGTGTATTAGGCAATGGCATCTAACTATTGTGCGTAACGTAATTGACAACTTATTTTGCTAGGCCTGAGCAAAGAAATGAAGCCTCCCCCGACTGATAAGACATTCAAAGCGACTAAGGTGGTATTGCTAGACCACGTGCTTGAGTATGCCAGGGGTGGGAGTCCTCCATGGGGTTTGCCATGGCACGAGATTGACTGAATTCTCGTACCGTGCTTTTTCGAAGGACATTGGGTGGTGGTGCACATCAACTTGTTGAAATGGAGTATAACGTTAGTTGACTCATCATACAGTCAGACAGATGAAATGAAGTTCGACTTGCATGATAAGCAGATGAGTCCACTAACAACATTGTTTCCCATTATATGCCAGTAGGGCGAGTACTTTGTCAACTGATAATTCTATTTTATAGAATTATTTTATTCTAATTTTGTTATTAAATATTAGCTAAGTCCTCAATTTTTAATTATAATTTAATTATTTTTAGTTGTTTTTATGATTAGGTTACTTTTTAGTGAGTTATTTTAATTTTATGTTATTCCTTTTATTTTAGTTATTATTTATTGGTTTTTATATTTTTTGTAAGATTAAAAGTGATTGGGCTTAATTTTGGAAAGTAAGGTGTTGAAAGACCCAGAATCTGCTTGCATATATTTTAGTATTTTGGCCATATCTCGAGCTACAGAGCTTCAAATGATACTATTCTTAAACCATTGGAAAGATAAGAGATAGAGCTACAACTTTCATGAAGATCACTTTGCCCAGTTCTGCCTCGAAGATAGATAAAATTGCGTCGGAAAATGGCTGGACGTACTGTGCCGGGAATGAAAATTTGTAAAATTTGTAAATTGACTTTTGGGCCTTTTATTACACTTTTAAGCCCAATTAAACCCGAGGTCAGCATAAGGAACTTTAGGTTTAGTCTATTAGTATAAATAAGATATGTTTAACAACATTAGACACAACTTTTGAGAGATTCAAGAAGTTACAAGTTGAGGCTGAAACTTGGAGATCAAGTCGAAAAATATTATTTGTTTTCTTCCTTAACTTTTATCTTTCTTGATACTTTCGATGGTTGAATTTTATACAATGTTATTTTATTTTGCAATTATGAGTAGCTAAATTTCTTTTTCTAGGATTGCAATTGAACTCACATGTAGTCTAGATTTTTAATCTCTTTCTTACTTATTTTTAAAGGGATCTGAATTGTTTATTCCAATTTGTTCTTAATGCTTTTAATTGCCTGATCACCAATTAAATTGATTTAGGAACCTAAACAAACTTGGGAAAGGGAGTTTAGAGTAGACTAAAATTGGGATAGCATATGATCAAATTAATTGATTTGCGTATATGATAGGGATATACCTATAGGCAGTATGTAGCCAGATTAGAGCCTGAACTTAATGAGTCTGTTTTAATTTCAAATCACATAGGGATATAGTGTTTTGGTTAAAATAGATATTTTTATAGGTTGAGTCGGGAGACCCTTATAAATAATTTAGGACTCTAGGTTAGCAATTCAACCCATTGAAATAAGTTAAGTAAGAGAGGTAAGATTTAGATGAAGTGTGAGGGATATTGTGATCCTAGGCTTGTTTGATTTGATATTGTCTCAAGTTATTATTTTGATTTTTCTTATTGGTTTTAATTTTAGTTTTAGTTAATTATTTAATTTTGATTATTTGAATAAGATTAAATTGTTCTAATTTTAGTGCTTAGTAAAGTTTTAGATTAATTCCCTGTGGGATCGATACCCTACTTGCTAATATACTATCTATTCGATACGTATACTTGCATAGTAGGATTTTAACTGACATCAACTCGCGTCGTCAAAAGCAATCTTTGACGCCGATGAGGTTTAAGTTAAATCTAAAAACCCCGATACAGTAAGATTTGCACAGTTACAAGGATTGGGTTATCGCTTCGTTATAGTGGTTGATCGGTTTGGAGGATCATACCTGTGAGACCTCAACCTCTATAGGCTTGTAACTAGGCATAGACGCCATAACACGGGCTATGGGTAGTTTCGTCATTTCCTCTAATAAGCTCCCAGAAGAAATTTTTATTATATTTTAAGGTCTAAATAGGCATAAGACCGCATAAATGATGTGTAATGATGAAAACACGAAGAAAACTAGAAGTTTCAATAATTTTCATAATAGGGGCAAAGAGGTCATTTTTCACCTCGGGTAAAAATTTTTAAGTTTTCATGAACTTGAGCATTTCTAGACCATTATGGACCTTGTCCTAGTATCAAAAGAGTAAAAGATTACATAAAGGATTGGAAGAAAACAAGCTAATTTTTGGAAGGGCATTTTCGTAATTTCAAGTGGAATGGATAAGCTTGAGCTATAAATATCTTTTTCTTCCAGCAACTTCTTAATTCTCCAGTAGCTTTTTCTCCTTCTTCTTCTTCCATCTCACGTTGCTTCCATCCTCCATGGAAGCTTGATATGAAACTTTCATAACTTTCTCTCTCTAACTCTAATTTTCATACCTTTGTGCCCTTTTGACTAGAACCCTTATGCTCTTTCACTTTCTAACTTTAAAACCCTTGAAAAATCCCACTTCCATACTTTTTCTCACTAGCTAGGTGTTTAGAGAGAGAAAGAGAAAGAAAGCCCCTATAACAGCTTGAAAAACTATTGGAAAGAATTTCAAAATTTCAAGGCTATCAAGGTGAGTAGTAAATTAAAGTTGATTTTAAATGTTGAGGGTGGCTAATGATTAGGCTTGTGACTATTCTATAGTAGGATGTTTATTCATTTTAGAGTGGTTAAGGTAGTGAATATAGATAGCCATTTAAATGGCAATTGGAAGCTAGCCAAGAAATAGCTTTTAGAATCTATAAGTATGTGAATTGACATTATGGTGATGTTAATGTAATGGTAAGTTCCAACGAAGCTCTATTGCCCTATTTGGACCATTAGGGAAGTTAGAGTCAAATAAAGGCCCAACAACATACCGGTGAGTGGACTTGCATTTCAAAATTTGTTTTGGGAATGTGAATGCAACTGTACAAACATTTGAAAGATTTTATCCAATTTTCCTTTGAAAATGTACCTTGGGAACAAGCCTTTGGTGAAGTGATTTTATATTGTGAAAATGTGTTATACAATGGTTTATATGTTATCACAATATGATAATATGCATGATATGCATTGGGTGCTTCTTTGTATGTTGATGTGGACCCGGCTATATGCGAGTAAGAGTGTACATAAGCCAACGATGACCCGGCTATGTGTGAGTTGGAGTGCGCATAAGCCAATGATGACCTAGTTATGTGCGAGTGGGAGTGCACATAAGCCGATGATGACCCAGCCATGTGCTAGTGGGGAGTGCACATGAGCTGATGACGATGGGAGAGTTTTCATGATGATGAATATATATATATATATATATATATATATACATGTATAGATATGTGTGTTATAGAAAGTTCATGAATATGAAAATTGTTGAAATGCATGTAAAATTTGATATGTTAAACTTTAGAAAATTTTATGAGTTTCATGTTGTGTTGGTCATGTGAACAGGGTGGCCTTTGCTTGAGGGAATGGGGAATTTTTGCTGGTGCCCTGTTTCTCGCTGCAGCGAGAAACTCTCAAGTTGGAGGGGTAAAGCTAGCCGAAAATCTCGCTGCAGTGAGAAACTTTCTGTTTTGTGACCAAAAATTTCACTGCAGCGAAAAACTTTCTATTTTGCTCCTCATTTGGTTCAGTTGTTACCCTATTTTCCATTTCTTTGGTACCATAGTTGAGCATGGACTTCCAACATTAAGGAATAAATGAATTCAGTTTAAAAATGAGGAGGTTTGGTGAGAAACCCTCGGCTAGTTGATAATTTAAGTCAAGTGTCGCTGCAGCGGAAAGGCATTTTCGGCTATTGAATGTCGTTTATTTGACCTGATTCGCATGACTGCTATTAAAGATTTCACTCTCCAAATCCTTTGTTGAGTATGGACCCTTTTCATAAAGTGATTTACTCATGTGGGGTTTACATGAGGTGTTTAATAAGAATTAAAATAAATTGCATTGATTTGAAAAATGAATGCATCATGATTTTGTTAAACATTCCTTATGGTATGCTTGTTCCCTTCTTGTTCACTCACTGAGTTTATACTCACCATTTTCAACTTCATGTTTTCAAATCAAGAGGCAGCCGATAACTAGGACGAGGTGTCCTCGTAGACTTGTATCCATCTTTTGGTAGGTATCAATGGCATTCAGTAGTTGCACCTTCACTATGGTTGCTCCGCTGGAAGTCTAGAGTCCTTTTTGTTGAACACACATGCCCTGATGTAATTTGTTAAGACGTGTATATTTCTTAAGCAATAAATGTTTATATTGTTTATTGTTGCCACTATGTAATGGCATAGATGATATTATTTTGAATCATATAAATGTAAATATATGGTTTCAATAGAAAAGTTTTGACATACTCGTTAGTAAGAACTTCGAAATACAGTGGTAAGAATGAATGATGAAATTGATGAATGGAGTCACATAGATAGGCTTGCTTGGGCTTAGTAGGCTATATCCATTGGGCCCATGCACCGATCATGGCTCGAAATTTGGGTTGTGACAATACCTTGAAGGCAAATGCCATAAACGACCTTCGAAAAAGTTTTCCCCTTTAGATTTTTGCAAATAACGTGACTTGCTAATTTTTTTAATTTGTTTATTCTTTTTCCTAATATGAAAATAACATTGTTCTGTATCATCTCCAAATTATTCTTTGTTGTATCATTTATGAATTTTTCTTTTTTGTATCATTTAATAAATAGAAGGGCAATAAGAATAGTTTGGTATTCATTGATGTGATAAGCATATGGGTCCAATAACAACAATATTTTTTTCTTATTCATATCTTAAATTTTGATAGTATTTTATGCAATTTACATGCCAAGGTTCATGAGTTTGCATATGCCAACCCAGTGACTTTATAGCCTATATGACATGTTGAATTGCATTGCGTGACATAGGCATGTAACGCAATGCCTGCACTAGTCGATATCACGAAGCCATTGCGTGAATTGGGTATAGTCATAGCATGACATATGAATTGCGTGAATGGTGTGTATGGAATCGCTTGACCAGTTGATATTGAATCGCGCGAGTATTTGATATGGAATCGCGTGACTAGTACATTTGGAATTGCGTGACTAGTTAATATGGAATGGCATGATTAATCGATTTGGAATCGCATTACTAGTTGATATTGAGTCACGTGAGTAGTAAATATGGAATCGCGTGAACTATTAAGATGGAATCGCGTGACTAGTAAATATGGAATCGTGCGACTATGTGATTTAGAATTGCATGACTAGTTGATATTGAATAGCGTGAGTAGTAAATATGGAATTGCGTTACTAGTTATTATGGAATCACATGACTAGTTGATATGGAATCGCGTGATTTTTTTATGTGGGATTGCGTGACTCACTTATTATGTGTCATGTTCTTTGAACCAGGGTAAGCTAATTATGATGGACAATACCAAACCATAACCCAACCCCAAGCACCATCATAACATAATATCCAGTTGAATACCCTAAACCCTCAACCAAAAGTATGAGTAAACACATGAAAGTTAAACAACATGTTGAGCAAATAAAAAAAAAACCCAATATACCACAAATTGTTTAGCAAACAAATTACAATATCCTTAATCCAATTAACGATTCGTTCATCCCAACTCACAAAATATGAATCTTCATCTGCTATGCTTGACTTAGCCAGAACCAATGACAACTAACTTCCTTTTTCTTTAAGGTTCATGTCAGAGAAACCTATCTCTGTCTGTTTTTTTCGACCGCGCTTCTGCTGCCTGATCAACTGTATCTATTCTTTGCATTAGAAGATTCTCAACTTTTTGTATCCTCAATTCCAATGTCTGCATTATATTAGTTTGGTTACTGAGTTTCTCATCAATCCTCACCAACATATTATACATCACATTATTCAATACAGGATCTAAAATAACTCTAGATAGACTACTGAATAGAGTATCATGTGCAAGATGAACTAGGCTGCCTTCGATGGAGTTAAATGACTCATCAACACTCATCTCATATCTCCTTTTCAAGAGCCATCCAATAGAGAGATTATGAGGCTGGTGATTGGTCCAATCAGCTATATATCTATTGCTTCAAATCCCTTTCTTATTAACTAGAGCCGATATGATGTTTTTGCATGGTAGGTTCGTCTTATGCAATATTTACACCCAATTGGATTCCAATTGATTCCATCATCCATAGGTCCTCAGCGCTAACATGTCTTAAAAGACTGATCCTTCCCTGTAATGTGGATGCTAGAAAATTATGTACTAGCTTAACTGTTACAGAATGCAAATGACGAGCAGAACATGAATTTATCATGTATAGTTCTGCTGTTCCTGTCAAGTTGGCCCACATGTTGGATGGCTCATAAAATAAGGGAAGTCTAGATTGTCCCTCTCTATACTCTATTTTCAAGAGCTTCCCAATAACAAAGTCAATCACTGTAAACTCTATTCCTTCCAAAAACACATTCAAAACATATGGATTAAAATCACCAGGATTTTCAAATTCATTTTCACTCCGGCGTATGCTGGAGTAAAATTCCCTAACAAAAGTCAGGCTATAATCCATATTTGGAAAGGCACTTAGACCCTTAAGTTTACCTATACCAAAAAACATATTTAAGTCATGCTCAAGGTCTACGTATTCATTAAAGCTCTCCCAATCTACCACTTTCCCGAACGATATGATGGCATTTTCTATTACCCTATACCTAGCAGCATGTATGTTGTTCCTAAACCATGAGGACGAGGACAGAGCATTACCTAGTACAATGGAAAAACCAATTGATGTGGCAGGTAGTTCAAGAGCTAGTTTCCATTTTTTCTTTGAGCGTAGAGTAGAATATTCATCATCATGCTTAATTTCGTCGCCATTCTCACCGACATTGGGTTTGCGAGAAAATGCAGCCATTACTTCAGACTATGTAGGAGGGTTCAAGTTTAGAGGTTGAACTTACAACTAGAGATAGGTTTAAGAGATTTTCGTTGAATTATGGGTTAGGGCTTAGGGTATTAAGGATACCAGGAGACAAAACAACACCATTTTGAATAAAAGGAAAAAAATCAAGTATAGCAATTGCGTGACAAGCTATTATGTATTAGAAATTGACTGACTAGCTATTACGTATAGCAACCCAACTCTTAAGACTAGAGGTGGATAGGAGGGGGAGCTAGTAGGGGCCCCTGCCCCCCCAATAATTTTTAAATTTTTATAATTTATTTGTAATTTTTAAACATTTTATAATTTTACCCCTCTAATAATTTAGAAATTTTAAAACTTGTCTATGCTTTTTAGAAATTTTATAATTTTGCCCATACAAAAAGTTTAAACGTTTTCTAACATATTTTTATTTTTTTGAACTTTTATAATTTTACCCCTACGATAATGTTTTTTTAGTTAAATATCCCACAACAATTAATAGGACTAAAACAAAACCAATTACATTTTCAAAAAAAAAATTGTAAAATCAATTGCAATTGAATTATTTTCAAACCCGATTTCATCGAAAGCTCACAACCACTACTTGTTCACAACCACTACTTCATCAAAAAGAATCATATTTTAAACTTGTATTTACGTATTTTATTTTTAATATTTTCAACTTTAATCGTGATGAGTAAACATACATTGATAAAATGTATCTACACTTTCTGAGCTATGTGACACACTAAAGAAGCCGAGAATATCAAAAGTTCACTTCCTTATTAATAGGTTAACCCATCATGTCTACCCTCAAACAAATTTCCCCTATAGTTTAGGCATAATAATAATTTTGTGGTTTTATTTAATTGTTTACAAAGATAAACAAATTATGAAGGAGTACAATGAATTGGATGATCCCACAATATTTTCTTAAGAGGCATATATCTTGATATTGGTTGTTGTCAGAATTTAGAGTATCATCTCCAGACTTTGTCAAACTCAAGTTTAAATAGTATTATTCAATGCAAATATCAATGGCAAAATGGAAACAATCTCTAACAACTGACATCTGAAGGGCCACTATCTTCATATACGACACCCATAACGTTCTTAGAGTTTCTAGTCCACATTGGACAATTGTTTCATGTATGCCCAGGTTGTTTGCAAATTGAACATGCCTTGGGTGGTTGTCATTGTCGTCGAGCTATCGGCTAAGTAAATGATGTTTCCAGATTTGTCAATGGACTTGCAAATGTAGTCTACCAATTTTGTCTATTATGACCATAGCTCTTGCATTGTGAACATCTACATCGTCGACTGCCTTCCCCAGCTGATGGCATCATTTTCCTCTTAGGTCTTCCTGCTTGACCTAGCCAAGTTGGTGGCAAAACAATAATTTGTTGAATGTCATGGGGGATGTCCCACTCACTAGGATGCCCAACCGAGCGAATGGGAACCGCATATCCCTCCACCCAAGACCAAGTCTTGTAATAGTCCGAGCAGAATTCAATGGCTGTATGTTTGCACTTGCTACCAAGGCAATGCAATCACAGTTGGCGAACAATGTAAAATTTCAATTCATCAAGCACAAAATAAGAAAACATGATTATTCATACCTTATTGCCGCCATGGCATGCATGCAAGGGAGTAGATCGGGTCTGGAACTCATCGCATGAACACGTCTTGGTGGACAAGTTGATGACTCTGTCCTTAGTTCCGCCTATAACTTGGAACTCCACTTGATCGATTGGTTACATGAAAAAATGACATGCTTCATTGAACTGTGTGTTCAACAGATTGGTAGCCCAAGGGCTGAGTGAAGTGGTCAAATTTAATGCCTCATTGTGCCGGTCATGGAACCAACGTTGGAACATGCCTCTAATGCACTCGATCAAGACGGTTATTGGCATTTTTATTGCATGCCTCAAATAAGAGTTAATACACTCCGCAATGTTGGATGTTATGAGTTGCTATCGCCTTACTAGCGATAGTGCACGTGCCCATCTCTCAAGGCCTAATATCATAAGGCAGTCGTAAATAGGTTTACAAAGCTATTTTAGTTGATTCATATGTCTATTAAAATCAACGAACTTGTAGCAGTTGGCAGCCAAGGTGAAAATCACGGCAACATTTTCTTGCTTGAACCTATTTTTAACATTTTTTCGTAAATGGTAATTGCATAGATTGTGATGCTCGTCCTCGTACAGTTTTTCAACTGCATTCTTAATGCCAAGATGCTAATCAAAAATCAACATTGCATTTTTAGGATAACCAATTGCACGATGTAACTGCGTAAAAAACCACGACCAAGATTCTTTGTCCTCCATGTGGCCAATGGCAAATTCAACTAGATATATCTACTCATTTGCATCTTTGCATACCGCAACAAACAGAATACCCTTGAATCTGCCTTTTAGATATATGGCACCGATAGCAACTACAAGCCGCATTACAGCACTGAACCCCCAGATACATGACTTGAATGCCCAAAAACAATATTTGAATCGTTGTTCCCTATCTGTAGCAATAACCGTGACAGTATCAGGATTTTCATGTTCCAATATATGGAAATACGAGGGTAAGAGTTGGAATGACTCTTCCTAGGGATTGAACATAAGACTCTCCGCATACTCCTTTGCTTGCCAGGCCTTACCATATAAGCATTGCAATCCCCACATGCGATTCATCTATTCCATTATTTCCTTAGGTCTCAATGAGGTTACATTATTTCCTTGCAGCTTGGTGGAGATAAGCTAACCAATTAACCTCGCAATCGCAATTCGGTACCCATATTGCAAACCATCAATAGTACATGTGCGTACCTTCTATAACATCCAAACTTGACAATATTCTCCTTACAACCAACCTCCAAACAAGTGTGACATGACTTTTTAACTTTCATCTCAAAATGCTCTTTTAGTGCCAACATGCTTAAAGCTCATTTCAATTTGGCTTTCAATGGAAACACTTTTTTGGCGACATAAGTGGTCATCTATTGATTTGGATTCTTCAGTCGCAACTATTTGGAAAGATATCATATCCCCAGGAAAAATCCATTGACGAGATACCCCTGCATTTACCCTCTTTTGATCACTGTCATCAGGTGAACGCATGCCATTCTCAAGTGCGATGGGGTTGCCGTAAATAGGGTTGGCACCCTCAATGTCTTCCAATTCAACAATTGTGGCACGACCATCGCACTGAACCTCTTTTAATACAATAGTTATGGCATCTGTAAGATTGTAATTCGGAATGTCATTGTGCTCACCCTTGTCATCTTCTGAACAGTCATCATGTCCACCAACATAATCATCTTCACAGACATGCTGCAATTCATCGTTCCAATCCACCATGTCATCCTTTTCAACATCATCTTTAATCTGATCAGATGCATCGTCATCACTCACAACCATCACAATGTCGTTTGCAAATGACAATGGACCCACTGCATTTTTGAGCCACAGTTGCTATTGTTGCAAAGTACCAAGTATTTGGTTCGATGCACATTTCGATCCGAATTGTACAAACATCATTTGTAGACACCTCATGTGTGTACCAGGCTACTCAAAGTCATAAGGATTTATCAAACGTGATTTCCATGGTTGTTTGTTAGGAAATGCATGGTGTGGTATGTCAGAATAATTAACATTATGTTGTAGGTGATTACTATGTTGGATACCATGTTCATGTGGAATATCGTTTGGATTTCGTGCCTTAACTATCACAAACACAACAACTGCCCTCTCATCTCGCAGAATCCTTGCTACATCTTCAACATCCCAGATAATTGCGAGCGAAACCCCAACAGCATGACTGAGCAATGCATGTAGCTCGATTTTGTTATTATGTGAGTTGACCCAACAACCTCTTCAACCAGCTTCACTAGGCTCGAAAATGACAAATCACTCACAACACCCCTCACTTATATCTCACCACCCTAGTAAGGGTCATTGACCCAATGACCACCGTATGTAATCATAAGCTTCACATTTGGCAAACCGCTGAAATTTAACAGAAAATAAGTGTTCTAATTAGTCAATTTATCAAAAATTGCCCCTCAACACATAAAAACTACTTACACAATGCCTAAGTCACAGAATAACATAAAGTCAGTCTTGCAATGTCTAATACACATTCACGCAATGCCTACAAACTAGTGAACAAAAGCCTCAAAACAAGAGATGAATTGCACAAGTCACGCACCGCCAGTCTCGCAATACCTAATAATAAGTCACTCAATGCCTAACATCCACTCATGATATGCCAAAATAACCAGTCACGCACTGGCCCTACATCGCGCTATACATAAAAACCAATCACATAATGCATAACAATTAAACATGCAATGCCTAAAAAGTAGTCAAGAAATGTCTCAACACAAGATATGCATTGCACAATTCACGTAGTGCCTATAATCTAGTCTCACAATACTGTGACACCTAGTACCCTCGTAAAGAAGTGAATATGACCTTATCAACAAGACAAAGGGTCAATGGATCCTGATTTAAGTGCCAAAGGATGGAGACAGGTGAAAAGAGTATTTTAAGATAAAATATTCTGAATGTGAAGAAATAATAATAAAATAATAATATTTTTATCAAGGAAAAATTTATGAGATAAAAGGTTATTCAAATGTGAATCAGGGCAAAGTAAGATGTTTTGGAGCCCCAGAAGGCTAGTGGAAAATTTTAGAATAAAATAATATTTTATTAATAAAATAATAATAAAATAATAATATTTTATTCGATGTCAAAATTTTTCATGAAAGAGAAATACATGGTCAATCTAAGTGGGGGAAAAGAAGAACGAGAAAATTTTGGAGAAAAAATGATGTTAATGGGGCCCGCGTGTCTTATTAAATAAAGATAGCGCAGGTATAAATATTTTAAAATTATGGAGACACCGCGTTAGAGTACGAACTTTATATTTCATTTGTATAGGTGTAAAAGAAGATAATAGAAGGAAATTGGAATTTAGAAGAGGGTTGGGAGGACTAAATTGAAAGGATGTGAACCTAGAAGTGCAAAATGGTAATTTTCCTATCAAGCTTGGTCAAAGCTTCCAAAGGAAGCTTTGACACTTCATCCTTATCACATGGCCGATCATCATCTCCAAAGCATCATCTTCCTTTTCCTTCTCCTCCTAATGCCATTTTTGTTCCTCGACCATAAAAATCAAGATTTTTCATTTTCTTTTCCTTGTTTTCCTTTCTTTTCTTTCTTTTTCTTGCTTCGTCCTTCTCCCAACTCTTTGTGCACCAAAGTTACAACTTTCAACCCTAATTTCTACCACATCTAAACCCTAGTAGAGAGAAAGAAAAATCTCTCTTCCTTTCCTTTGTTTTCTATTTCTACTCCACTTTCAACAACACTTGGATTTTTGGCTTCAAATCTTCATTTTTAAGGCTAAAAGGTATATATTTTCAACCCTTGAATTTTTGAATTTATGGGTTTATAATTTTTAGACTTTATTTTCTAAGTTTCTTCAAATTTTCTTTCCTTGAAATTTGCTAGGTTTGGTTGATCTTTATACCTTCAAGCACCAAGGTAAAAAAACTTCAAACTTGAACAATTAGTTTAAAGGCTTTGTGAATTAGACTAGAATTCTAGGTTAAAAGTTGGGTTAGAGTGTAGATTGTATAGTGTATATTTATTAGAATTATTAAATTCAAATTATGACTTGATCAAGGTTGTTATGGCTTATTGGTAAATATAGGTTCTAACGATATTTCGAGACTACCTGAATTGAGACTTTGTGGGTACTAGTTTTGTAAGGTGGAATTAAGGTGAGTGAACTTGCATTAAATTGTTTTGGAATAAATGATTATATGCTTGTTTGAACCACTTGCAAATATTTTATTGGTTTTTCTTTAAAACGTGCAAGGGAACAAGCCCTTGATGAAATGTTTCTATGTGGTAAAATATGTGATATAATGAAACCATGTGTTCCTATATTATGTAGATATGTATGTTATGCTTTGAGTGATAATATTGTATAATAGCTACAACCGTGCACGTGCTGTGTGGGAGTGCACGTGACGGTGCCGGCAGTGTGCGGTGTAGGAGTGCACATGCCGGTAATGATGTGGGTGGGAATGCGTGTGATGATATTGAAATGTGTGTGTAGGGAGTGCACATGATGATTGTCACGACCCAAATCCCGAGCCATGACTGAAGCGAGGGCTCCATGGACATAGCCCACTAAGCCTAAGCAAGCCTAGCTATATTATCCTGCACATTATTCCATCAAATTACTAAAGTCATATTTCATAATTTAGAATCCAGTTAATGCTATTCATTGCCAACTTATAATGGCATTACCAACTAATATACATGTGTTTTCTAAACATATGTCTTAACAATTTACGTTGGGTCTGTCTATACACAACAAAAGAGTACTCGACTTCCAACGGAGAGATTGGGATGAATGTATAGCTACTGAATGTCGAGACACCTACCAAGGGTCGAATATACGAAGACACTTCGACCTAGTTACTAGTTGCCTCGTGATCTGAAAACATGAAGTTGAAAATGGTGAGTATAAACCTAGTGAGTGAACAAGGAAGGGAACAAAGCAACATGAAGGAAGGATTTAAAAATCATAATGCACTTATTTCAAAACAATGCAATTTAATTTAGTGCTTATCAAAACCCCTCAGGAAAACCCCAATTGATTAAATCACTTAATGTAAAGAGTCCATGCTTAATAAAAGATTTAAAGAATGAAAACTTTAATAACTTTCATGCAATTCAAGTCAAGTAGATAATGAGTCCTCGCTGCAGTGGAAAGGCTGTAGCGAGAATGAATTTTCGCTGTAGCGACATTTGACTTAAATTATCAACTGGCTAAGGATTTATTACCAAACCCCTCATTTTAAACTTAATTTGCTTATTCCTTAATGTTTGAAGTCCATGCTCAACTGTGGTACCAAAGAAGTAGAAAATAGCACAGCAATCGATCAAGATACTAAGCGAGACAGAAAGTTTTTCGTTGCAGCGAGATTCTAGCCATAAAACACAAACTTTCTCGCTACAGCGAGAACCATGTCTGGTGAAACCCTTGAAAACCCAAGAGTTTCTCGCTACAGCGAGAATGAATCTCGTTACAATGAGAAACAGGGCACCAGCAAAAATTCCGCATTTTCTCAAGAAAAGGCCACCCTGTTCACAGGACAAATGCAACATGAAACACATATAAATTCCCAAAGCTTAGCATGTTAAATTTCACATGCATTTCAACCATATACATATTCATGAGCTTTCCATGACACACATATCTATATATGTATATATATATATATATATATATCCATCATCATTGTGAGACCTTGACCTTTATAGGCTCATAGTTAGTAATAGATGTGATATCCCTGATCAAGGGTAATTTCTTCATTTCCTTAGTTAGCCCATAAAAGTAAGATTTTTAAACAATATTATGGCCTAAGTAGGCCTAAGGTATAAATGAATGATGAAAATATGGGTAAAATGACAAGGAAATAAAATTTTTGATGATTTTCACGGTAGGGGCAAAATGGTCATTTTTCACCTTGGGTTAGAATTTTTAAGTTTTCATGAACCCAAGCATTTCCAGACCATTATGGACCTGGTCCCAGTGTCAAAGGAGTAAAAAGATTTCATAAAGGGTTGGAGGAGAACAAGCTAATTTGTGGAGGGGCATTTTGGTAATTTAAGTGGAGTGGATAAGCATGGGCTATAAATATCTCTTCCCTCCAGCAGCTTCTATATTTTCTAGCAGCTTTTCTTCTTCTTCTTCCTTTCATCTCACGTTGTTTTCATTCTCCATGAAAGCTTGATAAGAAAGCTCCATAACCTCCCTCAAAATAGCTCCACTTTTCATGCTTTTGGTGCTCTCTTTTATAAACCCTTATGCTCTTCCACTCTCTCTTTTTAAAACCCTTAAAGAAGATCTTATTTCCATACTCTCTCTCTAGTTAGTTGTTTTAGAGAGAGAAAGAGGAAGCTTCAAAAATAGCTTGAATGTTTTGGAAAGAATTTCAAATACAAGCTACCAAGGTGAGTAATACACTAGAATTGAGTTTTGGTGTTGAGAATGATTAGTGTTTAGACTTGGGGTTGAATTGGTAGTTAGGGTTATTCATTCACTTTAGAGTGATTAGGATAGTGAACTTAGATAGCCACTTAAATGGCAAATTGAAGCTAGCTAAGAAAAAGCTTTTTGAATTCATAAGCATGTGAATTGACTTAATGGTGATGCCAATGTGATGATAGGTTTTAACGAAGCCTTGTCGCCCCATTTGGACAATTAGAGAAGTAGAGTCGACTAAAGGTTCAACAAGATACCGATGAGTGGACTTGCATTTCAAAATTGTTTTGGGAATGTAAACTTATTTACACAACATACTTGAATGATTTTATCCAACTTTCCTTGAAAACGAGTGCTTTGGGAACAAGCCTTTGATAAATTGATTTTATGTTGTGACATGCGGTTGATATGGATTCATGCACTACTACATTATGTTGGTATATATATAGATATAGATATATATATATATATATATGTTGTGCATGATGGTTGATATTGTGTGATGATTATAACCAGGTGTGTGCACGATGTGGGGGGATGCACATGTCGGTAAATGGTGGTGGTGAGGGAAATGGATGATGATAGTGCCCGTGTGCACGATGTGGGGGGATGTACACGATGGCATTGATTATGCAAGATGTGGGGGGATGCACATGTCGGTAAATGGTGGTGGTGAGGGAGATGGATGATGATAGTGCCCGTGTGCACGATGTGGGGGGATGTACACGATGGCATTGATTGTGCAAGATGTGGGGGGATGCACACAATGACTCCGGCTATGTGCACGATGTGGGGGGATGCACATGAGCTGGATGTGATGATAGTGGTATTGGTATTTATCCATGTATGTATATGTATATATGTTTAGAGAATGAAAACTCATGTATATGGTTTATGGTTGAAATGCATATGAATTTGGCATGTTGAACTTTGGAAATCTTTATGTGTTTTATGTTGATTTTGTCATTTCAGTAGGATGGCTTTTTCTTGAAAGGAAGGAAACTTTTTTTCTCACTGCTCTATTTCTCGTTGTAGCGAGAAACTCTCGGGTTAGAGGGGTAAGGCTGGCCGAAAATCTCACTACAGCAAGAATGTATTCTCGCTATAGCGAGAATGTTACTGTAGCTTTTCGCTTCAACAAAAAAGTTTCTGTTTTGTGACCAAAAATTTTGCTGCAGCGAGATTGAATCTTGCTGCAGCGAAAAACTTTCTGTTTTGCTCCTCATTTGGTTTGGTTATTACCCTATTTTCCATTTCTTTGGTACCATAGTTGAGCATGGACTTCCAACATTAAGGAATAAATGAATTAAGTTTAAAAATGAGGAGGTTTGGTGAGAAACCCTCAGCCAGTTAAGAAACCCTCGGCTAGTTGATAATTTAAGTCAAGTGTTGCTGCAGCGAGAATGCCTTTCCGCTGCAGTGAGGACCCGTCATTTATTTAACTTGATTCACATGAATGCTATTAAAAATTTCACTCTCCAAATCCTTTGTTGAGCATGGACCCTTTTCATAAAGTGATTTACTCATGTGGGGTTTACATGAGGAGTTTAATAAGAACTAAAATAAATTGCATTGTTTTGAAAAATGAATGCATCATGATTACGTTAAACATTCCTTATGGTATGCTTGTTCCATTCTTGTTTACTCACTAGGTTTATACTCACCGTTTTCAACTTCATGCTTTCAGATTAGGAGGCAATCGGTAACTAGGTCGAGGTGACCTCGTAGATTCGACTCTTGGTAGGTGTCTTGGCATTCAGTAGCTGTACTTTCATTCGAGTCTCTCCGCTGGATATCGATTCTTTTTTTTTTAGATGTATAGACAAACCTGATGTAAATTATTTAGATGCATGTTGTAGACCATGTACATTTTGATTGGTACGCCACTATGAGTTAGAAATGCTTAGTATTGTTTTTATTCAAAGTTATGAAATGTGACTTAGCAACTTTAATGGAAGGATGAGCAAAAGTATACAGATAGGCTTTCTTAGGCTTAGTGGGCTACGTCCATTGGGCCCATGCACCTGTCATGGCCCGAAATTTGGGTCGTGACAATCATGCACACTTTTCCATCGTCTTCAGCTCATGTGCACTCTTCACTAGCACATGGCTGGGTAAGCATCGGCTTATGCGCACTCCTACTCGCACATAGTTGGGTCATCATCGGCTTATGCACACTCCTACTCGCACATAGTCAGGTCATCATCGGCTTATGCGCACTCCTGCTCGCACATAGCTGGGTCCACATCAACATACGAAAGAAACACCCAATGCATATTATACATATCATCATATTGTGATAACACATAAACCACTTATATAGCACATTTTCACAAGATAAAAACACTCCACCAAAGGCTTGTTCCCAAGGTACATTTTTAAAAAAAAGCTGGATAAAATCTTTCAAATGTTTGTACAATTACATTCACATTCCCAAAACAAATTTTGAAATGCAAGTCCACTCACCGGTATTATTTAAGCCTTTAGCCGATCTTAACTTCCCTAATTGTCCAAATGGGATGATGGGGCTTCGTTGGAACCTATCATCACATTAGCATCACCAATTTGTCAATTCAAATACTTATTAAGTCTAAAGCTTTCTCTTAGCTAGCTTCCAATTGCCATTTAAATGGCTATCTATTTTCACTACCCTAATCATTCTAAAATGAGTGGATAACCTCAACTACAAACATTCACAATTCCCTAAAATATCTACCAGCACATGTTATCCATAATTTTTGCAATTAAAATAAATCATACTTATAGGTATATATTTATGAAAATTTTTAAAATTGACACCCCTTATTCACCTTGGTAGCTTGAAACTTTGAAATTCTTTCCAATAAAATTTTCAAGCTATTATGGGAGCTTTCTCTCTCTTTCTCTCTCTAAACACCTAGCTAGTGAGAGAAAGTATGAAAGTGAGATTTTTCAAGGGTTTTAAAGTGAGAGAGTGAAAAAGCACAAGGATTTCATGAAAAGGTGCAACGAGGCATGAAAATTAGAGCTAGAGAGAGAAAGTTATGGAAGCTTGAAGAGGACTCCCATGGAGGATGAAGAAATGTGAGAGGGAAGAAGGAAGAAGAAGAAGAAAAGCTACTGGAGAATGAGGAAGCTGCTAGAAGAAAGATATTTATAGCTCATACTTATCAAACTCCCCTTGAAATTACGAAAATGCCCTTTAGCAAGTTAACTTGTTCTTCTCCAATCCTTTGTGCAATTTTTTTATTCTTTTGACACTGGGACAAGGTCCACAATGATATAAACTACTCGGGTTTACGAAAACTTAAAATTTTGACTCAGGGTGCAAAATGACCATTTTGCCCTTGTTGTGAAAATTATCGAAACTTCTAGTTTTCTTCGTGTTTTCATCATTACCCATTATTTATTCAATCTTATCCCTATTTAGACATTAAAATATCATAAAACCTTCTTCTAGGAGCTTTTTATAGGAAATGACGAAACTACCCCTGGCCCGTGTTATTGCTTCTAGGCGTAGTTATGAGCCTATAGGGGTTGAGGTCTCACAATGATATTGCCTTGTGCGTGTAGGGAGTGCACATGAGCTAAGTAAGGCGGCGATGGTGTACATGTATATATATATATATTATAGACAAGTTATGAAAATAAAAAATGTGATTGTGCTATATGTTATAAAATGCCTTTCCACTGCAGCGAGAAACCCTCTTTTTTGCTTGTCTTGATTAGCTATTTGTTGTAGTTTTCACTCTTGTCAACTCCATTGTGGATTATAAATCCTTCACCTTAAGGGATTAAATAATCAAAGGTTGAATTAAGGGCTTTACAAGAAATTAAACTAAATTGCATTGTTTTTAAAATAAGTGCATCGTGTTTTCAAAATCTTTCCGTATCATTTACTTGTTCCTTTCCTATATTCACTCTCTCTCAAAATGTTCAACTAATGAGAGAAAGTGCAGAGGAAGAGCTTTTGAGGGTTCTTGAGGTGTAAAAGTGAAAGAGTATGAAAAACCCTATGAAAAAGTGTACAATAGCATGAGAATCGAAGTTAATTCGAGAAAGTTATAGAGGCTTTAAGGTTTCTTTTCCATGGAAGGGGGAAAACATTTAGTGAGGGAAAATGATGGGAAGAAGAAGAAGAAGCTGCTGGAAGTGATGACAAGGTGCTGGAAGAAATGAGATATTTATCCTAAAGTCAATCAAAGTTTCATGAAATTTACAAATATGCCCCCTTTTTATTCTTCTAGTGCAGTGCCTTCACTTTGACAAAGATTTTGACCACTTTCTAATCAGAACTGGGCAAAGTAGTAAACATCAAAGTTGTATCCTTGCCTCTTAGATTTCTAATGGTCTAAAAATCATGTCATTTGGACTTTTTTAATGGGGAATATGCTTGAAAAATCAAAACATATGCAAATAGAGCAATAGTTAATTATGCACCTTTCTTCACCAATTGAAATTATTTTTGATCCTACTCCTATAAAAACATAAAATAATTATAAATAACGTAAAACTAGCATCATTAATTAAAAATAAACATTTAAACATAAATTAAACTAAACTAATAAAATAAATAAAAATACCTAAATTTAATCCTAAATCTAGTCCAACTTAGACTAATTAGGTATTTAATCTCCCATTAAATATGTGAATTTGATGCAGTCAACAGTCTACGTCTAGTCACACATCTATGGAGCTCAGGATTTCACAATTAGCCACCATATTAAAGTACGGGGTATTATAGTCTTCCCCACTTATAGAATTTGTCCTCGAATTCATGTCGGTGTTGAGTTATCAATCTCACTCTATGATTTTATTCCATTCTTCCCTTTATAGGGAGTTTTGATTTATTCATCTCGTTCACCTCCAGTTCAACTAGAATATTTAACTTATGTCTATTATCATCTTCTAGAGTTAGATCAGCAGCACCTTTCACCATCATTGTCTCTTATATTAAGACACCAAGTATGCCTTTATCACTATCATTAAATTTGAACCATAACTCTATCTCAATCATGCCTATTTCGATCACATATTATACTTGCTTATGTATACCCAATCACCATCTTATTACTTCACTCCTTTTCGAACTTCTCGACATTCATCCATCTTATCCCCATACAATATTATATAGCTTACATCATTATAAACATGCCATATTCATTCCTGTACGTACTCTGAATGTTAGGAGAGGTTAATGCCTTCAATTATTCTCAAATACTTTATATTTACTTTGGTTCTAGGTGCTTTAAATCTTTTTAGTTTTTCCGTTGCATTGTGCGTTCCAAGATTCATGCTTCTACATTATCCTTAATTCAATGCAATCCAAATCATACAGAAGGCAACTCACTCGTAAATCTTTATCTTTAATTGTACTTCATCAATTCATCATCAAATTCTTTTCACTAATTCTAGTCTTTCATGTCTTAAAATATATCATCCTTGTTATAACTTAAAACTTTTTGACCATCCTTAACAAAATTAGATTTTTTTTTATCTGTCTTACTCAATCCCTCTAAATACTCACATTATAATACTATCACCGTTTATTCTCCATCTGCGGCTCTATTGCCACATAGAAAGCTTAGCATAACTATGAGATAACACTTCCATTACTCCTCCATCTCGATCATATTATTCCATTTTTTTTGGCTATTACTCTTAGGATTCTCCTTCTATCCTCATAGCTTAATTTCTAATGGTATATCTTATTATTGTACCATCTATGCAACTCATCAAGCATATTGTGTTCAATTCTCAAATCACTAAAAATGATTCTTTATTCCCATCGATGACACAAGTAACTCCACATATACTTATATTTACATCTATTAAATGTCAACATCCATTACCATGTGTAAGAATTGTCACGACCTAAATTTCGGGCCATGACCAGCGCATGGGCCCAATGGACGTAGCCCACTAAGCCCAAGCAAGCCTATATATATACTCTTGCTCATCTTTTCATCAAAGTTGCTAAGTCACATTTCATAACTGTGAGACCTCAACCCCTATAGCCTCATAGTGAGGCATAGGCGTAATAACCTTGGCTAGGGGTAGTTTCGTCATTTCCTTTAATAAGTTCCCAAAGGAAGTTTTTTTATATTTAAGGTCTAAATAAATGATGTATAATGATGAAAACACGAAGAAAACTAGATGTGGAAATAATTTTCACCACAGGGGCAAAATGGTCATTTTTCACTTCGGGTCAAAATTTTTAAGTTTCGTAAACCCGAGCATGTCTAGACCATTATGGACTTGTTTTAGTATCAAAAGAGTAAAAATATTGCACCAAGGATTGAAGGAGAACAAGTTAATGTGTTAAGGGCATTTTCGTAATTTCAAGTGGAATGGATAAGCTTGAGCTATAAATATCTTTTTCTTCCAGCAGCTTCTTCTCCTTCTTCTTCTTCCATCTCACGTTGCTTCCATCCTCCATGGAAGCTTGATATGAAACTTTCACAACTTTCTCTCTTTAGCTCTAATTTTCATACCTTTGTGCCCTTTTAACTAGAACCCTTGTTCTCTTTCACTTTCTCACTTTTAAACCCTCAAAAAATCCTTGTTCAGCACTTTCTCTCACTAGTTGGAGATTTAGAGAGAGAAAAAAAGATTTCCACAATTGTTTAGAAGCTATTGGAAGAGAATTCAACTACAAAGAAACCTTAAGGTGAGTGATGAACTAGGCTTGGTTTTCAGTTGTTGATAATGGCTAGTAATTGGGATTATGAACTGTTTTATTGTTAAGTTGTTTATCATTTTTAGTGTGATTAGAGTAGTGCAAGGAATAGCCATTTGATATAGTTGGAAGCCAATTAGGAATGACTAGAAGAATTTGAATTAGAAACTAGCTTTCGGAGTGATATTAATGTAAATTGGATTGGTTGTGATGTTGTGTGTGTATAGGTTCCAACAAGGCCTCACCTGCCCATTTGAACCATTAGTGGAGGTTAGAGTCGATTAGAGGTTCAGCAATACCGGTGAGTGAATTGCATTTCAAATTCGTTTTGGGAATGTGACTGTTTTGTACAAAGCATTTGAATGATTTTACACAATTTTTTTCTTAAAACAAGTGCCTTGGGAACAAGCTTTTGCTAAATGGTTTTATGTTGTGATATGTGGTTGTTATGGATTCATGCACTATTGCATTATAATGATATATATATATATATATATATATGTTGTGCATGATAGTTGATATTATGTATGATGATTATAACCGTGTGTGAGCATGATGTGGGGGGATGCACATGCCGGTGATGATGGTGGTGTGGGAGATGGATGATGATAGTGCCCGTGTGCACGATGTGGGGGGATGTACACGATGGCACTGATTATACACAATGTGGGGGGATGCACACGATGGCGTTGGCTATGTGCACGATGTGGGGGGATGCACATGAGCCGAGTGTGATTATGATGATATTGATGTTTATCTATGTGTTTATGCTTATCTATGCTTATGAAATGAAAGTTCATGAATATGATATATGATTGAAATGGATGTGAAATTTGGCATGATGAATATTGAGAAATTTCCATTTTCTTCCAAATTGATCTTTATTGTAGCACCAAATGGATTTTTTGTGCAAAGGAGGTCCCTTTTTCACTTAGGTGCCCTGTTTCTCGCTACAGCGAGAAACATTCTGTTTTGGCAGCAGAAAACTCGCTACAACGAAAATAAATCTCGCTGCAGCGAGAAACTCTTGAGTTCTAATGCAGTACCTTAATTTTGTTGAAGATTTTAACCACCTTTCCTTCCGAAATAGGAAAAGTGGTAGACATTAAAGTTATATCCCTACCTCTTATCTTTCTAATGGTTCAAAAATGAGGTCAATTGGACGTCTGTAATGAGAGATATGCTAGAAAAACTGAAACATATGCAAACTAACACTGTTTCTCACTGCAGCGAGAAACTTTATATTTTGGCTGCCCGAATCTCGCTGCAGCGAGAATGAACTTTGCTGCAATGAGAAACTTACTGCCATGCTTGCTACCTTACTTGATTTTGACATACTTTTCACCCATTTAACTTCATGGATTGATCATGGGTTTGTGAAACACTATGAGGGTATTAATCCAGGTTTGAAATGAGGGGTTTTTAGTAAGAAATTAAATCAAGTGCATTGTTTTGAAAACAAGTACGTCATGATTTCCAAATTCTTCCTATTGATTGATTGTTCCCTTCTTATGTTCACTCACTGAGTTTTATACTCACATTTTTAAACTTCATATTTTCATATTCGAAGGCAGTTGGGACCTAGATTGAGTCGCAAATATATGCTCGCCTTCTTGGTAGGTACCATGGCATCTCAGTAGCGGTACCTTCACTTAAAGTCACTCCGCTGACGATTGAGAGTCTTTTATCTGTGTACATGTATATGGAATGTAAACTACTATGAGTCATGTTATAAATGAAGTATGTATATGTTGGATTGATGATGATGCCTTATGAGAAGGCAATGAATGACAATACTTTGAGATAATACAAATATGAATATTCGATTGCTATAAATTATTACTGAAACATTCATCATTGCGAACTAAAATATGTGGTTTTAGAAATGATGGTTGGGATTAATGATCGAGATTGCATAAATAGGCTTGCTTAGGCTTAGTGGGCTATGCCCATTAGGCCCATGCACCGGTCATAGCTCGAATTTGGGCTATGACAAAGGTGGTATCAGAGCTCTAGGTTTAATCAAGTCCTAGGGATTCTCGTGTCAGTCAGTGGAGTTGTTGGAGTTAATGTAGAGTGTTGGCTATGGGTTGTGACTGCAGCACAAGTCATAGACAAGAGGCTATATGAACTCCTATTCCTAGCAACCTACCCTCCTGCTAACATTATGTAAAGGTTATAAGTGGTGCCGTTGTCCAGATTTGAGATGCCACCCAAGACACAAACCATTATTGGAAAGATTTTAAGTAAATGCTCCTAATGAAAGGCTAATGTAATAACAAATTCCTCTGATCAAAGATGGAGGAAATTGGAGCTAGACTAATAGGTTCATAATGACTTATTCATTTAGTAGAGTTATAACTTAAGCCCATAATTGTCAATGGGAATAAATTTGATGACTGTGGATGGTATTTGAGGTCAATATAAAGGAGCACGTGTGATAATGGTAATAAGGGACATACTTTGACCGAAACGAATAATGATCATTGAGATTCACTTGAAGCTTGTACATCTAAGTATTAAGGGAGGTGTGAACTGATTCGCACGTGCACGGAGGCAAGTGCACTGTGTTGATTAAGGTTGCCCTGCCCCTATATAAATGGTGTCGGACTTCCAAAATATTTTATATGCAGATATGTGTTGAATATGTGTGTAGTAGCCTAGATGGAGTTGGTTTTGATTCTAATTAAGTAATTGCGAGATTTCAAGGCTTGAATTGAATTATTGTGATTTATGGTTATAATTGCATGAATTAGCTCAAGGGTGAAAATTACAGATTATTATAATTGATGTATGGTCATGAAGTAAAAGGCTAGTAAATGATCTACTCTAAGGATGAGCTTGAATTTTGCTATGCTTAGTGTGGAGCCAAAGGACTAAAGGACTAGATATGGATTTAGTAGTTTGAAATTAAATGACATGGAAATGACAAATTTAGTCTAAGTGCCATATGGAGTTCTATATGAAGATCGATATATGAATTGCTTTAAAGGTCAATTTAAAAATATATTTGGTTCAATATGCAACCTATGATGTAAATGATTAGTCTTGAATGTGACTTCTCCAAAGGTAAAGGAATTAAAACATGTGGATTTTCGAATATGCTCTAAGAGGAAGCTTTTGCATCCTAAGCTTAAGAAATTTTGATCTTATGACTACAAAAGCAAGATACAAAAATTTAGTGAATTGTCTATCTTATGGATGTAATTGGTTAAGAATTGATGAGTAAAGTCAAGATCTTAACACTAAGTGGTGTACAATTTGATATATGTGTATCTAAGAGTAAATTTGGAGATCATTGCTTAATCAATTTTCACTGAATGTTGTGGTCAAGGTATATGAATGTTGGTAGTGAAATATGTCCAAAGTGAGATATGTGGAGACCAATGTTCCGATCACAAACTTGTGATAGAAAGCTAGTTTTGCAAATTGTGGTTTTTATGACAATGAAAAATATGGAGGTTACCAATATGTAAGCATACACTCGAAGATGTATATCTTGTGATTCGCATTCATTGTATGGAAGGAGATATTCCATAGAAGGATTTGGCCTAATTAGTGATTACATGACTATAAGCTTGGTATGAGATTAAGAATGCCTTAACATGTATGAGAAGTGTGTTGTGAAAGGCTGAAAGTCATTAAGACGAATGATGGGTGAAACATAGGTGTTGTTAGGATGAGCATAAAAAGCTCAAGGATAATCAATGCAATTATATTAAGTTAGTTTGGTTCGGTCCGAAATAAAAGTAAGGACATCTTGAAAGATCTTAAAATAATGTTCAATGGGGTTAATGAACTAAATGTTATCGAATATATATTAAATTGTTAAAGTTATGCGTGGCTTTGAAGATAAGCCTTTGATTGTCTGATTCCTCAACAGAATTCTATTAAAGGATGTGTTTAAGTATTTTGCAAGTATATTGGAAAACATAAGAATAATATATTAGTTTGACTTGCTATAAGAGGTCGAATTTGGATGGCCATGAGTGGCTTGTGAACAATCAAGTAGTGTAAAGTATGTGCTCATAAAGTGAGCTATGATTGGTAGATAAAGGTGGAACTTTAAAATTTCATTGTCATAGTTACTAGATTATATTTTGTATTATATGATATAGCATAGAACATCAATGATGAGGTTGTGTTCAATGCTTTAGGCCTTGAACTATAAGATATGGACATGTATCCACCTTGTGAATACCCTGATGAGATAAATTCGAAAGACTTTTCACATTGAGAAAACATTAAATCTCAAAGAGCAAATGGCTATATAGTCAAGCTGGGCTCGTGAGTGACATGTCACATAAGTATGAAGATATGATACAAGCATAAGTATACTTGGAAATACTGGTTTGAGGCAATGATTATCCTACCGTTTTGTGGACCCGATGAGGTTCTGGGCTCAACATAATCATAGACGCAAAGCATAAATTGTGAAATGTGCTTCCCCAAAAGTTCCAATTTATTTTGAGTAACTATCAAGGTAAAGTGCTTGATAGGGATAGTGGAAGGTCGAATTATGCTTCAAATGTTTAGAAAATGAGGATGACATGGTTTGATTAAATGATACTACCCTTGGTAAGGGAATATAATACATTACGGGAATTTCAGAGATTTACTTAGAAAAAAAAAGGACGATGATTTGAGAATTCAAGTACTCATATACAAATAAAGATTTGGTAATGAGATATGACCTAGAGATGGAATACTACAATATAAATTTCGACTCAGAAAATCAACCTATAAAACACATGGTGTTTGGAGATAGTGCCAATTAGGGGTTGACTCTTGTATGAGAATGGAATATTGAAATCAGCTTTGTGTATTCACCACAAATGATGAGCATGATCTAACCAACTAAAAGAATAAATGACTTTAAACTTGATTGTTGGTGATTTTGATTTTTCAGACCGCTTATTGAGCTTGATATGCCTAAGGTTATTCGAAGTTAAAATTTTTGGAAATATATATATATGGATATATATGTTGTATATTGTTATAAAAGCTCATGCAGAGTTAGTTATAATTTGATTCAATGATGATATTCTATCAATGGTTATAGTGCAAGACAATGATTAAGATAATTTATCGCTGATTTTGGCAGTGAACAAGGGGATTATAATGTTGTTAACTTAAAAGTAAGTGTTTATACTTTTGGTATGAGTTCATCAAAATCTATTATATCGTGATAAAATTTGGTGTTTTAATATAGCCTGAGAGGCTTGGCATATAAACTAGCTTAATTGTGAGCTAGAAATTGTTAGGTTATTATGAAGTACACAAATAGAGAAGTATGACATGAATTTAATATCCTAAAGGGTAATGGAAAATGATGTATCAGTTTCAGTATAGCTTCAATATATATAGTTTTGATATATAAAGATGTGGGGAAAAATCTATAACTTATGTGTAAAGGTGTGCATTTGAATTCGTATAATTAAAAGTGTAAAAAAAAAATCTGCCTTGATTAGTGTAAAGCTCATGATTCAAAATGAATGATTATGGATTTAACTTTCTAAGGTAAAAAGGACTAAAAGAAGTTAATATCATAAAGGTCTTAATAGATGATTCTTAAATTTTAAAGTGCACTTAAGGAGAGATAAATGTTTAATTTGATCTTCATATTGATGAACTAATGAGTCCATGAGATCTGATGTTTGGAGTAAATTTGAGAAATACCAAGTTAAATATGTTGTAGGTGATTGATGACGAGCAAATTAGCTATGACATTGGAAATATAGAAATGATTAGTAATCAAAATGAGACTTGGAAAGGAACTTTAAAGGGAAAATTTTGAGCAACTTTAATTTTGAGAGGTTGAGTTATTGATTAAAAAGACTAGTTAAGATTATAAGGGGGTATGTGGAATGTCATGATTTATTGAAATGCCCTGTGGTATAAGTTGAGATTTATCTAGTGAGCACTCGATCATGAAAGTATCTGAGTTTGTTTTTGGGAATATGGTTAATAATGGTTACCAGATTTGAATCATTCGTGATGTTAAACATATATGAATAAATAAAGAGTGTTTGATCATTATGTATTATGAAATGCTTGAATGGAAATTGTATGGAGGTATGTGAAACGGAATAAAGGTTGGTTGACCATTTAGACCCATAGTCAATGGTGGAATAAATGCTTGAATGTTGGAAGGTTTGATAAAATATCGAAGTAGAGGAATTATGGATGGTTAAGTAAACATGCATGATTGATGATTTAAGGATGATTTGATTGAGGTGTGACCAGAATTGATAGCATATTTGAATTCTCTTCATAAGATAAAGAATGATATTGTTTTGATCCGACAAGAGTAATACACATAATTATATATTATGACATCGTTGACTTTTCTATAAAGATTGGAAGTTGATACAATGCATAAACCAAGATTCTATGTTAAGAATGCCCGACGAGAGTGATGTGGCAGAACTTGAGAACTTTGACTATTCACCCAACGTCGATTTAAATTCGAGGAGGTAACATGGGAGGCCGAGGAAGAGGTGCGGACAAAGTATCCCCACCTTTTTGATGCTTAGAGGTATGTTACCTTATAGTTAAATTTAAATTCGGGGACCGAATTTTTATTAGTGGGGGAAAATGTGAGACCTCAACCCCTATAGGCTCATAATGAGGCATAGGCATAATAACCCGGGCCATGGGTAGTTTCGTCATTTCCGTTAATAAGTTCCTAGAAGGAAGTTTTTTGATATTTAAGGTCTAAATAAGCATAAAGACCAAATAAATGACGTATAATGATGAAAACACGAAGAAAACTAGATGTGGGAATCATTTTCACCACAAGGGCAAAATAGTCATTTTTCACCTCGGGTCAAAATTTTTAAGTTTCGTAAACCTGAACATGTCTAGACTATTATGAACTTGTTTTAGTATCAAAAGAGTAAAAAGATTGCACCAAGGATTGAAGGAGAACAAGTTAATGTGCTAAGGGCATTTTTGTAATTTCAAGTGGAATGGATAAGCTTGAGCTATAAATATCTTTTTCTTCCAGCAGCTTCTTCATTATTCAGCAACTTCTTCTCCTTCTTCTTCTTCCATCTCACGTTGCTTCCATCCTCCATGGAAGCTTGATATGAAACTTTCACAACTTTCTCTCCCTAGCTCTAACTTTCATACCTTTGTGCCCTTTTGACTAGAACCCTTGTGCTGTTTCACTCTCTCACTTTAAAACCCTCAAAAAGTCCTTGTTCAGCACTTTCTCTCACTAGTTGGAGGTTTAGAGAGAGAAAGGGAGATTTTTCACAATTGTTTGGAAGCTATTGAAAGAGAATTCAACTACAAAGAAACCCTAAGGTGAGTGATGAACTAGGCATGGTTTTAAGTTGTTGATAATGGCTAGTAATTGGGATGATGAGCTGTTTTATTATTGAGTTGTTTATTCATTTTTAGTGTGATTAGAGTAGTGCAAGGAATAGCCATTTGATATAGTTGGAAGCCAATTAGGAATGACTAGAAGAATTTGAATTAGAAACTAGCTTTTGGAGTGATATTAATGTAAATTGGACTAGTTGTGATGTTGTGTGTGTATAGGTTCCAACAAGGCCTCACCTGCCCATTTGAACCATTAGTGGAGGTTAGAGTCGGTTAGAGGTTCAACAATACTAGTGAGTGAATTACATTTCAAAATTATTTTGGGAATGTGACTGTTTTGTACAAAGCATTTGAATGATTTTATACAATTTTTTTCTTAAAACAAGTGCCTTGGGAACAAGCTTTTGCTAAATGGTTTTATGTTGTGATATGTGGTTGTTATGGATTCATGCACTATTGCATTATGATGATATATATATATATGTTGTGCATGATAGTTGATATTGTGTATGATGATTATAATCGTGTGTGCGCATGATGTGGGGGGATGCATATGCCGGTGATGATGGTGGTGTGGGAGATGGATGATGATAGTGCTCATGTGCACGATGTGGGGGGATGTACACGATGGCACTGATTGTGCACGATGTGGGGGGATGCACACAATGGCACCGACTATGTGCACGATATGGGGGGATGCACATGTGCCGGGTGTGATTATGATGATATTGATGTTTATCTATGTATTTATGCATATCTATGCTTATGAAATGAAAGTTCATGAATATGATATATGATTGAAATGCATGTTAAATTTGGCATGATGAATCTTGAGAAATTCCCATTTTCTTACAAATTAATCTTTATTGTAGCACCAAATGGATTTTTTGTGCAAAGGAGGTCCTTTTTTCACTTAGGTGCCCTGCTTTTCTTTGTAGCAAAAATAAATCTCGCTGCAGTGAGAAACTCCGGGTTCTGATGCAGTACCTTCAATTTGATGAAGATTTTGACCACTTTTCTTTCTGAAATGGGAAAAGTGGTAAACATTAAAGTTGTAGCCCTACCTCTTATTGTCCTAACGGTTTAAAAATGTGGTCAATTGGACTTCTGTAACGGGAGATATGCTAGAAAAACTGAAACAAATGCAAACTAACATTGTTTCTCACTACAGCGAGAAACTTTCTATTTTGGCCGCCCGAATCTCGCTGCAGCGAGAATGAACTTCGCGCCAATGAGAAACTTGCTACCATGCTTGCTATCTTGCTTGATTTTGACCTACTTTTCACCCATTTAACTTCATGGATTGATCATGGGTTTGTGAAACACTCTGAGGGTATTAATCAAGGTATGAAATGAGGGGTTTTTAGTAAGAAATTAAATCAAGTGCATTGTTTTGAAAACAAGTGCATCATGATTTCAAATTCTTCCTATCGATTGATTGTTCCCTTCTTATGTTCACTCATTGAGTTTTATACTCACGTTTTTAAACTTCATGTTTTTAGATTCGAAGGTAGTTGGGACCTAGATTGAGTCACACACATATGCTCGCCTTTTTAGTAGGTACTATGGCATTTAAGTAGCGGTACCTTCACTTAAAGTCACTCCGCTGACGGTTGAGAGTCTTTTATCTGTGTACATGTATATGGAATGTCAACTACTAGGAGTCATGTTATAAATGAAGTATGTATATGTTGGATTGATGATGATGCCTTATGAGAAGGCAATGAATGACAATACTTTAAGATAATACAAATATGAATATTAGATTGCTATAAATTATTACGAAAACATTCATCATTGAGAACTAAAATATGTGGTTTTAGAAATGATGGTTGGGATTAATGATCGAGATTGCGTAAATAGGCTTGCTTGGGCTTAGTGGGCAATGCCCTTAGGCCCATGCGTCGGTCATAGCTCGAAATTAGGCTGTAACAATAACTTTGAATAAAAACAATACTAAGCGTTTCCAACTCGTAGTGGCATACCAATCAAAGTGTACATTGTCTACAACATGTATCTTAATAATTTACATCAGGTTTGTCTATACATCTCAAAAAGAAGACTAGATATCTAGCGGAGAGACTCAAACAAAAGCACAGCTACTGAATGCCGAGATACCTACCAATAGTCGAATCTACGAGGTCACCTCGACCTAGTTACCGACTGCCTCTTGATCTGAAAACATGAAGTTGAAAACGGTGAGTATAAACCTAGTGAGTGAACAAGAAGGGAACAAGCATATCATAAGGAATGTTTAACGAAATCATGATGCATTCATTTTTCAAAATAATGCAATTTATTTAAGTTCTTATTAAACCCCACATGAGTAAATCACTTTATGAAAAGGGTCCATGCTCAACAAAGGATTTGGAGAGTGAAATCTTTAATAGCATTTATGCGAATCAAGTCAAATAAACTATGGGTCCTCGCTGTAGGGGAAAGGCATTATCGCTACAGCGTTTATTGTAGCGACACTTGACTTAAATTATCAACTAGTCGAGGGTTTCTTAACTGACCGAGGATTTCTCACCTAACCTTTTCATTTTTAAACTTCATTCATTTATTCCTTAATGTTGGAAGTCCATGCTCAACTATGGTACCAAATAAATGGAAAATAGGGTAACAACCGAACCAAATGAGGAGCAAAATAGAAAGTTTATCTCTGTAGCGAGATTCAATCTCGCTGCATCAAATTTTTGGTCACAAAACAGAAAGTTTCTCACTACAGCGAGAATGAATCTCGCTGCAGCGAGAAGCTACAGTAACATTGTCACTACAATGAGATTTTCGACCAACCTTACCCCTCCAACTAGAGAGTTTCTCACTGCAGCGAGAAACAGAGCAGTGAGAAAAAAAGTTTCCTTCCTGTCAAGAAAAAGCCATCCTACTGAAATGACAAAATCAACATAAAACACAAAGATTTCCAAAGTTCAACATGCCAAATTCATATGCATTTCAACCATAAACCATATACATGAGTTTTCATTCTCTAAACATATATAAATATACATACATGGATAAATACCAATACCACTATCATCAATCCAGCTCATGTGCATCCCCCCACATCGTGCACATAGCTGGAGTCATCGTGTGCATCCCCCCACATTGTGCACAATCAGTGCCATCGTGTACATCCCCCCACATCATGCACACGGGCACTATCATCATCCATATCCCTCACCACCACCATTACCAGCATGTGCATCCCCCCCACATCGTGCACACACATGGTTATAATCATCACACAATATCAACCATCATGCATAAAATATATATATCTATATCTATACCAACATAATGTAGTAGTGCATGAATCCATATCAATCGCATGTCACAACATAAAATCAATTTATCAAAGGCTTGTTGCCAAAGTGCTCGTTTTTAAGGAAAGTTGGATAAAATCATTCAAGTATATTGTGCAAATAAGTTTACATTCCCAAAACAATTTTGAAATGCAAGTCCACTCACCGGTATCTTGTTGAACCTTTAGTCGACTCTACTTCTCTAATTGTCTAAATGGGGAGATGGGGCTTCGTTAAAACCTATCATCACATTGGCATCACCTTTAAGTCAATTCACATGTTTATGAATTCTAAAAGCTTTTTCTTAGCTAGCTTCAATTTGCCATTTAAGTGGCTATCTGAGTTCACCCCCAAGTCTAAACACTAATCATTCTCAACACCAAAACTCAATTCTAGTGTACTACTCACCTTGGTAGCTTATATTTGAAATTCTTTCCAAAACTTTCAACCTATTTTTGAAGCTTCCTCTTTCTCTCTCTAAAACACCTAACTAGAGAGAGAGTATGGAAATAAGATTTTCTTCAAGGGTTTTAAAGAGAGAGAGTGGAAGAGCACAAGGGTTTATAAAAGAGTGCACCAAAAGCATGAAAAATGGAGCTATTTTGAGGGAGGTTATGGAACTTTCTTATCAAGCTTTCATGGAGAATGAAAGCAACGTGAGATGAGAGGAAGAAGAAGAAGAAAGTTGTTGGAGAATGTAGAAGCTGTTGGAAGGAAGAGATATTTATAGCCCATGCGTATCCACTCCACTTAAATTACCAAAATGCCCCTCCACAAATTAGCTTGTTCTCCTTCAACCTTTTATGAAATCTATTTACTCCTTTGACACTGGGATAAGGTCCATAATGGTCTAGAAATGCTCAGGTTCATGAAAACTTAAAAATTCTAACCCGAGGAGAAAAATGACCATTTTGCCCCTATCGTGAAAATCATCAAAATTTTTATTTCCTTGTCATTTTACCCATATTTTCATCATTCATTTATGCCTTAGGCCTACTTAGGCCATAATATTGTTTAAAAATGTTACTTTTATGGGCTTACTAAGGAAATGAAGAAATTACCCCTGATCAGGGATATCGCGTCTATTACTAACTATGAGCCTATAAAGGTCAAGGTCTCACATTCTCCCCCACTTAAAGAAATTCGATCCCCGAATTTAAATTCAACTATAAGATAACATACCTCTAAGTATCAAAGAGATGTGGATATTTGGTTCGCATCTCCTCCTCGACTTCCCACGTTATCTCTTCACTCGTATGGTTTCGCCATAACACCTTCACTAAGGCTACATCTTTCGAACAGAGCTTTTTAACTTGCTTATCAAGGATAGCCACTGGTTGCTTCTCATAGGTTAGATCATCTTGCAACTGGATGGTTTCATATCGTATTACATGAGATGGATCGGGGTTATATTTCCTAAGCACTACACATGAAATACGGGGTGAATATTCGAGAGGTCTGGTGGTAACGCAAAAGGATAAGCCACTACTCCAACCCTTTATAAGATCTCGAAGGGTCCTATATACCGAGGGCTTAGTTTTCCTTTCTTGCCAAACCTCAATACCCCTTTAGTTGGTGAAACCTTCAAAAATACGTGATCTCCTACCTGAAACTCCAAGTCTCTCCGTCTGTTATCAGCATAAGATTTTTGTCTACTTTGTGCTGACAACATCCTCTGTCGAATCATATGTATCTTCTCGGTTGCATCCTGCACCAACTCAGGCCCAAAAAGTTTCCTTTCTCCTACCTTTAGCCATCCAATGGGTGACCTACATCTCCATCCATATAATGCCTCAAATGGTGCCATTTGGATGCTAGTTTGGAAACTGTTATTGTAGGCAAACTCCACTAAGGGTAAATATTGATCCCACCTAACCCCAAGGTCTATCACATAGGCCCTCAACATATCTTCCAATGTCTGTATCGTCCGCTCAGACTGTCCATCAGTTTATGGGTGGAAAGCTGTACTAAAATCCAACTTAGTGCCCAATGCTTCCTGCAACTTTCCCCAAAACCTACTGGTGAACTGAGCTCCTCTGTCAAATACTATAGAAATGGGGATACCATGCAGTCGTACTATCTCATCCACTTAAACTCGAGCGTACTGGGCAGCACCATAAGTAGTCTTAACCAGAACAAAATGGGCTGACTTCGTTAACCAATCTACTATGATCAAAATCGAGTCGTAACCCCCACTAGTTTGAGGCAAACTCGTTACAAAGTCCATAGCAATATGCTCCCACTTCCACTTGGGCATTGGTAACGGTTGTAGTAGTCCCGTGGGCTTTTGATGCTCGGCCATAACCTGCTGACAAACCAGGCACTTGGAGACAAACTCAACTACATCTTTCTTGAGTCCTTCCCACCAATACACCTCCTTCAAATCTTGATACATCTTTGTAGCCCCTGGATGTACCACATAGGCTACCATATGTGCTTCCTCCAATATTTCTCTCCTCAATCCAACACTATCGGGCACATAAAGTCTGGTTCCATACCTCAATACTCCATCTGTGCATTTAGTAAACATCTTCCCTTTCCTTCCTTGAGGATCCTTTAAGGCCTTAGCCACAAACTCATCTTTACCTTGTGCTTCTTTTATCCTGTCCATTAAAATAAGCCGCACTTTAAAATATGCTAGCAATGCATTTTGCCTCCGAAACTTCCAAATGCACACCCATGTCTCCCAAGCTATGCATCTCCCTAATCAAGGATCTCCTATCTATAGAAATATGTGCCAAGCTCCCCATCAATTTTCGACTCAAGGCATCCACCACTACATTTGCCTTACCGGGATGATAAAGAATAGTTCAATCATAATCCTTTAGCAGCTCCATCCATCTACGTTGTCATAAGTAAAGATCCTTCTACTGAAATATATACTTCAAACTTTTGTGGTCCGTATATATCTCTTAAGTTTCACCATACAAGTAATGCCTCCAAATCTTTAAGGCAAACACGATCACTGCCATTTCCAAATCGTGTACGGGGTAATTCTGCTCATGCTTTTTAAGTTGCCTTGATGCAAACGCAATCACCTTCCCATGCTGCATTAATACATACCCTAAACCAACCTGTGATGCATCATAGAATATCGTATAACCCCATGTGCCTTACGATAGGCTTAATACTGGAGCTATGGTGAGACATGCCTTAAGATTCTTAAAGCTATCCTTACAAGCATCAGACCACTCAAATTTTGTATCCTTACGTGTCAGCTTAGTCAGAGGGGCGACTATTTTTGAGAAGTCCTTCACATATCGACAATAATAGCTAGCCAAACCCAAAAAGCTTCAAATCTCCGTAACTGATGTTGGCCTTGGCCACTTTTTCACTACCTTAACTTTCCTTGGATCGACTTGTACCCCATCCTTGGATACCACATGTCCCAAGAATGCAACACTTTCGAGCCAAAACTCACACTTGGAGAACTTGGCATATAATCGGTGTTCCCTCAAAGTCTGGAGCACTATCTTAAGATGCTGCTCATGCTCCTCCCTACTCCTCAAGTAGATCAAGATATCATTAATAAACACTACCATGAACTTGTCCAAATAAGGCTTGAACACTTAGTTCATCAAATCCATAAAGGCTGCAGGAGCATTCGTGAGCCCAAATGACATCACCAAGAACTCATAGTGCCCATATCTTGTTCGAAATGCAGTCTTGGGTATATCTTCATTTCGAATCCTCAATTGATAGTACCCAGATCGCAGATCTATCTTAGAAAAACATTGTGCTCCTTGTAGTTGATCAAATAAATCATCTATTCTTGGAAGAGGATACTTATTCTTCACCATCACTTTATTAAGCTGTCGATAATCAATGCACAATCTAAGTGACCCATCTTTCTTCTTTACAAATAGCACCGATGCTCCCCATGGTGAGACGCTAGGACGGATGAAGCCTTTATCCAATAAATCTTCTAACTAATCCTTAAGCTCTTTATGCTCTGCAGGTGCCATTCTATATGGGGGTATGGATATAGGTCTAGTGTCGGGAATCAAATCCATACAAAATTCAATCTCCCGCTCAGGAAGCAAACCTGGTAGCTCCTCGAGAAATACATCCACAAACTCTTCCACCACCGACACTTGACTTACATCTCCAACCTTCGCATGAGTATCCCTTACCACAGCCAAGTAACCTATACAACCTTGTCATAATAATCTTACGACAGATATGACCGATATCAAATTGGTTAGAGCATTACTCCTATCCCCCTGAATACTAAATCATGGTTCATCGGAGAAACCAAATATAAGCAATTTATGATAGCAGTCCACACTAGCATGGCAGGGTGATAACCAATCCATCCCCAAGATCACATCAAAGTCTAAGGTGTCTAACACCACTAGATTCACCAAAGTATTCTTGTCCCTGACTCGAACTACACAAGACTCATATTCCCATTCAACCACAAATACTTCCTTTAAAGGAGTAGACACTACTAATTGGTCTTGTCTCCTAACATGATCTTTATCCAAACGAGATGCAAAGCATGGAGAGATAAAAGAGTGGGTAGCACCAGGATCAAACAAGACTCGAGCATTCATATTACAAACGGAAAGAGTACCTAAGACCACTACATTAGATGTTTGGGCCTCCTACTGTGTTAAAGAAAACACCCTCGCCTGGCCTCTACCAAAAGAACTCTGACGTTCAGACCCAGATGGCCTGCCCTGAAAGGAAGTATCAGCACCTCTACCTCTCGATCCACTAACCTCTAGACCAGAGGAGGCAGAATTGAAGGAGCAGATGAAGCTGGCTGGGTGGAACCACAAGCAAAATCTTGTGATTGATGAGCCATCGGACAATTTCTCCTAATATGTCCAGGTTGACCACACCCATAACAAACTGTCGCATTATGTAAGCATCGTCCACTATGTCTTCTCCCACAGGTATTACAAGGGTGGATAACTTGACTACTCTGTCTCGAATCTTGCTGCCTCCTAGCACTGAAAGTTCTCTGTCCCACCCAACACTAGCACTAGGCAGGTCACTCCCTTGTTGGGATAATCGTGAATCCCTCTGTGGACCCTGATGGCTAGAAGACGAAACACCACTACTGAAATCTCTACAACCTTGATAACCCTCTGTCTTGGCCCTTTTTGCTCTATCCCTCGCAGCCCTACTCTCACTAGTCCTCATCTCAATCCGTTGAGCACAATCCACTACTGCGAAGTAGGTATTGAAATCTCAGGATGCCACCGCCCTAAACAATGGCTCTAATAGCCCATCCATAAACCTCTGAATCTTCATCGCCTCAATGGAAACTAGGTATGGCGCATACCAAGTCAACTACGTAAATTTGATGTCGTATTCTGACACCGTCATCCCTGTGGTCTGCACCAAAGCCTCAAACTCCCTGGCTCAGGCATTACGTACACTGAGTGGTAAAAATTGATCTAAAAAGGCTACACTAAACTCACTCCAAGTCAACGATGCTGCATTCATTGGTTTGCCTCTACATAGAGAACTATACCACTCTTGCGTTACGTCCTTTAATCGAAAGGCGACTAACTCGATTGATCAGACACTAGAACATCCCAAGGCTTTACAAATCTTCTCCATCTTAGCTAAGAAAACCTGGGGTTTCTCTGATGCATCAGACCCTAAAAATGATGGAGGCTTAAGCTTGAGAAAATCAGGAAGAGAAATATCTAGATGTCCCTTCTCGACCTCATGATGTTGGCGATCGGCCTGTCCTTGGGAGCGAGGGATTCTTGCACCATAGGTCTCCCCTCCACTATCCTCTGAATATCATCCATACAGGTTGCCATCATCTCTACAACCCGATTAACTCCCTGTAGGCCTGTCGCCAAATCTTTGATGGTAATGCCCCTAGCTGGTTGTCTACCTACATCATCTGAAGACTGTCCCTCCTCTAGTCTGCTCACAGACATATCAGCCCTCACTAACCTAGTGGCCCTACCACGTCTACCTCGGCCCCTCAAGGTGGATGCCCGTGGCCTATTTGCCATCTCAGTAGGAGCATATTGCTCCCCCATCCGTCTTAAGGTGGCTCATGTCTTAGGCGGCATTCTTACCTAGACAAGAGCAAACACCTATTATTAAACACATTTTTCTATAATCATATATATAAAGGAAAATGGTGGTTTCTAAGATAGGGAATCTATGCGGTCCCTTGGTTATAAAATGTGTCGCGGTTCACACTTCACAACTGAAGTTTCCATATAAAGACCCGACTCTCTGCTGGACCAATAAAAGGAAGTCCTAGGACCTAGACATCCTAGGGCTCTGTTACCAAGTCTGTCACGACCCAAATTTCGGGCCATGACCGGTGCATGGGCCTAATGGATGTAGCCCTTTAAGCCTAAGTAAGCCTATCTGTATACTCCTGCTCATCCTTCCATCAAAGTTGCTAAGTCACATTTCATAACTTTGAATAAAAACAATACTAAGCATTTCCAACTCATAGTGGCATACCAATCAAAGTGTACATTGTCTATAACATGTATCTTAATAATTTACATCAGGTTTGTCATACATCTCAAAAAAAAGACTCGATATCCAGCGGAGAGACTTGAACGAAAGTACAGCTATTGAATACCGAGACACTTACCAATAGTCGAATCTACGAGGTCAGCTCGACCTAGTTACCGACTGCCTCCTGATCTGAAAACATGAAGTTGAAAACAGTGAGTATAAACCCAGTGAGTGAACAAAAAGGGAACAAGCACACCATAAGGAATGTTTAACGAAATCATGATGCATTCTTTTTTCAAAACAATGCAATTTATTTTAGTTCTTATTAAACCCCTCATGTAAACCCCATATGAGTAAATCACTTTATGAAAAGGGTCCATGCTCAACAAAGGATTTGGATAGTGAAATCTTTAATAGCATTCATGCGAATCAGGTCAAACAAATGATGGGTCCATGCTGCAGCGGAAAGGCATTCTTGTTGCAGCATTTGCTGCAGTAACACTTGACTTAAATTATCAACTAGCCGAGGGTTTCTCACTAAACCTCCTCATTTTTAAACTTAATTCATTTATTCCTTAATGTTGGAAGTCTATGCTCAACTATGGTACCAAAGAAATGGAAAATAGGGTAACAACCGAACCAACTGAGGAGCAAAACAGAAAGTTTTTCGCTGCAGCGAGATCGAATCTCGCTGCAACAAAATTTTTGGTCACAAAATAGAAAGTTTCTCTCTGAATCTCATTACAGTGAGATTTTCGACCATCCTTACCCCTCCAACCAGAGAGTTTCTCGCTGTAGCGAGAATGAATCTTGCCGCAGTGAGAAATAGAGCAGTGACAAAAAAAGTTTCCTTTCTTTTAAGAAAAAGCCATCCTACTGAAATGACAAAATCAACATAAAACACATAAAGATTTCCAAAGTTCAACATGCCAAATTCATATGCATTTCAACCATAAACCATATACATGAGTTTTCATTCTCTAAACATATATACATATACATACATGGATAAATACCAATACCACTATCATCACATCCAGCTCATGTGCATCCCCCCACATCGTGCACAATCAGTGCCATCCTGTACATCCCCCCACATCATGCACAATCAGTGTCATCTTGTACATCACCCCACATCATGCACACGAGCATTATCATCATCCATGTCCCTCACCACCACCAATACCGGCATGTGTATCCCCCCCACATCGTGCACACACATGGTTATAATCATCACACATTATCAACCATCATGCACAACATATATAAATCTATATCTATACCAACATAATGTAGTAGTGCATGAATCCATATCAACCGTATGTCACAACATAAAATCAATTTATCAAAGGCTTGTTGCCAAAGTGCTCGTTTTTAAGGAAAGTTGGATAAAATCATTTAAGTATATTGTGCAAATAAGTTTACATTCCCAAAACAATTTTGGAAAGCAAGTTCACTCACCGGTATCTTATTGAACCTTTAGTGGACTCTACTTCTCTAATTGTCCAAATGGAGTGATGGGGCTTCGTTAAAACCTATCATCACATTGGCACCACCATTAAGTTAATTCACATGATTATGAATTATAAAAGTTTTTTCTTAGCTAGCTTCAATTTTCCATTTAAGCGGCTATCTAAGTTCAGTATCCTAATCACTCTAAAGTGAATGAACAACCCCAACTACCAATTCACCCCCAAGTCTAAACACTAATCATTCTCAACATCAAAACTCAATTCTAGTGTACTACTCACCTTGGTAGCTTGTATTTGAAATTCTTTCCAAAACTTTCAAGCTATTTTTGAAGCTTCCTCTTTCTCTCTCTAAAACACCTAACTAGAGAGAGAGTATGGAAATAAGATTTTCTTCAAGGGTTTTAAAGAGAGAGAGTGGAAGAGCACAGGTTTATAAAAGAGTGCATCAAAAGCATGAAAAATGGAGCTATTTTGTGGGAGGTTATGGAGCTTTCTTATCAAGCTTTCATGGAGAATGAAAGCAACGTGAGATGAGAGGAAGAAGAAGACGAAAAGCTGCTAGAGAATGTAGAAGCTGCTGAAAGGAAGAGATATTTATAGCCCATGCTTATCCACTCCACTTAAATTACCAAAATACCCTTCCACAAATTAGCTTGTTCTCCTCTAACCCTTTATGAAATCTTTTTACTCCTTTGACACAGGGACAAGGTCCATAATGGTCTAGAAATGCTCAGGTTCATGAAAACTTAAAAATTCTAACCCAAGGTGAAAAATAACCATTTTGCCCCTACAGTGAAAATCATCAAAATTTTTATTTCTTTGTCATTTTACCCATATTTTCATCATTCATTTATGCCTTAGGCCTACTTAGGCCATAATATTGTTTAAAAATCTTACTTTTATGGGCTTATTATGGAAATGATAAAATTACCCTTGATTAGGGATATCGTATCTATTACTAACTATGAGCCTATAAAGGTCAAGGTCTCATAAGAACCCCTTTTCACTTTCCTTAATCTCAACATTTCTAATTTATCCTTGCATTTCATATTCATAGATTATCGTTAATCCACGAACATCCAAATATATTCAATTCCCAAATTACTCTTTGGACATTTAAGTTATCATCTACCTTACACTCTACCATACTTTATCCTTCATATAGTCCACACAACTCATATTAGGCCGATGCACAACTTCACGTACTTACAAAGTTAAGCTTTTCTCTTATCATTTCCAACCATATACATAAGTTTCGTCATACCACGCACCCTTTTATCATAATGTCATTAACCACATTTCAATCGTTAAGTATCATTTCATCCAATCACAATCCAATATCCGCATATGCTTTACGATCTTATTGATCCTTCAAAGGTTTCCTTTAATTCATCCTTGCCTCTTATGCAATAGTACTATTCTTAAGAGTCATCTTCATTTCTCATTTGCCTTCTATGCTTCCATCATATATATCTTTATTCATCCCAATATTAGTTAGTCACTTAAGATTTAGATTTATGGGAGTCGTGTCCACATCTTGCATTTTTTTTTTTTGAATTTCAATCTCCACATTAGGGAATTATCATTAACCAGCTTCATTATCAGGATTGCCTTCAATCATCTTGTACTATTCCTTTACACCAATATGCCATTATTTTCCTTTTTGCATCTACACAGTCAATGATAGTAATTACATAACTTGAAATAGGATTTTATTTAAGTACCTTTCAATATCACTGCCAATATCCATTTTTCAAACTCACATCACATGACCACGTAACCCATGGTTTAGCCATTAAGCTCCTTGACAATTTCGAATACCACATTAACTCATCATGCAGGTAAAATATTCAAAAGTACTGTTAACCATCTTTAATCAACTTAATATTCCTATCAATTCTTTACATCGTAACTTATCTCAAGGACTTTTCATCCTCCCTTTTACTTACATGCCACTATATATAAGGCAATAAAGTAACTTTTCAATTCATGTATCATTCTCCAATCATTTAAATCTCCTCATAACAATGCTCAATATCAAGGTCTTTGATACCAACTTTGTCATTAAGGGCAACTCCACCTCTTTGGGTAGCCTTTTCTTCCTTCGCCAGTGAAGGAACAAGCCCTTAATGAAATGTTTTTATGTCGTAAAATATGTGATATAATGAAACCATGTGTTCATATATTATGCAGATATGCATGTTATGCTTTGAGTGATAATGTTGTATAATAGCTATAACCGTGCACGTGCAGTGTGGGAGTGCACGTGATGGTGCCGGTGGTGTGCGATGTGGGAGTGCACATGCTGGTAATGATGTGGGCGGGAGTGCATGTGATGATATTGAAATGTGCATGTAGGGAGTGCACATGATGATATTGCCTTGTGCGTGTAGGGAGTGTACATGAGCTGAGTAAGGCGGCGGTGGTGTACATGTACATATATATATGCTATAGACAAGTTATGAAAATAAAAAATGTGATTGTACTATATGCTATAGAATGCCTTTCCACTACAGTGAGAAATCCTCTATTTAGCTTGTCTTTATTAGATATTTGCTGTAGTTTTCACTCTTTTCAACTCCATTGTGGATTATAAATCCTTCACCTTAAGGGATTAAATAATCAATGGTTGAATTAAGGGCTTTACAAGAAATTAAACTAAATTGCATTTTTTTTTAAATAAGTGCATCTTGTTTTCAAAATCTTTCCGTATCATTTGCTTGTTCCCTTCCTAGGTTTACTCACTGGGTTTATACTCACTCTTTTTAACTTCATGTTTTCAAATTCAAAGATAGTTGGATCTTAGGTAGAGGTGCTTCCTCCTGTTCATTTTATGGTAGGTTTGCTAGAACACTCCATAATATTATCCGTGCCAGAGTCACTCCGCTGATAGTCAGGGTCGTTTGGTATGTGTATATGGTGGTTTAAATGTATTTCATGAGAATTGTTGTAAACAGCGTATGATTGGTTTAAATGATAATGTCACCACAAGTTGACAAATGGTAATATTATTTTGTGAATGGTATTGTTCAGTTGCCATGATTTATTTTCGAAAGGAAATTGTTTTTGAAAACAACGAAATAAGAACTTTAGAGGTATAAGAGGGACAAGTGGTTTAATAAACAAGTTTTCATAGAAAGGCTTTCTTGGGTCTAGTGGGCCACGCTTATTGGGTCCTTGCACTAATCATGGCCCGGGAATTAGGCTGTGACAAATTCCTAATAATAAGTCATGCAATGCTTAACATCCACTCACATTATGCCAAAAAACCCAGTCACACATTGGCCCTACATCACGCTATACATAAAAACCAGTCACGGAATACATAACAACCAGAAACGTAATGCCTAATATCCATTCAGACAATGCATAATATCCATTCACACAATGCAAAATATCCATTTACACAATGCATAATATCCATTCACTTAATGCCTATAAATAAAATAATATTCGAACTTTTGTCATCATACCTTGCTTCTGTTATGTAAATAAAAAATTAAGAAATTAAGGTAAGTAACCAAGTTATTCAACATAATAGAAATTAAACATAGTTACTCATTTTATGGAAAATATGTGATCAATCAATATTTTTATTAAGTAGAAAAAATAAGCAGATGATACAACATATGAACCATAGTTCATTTCTTCCTAATCTCATCTGCTATTTCATAAATTTTGGCTAAAATCTTGTTATTGCCCAGAATTTCTGTCTCTAGGACTTCTGTCCTAACCAGCAACTTATCCATCAACCCACGAATGTCTTTCTCCATGTTCTCAATTTGGTCCATCAACTTGACCAGATATGTTGCAACATTGTCAAGGATATCTTCCTCTTCAGTAGCAACCCCCTTCCCACTTTCTACTCTAGAACGTTTGGATGCCATTAGAATTTTGAGAGTTTCCTTCAGATGATTTTGATTAAAATGGATAATGGTTCCCTTTATTTATAGACATGCATGCTGACTCTTGGAAGGGTGTTCAATGGTTTTAGGCTTGTTTTCTGATGAATATGATTAGTTCGTAAATTAATGCATTAAGTGCTTAAAGAGAATTTTAGAGTTCTATGTCAGTCGAATCTGGATGGTTTTCTGCACCGATATAAGTGGAATTAAAGGGGCTGAATTGGTTATTAAGCATTCCTAATTCTCTTCTAATTTTACAGAACTTGTTATTAAGGGGACTGAATTAATAGGTAATCAGCTTCAGCATTAGGTAGATAAAGCAACGCAATGCCGACAAACTAGTCACGATATGCTTACAAACCACTCATGTAATGCACAACTCATGCAATTCCTAAAATCTAGTCTAGCAATGCCTTCTATCTAGTCCCACATTGTCTAATATTCAGTCACGTAATGCTAAATAAATAGGTTACGATTCCTAATATCCAGTCACACACCCTAAAATCTAGTGATGCAATGCCTAACAAATATTCACGCATCACCTATAAATTGATTGATTTCACTACTCTCAGCTAAATTTAAGTTTTCAAAGTCATATAATTTACCCGTCAACTTTTGCATTATATGAATATAAAAAAAATAAACCCAAGAACTCATAACAAATACCTTGATGTCATCTCTGTACTTTGGGATGGTGAGAAAGTTGGATGGTGATATAAACATCGATGGCATTGGAGAGCTAGACGGTGAGTATGGACCCCGATGGCATTGAAAAGCTAGACAGAGAGATAGATAAATTGATATTTAATTTTAAAATTTTTACCTGAATGGTGGGAGAGGAGAAAGAAATCGGAACCACTTAATTTGGATTAAATGTTTTATAGGGTATTCTTGTTAAGTCATGCCAAAAATTGTCTAACAACAGTTAAAATTATAGTGAAGGTCATTTTTGAAGTGACCGTATTAGAAAAGTTATTTCTCATAATTTTTTCTATTTTGAAACCCTAGAAAACCTAAAAGGAGCCTGGCATTTAAAAACAACAAAGGAAAAATCGAAAACTTTTATAATTTTACGGTAAAAAAATAGTTGCTCTCACCTGTGATTTTACAAGCTTTAAATTTACAAAAAGACAACACCGACTCAAAGATCGTAAATACTACACCAACAAAAACGTGAAACCCTAAAAAGAAAGAACACGATCAGAATAGTCCAATATTCAATTTTTGCTACACACATCAAAAACTTCAATACTCAATTGCTTATGTTTAATTATTATACTTATTTTTATCAAGTACAAAACTCATAGTAGTACACAAGCTTTAACTTTGTCGAAGATGTATTGGTTTATGTCTAAGTGGGATAAACCTCCAAAAAGATCTAAACTTTCTGAATAAACATGAGAAAAAAATATCATTTTGATGTTGAATGATTGCCAGTTTACTTGGTCCTTGCCCTTTGTATTTTGATTAAAAGACAAGTTGTAAGATTTTTCTTCTCCCTTGTCCTTGTAGTTCAAGGATTTTGCATGGTTAAACTGTCTGCCCGTATTACCAAAAGGCTTTATTCATATTACTTCAATATATTTAGCCTTAATTAAAAGTTTTAGATTTAATTTTCTTATTCCTTAATCGAATGGATTCAATTGAGTGGGCACAACAGAAACTGACCTGAAAAGCCAACTAAGTAGTTGGTACAATTATAACTGCTAGAGGGCTACCTGAGGATGACTTGCTAAATCCTTGGAGTTCTTTTTTACAAGTATAAGATACACCAATGTCTTCCCTGAGCCACTTTCGTCAGCTATAATACAGCTCTATCCCTCAAAAACAGGCCCAAGCTTCTCATCTCATTCTTAAATCGGTTGGTCTCTAAACTAATGACACCCCCATTTCCTTCAACAATTGTTTAAACCATTGTTGTTTTCTTATGGAGAGAGAAGAAGAAAGAGAAAGAGAATGAAGGCAAATAGGAAGACAAAGAGGGAAAAAAGAGGAGAACAGGACAGGGAAGAACGTTGGAGAGTAGTTCCTTGCCCGTTGGAAAGGGGAAAAGATAAAAAAAAAAAAAAAGGAAGGAAAAGAAATCTATGTTGGCTTGATCAATTATTCATCATTATGCTTTTTAGAGTTAATTACTTTTATAATTTTGAGAAACATTATAAGTATAAATAAGAGTCAGAATTATTTTACCTTTTTTTTTAAGTTTGGCATATTTTTGTTTCATTTTCTTTATTCATTTTTTATTATACTCTTATGTGGAATTATACATGTATAATTCAAACAAAAAATAAACTGATACATATATATAATAGCCAAAATTAAGGTCGAAATTATTTTACTTGCTAAACTACTTTAGTTTTATGTGGATTGATGTTCTGATTGTTAATATTGTTGCACATATACTATTTCCATATTTGAGGAAGACAAAAAAAGGTTGTTTGTGTAATATGAACAATAAAGTGAGCATTAAGCAACAAACTCAATGTCCCTTTGTTTTAATGAAACCTGATTTTACTAATTTGACATTGGTTAGTATCAAAGAAGAAGGAGAAGTGCTTGATATCTGAGCAAGAGAAATTTTTTGCTTATAAAATTGCTTATTTGGAGGAGTCTTTGAAGAAAAACAAACAAGTAATTATTAAATAATCAAAAATCCAATAGTTGAATACAATATGCTTTTCCCTTGAATTGAAGAGTTGTAATATCCATTTTATGTGCTGGTAATATGCAAGATGACAGAACTTTCAACATTTTGAGGAAAACTCTAAGTTCTTTTCTAAACAATGGCTTGGATGAAGACTTCCCACCTGAAGATTGAAAAGTTTACGCAAATATGGCAAACATATTACTGAGATATCCTTTCCATCCTTTGGAACGTTTAGCTTCTAATTTCCAGCATTTAAAACTTCACAATCTCTTTGGGAACATCCATGAAAATTTAAAACTCCCCATGCATTTCTACTTAAGAACATAAACACAAACCAATTCTTAGCTAAACGTGAAGATAGACATAAAAAGGGTGTTATCGTTTCAAATCTTGAAATGTTTGTTTCCAACATCTCTTGCATTTGAATGGTTAGGCAAAGATCATATGAATAGTCATAAAGGCAAAGTGGGTCATTAAGTCATAACTACTTTATGTTTTTCCATCACTTGATTTTTTTTATTCTATCATTTCTACAGTCCTTATGGATTAATGCCATCATTCTTGACTGGAAATTTTTGTTGTGTGAATGGGAAGTCTGGTGAAAACATCATACCAACATAGTGTTTATAATTTCATGAACATTCCTCACATTCATTTACATGAAAAACGTGACAAGGATAGATGGCGTGGTGTTGAAATTTAAGTGGTCATTAAGGGAAATTTGATAATTTTCCATGTATACAGCCTCAACTCCTTTCCTATTATATTATTAGACTTTCATAGTTGTTCAAGCATTTTAGAATTCCTCGATGCATTATTTTTTGGTTGTCAAGGATGATTGAAAATAACAGTTGGTACTCCTTATTAAAAAAATGTCATTTTGTTTGTATTTTCAATCCAAGATATTGCATTACATGCGACATATGGTTGTTATCACCATTTATGCTCAATTTCTATTTAAGTTTGTATCTAATGCCCTTGAGTAAGCTCTATATATATATATATATATATATATATATATATATATATATATATATATATATATATATATTGCTCAATGGTCCTCAACACAAACACACAATTTTGCCGACCTTGTATAGAACTGTTTCTATTTTCCTTTTTCCATTCAGTAAAAATGTCACTACAAAGTTTGCATGGAGGACAGATGTAATACCTCTGGTTCCTGTTGCGACAAAGCACCATCTTTCATCTATTGACATATTACTAATCAAATGCCTTATTGCTGAAACTTTAAAACAGAACCTAATAGAGTTTTTTCAGCATGAATTTGTAAATATTGAAAAATCCCATGCTGAACGACTAATTGGTAAGAAGTTTGTGAACATATCATGGAAATTGTTTTCACTCTTTTTATTCCTCCTGGAGTTTTTTCTTTTACCCCATTTTCACTATTCTATTAAGAATATTATGGTGGAATTTCTTATCTCATCATGTTGAGGCTAATTGTTTTTTCTTTAAACCCTTTTCTTAAAATTCTTTTTACTATTACAGAGCAGTCAAAAGGATGCCTTATAACAACGAAGAAATAGTGATTAAAAAAAAAGATGAACTATAGTAACTTATGAAAGAATCGTAAGTAAGGTAGATCTTTTATCATTTTGAGTTGCTTATATATATCTGATATGTGAAAATTTGAAAAGTTTTAGAAGTTGTAGACTAGAGAGACATTAACGCATTATGTCATTTCCCTGAATGTTGGCATATTTCTAATGGGACAGGAGATACTAGTGTTAGTATAAGCCCTACAAGCCAATCTGTGGTTGTATGGGAATTGCAATTTTGAGATATTCATGTATGACATTTTGTTATTCATAATAACATTGAGGTAGTTCTTTATCCATAAGTTTGTAATTTAATTACTTTTTTGTACTTATGTAGATAAAGCCCATGGAACTATATATGCCTTGCAAAGGAATTGTATTGGGATACAATTATGAGATTCTTATGCATTAAAGCATTATTCTTAAAAGTCCCTAATCATTGTATTATTGAGACAGGGCATCAATAATGCTCAAAGATTGCACATGTTATGTTCATTACTTGTGAAGTAAACAATCGTTCTCATAGGTTGAAGTATAAAGATACTTGGAACTAGCATATAGGTGCTTGCCATGGAAGAGCGAGTTCACTGAACATGGCCCGCCATGAGAAGTGCATTTGGTATTTCACTCAAGTGTCTATGCAATACTTCTCATGTGTCAGTTATGTAAATGCTCCCTAGACTTGAGACACCAGGTTGTCTTATGTGTGGAGTGCTATGCTTTGATTTCATCCCTATGGGTGCCTAACCAAGGATGCCAAAACAAGATGCTTTTGGGTATAGCATGAAGCATGTGAAGGCAGATGACTGGTCAAGATAGGAATCATCACCCCAAGTGATTCAAGGGGAAATATCTCATTAGTTCTTGGTTGATATTAGCTTAATCAAATCCTTGGCCAAGGTGATTAGGAGATTATGAAATGAGTTTCATAAGTCTCCATAAAGCTAATGATCTAACTACAAGAACAAATATGGAGATCAATAAGAGTAGGCACTGCACCAAGCTCTTATCATCTTTGGGATATGTGATGAAGGAATGAATTACACTGAAAAACTGTACACTGAAAGGTTGTTAAAAAATCCTTTGACTCTCCTAACAATTGGGTGGCCATGATGCATTGCTAAATGCCAATCATGGTCTATGGAATTGAATTAGTTAATTTAAAATTGAATATGATTCATTTAAATTAATTAATTAATAATATTATAATTCAATTCCATTGCCAGCATGTTAGGAACCTAATGGGTCACACACAAAGGTTGCAATTTGGATTAAATTGAGAGTGTGATGATTTAAGTTAGACTTAAATCATATTCTAGTTTTAACTATTAAGGACCTATATAAAAGAGTTTAGTTAAGTATTGGTTAAATATTATAATTGTTATAATATTAAGGACTTATTTTGTAAATTTTAATAAGTTAAATCTAGATATAAATATCACATTATAGCCACTCTTTTTTTTTTTTTGTGGAGAACATTTTTCTCTTGAGTGCTGCCACTCTTGAGATGTTTATTTTCTTTTGAAAACTTCTCCTTTGATTCTTTGCCAGAAATCAAAGAAGAAAAGAGGACAAATCATTGTCCACTTGCTAGCACAAGCCCGTGGCATAAAGCTCTCTCCTTGAGAAGGATCGGTTGCAATTGTGTGTGCATCATTGGAGGCCAAGCGATTGAGTGGTTGAGGATTCTTTCACACCAAAGGTGTTCATGTTTTGTCACCAAAAAGAATCCATTCGATTACGATATCACTCGGAAAGGTACATTTTTTTTCTGATTTTATGTGGTACATAACTTTGCATTAAACAACCAAGGTGATCCAAAGGTAGGAGGCATGGTTTTATTTTTATTTCAACCCTTTTTTATTCCGCTGCGTTGATGCTCTAATCTTGTCGTTCCTAGCAACTAGTGCTTTTGCTATCATGGATTACTGTTCTATCATGTGGTCAAGATTATATAGAAGCTTCTGTTGGTTATGGTCATGTTTGAAGCTACAAATTTTGCTATAGTGAACCAAGATCAATCAATTTAAGTGTACTTGGTGCTAAAAGTGATTCACTTGAAAACCTAGCTAAGGTTATTTCTGGTTCGAGAGAAAAGCTCACCACTATCTACCTTGAAAACAATCCATGTGTACGTTATTTCCAACTTGAGCACTTAAAAGTGTCTAGAATTTGGTTATTTTCTTGTGAATGCTTATTGACCCCAAATGATTTGTTATGACTGGTCAAGTATCTTGACTATTTTTTTAACATTTTTTCCTAATTTCATACATGTTCCCTTCTCTCCTATATTATTTTCCTTAATTAATTTTCAATAAGGATGCTGAGTCTATCATTTGGCGCACACCATTATATCACATCGATCTAAATTTGTTATGACATAGTTTGATCTTCTTAGATTGAGTTAAATGAAGTCCTTTTGTCCAAATCATCCTTTCTTGGCTTATTTCATTCAATTTAGCTATATAGTATTATCTATATTAATGCTTTTTACTTTCACAATTGCTGATTGATGGTTGAAAATTCATAATCTTGAACTCTTTTAACTTAATGTTCTTTTCTCTCTTAACCTTTGTATGTATGCTATAAAAAGTGTCATGCCGTGGCAAAACAAAGAAATTAAGAGAGATGTTTGCAATGTTTGCAGGTAACATTACAAGAAAAATGATGTTACATAGTATATAACAAAAAGTGAATTGTCAACAATATGTTGATATCTTCAGCAAAGGTTCCTGTGTACAAAGTTAGCAATGCAAAGTAATAAATAATGTTGTGGTGATTTTATATATAAATTGGTAAAGTAAGCAGTTTTAGACAACACGAAAAAAAGCGAAACAGTTTCAAAGGCATTGAAAATGAATCTAAATTCAATGAAAAATCGAGAAAAACCTTTTGGATGATTTCATTCGAGGAAGAGAAAACTTGGCAATAATTCAAGTTGATCAAAAGCAATAGAGGCCTCTTAGTTTGAACTGAGGTCAACGATGATCTCTTATTGTGGTAAATCAGATATAGGTTTTGGAATAGTATATCTTTCATTAGCATTAAAAAAAGCACATTGCTTAGTATTTAATACCAACAAAGAAGAAGCACATGATGATAGTTTAAACATAGGATTTGTATGATATAAAATTTAGAAAATGAGAATAAAACAACTCTCAATACAATTTTCATAATCTCCGAAGGGAACAATTGGCTATGTAAGGTTCATCAAATTATTGATGATACTCCTACATAATAAAAAATATGTGTAGTAAATATAGATTTTAACAGGAAAATGGTAAATTAAGATGTAACAATGATCAAATATTTTCATCTCAAAAATCCATATTTTCTATCTACTTGACCATTGAGTTCTGTAAGTTCTAAAATATCCTCAACATGAGTAACAGTTGTTCAAAACATTTACATCTTTTCCTTTACATACCAGTTGAGACGAGCTTTTAAAGACATAACAAAATTTCAAAAAAATGGTTTTACAAACCGAGAGATTCGAGAGTAGGTCGGCTGTCACTTCAGTTAAGTGTGATTCTCGTGCATGAGTGAGCTTTAGCTAAAGAACCTTTGGGTCACCGACGGGTGGTTAGGCGTGACTGGGGCCACAACCTGTGATATATGTATGCGTGGCTAAGCCACCAGATGATTACGTGGTTGTGATCGCTCGATTCTCCAATGTCAGCCAACATCGTTAAAACTGCCGTGGCATGTGGAATTTGATGGAGCGAGGCTCCCAGATGTTATTACGTGGTAGCGGGACCATAGACTTTATTTGATTTCCTGCTCGAGATTAAAATCTCTTTGAGTTTTCAAACTCGTAATTCTTTGCATGGTGAAAACAGAATTAGACGATTTTTCGTAGCTCCCTTATTTCTATCGTGAAATGAATTTTAAATCCTCGCATATGAGGCGAGTTATGATTTGTGCATAATTTTAATTAATATTTGATTTCGTGAGAGCTTGCTCAATTTTATTGATTTGACAAGAATAATACATGAAATAATTTCAATGGCAGAGATCTTTTACGTACACTAGATTAAAATGATATTTGTAATGATTTCATTTGAAAATGCTTATTAACCTATTTCGATGCTAAAAATTTTGCTTACCTTGATTTGATATACATCTTGGCTGATTACAACTTACAAGAAATTCTCTATATTATTTTTTATATATATATAAGGCACAAATCTCCGTTTGAACTAAAATATTTTTATCTACTCTTGTAATTTTTAATATTCAAAATCTCTATCTTATTGCTTGTTTCCCATCTATGCCCTACTCACGGAGCCGATGATCACTTAGTCTGTGAGACTCACACCCCTCTTTTTCCTCTTTTGCAGATAGGGATTGACATAGTGTGTAATCATTAGTGCGTAAGGTCCACTGTGGATAGGTAAAGGCATCTCATAGCATTTTATCCCGAGTCACTTTGCTGTTAAAGGTCGAGTTGTAGTACTTTGAAATTACTATGTAAATAAACATTAATTTTAGTATAAATGAAAATTTCAGATTTTTTTTTGAACTCAATGTATTTAATCGTGATGTTATGACTTAAAAATCAAAATTGAATTACTATGCTTATTGTTGAATTCATGTTATAAATATATATGGTTTAAGCATTAATACGGTTTAGTAAAAGTGTACAATGAGTTATTGAGAAATTTCATTAAGGCTTGTACGGGACTTAACGGGATTTCTTGGAGGTCTCAGACGCTGATAGCGATCGAGGAAGGGTCGTTACAAAGTTGGTATTAGAGCCCTAGGTTAAGTCAAGTCCTAGAAATTCTTGTGTCCATCAGCGGAGTTGTCGGAGTTAATGTAAAGTCTTGTTTATGGTTTGTGACTGCAGCACAAGTCATAGACAAGAGGCTCTATAAACTCTTATTCCTAGTAACCCACCCTTTTACTATCGTCATGTAAAGGACATAAGTGGTACCCTTGCTCGAGTTTGAGATGCCACCCGAGACACGAGCCATTATTGGAAAGATCTTAAAACAAAATGCTCCTAATGAAATATTAATGTAATGACACATCCCTCCGACTAAGGATGGAGGAAAGTGGAGCTAGACTAATAGGTTCGTAATAACTTAATTAATTGGAGTTATAATTTGAGCCCATGATTGCAATGGGAAGAAAATTAGATGACTATGGGTTGTATTTGAGGTCAATATAAAGGGGCATGTGTGATAATGGTAATAAGGGACATACTTTGACCGAAACGAATAGTGATCATTGAGATTCACTTGAGGCTTATATATCTAAGTACTAAAGGAGGTGTAAACTGATACTCACGTGCACGGAGGCAAGTGCATTGTGTTAATTAAGCTTGCCCTGCCCATATATGAATGGTGTTGAACTTTTGAAATATTTTATAAATGTATATGTGTTAAATATGTGTATAGCAGCTTAGATGGAGCTGGTTTTGAATTCAATTAAGTGACAGTGAAATCCTAAGGTTTGATTTGAACTATTCTTGGTTATAGTTATAAGTGCATGAATTAGCTCAAGGGTGGAAATCAATGACTATTATAATTGATGTGTGGTCAAGAAGTAAAAGGTTAGTAAGTAAATATGCTCTAAGGATGAGCTTAAATTTTGCTATGCTTAGTACGAAGCCAATGAATTAAAGGACTAGTGGTGAATGTGGTTGTTTAAAGTTAATTGGCTTAAGAAAATTGATTATAGTCTAAATGCCTTATGGAGTTCTAAATTTGAGCTTGATATATGAATCACTTTAAAAGATCAATTTAAGAGTCTAATTGGATTAGTATGCAAACTATGGTGCAAATAATTAGTCTTGAATTTGATTTCTTCAAAGGTAAGGGACTTAAAAAATATTGATTTTTGGATATGCTCTAAAAGGGAGCTTCTGCATCCTAAGTTTATGACAACTTTGATCTTATGACCGCAAGGGCAAGGTGTAATAATTAAGTAAATTATTCACTTTATAGATGTAATTGGTTAAGGATCGATGAGTAAAGTTAAGATCTTAACATTAAGTGGTGTACGATTTGATATTTATGTATTTAAGAGTTATTTGGAGACAATTGTTTAATCAAATTTGCACTAGATGTTATAGTAAAGGAATATGATTACTAGTAGTGAAATATGCCTAAACGATGATTTTGGCATACCACAAAAAGGGGTGAAATAAATATGTTGAAATTAATGTTCTGATAACGTGCGTATGACAGAAAGTTAGTTTGTAAATTGTAGTTTTCATAATCATGAAATATATGAAGGTTATCAATATGTGAGCATACACTTGGAGTTGTAATTTACGAGTTTGGAGTATTTAAGATATGGTTGAAGGGAATTAGCATTAGTCAAAGTACGTTAATCTTTTAATTAATTCCTATGGGGTATGAATGATAGTAGAAAGGAGGCACATAGTGCCATGATATTATATGGTGATAATTGACTTAGAAATACACTCTTTGAAGTAAATATGGAAGTAGGGAAAGATGAAATTCTTGAATTAATAATAAGGTAAACATAAGGTGTTGATCCAGATGGATTAATTTCATGACAATTTTAAGTTGAAGTGACTGGACTATGTGAGTTGCAAGACAAGGAAAACAATCAATTACGAATGTTAAAGGAATTATGGACACTAGAATGGGTGAATAACTATGTGTGGTAGCATGGAATTGAAAATTTGTCATACCATATGGAACGGGTGTCTTTAAGTGAGACTTGTTTGATTGATCATGTAGACACTACCTATATTACCTTTTATCTTATCTACCTTTAAGAATTAATTATCATTACCATAGTTTAATTTTATTCACTTGTTATCTTTAGGTTAATTTGGGCTTAATTTAACTTCTATTCCTATTTTTTGTATAGACTAACTTTCACTAATGTCATGGGCCAATGTCCAGTCCAAAATTGAAAAATTGAGCTTTTGGGTTGTTGGGCAGCTTTGGGCACATTGGTGGCCTAATATCAAAAACTAGTCCAATAAAACTAATGCAATTAAGGATGGATCAAAACAATTAAAATAGATTAAAACACGAATCAAAGATTAAAATTCCAAACAAAATCTAGAATACTCCCAAAAACAGATGAAATAAATAAAGCTTAAAAAAATGAATGAGAGAAAGCTGGACGACTGGCAGGGTGCGTCCGCACCTTGCTAAGCACAATACGCTGTCCAAACGTGAAAAACTCACATCTAGCAGAAAGTGGAAATGGCACCCCTAAGATTGGAATTGGGTATAAAAACACTACTGTAGCAGCTACAAAAAATACAGAACAGCAAAACAAAAAAAATTGAAAAACCCTAGTCTAGCAGCCAGAAGTAACCTCAAAAACAAGAAAAAAAAAAGAGAAGAAAAGAAAAAAACTCATCAAAAAAATACAATGATAAAGGAGAGAAACAGAGTAGCTTGGTTTTAGGATTTTTTTTTAGTTTGGGTTTTTAGGGATAGATTTTTATTTTTGGTTTTAGTGAAGGATTTTCGATGGTAGGAAGCTGGCAAAGTAATATAGAGGGAGTTTTGGTAATTGGATGGCCGTTTAAAAATGAGAGAAAATCGGAGCTATTTGGACTAATTTAGATTTGGCCAGTGGTGAAAGGAGAGAGGGGGCTTCAAGCCGCCGTCTTGGGTGAGTAAAGGAGAAGAAAGGTAATAGCTTTTTGAGGAGAGAAAAAGATCTAAAGGATTAGGACTGGTTTTTGGGTAATTGGTAAAGGAGAGAGCAAAAGAAAGAGAGAAGAAGAAAAAGAGCGGCTGGAAAGTTAGAAGGAAGTGGATGTCCAGCGGGCTTTTGAGATAACGTGAGTAAAAGGGGAGAAAAGTGCAGAAAGAAAAAGAAAGTCATTTATATCGTTGGGGTTTTAGAGTAACCGATTATGGGGGGTGTTTAAATGGCGTCGGTTAGTCACAAAGGAGACAGACATCTCCTTTCCTTCCTCGGGCGGTACACTTTGGGGAATAGAATCCACGCCGTAGGAAAGCCGGTGGACTAAAGCTGGTTGGGTATTTGGCCCATAAAAGTAAATTCTTTGTCATTTTCTTCAGATCAATTGTGATTTGGGTTGGCTCATCTTGTTAGTTTTTAGAATTATTGTTTAATCATGTGGGATTAGGATTAGATTATTTTAGCGTAATGTTATGAAATTCTTAGATATTATTTTTAGGCATAAGAAGATAATGAAAATAGAGGATTATAGATATGTATAATTATTAATATAAATATAAAAATATAAAGATAATTTGAATATACTAAAGTAAGGAGATTTAAATGTAGTAGAATATTTCTTAAGGGTATTTAAACTAAGGTAAATGAAGTATATATGCAAAACAGAACATAAATTATTAAATGAGATATGTTTTAGTGAGAGCCATAGGAAGATAAATAAAAAATATAAAATGAATGAAACAAATAAATAATTGGTTAAAATATATACATATATATATATATATATACATATATATAGAGGTTAAATTAAATGAAGAATGGAAGTTATAGAGTTGTTTGTGTGGTACATTTAGGTAAAAATATAAAAGGGGATAAGTATATGCAATGGATTATAAATGGATTATAAAAAAGGGAAAAACGTATAATACTTGACATAAAAAAAATAATTAAAATTAGTCAAAAAACTATGATAACATATGCACTAAAATCAACATTAGAAAATTGAATCCTAGGACACCATAAGTTTAATTATAACAATACCAATGATGGGATGATTGGCCAGGACGCGAGGAGTCGTAATCTAGAACTAATTTTCCCTAGGCTCGGAATCCAAATTAGGGCTCCACCAGTACGATGAAGGGCCTTGATTTTCAGATTTCGAGATTTTTTTAATAAATAAAAATTAGTATACAATAAATTAGTCAAACAAAATATAAATACAAATATGGCATATATAAGAGAATAGATGACATATATTTAAGTTGTCCAAAGATAAAAATGAAAATTTGTGAAAATGGCAATACTCATGATAATAAATAAATTGATAAATAACTAAAATACTCAATGATGGAAAATCTGAAATAATAAATATGTCTAAAACATAAAATTTAAATATCTAGTTGTATAAAATATATGTAGTAATAAATTTATAAGTGTTATGAAAAGGGAATAAGGTAGATAATAAAAAGAGAAAATGGAATCAAAATATATATAATTATGAAATAGGATATCTTGTTGTAGATTTTGAGTGAAAAGATAGTTTATATAGTAAAAATATACACTCAAATAGCATAGAAACATATATGATCCATAATATGCATAATTATAAATGGAAACATAAAAAAAAAAGAGTCCTTAAGAAATAGCAAGGAAGACATAGGAGAATTTAGAAATAAAAAATAATAATGAATTCCTTAAGCATAGCATATATCTTTATTGCATCATGCATGTCATGGCATATAGATACTTTTGCTCACGAGTATAAGTCCAGATGATGGGATTTTTCAAAAATCTTGCAAATGCGAGTTTCTCTCAGATAGTTCCCTAGGTGAAAGGACGTCTTCGGGTCCAACCAGTACGATAAAAGGGCTCAAGAAACATCTTTAATAAAAAGGCTTTTACTCGTAATAGGTTTACTGTAAAACCCGACCCTACAAACACATGTCATGACATACATGCATTGAGTAGCATGTTATTACGCTAAGAAAGTCCCTAAGAATAGACGAAACCTGGTATTGTACCTAATGGTACACTTGAGTTGATTTAACCTCGAACTAGTTCAAATAGGAATCGTAGGATGAAATTTAATATTTTACAGTCCAGGAATGACTAAAAATGTTTCTTTGGAGTTCGAGGGTTCATTTGGGGAAAAATTAAAAATTTTGATGTTCAGGGGTAAAATCGTCATTTTACCACCTAAGATAATAATTTGATCATGGAGTGAAATTTTTGACCAAGATTAACTATTTGGAGTATAATTTAATGATAGGAAGTGAAAAATTTCAATTCCGACAATTTTCGAAACATAGGGGCAAAACGGTAATGTTGTCGTCCCGGGGTAAAAATCGTAATTTTCACCATCCAAAACTTGTCAAAATCATAGGATTTATTTATTTTTGGTATGAATAACTATGGTATTTTAAGTGGTGAAAAATTAAAGTTTAAAGGACAAAATTTTAAAAACGGGCCAATGGGAAAGTGACACATGGCACTTTTTAATGTTTAATATTATTTTAAAGGAAAATCAGCCCATTTAAACCCCACATCAGGTGATGGCTGGCCATAAGGAGAAAAGAAGAGAGAAAATAGAGAGGAAAGGAAGAAAAGAGAAAACCAAAGGAAAAGTAGAAAATTCAAAGGGGAATTTAGGTTTTTTGACCGTTTACGCGTCTAACGGCAAGATTTTTCGACTTTAGCTTGATTTCTACCTTTCCTGTGCCTTTGTTTCCATTTAGCATGCTTGAGGAGAGAGATCAAAAAGTGATACCAAGGGCTAGCTGAATTTTGAGGGGGAGGATTTTGAATTTTTTAGGTTTTGATTCTTAGTTAAATTGGTAGTTTTAGTTAGTTACATATGTATAGAAATCAAATTGGGCAAGAAAGCATGAAATTTTCACAATACCCACCCTTGGCCGAATCTTCAATGATGTACAATGATGAAGAACTGATTTTTATTCTAAAAGAAATGAAGGGAAAATGATGAAAAATGGTTAAATGTGATAGAAAAACAAAGTGGAAAATTTACCTAGTTAATGTCCCATTTTTGGCCAAATTTTCCAAGGAGGAAAGTGAGCTGATTTTGGTGATTTTAGAGGATTATTGGCTGATAATTAATGGTTAGAAATGTTGGAGAGAAAATGGGACAATTTAGAGCTAAAATGGAGCGCGTTAGCAATTTATCGGGTAAAGTGCTAAAAATAGGTTAATACCGCGTTTAAGCCGTTTTAGGCTATTGCATTTCATACCATGCATTAGTATAGGATTTAAGTCAATTATATAGTGATTTAGCATCAATGTGGTGAATTGTGTAATTTGTGCAATGTGTCTAGGGGGAGAGCCTTCCAGTAAAGGCAAGGAAGTCGTACCCGACGAACAGTGATCGAGGCACCTAAAAAGCATTTAATTTGTACAAACGGTGAGTAAACCTATTATTATTGTAAATTATCTAGAGTTTATTTTTAAATGCTCTTCATGGATTTTATGAAACGAAAATAAGATTAAAATGGGATTTTTGATGTTTTAGAAACAAATGTGCCAAATAAATTCATTGTGTTGATTATCTGAAATAAGAAACTTTTAATCATGAAATTGAGTAATTGGAGGCTGCCAATTGTCTTGAAAAATATATTTTCCTATGAATGGCTTATGATATATGAGTATATGTGGCTATATTTTATAATTGCATTGGGAATTTATGTAAGCTGTCTTTTACTATGCAAGCTGGGTAAATAAATAAAAGCCACGTTATACTGTCAAAATTTTATTAAAGTTGGTGGGTTTAGTCACTGCAGTAGCGGGTTTTCGTGGACTGCCTATTAAAGGGGCACAGTAAACCCGGTTATATAGTTACTCCGAATGTAGAGGCAAGGAGGGTAACTCCCGGGGTAGTGTTAGAGCTCACTTCACGTTGAACCCCCACGTGAATGTGTAACTCGGCCAACGCCAAGGAACGGCTTGTTTTCAGAGCTAACATGTGTTTAACATGTAAATATCTTAACAACCTTGGCGAACTCGGTTAGATGCCTCAGCCAAGGTATCCCCGAGGACTAGTTTTGGCTTGAGCCCTATTTTTAATAAAAGTTATAAGCCTTAACAACTGTTTTGGTAAATTACAAATATTTTATGGTTTAAGAAATAAATTGAAAACCTTAGGAAATGGTTTGTAATTTGTTGTTTAAACTTGCCTCCATGTTACTCGCCTTTAGATATTTATGATAATGTCTGTTTACTCATTGGGATTGCAAAATCTCACCCACCTCCTTTCCAAATATTTCAAGCTTGTGGTAGCTTGTAGATACCTGATTTTGTCGAGAATTCCAATTGACCCTTCTATCACACAGACAGTAGGTTACTATCACCAACACTTGGTGTATTTATGGACCACTTGTCATTGTAATTATTATTGTACATTATAACTTTGTAAATTATTGTATGTATGAATCTATTTTACTTTTAAGTTACAAAAGATTACTTACACATGTTTCTATAAATATTGTTTTATATAAAAATGCTATATTTTTGTCTTTTGATTTACTTGAGCCGAAAACGATTGAAAATTGTTCAAAACTTATATGTAAGCTTTGCGGGGTTTCGATTGGTATTCCGGGTAATGAGTATCAATTGAGACGTCGCGACGATTGTCATGGGCCCGAGGGAGGTTCCGGGTCGTGACATTTACATTCATGAAAATATTCTTTTTCTAAAAAGCGTATGATAACCCCGATGATGGGATTTATTCATCAAATTTGCAAAGGTGAATTTCTCGAATAATTCTCTAGGTAAGAGAATATTCTCGGATCCCACCAGTATGATGGGCAGATCCGGGAGAATGTCCTCAATAAAAGGTTATTTGTCCGACATTATTTGAATTTCATGCCATGCATTTCACAATACCTCATGTTCATATCACATCTTAGAGTCAAATAAAGTATTTTGATAAAATAGAGGCTAAAATAAATGAATAATAACTAAGGAAACATAATAAATTTAAGGATTAAGGTCCCCAATAAGATAATTTAAAAATCAAATGGTACCGTTCATGGAAAGGGCGTCATGGGGGCGCTAATCCTTCCCCAAGCATAACTGCACTCCCGAACCTAGTCTTAAAAGACGTAGACCAATGTAAAATTCTCTCGACGGACTTAAAATCAATTTAAAACTTTGTCGATTAGAATCAAATAAATAGGTGGCCAATCACACCTAGAACAAAGATTAGTGGCGACTCCTTAGTGTTTTTCCTGTGTCCAGCAGTCGGGTTTTCGGAGCCACACGTTACGACAGATCACAAGTGCTATGAGATAACATAAACTTAAAGGTATTGGCTAGACCTAGATAATTATAATTTTATTATAATTATAAAAATTATTTTTATCGATGTTGAATTTATGGTCATGTTTTCATATAAAACAATACTATGATAAATTTGATGTGGTTGATGAATGGAAAGGGCTCAAAATTAGTTTCTTCTTGATATGCCTTTGGTTCATTTTGCATGACTAAAAGTAATTGGTATAATATCTAAAAAAGCTCTTAAATTATTTAGAAAAATTCAAATAAGTTCTTATATTTTTATTACATACAATTAAGCCCTTATACTTTTATTTTGAGTTAAATAAGCTCTTATATTTTTATTTTGAGCCAAATATGTCTTTATGACTAATGATTGATATAACCAAAATGCCATTTGTTATTCTATATCATATGACATTGATGTGGCATGCTAATGTGTTATAATTGATAACTGATAACTCTATTATATAGAGTTATTTTGATGCATTTTGGGGGCTTAAGTAGTTAAATTTTTGAGATTTTATATTTGAATCATAGCATTTTTTGTGTTTTTCTAGTTTAAGTTTGATTACATGTTGAGTAATTAATTTAAGTTATTTTAGTTAAATTTTATGTTATTTTTTAAAATTACTTTAAAAGTATTATTGGTAATTTCTTTTATTACTTTTGTAGGAAATTTGATGAAAAAGGCTTATTTGATGAAAATCTGTGCAAGTATGGTGATTGCTTTATTCATATATGTTACGGTATTTTGATCATCTCTCTCAACAAAACTCCAAATAAGGTGATTCTTAACCACTAGAATTATAAGAGGAAGGGCTACAACTTTATGTTTACTACTTTTCCCAGTTCTGAGTGGATCATGGTCAAAATATTTTTCTAAGTCAAAGCACTGTAGCAATATGCATGGACTAAACATGATGCGGTATTTGGAGCATATCTTTCAATATAGAAGTTCAATTGATATGATTCTTAAGCCATTGGAAATTTAAGAGATAAGGCTAAAACGTTTATGTTTATCACTTTGCCCAGTGTGGAATAGATCAAGGTGAAACTCACGTTCAAAGTTGATGGACCACCGTAACACTAGTGAAAGGAAGCACATAACACATTTTCCCGAAAGCTCAGTGCTGCAACACTAAAGAAGTAGCGCCACAGAGCTGGGCGATTTTTCAAAAATAAAAATTTGATGAATTTTGGAAATTAGGTTACTTAAAGCCTATTTGAAGGACCTTTTCCAAAGATTTTAAGGGAAAGGTGGCAAGCAACTATTCTGGAGATTTAGAGCCAAGAACAAAGCAAGAAAACAAGAGAACTTAAGAAAGAATTGAGATTGCAAAGCTTCAATACTTAGTTTCTTTCTCTACTTTTGTGTTTCTTTTACTTTCTTTGACTTGGATTTATGGCTAAATTTCTTTGGATGTTGTTTTTATTTGGTATTATGAGCTAAATTATTTGTCCAAGATTGTGGTGGATTTCAACATGTAATTTGAATATTAGTTTCTTTTTTATTTATCATGAATGGGTGTAGTTTTGCTTATTCAAATTTGTTCTTAATGCTTTTGATCATCTGGCCAATAATTAATTGATTTGTGAATATGATTGAGACTCCACAAAGAAATTTTAGATTGGACTAAGATTTGAATAGTGTATGTTCACGTCACTTTGGTGATCTGATTCGTGATTTGGGTAGACAAACGCCAATTGGCATACATAGCCATATTAGGACACTTGCTTAATGAACTTAATTTAATTGATTCCTATAGACATATAGTGACACAATTAAGTTAGGTATTTGTACAAGCAACTCGTCGAAGACTTGTCCATAGTTATGGATTCTAAATTAGCAAAACCACCTAAGAAAGATAAATAACAAGAAAAGCTAGTATCAGATGAAATGTTGAATGAACCCATAATCTTAGGTCTTTAATGTATTGCTTTTCTCAACTTATTTAGTTTGTTAGTTTATTCAGTGTTGATTTTTAATTGTTTTTAATTAGTTTTTTTTTTTTAATTTTTGGATTACTTAAATAAGATTAATTTGTTTTATAAGATTTTAGTACTTAGTAAAACTTTAGGAACAAATCTCCATGGGAACGATACTCTACTTCATCATTATATTACTTGTTCGATACGTATACTTGTGTGTGAAAAATCGATAACAAGTTTTTGGTGCCGTTGCTAGGGATTGTGTTTTCTTTGTTATTTGCTAATATTAAAATTTCACAAATTAGTCTTAATTTAAGTTTATTTTTGTTTTGTAGCTGTGTTTAGTTGTTGTATGAGAAGAGAAAACAACTTGGAGACTATCCCGTGTGATCTAGAAATTAAGCGAACATTTCGCAAACTTCGACGAGAGAATCAACAAGGTGTTGTTCCAGTAAATACAATGGTTGATATATAGGGTGAACAGCAGATCCAAGAGCATGTAATAGCTGACAATCATTGCTTAAGGGATAATGTTGTTCCTTTGGTACAAGGAATTCCATAGAGCATTCGAAGGCCATCTATTAAAGCATGCAATTTTGAAATCAAGCCAACTATCATCACCATGATTCAAACATAGGTTCAGGTTGGGGGTTTTCCAAGTGATGATCTAAATGGCGATATATCAAACTTCTTGGAGATTTGTGACACGTTCAAGCACAATGGTGTCACAGATGATGTAATTCAATTTAGGCTTTTTCCCTTGTCCTTGAGGGATAAAGCTAAAGCTTGGCTAAATGCACTCCCTACTGGCTCCATAACAACATGGGATGATCTTACTCAGAAATTCCTCGCCAAATTCTTACCTCTAGCTAAGACAACGAAAATGAGGAATGACATTACATCATTCATGCAGCTAGATTCTGAATCATTGTACAAAGCTTGGGAAAGATACAAAGAACTACTTTGGCATTGTCCTTATCACGGTCTCCCAAAGTGGCTTCAGGTGCAGACTTTTTATAATGGTTTGAGTGGGCAAGTTTGAACTGCCATTGATGTCGTTGCAAGAGGAGCTTTAATGGTAAAATCAATTGATGAGGCATACGATTTGTTGGAGAAGATGGCTACAAACAACTACTAGTGGCCAAAAGAGCGAGCAATGCATAGGAGAGTAGTTGGATTTCATGATGTTGATGCTATGACAACATTATCCGGTCAGGTAACAACTTTAACTAAAACTCTTGAATCTTTTGTACTAATAGTTTGCAATGTCATTTTGTAGCTTGTGAGTTATATGGAGATAATCATGCAAGTCATCAGTGTCCAAGCTCAACAAAGGTAGTGCAATTTGTGGGTAATAGACAGTAGAATAACCCCTACTCCAACACTTATAACCCAGGGTGGAGGAATCATCCCACTTTCTCTTGGGCTAATAATCAAGGTTCGTACTTAACTCCGAGGCCAAATGCACCTCTCGGATTTGTCAACAAGCCGACACACCTATTTCAGAAAAAAAGCCATGTCACGACCAGGAACTCCCCTCGAGCCCATGACAACCGCCTCGGTGCCCCGATGGGCACTTATCTCCCGGAATGTCAGCCGGAACCCCGCAAGACTCAATATCAGTTTCTCATTTCCCCCGATGAGTAGCCGTTGCCAAATTTTATGTTCTCAAGGATTTTGAGCTATTTCCAACTTAAAATAGATAAAACAAAAGTTTTCGTCTCACAGGGGCATTTTGGTCATTTTTCACTGAAAAATTTTGAAACTAGTTAAAAATTTAGTAAACAAGTACTAATTGCATAATTCACAATCAAAAATAAGTTTAAACACCTAAAACCTTTATTTAAAATGAAATTATAATTATTTAAATATAATGAGAAGATCTAACAAAATATTCAATAAAATATTTTATTTTCTTATAAACAGTAATTTTAGAGTTATACGTAAATACTTTTTGTAACATAAAAGCAAAATAATTTCATTCATACTGTGACACAGCAAACCAATGCATTTAAATTAATTTTATTTAATTTATAATAGGAAGCGGGCCCACGAATGACTAGAAGTGAGGAAAACGGTGAACCTACATGCAACACCCGACCCTAAATTATCTGTGATATATCATTCACATGCTTTGGATAGCATGTTTGTATACTGAATTTCCTCGAAAAACAAGTTAAATGACTATATTACCCCTAATGGTACAGTTCAGTCAAATAAGTCTTGAACTAGTTTAAACAGAGAATCGAGGATGAATTTGAGAAAACTAAAACCCATGGGTTGATTTAAAATGAGGATTCAGAGTTTGAGGTCCAATATGGAGTTAATCCGGACTTTAAGTATTCTAAGGGCAAAATGGTAATTTGCCATCTGAGGACGAATATGGAAATTTTTAACCCTGTTTGATTAAGATTTATTATATTAAACTTATTTGAGTTTAATTTGAGGGTTTGGTAGTGAAAAAGTTTAATTCCGGTGATTTAGGGAGTGTAGGGGCAAAATCGTAATTTTTCCACCCATGAACAAAATTTGAGATTTTGAGAGAATTTAGATCAAATTTGACAAATTGGAGAATGGTATGAGTATAAGGGATGAAAACATGTCTATGGGCAATTTTTCAGTTTTTGGGGTAAAAATGTAATTTTTGACTTTTATGGGGACAAAAGTGTAATTTTAAAAAAATTACTCCACCAAGACTTTGGATAAGTTTGAGAATTTTATCTAAGCTATGGATATGTGGGACAAGTGTATGGTAAAAATTTGAAAATAAATGGATGGCTAGAATTTAAGAAATTAATAAAACAAAAAAATGAATAAAATAATATTATATTATTTTAGCCTTTAAAAATGTCAAAATTCCAGAATTCTCATCTTCTTCAGCTGTCCAAACCAGGAGAGAAAAAGGGGGAAAAGAAATAAGAACCCTAGCTAAAAAAATTCGGGGAAAATCAAGAGAAATAAAGAAATCAAGCATTAAAAAGGTAAATTTCATTGATTTTCCTTGTGATTTTCACTACCCATGCATTTTTTTCTCATTTCCATGCAAAATTAGAAAGTGGGTATGGACACCCATGCTGGCCAAACCTCCATGGATGAGTTTTGAACTTGAGTTTTGGTTGATTTTAATTGAATTAAGTGATTTTAGTTAGGTTATATTTAAATATAGCAAAAATAAGCTAGAGAAATAATTTTCTCCCATTGAAACCCATTATGCTGAATTTTCTAGGGGAATATTGGCTACTGATCTTGATGTTTATTTGAGGAATTATGATGAATAATGATGAATTATGAGCCTAGAAAAATAATGGGAATTTTCGAAGCAAAAATACGAATTTTTACCCACTATGGGTATTTTCGTAATTTGCTACCGGGATTGATAATTTGCACCACATTGAGGGACATTAAGTCAATTTGGGTGCAATTGAGGTATAGAAACTGAAAAAAATTAATTTGGAGTTTAAACGGACGCGTATATAGATTTATCGGGTAAAAGACCGAAATAGGCTAACATCTCGTTTAAGCAAAACTTAGACATTTTGCACTTCATATCATGCATTAGTAGTATAAATTAGTTTATTTTGGTTTAGTATCGAAGTAGTAAACCTCTTAATTGTACAATTTGTCAAGGTGGCGAATCCTCTGGCAAGGGCAAAGAAATCGCACCTGATGAGTAATAGTTGGAGTACCCGAATTTAGTTTTCGTAAACTGTAAGTAAACTTATTATCGTCTTAATTATCTAGAGTAGTTTTATACAATTGTGTGATTTTATGAAAAATGGGTTTAAATGGTAAATTGCTATGTTTTAAGAGAAATTGTGATTTTATAAAATGATTTTATAAATTTTCTAGAAAATCGAATACTGGTTTTGAAAATAGAGTAATTGGAGACTGCCTGCTTGTATTGTAAATTTATGGTTTTAAATTGAATGGCTTATGACAATAAATGAGCATGAATGGCTAAACTGATTTTGGTGTTAGAATTATTTGTACTGTGTATTTAACCTTGAGAGGCTAGGTTGCGATAAATTGCCATGTCATGCAGAAAATGATTTTATAAATCAAGTGGTAGATAAAAGATTAGCTACTGCAGTAGTGGGGGGTTCTGTGGGCCAACCTATTAGAGGGGCATGGTAAACTCCTTTATATTCTCACCTCGGTCGTAGAGGAGCATAGGGTATCTTCTGAGGTGGGCTTTTTGAGTGCACTTCACGTGGACCAGCGCGTGAGAGTGAGACTCAGCCAACTCCAAGGAATGGCTATGTTTCAAAATAAAAATATGATTTATGTAAAATATGAATTTTTAACAGCCTTGGCGGACTCGGTTGGATACCCCTAGTCCAGGTGTCACCGAGTACAGGATTTGGCATGAGCCAAGTTTTGAGTAATTCACGAGCCATATTGATTATTTGGTTGAAATGAATATTCGTGATTTGAAAAATTTGCTGAAGTTAATTATTTTTTAATTGTCTCCATTTACTCGTCTTTAGATAGTTTAGATGGTGTATGTTTACTCACTGAAATTTTATAATCTCACCACCCTCAATTCTACACATTTCAGGTTTGGGATAGCCGGTAGATAGCCGATTGCATCAAGGACTTCAGTTAGCCTTGCATTGTCAAAATTATAGGTTCACAGACTCGCATCTTATTAGTTAGTTGAGGGCCCACGTGTAAAACCCGACCCTATAAATACATGTCATGACATACATGCACTGAGTAGCATGTTATTATGCTAGGAAAGCACATAAGAAAAGACGAAACCCGATATCGTACCTAACGGTACACTTGAGTTGATTTAACCTCGAACTAGTTCAAATAGGAATTGTAGGATGAAATTTAATATTTTATAGTTCAGGAATGACTAAAAATGATTGTTCGGAGTTCGAGGGTTCATTTGGGGTAAAATTAGAAATTTTGATATTCAATGACAAAATCGTCATTTTGCCACCTAAGATAATAATTTGATCATGGAGTGAAATTTTTGACCAAGATTAACTATTTGGAGTATAATTTAATGATAGGAAGTGAAAAAGTTTAATTCTGGTGATTTTTGGAGTGTAGGGGCAAAATCGTAATTTTGCCACCCATGGACAAAATTTGAGATTTTGAGAGAATTTTGATCAAATTTGACAAATTGGAGAATGGTATGAGTATAAGGGATGAAAAATATGTCTATGGGCAATTTTTCAATTTTTGGGGCAAAAATGTAATTTTTGACTTTTACGGGGGCAAAAGTGTAAATTGCAAAAATTACTCCACCGAGACTTTGGATGAGTCTGAGAATTTTATCTAAGCTATGAATATATGAGACAAGTGTATGGTGAAAATTTGGAAACAAATGGATGAAATTTTAAAAATGGGCCAATGGGAAAGTGACACATGGCATTTTTTTAATGAAATAATATTATTTTAATGAAAAGTCAGCCATTTAAACCCAAATTTTGAGTGCTGGCCGGCCATAAGGAAGAAAAACAGAGGAAATAGAGAGGAAAGGAAGAAGAAAAGAAAAACCAAAGAGAAACAAGAAAATTCAAAGAGAAATTCGCGGTTTTCGACCGTTTACGCGTCTAACGGTAAGATTTTTCGATTTTAGCTTGATTTCTACCTTTCCTATGCCTTTATTTCCATTTAGCATGCTTGAGGAGAGAGATCAAAAAGTGATATCAAGGGCTGGACGAAATTCTAGGAGAGAGAAATTGAAATTTTTAGGTTTTGATTTTTAGTTAAATTGATAGTTTTAGTTAGTTAAATGTGTTTAGAAATTAAATTGGGCAAGAAATCATTAAATTTTCACAATACCCACTCTTGGCTGGATGCTCAATGCTGTACAATGATGATGAATTGATTTTATTCTAAGGAAAATGAAGAGAAATGATGAAAAACGATTAAACGTGATAGAAAAACAAAGTAGAAAATTTACCGAGTTAATGTCCCATTTTTGGCCGAATTTTCCAAGGAAGGGAGTGAGCTGATTTTGTTGTTTTTAGAAGGTTATTGGCTGATATTTAATGGTTAGAAATGTTGGAGAGAGAATGGGATGATTTAGAGCTAAAATGGAGCGCGTTAGCAATTTTATCGGGCAAAGTGCCAAAAATAGGTTAATACCGCATTTAAGTCGTTTTAGGCTATTGCATTTCATACCATGCATTAGTATAGGATTTAAGTTAATTATATAGTGATTTAGCATCAATGTGATGAATTGTGTAAATTTTTGTAATGTGTCTAGGAGGAGAGCCTTCCGGAAAAGGCAAAGAAGTCGTACCCGACGAGTAGTGATCGGGGCGCTTAGAAAGCTTTTATTTTGTACAAACGGTGAGTAAACTTATTATTATTGTAAATTATCTAGAGTTTATTTTAAATGCCCTTTATGTATTTTATGAAATGAGAACGAGATTAAAACGAGATTTTTGATGTTTTAGGAATAAATGTGACAAATAAAAATATATTATATTGATTATGAAATTGAGTAATTGGAGGCTACAAATTGACTTGAAAAATATATATTTTCCTAGGAATGGCTTATGAGAAATGAGTATATGTGGCTATATTTTGTGAATGCATTGGGAAATTTATGTAAGTTGTTTTACTATGCAGGCTGGATAAATAAATAAAAGCCACGTTATACTGTCGAAATTTTATTAAAATTGGTGGGTTAGTCACTGCAGTGACGGGTTTCCGTGGACTGCCTATTAGAGGGGCACGGTAAACCCAGTTATATAGTTACTCCGGTTGTAGAGGCGAGGAGGGTAACTCCTGGGGTAGTATTAGAGTTCACTTCACGTCGAACCCCCACGTGAATGTGTAACTCGGCCAACGCCAAGGAACGGCTGGTTTTAAAAATAAAAATGTGTTTCACGTGTGAATATTTTAACACCCTTGGCGGACTCGGTTAGATGCCTCGGCCAAGGTATCCCCGAGGATTAGTTTTGGCTTGAGCCTTGTTTTTATAAAAGACATAAGCCTTAACAATTGTTTTGGTAAATTACAAATATTTTATGGTTTAAGAAATAAATTGAAAACATTATGAAATGGGTTGAAATTTATTGTTTAACTTGCCTCCATTTTACTCGCCTTTAGATATTTATGATAATGTCTGTTTACTCATTGGGATTGCAAAATCTCACCCAACTCCTTTCCACCCATTTCAGGTTCAGTATAGACTGTAGATAGCTGATCTCATCGAGGACTACTATTGGATCTGCATTTTCCAAACCGTAGGTTCACAGTCCTCTTTACTTTTGTTTATTCGGGGGCCCTCTGGTTATTGTAAATTAAATTAAATATTTTGGCTTACTGTATTTCAGTATGTATAAATTTATTTAGCTTTTACGCTATAAAAATTATTCACGTATAACTTTATAAATATTGTTTTATAAGAAAATAGAATATTTCCCTTAATATTTCTTTTATTTTCTTATTTTATTCAAATAATCGTAATTTCGTTTTAAATGAAGATTTTAGACTTTTAAACTCATTTTGAATATGAATTATGTATTTTGTACTTGTATATTACGTTTTAGCCAGTTTTGAAATTTTTGAGAAAAAAATGACCAAAATACCCCTATGTGGCGAAAATTTTATTTTGATTGTTTTTGATCTAAAATAGTATATATTCTCTAAAGACTCGATATCTAACAATGATTGCTCACAAGAAAGGAAAGAAACTGATATGTAAGCCTTGCGGGGTTCCGGTTGGCATTCCGGATAATGAGTGTCAATCGGGACGTCGCGGCGATTGTCATGGGCCTGAGGGAGGTTCCGGGTCGTGACAATTCTATTGGTATCAAAGCTTTTGGTTTTAAAGATCAAAGTTTTTAGTTTTAAAGTTGTTTTAAAAATTTACAATATCAGTGTGGCCCCGGATTAAGTTAAGTTAGGTTAGGTTGAATAGAATGCATGCATCTGCATATAGAGCCTAAGGTTACCTAAACTTGCTCGTATTTTTTTTATAGATTACAATGCCTCCTCGACGCGGACGTCCACCTCTCACTAGATCGGTTGGGAGGGGAAAAGGTCGTTCCCAACGTCATCAGCCAAATATAGTAGAGGAGGAATCAGCTGCATCTACCATTCGGGCAGCACCTGCTGCTGAGCAGGCCGATAGTCCTCCACATCCTCCATCTCCTCAGCCACCTACGGGTATTCCCGCCATGCCTACTGAGGCAGCACAAGCATTGGCAGCTTTCTTTGCAGCAATGGCTGGTCAAGCTCAGACTGGTCAAGTTCCACCTGTAGTGCCTCCAACTACTCCTTTAGTTCCACCACCAGTACAGGATGTATCCATTTCCAAGAAGCTGAAGGAGGCTAGGCAATTGGGTTGTGTATCTTTCACGGGTGAGTTGGATGCCACTATGGCAAAGGACTGGATTAATCAGGTTTCAGAGACTCTCTCTGATATGAGATTAGACGACGACATGAAGCTGATGGTGGCTACGAGATTATTAGAGAAGAGGGCTCGTACTTGGTGGAATTCGGTGAAGTCCCGTTCCGCTACTCCTCAGACATGGTCTGATTTTCTCAGGGAATTCGATGGTCAGTATTTCACTTATTTCCATCAGAAAGAAAAGAAGAGAGAATTTCTGAGTTTGAAACAGGGAAATCTAACTGTAGAGGAGTACGAGACTCGTTTTAACGAGTTAATGTTATATGTACCAGATCTGGTGAAATCTGAGCAGGATCAGGCCAGTTATTTCGAGGAAGGGCTCCGTAATGAGATTAGAGAGCGGATGACAGTGACTGGTAGGGAGCCGCATAAGGAGGTGGTACAGATGGCTTTACGAGCTGAGAAGCTCGCGACTGAGAATAGGAGGATTCGGACTGAGTTTGCAAAAAGGAGGAATCCTGGTATGTCTTCTAGTCAGCCAGTAAAAAGAGGCAAGGACTCAGCGATTTCAGGGAGTACTACTTCTGTTTCCGTGACATCTCCTCGACCTCCATTTCCACCATCACAACAGAGACCTTCGAGGTTTAGCAGATCTGCTATGACTGGTTCTGGGAAGAGTTTCGGAGGTTCTGACAGATGCAGAAATTGTGGGAATTATCATAGTGGGCTATGTAGAGAGCCAACAAGATGTTTCCAATGTGGACAAACGGGTCATATTAGAAGTAATTGCCCACGGTTAGGACGAGCCACGGTAGTTGCATCATCTTCACCAGCTCGCACTGATATACAGAGGAGAGATTCTTCTGGGTTGCCACCGAGACAGGGAGTAGCCATACGGTCCGGTGTGGAGAGTAATACCCCGACACATCCACCTTCGAGACCACAGACTCGTACCTCGACAAGAGTTTTCGCTGTGACGGAAGATGAGGCACAAGTCCGACCTGGAGCAGTGACAGGTACTATGTCTTTATTTGATAAAGATGCTTATGTTTTGATAGATTCTGGCTCAGATAGGTCTTATGTGAGCACCACATTTGCATCAATTGCTGATAGAAACTTGTCACCATTAGAGGAAGAAATTGTAATTCACACCCCTTTAGGAGAAAAGCTAGTTAGAAATAGTTGTTATAGAGACTGTGGGGTAAGGGTAGGCGAGGAAGAATTTAGGGGTGACTTAATTCCTCTAGAGATCTTGGATTTTGATCTAATATTGGGTATGGACTGGTTAACTGCACATCGGGCGAACGTGGATTGTTTCCGAAAGGAAGTTATTCTCCGAAATTCGGAGGGAGCAGAGATTGTGTTTGTAGGGAAACGCCGAGTATTACCGTCCTGTGTAATCTCGGCCATCAAAGCTTCGAAATTAGTGCAGAAAGGGTATTCGACTTATTTGGCATACGTGATTGATACTTCAAAGGGGGAACCTAAGTTAGAGGATGTCCCGATAGTAAGTGAGTTTCCTGATGTATTTCCTGATGATTTACCGGGACTGCCTCCTGATCGAGAGCTTGAGTTCCCTATTGATTTACTTTCGGGTACCGCACCTATTTCTATCCCTCCATATAGAATGGCTCCGGCAGAGTTGAAGGAGTTGAAAGTACAATTGCAAGAGTTGGTGGACAAGGGTTTTATACGCCCTAGTATATCTCCGTGGGGAGCACCGGTTTTATTTATGAAAAAGAAAGACGGTACACTTCGGTTATGTATCGATTACCGACAGCTTAACAGAATGATCATTAAGAACAAGTATCCGTTACCGAGGATTGATGATCTTTTCGATCAATTACAGGGAGCTACAGTGTTTTCCAAGGTTGATCTAAGGTCTGGGTATCATCAGTTGAGGATTAAAGAACAAGATGTACCCAAGACAGCGTTCAGGACTCGGTACGGTCATTATGAGTTCTTGGTCATGCCTTTCGGGTTAACTAACGCACCGGCAGCTTTTATGGATCTCATGAATAGGGTGTTCCACCCTTACCTGGACAAGTTTGTTATTGTGTTCATTGATGACATACTGGTTTACTCGAGAGATAATGATGAGCACGCTACCCACTTGCGTATAGTATTACAAACTTTGAGGGAAAGACAGTTGTATGCAAAGTTTTCGAAGTGTGAGTTTTGGTTACAGGAAGTGGTATTCTTGGGACACGTAGTATCGAGAACTGGAATATATGTTGATCCTAAGAAAGTAGAGGCAATTTTACAATGGGAGCAACCTAAGACAGTGACGGAGATTCGTAGTTTCCTCGGATTAGCCGGTTATTATCGGAGGTTTGTTCAGGGGTTTTCCTTAATAGCAGCTCCTTTGACCCGTCTAACTCGTAAGGGAGTTAAGTTTGTGTGGGATGATGTTTGTGAGAATCGATTTCAGGAGCTAAAGAACAGGTTAACCTCCGCTCCCGTTTTAACACTTCCTGTTAATGGTAAGGGATTTGTAGTATATAGTGATGCCTCAAAGTTGGGGTTAGGGTGCGTATTGATGCAGGATGAAAAAGTTGTGGCTTATGCTTCTAGACAGCTAAAGAGGCATGAAGCAAATTACCCTACCCATGATTTAGAGTTAGCAGCAGTGGTGTTTGCTTTAAAAATCTGGAGGCATTACTTGTATGGTGAGCATTGTCGGATATTTACGGATCATAAGAGTTTAAAATATTTGCTCACCCAAAAGGAGCTTAATTTGAGGCAAAGGCGATGGTTGGAGTTGATAAAAGATTATGACTTGGTGATAGACTATCATCCGGGGAAGGCGAACGTTGTAGCTGATGCCTTAAGTCGTAAGTCTTCATCGTCTTTAGCAGCACTTCAGAGTTGTTATTTTTCAGCATTAATAGAGATGAAATCTCTTGGGGTCCAGTTGAAAAATGGTGAGGATGGATCCTTATTGGCAAACTTCATTGTGCGACCTTCGTTACTTAATCAGATCAAGGACATTCAGAGGTCTGATGATGAGTTAAGAAAAGAAATTCAAAAACTGACCGATGGGGGAGTTAGTGAGTTCAGATTTGGAGAGGATAACGTCTTGATGTTTAAAGATCGAGTTTGTGTTCCTGAGGGAAACCAGTTGAGACAAGCGATCATGGAAGAAGCCCATTCATCTGCCTATGCATTGCATCCCGGAAGCACCAAGATGTATAGGACTATCAGGGAGAATTATTGGTGGCCGGGTATGAAGCGAGACGTAGCAGAATTCGTAGCAAAGTGTCTCGTATGTCAGCAAGTTAAGGCGGAGCATCAGAGGCCAGCAGGTACACTTCAGTCTTTACCTGTTCCCGAGTGGAAATGGGAGCATGTAACTATGGATTTTGTTTTGGGATTATCGCGGACACAGAGGGGAAAGGATGCGATCTGGGTGATCGTAGATCGGTTGACTAAGTCCGCTCATTTTTTAGCTGTCCATAGTACATACTCTATTGAGAAGCTGGCTCAGCTCTATATAGATGAGATTGTGAGGCTACATGGAGTTCCCGTTTCTATAATGTCAGATCGAGATCCTCGATTCACTTCTCGATTCTGGCCGAAATTTCAAGAAGCTCTTGGAACCAAATTGAAATTTAGCACTGCTTTTCACCCACAGACGGATGGTCAGTCAGAAAGGACTATCCAGACCTTGGAGGATATGTTACGGGCTTGTGTCATTGACTTTATTGGGAGTTGGGACAGACATTTGCCATTGGTGGAATTTGCTTACAACAATAGCTTTCAGTCTAGCATTGGTATGGCACCATACGAAGCTTTATATGGAAGGAAATGTCGTACTCCACTTTGTTGGGATGAAGTGGGTGAAAGAAAGTTAGTGAGTGTGGAATTGATCGAGCTAACTAATGACAAGATCAAGGTTATACGAGAGAGGCTAAAGGTAGCCCAGGATAGGCAGAAGAGCTATGCAGATAAACGGAGAAAAGACTTGGAGTTTGAGATCGATGATAAAGTTTTTCTTAAGGTTTCTCCTTGGAAAGGTAATAATTTGAATACTTTGAAGTATTAAATCTTATTGATTATACTATCATGATAAATTATGGTGTTTTATTGGATAATGAAAGGTGTGATTCGATTTGCGAAGAGGGGAAAGCTCAACCCGAGATATATTGGACCATTCCGAATAATTGAAAGGATTGGACCAGTGGCTTATCGGTTAGAATTACCTCCAGAGTTAGATCGGATCCACAACGTTTTCCATGTCTCCATGCTTAAGAAATATGTACCAGATCCCTCTCACGTCCTCGAAGCACCTCCGATCGAGTTGCATGACGATTTGAAGTTCGAGGTACAACCTGTGAGTATCTTGGATCGAAAGGATCGAGTACTGAGAAACAAGAGTATTTCAATGGTCAAAGTATTGTGGAAAAATGCTCGAATGGAGGAAATGACATGGGAAGTAGAGCATCAGATGAGGAACCAATACCCGCATCTATTTGTCGAATCTGGTAAGTGAAATTTTGAGGTCAAAATTTTATTTTAAGGGAGGTAGAATTGTAAAACCCGACCCTATAAATACATGTCATGACATACATGCACTGAGTAGCATGTTATTATGCTAGGAAAGCACATAAGAAAAGACGAAACCCGATATCGTACCTAACGGTACACTTGAGTTGATTTAACCTCGAACTAGTTCAAATAGGAATTGTAGGATGAAATTTAATATTTTATAGTTCAGGAATGACTAAAAATGATTGTTCGGAGTTCGAGGGTTCATTTGGGGTAAAATTAGAAATTTTGATATTCAAGGGCAAAATCGTCATTTTGCCACCTAAGATAATAATTTGATCATGGAGTGAAATTTTTGACCAAGATTAACTATTTGGAGTATAATTTAATGATAGGAAGTGAAAAAGTTTAATTCTGGTGATTTTTGGAGTGTAGGGGCAAAATCGTAATTGTGCCACCCATGGACAAAATTTGAGATTTTGAGAGAATTTTGATCAAATTTGACAAATTGGAGAATGGTATGAGTATAAGGGATGAAAAATATGTCTATGGGCAATTTTTCAATTTTTGGGGCAAAAATGTAATTTTTGACTTTTACGGGGGCAAAAGTGTAAATTGCAAAAATTACTCCACCGAGACTTTGGATGAGTCTGAGAATTTTATCTAAGCTATGAATATATGAGACAAGTGTATGGTGAAAATTTGGAAACAAATGGATGAAATTTTAAAAATGGGCCAATGGGAAAGTGACACATGGCATTTTTTTAATGAAATAATATTATTTTAATGAAAAGTCAGCCATTTAAACCCAAATTTTGAGTGCTGGCCGGCCATAAGGAAGAAAAACAGAGGAAATAGAGAGGAAAGGAAGAAGAAAAGAAAAACCAAAGAGAAACAAGAAAATTCAAAGAGAAATTCGCGGTTTTCGACCGTTTACGCGTCTAACGGTAAGATTTTTCGATTTTAGCTTGATTTCTACCTTTCCTATGCCTTTATTTCCATTTAGCATGCTTGAGGAGAGAGATCAAAAAGTGATATCAAGGGCTGGACGAAATTCTAGGAGAGAGAAATTGAAATTTTTAGGTTTTGATTTTTAGTTAAATTGATAGTTTTAGTTAGTTAAATGTGTTTAGAAATTAAATTGGGCAAGAAATCATTAAATTTTCACAATACCCACTCTTGGCTGGATGCTCAATGCTGTACAATGATGATGAATTGATTTTATTCTAAGGAAAATGAAGAGAAATGATGAAAAACGATTAAACGTGATAGAAAAACAAAGTAGAAAATTTACCGAGTTAATGTCCCATTTTTGGCCGAATTTTCCAAGGAAGGGAGTGAGCTGATTTTGTTGTTTTTAGAAGGTTATTGGCTGATATTTAATGGTTAGAAATGTTGGAGAGAGAATGGGATGATTTAGAGCTAAAATGGAGCGCGTTAGCAATTTTATCGGGCAAAGTGCCAAAAATAGGTTAATACCGCATTTAAGTCGTTTTAGGCTATTGCATTTCATACCATGCATTAGTATAGGATTTAAGTTAATTATATAGTGATTTAGCATCAATGTGATGAATTGTGTAAATTTTTGTAATGTGTCTAGGAGGAGAGCCTTCCGGAAAAGGCAAAGAAGTCGTACCCGACGAGTAGTGATCGGGGCGCTTAGAAAGCTTTTATTTTGTACAAACGGTGAGTAAACTTATTATTATTGTAAATTATCTAGAGTTTATTTTAAATGCCCTTTATGTATTTTATGAAATGAGAACGAGATTAAAACGAGATTTTTGATGTTTTAGGAATAAATGTGACAAATAAAAATATATTATATTGATTATGAAATTGAGTAATTGGAGGCTACAAATTGACTTGAAAAATATATATTTTCCTAGGAATGGCTTATGAGAAATGAGTATATGTGGCTATATTTTGTGAATGCATTGGGAAATTTATGTAAGTTGTTTTACTATGCAGGCTGGATAAATAAATAAAAGCCACGTTATACTGTCGAAATTTTATTAAAATTGGTGGGTTAGTCACTGCAGTGACGGGTTTCCGTGGACTGCCTATTAGAGGGGCACGGTAAACCCAGTTATATAGTTACTCCGGTTGTAGAGGCGAGGAGGGTAACTCCTGGGGTAGTATTAGAGTTCACTTCACGTCGAACCCCCACGTGAATGTGTAACTCGGCCAACGCCAAGGAACGGCTGGTTTTAAAAATAAAAATGTGTTTCACGTGTGAATATTTTAACACCCTTGGCGGACTCGGTTAGATGCCTCGGCCAAGGTATCCCCGAGGATTAGTTTTGGCTTGAGCCTTGTTTTTATAAAAGACATAAGCCTTAACAATTGTTTTGGTAAATTACAAATATTTTATGGTTTAAGAAATAAATTGAAAACATTATGAAATGGGTTGAAATTTATTGTTTAACTTGCCTCCATTTTACTCGCCTTTAGATATTTATGATAATGTCTGTTTACTCATTGGGATTGCAAAATCTCACCCAACTCCTTTCCACCCATTTCAGGTTCAGTATAGACTGTAGATAGCTGATCTCATCGAGGACTACTATTGGATCTGCATTTTCCAAACCGTAGGTTCACAGTCCTCTTTACTTTTGTTTATTCGGGGGCCCTCTGGTTATTGTAAATTAAATTAAATATTTTGGCTTACTGTATTTCAGTATGTATAAATTTATTTAGCTTTTACGCTATAAAAATTATTCACGTATAACTTTATAAATATTGTTTTATAAGAAAATAGAATATTTCCCTTAATATTTCTTTTATTTTCTTATTTTATTCAAATAATCGTAATTTCGTTTTAAATGAAGATTTTAGACTTTTAAACTCATTTTGAATATGAATTATGTATTTTGTACTTGTATATTACGTTTTAGCCAGTTTTGAAATTTTTGAGAAAAAAATGACCAAAATACCCCTATGTGGCGAAAATTTTATTTTGATTGTTTTTGATCTAAAATAGTATATATTCTCTAAAGACTCGATATCTAACAATGATTGCTCACAAGAAAGGAAAGAAACTGATATGTAAGCCTTGCGGGGTTCCGGTTGGCATTCCGGATAATGAGTGTCAATCGGGACGTCGCGGCGATTGTCATGGGCCTGAGGGAGGTTCCGGGTCGTGACACCACGTGTCATTGTAAAAGTAATTTTATATTTTCGTTATCTGATTTAAAATATATATGAACATGTTTAGCTTTTACACCATGTTTTTGGCGAGTTTCGATATTATCGAAGAAAAATGACGAAAATACCCTTGTGAGCCAGAAAATAATATTTTATTATTTTGATTTGAAAACGACTTATGATTTCTTGAAATTCAAGATTTAATAACTGTCACTCACCGGGGAGATGCGGAAGCTGATGCTAAGCCTTGCGGGGTTCTGATCGGCATTCGGGGTAATGAGTGCCTATCGAGACGTCGCGACGTTTGTCACGGGCCCGATGAGAGTTCCGGGTCGTGACAATAAAAGTGGTATCAGAGCATGGTTTAAAGATCAGAGATTTTGATTTTAAAGCTTTGGATTTAAAAGTTTTTGGTTTTAAAGTTGTTTTAAGAAATCCACACTGACACTGCGTGGCCCGAGTTAAGTTAAGTTAGGTTTGATATAATAGAATACGTGCATCTGCATATAGAATTTGGAGTTGTTTAGACTTGTTTTGGTTTTTCTTATAGATCTTATGGGAGCTATAGGAACTCCTGATCCCAGTAATCTACTTCCTTGTTAATGTCATGCAAAGATCATAAATAAGGTCGTTGTTCGGGTTTAAGATGCCACCCGTGCCACGAGCCAGTGTTGGAGAGATCTTAAAACGAATGCTCCTAATGAAAGATTAATGAAAGATTAATGAAATGATATATCCCTTCGATTATGGATGGAGAAATTTGGAATTGGACAAATAGGCCATGATAATTTATTCATTTGGTGGAGTGTACAAATTAAGCATTGAGGTAAGAGTAAATTCATACAAATGTGCATGAAGATAAGAACACTATGTTAATTGAGCATGTTATGCCCTTATAAAAGTGGTGTTGATTTCAATTAAATGATTGTGAGATTTTAAAAATTGATTGGATCTATTATAGTTCATGGATATAAGCACGTGAACTAACTCGAGAGTGAGTACTAATTATTACTATAATTTATGTGTGGTCATGAAGTAAGAAGTTAGTAAACAAATATGCTCTAAGGATGAGCTTGAACTTTGTTATGCATAGTAAGGAGGAGCCAAGGGATTAAAGGACTAGATGTGGAATTGGTAGCTTGAGGTTAAATGACTTGAAAATGTCGAATCTAGTCTAAGTGCCATATGAAGTTCTATAATTGAGATTGATATACGAATTACTTGAAAGATCAATTTAAAAGTTTATTCGATTCAAAGTGTGGTCTATGATACGAATGATCAGTCTTAAAGGTGATCTCCCTAGAGTAAGGAATTTAGAAAATGTTGATGTTTGGATATACTCGAAGAGAGAAAGCTTTTGCATCCTAAGTCTAGAACAACTTTGATCTTATGATTGCAAAGGCAAGGTGTAATAACTAAGTAAATTATTCACTTAATAAATGTGATTGATTATTGATGAATAAAGTCAAGATCTTGACGGTTAGTGGTATACAATTTGATAATTATGTATTTAAGGGTTATTTGAAGACAATTTCTTTATCAAATTTGCACTAAATGCTATGGTAAAGGCATATCAATGTTAATATGAAAATGTATCCAGGAATGATCTTAACAAATCACCAAAGGAGAATTAAACATGTTGAAGTTAATGTTCTAATAGTGTGCATATGATAGAAAGCTAGTTTGTAAGTTGTAGTTTTCATGAAATATATAAGGATTATCAATATATGGACATACACTTGGAGTTGTAATTTACAAGTTTGGAGTATTTAAGATATGATTAAATAGAATTAGCATTAGTTAAGGTACGTGAATCTTCTAATTAAATTTTGTGGAGTATACATGATAGTAGAATGGAGGAACAGAGTGCCGTGATACTATATGGGGAAGTTACTATACAATATGGAAAGAGTATTCTAAAGTGGGATTTATTGACTGATGATAAGTGATGCGCAATCTGAGATACATGTAGCTATGAATAAATTTGGAGATCTTTGCTTAAGCAAACTCGTACTAAATGTTATGGTAAATATATATGAATGTTAGTGGCAAAATAAAGACATTAAATCAATGTTCTGATCGCGTACTTGTGATAGAAAGTTATTATTGCTAATTGTGGTATAGACTCAGAGGGAAACCACACGATTGTGAATAATTGAGGTAGTAGCTTTAGAGGTAGAAGAATTACTGGGATAAAGTGAATTCAAATAGTTGCAACACCACAGTACTGACTATCAAACACTGTCGCGTTAAGAACCCCTAATGGCTAGCAAGCATGAGCAAATTGAGAGTGGCATGAAGATGAAACTTACGAGTTGAGGAATGGTCATTGGTTTTCATGCTAAGCTTTGTTGTTTGGAATCTTAAGTGCATGAGGAGGTATTAAGATAAAGATGATGAGTGAAATTGTAAAGTTTCTTTATTGCCTTGTATATTGGCATGTAAGAGAAAGAAAAGTTAGAGAGTTTTTGAGATGGTTACATAAAAATAAATTAACATGGGGAGTGTTAAGATGAATAATATGATGACTGAAGTCAAATCTTAAGAAATAAGGAAAATAAGAGATTAAGTCTTGTTAAAGACTAATGAGGAAGCGAGTGAAAGGTTAGATGAATGTATGAGATACTGATAAGAGATGTCAATACCAAGTGAGGAAAAATGTAAATAAAGATTTCAATAATGATATAGCAAATGAGTTGATATAGAATATTGTTATGAGAATATACTGATCTTGTCTTGACTTTGTTGAAAGGAAATGATTAGTAACAACACAAGTAAACTAGGTGACATGCTAGAAACTCTTGGAGATAAATTGAAATATGAGTAGTTGGGTATACCTTTATGAAAATGATATACTTGGAGTATGAAAGAGCAAATAAGTGATTAGGTGTTTCAAGAATATTTAAATACCTTTGAGGAAGAATTATACATTATACGAGATGAGTATAAGATGTGTGATTTTGAAACTTGCTGAGGAGTCAAATGGCTAAGTCACGAGTTAAGTAATCATCTGTTGTGAGACATAAGTTTAAGATAGATATTCCCAAGGAAATACTTAAGAGAAGTTTTGCTCTGGATCTCGTTAAAGCAAGCACTAAGTTATGTGATTATAAAAAGTAAGCTGTAAGTTAAAAGTGATATTCATATTAATATTGAAAAGTACTTGAGGGGAATCTAGTTTCAAGTTTTACAATTTCAGGTACAATTTGTAAATTGGTTAAGGAAGAATGATGTTATATTTATATGAAAGAGTAGAACAAAGGATGATAGAAGTTAACCTTGAAAATGAAGTTAGATAATGAAATTTTCCTAATACATTATGGAAATTGGAATTCGAAAATGCTTGAGGCATACATGATTCAAATGAGTTTGAGTCTTAAGTGACAAATCAATATCGTAATGCAAGAAAGATACATGATAATGTAGAAGTATGACGGATAATCAAGGAAAAATGATGACTTTTAAGAATTGTGGTATTGCATATGATGTAATGATCAAGTCAAGATAAATTTTTGAAGCAATAATGGGATTATGAGGCATATACACATGTGTAGGGATTGATATTATGATCAGCTCAAGTGAAAAATGGTTCTTGGTGGTTCAAGATTTAAACTTAAAATATGATGAAAATATAATACCCCCATTAGTTCTTTGAGATTGATAAATGAAATTTTGATGTCAAAATTTTTATTTTAAGGGGGTAGTGCTGCAACACCCGACCCTAAATTATCTGTGATATATCATTCACATGCTTTGGATAGCTTGTTTGTATATTGAATTTCCTCGAAAAACAAGTTAAATGATTGCATTACCCCTAATGGTACGGTTCAGTCAAATAAGTCTTGAACTAGTTTAAACAGAGAATCGAGGATGAATTTGAGAAAACTAAAACCCATGGGTTGATTTAAAATGAGGATTCAAAGTTTGAGGTCCAATATGGAGTTAATCCGGACTTTTAAGTATTCTAGGGGCAAAATGGTAATTTGCCATCTAAGAACGAATATGGAAATTTTTAATCCCATTTGATTAAGATTGATTATATTAAACTTATTGGAGTTTAATTTGAGGGTTTGGCAATGAAAAAGTTTAATTCCGGTGATTTAGGGAGTGTATGGGCAAAATCGTAATTTTTCCACCCACAGACAAAATTTGAGATTTTGAGAGAATTTAGATCAAATTTGACAAATTGGAGAATGGTATGAGTATAAGGGATGAAAAATATGTCTATGGGCAATTTTTCAGTTTTTGGGGTAAAAATGTAATTTTTGACTTTTAAGGGGGCAAAAGTGTAATTTCAAAACAATTACTCCACCAAGACTTTGGATAAGTCTGAGAATTTTATCTAAGCTATGGATATGTGGGACAAGTGTATGGTGAAAATTTGAAAATAAATGGATGGCTAGAATTTAAGGAATTAATAAAACAAAAAAAATCAATAAAATAATATTATATTATTTTAGCCTTTAAAAATGTCAAAATTCCAGAATTCTCATCTTCTTCAGCTGTCCAAACCAGGAGAGAAAAAGGGGGAAAAGAAATAAGAACCCTAGCTGAAAAATTTTGGGGAAAATCAAGAGAAATCAAGAAATCAAGCATTAAAAAGTTAAATTTCATTGATTTTCCTTGTGATTTTCACTACCCATGCATTTTTTTCTCATTTCCATGCAAAATTAGAAAGTGGGTATGGACACCCATGCTGGCCAAAACTCCATGGATGAGTTTTGAACTTGAGTTTTGGTTGATTTTAATTGAATTAAGTGATTTTAGTTAGGTTATATTGAAATATAGCAAAAATAAGCTAGAGAAATAATTTTCTCCCATTGAAACCCATTATGCTGAATTTTCTAGGGGAATATTGGCTGCTGATCTTGATGTTTATTTGAGGAAATATGATGAATAATGATGAATTATGAGCCTAGAAAAATAATGGGAATTTTCGGAGCAAAAATATGAATTTTTACCCACTAGGGGTATTTTCGTAATTTGCTATCAAGATTGATAATTTGCACCACACTGAGGGACATTAAGTCAATTTGGGTGCAATTGAGGTATAGAAACTGAAAAATATTAATTTGGAGTTTAAACGGACGCGTGTAAAGATTTATCGGGTAAAAGATCGAAATAGGCTAACATCTCGTTTAGGCAAAATTTAGACATTTTGCACTTCATATCATGCATTAGTAGTATAAATTAGTTTATTTTGATTTAGTACCAAAGTAGTAAACCTCTTAATTGTACAATTTGTCAAGGTGGCGAATCCTCTGGCAAGGGCAAAGAAATCGCACCCGAGGAGTAATAGTTAGAGTACCCGAATTTAGTTTTCGGAAACTGTGAGTAAACTTATTATCGTCTTAATTATCTAGAGTAGTTTTATACAATTGTGTGATTTTATGAAAAATGGGTTTAAATGGTAAATTGCTATGTTTTAAGAGAAATTGTGATTTTATAAAATGATTTTATAAATTTTCTAGAAAATCGAATACTGGTTTTGAAAATAGAGTAATTGGAGACTGCCTGCTTGTATTGTAAATTTATAGTTTTAAATTGAATGGCTTATGACAATAAATGAGCATGAATGGCTAAACTGATTTTGGCGTTAGAATTATTTGTACTGTGTATTTAGCCTTGAGAGGCTAGGTTGCGATAAATTGCCATGTCATGCAGAAAAAGATTTTATAAATCAGGTGGTAGATAAAAGATTAGCTATTGCAGTAGTGGGGGGTTCCGTGGGCCAACCTATTAGAGGGGCACAGTAAACTCCTTTATATTCTCACCTCGGTCGTAGAGGCGCGTAGGGTATCTCCTGAGGTGGGCTTTTTGAGTGCACTTCACGTGGACCACCGCGTGAGAGTGAGACTCAGCCAACGCCAAGGAACGGCTATGTTTCAAAATAAAAATATGATTTATGCGAAATATGAATTTTTAACAGCCTTGACGAACTCGGTTAAATACCCCTGGTCTAGGTGTCACCGAGTACAGGATTTGGCATGAGCCAAGTTTTGAGTAATTCACGAGCCATATTGATTATTTGGTTGAAATGAATATTCGTGATGTGAAAAATTTGTTGAAGTTAATTATTTTTTAATTGTCTCCATTTACTCGCCTTTAGATAGTTTAGATGATGTCTGTTTACTCACTGGAATTTTATAATCTCACCACCCTCAATTCCACACATTCAGGTTCGGGATAGCCGGTAGATAGCCGATTGCATCAAGGACTTCAGTTAGCCTTGCATTGTCAAAATTATAGGTTCACAAAAGTAATTTTATATTTTCGTTATCTGATTTAAAATATGTATGAACATATTTAGCTTTTACGCCATGTTTTTGGCGAGTTTCGATATTATCGAAGAAAAATAACAAAAATACCCCTGTGAGCCAGAAAATAATATTTTATTATTTTGATTTGAAAACGACTTATGATTTCTTGAAATTCAAGATTTAATAACTGTTACTCACCGGGGAGATGCGGAAGCTGATGCTAAGCCTTGCGGGGTTCTGATCAGCATTCGGGGTAATGAGTGCCTATCGGGACGTCGCGGCGATTGTCATGGGCCCGATGAGAGTTCCGGGTCATGACACTACAGTTCAGAGGACGCAAGTCCAATGGAAGCCCTCGATGAAATCAGCTATCTACAACCTACTCTGAGCCTGAAATGGGTGAAAATGAGGGTGGTGAGAGTATAAAATCCCAGTGAGTAAATAAACATCATTTAAATCTGCTAAAACCAAGTAAAAGGAGACAATTAAAATATCCCATCATTTTTAAGTATTTCACAATTTGAAAAGTTATCCCAACCCATGCAAACGGTTGTATTTCATTTAATTTCTCATTAAGGCTTATGACTTCCATAAAAATTTGGCTCATGCCATCAAATAGTACTCGATGACACCTTGATCAGAGGCGTACACTCGAGCCCGCCAAGGCTGTTAAAATTTCGTATACACGTAAAAAATATTTTTAGTTTGAGAAAAACACAGTCGTTCCTTGGCGTTAGCGGAGTTCATCATCACGAGGTGGTTCAGCGTGAAGTGAACTCTAACCATACCTCAAGAGATACCCTACGCGTCTCTCCGACCAAGGTACATATATATATCCGGATTCTGTGCCCCTCTAATAGGCTAGTCCATAGAATCTGCCCACTGCAGCAAGCTAAACCCACCATACAATAAAATTCAATAACATGATATGGCAATTATTGTAATTCACAACCTTTCAAGGCTAAATACATATTTCATACATTTCAACACAAATACCAATCCAGTCATTCATGCAAATATTGTCATAAGCCATTCGATTTCAAATCATAAATTTACAATATAACAAGTGGTCTCCAATTACTCTATTTTTCAAAATCATTATTTGATTTCAAGACAATTTATAAAATCCTTTCATGTAAATACATTTTGTTTGTAAAACACAAAGATTTACCATTTAAACTCCTTTTCATAAAATTTAACCAAAACCGAATAAAAACATACTTTAGATAATTAAAATGATAGTAAGGCTACTCACAATACTAGGAGTTCGATATACTGCTATTCCCGATCTTCGGGCACAATCTCTTTACCCTTGTTAGAGGGCTCACCACCTATACATCATACGTGACACGAACTTCAATAAATTGTGCCAATTATTATAAACTATTTCAGGCTCTCTAAATCTAAATGAATGCATGCGATGGGATGCAAAATGTCTGATTAATCACTTAAATGTGATATTCGACCTAAGTCACACTATACTCGGCCTAATCGGCTAAAATCTCCAATTTAACTCCAAATCAATTCTTCTCACTTTCTACACTCCAATTATACCTAAATTACCTCAGTGACTGTGAATGAGATTCAATTTATCAATCCCAGGTCAATAATCACACATGTCTATACATTAAGTAAAAATTCATATTTTCACACCAAAATTTCCCATTTAATTTCTAGCCTCACCAAACATCAAATATCACCCAAATATCATCAAATATCATCAATTTTAGCCACAATATCCTCCCTAGAAAATTCAGCCAATGATGGTGATGGGGGAAAATGAATTCTTTTCTTATTGTTTTGTTTCCAAATATGCTAAACTAACTAAAAACACTAACATAACTTAGAATCAAATCAATCCAACTTCATTCTCTCTCCATACCCATTCCAACCAGCCATGAATTCACCATGAAAACCTGAAATCTAACCATGGAAAATGAAAAAGAAAGCATGGGTAGTGTAAATCACAAGTCAAAATCAAGAAATTTTACCTTTATTAGCTTAATCCCTTGAAATCCCACACTTTTTCTTCAATTTTCCCACCTAGGGTTCTTGTTTTTTTTTCCTTTCTTTCCTTTTGTCTTGGCCGAATATGGAGAAGAAGAATAGGATAAATATGGGCTGATTTTAATAGAAAATAATAAAATATCTTTACTTGACACGTGGCATGTTTCCATTGACCCATTTTTAAAACTTTAAAAATTTTAAACCTTTTATCTCCACCACATGATTAGTCAAAGGTCAAAATGAGGATAAGGGAAGACCATGTGCTGGACAAGTGTCCTGGTGGTGAAAAATTACTGTTTTGCCCCTAGGGTGGCAAAATTACCATTTTACCCCTATGCTCCAAAAATACCAAAATTACAACTTTTTCACTTATCAACCTCAAATTATACTCCAATGAGTCAAATGTGATCAATCTTGATCAAAAACTTCTTCCAATATTCCAATTTTATCCTCAGGTGGTAAAATTACCATTTTACCCCTAGATAGTAAAATTTCCAATTTGACTCCAAATTGATCCTCGAACTCCAAATCACCATATTGAATCACTCTGGGACTTTAATATTCTTAATTTCATCTTAAATTCTCTATTTGATCTAGTTCGAGGCTTAAATCAACTTTGTTGTACCTCTAGGTACAATACCAACTTTTGTAAATTTTTCGGGACTCTCCTAGCATGCAAACATGCTATCAATCACATGTATGTCATGAAAAGTATTTTATAGAATCAGGCTTGACATATTCTCCCTTACTTGGATCAACCATATGATCCTCCTTCATGACTGATTTCGACATCCGGCTAAATATTAATATTTTAATATTATTTCATTAATAAAATATTATTTTATTCTAAAAATTTTATCTTGTCTCTTTGGTTCCCAAAGTTCCTTATTATGTCTAAATTCGCATCCGACCAACTTTATTTATCACCATATCAAAGTATGGGTCATTTCAAGCCAGTTGTGGAAGATCTACTAAGGCAGTACATGACACAGAATGATATCATTATACAAAATCAAACAGCTCTCATTCAAAGTCAAGCAGCATCAATTCAAAACCTTGAGACTCAAGTTGGTCAGCTTGCTAATTTATTAAATAATCAACCTCAAGGAACATTACCTAGTGATATAAAGGTGAATCCAAGGAGAAAGGAAGGAACAAGTTATGGCAATCATCTTGAGGAGTGGAAAAGAGGTTGAACATAGTGTTAGGCAAGCTAATTTTCAAAATGAGCCTATTGAGAATAAAATGGTGATTGAGACAAGTGACAAGCAAAGTCAAGAGGAGGAGCAAAGACAACTTTACAACCAACAGCCTTTCCTCAGTGCCTTTAAAAACAAAAGCTTGATAAGCACTTCCAAAAATTTCTTGAGGTATTCAAAATGCCTCACATCAACATTCCTTTTACAGAAGCTTTAGAGCAAATGCCATCATATGTGAAGTTTCTAATGGACATATTGACAAAAAAGAGGAAATTGGAGGATTTTGAGATAATTACACTCACTGAGGAGTGTAGTGCAATAATCTAGAACAAGTTTCCACCGAAGCTTAAGGACCTAGGGAGTTTTTCTATTCCTTGCTCAATTGGTAATTTTAATTTTTCAAAAGCTTTATGTAATTGAGGTGTTAGTGTCTCAATTATGCCTTTGTTTGTTGCTAGGAGAATTAGACTGAAGGAGTTTTAACCCACTACAATCACCTTGCAACTAGCTGACAGAATGATAAGGCACCCCTGTAGGGTGATAGAGGATGTCTTACTAAAGTTGGGTGTCACGACCCGGAACCTCCCTCGGGCCCATGACAACCGCCGCGACGTCCCGATTGATACTCATTACCCGGAATACCAATCGGAACCTCCCAAGGTTTACATAAAAGTTTTAAACAATTTTCAGTCGTTTCCGGCTCAAGTAAATCAAAAGACAAAAATATAGCATTTTTATATAAAACAATATTTATAGAAACACGTGTAAGTAATCTTTTGTAACTTAGAAGTAAAATAAATTCATACATACAATAATTTACAAAGTTATAATGTACAATAATAATTACAATGACAAGTGGCCCATAAATACATCAAGTGTTGGTGATAGTAACCTACTGTTTGTGAGATAGAGGGGTCAACTGGAATCCTAGACAAAATCGGGTATCTACAAGCTACCACAAGCCTGAAATATTTGGAAAGGAGGTGGGTGAGATTTTGCAATCCCAATGAGTAAACAGACATTATCATAAATATCTAAAGGCGAGTAACATGGAGGCAAGTTTAAACAACAAATTACAAACCATTTCATAAGGTTTTCAATTTATTTCTTAAACCGTAAAATATTTGTAATTTACCAAAACAGTTGTTAAGGCTTATAACTTTTATTAAAAATAGGGCTCAAGCCAAAACTAGTCCTCGGGAATACCTTGGCCGAGGCATCTAACCGAGTCCGCCAAGGTTGTTAAGATATTTACATGTTAAACACATGTTAGTTTTGAAAACAAGTTGTTCCTTGGCGTTGGCCAAGTTACACATTCACGTGAGGGTTCGACGTGAAGTGAGCTCTAACACTACCCCGGGAGTTACCTTCCTCACCTCTACATCCAGAGTAACTATATAACCGGGTTTACCGTGCCCCTCTAATAGGCAGTCCACGGAAACCCGCCACTGCAGTGACTAAACCCACCAACTTTAATAAAATTTTGACAGTATAACGTGGCTTTTATTTATTTACCCAGCCTGCATAGTAAAAGACAGCTTACATAAATTCTCAATGCAATTATAAAATATAGCCACAAATACTCATATATCACAAGCCATTCATAGGAAAATATATTTTTCAAGACAATTGACAACCTCCAATTACTCAATTTCATGATTAAAAGTTTCTTATTTCAGATAATCAACACAATGAATTTATTTGGCACATTTATTTCTAAAACATCAAAAATCCCATTTTAATCTCATTTTCGTTTCATAAAATCCATGAAGAGCATTTAAAAATAAACTCTAGATAATTTACAATAATAATAGGTTTACTCACCATTTGTACAAATTAAATGCTTTCTAGGTGCCCCGATCACTGTTCGTCGGGTATGACTTCCTTGCCTTTACCGGAAGACTCTCCTCCTAGACACATTGCAAAAATTACACAATTCACCACATTGATGCTAAATCACTATATAATTGACTTAAATCCTATACTAATGCATGGTATGAAATGCAATAGCCTAAAACGGTTTAGATGCGGTATTAACCTATTTTTAGCACTTTATTCGATAAATTGCTAACGCGCTCCATTTTAGCTCTAAATTGTCCCATTTTCTCTCCAACATTTCTAACCATTAAATATCAGCCAATAATCTTCTAAAATCACCAAAATCAGCTCACTTTTCTCCTTGAAAAATTCGGCCAAAAATGGGACATTAACTAGGTAAATTTTCCACTTTGTTTTTCTATCACATTTAACCATTTTTCATCATTTTCTCTTCATTTCTCTTAGAATAAAAATCAGTTCTTCATCATTGTACATCATTGAAGATTCGGCCAAGGGTGCGTAGTGTGAGAATTTCATGCTTTCTTGCCCAATTTGATTTCTATACACATTTAACTAACTAAAACTACCAATTTAACTAAGAATCAAAACCTAAAAAATTCAAAATCCTCCCCCTTGAAATTGGACCAGCCCTTGGTATCACTTTTTGATCTCTCTCCTCAAGCATGCTAAATGGAAACAAAGGCATAGGAAAGGTAGAAATCAAGCTAAAGTCAAAAAATCTTACCGTTAGACGTCGAAAACGGACGAAAAACGCGATTTTCCCTTTGAATTTTCTAGTTTTCCTTTGGTTTTTCTCTTTTCTTCCTTTCCTCTCTATTTTCTCTCTTGTTCTCTCCTTATGGCTGGCCATCACCTGATGTGGGGTTTAAATGGGTTGACTTTCCTTTAAAAAAATATTAAATCATTAAAAAGTGTCATGTGTCACTTTCCCATTGGCCCGTTTTTAAAATTTCATCCTTTAAACTTCAATTTTTCACCACTTAGAATACCATAGTTATTCATACCAAAAATAGATAAATCCTATAATTTTGACAAGTTTTGGGTGGTGACAATTACGATTTTTACCCTGAGGCGATAAAATTACCGTTTTACCCTTAAGTTTTGAAAATTACTGGAATTGAAATTTTTCACTTCCTATCATTAAATTATACTCCAAATAGTTAATCTCGGTCAAAAATTTCAATCCATGATCAAATTATTATCTTAGGTGGAACAATGACGATTTTGCCCCTAAACATCAAAATTTCTAATTTTTTCCCCAAATGAACCCTCGAACTCCGACCAATCACTTTTAGTCATTCTTGGCTTACAAAATATTAAATTTCATCTTACGATTCCTATTTGAACTAGTTTGTGGTTAAATCAACTTAAGTGTATCGTTAGGTACAATATCGGGGTTTCGTCTATTCTTAGGAACTTTCCTAGCGTAATAACATGTTACTCAATGCATGTATGTCATGACATGTGTTTATAGGGTCGGGTTTTACAATTCTACCCCTCTTAAAATAAAATTTTAACCTCAAAATTTCACTTACCAGATTCGACAAATAGATGCGGGTATTGGTTCCTCATCTGATGCTCTACTTCCCATGTCATTTCCTCCATTCGGGCACTTTTTCACAACACTTTGACCATTGAAATACTCTTGTTCCTCAATACTCGATCCTTTCGATCCAAGATACTCACAGGTTGCACCTCAAACTTCAAATCGTCATGCAACTAGATCGGAGGTGCTTCGAGAATGTGAGAGGGATCTGGTACATATTTCTTAAGCATGGAGGCATGGAAAACGTTGTGGATCCGATCTAACTCTGGAGGTAGTTCTAACCGATAAGCCACTAGTCTAATTCTCTCAATGATTCGGAATGGTCCAATATACCTCGAGTTAAGCTTTCCCTGCTTCGCAAATCAAATCACACCTTTCCAAAGAGAAACCTTAAGAAAAACTCTATCATCGATCTTAAACTCCAAGTTTTTTCTCTGTTTATCTGCATAGCTCTTCTGCCTATTATGGGCTACCTTTAGCCTCTTTCGTATAACCTTGATCTTATCATTAGTTAGATCAATCAATTCCACACTAACTAACTTTCTTTCACCCACTTCATCCCAACAAAGTGGAGTACGACATTTCCTTCCATATAAAGCTTCGTACAGTGCCATACCAATGCTAGATTGGAAGCTGTTGTTGTAAGCAAATTCCACTAACGGCAAGTGTCTATCCCAACTCCCAAAAAAATCCATGACACAAGCCCTCAACATATCCTCCATAGTCTGGATAGTCCTCTCTGACCGACCATCCGTTTGTGGGTGAAAAGCAGTTCTAAATTTCAATTTGGCTCCGAGAGCTTCTTGAAATTTCGGCCAGAATCAAGAAGTGAATCGAGGATCTCGGTCTAACACTATAGAAACGGGAACTCCATGTAGCCTCATAATCTCATCTATATAGAGCTGAGCCAGCTTCTCAATAGAGTATGTACTATGGACAGCTAAAAAGTGAGCAGACTTAGTCAACCGATCTACGATCACCCAGATCGCATCCTTTCCCCTCTGTGTCCGTGGCAGTCCCAAAACAAAATCCATAGTTACATGCTCCCATTTTCACTCGGGAATAGGTAAAGACTGAAGTGTACCTGCTGGCCTCTGATGCTCCGCCTTAACTTGCTGACATACGAGACAATTTGCTATGAATTCTGCTACGTCCCACTTCATACCTGGCCACCAATAAATCTCCCTGATAGTCCTATACATCTTGGTGCTTCCAGGATGTAATGCATAGGCAGATGAATGGGCTTCTTCTAAAATAGCTCGTCTTAACTGATCATCCTTAGGGACACAAATTCGGTCTCTAAGCATCAAGGTACCATCATCGTTGAGTCTAAACTCACTAGTTTCTCCATCTTCTAGCTTCTGAACTTCCTGTTTCAACTCATCATTAGATTTCTGCAATTCTTTGATCTGATTTAACAATAAAGGTCTCACAATGAAGCTTGCCAATAAGGATCCATCCTCACCATTTCTCAACTGGACCCCAAGAGATTTCATCTCTAGTAATGCTGGAAAATAACAACTCTAAAGTGTTGCTAAAGACGCTGAAGACTTACGACTTAAAGCATCAGCTACAACGTTCGTCTTTCCTGGATGATAGTCTATCACCAAGTCATAATCTTTTATCAACTCCAACCATCGCTTTTGCCTCAAATTAAGCTCCTTCTGAGTGAGCAAATATTTTAAACTCTTGTGATCCGTAAATATCCGACAATGCTCACCATACAAGTAATGCCTCCAGATTTTTAAAGCAAACACCACTGCTGCTTACTCTAAATCATGGGTAAGGTAATTTCTTTCATGCCTCTTTAGCTGTCTAGAAGCATAAGCCACAACTTTTTCATCCTGCATCAATACGCACCCCAACCCCAACTTTGAGGCATCACTTTATACTACAAATCCCTTACCACTCACAAGAAGTGTCAATATTGGAGTAGATGTTAACCAGTTCTTCAGCTCCTGAAATCGACTCTCACAAATATCATCCCACTCAAACTTAACTCCCTTATGAGTTAAACGGGTCAAAGTAGCTGCTATTAGGCAAAACCCCTGAACAAACCTCCGATAATAACCGGCTAATCCGAGGAAACTACGAATCTCCGTCACTGTCTTAGGTTGCTCCCCTTGTAAAATTGCCTCTATCTTTTTGGGATCAACATATATTCCAACTCCCGATACTACGTGTCCCAAGAATACCACTTCTTGTAACCAAAACTGACACTTCGAAAACTTTGCATACAACTGTCTTTCCCGCAAAGTCTGTAATACTATACGCAAGTGGGTAGCGTGCTCATCATTATCTCTCGAGTAAACCAGGATGTCATCAATGAACACAGTAACAAACTTGTCCAAGTAAGGGTGGAACACCTTGTTCATGAGATCTATAAAAGCTACCGGTGCGTTAGTTAACCCGAAAGGCATGACCAATAACTCATAATGACCGTACCGAGTCCTGAACGTTGTCTTGGGTACATCCTATTCTTTAATCCTCAACTAATGATACCCAGACCTCAAATCAACCTTAGAAAACACTATAGCTCCCTGTAATTGATCGAAAAGATCATCAATCTTGGGCAACGGATACTTGTTCTTAATGGTCATTTTGTTAAGCTGTCGGTAATCTACACATAATCAAAGTGTACCGTCTTTCTTTTTCACAAATAAAATCGGTGCTCCCCACGGAGATATACTAAGGCGTATAAAACCCTTGTCCACTAACTCTTGCAACTGTACTTTCAACTCCTTCAACTCTGCAGAAGCCATTCTATATGGAGGAATAGAGATAGGGGCAGTACCCGAAAGTAAGTCAATGGTGAATTCGATCTCACGACAGGGAGGAAGTCCAGGTAATTCATCAGGAAATACATCAGGAAACTCACTTACTATGGGGACATTCTCTAACTTAGGTTCCTCCCTCGATATATCAATCACGTGAGCCAAGTATGCTGGATATCCCTTTCGCACCAATTTCAAAGCTTTGAGGGTCGAGATTACACAAAACGGTAATACTCGACCCTCCCCCGTAAATACAACTTTTGCTCCCTCTGAACTCTAGAGAATCACTTCTTTCTTAAAACAATCCACCTTTGCTCGATGAGTGGACAACCAATCCATACCCAAGATAAAATCAAAGTCCCGAATCTCCAAAGGGATTAAATTACCCATAAATTCTTATTCCCCAACTTTAATACCACAGTCTCTATAATACGTATTTCTTACTAACCGCTCGCCTAGAGGAGTATGCACTACAATCTCTTCCTCTAATGGTGACAGGTTCCTATCTGAGAATGATGCAAATGATATACTCACGTATGATCTATCGAAGCCTGAATCTATCAAAACATGTGCATCTCTATCAAACACAATCACAGTACCTGTCACTGTGCTAGGTCAAACTCGGGCTTTATCCTCAGTCACTGCAAAAACCCTGGTCGAAATCTGGGGCTGCGTTTTGGAAGATGGCTGCTCTGGGGTATTACTCCCCATGCCTGACCGTATCACTGGGTTCTGTTTGGACTATGATCCCGAAATGTCTCTCCATGGTATACTAGGATGAGTTGAAGGAGTAGAAGTAGCTACTATACCCCGTCTTAACTGAGGACAATCTCTCTGGATATGCCCCTGTTGGCCGCATTGAAAACATCTTACAGGCTTTCTACATGACCCAACATGAAATCCTCCGCAATTACGGCATCTGTCCAATCCTCTTGAAGTCCCCCTCTGATTACTCATCACTGGCCAATCAAATCTAGAAGATCTCGGCTGTGACTATTGAGATAGAGGTCTAGTGGATGCCACAGACGCTGAGGTAGTACTTCCTGCAGTAGATGTCGAATCTCTGCCTCTCTTTGAAGACTGACTCGGGAACATAGGCGGATTCCTTTTCTTTACAAATTCAACTCGGATCCGTCTATTCTCAGTGGCAAGCTTCTCAGCTCGTAAGGCCATCTGCACAACTTCCTTATACGACTCCTTGCCAGTCACTATCATACGCTCCCGTATCTCATTACGAAGTGCATCCTCAAAGTAGTTTACCTGGTCTTGCTCCAATCTCACCAACTCAGGTACATAAGACATCAACTCGTTAAAACAAGTTTCATACTCCTCAATGGTCATGTTCCCTTGTTTCAAGCTCATAAATTCTCTCTTTTTCTCTTTCTGATGGAAATACGTGTAGTACTGACCATGGAACTCTCGGAGGAAATCTGTCCAAGTCAGCGGTATAGGAGAGCGAGACTTTACTAAACTCCACCAGGTATGGGCTCTCTTCTCAAATAACCGTGTAGCCACCTTCAATTTCATCTCATCATCTAATCCCATATCTGTCAGTGTCTCCGATACTTGAATAACCCAATCCTTAGCTGCGGTCGCATCTAACTCACCAGTAAACAAGACGCAACCTAACTGTCTAGCTTCCTTCAATTTCTTAGAAATGGAGACGTCCAGTGTTTGGGGTGGAATAGGAGGTGGTGGTACTAGGGCTGTTACAAGGGAAACAACGGGTGGAACTGGACCAGCCTGAGCCTAACCCATAAGAGCAACGAGAAAAGCCACTAATGCTTGAGCTACCTCGAGTGACATGACAGGTACGCCAAGAGCAGCAACAGGTGGTGGAGGAGGTACAGGAATGTCAGTAGACTCAGTAGTAGGAACTGCTCTAAAAGAAGAAACAGCCGACTCCTCTTCTATTAAATCTGACCGACTCTATCTAGGGCGACCTCTTCCCCTACCAGTAGATCTAATGATAGGTGGTAGCTCACGTTGAGGAGGCATAATGATCTACAAAAGAACGGAATTGGTTTAGACGACTTAAGACTCTATATGCAACTACATCCAACTAACTAATCTTAACTGGGCCACACTGACAATGTAAATTATTTTAAAATAACTTTAAATCCAAGAACTTTAAAAATCAAAAATTTCTTTCAAAACCATAAGCTTTTAAACCGAAAGCTCTGATACCAATCGAATTGTCACAACCCGAAACCTCCCTCGGGTCCATGACAACTGTCGCGACGTCACGATTAATATTCATTACCCGGAATACCAATCGGAACCTCGCAAGGCTTACATATCAGTTTTAAACAATTTTCAGTCGTTTTCGGCTCAAGTAAATCAAAAGACAAAAATATAGCATTTTTATATAAAACAATATTTATAGAAACACATGTAAGTAATCTTTTGTAACTTAGAAGTAAAATAAATTCATACATACAATAATTTACAAAGTTATAATGTACGATAATAATTACAATGACAAGTGGCCCATAAATACACCAAGGTCATGTTTGGTAGGTGGAATGGCTAAGTCATTCCCCCTCTATTCCTTACAAAATTTTATCCCCTTGTTTGGTTTGCTCTTGGGGAAGGAATAGCTATTCCAAAAGGAATGGCTATTCTTTAAAATTAGGCAAAAGCTTGGAATAGCTAAAACCACCATCCCCCATGGTATTAGCTATTCCACACCTATGGGAATAAAATTTATACATTTTGGACTAAAATGTCATTGTTTATTTTTAAAAATTACAAATTTAAATTTATAAAATTAATATTTTAAATTAAAATATAAAAATATTAATATTTTTATATTTTAATTATAACATATTTAAATTATAAATAAAAAATTAGTATTTTAAAATATTAATTTTTAAATTATTAAGTGAAATTTAAATTAAAAAATGAAAAATGCAAATAGAGAAAAATAAATCTTATTATAATAAAAAGGTTAAGTTATTAATTATATATTATAAAATATTTTGAATTTAAAAATTAATTAAAAGTATTAATATTTTAATCATAATAATATTTAAATTATAAATTAAATTACCAATTATTAATATTTTCAATCAATTATAAATTATTAATATTTAAAAAATAAAATAAAAACAAATAATCATAATAACATTTAAATTATAAATAAAATAGTAGTATTTTATAATATTAATGATTAAATTAAAAATAAAATATTAATACTTAAATAATCAACTATTAATATTTAAAAATATAAATTATTAATATTTAAAAGATAAAATAAAATAAAAATAAATAATCACAATAACATTTAATATTAATGATTAAAGTATAAATAAAATATTAATATTTAAACTATCAATTTTTAATATTTTAAATAAATTATACATTATTAATGTTTAAAAATAAAATAATTTAAAAATAAATAATCATTATAACATTTAAATAATAAATAAAATATTAGTATTTTGTAATATTAATGATTAGATTATAAATAAAATATTAATATTTAAAAATAAAATAAAAATTAAATAATCATTATATAATAAAGGATATTTTTATCTTTTTATTTTTATTCTTTTCTTATTCCAAAGTTATTTTTACCAACCAAACACTGTAATAAGTCATAATAATCATTCATGCTCTATTCCATTTATCATACCAAACTACGTAATACCTATTCTATTCTATTCCCATCTCATTCTATTCCCACGTAATAACTATTCTATTCCATTCCTATCTATTCCGCGAACCAAACGTGCTACAAGTGTTGGTGATAGTAACCTACTGTCTGTGAGATAGAGGGGTCAACTGGAATCCTCGACAAAATCGAGTATCTACAAGCTACCATAAGCCTGAAATATTTGGAAAAGAGGTGAGTGAGATTTTGCAATCCTAATGAGTAAACAGACATTATCATAAATCAACTCAAGTGTACCGTTAGGTACAATACCGGGTTTCGTCTATTCTTAGAAACTTTCCAAGCGTAATAACATGCTACTCAGTGCATGTATGTCATGACATGTGTTTATAGGGTCGGGATTTACATTGGGAAACTATTCATACCAGTAGACTTCATAGTACTTGAGATGGAGGAGGATCAAGATGTTTTGATCATACTAGGACGTCCATTCTTAGCCACTCCAGGTGCACTAACAGATGTAAGGGAAAGTGGAATAACTTTTAGAGTTGGAGAAGAGGTAGTTGAATTTACTATTTTCAATGCAACTGAGAGTCCTTCAACCATATCTCATTACTATAGAGTGGATTTAGCTAATAAAGATCAAGGTAATCTTACTCCACCAACTACAAGTAAGCGAGCATCAATTCTTGAATCAGAGCCACCCCCACCACAGCTTAAAACTAAACAGTGTTATGATGAGCATGATCCACTACCTTCAATTAATCTTGATTTTAAGGTGGGATAACAAGTGTTACTAACCAAATTAGTCAAGCTCATTCCATGGAAACAAAAATCTAAATGGTCAGGTCCTTACAAGGTGGTTAAGGTCTATTCGTGTGGTGTAATAGATATTTGTAGTGAAACTACTAGAACATTCGGAGTGAATGGGCAACATCTCCAGCATTACTTGGGAGGTGAATTGGATCGCCAAATATCCTCAAGTACTTTCGTATAACACAAAAAAGGGGTATCATAGTCAAGCTAATGACTATAAAGAAGCACTTCTTGGGAGGCAACCCAAGCTATTTTTTTTAGGTTTAGTTGTTATTTTAGTTAGTTTTTGTTTTTCTATTTAAATAAGTAGTTCTAACCTCTTCCTAGCTTGTTTGTTAAGTTTGTAGGTTTAGAAAGCATGAAGATAAGGAGGATGAAAATTAGAGCTTTCAATGCACTGTCACCATTAATAGGGGAATTTCTTTTCCTTATTCTTTTTAGCTTTTCACATTGAGGACAATGTGCAATTTGAGTTTGAATGAGGGTTTTATTGTTATTAGTTTTTGTGATAGTTTAGTTTAGTTTAATTTCGTTAAATTTTTTTTATGCATGTGCATTTGCATTTAAACTAGATTTAATTATGCCAGTTTCATTTAATTTACTTATCCAATGATGAGAACTCAGTTATATTCCTATCTTGATTCTTTGAAACATGAGAATATTGTTTGAGTGTTATGGAAATTCTCATGCGAAGCTTTACTATTAGGTTGAAATTTCTACATTTTTAGCACTATGTCTTTTGCTTAGATTCATTGTACTTATTTAGAGAAGGGTTATGTGAATGTGTAAATTTTGAATTATGTATTAAGTTTTAGAATTTGTTTGATTCTCTCTCGAGAAAAAATTCTAGGTTATACTTAGTTAAGGAGATGATTTAGGCTATAATTGGACCGATTGAGCCTTTTGTAGCCTTCCTTTACATAAATTATCCTTAGTTTCCTCTTTTGAGCCTAATGACATCCTTTCTTTGTTTGAACTCGTAATTTTTAGCCTAAACCCTTATATTAATATTTCCAACAATTCTTGCATCCCTCATTCCTACGTGCATAAGTCAATTTAGGAAGTTATGAGCTAAATAGTGAAAAAGGTGGTAAAGACGAAAAAATAAAGAAAAGTTCAAAATATGATTGTATTCATCTCACTACCCAATAAAAGTAATAAATTTGGGGGTACGAAATTGAGAAAAAGAAAAAGGGAAAGAAAGAATGAAGTGTTGAACAAAAGAAAAAGATGTATGGAAAAAGGGCATACTAAGTGAAGGAAAATAAAGCTCTAAATAGGTTCTAGATTGACTATGTGCTTAGGGAGGTTTGAGCTATACATTATCCCATATCCTACCTGTGAAACCTCGATTTCCATGGACGCGTAATGTCACGACCCGGAACCTCCCTCAGGCCCATGACAATCGTCGCGACGTCCCGATTGACACTCATTATCCGGAATGCCAACCGGAACCCCGCAAGGCTTACATATCAGTTTCTTTCCTTTCCTGTGAGCAATCATTGTTAAATATCAAGTTTTTAGAGAATATTTACTATTTTAGATCAAAAACAATCAAAATAAAATTTTCGCCACACAGGGGTATTTTGGTCATTTTTTTCTCAAAAATTTCAAAACTGGCTAAAACGTAATATACAAGTACAAAATACATAATTCATATTCAAAATGAGTTTAAGAGTCAAAAATCTTCATTTAAAACGAAATTACGGTTATTTGAATATAATAAGAAAATAAAATAAATATTAAGGGAAATATTCTATTTTCTTATAAAACAATATTTATAGAGTTATACGTGAATAATTTTTATAGCGTAAAAGCTAAATAAATTTATACATACTGAAATACAGTAAGCCAAAATATTTAATTTAATTTACAATAACAAGAAGGCCCCCGAATAAATATAAGTAAAGAGGACTGTGAACCTACGGTTTGGAAAATGCAGATCCAATGGTAGTCCTCGATGAGATCAGCTATTTACAGTCTATACTGAACCTGAAATGGGTGGAGAGGAGTTGGGTGAGATTTTGCAATCCCAATGAGTAAACAGACATTATCATAAATATCTAAAGGCGAGTAAAATGGAGGTAAGTTTAAACAACAAATTTCAACTCATTTCATAATGTTTTCAATTTATTTCTTAAACCACAAAATATTTGTAATTTACCAAAACAATTGTTAAGGCTTATGTCTTTTATTAAAACAAGGCTCAAGCCAAAACTAATCCTCGAGGATACCTTGGCCGAGGTATCTAACCGAGTCCGCCAAGGGTGTTAAAATATTCACACGTGAAACACATTTTTATTTTTAAAACAAGCCGTCCCTTGGCGTTGGCCGAGTTACACATTCAGGTGGGGGTTCGACGTGAAGTGAGCTCTAATACTACCCCAGGAGTTACCCTCCTCACCTCTACAACCGGAGTAACTATATAACTGGGTTTACCGTGCCCCTCTAATAGGTAGTCCACGGAAACCCGTCACTGCAGTGACTAACCCACCAATTTTAATAAAATTTCGACAGTATAACGTGGCTTTTATTTATTTATCCAGCCTGCATAGTAAAACAACTTACATAAATTTCCCAATGCATTCACAAAATATAGCCACATATACTCATTTCTCATAAGCCATTCCTAGGAAAATATATATTTTTCAAGTCAATTTGTAGCCTCCAATTACTCAATTTCATAATCAATACAATATATTTTTATTTGTCACATTTATTCCTAAAACATCAAAAATCCCGTTTTAATCTCGTTCTCATTTCATAAAATACATAAAGGGCATTTAAAATAAACTCTAGATAATTTACAATAATAATAAGTTTACTCACCGTTTGTACAAACTAAAAGCTTTCTAAGCGCCCCGATCACTACTTGTCGAGTACGACTTCTTTGCCTTTTCCGGAAGGCTCTCCTCCTAGACACATTACAAAAATTTACACAATTCATCACATTGATGCTAAATCACTATATAATTAACTTAAATCCTATACTAATGCATGGTATGAAATGCAATAGCCTAAAACGGCTTAAACGCGGTATTAACCTATTTTTGGCACTTTGCCCGATAAATTGCTAACGCGCTCCATTTTAGCTCTAAATCATCCCATTCTCTCTCCAACATTTCTAACCATTAAATATCAGCCAATAACCTTCTAAAAACAACAAAATCAGCTCACTCCCTTCCTTGGAAAATTCAGCCAAAAATGGGACATTAAGTCGGTTAATTTTCTACTTTGTTTTTCTATCACGTTTAATCGTTTTTCATCATTTTCTCTTCATTTTCCTTAGAATAAAATCAATTCATCATCATTGTACAGCATTGAGCATCCAGCCAAGAGTGGGTATTGTGAAAATTTACTGATTTCTTGCCCAATTTAATTTCTAAACACATTTAACTAACTAAAACTATCAATTTAACTAAAAATCAAAACCTAAAAATTTCAATTTCTCTCTCCTAGAATTTCGTCCAGCCCTTGATATCACTTTTTGATCTCTCTCCTCAAGCATGATAAATGGAAATAAAGGCATAGGAAAGGTAGAAATCAAGCTAAAATCGAAAAATCTTACCGTTAGACGCGTAAACGGTCGAAAACCGCGAATTTCCCTTTGAATTTTCTTGTTTCTCTTTGGTTTTTCTTTTTTTCTTCCTTTCCTCTCTATTTCCTCTCTTTTTCTTCCTTATGGCCGGCCAGCACTCAAAATTTGGGTTTAAATGGCTGACTTTTCATTAAAATAATATTATTTCATTAAAAAATGCCATGTGTCACTTTCCCATTGGCCCATCTTTAAAATTTCATCCATTTGTTTCCAAATTTTCACCATACACTTGTCTCATATATTCATAGCTTAGATAAAATTCTCAGACTCATCCAAAGTCTCGGTGGAGTAATTTTTGCAATTTACACTTTTGCCCCCGTAAAAGTCAAAAATTACATTTTTGCCCCAAAAATTGAAAAATTGTCCATAGACATATTTTTCATCCCTTATACTCATACCATTCTCCAATTTGTCAAATTTGATCTAAATTCTCTCAAAATCTCAAATTTTGTCCATGGGTGGCAATATTACGATTTTGCCCCTACACTCCAAAAATCACCAGAATTAAACTTTTTCACTTCCTATCATTAAATTATACTCCAAATAGTTAATCTTGGTCAAAAATTTCACTCCATGATCAAATTATTATCTTAGGTGGCAAAATGACGATTTTGCCCTTCAACATCAAAATTTCCAATTTTACCCCAAATGAACCCTCGAACTCCGAACAATCATTTTTTTTTCATTCATGGACTATAAAATATTAAATTTCATCCTACAATTCCTATTTGAACTACTTCGAGGTTAAATCAACTCAAGTGTACCGTTAGGTACGATATCGGGTTTCGTCTTTTCTTATGTGCTTTCCTAGCATAATAACATGCTACTCAGTGCATGTATGTCATGACATGTATTTATAGGGTTGGGTTTTACACGTAACTAGAGGTAGACTGATGAGTGCATCAAATTCATATATTAAGTGGGAAATTAAATATTTGATTAGTCTAAGTTGAACTAGATTTAGGATCGAATTTAGGTATTTTTATTTATTTTATTAGTTTAGTTTAATTATGTTTAAATGTTTATTTTAAGTTAATAATGTTAGTTTTACATTATTTATATTTATTTTATGTTTTTATAGGAGTAGGATAAAAAAAAATAATTTCAATTGGTGAAGAAAGGTGCATAATAGACTGTTGCTCTATTTGCACATGTTTCAGTTTTTCAAGCATATCTCCCACTAAAGAAGTCCAAATGACATTATATTTAGACCATTAGGAACCTAAGAGGCAAGGATACAACTTTGATGTTTACCACTTTGCCCAATTCTAATTGGAAGGTGGTCAAAATATTTGCCAAAATGATAGCACTGCACTAGAAGAATAAAAAAGGGCATTTTTGTAAATTACGTGAAACTTTAGTCAACTTTAGCAATAAATATCTAAATTTCCAGTAGCTTCTTCTTCTTCTTCCTATCTCTTCTCTCCATTTCATGTTCCTTATCTTCCATGGAAGCCTCCTTAAAAACCTCCATGACTTTCTAAAGTTAAATCCCAATTTTCATGCTTTTGTGCACCTTTTCACAAAGTCCTTTGTGCTATTTTACTCTTTTACCTTAAAACCCTCAAAAGTCTTACCTTAATACTTTTTCTCACTAGCTAGGTGTTTTAGAGAGAGAAAGAGACTTTCTATAATAGCTTGAGAAATTTTGAGAAGGAATTCAATTACAAATCTACCAAGGTGAGTAATGAAATTGAGTTGATTTTTAAGTTGTTGATAACGGTTAATAATTAGATTGTGAGTGTTTTATTGTTGAGGTTTTTTATATATTTTTTTAGTGTGATTAAAGTAGAGTAAATAAATAGCCATTTTATGGTAATTGGAAGCTAGTTAAGAATAACTAGTAGAATTTGATTTAGGAAATGGCTTTTAGAATTTTATTAATGCCAATTTGGGTTGGTGTGATGCTATTGTGTGTGATAGGTTCCAACGAGGCCCCACATCTCCATCTGGAGCATTAGACGCGATTAGAGTCGATCAGAGCATCAACAAAAATAGTGAGTGAACTTGCATTAAAATGTTTTGGGGATAAGTGCATACAAGCTTGATTGAATCACTTGAAATATTTGATTGATCTTTTCTCTAAAATATGTATAGGAACAAGCCCTTGAGGAAATATTTTTGCATTGTGGAATATGACTGTGATGAATCTATGTGTGTAGCATCCCGTACCCTCGTTTAGCCATCAATAAGATCCTATCGATAAAACGAAGAGTCACTTGATGTAAATTAAGCGTTGAAAAGCGGTTACGGGTGAGAAGAATATTTTAAAATAAAATAATTTTAAAATACTAATACTTTATCTGTTATCGAAATTAGTCATGAAAAGGGATTATGTGACTAATCTAAGTGGGAGAGAAGAAATAAGAAAGAATTTCGAAGAAAAATGACGATAATTGTGCTCGCGTGATTTTGTTAAATCGAGTTAGCGTAGGTAAGTAAATATTTAAAATATTATGGTGACACCGCGTGGAAATGCAATTTCAATATTTTGGTTGTACGCGTGTAAAGGAAGATGGATAGATGAAAATTAGAATTTTTAAACGCGTCGAAAAGACTAAATTTTAAAATACGAATGTTGGAGGGTGGTGTAATAAATAAATGAAATTGATAGTTGATATGTAAATTTTATTATTTTGAGGAAATAAAATTAATAAATAATAAAATAAATGATAAAATAACAAAGAAATAAAAAGAGTTGGGAGTGAAATGGAGTAAAGAAATGAAAAGAAAACAAAAAAAAGAGTGATGGGGACAAGGCAAGTTGGTTTCTCCCAAAAAAAGAATGGCAGCACATCAATATAACAGAAAAAAAAAAAAAGAAAAGAGAAATTTTGGGGTTAGAGAGAAGGGAGAAGAAGTGAGCTGCAGAGAGAAAAAATGGGTGGAAAAATATATAATAAATATATATATCAAGTGGGCTGGAAATAAATAAAGATAGTGCACTGTGAAGGCAGGTCAGAGGAAATAACGAGCGATCGGCAAGTAGAAATAGCGAAGTAGCATCCCGCTATTATGAGGTGAGTGGGTGCGAAATTTTAAAATTATATTCCTGCAATATATTATGTATGTTACACTTGATAGTTGACGAAATTGTGGACAGTATGAGTTGGTAGAAAGCCTTAGGTTGTTTGTGTTTGTGACAAGGATTTTAAATCCATTTTTTATAATATATAAATATATATATATATATATATATCTACATGCTTTTAAATACAGGGAAGCAAACCTTTGATTGGCTTTTCACTTCAAAATCATACCTTGCAAGTTTGTGTGATGTTTAGGCCAATGGCCTTTTGTTTGGATTCATGGAATTCGATGATAAATTATCTATTTCACTTAGCATGCTGATTTGGTAAATATACCATCCTTTGAGATAAAATATACACAACATTGATTTGCGATTATATTGTTTACAAACTATTATGTTTTGCAAATGCATTAAAAAGGGCAATGATTTCATTTGAACGTGATTGAGATATGCTGGGTAGGACCTGTTACCACACCAGGTCAAGTGTGGTCTTTGTGCACAAAGTAGTAATTGTCGATTATTGATATTTAATTTAAAAAAGGGGACCTGAAGCCCCGATTTTTATATGGTGGCGTAGGTAGTTTCAACGAGTAGGTAAAGGGGGACCTAAAGCCCCGATTTTTATATGGTGACGTGGGTAGTTCCCACGAATAGGTAAAGGGGGACCTGAAACCCCGATTTTTATATGGTGACGTGGGTAGTTCCCACAAGTAGGTAAAGGGAGACCTGAAGCCTCGATTTATATATGGTGGCATGGGTAGTTCCCACGAGTAGGTAAAGGGGGACTTGAAGCCCCGATTCATATGGTGGCATGGGCAGTTCCCACGAGTAGGTGATGATGTCTGAGAGTGTAAGCCTAAGGGCTAGATTAAACCTACCCGAGGATGATGCTCACTTGTAGATTTTTATTTCACTATGCATGGCATTAATACTTGAAAATTTTTATTTATTTAACGGCAAGTGAAATTTACCTATTCATTGGTGATCAATTATTTCGCCTTTTTATATTTGAGAATTTTCATTTTTCACTTGTCATTGAATTTAATGTTGACTGGATGTCAGGGTTGAAAGATTTTCTAGCATCCTAAATACAACTGTTTTCATACATGTTTACTTGGGAATTATTATTTTTGAGAATTGCAAGGTATAAAAACAAAATCTCTCAGTTTTGTGGAATGTATTTTCTACGCTTACTCCTGAGTTTATAAACATTTCACATTTATGTTTGTTTCCCTTCTTCGCCTGCTCACGGGGTCGATGATGATCACTGAGTCTATGAGACTCACACCCCTTTTATTTTCCCTTTTTGCAGATAGAGATCAGTCTAATGTGTAACCATTGGTGCATACTGTCCACAACAGAGTAGGTAAAGGCATCTCCTAACCCCGCTTCAAGTCACTCCACTGTTTAGGGTTGTGTCGGAATGAAATTGATAGATGTTGAAAAATATTGTTAACTCATAAACGTGAATTGTTATTATTTTGAATGGAGTAGACAATAGTTTAATTATTGATATTCGCTTATACACCTGATTATATGTATTTAATGAATCTAGCAGAAGTCTTAAATGAGGCTTGTTCGGGACATAGCGAAAATTCCTCAGAAGTCTCGGACGCCGGTAGGGACCAAGGAGTGGTCGTTACAGTGTTCACCTATGTTATGTTGATATATATATATATATGTATATATAAATATATGATATGTATTGATAAGTAATATTGTGTGGTAATTATAACCGAGTGTGTGCGGTGTGGGAGGGCACATGCCGATGATGATGTGGCGTGATTCCAGCTATGTGCAGTTTAAGAGTGCACATGAGCTGATAACCAATTGTTTTATATATGTTTGATGTGCGGTGTGGGAGTGCACAGGATGATTCCAACTATGTGCGGTGTGGGAGTGCACATGAGCTGATGACCGATGGGTGTACGTATGCTTCTATATATATGCTATTAGACCTGGTAATTCATGTTAACGTGTTGTAAATTAGACACGAAACACGTTAAGGGTAAACACGAACACGACACGTTTAATATTCGTGTCTTAAATTTAAAACACGAACACGTACACGTTTAATACACGTGTAACACAACACGACACGATTAACACGTTTATTAAACGTGTCAATATACGACACAACACAATTGATAACACATTTAACACGTTTAACACGATTAACACGTTTAACACGATTAAATAAAAATATTTATAATTAAATATAATTTTATTATTTAAATTTAAAATCAGTAATTATAAAAATAATTATAATAAAAAATAATAATAATAACATCAAATAATCACCAAAAGTTAAAAATTAGGGTTGAGCATGTATAATTACATTATACCCTTTATAAAATTAAAAAAAACTTATTAAAATAATTATGTAAAATTATTTATATAAGGTTAAAATAGTTTTTAACTATTAATTTTTAATAAGTTAATAAATGTGTCACGTATACACGTTTAAACACGATAACACGACTAAACATGATAACACGATTAAGTAAATGTCTTTAAACGTGTTTTAAACGTGTTTGTCGTGTCAAACACGTTAAGACACAAAACTTTTCGTGTCTTAATGTGTCAGATACGATTAGACATGAAACACGTTAAGACTAAACGCAAAACCTATTTAACTTGTATCTTCTCGCGTTGTGTTAACGTGTCATGTTCAAAATTGCCAAGTCTATATGCTATAGAGATGATCATACATGCTATAAGATTGTTTATATATGCTATAGAAAGGATAAAGAAATAAGATGTGATTGTATTGATTGTCGAGTGTTGGAAATTGGTAACTAATTGCAAATTGATTTTCGTTGCAATAGAACACATTTTCAATGCAACAAAACCCCCCCTTAATTTCATCAGCCTGATTCTCGCTGCAATGAAAATGAATCTCTATCAAGCCCTACTCTATTATATACTTGTCATGTCATTCATGTGCTTGATAGAATGTTTGCATAAGTGAATGTATCAAAAAATCGTTAAAAGTCGGTATTGTACCTAGTGGTACAATTAAGTTGATTAAAGCCTCGAACTAGGCCAAATAAAGATTTTACGATGTATTTGAGAGTTATTGAATCTTAGAATGTCTTAATAAGATGATTCAGAATTCGAGGATTTATTTGGAGTTAATTCAAGAATTTTCACAACGTAGGGGCAAAATGGTCATTCTGCCACCCAAGGGCAAAATTGGAATGTTGGATAATATTTTTACTAAATTTGATTAATTAGAGCATTATTTGAATTTGAGAAGTGAAAATTTTCAATTTCGATATTTTTTCGAACATAGGGGCAAAACGGTCATTTTAAGTGTCCAAGAGGATGAAATTGGAAATTTTGGAATTTTACACCACCATGACACTTGTCAAACCCATGAATTTCACCCATTATTTTTTTTGGTGAGAGATTATATGCGGTGGGAATGAAATGCTTAATTATTAAGTTTTTAAACATGGACCAATTAAAAGGTGACAAGTGTCAAGCTTTAATATTATTTTAATTGCCCATATAAACTCACTTAAAACCCTCACATTCACACTCTTATGGCTGGCCAAGCAAGGTAACAAAGAGAAAAAGAGAAGAACAAACCCTAGGAAGGAAAAATCCAAGAGAAATTGTTGGAATTCAAGGAATCAAGCAAGTAAAGGTTTTTTTTTTTTTTTTAGCTTGTGATCTACCTTTCCCATGCATTCTTTTTCATTCTCCATGGCTGAAATTCAAGTTTTCAAGAGGGAATCTTTGTTGGCCAAACCTAGAGAGAGAAGTTTTGGTGATGAATTTTGCTAGATTTCATAATATCCTAGTGTTTTTAGTCATTTTGTGATGTTTGGAAGGAAAAACAAGCAAGAAAATCACATGTTCTTTAACCACCTCATTTGGCCGAATTTTCTATAGGGCATATTGATGGTGGATTTGGTTGTAATTCATGTTATTTAGCTAGGAATTGATGAATTATGATGTTGGATATCGAAACCGGTTATTAAAAAGTATAGTTCTTTTAGAAAATGGCTTGATGGAAACTGAGAAAATCATAGTAAATGGACTTGGATTTGATTCCTAATGATATATATGGATTTACGAGACTGTGTAAACATTGATTAGTAAGTTAGTTCAGAATCGGAATGAATTTCGAAAAATGGTGAAGTTAGTCAAAAATCAAGGTCATTGTAATGCTTTGGTGTATTAGATTATTGGAAGTGTAATGAATATATTTGGAGTTGAATTGGATGTTTTGGTTAAATCAATGGTGTATAGTTCTAATTAGGTCGAATACAAATTCCTTTCGATCACAATTGAACCTACGTAGAACACCGTCTTTAAGTGACTATCCGAACATTTCTCATTCAACTTCATGCATTCATATAGAGTCTGAAATAGTTTTATAACAATTTGACACCAATGTATTGAATTACGCATCATGTATTATGGATAGGTGCTGAACCCCCCGATAAGGGCAAAGATATCGTGCCAAAGGATCGAGAATAGGAGTACTCCTACCACTCCAAATTCCCATTATAGTGAGTAATCAGATGTTCATCTTAATTATCTAAAGTGGTTTATACTTGTTTTAAGATTTTAAAGAATAAGGCACTTAATTTGCAAATTATTATGTGTTACATTTTAAATGTTGGTTAAATGAATGAGATTTATAAATTATTCTGAAACTAAATGTTGATTTTCAAAATAGAGTAAGTGGAGGCTATACATTCGTATTATATATATATACATGATTTGAATTGATGGCTTATGAAATTGTGGTAGCATGAATGGCTGAAATTATGGTTTTATGAATTATATAAATTGTTTTGTCTTACATTGACAGGTTGGATAGTACTATATTAGCCATGTTATGCTGCCAAAATTTTATTGATTTGATGGGTTATGTATTTAGCTTACTGTAGTGGGCGGGTTTTCGTGCCCCAGCCTATTAGAGGGGCACGGTAAATCCCGTTATATTTACCTTAGTACGAGAGGCGCGGAGGGTATCTCCTAAGGTAAAGTTTAGAGTTCACTTCACGTCAAACCACCACGTGAAAGTGAAACTCAGCCAACACCAAGGAACGGCTATGTTTTTAAACGTGAAAAAATGTTTTATGTGTATATGTCTTTTTAACTACCTTGGCGAACTCAGTTGGATGCCTGGCGCAAGGCATCATCGAGTACTAATTTTTGGCATTAGCCAAGTTTTTAAGAAAGTCATAAGCCTTGTTGATTTTCTTGATGAAATGTGATTGTTTTTACATGGATTGAAATGGGTTTTGATGCTATGAATTATATATATATGGATGGGATGATTTAATTGTCTCCATTTACTAGACTTTAGATGCTACAGACGAACTCTGCTTACTCACTGAGTTCATAAAAACTCACTTCTTCTTTTTTTTAACCATTTCAGGCTCAGGATAGTCTATAGATAGCTGATTTCGTCGAGGATCTACTTTTGGATTTACATCCTTAGAAATCAAAGGTCTACCTTCTTGTACATATTTGTTTATTTTGGGGGCCCACATGTCATTGTAGAATATTTTGTATACCTGGCTGCGTGTGGCACTGTATGTATGAATTTATTTTGCTTTTACGCTACAAAAATTATTCACGCAGAGTTCTATAAATATTATTTTATAAGAAAATAGAATATTTTATTTAATTTGAATAGCTATAATTTCACTTTAAATTGATGAATTAGACAACGAAACTTATTTTTAGATATGAAATGGATGCTTATTACTCGTATATCATATTTTTACCAAGGTTCAAAATTTTTGGGTAAAATGACCAAAATACCCCTATGTAATAGAAATTACTTTTTGATTGTTTTTATTTGAAATTAGTCTTTATTTCTTTAAAACATGGTATTTAATAACTGTTGCTCACAGGAGAGAAGTAAAACTAATGAGAAAGCCTTGCGAGATTTCGGTTGGCATTCCAGGTAATGAATGTCAATAGAGACATCGGGGCGGTTGGCACGGGTTTGATGGGAATTCCGGGTTGTGACAATCTCGCTGCAACGAGAAAGTCTAGGGTGGCTCACTTAATCTATGCTTAGAATTTCGCTGCAGCGAGAATGCAGAAATTTTTTTGAACCTCCTAAAAGTTTCTCGCTGCAAAAAACTCTCGAGAGGTTCAAAAAAATTACTTTGTCTGAATTTTGCTATAACGAGAAACCCTCTGTTATGCTGTTATGCTCGTCTTGCTTGGATTATGCTATAGTTCTCACCCTTTCCAACTTCATGGTTGATCATGGATCCTTCAACACTCAAGAATTAAATACTTAAAGTTTGAAATGAGGGGTTTTAACAAGAATTTAAAATAAATTGCATTGTTTTTACTATAAGTGCATCATGTTTTCTAAAATTTTCCTTATCATTCGCTTGTTCCCTTCTTATATTCACTCACTGGGTTTATACTCACTCTTTTAAACTTCATGTTTTCAGACTCAGGGGCAGTTGGGACCTAAATTGAGGTGTTCACGTGCATTCACCCTTTGGTAGGTATTTTGGCATTCAGTAGCTGTACCCTCAACCAAGGTCACTCCGTTGGTTGTTAGAAGTCTTTTGTATGTATATATATACACTTGATGTAAATCGTTAAGATTTAGGTTACAAATAATAGAAGTATATTTGGATTGATGACGCCATTGTGAGATGGCAATGAATGAATGATAATATTTTGGGTTAATACAAATATAAATATTTAGTTGCCATGTATATTACTGAAATACGCATAGTTGAGAATCAAGATTTGTGGTTTAGGAATGGTGATGTAATGAAATGATGAACAAGATTTCATAAAGAGGCTTGCTTGAGCTTAGCGGGCTGTGCCCGTTGGCCCATGCGTCGATCATGGCCGAGGTTTTGGGCTATGATACAACCTTTGTAACACCCCGTACCCCCGTATAGTAGTTAACCTAACTGTCCCGGTAAGACGAAGGAATAATTGATACGAGTTTACGTGTTAAAGAGTGATAAAATAGTAAAGGAATGCTCCAAAGTAAAATATTCGCACACATGAAAATAATACTAACTTCGTCGAGGATGAATTAACGTGTTAAAAGGTGATTTGGAAGTGAAGCAGGACATAATAATACGTTTCGGGACTAGAGGAGACAAGTAAAAAATTTTGAAATAAAATATTATTTTATTTAATAAAATAATATTAAAATATTATTAATAATAATAACAATAAATGAATAAATAAATAAAATGAAATGAATAATGAAAGGGTAGGACGGGTGGAAAATGAAGCATGGCTTTTTTACTTTACTTTGACCACATGGGAGAAAAAGAAAGGAAAAATAAAGAAAAAAAATGGAAAAAAAGTGGAGTGGGCAGCCGCCCATGTGGCAAATAAATAAGTTAAAAAATATATTTTTAAGTAATGAATTGAGTTAGTAGGGGCCGGCCATTTGAGGAATAATAAAGGAAGAAGAAATGATGGTGGGAGGCCGGCCAAGTAAAAATAAATAAATAAATATAGTTAACAAGTACAAAACGGATAAGGACGGCTGGAAAGAATAACAAGAAAAAGGGAAAAAGGTTGGACTTTGAGGAGACAAAACGGGAAGGAGAGAGAGAGCTGGTGAGAAAAAGAAAAATTTATTTCCTCATGTTGCTGCCGACAACCACTTATGAAGCAAATAAAATGGAGAAAGGAGCTGATTTTGAGAGAGGAAAAGGGGTTGATTTGCTTCCGATTTAAGGAGGAAAAAGGAGGCTTTGTGCTGCTGATTTTTGAGAGGAAAGAGGGGCTTTGTGCTGTTGGATTTGGAGGAAGAAAAAGAGAGGAAGCTGCGTTTTTTGGGTGCTACCGACGGTGAGAGAGAATGGAGGAAAATGTGGTTGGAGTTGAGAGTGAATGAGGGATGATGGTGGCTGCAAATATAGTAAGAAAGAAGAGGAGCAAAAGAGAGAGAAAGAAACGAGAAAAAAAAAGTAGGCATAGCCCAATAAAGAGAAGTGGAAAGAGCCCATGAGAAAGGCCCAATAGCAACAAGGAAGGATAGGTCCAAAAGAGCAAGAAAAATAGAGAAAAACAAGGTAGAAAAGAAAATGCAAAGGTAAAGGAAATGAGCTGTCTGGGAGTACCGAATGAAATAACGAGCTATTGATAAGTAAAAATAGCAACGTAGTATCCCGCTATTTTGAGGTGAGTAGGGGTGTCAATTTTAAAATTTTTGTAATTATGCCTATATATATATATATATCTGCACGTGTGATTTATTTTACATGAAAAATTGTGGAAAGCATGAGTTGGTAGATTTCTAGGAAATTTGTGATTGCCATGATTTTCAAACATGTTTTGAATATATATGTATAAATTATACGTAAAGTGTTTTAAACCGGGAAACAAGCTTTTCAAGACGATTTTTATAAAAAATGTTCCTTATATATTTGTGCAGTGTGCATTCATGATTATAATGCTTATTCACCATGCGAGTTATTGTTTCAAAATTCATGCACCAACTTTATTTTATGAAAATGATAATAAATTTTATCATACCTTGTGTTTAATGCTTTGGAAATAATTTTGAGACGAGCTTTTGAAGACATAACAAAATTTCAAAAAAATGATTTTACAAATCGAGAGATTCGAGAGTAGGTCGGCTGTCACTTCAGTTAAGTGTGACCCTCGTGTACGAGTGAGCTCTAGCTAGAGAACCCTTGGGTCACTGATGAGAGGTTAGGCGTGGCGGGGGCCACGGCCTATGATATGTGTATGCGTGGCTAGGCCACCAGATGATTGCGCGGTTGCGACCTCTTGATTCTCCGATGTCGGCCAACATCGTTGAGACTACCATGGCATGTGGGATCCGGTGGAGCGAGGCTCCCAGATGTTATTATGTGGTAGCTCGACCACGGACTTTATTTGATTTCCTACTCGAGACTAAAATCTCTTTGATTTTTCAAACTCGTAATTCTTTGCATGGTGAAAACAGAACTAGACGATTTTCCGCAGCTCCCTTATTTCTTTTGTGAAATGAATTTTAAATCCTCGCATATGAGGTGAGTTATGATTTGTACATAATTTTAACTAATATTTGATTTTGCCAGAGCTTGCTCAATTTTATTGATTTGATGGGAATAATATGTGAAATAATTTCGACGGCAGAGATCTTTTACGTACACTAGATTAAAATGATATTTGTAATGATTTGATTTGAAAATGCTTATTAACCTATTTCGATGTTGAAAATTTTACTTACCTTGATTTGATATACATCTTGGCTGATTACAACTTACAAGAAATTCTCGATATTATTTTCTTTATATATATAAGGCACAAATCTCCATTTGAATTAAAATATTTGTATCTACTCTTATAATTTTTAATATTTAAAATCTCTACCTTATTGCTTGTTTCCCATCTATGCCCTACTCACGGAGCCGATGATCACTAAGTTTGTGAGACTCACACCCCTCTTTTTCCTCTTTTACAGACAGGGATCGACATAGTGTGTAATCATCGACGCGTACGGTCCACCATGGATAGGTAAAAGCATCTCATAGCATTTTATCCCAAGTCGCTCCGCTGTTAGAGGTCGAGTTGTAGTACTTTGATATTACTATGTAAATAAATATTAATTTTGATATAAATGAAAATTTGAGATTTTTTTTTTGAACTCAATGTATTTAATCGTGATGTTATGACTTAAAGGTCAAAATTGAATTACTATGCTTATTGTTGAATTCATGTTATAAATATATTGGTTTAAGCATTAATACGGTTTAGTAAAAGTGTACAATGAGTTATTGAGAAATTTCATTAAGGCTTGTTCGGGACTTAGCGAGATCTCTTGGAGGTCTCGGACGTAAGTAGCGATCGAGGAAGGGTCGTTACAACCTTAACCTTAGCCATACATTACAAGCTAATTAAAGTCCTATTGATCTTTAACAAAATGTTGGGCTACATTAGTGGAGAGAGAGATGAAAATCAAACTTATGGAGTTAATTATTAATTTGAATTTTGCATGAATGTAAACTTATCCGGATTGGACATTATTCTAAGTGAAGAGATTGCACACACACACACACACAGAATTTCACTTAATGATGAGTTTGCATTTGAATTTAGACATGAACTTGAAGGATATTTGTGTGTGCCTAGAGTTATGAGTATGGATTAACTTTTAAGGATATTAAAGGTGATTAATGAAATGGTGCAATTGAATTTTAGTTAAATGTTTTCATGTTTAAGTTATTGCATGTTGTTTTATGTTTTGCTCGAGGACTAGCAAAATCTTAATGTCACGACCTGGTACTCCCCTCGAGCCCGTGACAACCGTCGCGGTATCCCGATCGACACTCATTACCCGAAATGCCAACCAAGACGCCGTAAGGCTTTAATATCAGCTTCTCATTTTCAACTTAAATTAATATTTTTCGAGTCATATGTAAATAATTTTTGTAGTGTAAAAGCTAAATAAATTTATTCATACTGTAATACAGTAAGCCAAAATATTTAATTTAATTTACAATAACAAGAGGGCCCCCGAATAAACAAAAGTAAAGAGGACTGTGAACCTACAGTTTGGAAAATGCAAATCCAATAATAGTCCTTGATGAGATCAGCTATCTACAGTCTACTGAACTTGAAATGGATGGAAATGAGGGTGGTGAGATTATAAAATCCCAGTAAGTAAACAGACATCATCATAAACATCTAGAGTTGAGTACATGGAGACAATAAAGTAAATCATCGTAAACTGGTTCACAGCATTAGAACACATTTCATTTAAAATATGTAAAGAGACTTATGAATCTCATAAAAACTAGGCTTGTGCCATAAATCCATTCTCGGGGACACCTTGGCCGAGGCATCCTACCAAGACCACCAATGCTATTAAAAATTCACATTTCACATAAATCATGTTTTTGTTTTGAAAACATAGTCGTTCCTTGGCGTTGGTTGAGTTCCCCCTCACGTGGTGGTTTGGCGTGAAGTGAACCCTAAACTTTACCCCAGGAGATACCCTACGCTCCTGTCCGTTCGAGGTAAGAATATAATGGGGTTTACCGTGCCCCTCTAAAAGGCTGGTCCACAGAAACCCCCTACTGCAGTGATTAATTAATATATAATTTACCATATAATAAAATTTTGACGGCATGACAGGGCTAATGAAATACTACCCAGCCTGCAAGGGTAAAATAAAACAATTCATACAATTCATAAAACACAGCCCAGCCAGTCATGCCAACACAATAACAATATAACATAAGCCATCAATTTAAACAATCAAATTGCCACAATTAATAGTCTCCGTGTACTCTATTTTTCAAAATCATTATTAATTTCAAAACAATTTATAAATTAATTTCATTGGAACATCTTTATTCATAAAACATGAAAATTTACTTTTTTAAATCCATTTTTCCATAGAATTCATGAAATCATCTAAAAACCACCCTAGATAATTAAAATGACAGTAAGTTTACTCACAATGTCTAGAATGTAAACTTTCGAAGTACTCTGTCTACTGGTCCTCGGATGCAATTTTCCTGCCTTTATCGGAGGACTCACCACCTTTGATTGCTTGATTCCTTGAAATCCCACACTTTTTCTTTAATTTTCCCACCTAGGTTTCTTGTTTTTCTTTTCCTCTCTTTGTTCTTGCTATGGCCGGCCACATGAAGAGAAAATAAGCTGATTTTTGCTGATTTTAAAGCTAAAAAAATAAATGGATATTAACTTGACATATGTCACCATCCCATTGGTCCATTTTTAATTTCTTAACTATTAAGCTTTCTCTCTCCACCACTTAAATTCGTTCAATTATCCATGATAATATTGATAAAATCCATGTGCTGGACAAGTGTCGAGTGTTTAAAATTACAATTTTGCCCCTAAAGTGGCAAAATTACCATTTTACCCCTATACTCCAAAAATATCGAGATTACAAATTTTTTTCACTTATCAACCTCAAATTATACTCCAATGAGTCAAATGTGATCAATCTTGATCAAAAACTTCTTCCAATATTTCAATTTTATCCTCAGGTGGTAAAATTACCATTTTACACTAGATAGTGAAAATTTTGATTTGACTCCAAATTAATCCTCAAACTCCGAATCACCATTTTAAGTCATTCATTGACTGTAAAATTTTTAATTTCACCCTAAAATCTCTATTTGATCTAGTTCGAGGCTTAAATAAACTTTGTTGTTCCTCTAGGTACAATACCGACTTTTGTAAATTTTTCGGGACTCTCCTAGCATACAAACATGCTATCCATCACATGTATGTGATGACAAGTATTTTATAAGGTCGGGCTTTACACTTAAATTTGGGGGTGTGATAACTCTATTATATAGAGTTATTTTGACACATTTTGGGGCTTAAGTGATTAGATCTTTGAGGTTTTAGATTCAAATCATAGCATTTTAGATGTTTTTCTAGTTTAAGTTTGATTACATGTTGAGTAATTAATTTAAGTTATTTTAGTTAAATTTTATGTTATTTTGTTTTAAATTACTTTAAGAGTAGTATTGGTAATTTCTCTTATTGCTTTTGTAGAAAATTTGATGAAAATCCGTGCAAGTATGGTGATGGCTTCATTCATATATTTTGTGGTGTTTTGATCATATCTCTCTCTAAAGAACTCCAAATAAGGTGATTCTTAAACCACTAGAATTATAAGAGGAAGGGATACAACTTTTATGTTTACTACTTTACCCAGTTCTGATTGGATCATGGTCAAAATATTTGTCTAAATAGAAGCACTACAGTAATATGAATGGACTGAATATGATGTGGTATTTGGAGCATATCTTTCAATCTAGAAGTCCAATTGATGTGATTCTTAAGCCATTGGAAAGTAAGAGATAGGGCTAAAACTTTCATGTTTATCTCTTTACCCAGTTCAGATCAGATCAGGGTTAAAATCACTTTTGAATTTGATAGACCGTCGCAGCACTGGTGAAAGGAAACACACAACACATTTTTTCAAGAGCCCAGCGCTGCAGCAATGAAGAAGCAGTGCCGCAGCGCTAGATGATTTTTCAAAAATAAAAATTTGATGAGATTTTAGAAATTATGTTACTTGGAGCATATTTAAGAGACCTTTTTCAAAGATTTTAAGGAAAAGGCTGCAAGCAACTATTCTGGAGATTTGGAGTCAAGAACAAAGCAAGAAAACAAGAGAATTTGAAAGAGAATTAAGATTGCAAAGTTTCAATACTTAGTTTCTTTCTCTACTCTTGTGTTTCTTTTATTTTCTTTGATTGGGATTCATAGTTAAATTTCTTTGGATGTTGTTTTTTTTTTTTGGTATTATGAGCTAAATTATTTGTCTAGTATTGTGGTGGATATCAACATATAGTTTGAATATTAGTTTCTTTTTTATTTATCATGAATGGGTGTAGTTTTGTTTATTCAAATCTGTTCTTAATGCTTTTGATCGTCTGACCAACAGTTAACTAATTTGTGAATCTAATTGAGATTCGACATAGAGATTTTAGATTGGACTAAGGTTTGAATAATGTATGTTCAAGTCACTTAGATGATTTTAGTCGCGATTCAAGTAGACATACGCCAATTGGCATACATAGCCACATTAGGACACTTACTTAATGAACTTAATTTAATTGATTTCTATAGACATATAGTGAACTAATTAAGTTAGGTATTTGTACAAGTAACTTGACGGAGACTTGTCCATGGCTTTGGATTCTAAGTTAGCAAAACCACTTAGGAAAGATAAATAACAAGAAAAGCTAGTATCAGATGAAATGTGGAATGAACCCATAATCTTAGGTTTTTAATGTACTGCTTTTCTCAACTTATTTAGTTTGTTAGTTTATCTAGTGTTGATTTTTAATTTTTTTCATTAGTTTTTCTTTAATTTGCAGATTACTTAAATAATATTAATTTGTTTTATAAGATTTTAGTACTTGGTAAAAATTAAGGAACAAATCTTCATGGGAACAATACTCTATTTCATCACTATATTACTTGTTCGATACGTATACTTGCGTGTGCAAAATCGACAACAATAATAATGTGATATGTTGAAATATCATAATTGATAATGATATAATATGCTAATGTGACATGAAAATATGATCATGTAATATTTTAACTAATAATAATTAGTCAATCTTTACTTAAACTTATTTAATTCAACATAAAAATACAAGAATTTAATTAAATATAATAAAAATATAAATTTATTTAAATTTATATAAATAATTAAAAAAATTTTAAAAAAATGGTGGTTTGGCAAAGGATGTGCGCAGTGAGCAAGTGTAGGCTACTACATCATTAGAAAGAAAGCCGGGCTGGTTCTTGCTGGCATATTATGATTTATATATTGGAATTTTGATCCTTCAACTTCTCAACATTTATTTACGTACTTACATGCTCGGTAGCGGCAGAAAGTCAGGGCCTCCATTCTTGGGAAGGCATATAAAATAAGGCTTTCCAAATGTACAGCTGCATCCGCTGGTTTAGAAAACAATCTTTCTTTGCCAAAACTTTGAACGACAAAAAGGTTGAAATTACTTTATTATTTAATCTGGTGCGCTGCTCAAGAATAAAGCTCATGCCCTGCCACGTTCCTTTACGGAAAATGCCCTTGCCAAGTCAAAGTTTAACCTCGAGCACTCAACTCTGTCCCATGCTGACGTCAAAGTCGTGCTGGCAGCCATATTCTATATATATATATATATATATATATATATATATATATATATATATAAAAAAAAAAAAAATTGGAAAGCTGTGCCAACTTTATCTGGCACAGATGTCTTCAACTTGAAGATCACGACGGAACCTTACCTTTAGATATAGGCTTGACCTTAGCCTTCCTATCTATTACTTTGATGAGAATTTCAATTTCAAGTTATTTTCAATTCAAATCATTTTAGATTCAGATTGTTTAAAGTTGATAATAAAATTATTCGAGTTTAAATTATTTTAAATTTATATCATTTCAGATTCAAGTTAATTATTGATTTTTTAAAAAACAAAATGAACTGAATTTAAATAAATATTTGAAATTCAAGTCATTTTAAGTTAATTTTTTAAGTCACCCATTTCATCCTCGGAGAATCTTGAATTTAAGTCCATTTCAGATTCAAGTTGAGACATGTAATTCCTATTTTAAAAAGACAAATTCGAATTCTTAATCCCTAAATATTGAAAATACAAAACAGTTAGCAGACACAAAAAACCTATGAAAAGTTAACTATTTCAAGATGATCAACCTATGTCTCACATGTGGGCCCATGGAAAAATTATAAAAAAATTCAGTAAAAATAACAATACTTAATTTTAAAATTTACCGATCACATCAAAGAACCATCATGTGAGCCACGTTCCCGTAATTTTAACAAGTGGGAATCTCATTACAGTATTGTGAGCCACTCCATTCACATATATGGTATTCATTTCTTCCTTGCCTCGTCTATGAGAGCGGGCAAAGCGCAAAAAACAAATGATTTTACGAGGGGTGGTCCAAGCTTATTGTAAAGAATGGAAAGGAGAATCAAAGGGACTGTGGAGAGGATTAACAAGGGAAACGAGAGAAAATGAAAGAAAGGAAGGACAGCTATTGTGTTGTGGTGCAAGAAGATGACGAGACGAATGGTGCATTGCATAACAAGAAAAAGAAAAGATAAAGCCACTCCTTGGGCAAGCAGAGAAGTCGCTGGCAAGCAAAATGTGAAGGGGAAGGGAACAAAAATTCATAAAATGGAAACAAAATGACAATATTTCAATGGAAGAAACGCTGTTTTAGGTTTAAAGTGGTCAATTTCCAATTCCACCTCTAAACGAGCTTTAAACTAGTTTGTTCACAAACTTAAACGAGCCAAGCTCATCAATGTTTATAAGCCAATACAAATTTAGTAACCTCACATATTCAGAATTTAAATAATTAGCATTCAAATATTTTTTGAGGAAAAGGCATGCAATCATATTATAGTGCACAATGAAAATTAAAATATTTTCTTTAAGTAGAATCTGATTAAATCTGAAATTGAAACACAACCAAGAAAAAGGAATAGTAGGGGATGAGGCAATCAGGCTTTTCTTTTCTCCAAAAGAAATTGAAACACAACCAAGAATAAAAAGGAATTTCAATCGACAACAAGGAGACAACTTCTTCAGACTAAATGTGATTTGTACGGCTTCCTCATTGCCAAATATCAGTGATTGAAACAACAATTGTAAAAACCTCAATTAGAATAAGGAATAGTAGGGGATGAAACTTAAGGGAGGAAGAAAACACAAGAAAAAATGAAAAAGGGAATGAATCAACGGCTCACAAGGTTAAGAGTACCATAAAATCACAACGGCTCACATTTTATTTATAAAATATAAAGATTTACCATTTAAACTCATTTTTCATAAAATTATAAAATCAGATAAAAATCACTTTAGATAATTAAGACGATAGTAAGGTTACTCACTATTTTGGGAGTCGAATTTCGAGTACTACGATTTCTGATCCTCGGGTAAGGGTGAGCATATTCACACATAACCGAATAACCGAACCGATCCGAAATGAGTTCGATTTTTTCGGTTCGGTTAATTCGGTTGTTCGGTTAATTCGGTTAGAGGAATTCAGTTAGTGTAATTTTTGCGATTCAGTTTCGGTTAAAAAAATTTTGAACCGAACTAACCGAATACAAACAAGGGTATTTTGGAGATTTCCCCTAAAAAATTCCTAAACCTATACCCAATCTCAAATTCTTAGTTCCCCAGCCCTTTAACCTTTCTGCCTTTTCGCTGTCCCGTGACTCACTGGCTCCCATCACCATTCTCAGCTTCTCGCCCTTTCTGATTCGGTGATTCCCGCTTCTGCCGACTACCGTCCAAACTCTCCCCTCGTCCCTCAGTCCCCCCTCTTAGCCTTTTCTCTACAACTTCATCAAGAAATTCGATGATTTCGTGAGACCCCAAACGAATCATCTTCTCAATCTCCTATTCTTTCCGCAAAGATTCATGTTTCGTGATTCCTGTTTCTGCCGACTGGAATCCAGACTCTCCTCGAATCCCCCCTCTTGGCCTCTTCACTGCAACTTCATCAAGAAATTAGATGATTTCACAAAACCTCGTATGTTGAATTGATTTGTTTTCTTTTCTTTTTCTTTTTTGTGAAATTGCTCTTTTAGCGTAGTTTTCGGGTTTAAGCACTCACTTCGATCTATTTTTGGTTTCATGCTTTAATATTTTGTTTTGCATCAGGTGCCTTTTAGTGTTATTATTTATGTATATTGAAAATTAAACTCAATTATTTTCGCTTGACTTGCTAAAATAACATGTTAATGTCGTTGGGCTGTTTACTGCTTAGGCTATTGGGGCCTGGAGTTATGCTGTGCTTCAACCCAACTTTATTCTGTTTTGCTTCCTATGGCTGTGGTGCTCTTCAGGGTTGGGGTCCTTTGGTTTTAGGCGTTACAGCTCTTATTTTGTGCTTAATGCCTTTGGGGTCCTGCTGTAGTTTCATCAACTAGACAGATTCATTGGCATTGACGAGCCAATGTCATGTCAATTTTTCTTGTGATCATGAATTTTTGTGTCTCTATTAAAGTTGACGCTACCTTTGTTTCATATATTTTGTCATACAAGCCCCATTTGGGAGTAAAGAGAAGGTGCCGAAAGAGAGTAAATAACATTATTAGCAATTCTTTTGTTTTGCTTTCTTTTGCAAATGTACAGGTTATTAATGAAAGTAAATAATTTTTATTTTGAAAAAAAAAATTATTAAGTTTGATTTTTGATAACCGAACCGAACTAACCGAGTTAGTTCTGTTTCGGTTGGTTCGGTTACTTTTTTACTTCGGTTCGGTTTCGGTTAGTTTAATATAGGAATTCGGTTAGTTCGGTTACTGGATATCCAATAACCGAATTAACCGAACTATCCGTTTGCATAGCCCTATCCTCGGGTACTATCTCTTTACTTTTGCCAAAATGCTCAGCACCTAGACATAATACACAATAAGCCATTTACTACATTTGTGCTAAATTGTTATAAAACCAATTCAGGCTCTATACTAATGCATGAAATGGGATGTAAATTATTCGGATTATCGTCTAAACATGGTGTTCTATACAAATTCAATTGTGTACCTAAATAAAACGATATTGGCCTAATTCGATCTATCACTCGATTAATTGGCCAATATGTCCAATTTAACTTCATTTAATTCCATTTTTCTTCCAATTCTCCAAACCATCAAACACAAGTTAAATAACTTGAAATATGGCAAAATCATCCTCACATTTTTTCTTGGAAAATTTGGCCATGGTGGGTGCATCAACACTATAAATTTTCAAGCTTGATTCTCACACCATAAATCACTAATTCCTAACCAAATCACTTGAAATAAGATCAAAATCATCATCAATATTCCACATGGAGAATTCGGCCAATGATGGGTGATGGAAGAACATGAATTTTTCTTGCTTGATTTTCATGTTACACATCACCAATAAACTACAAACACTAAAATACATTGAAATCTAACCAAATCAAGCATCAAAACCTCTTTTTAAGTGTTCAGCCAGCAAGATACCCATCATGAAATCATGTGATTCAACCATGGAAAATGCAAAAGAATGTATGGGAAAGGTAGATCACAAGCTAGAATTGAAAAATCTTACCTTTGTCACTTGTTTCCTTGAATTTTCACACTTTTCCCTTGAATTTTTCCACCTAGGGTTTTTGTTCTTTTTTTCTTCCTTTGTTCTTCCTTTGTCCGGCCATATGAAGAGAAATGGGCTGATTTTGTGCTAATTTATAAGGAAAATAATAAATAGATGAGAATTTGACACATGTCACCATTCCATTGGTCCTTGTGTCATTCTTACTCATTAAGCAATCTCTCTCCACCATATAAATTTCCTCAATTATCCATGATAATATTGGATAAAATCCATGTGCTAGACAAGTGTTGAGTGGTGTAAAATTACAATTTTGCCCCTGGGGTGGCAAAATGACTATTTTACCCCTATACTCGAAAAAATGTCAGAATTAAGATTGTTAAACACATTAAAATGTTCCAACAAACATAAATGAAATGCGCTAAAATATTTCAACTAAGATATGCAAGGAAATATTAAAATTGTTCCCTTTCAATTCTATTAGCTCAAATAAAATGATAATCCAAGAGATGAGGTGAGTTAGATTTTCAAACTTCTTTTTCACAAAAAAAAATTTCTAGAGAGATATATCAAGAATTAAGTTGATTAACAATTAAATAGATATTTGATTGAAAGTAGATGCAATAAAGACAGAGTGAAATGTTGAGAGAATTGTAAACTTGATTTATACAGGTCTGACCTTCCTCTTGGTGCCTATGTCGCCTTTGTAAGCTTTATAAGGAGTTCAATTCACTATATTGAATTTCAATCAATACAAATACTTTTTGAAGGATTAAATATAACGTTTTTGTCTTTTAAACCATAGATAGAACCTCTAAACAATACCTTTTGAAGGTTAAGATATAAAATCTCCCTATTTTTTAAGATTTAGATAGAACTTCTAAACAATACTTTTTAAAGTTAATGTATAACCTCCCTATCTTGTAAGGTTTGAATATAGAACCTCTAAACAATACCTTTTGAAAGCTAAGGTATAACATCCATGTCTCTCAAAGAATTGACTTTTTAAGAAAATATATTAGAAAAGAGACCTCTAATAGGTGGATATTGCTTGGTGAATACAAGTTTACAAAGAGACAATATTAAAGATGTTTTATAAAGACTAGGAATGGAAGCTCAAATGAGTTTAAGATCGCTTGAAAGGCTTTGAATTCTTGGAAGAATGAATTAAACACTTGCTCTCAACTTCTTTCTTGTTTCTTGTCTTGTTCTTCTTCGTAAATTAGTTGAAAATGCTATAAATTTCTGTGAGAGGGGGATTGATCCTTCAAAGGATGGGATGGATCTCTATCAAGCAGTTGAGGAACCTTTTTGCTTTTGTCCAAAATGAGTCAATTCTTGTAGCCTTTATATTAAAAATCCTCTTAATTTAAACTTTCTTCAATGAAGAAATATTTTTTCTATTTTAGTATGACCTTAAATACTTGATAAATACATTAATTGAATTTCATCAAGTGTTTGAAGGTTTTGAATATTTCTTAAGCTTAAAAAGAATGATTCAAAATAGAATTTATTAGAGCAATTTTGATCCTTTACTGTTATCATGTCAAAATAAATCAATTTAAAGCTAACAATTTCTTTATTTCGTTCCTTACTTATCAATCTCAAAATTTTCAAAAGAAATAGTACTAGTAGTAGTAGATTTTAAAGAAGAGAATAAATATCAATCAACTTATTTGTCAATAACAAAAGAAGAAAAGGAGAAGGTAAAAGAGATACAAAAAGAAACTATTTTGGTGATTTAATTTATCAAAAGTTTCTATATAATCTATATTAAAATTAAAATATAGAATATAAATGATAATAATTGGATTTAAAAATTGATTCATAATGATCATCTAACACTTTGACTACAAGATCGCCTATTATACAAGTATAAATTAATTAAAAAATTCTTTTTTTTAAATTATTACCCATTTGAACTTGTTGTTTAAGATATTAGTATTTGATTTGATATCAAGCTCGATAAAATATTTTAAATTTTCAAATGATTACTTAGTTCTTTACTTAATCCAATTTAAATTTCCTTCAAAGTTTATATTCCTATTAATTTCTTTGCTTTTCTTTTTCTTGTTTTTACTGTAAATTACACCTTTACTAAAGCTATAACTCTTTTATAATTTTTTCAAGAAATTTAAGTATAAAGCACTTATCAAATATTTTAATTACATGATAAACGTTATAGGATTATAGTTACTTGCAGTTAAAGGCTCATTCATTACAGGATATTAAGATTTTGATTAATTAAACATAATAAAAACGTTATTCATTAATTAAAACTTCTACTTCGACGCTTAATTAATTAAAAATGTGAAACTATAGCAATTTAAACAAAACAAGTTGTCTTAACTTAATTGGTAGAGTACTTAGCATTTAATTAACTGGTTTTGGGTTTGGTTCCCATGGACAACACTTTTTTTATTGATTATTTTATAGATTAGTAAATTCTAATTTTAATTGAGAAATATGTATATGATTCTCCTAAATAAATGAGCCTCAACACTAAAGGTCAGCCATTTCTTGAAGAAATTTGGCAGATTCGGTAGGGGAGTAGGAAGTTGAGGATGCGGCATTGAGTACCCATATATTTTAAATGTGTAAATAATTATTTTATTCATGTGATACTTAAATTAATGCCAAAACTTGGGTGACACAAGGTCAACAAAGGTGCGTATTTGGCCACAATCATAACGAAGGTGTTGAGAGTGTATGATCACATGTAGATTGTAGACAAGGTTGTTCATCAAAAACAAACCCATCATATATGGTTGTGAACTGATGAAGTCTCCCTTCCTCAATCTCTTCTCCCACGCAAATGAGAGAAATTTATTCAGATGCGTGGCCATTATTTATGATCACGACCGCGCTGGCTGTTGTCTTCCTGCTTGCAAATTTAGTGCTGACTAAGAAGGCAAGAAAAAGGATCTGTAAGTTGCCGCCAGGAAGAAGAGGGTGGCCACTTCTGGGTGATAGCATCAGCTGGTACAATGCCGTCGCAAGTTCTCATCCCCCTCTGTATGTTGAAGAACAAGTCAAAAGGTAGAAATCAATATGTAGATATACAACTGATTGCCTGGAAACAAATTAAGTGCTTTCTTTTCTTTTTTCTTGTTAAATAAATTCCTTTCTTTCTTTCCGAATTTGTCACCTTTTGCAAAGCTTAATTGAGAGATTAACAGGTTTGGGAAGATATTTTCATGTAGCCTATTTGGGAAATGGGCTGTGGTATCTGCGGACCCAAGCTTTAATCGGTTTGTGATGCTGAACGAGGGCAAGCTGTTCCAGTCGAGCTATCCAAAATCGTTCAGAGATTTGGTGGGCAAAAACGGGGTTATCACTGTGCAAGGAGAGCAGCAGAGAAACCTTCATGCGATTGCTTCCAATATGATGCGTTTAGACAAACTCAAGTCCCATTTCTTAGAGGATATTCAAAAGGTTGTTCTTCAGACTCTGAGTCATATCCAAGACAATCGGACCATACTTCTTCAGGATGTTTGCAGAAAGGCAAGTAGTTGTAATACCTATTCAATATGTGGAGTACTATCTATGGCATTTAATATTTAGTCTGTTGATAATAATTTCTCCCTTGTGCTCCAGCTGGCTATTAATCTTATGGTCAATCAACTTCTGGGAGTATCGAGCGAAGCGCAAATCAATGAGATGGCTCAACTCTTCTCCGACTTCGTTGATGGTTGCCTGTCTGTTCCGATCAACTGGCCAGGTTTTGCTTATCACACTGCCATGAAGGTAACACAATATATATATATATTTTGCAATAGAAGGTAACACAATATTGATAACTAATTAATCCATATGAAGTATGAAGTTCTCTCTTTCTACAGGCGCCTGCCTTTGAGCCTAATTTGAACACTCGCCACGTCATTTCTACTTTATTAAAACTTCAAGCCAAATGATAATTATTATCTTTTAGGATTCTTGGTTCTATAGAAGATCGATCTTGGTTTTTAGGTATGTAAGTTAAATTAACAAAAATCCCAAAAGATTGAATTTCCTCTGAAAATTCTTTTCCACTATCTTTCATTCTGATATGGTGCATATCACACTGCCCACCTTCGTCTAAATCATATGCTGGGTGAAGAGCGTGTTCTGGATGCATATGACTTTAGTGGAAGTTTGCACAACAACTGTTTGATGCAGTGCTTATCAGGGGCAACTTCAAGTCTGGAAGGGTTTTTTCGAGAAAATTCAGAGGCTTTGGGTCTGTTTGCAGCCTTGTTCTTGAAGAGATTTTCCTTTTCTTCTTTTTCAAGATGATGATGGCATTCTCCATTTCTCTCTACCCAGCGTTTCTCCCTCTCTTTTTCCATCTCCTCTGATCGATCGGTCAGAGTCACCGCCTCTGTCATCTCTCTTTACGCCCGGATCCTACTTTCTTTTCTTTTATTGTTCTTTAGATTTCACCGAAACGACGTTGTTTTGGTTGAAGACCAGCCTTTGGACCAAAGGCAAGCAACCCAGTTGGGGGGGTGGCCACATGTCATTCCTCCCAACGCAGTTTTTACTATTTTAATAATTAAAATTAATAATAGATGATAGATGTTAATATCTAGGATCTGATATGAACTTATTATACTCTGAAATGTGGAAAGGCGAGGGAGAAAATCATCAGCGAGATATTCATAACAATAGAAAAGCGCAAGCAAGAGGGAGCATCAGAAGTTGGTAATGGGGTGCTTGGAAGACTATTGATAGAAGAAAACCTAGCTGATGATGCCGTAGCAGACTTCATCATAAATCTCCTCTTTGCTGGAAATGAAACCACTGCTAAAACTATGCTTTTTGCAGTGTATTTCCTCACTCAATGTCCTCGGGCATTGACACAGCTTCGAGTAAGTAACATTAACGACACAAAACTCATCTAAAACCGCTATTTTCTTTGTTTTGCACCCTTTTAACACAAAACTCATCTTTAACTAGGATGAGCAAAACAGTGTCAGGCCTAACTCTGGAGAGGAAATGCTAACCTGGCAAGATTACAAAGCTATGTCCTTCACTCAATGCGTGAGTTATTATCTTCTAATTACATTGTTTTTTCCCTTCAACTTCATTCAGGTTTCAAATTATTTTTTGCTTCATTTTTTTCTATATAGGTTATTGATGAAACGCTGCGGTTGGGAGGAATTGCAATTTGGTTAATGAGGGAGGCAAAACAAGATATTACCTATCAAGGTACATTTATATATACTAATATTTATTATTACATATGTTGTACGTGAATATTTATTGCTTATTTTCTTTTTAATGATTTTTATTTACAAATATAAATATTTTTGAAGTATAAAATTTGAAATATAAATAATTCAATTCCTTATAACGTTAATATATGAATTATTTAATACTATTTGAATTAAATAAATGCATTTTAGTGAAAGTACTCAATGCAATTAAAATTCTTATTTACAAATTAAATAATTTTTATGAATATTTATAATAAAAAGCATTTAAAATGATAGTTTACATATAAGATTGGATTTTATCCTATTCAGCAATTGTTCTTACCTCTTAATTTCGAATTCAGTTTAATACAATTATGTGTAATTATAAATATTATTTGTATAATACTTAAAAATTTATTAATATTGACAAATAAAAATTTTAGAAATATAATAAATAAAATTATCTGTTTTTGTACGTGTGTGTGTGTGTGTGTTTGCGCGCGCCCAAAATAAGCAATGACGAATTTAGAATTTTGAGGGGTGGCGGGTGCCACCACCTGCCATCCCCTTGGCTCCCTTAGTGAATAAAGTAAATTTGTAATTAAATGTCTTTCAATAATATGACTAATGAAAACTTTTAAAAAAACATATATATTGGTTGATATTACAGCAAGAAAAATGAAGTGTTTGGTGACTTAATTTGCAGATTTTGTCATTCCCAAAGGATGCTTTGTTGTTCCATTTCTCTCAGCTGTTCACTTGGATGAAAATTTGTACAAGGGAGCTTTATCTTTCGATCCCTGGAGATGGATGGATCCTAAAAATGAGGTTCGTCCATTTAGCAATAAAATCGTATTTAAAAATTGTTTCCGGGACTTGTATTAATTAATAACAAACTTACTTTGTGATGAAGGAAAAGAGGAATTGGAGAAGCAGCCCCTTTTACTCGCCCTTCGGGGGAGGTGCTCGGTTTTGTCCTGGAGCAGAGTTGGCTCGTCTTCAAATTGCTCTCTTTCTACACCATTTTGTTAATTCATATAGGCATGTCCTTCATCTTAAACATTTCAGATAAGGGCATTCAGCTCAAAATGACTTGCTAATTGAATATATACGTACTGATTATTAATTTGTATTGCATGACCAGGTGGATTCAACTCAAGCAAGATCGAATGTCTTTCTTTCCCTCAGCTCGGTTAGTGAATGGCTTCCAAATTCGTCCCATCAAACGTCATAAATCAAAGCAGAAAGAGAAAGGGTAGCTGTTATGTTAGTTAGTATTTCATTTTATATACTTGCTTCGTAGTTGTTTCATGCAATGATATTTTTAAATGATGTGCAAATTTAATTCCCTTTCAATTATAAGGTATATTTGTGTAACATATATTGCATGATATTGGAGATTCTTTAGGATATTTGATATGTAATGAGATGTATACTTCCAATATTATAAATTAACAACTATATACAAATGTCTAACGGCTATATTTTGAGTAATACAATCATTTGTGTAGAAAATTTAGCCTTCGCAAGAACTTGTTGGAGAGGAGGCAAAATTTTAGTAAAAGTAAGCTACCTTGAATATTAGTGCACATAATAGACGAATAATTCAGCATGGGAGTTGAGTTGGATTGTCTAGGAGTTTTAAGATAAATAATGGAAAGGGGAAATTTTTTTTTTAGCCCTTGAAAACAAAGTGTTTTTGAAAATAACCTTTCAGATAAATTTAACTATTTTTAGCCACTAAAAGAGATTTTGGGACAAAAATGCCCTTAATGAGACATTTTTGGTGATGCACACTCTTAAACAAGTAAAAAGTTAGAAAATAAATATGCGAAGAATTTATGAACATTTACTTTTGTACAAAACATTCAATTTTGCCCCAGAAGCTTGTGCAAAACAAAATAATGGTTTTTCAGATATTTCAAACATGGCATTTAGATAATATGAAGGGTGATATTAAATCGAATGAGGAACCGGTCGTGATGAATCGAAAACTTGGAGAATGATGTGAAACCAGAAATCCCTAATACGGTGGTGAATCAAAAGGAGAAAGGTGTGAATTTGAAGCAAGAAATGGTCGTGCTATAGTAGGCCATATGGTCTGTGTGACGGCAGGGTTTAGAGTTTGTGAAACAGAATGGTGGGAATGTGTGACAAGTCATGGTGAGAATATGTGAGACGGGTGTGACACTGTAGGGTATAGAGTTTGTGACACCGCATGGTGGCAATGTGTGACACGTCATGTCAAGCCCGACTTTATAAAATATTAGCCATGTCATTCATGTGATTGACAGAATGCTTGCATACTTGGAAAGCCTCGAAAAAAATCGTTAAAAGTCTGTAGTGAATTTAGTAGTGCAATTAAGTTGAATTAAGTCTCGAATTAGTCCAAATAGAGATTTTAAGATGAAATTGAGAATTTTAAAATTTCAGAATGACTTAAAATGGTGATTCAGAGTTCGAGGACCGATTTGGAGTCAAATTAGAATTTTCATGACCTAGGGGCAAAATGATCATTTTGCCACCCGAGGTTAAGATGTGAGTGTTGGATAAATTTTTTGACTAAGATTGACTATTTAGAACATAATTTGAGTTTGAGAAGTGAAAAATTTTAATTCTGACATTTTTTCGAGCATAGGGGTAAAATAGTCATTTTGCCACCCTAGGGGCAAAATTGTAATTTTACATCACCCAATACTTGTCCAACACATGGATTTTACCCAATATTATCATGGATAATTGAAGAAATTTATATGGTGAAGAGAGATTGCTTAATGAGTAAGAATGACACATGGACTAATGGAATGGCGACATGTGTTAAATTCTCATCCATTTAATATTTTCTTATAAATTAGCATAAAATCAGCCTATTTCTCTTCATATGGCCGGCCAAAACAAGAACAAAGGAAGAACAAAGAAAGAAAAGAAGAACAAAAACCCTAGGTGGAAAAATTCAAGGAAAAAGTGTGAAAATTCAAGGAAACAAGTGACAAAAGGTAAGATTTATCAATTCTAGCTTGTGATCTACCTTTCCTATGTATTTTTTTTTCATTTTCCATGGTTTAGAATCAAGTTTGCATGAGGATACCCTTGCTGGCCGGACATGGGGGGAGGAGTTTTGATGCTTGATTTGGTTAGATTTTAAGATATTTTAGTGTTTTTAGTTAGTTAGTGATGTGTAGCATGAAAATCAAGTAAGAAAAATTCATTTTCTCCCATTACCCATCATTGGCCGAATTTACCATGTAGAGTGTGGATGGTGGATTTGATTTTAATTCAAGTGAATTGGTTAGGAAATGATGAATTATGGTGAGAAAATCAAGTAGGAAAAATCATAGTGTTGATGCACCCACCATGGCCGAAATTCCCAAGAGAAAATGTGAAGATAATTTTGCTAAATTTTATGCTATTTGACTTGTGTTTGATGGTTTGGAGAATTGGAAGAAAAATGGAATTAATTGGAGTTAAATTGGACATATTGGCCAATTAATCGAGTAATAGTTCAAATTAGACCAATAACGTTTTACTTAGGTACACAATTGAATTTGTGTAGAACACCGTGTTTAGACAATAATCCGAACAGTTTGCATTCCATTCGATGCATCCATATAGTTTTATAACGGTTTAGCACTAATGTGGTAAATTGCTTGATTGTGAATTATGTCTAGGTGGTGAATCCTTCGATAAAGGCAAAGAAATTGTACCCGAGGATCGATAGTCGGAGTACTAAAAAAATTCGACTCTTGAAATAGTGAGTAACCGTATCATCATTTTAATTATCTAAAGTGGTCTTTTTATTCGATTTTGTGAATTTTATGGAAAATGAGTTAAATGGTAAATCTGTGTGTTTTGTACCTAAAATGTGATTTAATGAAATGATATTATAACATCGTCTTGAAATTGAATGGTGGTTTGAAAATAGAGTATTTGGAGACTATTTTCATGTGTTGTAAATTCATGGTTCTAATTGATTGGCTTATGGTAATATTGGCATGAATGGCTGAATTGGTATTTGTGTTGAAAATGTATAAACTGCTGTTTGCCTTGATAGGCTGGATAATGATAAAATTGCCATGTCATGCTGTTGAATTTTTATTGCATGGTGGGTTTAGCTTGCTGCAATGGGCGGGTTCTATGGATCAGCCTATTAGAGGGGCACGAAATCCAGTTATTTATGTACCTCGGTCGAAGAGGAGCGTAGGGTATCTCTTGAGGTATGGTTAAAGTTCACGTCACGCCGAACCACCTCGTGATGATGAACTCCGCTAACGCCAAGGAACGGCTATATTTTTAAAATAAAAACATGATTTATGCGTACATAACTTTTTAACAACTTTGGCGGACTCGGTTAAATGCCTCGATCAAGGTATTCCCGAGAATGATTTTGACAGGAGCCAAGCTTTTAAGATACTCATAGGCCATGCTGATTATTTAAATGAAATGAATATTTATGTTATGAATTACATATTGAGATGGAATATTTTAATCGTCTCCATTTACTCGACTTTAGAGATTTTGGATGGTGTTTGTTTACTCACTGGGATTATATAATCTCACCACCTTTATTTCCACCCATTTCAGGCTCAAAAAAGGCTGTAGATAGCTGAGTTCAATGAGGCTACCATTGGATTTGCATCCTCCAAACTGTAGGTTCATAGTCTTTCTTACTTTTGATTATTCGTGGGCCCACTAGTTATTGTAAATTAAGTTAAATACTCTGGCTTACTGTATTATAGTATGTATGAATTTATTTTGCTTTTACGCTGTAAAAATTATTTACCGGTAACTCTAAAAATATTGTTTTATAAGAAAACATAATATTTTATTGAATATTTTTTTTATTTTTTATTATTATATCTAAATAATCATAATTTCATTTTAAATGAAGGTTTTAGACATTTAAACTTAGTTTTGATTATGAATTATGTATTTTATACTCGCATATTATATTCTTAGTTGGTTTTGAAATTTTTAAGAAAAAATGACCAAAATGCCCTTGTGAGACAGAAATTTTTTTTTTTTTATTGTTTTAAGTTGGAATTAGTTTAAAATATATTAGAACATAATATTTGGCAACAGTTACTCACAGGGGAAATGAGAAACTGATATTAAAGCCTTGCGGAGTTTCGGTTGGCATTCTAGGTAATGAGTGTCCATCGGGACACCGCGACTGTTGTCACGGGCTCGAGGGGAGTATTGGGTCGTGACATGTCATGGTGAGAATATGTGAGACAGGTGTGACACAACAGGGTATAGAGTTTGTGACACGGCATGGTGGCAATGTGTGACACGTCATGGTGAGAATATGTGACACGGTAGGGTTTAGAGTGTGTGACACGTTAGGGTGATAATGTGTGAGACGACACGGTGAGAATATGACAGGGGTGTAACATGACAAGGTTTAGAGTGTGTGACACACCATGGTCAAACGTGTGACACGGCAGGGTTATAATGTGTGAAACGACGTAATGATAATGTGTGACACGGGTGTGACATGACAGGGTTTAGAGTGTGTGACACACCATGGAGGGAATCTGTGACACGGTAAGGTGATAATGTGTGAGACGGCATGGTGAGAATATATGACGTGGGTGTGACACGACAGCGTTTAGAGTGTGTGACACGCCATGGTCAGAACATGTGACACGACAGGGTCATAATGTGTGTAACGGCACAGTGATAATGTGTGACACGGGTGTGACACGACAGGGTTTAGAGTGTGTGATACGCCATGGAGGGAATTTGTGATACGGCAGGGTGATAATGTGTGAGACGGCACGGTGAGAATATGTGACACGGGTGTGACATGGCAGTGTTTAGAGTGTGTGACACGCCATGGTCAGAACGTGTGACACGGTAGGGTCATAATGTGTGAAACGTGTCACGACCCGAAACTCCCCATCTGGCCCGTGCTAATCACCGCGAAGCCTCGACAGACATTCTTCACCTCGAATGCCGATCGAAACCTCGCAAAGCTCTCGTATCAGCTTTCGCACTTCCCCGGTGAGCAATAGTTATCAAATATCGTAATTCAAAAGATTACGAGTCATTTTCAAATAAGAACATAACATATTTTTTCTGGCTCACAAGGGCATTTTCGTCATTTTTTGTCGAAAATCTCAAAACTTGCTAAAAATGTAGTAGGTAAGCAGAAAATATATATTTAGTGATTTAAAAACAAATTAAGTATCTAAAACGTTCATTTGAAGTGAAAATTTGACCATTTGAATATAATAAAATATTTAATAAAATAAACTATTTTATTGTAAAATAATTTTTATAAAGCTATCGGTAAATAATTCTTATAGCGTAAAAGTTAATTATATTCATATATACTATAAAGCAAATAACCAAAGCATAAAATTACTTTTATAGTGACATGTGGGCCCACATCTAACCAAAATGCATCGGAAGCTGAAAACCTACAGCTTTTGCCGATTCAAGTCCAAATGAAGGTCCTTGTCAAAGTTAGCTAACTATGAAATTCCCGGAGCTTGAAATGTGAGGAAATAAGGGTGGTGAGATTATAAAATCCAAGTTAGTAAACAGACACCATATAAACTATCTAAAGGCGAGTAAATGAAGACGAATTAAAATATTCTTTTCTAATATATGTTTTATAACATAAATATTCAGTTTACTCAATTAATCAACTTGGCTTATATATCTCACAAAACTTGGCTCCTGCTAAAATCATTCCCGGGGATGCCTTGGCCTAGGCATCTGACCGAGACCACCAAGGCTGTTAAATGTCTTTACATCCGAAATTCTAGCCATGCCTTGGTGTTGGCTGAGTCTCACTCTCACGCGGTGGTCCACGTGAAGTGCACTCAAATCTTTACCTCCAGAGACACCCTCCACACGGCTCTTCGATAGAGGTAAGGTATACCTGATTCTGTGCCCCCTCTTTTAGGCTGGTCCACATAACCTCCACTACAGGGATTATGGATTATTTTATCTATCACCTGATTTATAGAATCTTTATCTGCATGACATGGCAATTTATCGCAACCTAGCCTCTCAAGGCTGAATACATAGTACAAATAATTTTAACACAAAAAATCAGTTTAGCCATTCATGCTCATATATTGTCATAAGCCATTCAATTTAAAACCATAAATTTACAACACATCAAGTGGTCTCTAATTACTCTATTTTCAAAACTATAATTCAATTTCAAGACAGTGTGATAAAATCATTTCATTATATCACATTTTGCTTATAAAACACAAGATTTACCATTTAAACTCATTTTCCATAAAATCAAAAAATCGGATAAAAACCACTTTAGATAATTAAGATGATAGTAAGGTTACTCACAGTTCTAGGAGTCGATGTACTCCTAATCTCAGTCTTCAAGTACAATCTCTGTACTTTTACCAGTGTAATTTGTTCACTACCTATCCACAATGTACAATACATAATTCACCACATTAATGCTTGACCATTATAAATTCAATTTAGGCTCGATGTATATGCATGATATGATATGCAACTTATCCGACTACCGCTTAAACGCAGTGTTGACCCAATTCGGCCTATTGCCCGATTAAATGACAATTGTATCTGATTTAATCCCAAATTACTCCATTTCATTTTTAATATTTCAATTCACTAAATATAATTCCAATAATCTAAAATTCAGCCTAACAACCCTCACAATTCTTCTTGAAAATTTCGGCCATTGTGGTGCATTATCACTAAAAATTTTCCCATTCCAGTTTCTCACCATAAATCATCATTTCATCAATTTTTCAACCAATTCACTTGATCACAAAATCAATTCATTACTTCTACACTTCACAAAGGGTTCGACCATTGAAGGTTCATGGGAAAAATGGATTCTTTTCTTGTTGTTTTGTTTCTAAACATGCTTAACTAACTCTAAACACCAACATAACTCAAAATCAAACAATTCCAACATCATTTCTCTCACCAAACCCATTCGGCCAGCCATGATTTCCCCATGAAAACATACAATCCAACCATGGAAATTAAGGAGAAATGCATGGGTAAGGTAAATCACTAGCAAAATAAAAAAAATTTTACCTTTGCTTGATCAAATCATTGAATTCTAACTCTTTCTCTTTGATTTTCCCCACCTAGGGTTTGTTCTTCCTTGGTTTCTCTTCTCTTCTGGTTTGGCCGACCACTATGGGAGAAATGGGCTGATTTTTATGCCATTTTATAAAGAAACAATAAAATAATAAAAGCATGACACATGACATTTCCTTATTGGTTCAAATTTTAAATATTTGACTTTTAATTCTTTAATTCTCCACCACACATTTATCATGTTTATCCATTTCCATGATGAATAAAATCCCTTGGTCTTGACAAGTGTCGGGGGTGAAAATTTACCGATTTGCCCCCGAGGCGGTAAAATTACCGTTTTACCCCTATACTCCAAAAATATCGAAATTACAACTTTTTCACTTATCAACTTCAAATTATACTCCAATGAGTCAAATGTGATCAATCTTGATCAAAAACTTCTTCCAATATTCCAATTTTATCCTCAAGTGGCAAAATTACCATTTTACCCCTAGATAGTGAAAATTTTGATTTGACTCTAAATTAATCCTCGAACTTCGAATCACCATTTTAAGTCATTCCTTGATTGTAAAATTTTGAATTTCACCTTAAAATCCCTATTTGACCTAGTTCGAGGTTTATATCAACTTTATTGTAGCTTTAGGTACAATATCGACTTTTGTCGATTTTTTGAGGCTCTCTTAGTATGTAAACATGCTATCCATCACATGTATGTCTTGACAAGTATTTTACAAGGTCGGGCTTTACAAAACGGCAAAGTGATAATGTGAGACACGGGTGTGACACGACAGGGTTTAGAGTGTGTGACACGCCATGGAGGGAATTTGTGACATGGTAGGGTGATAATGTGTGAGATGACACGGTGAGAATATGTGACACAAGTGTGACATGACAACATTTAGAGTGTGTGACACGTCATGGTTAGAACGTGTGACACGGCAGAGTCATAATGTGTGCAACGGCACAGTGATAATGTGTGACAAGGGTGTGATACGACAAGATTTAGAGTGTGTGACACGCCATTGAGGGAATTTGTGACACTCCAGGGTGATAATGCGTGAGACGACGCGGTGAGAATATGTGAGATGGGTGTGACACGACAGCGTTTAGAGTGTGGGACATGCCATGGTTAGACGTGTGACATGGCATGGCTTGAACGTGTGACACGCCATGGGTTGAATATGTGACACACCATGGTGTGAAAGAAGGTGGGCAAATGACAAGGAAGGCGTTTGGACTTCCACTGAATGAATGAAATGAATATAAAAGGCCATTTCATTTTAATTAAATATTTTTCTGAAATCGTAAACGTTTGTGTGAAGGAAGGAAGAGAGTTTCATTCATTCTTCATTCCAAAAGGTAGCAAAGAGTTCGACTTCGTTCTTTGTAAGCTTAACTACATCACTGCAACAATGTCGGTTATCAGTGAAAAGGTCAGTTAGTCTAAAATTAATCTTTCTTCTGTTCGTTGATTTTTTGCTAGGTTGGTTTGATATGTTGGTGTTTTTTGCAATTGTTATGCTTTGTTTAAGTTGTTTTCTTTCTGTTTTTTCTTTTGTTCGTTCTTTGCTTAAATTGTTATGCTTTGCAATTGATATGTTGCTTAAACTGTTTTCTTCCAAAGTGTTGAAGGGGGTCCGTGTCTACAAATGGCGTGTTGTGGGTTAACTGGTTTTTTGGGTTTTTAGCGTGTCACGACTGTTCCTAGCGTGTTGTGGCTTAACTGGTTTTTTGGGTTTTTAAAGTGTCACGGTTGTTCCTGGCGTGTTGTGGGTTACTGGATTTTTGGGTTTTTGGCGTGTCACGGTTGTTCCTGACGTGTTGTGGATTAACTGGTTTTTTGGGTTTTTAGCGTGTCATGTCTATTCCTAGCGTGTAGTGGGTTGACTGAATTTTTTGGTTTTTGGCGTGTCACGGTTGTTCCTGGCGTGTTGTGGGTTAACTTGATTTTTGGGTTTTTGGCGTGTCACAGCTGTGCCTGGCGTGTTGTGGGTTAACTGGTTTTTTGGGTTTTTAGTGTGTCATGGTTGTTCCTGGCATGTTGTGGGGTAAATAGATTTTTAGGTTTTTGGCGTGTCATGGCTATTCCTGACGTGTTGTGGGTTAATTGGTTTTTTGTGTTTTTAGCGTGTCACGGCTATTGGTGTAACGAGTCAGTAATTACAGTGACTGGCGTGTCACGACACGGATATGCATGGCGTGTCACGACACGGATATGAATGGTATGTCACGACATTTGACTTGATATGTATGGCGTGTTACAACATTTATTTTTTTCTTCAGTATACCTTGTTTCCACATTATGGGTTAACTCACTCGTGCACGTGTGCCATGTTTTGCAAGTGCAGTCCAGTCAATATGAGGATCTTGATAGTTTGCTTCTTGTGCCGAGGGAGAAGTGGGTGTTCAATGTCGCTATCAACACCCACTATAAGTGGTCGCAACTGCATTACATCAACAATACTCTCCAAGAGAAAGGGGAGTACGATGTAGTGAAGCGTACATGTTTCGGAATGCTGCTGGACGTATATCCATAAGGCTACTTCAACGCTGGTCTCCTGCATAACATCATGATTCATCGAATCAATGAGACAGAGGCAACGGAGCATGAGCTATGGTTTGCCATTGGCAAGAGCAAGGGGTGGATATCAAAGCAGGAGTTCCGCCTTATCACCGGATTGAAGTTTGGTCCAATGCCCGATGTGTTCAGATGACCATACGAGGTTGTTGCGGACAGAATTCATGCCAGCTATTGGAACGGGCAGCAGAGCATTAAGCTGTAGGAGTTGCTTGATACTTTTCGCGGAGGTAACTGTCATAGCCCAATTTTCGGGCCATGACCGGCATAAGGGCCCAATGGGCTCAGCCCACTAAGCCTAAGCAAGCCTATTTACATAATCTTATACATTAATCCACGTTTCTTTAAAATTCAAAATTCGTAGTGTTCAAGTATAGTTCTTTCGAAAACAATTCATAAAACCCATTCATGCATTCATAATGGCATCATCAACCACTATATACATATATAGATTAACAAATGAATCTTAATATTTCACATCAAGTATTCATATACACATAATTAGACCTTGACGTCAGCGGAGTGACTCCGAGCACGGTTGCTAATATTTAATGTCATGGTAAACCTACCGAGCAATGGATAGGGAGAAGCACCTCGTCCTAGGACCCGGTCACTTTTAACTCAAATAACCTAAAACATGAAGTTTAAAAATGTGAGTATAAACCCAGTGAGTGAACATAGGAAGGGAACAAGCAACGTTAAGGAAAGTTTAGAAATCATGATGCACTTAAGTTCAAAAAGAATGCAATTTAGTTTAACTCTTATTAAAACCCCTCATTTCAAACTTGATTAAATATATTCCTTAATGTTGAGAGTCCATGATCAACTATGGAGCTAAAAAAATGGAAAATGGGGCAGCAACCAAACAAGGTAGCAAGCAAAACAGAATGTTTCTCGCTGCAATGACAAAATCAACTTGAAAATACTTAACAATTTTCAAGATTAAACATGCAAGATTTCACATACATTACAACCATATACCATATTCATGAACTGCCTATTACATAAATATATATATATATATATATATATATATATATATATATATATATATATATATATATATATATATATATATACATAACCACCAATACCACCACCACCTCACCCAACTCATGTGCAACCCCCACATCGCACACATAGCTGGAGTCATCGTGTGCATCCCCCACATCGTGCACAACTAATACCACCATGTGCCTCCCCCACATCGCGCACAGGTAATATCATCATCCACACTCCCCCAACTGTCGTCACCGGCATGTGCTCCCCCACATCGCGCACATGCTCAGTTATAATTACAACAATATTACTATCAATACATATCATATAAATTTAGATATATATATCAACATAATACAGGGCACATGGATTCATCATAGTCGCATTCCACAACGCAAAACGTTCCATTGAAAAGCTTGTTCCCATGCATATTTTAGAGAAAACAGATGAAATATTTCAATGGATTTAATCAAACACATATACCCTAATCCCAAAACATTTTAATGTAAGTTCACTCACCTTACGATAGCGGGATATTACATCGCTATTTGTTCGGAGGTGTATCTAGCTATTCCTACTTGCAGGTCGCTTGTTATTTCCTCCGGCACGCCATCACAGTACTCTAACTTTACCTTTGTATTTCCTAGCAACAATTCAAATACAATTACCTTTAGTGTACATCATTCCTACTTCTCTTTTTCCTTCAATCACGAATCCTTGTTCAACTAACTTATATCTTGATACATTTTTACCAAAGTTGCCTTTATCCTTTACTTGTGTAATTCTTTAGATTATAGATACCGACAACTTATTTATAACTCTAACACATATATTAATCTTGTCTAAGGATATTTATTAAGTTTAACCATCATTTCCACAACAATTACCTAACATATGGCAACAACTACAAATTTACTTCCATCAAACACTTTCTAAGTTTACATGTAACACTATTCTCATTTACATGTTGCCACCAAGCATAACATCAATATCCATTCCTACGCACCAACATCCATAACCTTTTAAGCTTTTCCTAACAACATATATATCCACACAATTCATTTCTTTTCCAAACTTCCAATTAATATAATTTCCTTCCAACCATACCCATGACACCACAATAATACTACATATTGTACGCAATCATTCCCACCATAGTAAATCAATCGTAGGCTTCAAATTATAGTATGAAGCTTACCACTTAGTTTTAGCTTGGATTTCACCCAACAAAATTCATAATTCCCTCACACCCATGGCCACCATAGCTGCCACAAATTGATTCACTCATTATTTTTCCAAGGATTTAACCAACCATGAGCTTAAAAACACAAAATCCTTACCTTATGTTTCTTGAACTACAAAACTAAGCTTTTTCTTCCTTCCTCTCTTTTTCTTTCTTCTTCTCCTAGGGTTTAGATGTGCTGAAAATTGGGGTTAGAAGCTGCAGGTTTAGTGCCCAAGAAGTTTGGAGAAGAAAGAAGTAAGAAAAGAAAGGAAATGAAAAGAAAACAACGAAAAAAATTTGAAAAAAACTCCATTTTCATGGTGGTTAATGAGAAGATGGCGTTGGAAGCTTCAAGAATGAAGAAGAAAATATCTTGTTGGGAGGATAAGGACGGTTATGGCTGACAAGGATGAGAGTCAAAGCTTCCTTTGGAAGCTTTGACTAAACTTTATGCAAAATTACCGTTTTGCCCTCTAAGTTTCTTCCCTTTTTAATTTAGTCCTCCCAACACTCATTTAACTCCAATTTCCTTCTATTATCTTCTTCTACACATGTACAAACAATGTGTAAAGTTTGTACCCCAATGCGTGTCCCCATAATATTTAAAATATTTATTTACCCGGCTATTTTTTTTTAATAAAGACACGCGGGCCCCATTAACGACATTTTTCTTTGAAATTTTCTCGTTCTTCTTCTCCCCCACTTAGATTGACCATATACTCCTCCTTCATGGAAAATTTTGACACTGAATAAAATATTAATATTTTAATATTATTTTATTAATAAAATATTATTTTATTCCAAAAATTTCCTCGTCTCCTTGGTACCCAAAATACTTTATTATGCGTCAATTCACTTCCGAATAACTTTTTATCTCACAAACTTCCTTGATAAAAATATTATTATTTTTTCACGTGTGGAATATTTTATCCCAAACTATTCCTTTCATCTTTCATCATTTTTAAACATTATAATTAACCTTAATTGGCATCTGATAAGCTTTATTAGTCACCATATCAAAATACGGGGTATTACAGCAACTTTCAGCGATCAGGCGACTCGACCAAGATGGAACTTGTCTTGATCGCGAATAACATTTTATTTGGTCAAGACTACCTTAGACACGTGACACCTTGGCTATTGTCATTGGTGGAGGACATTGATGCCTAGAATGTCTTCCCATGGGGTCACTATGTTTGGAGGTTGACTGAGGACTACCTTTTGAAGGGGTTCGAAGTGCCTACCTCAAACTCGCAGAAGGCTACTCGTTTACGGTACAACATTTATGGATTCGCGTGGGTGATACAAGTACTATCACTAAACATTTATCCATTTCGTTTTGACATAAAAATTTATGGTGGCACTCGTTTATCATTTACGGTCTGATAATGTTACATTTGACTTGCAGTTCTGGGAAATGGAGGCAATTTCGGCCTTCCAAAAAATAGTTGCCCCCTCTGCTCTGAAGGACGTCTACCCATGTATATGCAAATGGTAATGCAATAAGAAGTCGAAAGACTTCTACAAAATAGTTGAGAAGTTGGAGTCATCTGAGCAGGTGAGTGAACAACTACTAATTTCTGTTGTGCATTTGTAGAATAATTTTGCCTAAAATTTAATCACAATCCCTATTTTACAGTTGTGGGTAGTCGAGACCTTAGAGCCCACCCCGGATGAGACTAGCCGGGAGTATTTTGTGGACATTGATGTCATATTATCTAAGGGCCACCAGCACGTGCCAATAGGGCACTTGGAGGATCGGCCAGACTAGGGCTTAGGTGCTCTAGAAAAGAGGAGAATTAAAAGAGAATAGAGCCACTGGTGACATGAAGCGGAGGCGCACTGCCACGGCTTTAGTGGATGAGTTGTCAAGCCCTGAGTTGATGGAAGAAGGGGACAACCATGGCCATGGAGTGAATAATCGGTAAGGAAGATTTTAACGATTTGTGTTCAACAATTCCATATGTGATTATCGAATAACATATCTGTGTTTGCAGTTGGACCAAGCAACGACAGCTCCTCAACCACCGACAGGTCCTTCTCAGACGCACACTGTTAATGAGCTGTCGGTAAGATCGGTTGTAACAACTTGTGTTCAACATTTCTGCATATATTTATCGAGTAACATAGTAATTTTTATCATTGTAGTTGAGGGAGGCGACGATAGCTCCTCAACCACTGATTGGTCCTGCTCAACAGCACAGTGGTAACGAGCCGTCGGTATGGATTTTAAAGTTTTAACGATTAATGTTCAACAATTCCTTATATGATTATTGACTAACACAGTAATATATGTTATTGCAATTGACCCATTCGACAAAAACCAAAGATGGAGTAGTCACGAAGCTTTAGCTGCGACGGATCATGCACCGGCATAAAAAAGACATGTCGGAGTGAAGGCTTAGATTCAGTCATTGACTCTGGCCATGCAGACGTTTGAGGACCGTGTCGTTGCTCCTATTCTAGAGGGCTTGAAATCACAAGTACAATATTCTATCTTCGCTCATATATTGGTCATTTATGTTTAGTAGGTGTAGTTCTATTTTTTGTTCTCGATTTATGGTTTATGGTATTTTATGAGCTAACGGATTTTCCCATTTGTCTCGTTCTGTAGGGTGGTCCTTCATCTCACAATGCTGGTGAGGACGACGATGATGCTGATGATGGGCAGCATGATGAAGCTGCTGTTCATATTCACGATGATGTTGTTGGCCGTGACGAAGATGATGCTGTGGTAGGGGATGTGACCCTTCAATCAGATGATGCTGAATGAGTCCATGTTCCTCAGGCTGATTCGGTTATCGATGCATCTGCTGGAGGGAAGGGGGACCTTCACTCACTCGTGGCTGAAGGAGTCCATGTTCTTGAGGCTGATTCGGTTATCGATGCATTTGCGAGAGGGGAGGGGGACCTTCACTCACTTGTGGCTGAAGAAGTCCATGTTTCTGAGGCTTATTCGGTTATCAATGCATCTGCGGGAGGGGAGGGGGACCTTCAGTCGCTTGTGGTTGAAGGAGAGCATCTTTTTTAGGCCTATGCAGTAGTTGAGGTAGCAGCAAGAGGGGATGGGAACCTTGCATCTCTTCAAGCTAAAGGGGACCATCTTCCTCAGAGCACTCTTGAAACCAGCGGGACATGGTTGTTGTTAGTAGAGTCTGATGTCCATCATTGTGCAGCATAAATTTCAGACCCAACTGAGCTGGCACGAGTCAAACTGGCAAGCAAATACATGTCAAGCCCATACATCAACCCCTTAGTGAGTCGTTGGGATATGAAGGACGCAATGGTGAAAGCATACGAAGCTTTCAAGAAAGACGAGTGTGCGAGGTAAGCTCATAAATAACATTGCAAATATTGTTTTTTAATGAAACATTAATCTACAAGGCTTTTGAAATTCATTTTGTTACATATGCAGGCTTGACGTTGGGATCTTAGGGGATCAAGGTGCTGAATTTTTCACAACATTAGAGGATCCCAAAGAAGAAATGAGTAGTGAACATATAAACGCATGCCTCAGCATACTCTGTAAGTGAATGATAGGGCCGAAGTTGAAGCTGTACACTACCCGTGCATGTGTGGTTGACACGATATTCTTCGTAAGTTTATTTGAAAATTTTTTAATTTTGAAAATACTAAGTTTTTTATCGCATTAAGTGTAAGCTAATGTATACATGTTTCACAGGACACCATCCATCTGCTACACACCGCATTTCCAATTGAAGATGCCCGATCCACGATAGAAATTTTGTATGAGTTATGGGGGTACATGGAGGGTGAGAGGCCGACATATGACAAAAAATGGAAAGATGTCGATTTCATCCTCGCACCTTGCAATATGAGCGGGCATTGGGTGGTAGCAAAGATCGACTTGGTGAGGTGGACGATAAAGGTGGTGGACTCCCCAAGAACTTCGGATGCTAAGGATAACGGAGTGCGTGCGGCTCAGATGACACCCCTTACGACTATTATGCCAATCATCTGCCACTAAGTCGGTTATTTCAACAAAACGCACCGAAAGACACGGGATTTGACGTCGATGCCATTGGAAATCCATTTGCCAAAAGCTAAAGTGCATCGGCAGAATGATAGTGTCAGCTACGGTATGTTCATGATAAGGTACATTGACGATATTTTGCAATTGAAAAATATCAGAGTTAAGTAGAATATGATTGCAAATATGCGTCACGAATATGCTCTAGAAAGTTTTTCCAACAGTTGTGAGAGCGAACCTTGAACATATTGGCCCTTGTATGGACATCATTTTTTTTTGTATATACAATTAATTTTATTAATTTTAATATTCGTACATTTTACACATTACTTTCCCATTACTTCTTCTTTATCAATTCAAACACAGTGCCTATCAATATTAGAAGCTGATGTAAATTTTAAATTAATACTGCAACCACGTGGCGTGTCACCCTAGTGGGGCATGGCATGTCACCCCACAAGACTACAACAAGTTAGCATGTCACGCCAGAAGTTTGCATGCACTCAGCGTGTCAGCATAATTGGCCCGTGCCGTGTCACCCCACAAGACTGCAACAAGTCAGCGTGTCACGTCAGAAGTCTGCATGCACTCAGTGTGTTACCACAATTGGCCCCTGTCGTGTCACCCCACAAGACTGCAACAAGTCAGCGTATCACGCCAGAAGTATGCATGCAAGCACTCAGCGTGTCACCATAAATTGGCCCGTGCCGTGTCACCCCACAAAACTGCAACAAGTCAGCATGTCATGCCAGATGTTTGCATGCACTCAGCGTGTCACCATAATTGGCCTCTGTCGTGTCACCCCACAAGACTGCAACAAGTCAGCGTGTCACGCCAAAAGTCTGCATGCACTCAGCGTGTCACCACAATTGGCCCCTGCCGTGTCACCCCATAAGACTGCAACAAGTCAGCGTGTCACGCTAGAAGTCTACATGCACTCAACGTGTCACCACAATTTGCCCGTGCCATATCACCCCACAAGACTGCAACAAGTCAGCGTATCACGCCAGAAGTCTGCATGCAAGCACTTAGCGTGTCACCATAATTGGCCCGTGCTGTGTCACCCTATAAGACTGCAACAAGTCAACGTGTCACCCCAAAAGTCTGCATGCGCTCAACGTGTCACCACAATTGGCCAGTGCTGTGTCACCCCACAAGACTACAACAAGTCAGCGTGTCATGCCAGAAGTCTGCATGCACTCAGCGTGTCACCACAAGCATTTGTTCCCACTCAGTGTGTCACCACAAGATGTCATTCACATCTACCAATTACAACCTAATCTCAACCCCCACACCAGATGATCAAAACTGCCACGTGGTGTTTCTTTTATTAGCTTAGGATAATTTAGATGAATTAATTTAATTTTATATCTCTTAGGAGATTTGATTGTAAGAACATAAAAGGTTAAATCAAATGAAATAGAAAGGAATTAAATCAAATCATTAATTGTTTAATATAAGTGGTAATAAAATATGAGAAATGGGGTAACAAAATAGGGACTTCGCAAGTCTATTCAGTGCTCAAAACTACGAACAAAATGAAATGAATACTTAAATAATATATCTACAAAATTAATAAAAGAAATAAAGACTCATCTACAAGAGGAAACTAACAAACACTAAAAAATATGAATGAATGTAAGATACTGCAAGAGGAAATTGTGAGAAAGGTATTGCACATGGGTTACACATTTAGTTAAGCGGACAAGCTGTCTTCATCCACAACACACCTTACATTTTCAGACATTGTCCTTCGTATTGGACAGTTGTTGCGTGTGTGACTGGTTTGTCTGCAACTTGAACATGTTTTAGGTCGACGCACTTATGGAGGAACCGATTGACTTGGAGATTGTGCCGGATTTATGGATGGAATTGAAAATGAGGATGGGCAATTCTGTCTGTTGTGCTCGTACCTCTTGCATTGCGAACATCTCCGTGCTCGATTGCCTTCACCAGCCGATGGAATCCTTCTCTTCCTAGGTCTTCGTGCTTGGCTTCGCCAAGGTGGTGGCAAGACGACAATTTGTTTCACATGAGGGGGGATGTCCCACTCACTAGGATGCCCTACCGAGCGAATGGATCCAGAATAACCCTCCATTAAAACGGTTGTCTTGTAGTAGTCAGCACAGAATTCAATGGCTTCATGTTTGCATTTACTAAAAGATACAACAAACTCAATCTTCAAGCACAATGTAAATGCTATGTCAATTAGGCTTCAAATAAGAAATAAAGATATTCTGACCTTATTATTACAATGGCATGGCTACATGGCAGTAAATCTGTTTGGAACTCACAACATGAACACGTCTTCCTAGATAGGTTTACAAGTTCATCTATCTTCCCATCTTTAACTTCGAACTCCACTCGATTGATAGGCTTAACTACAAAGCGATGTGCATCATTGAACCGTTTGCTCAACTGCCTGGCAACCCAAGGGCTGAGGGGCATGGTTACCTTGACGGCCTCCTCGTACCGATCATGGAGCCAACGCTGGAACATGTCTCTGATGAACTCGATCAAAACAGTGATTGGTATTTGTCTTGCATGCTTCAAGCATGAGTTAACACATTCCACAATGTTGGATGTCATCATTTGGTATCGCCTTGCAAGTGAACATGCACGTGCCCATCTCTCAGGCCCTATTCTCATAAGGCCAGCATGGGCTCCCGTGTAAATCTGCTTGAGCTGGTTTATATGTTTGTTGAAATTGAAAACCTTATAGCAATCTCGAGTAAAGGTGAAAATAATAGAAACGTCGTTGTGCTTGAACTTGTTTTTAATGTTTTTTTTCAAGTGGTAACTGCATAAACCGTGGTGCGCTTCTGGGTATGCATTTTGGATTGCTTTCTTAATGTCGAGATGCTGATCAGAAATGAACATAGTGTTTTCATGACAACCAATCGCATCATGCAGCTTGCTAAGAAATCACGTCCACGAGTCTTCGTCCTCAACATGGCTGATGCCAAACGCAATTGGATATACACACTCGTTCTCATCTTTGCATACAGAGACAAACAGAACACCCTTAAACCTGCCTTTCAGATGTGTCGCATCAATTGCAACTGTAGGACGCATTACATCCCAAAAAAATATTTGAATCTTTTTGCCTTATCAGTAGCCACTGCAATCACTGTGCTAGGATTTTCTTGTTCCAACATATAAAAATATGAGGGTAGTAGTTGAATTGACTCCTCCGGGGGACCAAAAACAAGCCTCTCTGCATACTCCTTCGCTTGCCAAGCCTTACCATACAAGCATTCCAATCCCCAGTAAACCCTCATCTCACAAATTATGTTCTTAGGTCTCAATGCTACTCCATTAGCTCGAAGCTTGTGTGACATAAGTTCACGAATTATCTTCGCACTCGTAGTTGGAAATTACCCTTTCAAACCATCAACAGTACAGGTGTGTACTTTGTGGAATGTCCAAACTTGCCAATATTCTCCTCTATTAGGTAACTTTGTTGCACGCACACTGAACTTGTATGCCTTGTCCTTGCAACCAGCCTCATAACGACCTTTACATGACCTTTTTACTCTTATCTTAAACTTTTCTTTTAAAACCAACATGTTCAAAGCACGTTTCAACTCGGCCTTCGACGAAAACATTTTTCCTTTGTATAAGCGATCATTGGCACATGTCAACTCCTTAGTGGTAATTGTATGGAAGGAGAACCTTTCTGCACCTACAATTAGCCACGTATAAGATATCCCTACATTTCCCCTTTCCTGATAACTGTCATTGAGCAATGTATCAAGGGAACGAATCCTGTTCTCACCAGCGATGGGGTTATTGTATATGGGGTCATCACACTGAGCATCTCCTACATCAACACCTCCAACAGGTTCCGTTTCACCTTCAACATTATTGCAAATTGGAATGTCATTGTCATAAAGCCAGTCATCGTCTGAACTGTCATCATGCTATTGTTCAAGCTCATCATCTGAATTGTCATCAAATCTATCTTCACCGGCAGCGAACAAATCCTCATTTCCCTCATCAAATGCAGTATTACCCTCCAGCATGTAGTGTCACCCTTCAACCTCATAGTGTTGTCCTCAAGTGTCGTATTGTCATTTGAAAATGGCATTACACATTTTACAGTTTCACCCGATCGTTGCATTTGTTGGACAGAAGCAAGTAATTGGTTTGATGCACATCTTGATCGAAATTATGCAGCCAACTGTTCTGTGAATGTCGTCTATCTATCGGGCTGCATAAACTCTTGTTTATACCTCAATTGCCATTATTGTGGGTTACGGACCGAATGCTGTGTTATATGTGAAGCATTGTAAATCTCATTTTGATTGAGTTGATTACCATGTTGTTCAACTTCTTCATGTGACATAACATTTGTTTGGCGTCCCTTAATGCTGACATACATAGCCGGAACATTCCTCTATTCTAGCAGAATTAATGCAACATCCTCATCGTCCTTGATAATTGGCCATGATAACTCTTCGGGTGTACTGATCAATGCATGTAACTCAATCTCGTCAATTTATGAGTTTACCCCAACAACATCTTTAATCAGCTTCATGAAGCCCGCAAATGACAAATCACTCCTAACCCCCCGCATTCGTGACTCACCACCCTTGTAAATGCCATCCACCCACTGACCACCGTGTCTTATCACAAGTCGCACAATTGAAACCCCACTGAAATTTAAAAAAAAAAATTTGCCAATCATTTTACACAATACATGCCATGTTCAAAAATTTGTCAGTCATATTGTTACACGCCATGCATATAACGTAAAATGTTGTTACACGCTATGCATATAACGTAAAATGCAGTAACATGCCATGCATATAACTTAAAATGTTGTAACACACCATGCATATAATGTAAAATGTGGTAACACGCCATGCATATAACTTAAAATGTGGTAACACGCCATGCATATAACGTAAAATGTTGTAACACGCCATGCATATGACGTAAAATGTTGTAACACGCCATGCATATGATGTAAAATGTGGTAACACATCATGCATATAACGTAAAATGTTGTAACACGCCATGCATATAACATAAAATATTGTAACACACCAACGTTGACACACCTAAAATAACCAATGTCATGACACGCTAAAATAACGCTAACACATGTTATAGATGCATGGCGTGTAACAATTCTGGGCAATGTTTCTAATCCATATTCTAATTTACACCAAATGTTTCAGAAATTTAAGTGTGTTGCAGCAATAAACCCAATAACAGGTACCTTGATGTCATCTCTACTATAGTGTCTAGTAATCTACGACAATATGGCCAGATGTCAAGAGATAGATCACAGCCCGATGACGATGGTGCTCAACAAAAAGTTGACAGAGTTCATACAGTTCAGAGATCTGAGAGAGATGACGACGATGGTACTCAACAGAGAGTTGGCAGAGTTGAGACAGTTCAGAGAGTTGAGAGAGAAAGATGACCGAGCTTAAACAGCTGAGCATTTATTTATTTCTATTTTCTCTCTAGTGGGAAGGAGATATCAGGACCCTAATTTGAAACGATGTTTTGAAGGGCATTTTGGTCTATTCATGCTTCTTTTTGGCTAGAAACAAATAACTTTATATGAATAGTTATTTATGAAATCATCTCATCACGAGGTCCTTTTCTCACAATTTCCTCCAATGGGAAATGTAAAGGACTTAAGCACGAAGGTTGTCTATGTAAGAAAAACGTACCGATTAAAACATTATTGTGGAATAATTTACTCTAATTAAGCCTGTAGTAGTCTTGTATCTTTTGAAAACTAATGCAAAATGACTCCAAAATCTTAATTTTTGAATGTCTTACGAGCCTATCATTTTACAAAGACCCAGGGTAAGAAACTGCAACAAAATTCAGTAATAATCACACGTTTGATAGTACAAGAATCCTAGCCTAATGATGGAGGGAAAGTGGTTTCTCTTTAATGAGTAGAAAGCTTCCTACTCTTGTAATTTTGAGAGCACTCTTAGTGAATTGTTGTGTACCGTTAGGTGAAACATCCAAACCTATTTATAATCCTTTGAAGATCAACTAATAACTTTCATCATGATAATCTTAATAATATTTTATTAGATGATGTTAATATCTAGCAATCTTGATAATTAATTTTATCAAGAAAAAAGGATAAAATGTTTTCTTAGATAATCTAATCGAAATAAGATGATCATCATGGGTGCTAATCTTAAAATCAAACTGTTCCATTTAAATGTGGTGCATCCACATAGCATGCAACTTTATTAATTATTTGTGGATAATTAACTAATATTCAATTAATTAATATTGAATATTATTTTGATATTCCATAATTGAATAATTAAAAATAAATGTTTGAGATAGGATATAAATTTAAATTTAATTTGTTTAAATTTAAATTATCTATCCATTATGTTTAAATTTAATTTGTTTAAATTTAAATATAATATCCCATCTCTATATCCCTAATACGTCTATAAATAGTAAACAGTTGTACTAGTTTCAATACACAGCCAAAGAGTGAATGTGAGTTCTTCTGTAAGTCAGAAAAACCAAAAACTATTTTCTCTTTTTTTTTTCTCTTCATTCTTGTGGTACCATCAAAGGCCAAGGGGTTTTGAAATGTGTAATTTCTTGTAAAGGACTCTAGTAGCCACTCCATAACAATGAGAGTGAAGAAATTATTATGTGCACGAAGGAGGATTTGTAAGTAAAGCTTCTTCGATCAGAAAGGGAGTGGAATATTTATCTGAAAAGGGATACACACCTCCCAAAAGTGGTATTAGAGCAGGTTTTGGCTTACTTTCATCCTTTTAACTTGTATATATTTTGAAAGAGTGTTTTGACTATGATTTTATTTAATTTAAATTACCGGTACTGATTTATTATGTATAATCTATAAAAAGTTGTTGAGATTGATATAGGGAAGGAGTAAGCTTTAAGCCAGTGTAAATAGGTGCATTGGTGTAAGGCCACGTGGCATCTTATGGATGGCAGCAAAACCAAAAAAGAGTGAGAAAAGAAAATACAACTAGCAGTATTCGAACCTCTTGCTAAGAAAGTCATTAAGACTTTGAAAATATCTTTTAACCACTACACCAAGGAAGCATCCTTGAGATGAGAGTACGACAAATAATAAAGACCAAAAAGGTCCGAACACTGCCACAAAGGGCTTGATGTGGCAGCCACATCAAACCAAATGATATATTTTTCTTAATTGCATTTTTGCCTCACAAGTTTCTGTTTTTACAAAATGACTCCAAATTTTTGTTTGGTACTTAAAATTTCACCCAAAAAAAATTCAGAATATTATTTATGCTTTTGGCATGTTACTATTTTATTAAATTCACATGCATTATAAATATGGTTAATTAATCAGTTAATTAACCACTTTTTTTTCTTATATGTTGTATATTAGAAATTATTTTCTTTTAAAACATATATATGAATTTAGTAAATGTTTGTTAATTCAATTATTTTACATATGTTGTAAAATGCTATGTACCATATAAGTATATTTTATAATTATTTTACTTATTTGTTAGGTAAAATTTATAAAAATGCATGATGTAATTATTTTACTTATTTGTTAGGTAAAATTTATAAAATGCATGATGTAATTATTTTACTTATTTGTTAAGTAAAATTGTATGCAAAAAGATAGTACGGTGATTATATGTCTCAGTAGCTTTGTCAAGCCCGATCTTATAAAATACTTTCCATGTCATTCATATGATTGACAATATGCTTGCATACTTGGAAAGCCCTGAAAGAAAAATCGTTAAAAGACGACAATGTACCAAATGGTACAATTAAGTTAATTTAAGTCTCGAACTAGATCAAATAGAGAATTTAAAATGAAATTAAGAATATTAAAGTCCCAGAATGGTTTAATATGGTGATTTGGAGTTCGAGGATCAATTTGAAGTCAAACTAGAATTTTTACTGTCCAGGGGCAAAATGGTCATTTGCCACCCAAGGACACAATGGGAACTTTTAGAAAAGAATTTTTTTTAGCCCCATTTGACTTATTGGAGTATGATTTGAGTATTGGAGTATAATTTGAGGGTTTGGCAGTGAAAAAGTTTAATTCCAGTGATTTCTAGAGTGTAGGGGCAAAATCGTAATTTTGCCACTCGCGGACAAAATTTGAGATTTTGAGAGAATTTAGATCAAATTTGACAAATTGGAGAATGGTATGAGTATAAGGGATGAAAAATATGTCTATGGGCAATTTTTCAATTTTTGGGGCAAAAATGTAATTTTTGACTTTTACGGGGGTAAAAGTGTAAATTTCAAAAATTACTCCACCAAGACTTTGGATAAGTCTGAGAATTTTACCTAAGCTATGGATATGTGGGACAAGTGTATGGTGAAAATTTGGAAATAAATGGATGGCTAGAATTTAAGGAATTAATAAAACATTAAAAAAATGAATAAAATAATATTATATTATTTTAGCCTTTAAAAAGGTGAAAATTCCGGAATTCTCATCTTCTTCAGCTGTCCAAACCAGGGGAGAAAAGGGGAAAAAAAAAAACAAGAATCCTACCTGAAAAATTTGGAGAAAATCAAGAGAAATCAAGAAATCAAGCATTAAAAAGGTAAATTTCATTGATTTTCCTTGTGATTTTCACTACCCATGCATTTTTTTCTCATTTCCATGCAAAATTAGAAAGTGGGTATGGACACCCATGCTGGCCAAACCTCCATGGATGAGTTTTGAGCTTGATTTTTGGTTGATTTTAATTGAATTAAGTGATTTTAGTTAAGTTATATTGAAATATAGCAAAAATAAGCTAGAAATATAATTTTCTCCCATTGAAACCCATTATGCTGAATTTTCTAGGGGAATATTGGCTGCTGATCTTGATGGTTATTTGAGGAATTATGATGAATAATGATGAATTATGAGCCTAGAAAAATAATGGATATTTTCGGAGCAAAAATACAAATTTTTACCCACTAGGGGTATTTTCGTAATTTGTTATCGGGACTGATAATTTGCACCACACTGAGGGACATTAAGTCAATTTGGGTGCAATTGAGGTGTAGAAACTGAAAAAAATTAATTTGGAGTTTAAACGGACGCGTATATCAATTTATCGGGTAAAAGACCGAAATAGGCTAACACCGCATTTAGGCAAAAATTTAGACATTTTTGCATTCCATATCAAGCATTAGTAGTCTAAATTAGTTTAATTTCAATTTACTACCAATGTGGTGAATTTCTCGATTTTTTTACTGTGTCAAGGTGGTGAGTCCTCCGATAAAGGCAAAGGAATTGCACCCGAGGACTAGTAGTCTGAGTATTTCAAAAATCCTCACTCTAGACACGGTGAGTAACCTTACCATCATTTTAATTATCTAAAGTATGTTTTTATTCGGTTTTGGTGAATTTTATGAAAATGAGTTCAAATGGTAAATTTTTATGTTTTGTAAACAAAATGAGTTTAAATGAAAATATTTTATAAATTGTCTTGAAACGAAATAACGATTTTGCAAATAGAGTAATTGGAGACCACTGATATGTTGTAAATTTAAAATTGAATTAATGGCTTATGTTATTGTATTGGTATGACTGGCTGGGCTATGTTTTTTATGAATTGTATGAATTGCTTTATTTTACCCTTGCAAGCTGGGTAGTAATATATTAGCCCTGTCATGCTGTCAAAATTTTATTGTATGGTGGGTTTGACCTGCTGCAGTGGGCTGGATTCTGTGGACTAGCCTATTAGAGGGGCACGGAATCCTGTTATATTTTTACCTCGGTTGGAGAGGCGAGTAGGGTAACTCCTGAGGTATAACTTTTAGAGTTCACTTCACGCCAAACCACCTCGTGAAGGGGAACTCGGCCAACGTCAAGGAATGGCTATGTTTTCAAAATAAAAACATGACTTTCTAATAGCCTTGGCGGACTCAGTTGGGATAGCCCTCGGCCAAGGTATCCCAAATAACTGAGTATGATAATAATTTTTGGCATGAGCCAAGCTTTTTAAGAAATTCATAAGCCATACTGATTACTTGCTTTAAATAAATTGATTTCATTTGGTTGAAATAAGTTGAAAGATGATAAATTACAGTTTGATGAAATGTTTTAATAGTCTCCTTTTACTCGACTTTAGATATTTTGAGTGATGTTTGTTTACTCACTGGGATTTTATAATCTCACCACCCTCATTTCCACCCATTTCAGGTTCAGAATAGATTGTAGATAACTGATATCGGCAAGGATTACAGTTGAACTTGCCACATCCAAAGACTGTAGGTTCATTTCTTTTGATACTTTTGATCATTCGTGGGCCCACGTGTCACTGTAAATTAAATTCTATACTTTGGTTATCTGTATTACGGTATGTAAGAATTTATTTTGCTTTTACGCTATAAAAATTATTTATGCAGTGTTCTTAAAATATCGTTTTATGTGAAAATTGAATATTTTATTGAATATTTTTATTTTATTATAACAGTCATAATTCCATTTTAAACGAATGTTTTAGACATCCAAAATTATTTTTGATTAAGAAATATGTGTTTTCCACTTACATACTATATTTTTAGATGATTTTTGAGATTTTTGGGATAAATGACAAAAATACCCCTGTGAGACGGAAATTATTATTTCATTTGTTTAAGTTGGAAACAGTTTAAAATCTTTTAAAATGTGGTATTTGGAAACAGCTACCCACAGGGGAAATGAGAAGCTGATATTAAAGCCTTGCGGGGTCTCGGTTGACATTCTGGGTAATGAATGTAAATTGAGACGTCGCGGCGGTTGTCACGGGCTCGATGGGAGTTCCGGGTCGTGACAAGCTTTGTCAAAGGAGACTAGGTTTTAAAAGAGACCGTTTGTGACTCCTCCAACCTTGGAAATTATTACAAAAGTAGGGTTCTTTGTTGAGGAGACTATTATAGTCTTTCTTGGAAGCATTTGAAAATATGATCTACTTAGTGCTATTTTTGTGCGCATAATTTTTATATGGAAGTTTTTGATCATCCAAAATAATAAATATGTACTTTATGCATAATATTATTTTGGATATGGGCACCTATGAATATCAATAGGATTTTTTAATAGAACTCATTATATTATGTGGTAAGTGGGAGTTGTTCCCATGCTTAAAGATAGTGGGAGTTGTTCCTATAATCCAAAGTTAAATTAAATTAGACATTTTAATTGATACTTATACTATTGGTGATGATTACTAGCATGCATGCAAAATTTTTGAACTAGTAATATAGGTAAAAAAAATTAAATATGTCTAATCTTAATTAATTAAAAAATTAGATATGTGCCTAATTAAATCTTATGCAATGTTGTAGTGATATGGCTTCAAAACAAATTATTGTTGATTTGACCAAAGTTGCCAAACTTGATGGCAAAAACTATGATATCTAGCATAAGAAGGTTCAGTATCTTCTCAATGAGCAAGAGTTGCTCAATCATCTGACTAAATAGATGAACCCACATGAAGCTAGAAACACAACCCAACATCGCCGTGACCAAGAGGCCTATGACACTTGGTATAAGAGAGTGTACTATGCCCTTTACCATGTTAAGTTGTATGCATGATGATCTCATTGGGGAGTTTGAGAACTTCCCAATCGCCAAACAGTTGTGGTAACAACTGAAATTCAAGTATGGTGGAACCACAGTTACGAGGCTTCGTGCCTTGGCACTTAGGTTCACTCAATATGGGATAGACTCCAAACATACTATGGCTGAACACTTAAAGGCTATGTCAGCCATGATAAGAGAGATGAAAACAGCTGGTTATGATCTCACAGATGAGCAGTAGGTCTTAGTTGTCATCAAGTCACTCCCTGAGTCCTCATAGGGACATGTTAAACATGTATTAACACATAATGAAGGGATAAAGATTTTTGATGATATTTCCCACCATTTAGAGCTTGAGGTAGAGCATAGAGAAGTTATCCGCAGCACTGCCCTGATAGCTCAAGCTGGAAATCGTAAAGGGTATGTTCCCCAGCAAAAGAGACAACAAAAGAAGGGAATGACTGAAAATCTAAGGCCCAAAAATGATGGAGTCACCAAATGCCAAAGAGGCAAGCATGGTGGGAAGAAAGATAATTCCAAGTTGAAATGCTTTAACTGTGGTAAGAAGGGACATTTTGCTCAAGAATGCACTGAGCCTAAAAAGGTTCGTCCTTTAAATCGCTTTAAAACTTATGTATGTTCTCATGTGTTTATAGCTCATTCTCTCCTTGGTTGGATTGTAGATACAAAAGCAACCAAGCACATAACCTGGAATCGTGCAGGATATGTAGAGTACCATCGTTTACTAATGGGTAGATATTTTGTCATGATGGGGAACGGAGAACAGGAAGAGGTCCTAGGAGTAGGAACTTACCAACTCACAAAGCACAATGAGCGAAAATGGCTTCTACATGATGTGCTTCATACTCCGTTCGTATGATGTAATCTATTTTTAGTTTTAGGATTGATGGGTTTAGGATTTAATTTTACCTTTGAGAATTATAGTTTGTCTATTTTTCTTGTAAACACGTTTTTTGGTCATGGTTATTTTAAAGATGGTTTGATTATGTTAGATTTGGACTCTAATAATGATGTTTCTCTTGTTTCAAATTCTTCTTCTAATGTTATAAATGATTCTATGAAATGGCATGCTAGATTAAGACATATTGGGCAAAATAGAATGTCCAGATTGGCTAGAGAAAGGCTATTAGGCTCAATCACCAAAGTTAAACTTTCTACATGTGAGACATGTCTTGCTGGTAAGTTCAACAAAAAGCCTTTTGGGAAGGCTAAAAGGGCCACCAATCTTTTAGAACTTGTCCATTCAGACATTTGTGGGCCTATGAATGTAAAAGGCACGCAATGGCGCATCCTATTTCATTACATTCATAGATGATTACTCACGATATGGATCCATATTTCTGTTGTCTCACCATTTTAAAGCTTTGAATTGTTTCAAATGCTTTATGGCAGAGGTTGAGAATTAGAAAGAAAGGAAACTTAAGGATTTTCACACTAGTAGAGGTCGTGAATACCTATCTAATTAGTTCAAAGAATTATGTGAGGAAAAGAGAATATGTCGACAATTAACGATACTTAGAACTCCACAACAAAACAGTGTTGCAAAGAGAAGGAATCGTACCTTATTAGAAATGGTTAGGTCAATGATGGCACAAGTCAACCTTCCAATAAGTTTTTAAAGGGATGCCCTTTTGACCACAGCATACATCCTCAATCGCCTACCCTCAAAAATTTTTCCCACAACTCCATATGAGTTATGGAATGCAAGTAACCCCAATTTGGAAGGCTTATGTCCTTGGGGATCAACAGGGTACGTACATCACTCATCTCATAAGTATGGGAAACTTGGTCCTAAAGCTTATAAGTGTGTATTTATTAGATATTCAAAACATTATAAGGGTTACGTGATGTATAGGGAACACCCTAATGGAGGGCTAATTGAGATGAATCTCGTGATGTTGATTTTCTAGAAGATGACTTCCCAACCATAGGTGAGGTTAAAGAAAGCCTTGAGTACACCGTTTGAGCTCCACCAAGATTCATAGTTGCGAAGAAGTGAATGTTGGAAAATACCTCGTAAACGATTCGAGATAGAAGGTCAATCTTTTTGAGGTATTCCTGTGGATGTTGATGAACCATCTTCCTATGAGGAAGCTTTAAACTCACCATCATCATACAAGTGGCTTACTGCTATGGAAGATGAAATGAAATCCATGACTGAAAACTAAGTATGGGAGTTAGTTGACCTTCCACCTAGACACAAAGCAATCGAAAACAAATAGGTTCTGAAGGTAAAGCGCAAAGCGGATGGATCAATTGAAAAATATAAGGCTCGTTTAGTGGCAAAAGGCTATACTCAAAAAGAGGGTGTGGATTATGAATAGACGTTTTCTCCTATGGTGAGATTTGTGTCAATTCGGCTTATCCTGGCTACAGTGGCACATTTAGATTTGGAATTGTTCCAAATGGATGTGAAACTGTATTTTTGAATGGAAAAATCAATGAGGAGATTTACATGAACCAACCAATTGGTTTTCAAGCCAAAAGAATGTTAGCTTCAAAATTATTATAGTTTTGATTATGACAAAATGATTAAATTTGCTTGAACATTATTTGAATAGTCCTTGACAATTTCTTGAAATGATTTAACTCCCATACATTTGTTCTTGCATAGACACAAGCTTGACTCTTAAAGTTATTGAACTATGTTTATAAGCTTGTATGACTTAGGTGTATGAGTGCTTATGATTCTCATTCATTAAAGGTTGATTTAAAGATTAAAGGAAAATCTTGATGCACTCATTAAGGTGGAGCTTTGAATATCTTGTTTAATGATAAAAAAGAAAAATGAGAGAAGGAAGACTAAGTTAAATAGAGTTTAATGGACTTCATGTTTAATTTATATGTGTGATGCTTAGTTTTGGTTTTGTTGAAAATTATGTAAAGAAAACTAGATGCATTGACTAAAGGGGGAGCAACTCCTAACGCATAAAGATTTGAAGCATTTATATTGAACATAGACATTGCATTCTTAACCTAGGAGTGTTTTGTGATCATCAAAAATAAGAGATAGAGAATGTTGACTCTATATGTTTTTTTATGATAGCAAAATATTCCCATTTATTAATGTCTAATTATATTGTTTAAGTGTGCAGGAGAAAGCTTAAAGTCACTAATATATTTGGTATTTAAAAGCAAATCAAGATGCTTGTTTAGTTGCAAGATGGGTTAATTGGTTAAACAAGCAAAAAATAAGGAGCCACACTTGATCAACCGAACAGAAGACCCTTAGTCGAATAATGAAGGGTTAGTCAGCTAAAAATTTAAATCAGATGTTGGCAGGCTCAAGAGCATTGAGAGACAGAACCAACTTAGTTGACCAAGAAGTGGGTTAGTCGATTAAGTAGCTACTGTAAAAAATTTGAACTTCAAGACAAAACCAACTTAGTCGACCAAGAAGTAAGTTAGTCAACTAAGTGCTCACTGCCAGAAATTGGAAGTAGAAAATAGAGACGACTTAGTTGACTAAGACGTAAGTTAGTCGACTAAGAGCATTTTGTCTGAAAATTTGAATTGAGCAGAAAAGGACAAAATAACGACCAGAAATGGCTAGTTTTTGTCTCTAACGGCCAGAATTGATTTTGCAAGTATTTAAAGCCTCTACAACAGTCAAAAAGAAGTGAGAGAAGCCATCCATAGTGATTTTGAGCTAATAAGACCAAAAAACTTCTCTTTACACTTGTATTTCACTCTCATCCTTTGAAAAAGTGTTTAAGCTTAACCTTGTACATCTTAGATCAGCTAGGTGATCAATTGTACTTCATCTTTTCTCTATTTTCTGTTTACTTAGAGTGTGAGAGACACTCTAAGGGGTTGATCAAGCTTGGGTTAGCTTGATTGAGTGTATAGGTTCTAACTTAACCTTGAAAAGTTAGTTGTTGGGTTTTGGTTGATCCCGTGAAAAACCATTATTATAGGTTGTGGTTGAGCCTTTGAAAAACCACTTTGGGTTTTGGTTGAGCCCATGAAAAACCATTGTTGAAGGTTGTGGTTGAGCCTTTGAAAAATCACTTTGGGTTTTAGTTGATCTCGATAAAAACTATTGTGAAAGGTTTTGGCTGAGCCTAGTAAAAGCCATTGTAAAGCTTGGTGAAAGCTTGTGAATTTCACCGATTCATAGTGGATTGATTTGGAAAATCCTTGGTTGAACAATCAAGGTAGTGGATGTAGGTTTTGGACTGAACCACTATAAATTGCTGTGCATTGTCTACTCTGTTTTTATTTTCATTGCTTTTTAAATTAGTTCATCATCTTACAAGAGCCAAAAAGTGCTATTCACCCCCCCTCTAGCACATTTATTTGGGACCAACAAGGAACAGAACACAAGCTGTGTCACTTGAAACGTTCTATCTATGGCTTGAAACAATCATCCCGACAATGGTATCTTCGTTTTCATCAAGCCATCATTTCCATAGGGTTTGTAATGATTGAAGAGGACCATTGTGTATATGTAAAGAGATTAGGGAATAAGTTCCTTATTCTTTCATTATATGTGGATGATATCCTATTAGTCAAGAATTGTAACACCCCGTACCCTCGTATAGAAGCCAATACAACCTTATCGACAAGACGAAGGGTCAATTGACATAAATTTAAGTGCCAAAGAACGGAGATGGGTGGAAAAGAATATTTTGAAATAAAATATTTCATATACAAGAAAATAATAATAAAATAATAATATTTTGTCGAGGATGAATTAGCAAGTTAAAAGGTGATTTGGAAGTGAACTGGGGCAAAGTGAGACACTTTGGGACCCGAGGAGACGATTAGAGAATTTCAAAATAAAATAATATTTTATTAATAAAATAATATTTTATTAATAAAAATAATATTAAAATATTAAAATTTTATTTATTGTTGAAATTAGTCATGAAGGAGGACTATATGACTAATCTAAGTGGGAGAGAAGAAGTAAGAAAGAATTTTGAAGAAAAACGACATAAGTGGGGCTCGGGTGCCTTTATTAAATAAAGTAAGAGAGGGTAAGTATATATTTAAATATTATGGTGACACCTTGGTGAAGTGTCAATTTGATATTTTATTTGTACAAGTGTAATGAAAGAAAAATAGAAGGAAATTGGAATTAAAGAGATGTTTGAAGGATCAAATTGTAAAAGATGAAAAGTTTAGCGGGTCAAATGGTATATAAGGAAAAGTTTGAGGACTCATGTGCAATTTCAAAATTTGAAGTTAAATGGAAAGTAACTAACCAAGGAAAATTCGAGTATGTGGGAGGATGGAATATGCATGTAAGGATGTACTTGTAGTGGGGAACATGTGAGACCCCCACCATGTGACAAAGAAAAAGGCATGAGACAAATGAATAAGATAACACATGCATGTGGATTTTTAAAGATTAAAAGAATGTATGAAAAATTTATGCATGATGGACACTTGGTGACAATTAGACTAAAAAAAGAGAAAATATAGTTGCATGTAATGTCATCGGCTAAGGAGGAGGCCAAATGGAAATTAAGGTGGGAAAGTTGCATGAAAGACCATTGGACACAAATAAGGTGGGAATTAAATAGAAATGAAATAAAGAATCAAAGGATAATGAATGGTGGATATTTAACCAATAAAATGTAGAGAATACTGGTGCATGAAGAACCATTGGGTGGCAAGGTGGTCTAATAAGAAACTAAAGAAAAAAACTAAGGAAATCTTTATGGTTTTGTGTCCATCATGCATAAATTTTGGAACTTGGGCAAACCGTGCCTTTGAGAGAAAAAGAAAAGAAAGAAATGGCCTTGTAAGTTCCACCCACATGGTAAAGAGAAAAGAGAAGAAAGGAAAGAGTTAAGGGAAGGCTCGGTTTTGAAGGAAACCTAAGGCAACCATGAAGATTTCCTTCCCTTTACCTTGTTGAGATTTGATATTTCACCATCCAAAAAGAGATTTGAAACTTGGAAGAGAATGTGTGGCTCGGTTTTGTGATTCAAGCAAGGAAAAGGTAAGAGAATGGCTTTAGTTTGAATGAATCCTTGGAAATTCAGATTGGTAATGTTGGGTTATGTTTGTGGTAGCAAAAAAAAGCTTAATTGGAGAGGATTTAGTAACATGCAAGCCATCAAACTCTTTGATGCATGATGGATTCAAAGTGAAAGAGAAAAGGTAAGCATGGTATTGTGTTTTGAGGCCTATGGTTGCTAAAATTACTAAGAAAATAATTTGTGAATAATGTTGGTAGTTTGATGATTAAAGCTTTGGAAGGATATTGAAGTTGCATGCAAGATCCAAGCCATCACAAAGGTAAGGCATGCAATGTGATATGATTGTGTGATGCCTTAAGTACGGTTAGGAAACAATTGTGCTAGTTGAAAGCTTGAAAAAGAACTCGTGGACATATGTTGTTTTGAAAGATTTAAAAAAAAGATTAAGGATGCTGGTGCTGCATGAATGGAAAACTTGATATTGTGCTTAGTGGCATCATGTTAAATGTTAATAATGGTGCATATAAGCTTAGAAATTACTTGGTGAAATTGGATTTATAGTTGCTGCCATATATGTGATTAATACTATGAAAATAATAGTTTGAACATGATAAATGTCATTAGAAAGATTGATATGGGCATTTGAAGTCATAAACAAGATGTCGGGTTTATGTAATTCAAAGTTCACACTAAGGATTTAGTGTAAACGGTTATCTCTTAAGAATAAGATATGAAAGTATAGAATTAAATACGAACAACAAGTGTAGAATATAATGGCAGCAAAGCCCATTAAATGCATTAGATTGAAATGATGTTAGGAAGTTGACAAAGCAAGGATTATTGCTGCAAGCATAGAGTAAGCATTTGAGGAAATATTAGTGGCGAAGTAATATCCCGCCATTGTAAGGTGAGTAGGGAGTGTCTATTTCCAAAGTTCCATAAACTATCTATTGATGTACATTTAATAGACGTTGCCGATTTTCTTTAAAAGCAATTGTGGATAGCATGAGTTGCTAGCCTTGGTAGGTGATTTTTAAATTGATTTGTAATCAATTATACTATTTTTGTGGAAAGCATGAGTTGCTAGAAAATCATAAGTGATTTGAATACATAGTTTGCAATGATTTATACACTGCTATTGTGGAAAGCATGAACTGGTAGAAATGATAGGCAATTGTGGATGCAAATTAATTTGGAAGTTGTTCGTGTATGCTATATAGATATATATATATATATATATATATACACATATATGTTAAGTGTTTTAGAAATCGGGAAACAAGCCCTTTTGCAATGTTTTGCATCAAATCTGTGCCTTGTATCTTTGTGTGACTTGCATAGTTAAATGTACTTGTTAAATGGTTTAAATGCAAATTTTTGATAGCTGGTTTTAGTCCGATCTTTATACAAATGTTTACACCATGCATTTTAATGTGAAAAGCAATTTTAAAGGTTATCGAACCTTGTTTTCAAATGATTTAAAGCAAAAGTCTCAAAAACTTTGATTTGGTTTTGAAAACGGTTTTGACAAATCGAGAGCATCGAAAGTAGGTCGAATGTCACATCGAGATAGTGTGACCCTTGTGCACAAGTGAGCTCTAGCTAGAGAACTTTTGGGTCACCGACGGGCTGTTAGACGTGGCTAGGCCACGGTCTGTGATTATACGTGGCAAGGCCATGGGTTGTTATACGTTGCAAGGCCACGAGTTGATATACATGGTTGTGAAAACGTTATTTTTTCGATGTAGGCCAACATCGTCGAGACTACCATGGCTGTGGGAATCTGGTGGAGAGGGGCCTCCAGGATTGTTATTACGTGGAAGAGGGTCCACGGATTGATTATCTATGATTACCTACTCGAGAGCCTTGAGAGTTTTTAGACTCGTTCTCTTTTGCATGGTGGAGAGTTAACGTTTTTCTGCAGCTCCCCTATTTGATTGAAAGCTTTCAGTGCTTTACAAGTTGATTATGAGTTGATATACATGGATGTACATGATTATTTTTACATGCCACAAATTTTTGGAGCGTGTGTGATTTTATACAACTATCGTGTTTTTAAAAGAAATAAATGATTTCGAGGTTTGAAATTTATTTTACTACACTTTGTTTTCTGCATTGTTTATCAAGGAAAGTATTGCACTACGATTTTACGACATTATTTTTTAAAGCACAAATACCTTACTTGTTATTTGGTTTTATAAGGTTATCATTTTATAGTCTGGTTTTATTACTCAAATGATCTACTCTAAGCTTGTTTTCCATCTACGCCCTGCTCATAGAGCTGATGATCACTGAGTCTATGAGACTCACCCCCCCTCATCTCCCTTTTGCAGATAGTGATTGCCCTAGCGTGCGTTCATCGACCCATATTGTCTACTGCGGATAGGTAAAGGCATCTCATAACACTTCATTCCGAGTCACTCCGCTACTAAAGGTCGAGTCATCATAGTGTATTTTGTTATCAAAATAGACATTAGTGTTACTACAAATGTACATTTGGAGATTATAAACTTTGATGTATTTTGTTACAATTATGTGGAATAAAGGTTAAGTCGACTTATATGACTTTTTGTTCAAATCATATTACAAAGAGTTATACAGTTCGAAGCGACTGTGTAAGCAAGTGGAATGAATATAATGTATTAACAAGAGATCTAAAAAGGTTGGTTCGAGACTTGACGGTTTCTCCCACAAGACTCAAACGTTGGTAACGACCGAGGAACGAGTCGTTACAGGAATGACATGAAGTTACTCAGAAGTGGTTGTCCTCCACTTTCGAGATGAAGGACATGGGACAAGTTGAATACATCCTCGGCTCGAGAAATCATTCTAAGGAGTTCTTGAGTTTGTCTCGAGAAAATTACATTCAAAAGATTTTAAAACGATTCCACATGCAAAACCCCAAGCCCATAGACACTCCAATGGAGAAAGGCTTATATCTTAGCATTAAACAATGTCTTAAAACTAAAAAAGAAAATAAACAAATGGCAAACGTGCCATATGCAAGTGTTGTTGGAAGTCTGATGTATGCTATGATGTGTACTTGATTGAACATATGCTTTGCGGTTGGTATGGTCAGTAGATATCAAAGTAATCCTGGGATTGCTCATTGGGCTACAATCAAAAGGATTCTACAGTATCTAAGAGGAACCACTAATGTCACGACCCGATACTTTCCTCGAGCCCGTGACAACCGCTGCGATGTCCTAATAGACATTCATTGCCCGAAATACCGATCGAAACCTCGTAAGGCTTTAATATCAGTTTTCTCACCTCCCCTGTGATCAACAGTTGTAAAATAACATGTTTTGAGAGGTTATAAACTATTTCCAAATCAAAACAATAGAAAAATAATTTTTTTGTCTCATAGGGGCATTTTGGTCATTTTTTCTCACAAATCTCGAAACCAATTAAAATGTAGTATATGAGTGGGAAACACATATTTCATAATGAAAAATGAATTTAGATGTCCAAAACATTCATTTATAGCGAAACTATATCTATTTGAACATAACAAAAATATTCAATAAAATATTCTATTTTCTGATAAAACAATATTTATAGATTTACCGGTAAATAATTTTTTTGTAACGTAAAATCTAACTAAATTCATACATACTGTAATATAGATAACCAAAGTATAAAATTTAATTTACAGTGATACCTGGGCCCACGAATGACTAAAAGTATCAAAAGAAATGAACCTATAGTTTTTGGATGATGCAAGTCCAACTATAGTCCTCGATGATACTATCTACAGTCTATTCTGAGCCTGAAATGGGTGGAAAGGAGGGTGGTGAGATTATAAAATCCTAGTGAGTAAACAAACATCATTTAAATTAGCTAAAGTCGAGTAAAAGGAGATAATCAAAATATCCCATCACATTACGTATTTCACAACTTGAAAATTCATCCCAACCCATGCAAACGGTTGTATTTCACTTAATTTCACATTAAGGCTTATGACTTTCATAAATATTTGGCTCATGCCATCAAATAGTACTTGATGACACCTTGATCAGAGGCGTACACTCGAGTCTGCCAAGGCTGTTAAAAATTTCGTATACACGTAAAACATATTTTTATTTCGTTTTGAAAACACAGTCATTCCTTGGCGTTAGCGGAGTTCATCATCACGAGGTGGTTCGGTGTGACGTGAACTCTAACCATACCTCAGGAGATACCCTACGCGCCTCTCCGACCTAGGTACATATATAACTAGATTTCGTGCCCCTCTAATAGGCTGGTCCACGAACCCGCCCACTGTAGCAAGCTAAACCCACCATATAATAAAATTTGCAATAGCATGACATGATAATTATTTTATTTTACAGCCTCTCAAGGTAAATCAATAATTCATGGATTTTCAGCACATTTAGCAATTCAACCATTCATGCCAATATTGCCATAAGCCAATCAATTAAAACCATAAATTTACAACATATCAAGTGGTCTCCAATTACTCTATTTTTAAGCCATCATTCAATTTCAAGACAATTTATAAAATCATTTCATTTAAATACATTTTGTTTATAAAACCTAAAAATTAACCATTAAACTCATTTTCTATAGAATTCACAAAATCGAATAAAAAGACAACTTTAGATAATTAAAATGATGATAAGGTTACTCACTTCACGATAGCGAGATATCTACATCGCTATTGATTCGTACACGTATAATTATTCCTATTTGCCAGTCACATACTTCGTTCGGCATGCTTCCACAATAAACTTTCCTAGCAACAATTTAAACCCAATATACTTAGCGCATCAATTCCACTTCTCTTTCTCATTCTATCATAATCCATTCACCTAATTCACATCTTAATACATTTTTATTAAAATTAATTGCATCCTTCGCTCACGTAATTCTTTAGATTATTAACACTGATAACTTATTTATGGTATTAAGTGCCTATTTCAACCTTCTAAGCAACTTAAATTTACTTCATACCACCAAATAACCAATGTATAATTAAATAAAATGAGCTAGCCTCTAAACAGTCCAATTTCACAATAAGCCATGGAGAAGAGTAAAGCAATTTTACCAAATTAGGGTAGGTTGGCTCAAGTCTCCACCTTCCTTTTCTTTTGGACCTTTCTTCCTTTGTTGTTTTTGGGTCCTTTTTCATGGACTCTTCCCATCTCTTTCTAATTGGGCCATGCCCATTCTTTCCTTATTAGGTCATGTCGATTTATATGCATATATGTAGATATATATATATATTTTTTTTTTCTTTTCTTTTTTTTTTTTTTCTTTCTCTTTTTCTCTTCCTCCTCTCTCTAGCCGACCAACAGCTTCTTGCTTGTCTTTCTTTTTCCTTTCTCATGTACAAGAGCTGTCCATAATTTCCTCCTATCTCTCCCTCTCACCGTCGGCCACAACTTCTTGTGTTTCAACCAAGAAATTTTCAGCAGCTGGAGCTGCTCATATACACATCAAAATCAGTAGTTAAGCTGCTCTATTTCTCCTCAAAATCAGTAGCTAAGCTGCTCTATTTTCCCTTCAAAATCTAGCAGCCAAAGCTACAAAAATTAGCAACCAAAATCGCACCTTTCAACTTTCAAAATCAGTAACCAAAACTGCACCTTTCATCCCTCAAAATCAACAATTAAAGCCTAAAAAATCAGCAGTCAAAGCTGCTCATTCTTTCCTCAAAATCAGTTTTTTCCTCCTCCAAAATTTACAGCAAAACCGCCCCCCTCAACTTAGCTTTTTTAGCCTTCCTTTTCTTCCTTTCTTCTCCTTCACCGTGCGGCCTTTCTCTCCTTTCTTTTTTTTCCTCTCTCTCGACTGCTTCTGTAAAGCCCAACCTTATAAAATACTTGTCATGACATACCTATGATGGATAACATGTTTACATACTAGGAGAGCCCCGAAAAATAGACAAAAGTTGGTATTGTACCTAGAGGTACAATAAAGTTGATCAAAGCCTCGAACTAGGTCAAATAGGGATTTTAAGGTGAAATTCAAAATTTAATAGTTCAGGAATGACTTAAAATGGTGATTCGGAGTTCGAGGATCAATTCGAAGCCAAACTAGAATTTTCACTATCTAGGGGTAAAATGGTAATTTTGCCACTCCGGGGGCAAATCGATAAATTTTCACCCCCGACATTTGTCAAGACTAAGAGATTTTATTCATCACAGAAATGGATAAATATGAGAAAATGTGTGGTGGAGAATTAAAGAATTAAAAGATAAATATTTAAGGTGTGGACCAATCACAAAGTGCCACGTGTCAAGCTTTATTATCTTATTATTAAGCTATAAAAATCAGCATAGAATCAGCCCATTCTCACCACAAGGGTCAGCCAAGCAAGAAAACAAGAGAGGAAAGAAAGAAAATAAGGAAAACAAACCCTAGCCAAGGAAAATTCAAGAGAAAGTGTGAAAATCCAAGGAATAAACAAGGTAAAGTGAAAATTCTTTATTTTTACTTGAGATTTACAATACCCATGCTTTATTTTCTTATTTCTATGGTTGAGAAGTATGATTTCATAGTGAATAAGTCATAGGCCGAATGGGTATGGTGAAAGAAATGATGTTGGAATTGTTTTATTTTAAGTTATGTTAGTGATTAAGGTTAGTTTAGCATATTTAGAAGCAAAACAACAAGAAAAGAATCCATTTTCCCCATGAATCTTCATTGGCCGAATCTTCCTTGATGTGTGTGGGTGATGGATTGTTATTATTTCAAGAGAAATGGCTTAGAAAATGATGAATAATGGTGAGAAAATTAAGTAGGAAAAATCACAGTGTTAGTGCACTGTAATGGCCGAATTTTTCCATGAAGAAATGGGAGGGTTTTGATACTGAAATTGGTGTTATTTGAGTAATGTTTGGTGAATTGAGGTATTAGAAAAGAAATGGAGTAATTTGGGATTAAATTGGACGCGTTAGTAATTTAATCGGGTGATAGGCCGAATTAGGTCAACATCGTGTTTAAGCGGTTGACCGAGCATTCCATGCAATCATTTAGATTTAGAGGGCCTGAAATAGTTTATGACAAATTGACACAAATTATTGAATTTTGTGTCATGTGTGATGTATAGGTGGTGAGCTATTTGATAAGGATAAAGAGATTACACTAAAGACCAGGACTAGGAGTATTTCTACTCCTGATACTATAAATAACCTTACTATCGTCTTAATTATCTAAAGTGGTTTTTATCCGATTTTGCGATTTTATGGAAAATGAGTTTAAGGGGTAAATCTTTATGTTTTATAAATAAAATGTGATTAAATGAAAATGATATTATAAAATTATCTTGAAATTGAATGATGGTTTTTAAAATAGAGTAATTGGAGACCACTTGATGTGTTGTAAATTTATGGTTTTAAATTGAATGGCTTATGACAATATATGAGCATGAATGGCTAAACTGATTTTTAGTGTTAGAATTATTTACACTGTGTATTCAGCCTTAAGAGGCTAGGTTGCGATAAATTGCCATGTCATGCAGATAAAGATTTTATAAATCAGATGGTAGATAAAATAATCCATAATTCCTTCAGTGGAGGTTCTGTGGACCAGCCTAAGAGAGGGGGCACAAAATCAGATATACCTTACCTCGATCGGAGAGCTGTGTGGAGGGTGTCTCTAAAGGTAAAGATTTGAGTGCACTTCACGTGAACCACCACGTGAGAGTGAGACTCAGCCAACGCCAAGGCATGGCTATTTTCAAATGTAAAAATATGTTCATGTGTGTATTACACTGAACAGCCTTGGTGGTCTCGATTAAATGCTTAGGCCAAGGCATCATCGAGAATGATTTTTGCAGGAGCCAAGTTTTGTGAAATACATAAGCCAAGTTGATTATTTGAGTAAATTGATTATTGATGTTATGAAAAACATACTGGAATGGAATATCTTGTCTCCATTTACTCGACTTTAGATGGTTTAGATGGTATCTGTTTACTCACTGGGATTTTATAATCTCACCACCCTCAATTCCCCACATTTCAAGCTCGGGATAGCCGATAGATAGCCGATTGCATCAGGGACTTCAGTTAGCCTTGCATCGACAAAATTGTAGGTTCATAGACTCGCACCTTATTGGTTAGTTGGGGGCCCACGTGTCACTATAAAAGTAATTTTATACTTCAGTTATCTGCTTTAAAGTACGTATGAATATATTTAGCTTTTACTCTATAGAAATTAATTACGAATTTCTCTGTAAATATTATTTTTTTTAGAAAATAAAATATTTTATTGAATATTTTTATTTTATTCAAACAATTATAATTTCATTTCAAATAATTATTTTAGACATCTAAATTTACTTTTAATTATGAAACATGTGTTTTTCACCCACACAGCATGTTTTTGGAGGGTTTCAGTATTTTCAAAGAAAAATGACGAAAATGCCCCTGTGAGCCAAAAAATAATATTATATTATTTTGATTTGGAAACGACTTATGATTTCTTGAAATGAGAGATTTAATAACTATTGCTCATCGGGGAGATGCGGAAGCTGATGCTAAGCCTTACGGGGTTCCGATCGGTATTCCGGGTAATAAGTGCCTATCGGGACGTCGCAGGGGTTGTCATGGGCCCGATGGGAGTTTCGGGTCGTGACAGCTTCTTTCTTCTTTCTTTCCTTTGTTCTTTTGTTTCTCTTTTATTCTCCCTCACAACCGACTACTCTCCCTTCTTCTTTACTTTGTTATTTACTTAATTTTTTTTTTTGTTTCATGAATCTTCCAAATTGTTTTCTTCCAATTTGGCCGGCCCCCCCATCTTTCTTTCCTTCTTCATTTTATTCCACATGGTCGGCCCCTTTCCATCAAATAAATTAAAGAGTTTTTTGACTCTTTTTATTGACCACATGGGCGGCTGCCCATGTTGGTATTCTCTTTTTTTTTTTTTTAATTATATTATATATATATATACTTATACTATTATTTCACTATTTGTTTATTTTATTTCTTCCATTAATTTCACTACATAATCCTTCAATCTTTATATTTTAAATTCGATCCTTTTAATACGTCTAAAAATTTTAATTTTCATCTATCTTCCTTTCTATGTACGTGTACTACCAAATTATCAAAATTACACTTCAACGCGGTATTACGATAATATTTAAATATCCACTTATCCACGATGGCTCGACTTAGCAAAACACGCGTACTTCACTTTCGTCGCTCATTTCCAACAATTTATTTGTATTTTTTCTCCCCCACTTGGATAACCATATGATCATTCTTCATGACTGATTTTGATTTCGACATCTGGTTAAATATTAATATTTTTAATATTATTTTATTCTAAAAATTTCCTCTTGTCTCCTTGGTACCTAAAATACCTTGTTATGCCTCAATTGACTTCCGAATCACCTTTATCTAAAAAATTCTCTTTCGATAAAAATATTATTATTTTATTATTCTTTCCTCGCGTGCAAAATATTTTATCCTAAACTATTCCTGTCATCTTTCATCACTTTTAAACATTATAATTGACCTCAATTTCCATCCGATCAACTTTATTAATCATTGTTTCAAAATATGGGGTATCACAATCTCCCCCACTTAAATAAAATTCGTCCTCGAATTCATGTCGATGTTGCGTTATCAATCTCCTTCTACGATCCTATTTCTTTTCTCCTTCTATAGGGACATTCAATTTATTCACCTCGTTTACCTTCAGTTCAATTTAAATACTTCATTTATGTCAATTATCATCCTTTGGAGCCAGATCAACAGTACCTTTCACAATCATGATCTCTTATATCGAGTCACTAAGCATGCCTTTATCACTCTTATTAAATTTGAGCCATAACTTCATCACAATTATACCGATTTTGATCACATATTATACTTACTTATGTATACCTAATCATCATTTTATTAATTTGCTCCTTGCCAAATTTCTCAACCTTGATTCATTCATCTTATGCTTTTTCAAAGTCACTCATAACTTTAATCGTTCATTGCATGCCCGATAACACTTTAGCTCACTGACCCCACTAGACATTATTTCAAAGTCTCTCAATTATTGAGAACAATTCTTCACCTTAGTTAGTCAAGTCATCAATTTCATATATACATATGTACATGCATTTTCAAATGTCAACATCTCTTGTTATGTATAGGGATCCATGTTGTCACGACCCAGAACTCCCATTGGGCCCGTGACAACCGCCGCGACGTCCCGATAGGCACTCATTACCCCGAATGCCGATTGAAACCCCGCAAGGCTTAGCATCAGCTTCCGCATCTCCCCGGTGAGCGACAATTATTAAATCTCGCATTTCAAGAAATCATAAGTCATTTCCAACTCAAAACAATAAAATATTATTTTTTAGCTCATAGGGGCATTTTCGTCACTTTTCTTTGAAAATACCAAAACCCGCCAAAAACATGGTGTAAAAGCTAAATATGTTCATACATACTTTAAATCAAATAACAACAGTATAAAATTACTTTTACAATAACACGTGAGCCCCCAACTGACAAAGAAGGTGTAGGGCTACGAACCCTTACCTTCTAGGATGCACTCTGAGATTAATTCTCATCTTAATCAACTATCAACAAACTGTCCTGAGCTTGAAAAATTGATAGGGAGAGGGGTGAGATTAAATAATCCCAGTGAGTAAATAATTACCATCAAAAGCATCTAAAGCCGAGTAGATGGAGACAATATAATAACGTTATGTCTCAATAATGTTCATAACATAAAATTCATTTCAATCTATACCAAACAATTTCTTTTCATCAAAATTTTCCGGCTTATGAATTTCTTAAACTTGGCCCCTACCAGAATCATTCTCGTGGGTACCTTCGTCAAGGTATCCCACTGAGACTGCCAAGGCTGTTCAATGACCCATACCCATAAATATGTTTTCACATCTAACACACAGCCGTTCCTTGGCGTTGGCTGAGTCTCACTTTCACGTGGTGGCCCGAACGTGAGGTGCACTCAAATCATACCTCAGGAGATACTTCACCCAACATCTCCCCCCGGAGGTAAGTGTATAATTGGGTTGCCATGCCTCTCTCATAGGCAGTCCACGAAAACCCCCACCACTGCAGTGACCGTTTAATATACCACCAGACCCATAAAATTTCCAGTAGCATAATATGGCGAATAAAATTTAATCCAATCTACCGAGACCAATCCAAAACTATTCATATATTTCATGCCAACCCCAAAAATTTAACCATCATGCTACCATAGTGTCATAAGCCCCAATTTCAATAACTTATAAAATCATAAATTTCAACACAGTCTCCATATACTCAATTTTCCCAAAACAATATTTGATTTCAAAATCAGTATAAATCTCATTTTTATTAAAAAAAAAACATTTTAATTGGAAAACATAATATTTTATAATTTAAACTCACCATTCAATAAAAGCATCAAACAAGTATAATTACTCTAGATATTTAAGACGATAAATTGTCCACTCACAATTCTACGAGTCGATATACTCCTAACCCCAGTCTTCAAGCACAATCTCTGTACTTTTACCAGTGTAATTTGCTCACCACCTATCCACAATGTATAATACATAATTCACCACATTAATGCTTGACCATTATAAAATCAATTCAGGCCCGGTGTATATGCATGATATGACATGCAACTTATCCGACTACTGCTTAAATGCGGTGCTGACCTAATTCGGCCTATTACCCGATTAAATTACTAACGCGTCCAATTTAATCCCAAATTAATTTTTTTCAGTTTCTATACCTCAATTGCACCCAAATTGACTTAATGTTCCTCAGTGTGGTGCAAATTATTAGTCTCGGTAGCAAATTACGAAAATACCCCTAGTGGGTAAAAATTCATATTTTTGCTTCGAAAATTTCCATTATTTTTCTAGGCTCATAATTCATCATTATTCATCATAATTCCTCAAATAAACATCAAGATTAGCAGCCAATATTCCCCTAGAAAATTTAGCCAATAATGGCAATGGAGGAAAATGAATTCTTTTCTTGTTGTTTTGTTTCTAAATATGCTAAACTAACTTAAAACACTAACATAACTTAAAATCAAATTAATCTAACTTCATTCTTTGTACTTTTACCAGTGTAATTTGCTCACCACCTATCCACAATGTATAATACATAATTCACCACATTAATGCTTGACCATTATAAAATCAATTCAGGCCCGGTGTATATGCATGATATGACATGCAACTTATCCGACTACTGCTTAAATGCGGTGCTGACCTAATTCAGCCTATTACCCGATTAAATTACTAACGCGTCCAATTTAATCCCAAATTAATTTTTTTCAGTTTCTATACCTCAATTGCACCCAAATTGACTTAATGTTCCTCAGTGTGGTGCAAATTATTAGTCCCGGTAGCAAATTACGAAAATACCCCTAGTGGGTAAAAATTCATATTTTTGCTTCGAAAATTTCCATTATTTTTCTAGGCTCATAATTCATCATTATTCATCATAATTCCTCAAACAAACATCAAGATTAGCAGCCAATATTCCCCTAGAAAATTTAGCCAATAATGGCAATGGAGGAAAATGAATTCTTTTCTTGTTGTTTTGTTTCTAAATATGCTAAACTAACTTAAAACACTAACATAACTTAAAATCAAATTAATCTAACTTCATTCTCTCTCCATATGTGACGACTCGAAACTCCCATTGAGCCCGTGACAACCGTCGCGACGTCTTGATCGACATTCATTACTCGAAATGTTAACCGAAACCCCGCAAGGCTTTAATATCAGCTTCTCATTTCCCCTGTGGGTAACTATTTCAAAATAACACATTCTAAAAGATTTTAAACTATTTCCAACTTAAACAAATAAAACAATAATTTTCGTCTCACAGGGGTATTTTGGTCATTTATCCCAAAAATCTCAAATTCATCTAAAAATATAGTATGTAAGTGGAAAACACATATTTCATAATTAAAAATAATTTTGGATGTCTAAAACATTCGTTTAAAATGAAATTATGACTGTCATAATAAAATAAAAATATTAAATAAAATATTCAATTTTCACATAAAACGATATTTTAAGAACACTGCATAAATAATTTTTATAGCGTAAAAGCAAAATAAATTCTTACATACCGTAATACAGATAACCAAAGTATAGAATTTAATTTACAGTGACACGTGGGCTCACGAATGACCAAAAGTATCAAACGAAATGAATCTACAGTTTTTGGATATGGCAAGTTCAACTGTAATCCTTGCCGATATCAGTTATCTATAATCTATTCTGAGCCTGAAATGGGTGGAAATGAGGGTGGTGAGATTATAAAATCCTAGTGAGTAAACAAACATCACTCAAAATATCTAAAGTCGAGTAAAAAGAGACTATTAAAACATTTCATCAAATTGTAATTTATCATCTTTCAACTTATTTCAACCAAATGAAATCAATTTATTTAAAGCAAGTAATCAGTATGGCTTATGAATTTCTTAAAAAGCTTGGCTCATGTCAAAAATTATTATCATACTCAATTATCTGGGATACCTTGGCCGAGGGCTATCCCAACTGAGTCCGCCAAGGCTATTAGAAAGTCATGTTTTTATTTTGAAAACATAGCCGTTCCTTGGCGTTGGCCGAGTTTCCCTTCACGTGGTGGTTTGGCGTGAAGTGAACTTTAAAGTTATACCTCGGGAGTTACCCTACTCGCCTCTCCAACCGAGGTAAAAATATAACAGGATTTTGTGCCCCTCTAATAGGCTAGTCCACAGAACCCAGCCCACTGCAGCAGGTCAAACCCACCATACAATAAAATTTTGACAGCATGACAGGGCTAATATATTACTACCCAGCCTGCAAGGGTAAAATAAAGCAGTTCATACAATTCGTGAAAAACACAGCCCAACCAGTCATGCCAATACAATAACATAAGCCATTAATTCAATTTTAAATTTACAACATATCAGTGGTCTCCAATTAGTCTATTTTCAAAATCGTTATTTCATTTCAAGACAATTTATAAAATATTTTCATTTAAACTCATTTTGTTTACAAAACATAAAAATTTACCATTTGAACTCATTTTCATAAAATTCACAAAAACCGAATAAAAACATACTTTAGATAATTAAAATGATGGTAAGGTTACTCACCGTGTCTAGAGTGGAGATTTTTGAAATACTCAGACTATTGGTCCTCGGGTGCAATTCTCTTGCCTTTATTGGAGGACTCACCACCTTGACACGGTACAAAATCGAGAAATTCACCACATTGGTACTAAATTGAAATTAAACTAATTTAGACTACTAATGCTTGATATGGAATGCAAAAACGTCTAAATTTTTGCCTAAATGCGGTGTTAGCCTATTTCGATCTTTTACTCGATAAATCGATATACGCGACCGTTTAAACTCCAAATTAATTTTTTTCAGTTTCTATACCTCAATTGCACCCAAATTGACTTAATGTCCCTTAGTGTGGTGCAAATTATCAGTCTCAATAGCAAATTACAAAAATACCGCTAGTGGGTAAAAATTTATATTTTTACTTCGAAAATTCCCATTATTTTTCTAGGCTCATAATTCATCATTATTCATCATAATTCCTCAAATAAACATCAAGATCAGCAGCCAATATTCCCCTAGAAAATTCAGCATAATGGGTTTCAATGGGAGAAAATTATATCTCTAGCTTATTTTTGCTATATTTCAATATAACTTAACTAAAATCACTTAATTCAATTAAAATCAACCAAAAATCAAGCTCAAAACTCATCCATGGAGGTTTGGCCAGCATGGGTGTCCATACCCTCTTTCTAATTTTGCATGGAAATGAGAAAAAAATGCATGGGTAGTGAAAATCACAAGGAAAATCAATGAAATTTACCTTTTCAATGCTTGATTTCTTGATTTCTCTTGATTTTCCCAAAATTTTCAAGTAGGGTTCTTATTTGTTCTTTTCCCCCTTTTCTCCCCTGGTTTGGACAGCTGAAGAAGATGAGAATTCTGGAATTTTTACCTTTTTAAAGGCTAAAATAATATAATATTATTTTATTCATTTTTTTAATGTTTTATTAATTCCTTAAATTCTAGCCATCCATTTGTTTCCAAATTTTCACCATACACTTGTCCCACATATCCATAGCTTAGATAAAATTCTCAGACTTATCCAAAGTCTTGGTGGAGTAATTTTTGAAATTTACACTTTTGCCCCCGTAAAAGTCAAAAATTACATTTTTGCCCCAAAAATTGAAAAATTGCCCATAGACATATTTTTCATCCCTTATACTCATACCATTCTCCAATTTGTCAAATTTGATCTAAATTCTCTCAAAATCTCAAATTTTGTCTACAGGTGGTAAAATTATGATTTTGCCCCTACACTCTAGAAATCACCGAAATTAAACTTTTTCACTACCAAACCCTCAAATTATACTCCAATAAGCAAATGGGGCCAAAAAAAATAAAAAAATTATTTTTCTAAAAATTGCCATTGTGTCCCTAGGTGGCAAATGACCATTTTGCCCCTAGACAGTAAAAATTTCGGTTTGACTCCAAATTGATCCTCGAACTCCAAATCACCATATTAAACCATTCTGGGACTTTAATATTCTTAATTTCATTTTAAATTCTCTATTTGATCTAGTTCGAGGCTTAAATTAACTTAATTGTACCACTTGGTACATTGTCGTCTTTTAACGATTTTTCTTTCGGGGCTTTCCAAGTATGCAAGCATATTGTCAATCATATGAATGACATGGAAAGTATTTTATAAGGTCGGGCTTGACACCATACCCATTTGGGCAGCCATGAATTCACCATAAAAACATGAAATCTAACCAAGAAAAATAAGGAGAAAAGCATGGGAAAGGTAGATCACAAGTCAAAATCAATAAATTTTACCTTTTGTCACTTGTTTCCTTGAATTTTCACTAATTTTCCCTTGAATTTCTCCACCTAGGTTTTTTTTTTTCTTTTCCCCTTTGTTTTCTTGCTATGGCCGGCCAAAATGAAGAGAAAATGGTGGTGTGGGCTGATTTTTATAGTTAAATAATATAATAATCTAAACTTGCCACATGTCACTACATTATTGGTCCATTTTTTAAAATTCTTATCTTTTAAGCTTTAAATCTCCACCACACATTACTCCTTCAAATATCCATAACTTAGATAAAATTCTCAGACTTATCCAAAGTCTTGGTGAAGTAATTTTTGAAATTTACACTTTTGCCCCCGTAAAAGTCAAAAATTACATTTTTACCCCAAAAATTGAAAAATTGCCCATAGACATATTTTTCATCCTTTATACTCATACCATTCTCCAATTTGTCAAATGTGATCTATATTCTCTCAAAATCTCAAATTTTGTCCGCTATTATAAAAATTACGATTTTGCCCCTACACTCCAAAAATCACCGGAATTAAACTTTTTCACTTCTAAACCTCAAATCATACTCCAATAAGTCAAATGGACCAAAAAACTCTTTTCTAAAAATTTCCATTTTATCCCCAAGTGGCAAATGATCATTTTACCCCTAAATAGTGAAAATTTCGGTTTGACTCCAAATTAATCCTCGAACTCCGAATTACCATTTTGAGTCATCCCTGAACTGTGAAACTCTTAATTTCACCTTAAAATTTCTATTTGAACTAGTTCGAGGCTTAATCGACTTAATGATACCATTAGGGGCAATATCGTCTTTTAACGATTTTCTCAAACTTCCTAAATATGTAACCATTCTATTGAGCATGTAAATGACGTCGTAATTATTTTATAGAACAAGGTTTGACACATGTGTTCACATGCCTTGGACTACATTCCCCTTTATTCATCCGCATCCCAATCCTAGATTCAACATAATAATCTTTATAGTGCATATCAACCTTCTTATTATGCTTGCGTATAACTTCATATCATTTGTATCCTTTCCAATCATATGCTTGAGTTTCATAATGCTATATCCTCACATCACAATGTCATTAATCACATCTCACTTACTAAATGTCACTTAAAAACTTAGACTGATTTGAATCATGCATGCCTTAAGCATTTTCAAATTCCAATTTTCATTATACCTTAAGAAGTTTTCATTATTGGCTTCATTATCCAAATTATCTTCAATCATCCTTTGCTCTATTATTCTATACTAATGTGACATCATTCTCCTTGGACCAATCTGTAGTTTGTACTTGGAACTGCAAGGCTTGAAACATAGTTCTTCTTAAGTACTTTTTAACGTCAACACAAATTTCATTTCCAGCTTATGGCTTCCTCTTTATAGCCACATAACTTAATGCTAACTTTCACAAAATCCATAGCAAAACTCCTCTTGAGCATCTCCTTGGGAATATCTATCTTAGACTTATATCTCATAGCATGTGATTACTTAGCTTGTGACTTAGCAGTTAGGCTCCTCAGCAAGTTTTAATAATCTCACATTTTATACTTGCCGTGTATGATTAGAAATTTCTTCTCAAGGATGTTTATGCATTCCTAAAACACTTAATCTTAAAGGTATATAAATACAACTCATCCATTCAATCCCCAACTCATCTTCATAGGTTTCTAGGGTGCTACACAATTGGCCTCATGTTGTTACTAACCCTTGTCGTTTAACTGAGTCATGACAATAATTGTAAATTCTCATAATGATATTCTATATAAACTTGTTTTCTATACCACCTTTATAATCCTTCATTCACACTTTCATCACATTCATAGAATCCTACCTCAAAACATCCTTTTCATACGGTATAATAAATTCATAACACATATACCACCTCACACATAAGTTGCTTACTATCTACAGCTTTCCTCAAATTTATTGTCATCCCTATCTAATTATCTTCCTTGTCTTGTACTCTAATAATTTTATTGACTATCGGAATAATTAACTACGAAAATAGCCAAGCTTCCTTCTCACTTTATTCTCGCATTCCTTACTAAATCAAAATTTCATATTCCCCATATTCCATAATTTAACTTCATTGGGCTATATTTGTGCCCAATTATTGCCTCATAGTGTCATGACATCACTGAGTAATCCCCTTCATGCTTAAATTACAATCATCAACTTAATCACGTTATCATTTCGAATGTCATTTATAACCTTATTGCTTCCTCCTATAACCTTTCTCAATAATTATATTACCAATTTATCTCTGTCATACAAAAAAATTTCCACACACATCCAGTCATTTAAACAACTACTTTATAATCCATTATAGTCATACACTTTAAACGTCAAACTATTAACTTCTTTGTACAGATAACTATTATTTCCTTTACATTACATCTACCTAGAGTTAAAGTAGTACAAAATGTAAAGCCCGACCTTATAAAATATAGTCATGACATACATGTGATGATAGCATGATTACATGCTAGGAGAGTCCCGAAAAATTTACAAAAGTCGGTATTATACCTAGAGGTACAATAAAGTTGATTTAATCCTTGAACTACATCAAATAGGAATTTTAAGGTGAGATTGAGATCGTCACAGTCCAAGGATGACTCAAAATGGTAATTCGGAGTTTGAGGATCAATTTGGAGTCAAATCGAAATTTTCACTATCTAGGGGCAAAATGGTCATTTACCACTTGGAGACAAAATGGTAATTTTTAGAAAAGATTTATTTGGCCCCATTTGACTTATTGGAGTATGATTTGAGGTTTAGAAGTGAAAAATTTTAATTTCGGTATAATTTGGAGTATAGGGGTAAAATAGTAATTTTGCCACCCTAGGGGTAAAATTGTAATTTCCCACCACCAGGATAATTTTCTAGCACATGGTCTTTCTTTATCCTCATTTTTGACCTTTGACTAATCATGTGGTGGAGATAAAATGTTTAAATTTTTAAAATTTTAAAAATGGACCAATAAGAAAATGCCATGTGTCAAGCTTAGGATAATTTATTATTTAACTTAAAAATCAGCATAAATCAGCCCATTACTCTCCAAATATTCGGCCAAGCAAGGAAGAGAGGGAAAGAAAGGAAGAACAAACCCTAGGTGAGGAATTTCAAGAGAAAAAGTGTGGAAAATCAAGGAAAACAAGTGAAAAAGGTAGGATTTTTCAACTTAAGCTTGAAATCTATTTTCCTTAAGCATTTCTTCTTATTTTCCATGCTTAAATTACATGTTTTTATGATGAATTGTTGGCTGATCAAAATGGGTTAGGAGAGAAAAAGTTGTTGGATTGATTTGATTTTAAGTTATGTTAGTGTTTTTAGTTAGTTTAGCATATTTAGAAACAAAACAACAAGAAAAGAATTTATTTTCTCCCACGACCATTAATGGCCGAATTTACCATGTATTGAGTGAGGATGAGTTTGATTTTTATTCTAGGAGAATTGGTTAAGAAATGATGAATTATGGTGTGGAAAAGTAATAGGAAAAATCATGGTGTTAATGCACCATTATTGGCCGAAAAGTTTTAGAAGAAAAGTGAAGATAGTTGTAAAGCCCGACCTTATAAAATACTATTCATGACATACATGTGATGATAGCATGATTGCATGCTAGGAGAGTCCCGAAAAAATTTACAAAAGTCGGTATTGTACCTAGAGGTACAACAAAGTTTATTTAATCCTCGAACTAGATCAAATAGGAATTTTAAGGTGAGATTAAGAGTTTCACAGTTCATGGATGACTTAAAATGGTAATTTGGAGTTTGAGGATCAATTTGGAGTCAAATCGAAATTTTCACTAACTAGGGGCAAAATGGTCATTTGCCACTTGGGGACAAAATGGGAATTTTAGAAAAGAATTTTTTGGCCCCATTTGACTTATTGGAGTATGATTTGAGGTTTAGAAGTGAAAAATTTTAATTTCGGTATAATTTGGAGTATAGGGGTAAAATGGTAATTTTGCCACCTCAAGGGCAAAATTGTAATTTTCCACCACCAGGATATTTTTTCCAGCACATGGTCTTCCTTTGTCTTCATCTTTGACCCTTGACTAAACATGTGGTGGAGATAAAATGTTTAAATTTTTAAAATTTTAAAAACGGGCCAATGACATGATGCCATGTGTCATGCCTTTATTAATTTATTATTTTCCTTTTTAAAAGGCACAAAATCAGCCCATCTTCCACCCCATGGCCGGCCAAACCAGCAAGAAGAGAGAGAAAATAAAAGCAAAACCCCAGAGAGAGAAAATCAAAGAAAAAGTGTGAATTTTCAAGGAAATTAAGTGAAAAAGGTGAGATTTTTTCTATTAAGCTTGAGTTTTCTTATTCCCAAGCATTTCTCTTTATTTTCCATGATTAAATTACATGTTTTCATGATGAACTCAATTCTGAAAAAATGGGTTAGGAGAGAGAAAGTTGTTGGATTTATTTGATTTTAATTTATGTTAGTGTTTTTAGTTAGTTTAGCATATTTAGGAACAAAACAACAAGAAAAGAATTTATTTTCTCCCCCAACCATTAATGGCTGAATTTACCATGTAGTGAGTGAGGATGAGTTTGATTTTATTCTAGGAGAATTGGTTAAGGAATAATGAATTATGAGCCTAGAAAAATAATGGGAATTTTCGGAGCAAAAATATGAATTTTTACCCGCTAGGGGTATTTTCGTAATTTGCTATTGGGACTGATAATTTGCACCACACTGAGGGACATTAAGTTAATTTGGGTGCAATTGAGGTATAGAAACTGAAAAGAATTAAATTGGAGTTTAAACGAACCCGTTAGGAATTTAATCGGGTGATAAGACGAATTAGGCCAATACCGGGTTTAGATAGTTACCAGTGCATTTTTGCATTCCATATCATGCATTGGTAGTCTAAATTAGTTTAATTTTGATTTAGTACCAACTTGGTGAAACTCTCGATTTTGTACTGTGTCAAGGTGGTGAGTCCTCCGATAAAGGTAAGGAAATTGCATCCGAGGACCAGTAGACAGAGTGCTTCGAAAGTCTGCATTCTAGACATTGTGAGTAAACTTACTATCATTTTAATTATCTAGGGTGGTTTTTAGATGCTTTCATGAATTCTATGGAAAAAGGAATTTAAAAAGATAAATTTTCATGTTTTATGAATAAATGAGTTTCAATGAAATTAAATTATAAATTGTTTTGAAATTAATAGTGATTTTGAAAAATAGAGTACACGGAGACTGTTAATTGTGGCAATTTGATTGTTTAAATTAACTAGCTTATGATAAATCGAGCATGATTGGCTAGTTGGCAATTGTATTGAAATGCGAATTGTTTGGTTACCTTGAAAAACTACGAATTACAAAATTGCCATATCATGTTATTGAGTTTTATTATATGGTGGATTATATATTAATTAATCACTGCAGTAGGGGGTTTCTGTGGACCAGCCTTTTAGAGGGGCACGGTAAACCCCATTATATTCTTACCTCGAACGGAGAGGCACGTAGGGTATCTCCTGGGGTAAAGTTTAAGGTTCACTTCACGCTAAACCACCACGTGAGGGGGAACTCAGCCAACGCCAAGGAACGGCTATGTTTTCAAAACAAAAACATGATTTATGTGAAATGTGAATTTTAATAGCCTTGGCGGTCTCGGTAGGATGCATCGGCCAAGGTGTCCTCGAGAATGGATTTATGGCACAAGCCTAGATTTTTATGAGATTCATAAGCCTTTTTACGTATTTTGAACGAGATGTGTTCTAATTGTACAACCCAGTTTATGATGATTTACTTTATTGTCTCCATGTACTCAACTCTAGATGTTTATGATGATGTCTGTTTACTCATTGGGATTTTATAATCTCACCACCCTCATTTCCACCCATTTCAGGTTCAGTATAGACTGTAGATAGCTGATCTCATCGAGGACTACAGTGGGATCTGTATTTTCCAAACCGTAGGTTCACAGTCCTCTTTACTTTTGTTTATTCGGGGGCACTCTTATTATTGTAAATTAAATTAAATATTTTGGCTTACTGTATTTAAGTATGTATAAATTTATTTAGCTTTTACGCTATAAAAATTATTCACGTATAACTCTATAAATATTGTTTTATAAGAAAATAGAATATTTTACTTAATATTTCTTTTATTTTCTTATTATATTCAAATAACCATAATTTCGTTTTAAATGAAGATTTTAGACTTTTAAACTCATTTTGAATATGAATTGTGTGTTTTGTACTTGAATATTACATTTTAGCCAGTTTCAAAATTTTTGAGAAAAATGACCAAATTACCCCTGTGAGACCAAAAATTAATATTTTATTTGTTTAAAGTTGGAAACAGTTTAAAATCTTTTAGAACACGATATTTGACAATGGTTGCTCACAAGGGAACAGAGAAACTGATAGTAAAACCTTATGGGGTTTCGGGTTGACATTCTGGGCAATAAGTGTCTACCGGGACATCGCGGAGGGTTGTCACGGGCTCGAGGGGAGTACCGGGTCGTGATAATTCGATTGGTATCAGAGCTTTTGGTTTTAAAAATCAAAGTTTTTAGTTTTAAAGTTGTTTTAAAAATTTACAATATCAGTGTGGCCCCGGATTAAGTTAAGTTAGGTTAGGTTGAATAGAATGCATGCATCTGCATATAGAGCCTAAGGTTACCTAAACTTGCTCGTATTTTTTATAGATTATAATGCCTCCTTGACACGGACGCCCACCTCTCACTAGATCGGTTGGGAGGGGAAGAGGTCGTTCCCAACGTCATCAGCCAAATACAGTAGAGGAGGAATCAGCTGCATCTACCATTCGGGCAGCACCTGCTGCTGAGTAGGCCGATAGTCCTCCACATCCTCCATCTCCTCAGCCACTACGGGTATTCCCGCCATGCCTACTAAGGTAGCACAAGCATTGGCAGCTTTCTTTGCAGCAATGGCTGGTCAAGCTCAGACTGGTCAAGTTCCACCTGTAGTGCCTCCAACTACTCCTTTAGTTCCACCACCAGTACAGGATGTATCCATTTCCAAGAAGCTGAAGGAGGCTAGGCAATTGGGTTGTGTATCTTTCACGGGTGAGTTGGATGCCACTATGGTAAAGGACTGGATTAATCAAGTTTCAGAGACTCTCTCTGATATGGGATTAGATGACAACATGAAACTGATGGTGGCTATGAGATTATTAGAGAAGAGGGCTCGTACTTGGTGGAATTCGGTGAAGTCCCGTTCCGCTACTCCTCAGACATGGTCTGATTTTCTCAGGGAATTCGATGGTCAGTATTTCACTTATTTCCATCAGAAAGAAAAGAAGAGAGAATTTTTGAGTTTGAAACAGGGAAATCTAACTGTAGAGGAGTACGAGACTCGTTTTAACGAGTTGATGTTATATGTACCGGATCTGGTGAAATCTAAGCAAGATCAAGCCAGCTATTTCGAGGAAGGGCTCCGTAATGAGATTAGAGAGCGAATGACAGTGACTGGTAGGGAGCCACATAAGGAGGTGGTACAGATGGCTTTACTGGCTGAGTTTGCAAAAAGGAGGAATCCTGGTATGTCTTCTAGTAAGCCAGTAAAAAGAGGCAAGGACTCAACGACTTCAAGGAGCACTACTTCTGTTTCCGTGACATCTCCTCGACCTCAATTTCCACCATCACAGCAGAGACTTTCGAGGTTTAGCAAATCTGCTATGACTGGTTCTGGGAAGAGTTTCGGAGGTTCTGACAGATGCAGAAATTGTGGGAATTATCATAGTGGGCTATGTAGAGGGCCAACAAGATGTTTCCAATGTGGACAGACGGGTCACATTAGGAGTAATTGCCCACAGTTAGGACGAGCCACTGTAGCTGCATCATCTCCACCAGCTAGCACTGATATGCAGAGGAGAGATTCTTTTGGGTTACCACCGAGACAGGGAGTAGCCATACGGTCCGGTGTGGAGAGTAATACCCCGTCACATCCACCTTCGAGACCAAAGACTCGTACCGCGACAAGAGTTTTTGCTGTGACAGAAGATGAGGCACGGGTTCGACCTGGAGCAGTGACAGGTACTATGTCTTTATTTGATAAAGATGCTTATGTTTTGATAGATTCTGGCTCAGATAGATCTTATGTGAGTACGACATTTGCATCAATTGCTGATAGAAACCTGTCACCATTAGAGGGAGAAATTGTAGTGCATACCCCTCTAGGAGAACAGTTGATTAGAAATACTTGTTATAGAGACTGTGGGGTAAGGGTAGGTGAGGAAGAATTTAGGGGTGACTTAATTCCTCTAGAGATCTTGGATTTTGATTTAATATTGGGTATGGACTGGTTAACTGCACATCGGGCGAATGTGGATTGTTTTCGAAAAAAAGTTGTTCTTCGAAATTCGGAAGGAGCAGAGATTGTGTTTGTAGGGGAACGTCGAGTATTACCATCTTGTGTAATCTCAGCCATCAAAGCTTCGAAATTAGTGCAAAAAGGGTATCCGGTTTATTTGGCATACGTGATCGATACTTCAAAGGGGGAACCTAAGTTAGAGGATGTCCCAATAGTAAGTGAGTTTCCTGATGTATTTCCTGATGATTTATCGGGACTACCTCCTGATCGAGAGCTTGAGTTCCCTATTGATTTACTTCCGGGTACCGCATCTATTTCTATTCCTCCATATAGAATGGCTCCAGCAGATTTGAAGGAACTGAAAGTCCAGTTGCAAGATTTGGTGGATAAAGGTTTCATTCGCCCTAGCATTTCTCCTTGGGGAGCACCAGTCCTATTTGTAAAGAAGAAGGATGGCACTCTTTGATTGTGTATCGATTACCGTCAGCTGAACCGAGTGACCATCAAGAATAAATACCCTTTACCCCGGATAGATGATCTTTTTGATCAATTACGAGGTGCTATGGTATTCTCTAAGATTGATTTGAGATCTGGGTACTATCAGTTGAGGATTAAGGAGCAGGATGTACCTAAGACTGCCTTCAGGACGCGTTATGGGCATTATGAGTTTTTGGTGATGCTGTTTGGTTTGACTAATGCCCCGACAGTTTTTATGGATGTTATGAACAGGGTGTTCCATCCATACTTGGATAAGTTTGTGATAGTATTCATCGATGACATCCTGGTTTATTCGAAGAATGATGATGAACATGCTGCCCATTTGCGCATTGTGTTGCAAACTTTGCGCGAGAGACAACTCTATGCCAAGTTCTCTAAATGTGAATTCTGGTTGAAGGAAGTGGTTTTCTTAGGACATGTGGTGTCCGGAGCTGGAATTTATGTTGATCCTAAGAAGATAGAGGCAATCTTGCAATGGGAGCAACCAAGAACGGTTACAGAGATTCGTAGTTTCCTTGGCTTAACCGGTTATTATCGGAGATTTGTTCAGGGATTTTCTTTGATAGCAGCTCCTCTGACTCGTCTGACTCGTAAAGGAGTTAAGTTTGAGTGGGATGATGTTTGTGAGAATCGATTTCAGGAGCTAAAGAACCGGTTAACCTCTGCTCTCGTTTTAACACTTCCTGTTAGTGGAAAAGAATTTGTGGTATATAGCGATCCATCTAAGTTGGGATTAGGGTGTGTGTTGATGTAGGTGGAGAAGGTAATAGCTTATGCTTCCCGACAGTTGAAGAAGCACGAGACGAATTACCCTACTCATGACTTGGAGTTAGCAGCAGTAGTATTCGCATTGAAGATTTGGAGACATTATGTCGGATTTTTTCTGATCATAAAAGTTTGAAGTATTTGCTCACCCAGAAAGAGCTTAACTTGAGACAGAGATGATGGTTGGAGTTGATTAAGGATTATGACTTAGTGATTGATTATCATCCGGGAAAAGCAAATGTTGTAGCGGATGCTTTAAGTCGTAAATCTTCATCGTCGTTAGCAACACTTCGGAGTTCTTATTTTTCGATGTTACTTGAGATGAAATCTCTAGGGATCCAGTTGATTAATGGTGAGGATGGAACCCTACTTGCTAGTTTCATCGTGAGACCTTCATTGTTGAATCAGATCAGAGAATTGCAGAAATCTGATGATTGGTTGAAACTGGAAGTTCAAAAGCTGAAAGATGGAGAAGCTAGTGAGTTTAGACTCAGCGATGATGGTACTTTGATGCTTAGAGACCGAATTTGTGTCCCTAAGGATGATCAATTGAGACAAGCTATTTTGGAGGAAGCTCATTCTTCCGCCTACGCTTTACATCCCGGAAGCACCAAGATGTATCGGACTATTAAAGAAAGTTATTGGTAGCTGAGTATGAAACGAGACATAGCAGAGTTTGTAGCGAAATGTCTCATATGCCAACAGATCAAGGCGGAGCATCAAAAATCGTCAGGTACTCTTCAGCCTTTACCGATTCCTGAATGGAAGTGGGAACATGTGACTATAGACTTTGTATTGGGTTTACCGCGGACACAAAGTGGGAAAGATGCTATTTGGGTGATTGTGGATAGATTGACAAAGTTCGCCCATTTATTGGCTATCCATAGCACGTATTCTATTGAGAGGCTGGCAAGACTTTGTATAGATGAGATTGTGAGATTACACGGAGTCCCAATTTCTATTGTGTCAGATCGAGACCCTCGATTTACTTCTCGATTTTGACCGAAATTTCAGGAAGCTCTTGGAACTAAATTGAGATTTAGTACTACCTTTCATCCACAGACAGATGGTCAATCTGAGAGAACTATTCAAACATTAGAGGATATGTTACGGGCTTGTGTCATTGACTTTATCGGGAGTTGGGACAGACACTTGCCATTGGTGGAGTTTGCTTATAATAACAGTTTTCAGTCTAGTATTGGGATGGCACCATACGAGGCTTTGTATGGAAGGAAATGCCAAACTCCGCTCTGTTGGGATGAAGTAGGTGAGAGGAAATTGGTGAATGTGAAATTGATTGATTTGACAAACGATAAGGTCAAAGTTATCCGAGAGCGATTAAAGACAGCTCAAGATAAGCAGAAGAATTATTCGGATAAACGAAGGAAAGATTTGGAGTTTGAAGTCGACGATAAAGTTTTTCTTAAGGTTTCTCCTTGGAAAGGTATGATTCGATTCACGAAGAGGGGAAAGCTTAATCCAAGATACATTGGACCCTTTCGTATCATTGAAAGGATTGGGCCAGTGGCTTACAGACTTGAATTACCCCCAGAGTTAGATCGGATTCATAATGTCTTCCACGTCTCGATGTTGAAAAAGTATGTTCCCGATCCCTCTCACATTTTAGAGACACCTCCCATTGAGTTGCATGAGGATTTGAAGTTCGAGGTACAGCCTGTACGTATTCTAGATCGAAAGGATCGAGTGCTAAGGAACAAGAGCATTCCAATGGTGAAAGTATTGTGGAAGAATGCTCGAATGGAGGAGATGACGTGGGAAGTCGAGAGCCAGATGAGAAACCAATATCCACATCTTTTCTTCGAATCCGGTAAGTGAAATTTTGAGGTCAAAATTTTATTTTAAGGGGGGTAGTGCTGTAAAGCCCGACCTTATAAAATACTATTCATGACATACATGTGATGATAGCATGATTGCATGCTAGGAGAGTCCCGAAAAAATTTACAAATGTCGGTATTGTACCTAGAGGTACAACAAAGTTTATTTAATCCTTGAACTAGATCAAATAGGAATTTTAAGGTGAGATTAAGAGTTTCACAGTTCATGGATGACTTAAAATGGTAATTTGGAGTTTGAGGATCAATTTGGAGTCAAATCGAAATTTTCACTAACTAGGGGCAAAATGGTCATTTGCCACTTGGGGATAAAATGGGAATTTTAAAAAAGAATTTTTTGGCCCCATTTGACTTATTGGAGTATGATTTGAGGTTTAGAAGTGAAAAATTTTAATTTCGGTATAATTTGGAGTATAGGGGTAAAATGGTAATTTTGCCACCTCAGGGGCAAAATTGTAATTTTCCACCACCAGGATATTTTTTCCAGCACATGGTCTTCCTTTGTCTTCATCTTTGAACCTTGACTAAACATGTGGTGGAGATAAAATGTTTAAATTTTTAAAATTTTAAAAACGGGCCAATGACATGATGCCATGTGTCATGCCTTTATTAATTTATTATTTTCCTTTTTAGAAGGCACAAAATCAGCCCATCTTCCACCCCATGGCCGGCCAAACCAGCAAGAAGAGAGAGAAAACAAAAACAAAACCCTAGAGAGAGAAAATCAAAGAAAAAGTTGAATTTTCAAGGAAATTAAGTGAAAAAGGTGAGATTTTTTCTATTAAGCTTGAGTTTTCTTATTCCCAAGCATTTCTCTTTATTTTCCATGATTAAATTACATGTTTTCATGATGAACTCAATTCTGAAAAAATGGGTTAGGAGAGAGAAAGTTGTTGGATTTATTTGATTTTAATTTATGTTAGTGTTTTTAGTTAGTTTAGCATATTTAGGAACAAAACAACAAGAAAAGAACTTATTTTCTCCCCCAACCATTAATGGCTGAATTTACCATGTAGTGAGTGAGGATGAGTTTGATTTTACTCTAGGAGAATTGGTTAAGGAATAATAAATTATGAGCCTAGAAAAATAATGAAAATTTTCGGAGCAAAAATACGAATTTTTACCCACTAGGGGTATTTTCGTAATTTGCTATTGGGACTGATAATTTGCACCACACTGAGGGACATTAAGTTAATTTGGGTGCAATTGAGGGGTATCGAGACTACCGCCTCTTCTAGACATGGTGTGTATGTCACTAGTGCACCTCAAAACCTATTCGCAACCAAGTAGTAATTACTTAATCATTCATGCATCACAAGAGTAGGTAGGTTTCTATATGTAGATGCACGAGTTCGACTCAACCTAACCTAACTTAACTTGGGGCCACACTAACACTATAAATTTTTAAAACAACTTTAAATCCAAAAGCTCCGATCTTTAAAACCTGGCTCTGATACCACTTGAATTGTCACGACCCGGTACTCTCATCGAGCCCGTGACAACCGTCACGATGTCCCGATAGACATTCATTGCCCGGAATACCAATCGGAACCTCTTAAGGCTTTAATATCAGTTTTCTCACCTCCCTTGTGATAAACAGTTGTAAAATAACATATTTTGAGAGGTTATAAACTATTTCCAAATCAAAACAATAGAAAAATAATTTTTTTGTCTCACAGGGGCATTTTGGTCTTTTTTCCTCACAAATCTCTAAACCAATTAAAATGTAGTATACGAATGGGAAACACATATTTCATAATCAAATATGAATTTAGATATCCAAAACATTCATTTATAGCAAAACTATATCTATTTGAATATAACAAAAATATTCAATAAAATATTCTATTTTATGATAAAACAATATTTATAGATTTACCAGTAAATAATTTTTTTATAGCGTAAAAGATAACTAAATTCATACATACTGTAATACAGATAACCAAAGTATAAAATTTAATTTACAGTGATACGTGGGCCCACGAATGACTAAAAGTATCAAAAGAAATGAACCTACAATTTTTGGATGATGCAAGTCCAACTGTAGTCCTCGACGATATCAACTATCTACAATCTATTCAAAGCCTGAAATGGGTGGAAAGGAGGGTGGTGAGATTATAAAATCCCAGTGAGTAAACAAACATCATTTAAATCAGCTAAAACCGAGTAAAAGGAGACAATCAAAATATCCCATCACATTACGTATTTCACAACTTGAAAATTCATCCCAACCCATGCAAACGGTTGTATTTCATTTAATTTCTCATTAAGGCTTATGACTTTCATAAACATTTAGCTCATGCCATCAAATAGTACTCGACGACACCTTGATCAGAGGTGTACATTCGAGTCCACCAAGGCTGTTAAAAATTTCATATACACGTAAAACATATTTTTATTTCGTTTTGAAAACACAGCCGTTCTTTGGTGTTAGCAGAGTTCATCATCACGAGGTGGTTCAGCGTGATGTGAACTCTAACCATACCTCAGAAGATACCCTACGCGCCTCTTCGATCGAGGTACATATATAACCAAATTTCGTGCTCCTCTAATAGGTTGGTCCACAAAACCAGCCCACTGCAGCAAGCTAAACCACCATACAATAAAATTTGCAATAACATGACATGGCAATTATTTTATTTTACAGCCTCGTAAAGCAAATCAATAATTCATGCATTTTCAGCACATTTAGCAATTCAACCATTCATGCCAATATTGCCAAAAGCCAATTAATTAAAACCATAAATTTACAACATATCAAGTGGTCTCCAATTACTCTATTTTCAAAGTCATCATTCAATTTTAAGACAATTTATAAAATCATTTCGTTTAAATACATTTTGTTTATAAAACCTAAAAATTAACCATTAAACTCATTTTCTATAGAATTCACAAAATTGAATAAAAAGACCACTTTAGATAATTAAAATGATGATAAGGTTACTCACTTCACAATAGCGGGATTTCTACGTCGCTATTGATTTGTACACGTATAATTATTCCTATTTGCCAATCACATACTTCGTTCGGCACGCTTCCACAACAAACTTTCCTAGCAACAATTAAACCCAATATACTTAGTGCATCAATTCCACATCTCTTTCTCAGTCTATCATAATCCATTCACCTAATTCACATCTTAATACATTTTTATTAAAATTATTTGCATCCTTCGCTCCCGTAATTATTTAGATTATTAACACCGGTAACTTATTTATGGTATTAAGTGCCTATTTCAACCTTCTAAGCAACTTAAATTTACTTCATATCACCAAATAACCAATGTATAATTAAATAAAATTAGCTAGCCTCTAAACAGTCCAATTTCACAATAAGCCATGGAGAAGAGTAAAGCAATTTTACCAAATTAGGCTAGGTTGGCTCAAGTCTCCACCTTCCTTTTCTTTTGGACTTTTCTTCCCTTGTTGTTTTTGGGTCCTTTTTCATGGATTCTACCCATCTCTTTCTAATTGGGCCATCCCCATTCTTTCCTTATTAGGTCATGTCTATTTATATGCATATATGTAGATATATATATATATATATATATTTTCTTTTCTTTTCTTTTCTCTTCTTTTTTTTTCTTTTCTTTCTCTTTTTCTCTTCCTTCTCTCTCCAACCGACCAACAGCTTCTTGCTTGTCTTTCTTTTTCCTTTCTCACGTATAAGAGCTGTCCATAATTTCCTCCTCTCTCTCCCTCTCATCGCCGGCCACAACTTCTTGTGTTTCAACCAAGAAATTTTCAGCAGTTGGAGTTGCTCATATACACATCAAAATCAGCAATTAAGCTGCTCTATTTCTCCTTAAAATTAGCAGCTAAGTTGCTCTATTTTCCCTTCAAAAATCAACAGCCAAAGCTACAAAAATTAGCAACCAAAATCGCACCTTTCAGCCTTCAAAATCAGCAACCAAAACTTCACCTTTCAGCCTTCAAAATCAGCAATTAAAGCCTCAAAAATCAGCAGCCAAAGCTGCTCTTTCTTTCCTCAAAATCAATTCTTTCCTCCTCCAAAATTTGCAGCAAAATCGCCCCCCTCAACTTAGCTTTTTCAGCCTTTATTTTCTTCCTTTCTTCTCCCTTATCGTGCGACCTTTCTCTCTTTTCTTTTTTTTTCCTCTCTCTCAGCTACTTCTTTCTTCTTTTTTTCCTTTGTTCTTGTGTTTCTCTTTTATTCTCCCTCACAACCGACTTCTTTCCCTTCTTCTTTACTTTGTTATTTACTTATTTTTTTTTGTTTCATGAATCTTTCAATTTGGCCAGCCCCCCCATCTTTCTTTCCTTCTTCATTTTATTCCACATGGCCGGCCCCCTTCCATCAAATAAATTAAAGAGTCTTTTAACTCTTTTTATTGACCACATGGATGGCTGCCCATGTTGGTCTTCTCTCTCTTTTATATATATATATATATATATATATACACTTATACTATTATTTCACTATTTGTTTATTTTATTTCTTCCATTAATTCCACTACATAATCCTTCAATCTTTATATTTTAAATTCAATCCTTTTAATATGTCTGAAAATTTCAATTTTCATATATCTTCCTTTCTCTGTACGTGTACTACCAAATTATCAAAATTGCACTTCAATTCGATATTACCATAATATTTAAATATCCACTTATCCGCGTTGGTTGGACTTAGCAAAACACGCGTACTTCACTTTCGTCGCTCATTTCCAAAAATTTATTTGTATTTCTTCTCCCCCACTTGGATCAACCATATGATCTTTCTTCATGACTGGTTTTGATTTCAACATCTAGTTAAATATTAATATTTTAATATTATTTTATTCTAAAAATTTTCTCTTGTCTCCTTGGTACCTAAAATACCTTATTATGCCTCAATTGACTTCCGAATCATGTTTTATCTCACAAATTCTCTTTCGATAAAAATATTATTATTTTATTATTATTTCCTCGCGTGCGGAATATTTTATCCTAAACTATTCCTTTCATCTTTCATCACTTTTAAACATTATAATTGACCTCAATTTGCATCCGATCAACTTTATTAATCACTGTTTCAAAATATGGGGTATCACAACTAATTTGGCATTGTGCTATCAAGGTGGAAATCTAAAATTAGTAGGATATAATGATGTTGATCACGCTGGTGATAAAGATGATTGAAAGTTTACTTCATGATCTACTTTTATACTTGGAGGCGGAGCTATCTCTTGGAGAAGCAAGAAGCAGCTTTATACTACTCTATATGTTATGGAAGCAAAGTATGTACCATGCTGTGCTGTAGTACAATAGGTGGTTTGGTTAAGGAGATTCTTGCAAAGCTTGAACATTACTAGGCATTTTAGTGAAGCGTTGTACTTTATTGTGACAACACAATTGCCATAGCTTATACAAAAGATCCTAAGTATCATGGAAAAACCAAACACATTGATACTCGCTATCATTACATTTGTGACATCATTGCACAGGGTCTTGTTGTGTTGAAGTACACTTCCACAACTGATATGTTAGCAAACCCATTCACTAAACCTATTGCTAGAAATGCTTTCCAAAATCATATTAGGGGTTTTGGGTTATTACGCATTTGATATTCATGTACTATTGTTTTGAACAATTAATAAATTAAGTCTATTTTGAATCATTTGATCAAATGTTGTTCATTAATTAGGGCACATATCTAAGGTAATTATTGTCACTTGGCTTTATAGATTATTCCCTTCACATGGGATAATCGCCCCAACACTTCGATAGTGTGTGGGATGAGACTTAAACGATCACAAGATACCAAGCGTTTTGTGATCTCCTTGTCATATGAGTTGTGAGCAAGGATCTTAGCAATGCCACTATGACTTAAAGTCAAGTTGAGGCTCATAAGAGTCGAACATGGAGATTATCCACACTCCATGGAGCTAGTGATAGCCAGATTTGAATCTTAGGGGATTGAAGTCAATCTTTTTTGTAGGGATTGGACCGAGATCCGTATAGTGGTTTTGACGTGACAAACCCTAAATTGAAGATCCACCATAACATACATTTCATACTGTATGTGCTATTAGTCCACTGATAGAAGGAAGTGATTGAATAGATCCTTGCTTCATAATTGTGTGAGCCTTAAGGACTTATGCAGTCCAAATTTTATACCTTTTGGGACTTGGATTTATGATATGAAGTTAAGATTTGGTGTTGCTACTTCAGCATTATTTCCAAGGGTAAAAAATGATATGATCTAGTGGAACATGACTAGGAAAGCAGTTAGATCTTAATGGATTGACATGAGTATCCAAGGAAAAATCATTATACGTCTCACATACATGGTCTATAACTTATTGCCGGAACGGTTATAAAAACATTAGTTGTTAGATATAATAGTGAGTTTACACACATAAAGGGATTTTGCATAACTCTTACATGTAGGAGGGATTGGAGATGCAAAATCTTGTGTGATTAAAATGATTTGGGGTATGACGAGAACTCGAGCGGTGTTATGTTAGTAAGATGGTAACTTAATATATCACTGCTCATCAGTACCTTTATTTTCTCGGGTTGCATGTTCCATTTTCCTTGTATGACAATGAATGGAGAATGAGTTAAATTGAGAATGGTATAAGCAGATGCCAATGTGTACGAGTGGGAGATATTGCATTTAAATGTGGTACGTCCACATAGCATGCAACTTTATTAATTATTTGTGGATAATTAACTAATATTCAATTAATTAATATTAGATATTATTATGATATTCCTTAATTGAATAATTAAAAATAAATGTTTGAGATAGGACATAAATTTAAATTTAATTTGTTTAAATTTAAATAAGGATTAGTTACATTTAAATTTAAATATAATACCCTATCTCTATATCCCTAATACATCTATAAATAGTGAACAGATGTACTAGTTTCAACACACAACCAAAGAATGAATGTGAGTTCTTTTATAAGTCAGAAAAACCAAAAACTCTTTTTTCTTTTTTTTTTCTTTCTCTTACTTCTTATGGCATCATCCAAGGCCAAGGGGTTTTGGAACATGTAATTCGTTGTGGAGGACTCTAGTAGCTGCTCCATAATAATAAGAGTGAAGAAATTATTGTGTGCACGAAGGAGGATTTGTAAGTCAAGCTTTTTCGATTAGAAAAGGGAGTGGAATATTTATCTAAAAAGGTTAGCACACCTCCCAACACCAACATTTTTCACTCACACATGATGGTGAAACCATCATACCAATCTCTTAAACCGTCCCATTTCCAAGATTATATCGGTTAATGGTCTTTGCAACTGTTAACGGCACTTGATTTTTAGGACTATATTAGGAATTCATTAGAGCCAACATAGAGACATCAACCTTTTAAAAAATATATTATCTCACATGCCCTAAACTTATTTAATCATATCAGATTAAGTAGCTCAAAATTTTTTAATGAGCATACGTCAACCTCTTTTCACATTTTTGTTAGATATGTTAGCTCAATAAAATGAAGAGTAATCCAAGGGGGGTTGAATTGGATTTCTAAAAATCTTTTCCAACAAATCAAAATTTCCAATGAAGGAAAGCAAAAGATAAGTTTCTCAAATTTGTTTTCAATCAAGAGATGCGAAAAGTAATTTGATGAGTAAAGTCTTCAATGTAAAGTAAAATGCACAAATATAAAAGTGAAAAGTAAAGAGAGAATTGCACAATCAATTTATAGAAGTTTGACCCTCTCTCTAAGTGCCTATGTCCTCTCCCTTATTAATCTAAAGAGTTCAATCCACTATTGATTAAAATCAATACAATGCCTTTCCAAGGATATGACACAACCTTGCGTTTTTAAAGATCAAGCATAACCTCCCTAGCTTTTTCAAGCCTAAATTAGAACGTATATGCTTTTTCAAGGATCAAGAACCACTTCTCCTCTTTCTCAAGGTGAAAAGCAAAAATACCTTTAGGGATCGATCCCTAAAGCTTTGTTCATAAAAAATAGTCCATTTTGAACCCAAATTTATGCAAAATACTTAAACACTTCAAATACAAATGCATAGGGGTTTTAATTTAGCATGAAGAATTTAAGCTCAAAACTCATTCAAGCAAATTTGATCATGGTTGTTATCATTTCAAAATTATAATCACTTTAAAGTTAATAAAGCTAACAATCTACCCCTTTTTTGATATTACAAAACTTTAAGCAAAATTTTCTTGTAAAAAGACTCCTTTAAATTTAATCTTGAAATACATTAAAATGTTAAGCCTTTAGAAAAACTATGAGTAGGGATAAAGTATTTTGAAAGATTTGAAAACTCTTGCTAACTTCCTTTCAAAGTTATAAGGTTCAAAACTTGAATAAAGCCACAAGGTCAACAATTTCTTTTCAAGATGCAAAATTTCTCAATAACTCTCTTCCTTTTTGTTATATTAAAAAGGAAGATAGCATAATAAACACAATTTAAAAGCACAATAAGCATTTTTTGTTAAAACATATCATAATTGGATGTTTGCATTGGGAAAGATGAAGTGAAAGCCATCAATTGACAAGAAAGGTCCATTTATAGTCACTCATACCTTTAAAAGCCTTATTACTCGCTTTAAATGGTTTTTTAATCTTATAAATGATTTTAAATCAAACTCTTTTTCATTTGTGTTTAAAATAGATCATAATTGGATGTTTGCATCGAGTAATGTGAAAGCGGAAGTAATCTATTAACAAGAAAAGTCCATTTATGGTCATTTATGCCTTCAAAAGCCTTGTTACTCACTTTAAATCATTTTTTAATCTTATAAATGATTTTAAATAGAAATATTTTTCATTTTGATCAAAACAGATCATAATTGTATGTTAGCATCAGGAAACGTGAAGCGAAAGCTATCCATTGATTAGAAAAATCCATTTATAGTCACTCATACCTTCAATAGCCTTGTTACTTGCTTTAAATGATTTTTTAATCTTATGAATAATTTTAAATCAATATATTTTTCATTTTTGGTTAAAACAGATCCTAATTGGATGTTTACATTAGAAAATGTGAAGTGAAAACCATCCATTAACAAGAAAAGCTCGTTTATAGTCACTCATGCCTTCGAAAGCCTTATTACTCGCTTTAAATGGTTTTATAATCTTATAAATGATTTTAAATCGAAATATTTTTTATTTTTTATTAAAATAGATTATAATTGGATGTTAGCATCAGGAAACTTGAAGCAAAAGCCATTCATTGATAAGAAAAGTCCATTTATAGCCACTCATGCCTTTAATAATCTTGTTACTTGCTTTAAATGGTTTTTTAATCTTATAAATGATTTTAAATCAAACTACTTTTCATTTTTTGTTAAAGCATGAAGCGGAAGCTATCCATTGACAAGAAAAGTCCATTTATAGTCATGCATATCTTCGAAAGCGTTGTTACTCGCTTTAAATGATTTTTTAATCTTATAAATGATTTTAAATCGAAATATTTTCATTTTTGGTTTAAACAGATCATAATTGGATGTTTGCATTGGGAAACATGAAGCAAAAGCCATCCATTGACAAGAAAAGTCCATTTATAGTCACTCATGCCTTCAAAAGCCTTGTTATTTGCTTTAAATGATTTTCAATCAAAATTTTTTTCATTGTTGGTTAAAACATATCATAATTGGATGTTTGTGTTGGGAAACATGAAGCAGAAGCCATCTATTGACAAGAAAAATCCATTTATAGTCACTTGTGCCTTTAAAAGTCTTGTTACTCGCTTTAAATGATTTTTTAATCTTATAAATTGTTAGAAATGTTAGCTCTATAATAATGAGAAAAATATCCAAGAAAGGGGTGAAATGGATTTTTTAAAAATTCTTTTCAATAAATTTAAACTTTTTATGAAGGCAAGTTTGAAAACAAGTTTCTCAAATTTGTTTTCACTTTAAAACATGCCAAAAGTAATTTAAGCAAAGTAATGACCAAACAAGTTGAAAATAATTTTTCAAACTCTTTAAGGCAAAATGCACTAGTGTAAAATTTTCATAAGCTTCCAATCAAGCCATGCTAAAAATAATTTTCATAAATTTGTTTTTCTATCAAAGTGTGTCAATAATAATTTGAAGAGTAAATTAAGGATTAAACAAGTTAAGAACAAATTTGATAAATTCTTTAATGTAAATGCATAAATTCAAGAAGTGAAAAATAAAAAGAGAAGACACAATATTTTTATAGAGGTTTGGCTTCCTTGCCTACGTTCTCTCCCTTAGCTCACTAAGGAATTTCAAATCCACTATGAAAATTACTTCTTGAGGCTCAAGCATAAACTTTACAATGGCTTTCAAGGATCAAGCACAACTTCTCAATACAATGGCTTTTATGGATCAAACACAACCTTCACAATGCCTTTTAAAGGCTAAGGCACAACCTTTTCTCTCTTACAATTGAATAGCAAAGATATCTCTAGAAAGTGGGTTTTGCTAAGTAAGTACATTGTAGGAAGAATGTAGGAAGAGTGTTATGAGTATAAAAATGTTACAAAAGATAGGAATGAAGACACAAAGGAATTATAGCACAAGAAAGCTTAAAAGCTTGGTGGAAGAATGTGAATTGCTTGCTCTAGCTTGGTGTCGCTCTTTTTTTTTTCTTTTTCTTCATATAATTTGATTCTTGATCAAATAATGTTTTTCTCCACTCTTTTAACCTTGTAAATGTGTTGGAGAAGTCCTTTTTATAGTTGGAAAAGCTTTGGAGCTGTTGAAGAAGATTTGGTGAAGAAAATAGTCGTTTGTCCTTTGATTTTCATGTGTAATGACTAGTTCTGGACCAAATGTATCGATATTTTGGAATGTATCCATACATTTGGAAATGTATCCATACAGTTTGGGCATAATCATTCTATTTTAAATGTATCGATACTTGTAGCTTAAAACATAGAAAATTCTTCTTTTTGAACCCAATGTGATGCCAAATACTTGGACATTTCAAAATCAAATGCAAGGGAGGTTTAAAACTAATTTAAACAAGTTAAAAAATCATTAAAGCAATTTTCAAAACTCATTCAAGTAATTTTGAAACTTTCATATGGAAATAATTAGGCACTTAAAAACTTATTTAAAAATGTTTAAAAACTATTCAAACAAGTTCAAAAACTCATTCAAACAGCTTTAAAAATTATTCAAACAAGTTCAAAGATCATTTAAGCAATTTTGATCAATTTTCACATGGAAACACTTATGCACTTCAAAAACAAATGTATGAGAGTTTTTAACATTAATAAATTAAGTTCAAAATCATTTTCAAACAACTTCAAAAATCATTCGAACAAGTTTAAGGATCACTCAAAGAAGTTCAAAGATCATTGAATCAATTTTAATCACTTTTGTCATTTCAAAACTATAATAATTTTAAACCTGATAGAGCTAACAATCTTCTTTTCTTTGATATGACAAAAATTTGAGTAAAATTTGCGTGTAAAGAAACACTCCACCTAAGTTTAACCATGAAGTACTTTGCTTTGAAATGCTAAGCTTTTATAAAACTTTGAGAAGGGTTAAAATACTTTGCTTGTAAGAAAACTACTCCCACTAAGTTTAATCATAAATTACTTTGATTTGATATGTTAAGCTTTTATAAAACTTTGAGAAGGGTTAAAATACTTTAAAAGATTCAAAAACTCCCCCTCAATAGTTGCACGGTTCAAAACTTGAGTCAAGCTACAAGATCAATCATTCTTTTTTAAAGATGCAAATTTTCTCAATATCTCTCCCCCTTTTTGTTATATCAAAAAGGTAGATAGAAATACAATAAGCACAATTTGCAATACACAATATGCATAATAAGGAACGTACAAATTGTTGAGAAAAAAATGAATATTCAATAAGCACATTTATCACTATACCAATTGTAAAATATACCAATATTCAATACCAATTGTTAAAGATCAATATAAGGCTCAATATACCAATTGATAGATATAAGTAAAAGCACCCCCTTTATAAGAGCAAATAATCACAAAATCAATTGTCACGACCCGGTACTCCCTTTGAGCCAGTGACAACCGCCGTGGTGTCCAATAGACACTCATTACCCAGAATGCCAACCAGAACCCCGCAAGGCTTTAATATCAGTTTCTCATTTCCTCTGTGAGTATCTGTTGCCAAATATCACGTTCTAAAAGATTTTAAACTATTTCCAACTTAAAACAATAAAAAAATAATTTTCGTCTCATAGGGGTATTTTAGTCATTTTTCTCTGAAAATTTCAAAACCAGCTAATAATATAGTATACGGGTGCAAAACACATATTTCATAATAAAAAATAAATTTGGATGTCTAAAACATTCGTTTAAAATGAAATTATAACTATTAGAATAAAATAAAAATATTGAATAAAATATTCAATTTTCTAATAAAACAATATTTTTAGAACACTGCATAAATAATTTTTACAACGTAAAAGAAAAATAAATTCATATATATTGTAATACAGTAAGCTGGAGTATTTAATTTAATTTATAGTAACAAGTGGGCCCTCGAATAACCAAAAGTAAGAAAGATTATGAACCTACAGTTTGGAGGATGTAAATCGAATGGTGGTCCTCGATGAAATCAGCTATCTATAGACTATTCTGAGCCTAAAATTGGTGGAAAGGAGGGTGGTGAGATTATATAATCCGAGTGAGTAAACAATCACCATCTAAAATATCTAAAGCTGAGTAAATAGAGACAGATAAAATATATTAGCATACTGTAATTCATCACCTTTCAACTTGTTTCAACCAAATAAAATCAATTCATATAAATCGAGTAATCAACATGGCTTATGAATTTCTTAAAAGCTTTGGCTCGTGCCAAAATCATTCTCATACCTTGATTGAGGGCTATCCCAACCGAGTCCGTCAAGGCTGTTAAAAAGTCATGTACGCATAAATCATGTTTTTATTTTGAAAACATAGTCGTTCCTTGGCGTTGGTCGAGTTCACCCTCACGTGGTGATTTTGCGTGAAGTGATACTCTAAAGTTATACCTCGGGGAGTTACCCTACTTGCCTCTCCAACTAAGGTAAAATATAACAGGATTTCGTGCCCCTCTAATAGGCTGGTCCACAGAAAACCCGCCCACTGCAGCAAGCTAAACCCACCATACAATAAAATTTGCGATAGCATGACATGGCAATTATTTTATTTTACAGCCTCTCAAGGCTAAATACACAGTTCATACATTTTAACACAAATATCAATTCAGCCATTCATGCAATTATTGTCATAAGCCATTCAAGTAGAACCATAAATTCACAATACATCAAATGGTCTCCAATTACTCTATTTTTAAAGCCTTCATTCAATTTTAAGACCATTTAAAAAATCATTTTATTTAAACACATTTTGTTTATAAAACCAAAAAATTAATCATTTAAACTCATTTTCCATAAAATTCACAAAATCGAATAAAAACATACTTTAGATAATGAAGATGATGATAAGGTTACTTCACAATAGCGAGATTTTTACGTCGCTATTGATTTCGTACACATATAATTATTCGTATTTGCCAGTCACCTACTTCGTTCGGCACGTTTCCATAACAAACTTTCCTAGCAACAATTTAAACCCAATATACTTAGTGCATCAATTCCACTTCTCTTTCTCATTCTATCATAAATCCATTCACATAATCCACATCTTAATACATTTTTACTATAATTAATTGCATCATTTGCTCACGTAATTCTTTAGATTATTAACACCGGTAACTTATTTATGGTATTAAGTGCCTATTTCAACCTTCTAAGCAACTTAAATTTACTTCATATCACCAAATAACCAATGTATAATTAAATAAAATGGGCTAGCCTCCATACAGTCCAATTTCATAATAAGCCATGGAGAAGAGTAAAGAAATTTTACCAAATTAGGCTAGGTTGGCCCAAGTCTCCACTTTCTTTTTCTTTTGGACTTTCCTTCCTTTGTTGTTTTTGGGCCCTTTTTCATGGGTTTTTCCCACTTTTTTTTAATTGGGCCATGCCCATTCTTTCCTTATTGGGCCATGTCCATTTATATGCATATATATATATATATATATATATATATATATATTTTCTTTTCTTTTCTTTTATTTCTCCCTTTCTCTTCCTCCTCTCTCCAGCCAATTAGCAGCTTCTTGCTTGTCTTTCTTTTTCTTTTCTCATGTACATAAGCTGTCCACAACTTCCTCCTCTCTCTCCCTCTCACAGCCGGCAACAACTTCTTGTTCTTTCAACCAAGAAATTTTCAGTAGTTGGAGCTGCTCATATCCACATCAAAATTAGCAGCCAAGCTGCTCTATTTCTCCTCAAAGACAGTAGCTAAGCTGCTCTATTTTCCCTTCAAAAATTAGTAGCCAAAGCTACAAAGATTAGCAACCAAAACTTCACCTTTCAGCCTTCAAAATCAACAACCAAAACTTCACCTTTCAGCCTTCAAAATCAGTAGCTAAAGCTACTCCTCTCACCCTTAAATTGATAGCAAAATAGCTCTCCTTTCCTCCCTAAATGGAAAGAAAACCACCCCCCTCAACTCAGCTTTTTCAGCCTTCCTTTTCTTCTTTTCTTTTCCCTTACCGTTCAGCTTTTCTCTTCTTTCTTTTTCCTCTCTCTCGACTGCTTCTCTCTTTTTTCTTTCCTTTGTTCTTTTGTTTTTCTTTTATTCTCCCTCACAACCGACTTCTCTCCCTTCTTCTTTACTTTAGTTATTTACTTATTTATATATATATATATTTTTTTCTTTCATGAATCTTCCAATTTGGCTGGCCCCCCCATCTTTCTTTCCTTCTTCATTTTTATTCCACATGGCTGGCCTCCCCCATCCATCAAATAAATTAAAGAGTCTTTTGACTCTTTTTATTGACCACATGGGCGGCTGCCCATGTCGGTCTTTCTTTATCTATATATATATATTTTTATATGCTTATATTATTATTTTACTATTTGTTTATTTTATTTCTTTCATTAATTCCACTACATAATCCTTCAATCTTTATGTTTTAAATTCGATCCTTTTGATACGCCTAAAAATTTCAATTTTCATCTATCTTCCTTCCTCTGTACGTGTACTACCAAAATATCTAAATTGCACTTCAACACGATATTACCATAATATTTAAATATCCACTTATCCTTGTTAGCTCGACTTAGAAGAACACGCATATTTCACTTTCGTCGCTCATCTCCAAAAATCTATTTGTATTTCTTCTCACCCACTTGGATTTCCTCAATTATCCATGAAAATATTGGGTAAAATCCATGTGCTAGACAAGTGTTGAGTGTGTAAAATTACGATTTTTCCCTTTGGCGGCAAAATGACTATTTTACCCCTATGCTTGGAAAAATGTCAGAATTAAAATTTTTCACTTCTCAAACTCAAATTATACTCCAAATGATCAATCTTAGTCAAAAATTTCATCCAACACTCACATCTTAACCTCGGGTGGCAAATGACCATTTCGCCCCTAGGTCATAAAAATCCCAATTTGACTCTAAATCGGTTCTCGAACTCCAAATCACCATTTTAAGTCATTCTGGGGTTTTAAAATTCTCAATTTCATCTTAAAATCTCTATTTGGACTAGTTCGAGGCTTAATTCAACTTAATTGTACCATTTGGTACATTGCCGTCCTTTAACAATTTTCGAGGTACCCAAGTAAGCAAACATATTATTAATCACATGTATGACATGGCTAATATTTTACAAAGTCAAGCTTGACATTAATGGTAAGGGATAAAACCATTTTAAAGCTCACTATATCAATTGGTAAAATACTAGTAATTAAAGGCTCCCCTGTTTTTAGAAGGACATTAACCATACCAAACATATCAATTTGTTAATTGCAAAGCTCAAACACATTTAATAAGGATTTTAAACAATTTAAAATTTAAGTGAAAAGAAACAACATAAAGCTTGATGCTAGTTTAAGGCTAGATACCAATTGAGTAAGCTTAAAGCTTGATACCAACATTTTGAAATGAACTTAAAAACTTGATATCAATTGTTGATCTCAACATTAACAATTATGGTGTTAAAGGATATTACCAATATTGAAAGACACAATTGTTGGATTTGCACCACAACTTTTTGAAGATATCAAGTGCTAATGATACCAATTTTGATTGAAAGAAAAATGGGACAATGCATATATGAAAATCAATGATAAACTCCCCCTTAAGAAATCATGAGATCAACACCAATTGTTAAGAGAGAAATCATGAGATTATAATAATTGAGTATTCATGTAGATATTCAAGATGCTCATCTAATACTCAAGTATTCATGGAGCTACATAAGTGTGAGCATTTAAGTAGATGTTCAACATATGCATCAATTACTCATGTTTTTCAAGACGTTTATGCAAATTAGTTCCAATGCATGTCCAAGGCATCATTAGTCAGCAAACATCATTTAGCATTCTCAATTTTCATCAAACATTATCCATCATTGAATACTATCAAGCATTCATTATGGATTCTCAATCATCATCATCATCAAGAAAGTATTACCAAGCAATATCAATCAATTATTTCTAAAGAAATCTCCAATTCCTATGAAAATGGCAATTTAAAGAGAAATTCCATATCAAAAGAATGTCATCATTTAGCATCATCAATTATTCATGTAGCAAGCATTCTTCCAAATCATTGTCAAGCAAGCATTTCAAGAAATATTCTCCAAATCATATATGAAACTATCAATTCAAGGAGAATTTTCACATCAAGAAGATATCATCATTATCATTGAAGCATTACCAATGCATTTTACAATTGTTGCAATCATGTAAGAGAATATTATGATCAAGTAAGCACAAGCATGACTATAAGCAATGATATGGTTATCTTCATTAATCATTATTTCAATTTGTTTCACGAAATGCAAGCTTAATTTTACTCTTCCAAAATATATATATATATATATATATAAACATATACCCGTTGAAAAGTATGCAATCATTAAGTTCAAGATACATACTATTTCTCAATAATCTTCATAATTCATGAGTGATACCAATTGTTATAAAATATTGAAAGTAAAGCACTTAACTCATGAATATATTCAAAGTGAACATCCAAGTATAAATGAACACAATTGTCAAGATTCAAGAAATGAGTACTCAATTTAAGCACATTAGGCATCCATTTCAAACTCAAGCTATAGGTTATATTTCATTTGAAGTTTTAAGTCAATAAAGGATAAACTATAAGCTAAAGTGACCAATTGATGTGCATCCACTTTTTAGATCATGTATACTATAAAGCTCATGGAAGACATAGTCAAAATTCACGTAGACATTAAAGAAATATTTTAACTATGTCAACACACAATATATTTCATGATCAAACTTGACTTGAGTTATGAAATTAAGCACTAGAAGTAGTTTTATCACTTAAGTCAAGTCTTTAGACTTCAATTATTAAGGTCAAGCAAAATTAAAAATCATGTAAGCATGTAACTTGACCAAATAATAGATGAACCAAAAATGTTTTTCATTAAGTTCAAAGAGTTTATCATGATCAGTTTCATATGCATAATCAAGGAGTCAATCTTGAAATAATCATTTAAGTGCAAACATAAAGCATATTTCAAGAGTTGTTCCTAGACTAAGCATTTGAACATTTCAAATTTTCAAAAACAAAAACAATGATTTAATCAATATGAGCACATGAACATTTCATTCTCAAAAGATAATGTTTTCTATGTAAGCACATGAGCAATAACAAGATCAATAAATTCAAGCATTTATGAACAATTTCCCATCTTTCAACAAGTTTTCCAATTTCAAGAACATATATGTGCACCATATTATCATGAGAATGTTGATAATGCACGTTTTGAGGAACCAAGAATCATTTCTGAAAAGAAATTCATGGAAGAATTTAGTACAATGGACAAGAACTGAAGTAATGAGGCATTTCAAGGCTTTAAAGCTTATCCATTTTGGCTATTGAATAAAATGTATCGATATATTTTGATATTTATCGATACATGTTCTTGCGTGTATCGATATATTTAGGGATGTATCGATACATGAGCTATTGTTGTCACGACCCAATTTTTCGAGCCATGACTGGTGCATGAGCTCAATGAGCATAGCTCACTAAGCCCAACCAAGCCTATCCATTTACCTTTGCTTAACAAATTTATCATATCATACATACACACACACCTTTTCCCGGGTGTGAACATAGCTAAAACATAATGGCATTATCGATAATAATATAAATGCACTATACTAGTCATGTATTTAGCAATTTACATTGCATACACATATTCACATTGTTAGATTGTATTCACAATACAAAAGGACCCATGACTTCCAGTGGAGACATTTACAATAAAAGGGATTACTATCGAATGCCAGGCACATACCCAAGAGATGCACTACGGGGACTCCTCGATCTAGGGTCCAACAGTCACCTGATCTGAAAACATGAATTTTTATAAAACGTGAGTACAATACTCAGTGAGTGAATATTAGAAGGGAACAAGCAATCTCAACCAGGAAATTTGACAATCATGATGCACCGGTTGAAAATAAGGCCATTTTCATCTAACTACTATTCCAAACCCTTTTTCCTTTACCCAAAAATTTATTACGCATTCAAGGATTAAACATCCTTGAATTTACATCGATCATTCTAGCAAAGTAGTAAAACTGACAGTTATTTACAAATCGTCACATAATAAGGGTTTCACAACCCATACGATTCATATATGCATATGTATCACGTACAATTTCATTCACCAATTGTTCTATCAAGCAAGATAGCAAAATTAACGGTTTATCACAAACCATCACAAACAAGGGTTTCACATACCACACAATCACACATATATACACAAAGATATTAGCAATTATATACACTGCCAAGTCTTCACTGTTCTTGGTGGTACAAAGAAATAACTATCGGAGTACTCGGTAAGGGGTATCACTCAGTATCCCTCTTTGCACACCTCTGAATTTCTAGGAAATTGTGGGCGCTACTTATCGCCGTCCCCACTTTGCACATGCACGGTAGTAATTATCACAACCTTTATCATTAAACTGGCGTTTATACTTCCCACTCCGCACATGCACGATCGTAATTATCACAACCTTTATCATTAAACCGGCATTTGCACTTCCCACTCCGTACATGCACGGTCGTAATTATCACAACCTTTATCATTAAATCGGCATTTCCACATCCCACTCCGCACATGCACGGTCGTAATTATCACATCCTTTGTCATTCAACTGGCATTGTGTCACGACCCGGAACCTGCCTCAGGCCCATGACAATCGTCGCGACGTCCTAATTGACATTCATTATTCGGAGTGCCAACCGGAACCCCGCAAGGCTTACATATCAGTTTCTTTCCTTTCCCGTGAGCAATCATTGTTAAATATCAAGTTTTTAGAGAATATATACTATTTTAGATCAAAAACAATCAAAATAAAATTTTCGCCACATAGGGGTATTTTGGTCATTTTTTTCTCAAAAATTTTGAAACTGGCTAAAACGTAATATACAAGTACAAAACACATAATTCATATTCAAAATGAGTTTCAAAGTCTAAAATCTTCATTTAAAACGAAATTACGATTATTTGAATATAATAAGAAAATAAAAGAAATATTAAGGAAAATATTCTATTTTCTTATAAAACAATATTTATAGAGTTATACGTGAATAATTTTTTTATAGCGTAAAAGCTAAATAAATTTATACATACTGAAATACAGTAAGCCAAAATATTTAATTTAATTTACAATAACAAGAGGGCCCCCGAATAAACAAAAGTAAAGAGGACTGTGAACCTACGGTTTGGAAAATGCAGATCCAATGGTAGTCCTCGATGAGATCAGCTATCTACAGTCTATACTGAACCTGAAATGGGTGGAAAAGAGGGTGGTGAGATTATAAAATCCCAATGAGTAAACAGACATTATCATAAATATCTAAAGGCGAGTAAAATGGAGGCAAGTTTAAACAACAAATTTCAACCCATTTCATAATGTTTTCAATTTGTTTCTTAAACCATAAAATATTTGTAATTTACCAAAACAGCTGTTAAGGCTTATGTCTTTTATTAAAACAAGGCTCAAGCCAAAACTAATCGTCGGGGATACCTTGGTCGAGGCTTCTAACCGAGTCCGCCAAGGGTGTTAAAATATTCACACGTGAAACACATTTTTATTTTTAAAACCAGCCGTTCCTTGGCATTGGCCGAGTTACACATTCACGTGGGGGTTCGACGTGAAGTGAGCTCTAATACTACCCCGGGAGTTACCCTCATCGCCTCTACAACCGGAGTAACTATATAACTGGGTTTACCGTGCCCCTCTAATAGGCAGTCCACGGAAACCCGTCACTGCAGTGACTAACCCACCAATTTTAATAAAATTTCGACAGTATAACGTGGCTTTTATTTATTTATTCAGCCTGCATAGTAAAATCAACTTACATAAATTTTCCAAATGCACTCACAAAATATAGCCACATATACTCATTTCTCATAAGCCATTCCTAGGAAAATATATATTTTTCAAGTCAATTTGCAGCCTCCAATTACTTAATTTCATAATCAATACAATATATTTTTATTTGTCACATTTATTCCTAAAACATCAAAAATCTTGTTTTAATCTCGTTCTCATTTCATAAAATACATAAAGGGCATTTAAAAATAAACTCTAGATAATTTACAATAATAATAAGTTTACTCACCGTTTGTACAAACTAAAAGCTTTCTAAGCGCTCCGATCACTACTCGTCGGGTACGACTTGTTTGCCTTTTTCGGAAGGCTCTCCTCCTAGACACATTACAAAAATTTACACAATTCATCACATTGATGCTAAATCACTATATAATTAACTTAAATCCTATACTAATGCATGGTATGAAATGCAATAGCCTAAAACGGCTTAAACGCGGTATTAACCTATTTTTGGCACTTTGCCCGATAAATTGCTAACGCGCTCCATTTTAGCTCTAAATCATCCCATTCTCTCTCCAACATTTCTAACCATTAAATATCAGCCAATAACCTTCTAAAAACAACAAAATCATCTCACTCCCTTCCTTGGAAAATTCTGCCAAAAATGGGACATTAACTCGGTTAATTTTCTACTTTGTTTTTCTATCACGTTTAATCGTTTTTCATCATTTTCTCTTCATTTCCCTTAGAATAAAATCAATTCATCATCATTGTACAGCATTGAGCATCCAGCCAAGAGTGGGAATTGTGAAAATTTAATGATTTCTTGCCCAATTTAATTTCTAAACACATTTAACTAACTAAAACTATCAATTTAACTAAAAATCAAAACCTAAAAATTTCAATTTCTCTCCCCTAGAATTTCGTCCAGACCTTGATATCACTTTTTGATCTCTCTCCTCAAGCATGCTAAATGGAAATAAAGGCATAGGAAAGGTAGAAATCAAGCTAAAATCAAAAAATCTTACCGTTAGACGCGTAAACGGTCGAAAATCGTGAATTTTCCTTTGAATTTTCTTGTTTCTCTTTGGTTTTTCTTTTTTTTCTTCCTTTCCTCTCTATTTCCTCTCTTGTTATTCCTTATGGCCGGCCAGCACTTAAAATTTGGGTTTAAATGGGCTGATTTTTCATTAAAATAATATTATATCATTAAAAAAATGCCACATGTCACTTTCCCATTGGCCCATTTTTAAAATTTCATCCATTTGTTTCCAAATTTTCACCATACACTTGTCTCATATATTCATAGCTTAGATAAAATTCTCAGACTCATCCAAAGTCTCGGTGGAGTAATTTTTGAAATTTACACTTTTGCCCCCGTAAAAGTTAAAAATTACATTTTTGCCCCAAAAATTGAAAAATTGCCCATAGACATATTTTTCATCCCTTATACTCATACCATTCTCCAATTTGTCAAATTTGATCTAAATTCTCTCAAAATCTCAAATTTTGTTCGTGGGTGGCAAAATTACGATTTTACCCCTACACTCTAAAAATCACTAGAATTAAACTTTTTCACTTCCTATCATTAAATTATACTCCAAATAGTTAATCTTGATCAAAAATTTCACTCCATGATCAAATTATTATCTTAGGTGGCAAAATGACGATTTTGCCCTTGAATATCAAAATTTCTAATTTTACCCCAAATGAACCCTCGAACTCCGAACAATCATTTTTAGTCATTCCTGGACTATAAAATATTAAATTTCATCCTACAATTCCTATTTGAACTAGTTCGAGGTTAAAGTGTACCGTTAGGTACAATATCAGGTTTTGTTTATTCTTAGGTGCTTTTCTAGCGTAATAACATGCTACTCAATGCATGTATGTCATGACATGTATTTATAGGGTCGAGTTTTACACATTGCACTTCCCACTCCGCACATGCACAGTTGCATCAATTTCACCATAATTTATTAATAATGCATATCAGCATAATACAAGGGTACACAGATTCAGTACACTTAATTTCACACAATTTCTCAATAATACATGTAGGCATCATACATATATACACAAATGCATCGCAATCATATTTAACATCACAAAAATATTTTCACTAAAGGCTTATTCCCGAGATTCATTTTTAAATGGGAATTAGATATAATCATTCACGCATTTCATTTCAACTTAATTAGAATTCCCAAATAAATTTTGAAATGCAAATTCACTCATAGGTGTCGAAAATCCGGATTCCGAGTGCATTGGGACTAATAGTCCTCAGGAGCAATTCCTTTGCCTTTTCCGGACGTCTCACTACCTTGACAAATAACAAAGTCGAGGAATTTACTATATTGTCCCTAAATTGATATAAACTAATTTAAATTACTAATGCTTGATATGTAAATGCAAAAATATGTCCGATTACCGCTTAATCACGGTATCGATTAAATTCGACCGATGACCCGATTAATTAGCGATTGTGTCCTAATCACCTCCAAATTAATCCATTTCTCCTCTAATACCTTAATTTACCACATAGCATTTAAATAAAGCCAAATTCAGCATTAGAACCCTCACAGTTCCTTATAGAAAAATTTAGTCATTTGATGCACTAGCACCAAAATTTTTTTACATAACCGTTTCACCTTAATTCATCATTTTTCAAGCCATTTTCCTTGAAATAAAAACAATCCCCCATTGATATTCAGCCCTCATGGTTCGACCAACAAGGAACCCTAGAAAAATTGAATATTTCTTTTGTGTTTTTGTTCATAACCATGCTTAACTATCCCTAAACACTAACATAGTCTAAAATCAAATTATTCCAACAACAATTCCTCTTCCACACCCATTTTTCAGAATTGAACTCATCATGATAACTCAATATTCAACCATGGAAATCAAGAACAAAAGCATGGGTAAGCTAGGTATCAAGGAGAATTAAAGAAATTCTAACTTACCTAGCTTGTTTCCTTGATTTCTTTACTTTTTCTTTAAATTTTCACCTAGGTTTTCTTGTTTTTCCCTTTGTTCTTCCTTTGTTCTTGTTGCTGGTTGCCTAGGCCAAATATGATGAGAGAATTGGGGATTTAATGGGCTGATTTCTATAGAAAATAATAAAATAATCAAGCATGCCACGTGTCGCATGCTTATTGGCCTAATTTTTTAACTTTTTGACTTTTTCTTCTTAATTTTCCACCACAAATATTCTGGTATTTATCCAATCCTACCACAATTAAAATCCCTTGGTCTTGACAAGTGCTGGGCAAAAAAATTTACCAATTTGCCCCTGGGGTAAAAAAATTACGATTTTACCCCTATACTCTGAAATGTACCGGAATCACATTATTTCTACTTTTCAACCTCAAATAACACTAATATTGATCAATATTAACCAAATGGGGCAAAAAATCATTTTATAAAAATTTTTGTTTAGTCCTTTAGTGGCAAAATTACCATTTTACCCTTGTGCTCTAAAAATATCGAGAATCACAATTTTTCACTGCTAAACATCATTTTATACTCCAATAATCATAATTATATTTCATATAATTATTCTTGGTCAAATGTGATCAAATCTTGGCTAGAAATCTCCATTTTATCATCAAATGGTAAAATAACTGTTTTGTCCCTAATTGATCAATTTTCCTAATGGACTCCAAACTGGACCTTGAACTCCGAATCACTATTCTAAGCCATTCTGTGGGTTTCAAAATTTTCAATTTCCTTTTAGAATTTCTATTTGAACTAGTTCAAGGCTCGATTTAACTTAGTTGTACCACTTGGTACAATATCGTCTTTTAATCGAGCTTGACAAGGTCTCACAATTGTAGCCTAAGAAATAAATTTTTTTTTTTACTTCCAAAAACTCATGAAAGGTCTAGAATTGACTTTTGAGTAAAAATGAGTTGAATGTTTTTTTTGTCAAAAACACTTGAAACATCATTTTGACCATGTATAACCTAAGATTCTTCAATAAAAACATGTGAAACCAAAGTTTGGCTCTCAATTTTTTTAATCTTGGAACATTGTGCTCAAACACAAAGAAGATTTAAAATTTATGCCTCTAATATGCTCAAGCATGCTCAATTTTCATCATGATGCATGAATATGATGTAAAAATGTACAATACACATGTTCAGAACAGTTTAAACATAAAATTTATCATTTTCAACATTTTTTAGCATATGAACAAAAATGCCCTTGAGGTCATTCAAGCATTTAATCTTGCATTCATTTGTAGTAAGAACAAGTTATAATATCATTTTCAACACGAGGCACATTCATTCAAGTTTTATATCATTGAAATCATTACAACATCAACGATAACAAGAATTGCAAATAAATTAGTTCATTTTGCTTGAAAAATGGCATCAATATCAAATTTTCATACTCAATATCATACTCAAGAAAACCTTTTCAATCAATTTCATAAATCATAAGACAAATACCAAGTAAAAGAAATTTGTACAATTTATATACTTATATCTATAATACCTCGTACTTTAATATGGTGGCTAATTGTGAAACCCCGACCTCCATAGATGTGTGACTAGAGGCAGACTATTGAGTGCATCAAATTCACATATTTAATGGGAGATTAAATACCTAATTAGTCTAAGTTAGACTAGATTTAGGATTGAATTTAGATATTTTTGTTTATTTTATTAGTTTAGTTTAATTTATGTTTAAAAGTTTATTTTTAATTAATGATGCTAGTTTTACGTTATTTATAATTATTTTATGTTTTTATAGGAGTGGGATCAAAAATAATTTCAATTGGTGAAGAAAGGTGCATAATTAACTGTTGCTTTATTTGCATATGTTTTGCGTTTTCAAGTATATCTCCCACTACAGAAGTTTAAATGACATAATTTTTGAATCATTAGAAAGCTAAGAGGCAGGGATACAACTTTTATGTTTACCACTTTGCCTAATTCTGACCGAAAAGTGGTCAAAATCTTTGTCAAAGTGAAGGCACTGCACCAGAAGAACAAAAAGGGGGCATTTTTGTAAATTTCGTGAAACTTTGATTGACTTTAGCATAAATATCTCATTTCTTCAAGCACCCTCTCCTCACTTCCAATAGCTTCTTCTTCTTCTTCCTATCCTTTTCCCTCACTAAACATTTTCCCCCTTCCATGGAAAGGAAACCTTAAAGCCTCCATAACTTTCTCGAATGAACTCCGATTCTCATGCTTTTGTTCCCTTTTTCATAGGGTTTTTCATACTCTTTCACTTTTACACCTCAAGAACCCTCAAAAGATCTTCCTCTGTACTTTCTCTCACTAGTTGAACATTTTGAGAGAGCGAGAGATAGACTTTCCTTGATAGCTTGAAGAACTTTTGAAAAGAATTCCCCTACAAAGCCACTAAGGTGAGTAATGAATTAGATTTGATTTTTGAGTTGTTGATGATGGCCAATAACTAGGTTTGTGGGCTGATTTATTGTTGAAGGTTATTTAATCATGTCTAGTGTGAACAATGACTACTTAAATGATAATTGGAAGCTAGTTAGGAATAACTAGTAAAACTTGATTTAGGAAACAACTTTTGGAATAGTATTTATGTAAATTGAGTTGGTTTGATGCTATTGTGTGTGATAGGTTCCAACGAGACTCCACATCTCCATTCGAAGCATTAGACGCAGTTAGAGTCGATCAAAGCATCAACATAGACACTATGAGTGAACTTGCATTAAAATGTTTTGGGATAAATGCATACGTGTTTAATTGAATCACCTGAAATGTTTTATTGAACTTTTCTTTAAAACGTGCATGGGAACAAGCCCTTAATGAAATGTTTTTATGTGGTAAACTATGTGATATAATGAAACCATGTGTTCCTATATTATGTGGATATGTGTGTTATGCTTTGAGTGATAATGTTGTATAATAGCTATAACCATGCACGTGCGGTGTGGGAGTGGACATGCCGATAATGATGTGGGCGGGAGTGCACATGATGATATTGAAATGTGCGTGTCGGGAGTGCACATGATGATATTGAAATGTGCGTGTAGGGAGTGCACATAATGATATTGCCTTGTGCGTGTAAGGAGTGCACATGAGCTGAGTAAGGTGGCGGTGGTGTACATGTATATATATGCTATAAACAAGTTATAAAAATAAAAAATGTGATTGTACTATATGCTATAGAATGCTTTTCCGCTGCAGCGAGAAACCCTCTACTTTGCTTGTCTTGATTGGATATTTGCTATAGTTTTCACTATTTTCAACTCCATTGTGGATTATAAATCCTTCATCTTAAGGGATTAAATAATCAAATATTGAATTAAGGGTTTTACAAGAAATTAAACTAAATTGCATTGTTTTTAAAATAAATGCATCGTGTTTTCAAAATCTTTCCGTATCGTTTGCTTGTTCCCTTCCTATGTTTACTCACTGAGTTTATACTCATTATTTTCAACTTCATGTTTTAGTTTTCAGGTTCGAAGGTAGTTGGATTCCTAGGCCGAGGTGCTTCCTCTTATCTATTTTTCGATAGGTCGCGTTGACACTAAATGTTAGCACCCACGCCTAGAGTCACTTCGCTGTCGGTCAAGGTCCTTGTATATGCACATAAATGTTTAATGTGAATTGTTAAGATACATTTGACAAACTATCTATGTATATTTTAATTTATGATGCCAGTGCGAGTATTTACTTGGGTTCTACAAATTGTTTCCAAAAAAATTAGCATATAAACACTATGAAGTATAGATCTTAAAGAAATATGAATTATATAGATGGACTAATGTACAGATTCATATAGGAAAACTTGCTTGGGCCTAATGGGCTGTGCCTATTGGGTCTTTCCGCCGGTCATGGCTCAGGATTGGGCTATGACAAACTTAGTATCAGAGCTCTAGGTTTAGTTGAATCTTAAGGATTTCTGTTGTGACACCTAGTACCCTCGTATTGTTAAACCTCAACCTCCATAGACCCGTAACTAGAAGTTGATGCGATAACATGAACCAAGGGTAATTTCGTCACTTCTCATGGTGAGCTCTTGAAAGTAATTTTCTAATGTTATTAAGGTCGAAGTAAGCTTGAGGAATAAATGAATGATGGTAAAATAAATGAAGAAGATAGAAACACTGATAATTTTTATAGTAGAGGCAAATTGGTCATTTTGCATCTCGGGTTTAAATTTTAACGTTTTCATGAAACTGAGTATTTTTAGACTCTTATGGACTTCATCTCAGTGTCAAAAGAGTAAAAATGTTTCACAAAGGATGGGAGGAAGACAAAGTGACCTTGTTAAGGGCATTTTGGTAATTTACATGAGGAATTGGATAAACTTTAGATATAAATATATAATTTCTAGCAACTTCCAGCAGCTTCTTCTTCCTTCCATCTCTTCCCTCCATTTCATGTTTTCTTCATCCACCATGGGAAGAAAACCTTGATTCCTCCATAGCCTTCTCATAGAAAGCCCAAATTTCAAGTTTTTGCCCACTCCTTCATAGGGTTTTTTCATGCTCTTCCACTTTTACATGTCAACAGCCTTCAAAAGTCTTTCTTTTGTACATTCACTCACTAGCTGGATGTGTAGAGAGAGAGAGTGTGTGATTTTCTTTATTTTCTTGAAGAATTTTGAAAGAGGATTCAACTACAAAGACCATCAAGGTGAGTATGAGTTAGGGTTAATCTCTTTAGTTGTTGATAATGTCTAGTAATTAGGTTTGTGAGTGTTTTATTGTTGAGGGTGTTTATTCAATTTTAGTGTACTAGAGTAGTGCAAATAATAGCCATTTAATAGTAGTTGGAAGCTAGTTAGGGATGACTAGTAGAACTTGATTTAGGAAATAGCTTTTGGAATGGTATTAATGCCAAGTTGGGTTGATGGCGATGTTGTTCTGTGTGATAGGTTCCAACGTAACCCCACACCTCCATTCGAAACATTAGTCGAAGTTAGAGCCGACCAAAACATCAACAAAGATTGGTGAGTGAACTTGCATTTCAAAATGTTTTGGGAAATGCCTACATGTTTAAATAAATCTTTTGAAAGTTTCATTTGTTTTTACTTTAAAAATAATTTTGGGGAACAAGCCCTTGATGAAATGTTTCTATCTTATGAAATGTGCAATATGAATAGTTCATGCGTTATCACACTATATTGATATGTATATTATGCTTTAGATGCCATTTTTGTGTGATAATGATGACTCAGCTATGTGCGGTGTGGGAGTGCACATGAGCTAATGATGACCCAGCTATGTGCGGTGTGGGAGTGAACATGAGCTGATGATGACTCGGCTATGTGCGGAGTGGGAGTGCACATGAGCTGACGATTACCCAGCTATGTGTGAGTAGGGAGTGCACATGATGATGATATTGCATTGTGCGTGTAGGGAGTGCACATGATCTGAGTGTGGCGGGATGGTATGCATGATGATGTATGTATATATATATATATATATATATATGTTATAGAAAGTTTATGAAAATATTTGTGATTGTGTTATATGTTGGCATTGTTAATTGCTCCCAAATTGCTTTTCATTTCAGCAAGAAAATGGCTTTTTAATGTAACAAGACCCCTTCAACTAAATTGCCCTATTTCTCGCTGCAGCGAGATTCATTTTCGCTACAACGAAAAACTCTCGCATAGGCAGCCTTAATCCATGCTCTAAATTTTGCTACAGCGAGAATGGATTCTCGCTGCAGCAAAAATGAATCTCGCTGTAGCGAGGAACTTTCGGGTGGTTCCAAAATTCTAGTGCAGTGCTTTCACTTTGACAAAGATTTGGACCACTTTTCGAATAGAACTAGGTAAAGTGGTAAACATAAAAGTTGTAGCCCAGCCTCTTAGATTTCTAATGACCTAAAAATAATGTCAATTGGACTTCTGTAGTGGGAGATATTCTTGAAAAACCAAAATATATGCAAACTAAAAATGCCTTATCGCTGCAGCAAAAAAACCCTCTGTTTGCTTGTCTTGCTTTGGTCATTGCTGAAATTTTTCATTCTATTCAACTTCATGATTTATCATGGATCTTGTAACATTAAGGGATTAAACATTCAAAGTTTGAAATGAGGGGTTTTAACCAAAAATTAGACTAAATTGCATGGTTTTATCGTAAGTGCATCACGTTTTCTAAAACATTCCTTATCGTTGCTTGTTCCCTTCTTATGTTCACTCACTGAGTTTATACTTACTCTTTAAAATTGCATGTTTTCAGATCCGTAGCTAGTTGGGATCGGGATTAAGGAGACCACTCGTATTCCCCCTTTGGTGGGTATATGGCATTCGGTAGCCGTGCCCTCACCCAAGTCACTCCGGTGGTCGTTAAGAATTTTGCATGTGGATTTACACTCGATGTAAATCGCTAAGATTTAGGCTACAAACAATAGATGTATATATGATATGATGATGCCATTATGAGATGGCAATGAATGATAGTATTTTGGATTAGTACAAATATAAATATTTGTTTGCCTTGTTTATTATTGAAATACGTATAGTTGAGAATAAAGATTTGTGGTTAGAAACGATGGTGGGAATGATGAAATAGAATTTCATAAATAGGCTTGCTTGGGCTTAGTGGGCTGTGCCCATTAGGCCCTTGAGCCGATCATGGCCTGGAAATTGGGCTGTGACAAAGGTGGTATCAGAGCAAAGGGTTGTAACCCGATCCCTGAAAACTCTTGTTTGTGAACAGTGGGCAAAGCATGACTCTCAGCCCAAGGGCTATAGAGGAAAAGGCTACCTCTATCAGAGAGTGTGGATCTGCCTTATGAGTGCTTTGATAGGTACCCTTTGTTTCCACCGTCGAATGAGGAAAGGGCTGCCCAGAGAGGTGGAGCCGCCCCTAGTGACAAAGGTGGTTTTAGAGCCCTAGGTTTAGCTGAGTCCTAGGATTTTCTATGTCTGTCAGTGGAGTTGTTAGAGCTAGTGTAGAGTCTTGTTCTTGGTTTGTGGGTGCGCAACACGAATCAAGGTGAGGAGGCCACATGAACTCTTTTTCATCTAGAAGCCTACCTTTGTCTTAGTGCTAAAAGGTTAAGAATTAATGCATGTTTGTGTACAGGTTTGAAGTGGCCCTGTGACAACATGATCAGCAGCGGGAAAAAACGAGAAAGGTCCCCTAATGCTGAAGCGGCATCTGTGAGACCCTGTCAAGCTCGATTAAAAGACGGTATTGTACCGAGTGGTACAACTAAGTTAAATCGAGCCTTGAACTAGTTCAAATAAAAATTCTAAGAGGAATTTGAAAATTTTAAAACCAACAGAATGGCTTAGAATAGTGATTTGGAGTTCAAGGTCCAGTTTGGAGTCCATCAGAAAATTGACCAATTAGGGACAAAACGGTCATTTTACCATTTGATGATTAAATGGAGATTTTTAGCCAAGATTTGATCACATTTGACCAAGAATAATTATATGAAATATAATTATGATTATTGGAGTATAAAATGATGTTTAGTAGTGAAAAATTGTGATTCTCGGTATTTATGGAGCAGAAGGGCAAAATGGTAATTTTGCCACTAATGGACTAAACGAAATTTTTTTAAACAATTTTTGCCCCATTTGGTTAATATTGATCAATATTAGTGTTATTTTAGGTTGAAAAGTAGAAATAATGAGATTCCGATACATTTCAGAGTATAAGGGCAAAATCGTAATTTTTTTGTCTCGGGGGCAAATCAGTAAAATTTTCAGCCCAGCACTTGTCAAGACCAAGGGATTTTAATTGTGGTAGGATTGGATAAATACCAGAATATTTGTGGTGGAAAATTAAGAAGAAAAAGTCAAAAAGTTAAAAATTTAGCCAATAAGCATGTGACACATGGCATGCTTGATTATTTTATTATTTTCTATAGAAATCAGCCCATTAAATCCCCAATTCCCTCACCATATTCGGCCTAGACATCCAGAAACCAGAAAAAAGGAAGAACAAAAGGAAAAACAAGAAAACCTAGGTGGAAATTCAAAGAAAAAGTGAAGAAATCAAGGAAACAAGCTAGGTAAGTTAAAATTTCTTTAATTCTCCTTGATACCTAGCTTACCCATGCTTTTGTTCTTGATTTCCATGGTTAAATATTGAGTTATCATGATGAATTCAATTCTGAAAAATGGGTATGGAAGAGGAATTGTTGTTGGAATAATTTGATTTTAGACTATGTTAGTGTTTAGAGATAGTTAAGCATGGTTATGAACAAAAACACAAAAGAAATATTCAATTTCTCTAGGGTTCCTTGTTGGCTGAACCATGAGGGCTGAATATCAATGGGGGATTGTTTTTATTTCAAGGAAAATGGCATGGAAAATGATGAAGTAAGGTGAAACGGTTTTGTAGAAAAAGATTCGATGCTAGTACACCAAATGACCAAATTTTTTCTATAAGGAATTGTGAGGGTTCTAATGCTGAATTTGGCTTTATTTAAATGTATGTGGTAAATTAAGGTATTAGAGGAGAAATGAATTAATTTGGAGGTGATTTGGACACAATCGTCGATTAATCGGGTGATCGGTCGAATTTAATCGATACCGTGATTAAGCGGTAATAGGACATATTTTTGCATTTACATATCAAGCATTAGTAGTTTAAATTAATTTATATCAATTTAGGGACAATATAGTAAATTCCTCGACTTTGTTATTTGTCAAGGTGGTGAGACGTCCGGAAAAGGCAAAGGAATTACGCTTGAGGACTATTAGTCAGAGTTCACCCAGAATCCGAATTTTCGACACCTGTGAGTGGACTGCCTATCAAAATTGTTTTGGGAATATGACTGTTTTGAACAAAGTGTTTGAATGATTTTATGAAATTTTTCATGAAAATGAATGCCTTGGGAACAAGCTTTTGAGAAAAGGTTTATGTTATGAAATGTGGTTATTATGGATTTCTATGTGGCTGCATTATGTTGATATACATATATGCTTGAATATAATGTTGTGTAATTATGTTGACTCGGCTATGTGCGAGTAGGGAGTGTGCATAAGCCGAGGATGACCCGGTTATGTGCGAGTAGGGAGTGCGCATAATCCGGTGATGACCCAGCCATGTGCGAGTAGGGAGTGCGCATGAGCTGGTGATGATGATGATGATGAGCTGGTGATGATGATGATGGGTATATACGTATATATATATATATACATATGTAAATATGTGTGATATAGCAAATTGATGGACAATGATTTATGGTTGTAATGTACGTAAAATTTGACACATTATACTTTGAGAATTTTCATGAATGTTAGGTTGATTTTATTAGTTTAGCAGGATGGCTTTTGTTGAGTGAGGAAAAATGTTTCTCTTGTTGCTTTGTTTTCACTGCATCGAAATTCATGCTCGCTGTAGCGAAAAAACTCTGGGGTTTGGAGGGGTTTTAAATAGGAATGAACTAAATTTCATTGTTTGAAACAAGTGCATCATGATTTTAAATTTTTCCTAATTGTTGCTTGTTCCCTTCCTTGTTCACTCACTGGGTTTATACTCACCATTTTCAAATTCATGTTTTCAGATCACGAGGTAGCCGATAATTAGGACGAGGTGTCCTTGTAGATCTGTGTACATCTTCTGGTAGGTGTCTCGGCATTCGGTAGCTGTATATCCATCCAAGTCACTCCGTTGGAGGTCGAGTATTATTTTGTTATGTATAGATGAACTTAAATGTAAATTTTAAAAGAGTAATGCCAATACGAGTTGGCAATGTATATAACTATTTTGACTCAAAGTCATGAAATAGTACTTAGTGATAATAAATAGAATCATAAGTAAAATAAATAATAGGCTTGCTTGGGTTTAGTGGATTACGTCCATTGGACCCATGCGCCGGTCATGACCCAGAATTTGGGTCGTGACAGCATCGATGGACTCCACTGCTCAGAGTCGTTATGCACTAAAGGTTGAAAGCGTGGCTAGTAATTCACTCTGACTTTCTGATGAACGGATTCCACCGGGAGTGGAAATAATGTTTCGTAAAGGGAAAGGTCTCGAAAGTAATGAAAGCCTTGCAAATAAGGATAGCCCTAGTATTCAGGGATGCATGAACAAATTACTAGAGGAATGGTATAAGAAAAAGACGGAAGAAGCAATTGCAAAAGGAGATATTCGTCCTAGGAAGGTATCTGTTGTCCAACACTTTCCTCCTGGATGTGGAATAGGTGCTGTACCTATGAGTAGGGAGGAATTTGAAAGGCAACAACAAGCTTGGAAGAATAGGAAACAAGAGGATCTTGAAGATGACCCGGAAGAGGATCCGTCAATGTGCTCGGATCAAGGCGACGATGATCCTAATGATGCTTAATATTTTTGTTGAATTTTATATTACTTTAAGTCTAGGCAGACGTGATGTAAATGAAGTAGTAATAGTTATCTATACAAAGGACTTAAGAGCTTGGCTTTTATTTTCGTATGACTCGAACGGATTATGAAGTAGCTGTTTAAATGACCTGGTGCATATGGGAATCTTTTGGTATGACAGAGGTGGACTAGCAATATAATTATTGAGGAAGGATATTCACCTTAGGGGTGTGGCTAGTCACCTCAAATGATTATTACAGGTCGATGTAGAAAGTCATTAGTGGTACAAGCAACTACAAGACCTGACCAACGATTACCGATTAATCGTGGAATTGTGAAAATTTGAAATCTCAATTGCAGTTACAATTTGGAAGAATATGAGCAAAATTAATGAGACTATAGATGACACTTTGAATGATTAATGTGATTAAGTCAAGACTTGTAAACTTAAGTGTTGAGGGAATTGTGACCCGATATTCCTGTGGATGAGAATGTTAAGGGGTGTATGCTGGATAAACAAGAAAAAATGGTCAAAAAGGATGATTCATTGGTCAAGTGGCTGCAGTGTGTAGGTAGGTCCTAAAGAGTTGTCCAATGCACAAAAGAAGAAAAAGGTATGAAAGTCTTTTAATTGTTTCTTATGAGGTACGATTGGCGGTAAAAATGGAGGCACATGGTGCCCTGACATTATAAAATGATAATTTGACACAAATATAGCCCATTAGAGGTAAATTATGGAACTTGGGAAAGATGAATTCCTGATTTAATGAAAAATTGTGAATGTAGAATATGGAGAAAGATGAACTATTTTTATGGTCGTTTGTACTAAAATGTCAATAAACTATTTGAGTTACGAGACAAGAAAGACAATTAATTATGGATTATAAGAATTATGGGATGCTGTAAATAATGAATAATTATGTGTGTGATGTTATATATATATCCTATGAAGTCATTACACAATATGGAGAGGATGTCCTAAGGTGGGACTTAATGATTGATGATGAGTGTTAAAGGATAATATGAGTTGAAAGTATTGACTTGGCCTAATGCATATGATAAGCAAAATGAAGATACACATGCTGATGGAAACTGTGGTATAGGCTTAAAGGAAAGCCATGTGGTTGAGAATGATTGGTGTAGTAGCCTTAAAGGTAAAAGAATTGCTTCGATAAAGTAAATTTCAGCAACTGCAACGTCACAGCGCTGATTGCCCAACGCTGCCACTTTAAGAACCCTTCAAGGCTAGAAAGCACAAGCAAATTGTGAGTGGCATAAAGATGAAACTCACAAGTTGAATTATGGTCATTGGTATTGATGTTGAGCTTTATTATTTGGAGTTTTAAGTACGTTGGAAGAATGTTATATGAATAAATTGAAAGGTTTATGTAATACCTTATATATGGGCATGTAAGTAAATGAAAAAGAAGTTAAAGAGTTCTCGAGACAGCTACATTGAGATAAACTACCATGTGAAGTATTAAAATGAATAACATGTTGACTAAAGTCAAATCATAAGAAATAAAGAAGACAAGAGGTTAAGCCTTGTTAAAGGCTAAAAAAAGAGTGAAAGGTTAGATGAAGGTATGGGACATTGACAAGGGATGTCAATACCAGGTGATGAAATTATGAATCAAGAATTACAAGGGTAGCATAGCAAATGAGTTAATATAAAGTATTGCTATGAAGATTTACAAATCTCGTCTTGACTTAGCTGAATGAAGAGGGTTAGTAACAACTCAAGGCCAATTATGTGGCATGCTAGAAACCCATGAAGATAAATTGAAGTATGAATAGATGAGCAGGCATTTAAATATCTTGGTGAATAAGTGCATGCCTTTTTAGAATGATATGCTCAGAAGGTTAAGGAGCCAATAAGTGATTAAGTGTTTCAGGAATGCATAAACATCCTTGAGAATGAATTACCAATCATACGTAGCAAGCATAACATCTGGAAATTGAGAACTTGCTAAAGAGCCTAACGGCTAGACCACGGGTTAAATAATTATATGCAGTGAGATATAAGTTTAAGGTGCGTATCTGCAAGGAAATACTCAAGAGGAATCATGCTATGAATCTTGTGAAATCAAGCATTAAGTTGGGTTGTTACAAAAAGGGAAGCTATAAGTTGAGAGTGATACTCACATTGACATGAAGGGGTACTTGAGCAAAACCTTGTTCCCAGTCTTGTAATTTCAAGTACAAAGTGTAAATTGGCTAAGGGAGACTGATGTTATGTTGGTATAAAAGAATAGTGTAAATGATGATTGAAGGTAACCTTGATAATGAAGTTGGATAATGGAAACCTTCTAACGTATTATGGAAATTGGAATTCAAAAATGCATGAGCCACGCATGATTTGAATGAGTTTAAGTCTTAAGTGACTAGTTAATATCGAATTGCAAAAGGGATATATATAAGGATGACTTTTAGGGTATTGCATAAGGTGCAATGATCAAGTAAAGATGAACTTTTGAAGGATCAATGAGGTTATAAAGCATATACGCATACTGGATTGCAAGATAATGAAAATGATGTTTAGTAAGTGAGATGTGACTAATGACATTGTGGTGCAAGGATATATAGTATAATGAAATTTAAGTATATAATTGCAAAAGATAAGAAGGGAGTATAAGCACACAAATGATGTGAAGTTATGCATAGGCATGATGAGAATTTGTATGGATTACGTAAGAGATGACTTATGGTAAGACGTAAGTTGAATGATAATTTAAACATCTAAAAAGGGCAATCAAAAATTGATTATACCCCAATGTTCATAGATTAAATATGAGAATGTTGACATGTACTATAAGACTTATTATATTGAATCTTGGTTATGGATAGGAATAAATAGAAGTGAAATTTAGCTCGAAGGTACTTGAACACAAGGATCCCCACACATAATGAGGAATGTTGACATTTAGAAGTGCATGTACATACGTATGTGTGGAATTGATTATGTAACCAACTAAGGTAAAGAATTATTCTTAGTGATTCGAAATTTGAACATGATATATTTGATGGTTGTGTGGATAGTACAACAAAAAGAGATCTCATCGAAAGTTAAGCTAAGTTGATATACGAAATTTGGAGAAACAGTCAAAGAAAGGATGTCAAGGGAATGTAATCTATAACGTGATTAAGACATGCAAGATGGGCTAATATGATTAAAAAGATTTAAGTTGCATAAATACAAAATAAACATGAAGAGTGAGGGAATGGTTGAAAGATTCAATTCCCCCTTATGTGAAAATAGGTATAGGAATGAGTTGGAGATATTTATAATGCCATAAGTTATGCAATAGTGTATGGGGATAAAATGAAGGAATGAATGTCGGGGAGTTGACAGGGAATGAGGTAATAAGATGATGATTAGGTATACTTAAGCAAGTATAATATATGATCGAAATCGCTATGATTGAGCTGGAGTTATGATACCTGGTTAATGATGAAGGATAAAGGCGAGCTCGTCGGCTTAATGATAAAAGATAGAACATTAGTGAAAAATACTGTGGTTTTGACTCGAAGATGATAATAGATATAAGTTACGTACCCTGATCTTGTAAAATGTTCTAGTCGAACGAAAGGTAACGAAGTGCATAAATCAAAATTTCCTATAAAGGAAGGAATCGAATAAGATCATGGAGTGAGATTAATAACTCGACACTGACGCAAATTCAAGAACGAATTCTATTTAAGCGGGGGAGACTGTGACACCTAGTACCCTCGTATTGTGAAACCTCGACCTCCATAGACCCGTAACTAGAAGTAGACCCGATAACATGAACCAAAGGTAATTTCATCATTTCTCATGGTGAGCTCCTAGAAGTAATTTTTTAATGTTATTAAGGTCTAAGTAAGCCTAAAGAATAAATGAATGATGGTAAAATAAATGAAGAAGATAGAAACACTGATAATTTTCATAATAGGGGTAAATTGTTCATTTTGCATCTCAGGTCTAAATTTTTACATTTTCATGAACCCGAGTATTTTTAGACTCTTATGGACTTTATCTCAATGTCAAAAGAGTAAAAAGGTTGCACAAAGGAAGGGAGGAAGACAAAGTGACCTTGTTAAGGTCATTTTGGTAATTTACATGAGGAATTGGATAAACTTTAGATATAAATATATAAGTTCCAACAACTTCCAGCAGCTTCTTCTTCCTTCCATCTCTTCTCTCCATTTCACGTTTTCTTCATCCTCCATGGGAAGAAAACCTTGATTCCTCCATAGCCATCTCATAGAAAGCCCAAATTTCAAGTTTTTGCCCACTCCTTCATAGGGTTTTTTCATGTTCTTCCACTTTTACACGTCAACAGCCTTCAAAAGTCTTTCTTTAGTACATTCACTCACTAGTTGGATGTGTAGAGAGAGAGAGAGTGTGATTTCCCTTATTAGTTTGAAGAATTTTGAAAGAGGATTCAACTACAAAGACCATCAAGGTGAGTATGAGTTAGGGTTAATCTCTTTAGTTGTTGATAATGTCTAGTAAATAGGTTTGTGAGTGTTTTATTGTTGAGAGTGTTTATTCAATTTTAGTGTGACTAGAGTAGTGCAAATAATAGCCATTCAATAGTAGTTGGAAGCTAGTTAGGGATGACTAGTAGAACTTGATTTAGGAAATAGCTTTTGGAATGGTATTAATGCCAAGTTAGGTTGATGGTGATGTTGTTATGTGTGATAGGTCCCAACCGAACCCCACACCTCCATTCGAAACATTAGTTGAAGTTAAAGCCTACCAAAACATCAACAAAGACTGACGAGTGAACTTGCATTTCAAAATATTTTGGGAAGTGCCTACATGTTTAAATAAATAATTTGTTTTTGCTTTAAAAATATAATTGGGGAACAAGCCCTTGATGAAATGTTTTTATCTTGTGAAATGTGCAATATGAATAGTTCATGCGTTATCACATTATACTGATATGTATATTATACTTTATATGCTCTTTTTGTGTGATAATGATGACACAGCTATGTACGATGTGGGAGTGTACATGAGCTGATGATGATCCAGCTATGTACGGTGTGGGAGTGCACATGAGCTGATGATGACCTAGCTATCTACGAGTAGGGAGTGCACATGAGCTGAGTGTGGCGGGATGGTATGCCTGATGATGTATATCTATATATATGTTATAGAAAGTTTATGAAAATATTTGTGATTGTGTTGTATGTTGGCATTGTTAATTGCTCCCAAATTGCTTTTCATTTCAGCAAGAAAATGGCTTTTTGATGTAACTAGACCCCTTCAACTAAATTGCCTTGTTTCTCGCTACAGTGAGATTCATTTTCACTATAGTGAGAAACTCGGAGGTAGGCAGCCTTAATCCATGCTCTGAATTTCGCTGCAGCAAAAATGAATCTCGCTGCAGCGAGAAACTTTCGGGTGGTTCCAAAATTCTAGTGCAATGCTTTCACTTTGACAAAGATTTTGACCATCTTTCGATCAGAACTGGGAAAAGTGGTAAACATCAAAGTTGTATCCCAGCCTCTTATCTTTCTAATGACCAAAAATAATGTCAATTGGACTACTGTAGTGGGAGATATTCTTGAAAAGCCAAAACATATGCAAACTATGAATGCCTTATCGCTGCAACGAGAAAACCCTCTATTTGCTTGTTTTGCTTGGTCATTGCTGAAATTTTTCATTCTATTCAACTTCATGATTTATCATGGATCTTGGAACATTAAGGGATTAAACATTCAAAGTTTGAAATGAGGGGTTTTAACGAAAAATTAGACTAAATTGCATGGTTTTATCGTAAGTGCATCACGTTTTCCAAAACATTCCTTATCGTTGCTTGTTCTCTTCTTATGTTCACTCACTGAGTTTATACTCACTCTTTAAAATTGCATGTTTTCAGATCTGTAGCTACTTGGGACCGGGATTAAGGAGACCACTCGTATTCACCCCTTGGTAGGTATATGGCATTCGATAGTCGTGCCCTCACCCAAGTCACTCCGCTGGTCATCAAGAATTTTGCATGTGGATTTACACTTGATGTAAATCGCTAAGATTTAGGCTACAAACAATAGATGCATATATGATATGATGATGCCATTATGAGATGGCAATGAATGACAGTATTTTGGTTTAGTACAAATATAAATATTTGTTTGCCTTGTTTATTATCAAAATACGTATAGTTGAGAATAAAGATTTATGGTTAGAAATGATGGTGGGAATGATGAAATAGAATTTCATAAATAGGCTTGCTTGGGCTTAGTGGGCTATGCCCATCGGGCCCTTGCGCCGGTCATGGCCTGGAAATTGGGTTGTGACACTTGTGTTGTCAACGGAGTTGTGGGAGTCTGTGTAGAGTCTCATCCTTGGATTGTGGGTGCGCAACGCAAGCTAATGATGGGAGGCTACATAGGCCCCTAATCCATTAGAAACCTACCTATTAATATGATGTATAAATGGCTAAGTAATCAATACTCGGTTCTATATAGGTTTAGAGGTGCGCCTGTTGCACACGCCATGTCTAGAAGCAACGGTAGTCCGAATACCCCTCACTGTACTAGCGAGGGATCGCTAGATTCCACTGCTAGGAGCTAATGGTGCCTTGATCCAGGGAGTTAGGGAGGTGGCCAATCCTGGATTCTTATTACATGGATTCCACCAGAATTAGAAATAACGTTTCACAGTAAAGAAAGCCTTAAGAGTAGTGAAAGCCTTAAAAGTAAGGATAGCTCTGACATTCAGGAAGCCATAAGGAATTTTCTTTTGCAAAGGTCTGAGGAAAGGTGTAAGGAAAAGGAAAAAGAGGCAATTGCAAAGGGAGATATTCGTCCAAGAAAAATATCAGTTGTCCGACACTTTCCTCTTGGTTGTGGAATAGGTACTGCACCTGTGAGTAAGGAGGAATACATAAGAATACAGCAAGCTTAGATTAAGGGTAAAATGGAGAAATCTTAAGAAGTAGAAGAGGACCCGGAAGAAGATCACTCGATGTGCTCGGATCAAGGCAACGATAATCCTAAAGACACTTAATACTTTCGTTGAACTCCGTATTACTTTAAGTATGGGTAAATGTAGTGTAAATTAAGTAGTAGTAGTCGTCTATACAAAGGACTTAAGAGTTTGGTTTTTATTTTCGTGTGACTCAAATGGATTATGAAGCAGCTGTTTAAATGACTTGGTGCATATGGGAATCTTTTCGTATGACATATGTGGACTAGTAATATAATCATTGAGGAAGGATATACACCCTAGTGGCATGATTAGTCACTTTAGGCAATTATTGAAGGTTGATGTAGAAAGTCATTAACGATTCAAGCAATTACCAGACCTGACGATAAACATGTTTTGCAGTACTATGAAATGGTTACCAATAAACATGATGGACTTTTGAGTGGTAACCCTAGATTTTTTTTGACAAGGTATAAATGCCATTTGAATTGATAGCGTTTATTAGAAATTATCATTTATCATGGCATGTGGGTTTTTGGCATGATTTCGAATGCAAGGATAAATTAATAAAGTCCTAGTTTATGGTGCAAGTTGAATCAAAGAAGTCGATTTTTGAGTAAACACATTGAACTAGGGGACTATGTTATAATAAGCAGGTTCAATGTGTTGTAACTGCATAGGATATTGTGAGAAAGCGTGGTAAGGTAAGTAATCCATCGCCGAAATATGAAAATTAAAATCTCAATTGCAGTTACAATTCAAAAGAATATGAGAGAAATCGATGAGGCTATAGGTGGCACTTTGCATGGTTAACGTGATTAAGTCAAAGATTGTAAAATTTAAGTATGGAGGGAACTACAAAATGATGCCATGACATTATAAGATGATAATTTGGTACAAATATAGACCAATGGAGGCAAAATATGGAACTTGGAAAAGGTGAATTCTTGATTTAATAAGGATTATGAGTATAAAATGTGGAAAAAGATGAACTATTTTCCTGATCATTTGTACTAGAAGTCAATGAACTATCTACGATACGAGACAAGAAAGACAATTAATTATGAATAGTATGAATTGTGGGATGCCATAAATAATGAATAATTATGTGTGTAGTGATGTATATACATATATTGTGAATTCATTACACCATATGGAAAGGATGTCCTAAGGTGGGACTTAGTGATTGATGATAAGTGTTAAAGATAATATGAGTTGAAAGTATTAACTTGGCTTAGTGCATATGACAAGTAAAGAGATAATACACATGCTTATGGAAATTGTGGTAAGAGCTTAAAGGAAAGCCATATGGTTGAGAAGGATGGAAGTAGTAACTTTGAAGGTTTGAGAACTTCCTTATGGAAGAAGTTTTTGGTAGTTGCACTGCCGCAACACTAACTATCCAGTGCCACTACGCTAGAAACATCTTGTGTATTGAACGTTTGAGCAAGAGGCTGTAACTAGATCCTTGGGAACTCTCGCATGTGAACAGTGGCGAAGCATGACTCTCCGCCAAGGGGCTTATAGAGGAAAGGGCTATACAAAGAGGTGGAGCCACCCTATGAGTGCTTTAATATGTACCATTTGTTGTCACTAGCGAAGGAAGGAAGGGCTACCCAAAGAGGTGGAACTGCCCCTAGTGACAAAGTTGGTATCAAAGACCCTGATATTGAGCATTGTTATGCGGAGATTTAAATGATTGAAGACTGATACATGAATTGAAAAGTTACTTTATTGCCCTATATATAGTGGCATGTAAGTAAAAGGGAGGATGGAAAGTCCTTGAGATAAGCTATGATGTAAAGAATTGAGAGGAATATTAAGTTGATTAAAGATGGTTAACAGTACTTTCAAATATTTTACCTGCATGATGAGTTAACGTGGTATTCGGAATTGTCAAGGAGCCTAAGGTCTAAACCATGGGTTACGTGGTCACGTTATGTGAGTTTGAAAAATGGATATTGGTAGTGATATTGAGAGGTACTTAAATAAAATCCTATTTCAAGTTATGTAATTGCTAGCATTGACTGTGTAGATGCAAAAAGGAAAATAATGGCACGTTGGTGTAAAGGAATAGTACAAGATGATTGAAGGTAATCTCGATAATGAGGCTGGTTAATGGGAATTCCCTAATGTGGATATTGAAATTCAAAAAAAAAATGCAAGATGTGCACACGACTCCCATAAATCTAAATCTTAAATGACTAACTAATATCGGGATGAATAAGGATATATATGATGGAATTATATAAGGTAAATGAGAAACGAAGATGACTCTTAGGAATTGTGATATTGCATAAAAGGCAAGGATGAATTAAAGGAAACCTTTAAAGGATCAATAAGATCGTAAAGCATATGCGGATATCGGATTGTGATTGGATGGAATGATACTTAACGATTGAAATGTGGTTAATGACATTATGATACAAGGGTGCGTGGTATGATATGTATATGGTTGGAAATGATAAGAGAAAAGCTTAAGTTTGTAAGTATGTGAAGTTGTGCATCGGCCAAATGTGAGTTATGTGGACTATATGAAGGATAAAGTATGGTAGAATGTAAGCTGAATGATAACTTAAATGTCCAAAGAGTAATTTGGGAATTGATTATATTTGGATGTTCGTGGACTAACTATAATCTATGGATATGAAATGGAAGGATAAATTAGAAATGTCGAGATTGAGGAAAGTAAAAAGGAGTTCTTACATGTGGTAATGGATGTTGACATTTAACAGACATATAAATAAGTATATGTAGAGTTACTTGTGTCATCGGTGGGAATAAAGAATCATTTTTAGTGATTTGAGAATTGAACACAGTATGCTTGATGAGTTGCATAGGTGGTACAATAATAAGATATACCATTAGAAATTGAGCTATGTGGATAGAAGGAGAATCCTAAGAGTAATATCCAAAAAAAATGGAATAATATGATCGAGATGGAGGAGTAATGGAAGTGTTATCTCATAGTTATGTTAAGCTTTCTATGTGGCAATAGAGCCGTGAATGGAGAATAAACGGTGATAGTATTATAATGTGAGTATTTGGAGGAATTGAGTAAGACAGATAAAAAAATCTAATTTTGTTAAGGATGGTCAAAAAGTTTTAAGTTATAATGATGATGATATATTTTAAGACATGAAAAACTAGAATTAGTGAAAAGAATTTGATGATGAATGGATGAAGTACAACTAAAGATAAAGATTTACGAGTGAGTTGCCTTCCGTACGATTTGGATTGCATTGAATTAAGGATAATGTAGAAGCATGAATCTTGGAACGCACAATGTAACGAAAAAACTAAGAAGATTTAAAGCGCCTAGAACCAAAGTGAACATAAAGTATTTGAGAATAATTGAAGGCATTAACCTTCCCCAACATTCAGAGTACATACATGAATGAATATGGCGTGTTTATAATGCTGTAAGCTATATAATAGTATATGGGGATAAGATGAATGAATGTCGAGAAATTCGACAAAGAGTGAAGTAATAAGATGGTGATTGGGTATAAATAAGTAAGTACAATATGTAATCGAAATAGGTATGATTGAGATGAAGTTATGGTTCAAATTTAATAATAGTGATAAAGGCATACTTGGTGTCTTAATATAAGAGATAATGATGGTGAAGGGTGCTACTGATTTGACTCTAGAAGATGATAATAGACATAAGTGAAATATTCTAGTCGAACTAGAAGTGAACGAGATGAAAAAATCAAAATTCCCTATAAAGGGAGGAAAGGAATAAAATCATAGAGTGAGATTGATAACCTGACACCAACGCGAATTCAAGGACGAATTCTATTTAAGTGAGGGAGACTATAATACCCCGTACTTTAATATGGTGGCTAATTGTTAAACCCCGACCTCCATAGATGCGTGACTAAAGGTAGACTATTGAGTGCATCAAATTCACATATTTAATGGGAGATTAAATACCTAATTAGTCTAAGTTGGACTAGATATAGGATTGAATTTAGGTATTTTCATTTATTTTATTAGTTTAGTTTAATTTATGTTTTAATGTTTATTTTAATTAATGATGCTAGTTTTACATTCTTTATAATTATTTTATATTTTTATCGGAGTAGGATCAAAAATAATTTCAATTGGTGAAGAAAAGTGCATAATTAACTGTTGCTTTATTTGCATTTGTTTCGGTTTTTCCTTTCCTTTCCTGAGGATCCTCTAAGGCCTTAGCTACGAAATCATCTTTACTTTGTGCTTCTTTGATCCGATCTATTAAGATAGGCCTCACTCTAAAATGTGCTAGCAATGCATTTGTCTCTGAAACATCCAAATGCACTCCCATGTCTCCCAAACTATGGATCTCCCTAACCAAGGATCTCCTATCTGTAAAAATATGTGCCAAGCTTCCCATTGATTTTTGACTCAAGGCATCCGCCACTACATTTGCCTTATCGAGATGATAAAGAATAGTACAATCATAATCCTTTAGCAACTCCATCCATCTACGTTGTCGTAAGTTAAGATCCCTCTGCTGAAATATATACTTCAAGCTTTTATGGTCCGTATACATATCACAAGTCTCACCATAAAAGTAATGTCTCCAAATTTTCAAGGCAAACACGATTGCTGTCATTTCCAAATCGTGTGCGGGGTAATTCTGCTCATGCCTTTTAAGTTGCCTTGATGCATACGCAATCACCTTCCCATGCTGCATCAATACACACCCTAAACTAACCCGCGATGCATCACAAAATACCGCATAACCCCCCGTGCCTTGAGGTAGGCTTAACACTGAAGCTGTGGTGAGACATGCCTTAAGCTTCTCAAAGCTATCCTCACAAGCATCAAACCACTCAATTTTTGTATCCTTACATGTCAACTTAGTCAGAGGGGCGACTATTTTAGAGAAGTCCTTTACAAAGTGACGATAATAGCCAGCCAAACTCACAAAGCTTCTAATCTCCGTAACTGATGTTGGCCTTGGCCATTTTTCCACTGCCTCAACTTTCTTTGAATCAACTTGTACCCCATCCTTAGATACCACATGCCCCAAAAATGCAACACTTTCAAGCCAAAACTCACACTTAGAGAACTTGGCATACAATCGATGTTCTCTCAAAATTTGGAGCACTATCTTAAGATGCTGCTCATGCTCTTCCCTACTCCTTGAGTAGATCAAGATATCATCAATAAACACTACCACGAACTTGTCCAAATAAGGCTTGAACACTCGGTTCATCAAATCCATAAAGGCTGCAGGACCATTCGTGAGCCCAAATGACATCACCAAAAATTCATAGTGCCCATACCTTGTTCGAAATGCGATCTTGGGTATATCTTCATTCCGGATCCTCAATTGATGGTACCCAGATCGCAAATCTATCTTAGAGAAACATTGTGCTCCTTGCAGTTGATCAAATAAATCATCTATCCTTGAAAGTGGATACTTATTCTTCATCGTCACTTTATTAAGCTGTCGGTAGTCAATGCATAGCCTAAGTGACCCATCTTTCTTCTTTACGAACAACACTGGTGCTCCCCATGGGGATACACTAGGTCAGATGAAACCTTTATCCAACAAATCTTCTAATTGATCCTTAAGCTCTTTAAGCTCTGTAGGTGCCATTCTATATGGGGGTATGGATATAGGTCTAGTGTCGGGAATCAGATCTATGCAAAATTCAATCTCCCACTCGGGAGGTAAACCTGGTAGCTCCTCGGGAAATACATCCACGAACTCCTTCACCACCGACACTTGACTTACATCTCCAACCTTCGCTTGAGTATCCCTTACCACGGCCAAGTAACCTATACAACCCTATCGTAATAATCTTCTGGCAGATATGACCGATATCAAATTGGTTGGAGCATTACTCCGATCCCCCTGAATACTAAATGATGGCTCACCGGGGAAATCAAATTTAATCAATTTATGATAGCAGTCCACACTAGCATGGCAAGGTGATAACTAATCCATCCCTAAGATCACATCAAAGTCTAAGGTGTCTAACACCACTAGATTCACCGAAGTGTCTTTGTCCTTAGCTCGCACTACACAGGACTCATATTCCCACTCGACCATAAATACCTCTTTTAAAGGAGTAGACACCACTAATTGTTCCCCTCTCATAACACGATCTCTACCCAAACGAGATGCAAAACATGGAGAGATAAATAAGTGGGTAGCACCAGGATCAAATAAGACTCGAGCATTCATATCACAAACTGAAAGAATACTTGAGACCACGGCATTGGATGTCTGGGCCTCCTGCTGTGTTAAAGCAAACACCCTCGCCTAGCCTCTACCAACAGAACTCTAATATCCGGACCCAAATGGCCTGCCTTAAGAGGAAGTACCAGCACCTCTACCTCTCGATCCACTAGCCTCTCTACCCGATGAGGCAGCAACTGAAGGAGCAGACAAAGCTAGCTGGGTGGAACCACGAGCAGAATCTTGAGATTGATAAGCCCTGGGACAATTCCTCCTAATGTGTCCAGGTTGACCACACCCATAACAAACTGGCGTCGTATGTAAGCATCGTCCACTATGTCTTCTCCCACAAGTATGGCAAGGACAAATAAGTTGACTTCCCTGCCTCGAATCTTGCTGTCTTCCAGCACTGAAGGTTCTTTGTCTCGCCCCAACATTAGCATCAAGCGAGTCACTCCCCCTCTGGGGCAATCATGAGTCCTTCTGTGGACCCTGAAGGCTAGAAGATGAACCACCGCTGCTGAAATCTCTACGGCCCTGATAACCCTCTGTCCTGGCCCTCTTTGCTCTATCTCTCGCAGCCCTACTCTCACTGGTCCTCATCTCGATGCGTTGAGCACGATCCACTGCTGCAGAATTGGTACTGAAATCTCAGGATGCCACAGCCTTAAATAATGGCTCCACTAACCCATCCACAAACCTCTGAATCTTTCTCTCCTCAGTAGAAACGAGATAGGGTGCATAAGGAGCCAACTGCGTGAACTTGATGTCATACTCGGACACCGTCATGCTCGAAGTCTGTACCAAAGTCTCAAACTCTCTGGCTCTGGCATTATGCACACTGAGTGGTAAGAATCGATCCAAGAAGGCTGCACTGAACTCACTCCAGGCCAACGGTGCTGCATCAGTCGGTCTACCTCTACATAAAGAGTTATACCACTCCTGCGCCACATCCTCTAATTAGAAGGCGGCTAGCTCAACTGACCGAACACTAGAACATCCCAAGGCTTTACAAATTTTCTCCATCTTATCCAAGAAAACTTGGGGTTTCTCTGATGCATCAGACCTAAAAATGTTGGAGGCTTAAGCTTGAGAAAGTCAGGAAGAGAAATATCTAGATGTCCCCTCTCGACCTCATGATGTTGGCGATAGGCCTGTCCTTGGGAGCTAGGAGATTCTTGTACTGTAGGTCTCCCCTTTACTACCCTCTGTATATCCTCCATACGGGTCGCCATCATCTCTACAACCCGATTGACTCCCTGTAGGCCTGCCGCCAAATCCTCGATGGTAATACCCCCAGTTGGGTGTCTATTTACATCATCTGAGGACTGTCCTTCCTCTTGCCTACTCACAGGCGTTTCGCCCTCACCGGCCTAGTAACCCTACCAAGTCTACCTCGGCCCCTCCCGGTGGATGCCAGTGGCCTACCTACCATCCCAATAGGAGCATCTTGCTCCCCCATCCATCTTGAGGCGGCTCGTGTTTTAAGCGGCATTTTTACCTAGACAAGAGCAAACACCTGTTATTAAACACATTTTATAACCATACTTAAAGAAAAAGGTAGTTTCTAAGATAGGGAATTTATGCTGTCACTTGGTTGTAAAATGTTTCGCGATTCACACTTCACAATTGGAGTTCCCACATAAAGACCCGACTCTCCGCTGGACCAACAAAAGGAAGTTCTAGGACCTAGACAAACCTAGGGCTCTGATACCAACATTGTAACGATCCAAATTTTGGGCCATGACCGACACAAAGGCCCAATAGACGTAGTCCATTAAGCCCAAGCAAGCCTATCTATTCCACTCATCATTCCATCAAATATTGCTAAGACACAATTTATAACTTTAAATCAAAATATTGATAGACATTGCCAACTCGTATTGGCATTACTCATTTAAAATATACATACATCATCTACAGCATGTATCTCAATAATTTACATCAAGTTTATCTATACATCAAGAAAAAGAAGACTCGATTTCCAGCGGAGGGACTCGAACGAATGTACTGTTACTGAATGCCGAGACACCTACCCAAAATATGGATACAGGTCTACAAGGACACCTCGTCCTAGTTCCGACTGCCTCGTGATCTAAAAACATGAAGTTGAAAGTGGTGAGAATAAACCTAGTGAGTGAACAAGGAAGGGAACAAGCATACCATAAGGAATCTTTAATGAAATCATGATGCATTCTTTTTCAAAACAATGCAATTTGTTTCTATTCTTATTAAAAACCCCTTATCTAGCCCTTAAATAATTAATCAATTGTAATAATGAATCCATACATATAAAATAATTTAAAAAATGAAAGCTTCAATATTACGCAAGCAAGTCAAATACGACAACGAATCTTCGCAACAGCAGAAAGGCATTCTCGTTGCATCTACGCTGCAGCGAGAATGAATTTTCGTTGCAGCGACGTTGGGATTAAGTTATTAGCCGAACGAGGGTTTCTTAAATGACCGAAGGTTTCTCACTAAACCTCCCCATTTTAAACTTAACTCATTTAATCTTTAATGTTGGAAGTCCATGCTCCGATATGGTAGCAAATAAGTGAAAGATAGGGCAGCAATTGGGCAAGATAGGAGACCAAAACATAAGGTTTTTCACTGCAGCGAGATTCTTTCTCGCTGCAGTGAAATACTAACCCAAAAACAGAAGGTTTCTCGCTGCAGCGAGATTCTTTCTCGTTGCAGTGAAATTTTGCTGATGAAATAGAGAGTTTTTCGTAGCAGCAAGATTCCTTTTTCATTGCAGCGAAAAGCTACGGTGACTATCTCGCTGCAGCGAAATACATTCTCGCTGTAGCGAGAACCAATTCTGGTGAAGGTTCTCAAGCCCGAGAGTTTCTTGCTATAGCGAAAATAGAGCAACAAGAGAAAAGTTTCCCCTCACTCAACAAAAAGGCCATCCTGCTAAACCAACAAAATCAACATACAGCACATGAAAATTCCCAAAGTGCAATGCATCAAATTCTCATATATGCCAATCATTTATCACATTCATAAGTTTTCATTTCATAAGTCTAGATATGCATAATTACATAGATAAACATCAACATCATCATAAACACACCCGACTCATGTACATCCCCCCACATCGTGCACATAGCCGGCACCATCGTGTGCATCCCCCTACATCGTGCATAATCAGTGCCATCGTGTACATCCCCCCACATCGTGCACACAGGCACTATCATCATCCACCTCTCACGCCACCACCATCACCGGCATGTGCACCCCCCACATCATGCACACACACGGTTACAGTCATTATACACAATATCATTCATCATGCACAACACACACATTTATATATCATCATACTACAATAGTGCATGAATCCATAGCATTCACATATCATAATTTAAAACCATTTTGCAAAAGCTTGTTCCCAAGGCACTTGTCTTTATGAAAAACTTGATCATTAATTTAAATGAGTGCAAATACATTATATTTCCCAAAACAAGTTTTGAAGGCAGTCCAGTCACCAATTGATTGTAAAGCCTTTAGATGACTTCAATTTCCCTAATTGTCCAAATGAGATGATAGGGCTTCCTTAGAACCTAGGATCACATTAGCATAATCAATAGGTCAATTTACACACTATGAACCCTAAAAGCTATCTCTTAACTAGCTTTCAATTGCCACATTAAATAGCTATCTATGTTCACTGTCTTAATCACTAAAAAGTAATGAACATAGTCAACAACAAAACAGCTCATAAATCCCAATTACTAGCCACTTTCTGTAGCTAAAAACCAAGCTTAATTCATCACTTACCCTAGGGCTCCTTTGTAGTTAAATTCTCTTCCAATTACTTCCAAATCAATGGGGTAATTCTCTCTCTCTCTCTCTCTCTCTCTCTCTCTAGAATGCCCAACTAGTGAGAGAAAGTATGAAAACCAGATTTTTGAAGGGTTTTAAAGTGAGAGGATGAAATAGCACAAGGGTTTATGGAAGAGTACACCAAAAGCATGAAAATTAAAGCTAGAGAGAGAAAGTTATGGAAGCTTGAAGAAAACTCCCATGGAGAAATTGAAGAAATGTGAGAGAGGAGAAGGGAAGAAGAAGACCAGCTGCTGGAAATTTCAAGAAGCTGCTAGAAATTCAAGATATTTATAGGCCAATTTTATCCATTCCCTTAAAATTACCAATTTATCCCTCCACCAATTTACTTATTCTCCTCCAATCTTTTATACAATCCTTTTGCTCTTTTAACACTGGGACAAGGTCCATAATGGTCTAAACATACTCGGGTTCATAAAAACTTAAAATTTTAACCCGAGGTAAAAAATGACCATTTTGCCCTTGTTATGGAAATTGTTGAAACTTCTAGTTTTCTTCGTGTTTTCATTAGTACACATCATTTATGCAGTCTTATACTTATTTAGACCTTAAAATATCATTAAACTTTCTTTTGGGAGCTTATTAGAGAAAATGACGAAACTACCCCTAGCTCGTATTATTACATCTATGCTTAGTTACAAGCCTATAGAGGTTGGGGTCTCACATTGATGATGGCCAATAATTAGGTTTGTGGGCTGATTTATTCTTGAAGGTTATTTAATCATGTCTAGTGTGAACAATGACTACTTAAATGATAATTGGAAGTTAGTTAGGAATAACTAGTAAAACTTGATTTAGGAAATAACTTTTGGAATAGTATTTATGTAAATTGAGTTGGCGTGATGCTATTGTGTGTGATAGGTTCCAACGAGACTTCACATCTCCATTCGGAGCATTAGACGCAGTTAGAGTCGATCAAATCATCAACAAAGACACTGTGAGTGAACTTGAATTAAAATGTTTTGGGATAAATGCCTACATGTTTAATTGAATCACCTGAAATGTTTTATCAGACTTTTCTTTAAAACGTGCATGGGAACAAGCCCTTGATGAAATGTTTTTATGTGGTAAAATATGTGATATAATGAAACCATGTGTTCCTATATTATGTGGATATGTGTTATGCTTTGAGTGACAATGTTGTATAATAGCTGTAACCGTGCACGTGCGGTGTGGGAGTGCACGTGAAGGTGCAGGTGGTGTGCGGTGTGGGAGTGCACATGCCGGTAATGATGTGGGTGGGAGTGCACTTGATGATATTGAAATGTACGTGTAGGGAGTGTACATGATGATATTGAAATGTGCGTGTAAGGAGAGCACATGATGATATTGCCTTGTGCATGTAAGGAGTGCACATGAGCTGAGTAAGGCGGCGGTGGTGTACATGTGTGTGTGTGTGTGTATATATATATATATATGCTATAGACAAGTTATAAAAATAAAAAATGTGATTGTACTATACGCTATAGAATGCCTTTCTGCTGTAGCGAAAAACCCTCTGTTTTACTTGTCTTGATTAGATATTTGTTGTAGTTTTCACTCTTTTCAACTCCATTGTGGATTATAAATCCTTCATCTTAAGGGATTAAAAAATCAAAGGTTGAATTAAGGGTTTTACAAGAAATTAAACTAAATTGCACTGTTTTAAAATAAGTGCATCGTGTTTTCAAAATCTTTCCGTATCGTTTGCTTGTTCCTTTCCTATGTTCACTCACTGAGTTTATACTCATTATTTTCAACTTCATGTTTTAGTTTTCGGGTTCGAAGGTAGTTGGATTCCTAGGCCAAGGTGCTTCCTCTTATCTATTTTTTAGTAGGTCGCCCTACCACTAAATGTTAGCACCCACACCCAGAGTCACTCCGCTGACAGTCAAGGTCCTTGTATATGCACATATATGTTTAATGTGAATTGTTAAGATACATTTGACAAACTATCTATGTATATTTTAATTTATGATGCCAGTGCGAGTATTTACGTGGGTTCTACGAATTGTCTTCGAAGAAATTAGCATTCGAACACTATTAAGTATAGATCTTAAAGAAATATGAATGATAGATGGACTAATGTACAGATTCATATAGGAAGGCTTGTTTAGGCCTAATGGGCTATGCCTATTGGGTCCTTGTGCCGGTCATGGCCCGGGATTGGGCTGTGACAATATCAAACCAATTTCAATCAAAGAGAACAAAATGTTTTGAAAGAAAATCATTTGATAAAGATTTAATCTCTCTTTTCAAAATATTGCAATGAAACATAAAACGTTTGAGTTAGACATGCTTTGTGTAAAATTTTGAGCTCAATGTCACTTAATTTTGTTCAATTATACTTTAAATGATTTAGGAAATGTGTAATGAGTATAATGAATCATATTTATATATGCCAAGGGTCATTTCTAAATATCCAACAATTATGTACCAAAAATACCCTTATGACCATTCAAACTTACAAGCATGCACATCCAAAAAGAATAAGTTAATAAGTATTTTCATCATGAAACAACCTTATTCAATTCATAAATCATGATAACCTCAATGATGGGAAGCATTTATGATTTAAGTTTGTTTTTGCCAAAAAAAAATACCAATTCAAGTAGTCACAACTTTTAAGTTTATTATCAACCATCTTAAACTATTCAAGCAAGTTCTAGAATGCAAACTAAGATTGTTCAAATGGTCAACTTATCTTAGTCACAAGAAAAGCAAAAAATTAACTTTGCGAACTCAATTTTCCTTGTTTAGACTACTAGAATAGGCAATTGTACAAATCAATCTATTAATCACATTAGCCACTTCGCATGCCATCAACATCAAACCTTTTATGCTTAAAGATATGCTCAAAAATCATTTTTTCAAAAAAAAATATGAAATCAATTTCACAAAACATGAGGAAATTATATCAAAACAATTTTCCATAATCAAGCAAAATCAATAAAACTCAAATATATATAAAAAATAAGCTATTTCCTCAAAAAAAAATCACTTTTGGCATAAGCATGAAGATATATTCAAGATCAACCATAAGCACATAATCAATATTTAGGCTCATACTTTGTTCAAGATTGTGCAATTTATAGCATGTATCATATCAAATCAAATTGCATAACCAAAATCTATCAATAAAGCTCAAAGAGAGAAGACAAATAATTATACATTTAATATTCAAGCAAGAAAAGGCAATCAAATTTTCAACAAAGAAAAGCAAATAACTTGAGAATTAAGCTAAGTCAATTCAATCAAAAACAAAATAAAAGCAACCAATCAAAGTTCACAATTTGACAAATAAGAGACTTTGGTAAGGAAATCACCCATTTTATGTGTCTAGAGAGCTTTCAATATTCAATAGTTTGTTTCTTTTTGCTCAAGCACACCTACAAGAGACATTCTCATTTGATTTTTGGTATCCAAATTTCTTTGGATCCTTGAAAGTTAGTGTCATTGCACATAGTTCATTTTGGAACCCACACTTGTCTAATCCTATAAGATAAATGTTTTCTAATTGAACAAGTGCATGAATAATGACCATAAAATTTACAACAATTGCATTTGGTCATCTTTAAAAATGGAGAATTCATGAGAAATTTTTGCTTTTCATTTGTAAATTCTTCATGCTTCATTTTGCATCTAATTCTCCTTTTCTAAAACATCAATTTTCTTTTGGCAAGCTTCAAAATTAATTTTCAATTTTTCATTTTCTTTTTCCAAATCATCTTTTGCCTTCAATAAAAATTCATTTTCAACACTAACTTTTGAAATCATTTTCTTGTGTTTCAAATTCATTTTCTCAAATTCACAAGCTAATTCTTCAAAGGTATTTTGCAATTCACCAAAAGAATATGAAAAAGGTTCTCAAAGTGATGAGTTTACCTTAAACTCTTTAAGAGGCATGAGGCATGATTCGAATTAGATTGATGATTGAATTTCACTTGATTCCTCATCTCTAATTGCCTTGCCACATGTTGAGCATTGACCTTTGTAAGGCTTTTCTTCGAATTCCTCTTCCTTCTTTGCTTCCCCATACAATTCTTCTAATTTCACCCAAATCCCTTTGGCACTATCACACTTGGAAACTCTATTATATTCTCTATCCCTAAGTGCACAAAGGAGAATGTGCATGGCTTTAACATTGAGTTGTACCATGTTTATGTCATTTCTATCCCACTCTTTTTCTTTCTTGGTTGGCTTGTATGGACCATCAATAATTGTGCTCCAAACATCATAATCCTTGGTTTGCACAAAGAACTTCATTCTAATCTTCCAACAAGTATAGTTCTCACCATTAAATAGAGGAGGGTCTACAATTAATTGCCCTTCACAAAGAATTGTTGCAATAGAGTTCAAGGCCACGTCTTGAAGCTAACAAAGATCACTCAAAAGTTGTGAAACCCACAAAATTGAGTCCAAGCTTTGATAACAAATTTAAACTTTTTATGAAGGCAATTTTGAAAACAAGTTTCTCAAATTTGTTTTTACTTTAAAACATACCAAAAGTAATTTAAGCAAAGTAATGATCAAACAAGTTGAAAATAATTTTTTAAACTCTTTACGGCAAATTGCAATAGTGTAAAATTTTCATAAGCTTCCAATCAAACTCTTTTTCGTTTGTGGTTAAAATAGATCATAATTAGATGTTTGGATCAAGAAACGTGAAGCGGAAGCCATGCATTGATAAAAAAAGTCCATATATAGTCACCCATGTCTTCGAAAACTTTGTTACTTACTGTAAATGGTTTTATACTCTTATAAATTATTTTAAATCAAAATATTTTTAATTTTTGGTTAAAACATAACATAATTGAATGTTTTCATCAGGAAACATAATGCGAAAGCCATCAATTGATAAAAAAAGTCTACTTATAGTCACTCATGCCTTCAAATGCCTTGTTATTCGCTTTAAATTATTTTCTAATCTTGTAAATGCCTTTAAACCGAAATGTTTTTTCATTTTTGGTTAAAACATATCATAATTGGATGTTTGCATAAAAAAATATGAAGCAGAAGCTATTCATTGATAAGAAAAGTTTATTTATAGTCACTCATAACTTTAAAAGCCTTGTTACTCGCTTTAAAAAGTTTTTTAATCTTATAAATGATTTTAAACCAAACTTTTTTTTGTTTGTAGTTAAAATAGATCATAATTAGATATTTGTATCGAAAAACGTGAAGCAAAAACCATCAATTGATAAGAAAAGCCTATTTATTGTAACTCATGTCTTCAAAAACCTTGGTGCTCACTTTCAATGGTTTTTTAATCTTGTAAATAATTTTAAATAGAAATATTTTTAATTTTTGATTAAAACAAATCATAATTGAATGTTTTTATTATTCAATTTATGAATTAAATCATGAAATTATTTTAATGATAATGAGTTTGTTCGCTAGAATTATAAAAATTATTTTTTAAAAATAAAATAACTGACCCAACTCAATCCATGAACTAGCAAGGACTAGATTGAATGGAGATTTTGATAACCCAAGGAAAAAAATACACTTATCCAACCCAACTCTTATTTTCTCAACCTATAGTGTTTTAGGCCAAACTGAACCAATCCATATTAACACCTCTAATTAATATTTATCAATTAGGTTATGAGGTACTCAAAACAAATCTAGGTATGGCCAAAACAGACCTAATCATAACCATGAGAGTCTCGAGCTAACTTCCCGGTAAAGATAAATATAAGAGAAAATCGATTATAGAACGAAACAAACTAATTGTTTACTTAGTTTCTTCTTTGGCTCAGACAAACAAATAATCCACTTGGATTTTACTCCATGTCACAAAATGTGAATGTCTATAGTAAACGGGGAAAAATCAAAAACATACAACAGTCTTCATGTAGATTACAACCAACAGACGTATCACTACTCCAATGCAAATACACTTAGTCTTCATCATCAGAACTTGCATATGCCAAGCCTAATAAGGATTTGGCAGGGTTTTCAACCTTATTCTGCTTTTCTGCTTTATTTGATTCCAAAATTGTATGTTTGTTCTTGTTCTCTTGGTTGGACTCCCTGGAATTGGCCAAGACAGAACCACTTGGATGTAAATTTGATTGACTTCTGTCAGATGGGCTTGAAAATTTTGGCCGTTTGGGTTTAACCTCGACAACCTTTTTCAACAAATCTTGCTGTCTACAGAACCAAGGTAAACATGGATTAGACCTGATAACACAACAGAGAGTGATCAATAAAATTGAGGGAGCCAGTGTCTGTGAATGTAAAAGCTTTTATGTGTGCCTGCCTGTGTAGCATGCGTGTGGTCTTGCATGCTTGTTGAGAGAGAGAGAGAGAGAGAGAGAGAGACCTGATCCCGCTCTTTGGCTTGGGTTCAACACGAAGAGGCAAGGGAGACAATGCAGGTGAGGAATCTGCTAAACTTGCAGCTTTGTGTCAATTGGTTAAGAAAATGCAAGAACCATGTACCATCACGGGGAAAGGCTTCTGGGTACTAACTTGGATAATAGAGCTTAACAGCATGAGAGCAAAGCATTCAAAAAAATGGAAAGCAATGCTTAGAATACTAATAGTCACTAGAGGTATCAACATTTTTATTCCCCTTGTCTTCCAATGTTATACTTGGAATTGGAAAGATAAGAAAGTTAAATGGACATAAAATCAAGAAAAAGACAATTCCTTTAAGCCCAGGGATACGCTGTATGGTTGCAACAAAATGAAAGAAGCAAATCAGAGTGGCAAATCTAATAGATATGAGAAACACCATAACCAACAAAATAACTTTTTCTTTTTACAATCATAAGCTCTTGATAAATAAAAGTGTCAGTGATGAACCTAAAAATTTACTTCAGTATCTAATGCTTTAAAACAAAATCATGCTTGTCCAATGTATATTACCATCTACCAAGTTGCACAAAATGTTATAAACAAAACAAAAAGCAAGCGGCAGCAGCAGGCAGCAAAGTGAAAGCAATGCAATATCAGACAAGAAATGAATGCTCTAAAAGCACATGGCAGTGGATTCAATGAACTGTTTCAACATAAAAAAAAAAAGCTCAAAATGTACATGCCAGGCCCAAAGAAGAATCACAAATCATATTGACACTAGCATATTTCTGAAATTGTTTATTTAGCTGAACATAAAGGATATCTTGAAAGCAGCAAATGCTCGTTTCTCAGTGCGGCGCAGGAGGCGTTCAGCATCCTCCTCAGCTTCCATCTGCTCCTTGAGATATAGCAAATCATCACTGTCCAAGGCTGCATAAATACTACATAACAATATATAGGTTTACCAAAAACAAAAAAGAATAAAATAAAATAAAAAGAGCATTGAGGCCCCAAGGTGTAAGGGAAGAGAGATAAGGGGTACCGCCTCGCCCATGAAGGTAGCCTCCACGCTCTCCAGCAACCTCTTGCATCTGCTTGTATCAAAAACCCAATGGGAGAAGCCAAGTTCCCTGCCAGGGCATGTTATCAGAAAACTACATTCAAATTTTGTATTTGCAGCACTGAATTGATGCTAGCCAGATTCATTAGGCACAACTAACTACTAAAATTAGCGCAAAAAGCATCAACCCTTGCACTTCTTGTTCCACCATAGTCATCGATATGATTATAGACCATGGCACAGCTCTGGAAGTGAAAACAATAAGCGTGAAGGAGTGTATGGTTTAGGCCTTGAGGAAGGTGGTTTCTTCCTTTTGGAACAAAAGGGAGGGATGTTGTGCAGGCTGTTGCTGTTATATTGGTCAATTTGTGTTACTGTTATGTACAACTTTCTCTTTTACTTTATTTTTATGATAATTGAACTATAGGGTGGAATTAGCAGTAAATAGAGACACAAAACAAAGAACTAAGCAAAGTGGTGAACATTCAGGCTCCATTCTTTTGCAAAAATAGACTTCAAGAAAATGAAAATTTTATTTAAGGCATCTTAAAAAAATTGTCAAATTACAAAGTTTTATTATTTAGGAAAATAATTAATGATAGAAATTAATAAAAAAATTTAGAAATCATTTGTAAAACTTATCATAAAAGAATTCCAACCCATAAAATAATAACCATGTACAAAATTTTGAATCATCAACATTTAATATGAAATTTATTAATGAGCCATCTTCAAAACTCTTTATCCTAAATCTCAATCCTAATAATAATAATAATAATGATAATACCTCTATAATTTTGCTTAACACCAAAAGAATTATCATCAAATCATCAAGCCCATAATCTCGCATGAAAATCTGCTAATGCCACACAAATCATGCCTTTTCTATTATCATCAACAAAGCCAACTCAAGCAAAATTTTCAAACAAATTAATCAAGGCCTACACAAAAATCAGAAAATTAGAGGTTAAGAAATAAAAGCCAAAAAAAAAACCACATAAAGATTAAAATTGGAGCACCAAATCTTGAAAAAGAAAATAGAAAGTAGTTGACAGTGATAAGTTGCAACTTGTCAAGCATAGCAGCTGGGAAACACTACAACAAGTGGTCTGTTCTTTGTGGAAGATTAAGGAAAGAGAGTAATGGAAGAGGGTGAAGGGGAAGAATTAAAAGTAAAAGGAACGCAAGGTTGCAGGCAGAGTAAACAAATGATGACGAAGGGAAGGGAGGCCTGTTGCTGACAGCGGAAAAGGGAGGAGATGGTGGGTTGCTGGTAATGGGAGGGTTTGTGTTATGAGGGTCTGGGTGTTGTGGGCCTTTAATGATATGAAGAGATTGGGTGATTTTTTCTCCTTTCTGAATTATTTTCCCAAAAGGAAAATGAAGAGAGCTTCCCCAAATCTCTTAAGATTTTCAGTTGACCAGAAATCTTATTTAGACTGAGCATTTAATTTTCTTCCAGAAATGAAGAAAATGGTTTCGAGAAGTCATTTTCAGCAAAACAAAGAGAGCCTGCAAATCTTATAATTAGCTTCAATGATCTCTATGTTGAAGGATGAGAACTGGGAGATGAATCATGCACATCTCTCTATCTCTGTGTGCATTTTCAAAGGTTCCAACTTTTTGTTTGAAATATTTATAACAGACCACAAGTGAAGTCATAACCATCACGTAGACATATGCAGCTTTGTTAGACAAACGCTGTTACATATTAATTCAGAAGTAAGTGATCCAACGGTTATTGCCCACAACCCAATGTGTCCTCACAGGTATTCTGCCGGTCAACAATTTCCCCATGGACAAGAAGGGCTGTTTTAGTGAGGTAAGGGAGGCTAGAAGTGTGGATTGCACGAAAACAAACTCTATAACAAATATATATATATAATATTATATCATATCATATCAATAAGTTAAATAACTACAAGAGAGTAGAGAACTCGGGAAAAAGAAAAAAAAAATGAACAGGAAAGAATCGCAACTGCCGGCACTGGTTCAAAGCGCTAGTGCAAGATTCAGTTTAAAGCAAAAGATAAGATTTTACATCATAACATTCCCATAAAACCAAAAAAGGAAAGAAACAAATACTTGCCATCCATAAGAAAGAATCGCGGAATTCCATTACAAATTCAAGAGAAACAAAACAGGAGAGGCGACGCTCTAACCTTGGCAACCATACGCTGGAAAGCAACGTCTTCATCGTCCAGTTTGTCCTTCCCTTTTCCCCACTTCTTATCTGCAATTCACTTTCATTTAAAAACATGAAGAACAAATCGCCAAGCCCTCCAATTCAAGTTTGATTTACAATTACCTTTGGGGTCGCTCAGATTGGTGTACTCACGAACTTCTCTCCCTGCCATATTTCAAAAATCAACAACGAAAATGGGAGCTGGGGTTGGACTTTGGAGGGTTTTCTACCAAAACCTAGCTGGAAATTTTTCATTCGGAGTTTCCCGACCCTTCCTTTACTCTCTGTCGGGTGTTTGACCCAAAGTGCACACCGTCATTCGTGTGGGCTTAGGCCCCAATGCAAGGTCTAACACTAAATTTTGAAATTACCCTTTTCTCTCTTCATTTATCCTTTAACAAAATGATTTCTTTTATAATATGTACAAGCATAAATTATAATCATAACATTATAAATCAAAAAATGACCCAACATATAGTTGAATAAAATTTAATATGAAATTAGATTAAATCCACACGTAATGTAACTTAAATTTGAAACTTAATTAAAAGTATTGTTACATCATTGAAATATCATCTCGTTAGCTTCATAAATAGTAACTTTTTTTTTGCAAAATTCAAGAGCAAATAATAACTTAAAATATCTTCATACTATTGTCGAAGATGATGATGATGATAATAATAATAATAATAATAACTAAAAATAATGCAATTTAAATTTGCAACTTAATTAAAAGATGCTCATATTATTGAAATAATATCCCATTGGCTTCGAAAATAGTAACTTTTTTCTAAAAAATCAAAAGCAAATAGCAACTTAAAATATCTTTTTTATAGTATTGTCAATAATAATAATAATAATAATAATTGTCGAATGTCCATAATGGATTGATTTGACCTAACTCATTAACAAAAAAAGAAAAAAGTGACAAAACGAATAGAAATTTTAGTTGCTCACAAATTCAAAAATGACTTCTTTTCCCAACTCTCGAAACATTAAAGAAAAAAGGGAAACCAAAAAGATAGCCATCCTCTAAGGGTGTGCTTGGTTGGGAGGAATGGAATAATCATTCCTCTCCTATTCTTATTCTTAAGATAAAACTGCATTTGTTTCAATGGAATGGTTATTCTTTTAAATAGCCACTCCAAGAGAAACTTAAATAGCCATTACCAAGGCCCCCCTTGGTAATGGCTATTCCAAATTATTGGAAATAAGAAAAAAAGTTGATTAGACAAATATACCTTTTACAATTTAAAAAATTACCTTATAAAAAAATACTAAACCTACTTTTTTTCTCTCTCTTCCTCACTCTTTCTCTCTCTAAAGCACAAAAGACAGTTTTTACTTCATTTTCAAAAAAAAAGAAATAAAAATATTTAAATATGATTTAATATATTAATTTTATTTAACTATAATAAATATTATAAAGATTATTATTTAATATTATTATTTGAATATAATAAATATAATAAAGAATATTAGTACTATTTAAATCTAATAAAGAATATTTTTTTAATATTAAAAATTATTTAATTATAATAAAAGGTTTAATTATCTTCTAATACAAAATATTATTAAATTATAATAAAAATATGTTTGTATTTTGTTGAAAATATTATTTAATTATAGTAAAAGTTATTTTGATTTTATTACTTAGAATATTTTTATCTTTTAACAAAATAAATTCTCTAATTTTAATAGAGAATATTTTTTCTCATCATAGTATTTTTGTTTTTTAATTAAAAAATCTTTGAACTTTAATAAAGGGTATTTTTATCATTTACCCATTATTCTTTAACTATTTTTAAAATTATTCCTGCTAACCAAACAATGGAATAAGCAATAATAGCAATTTCTATCTTATTCCATTCTCATGAACCAATGTACAAAATAGTTATTCTTTCCCTATTCTATTTTCTTAAAATGACTATTTTATTCTCATTTTATTCCTTTCAGTGAACCAAACATGCTGTAAGAGATTAAATATCTATTAAGAGAATAAAGAAGAGATAGGGCTAGCTTTGGGGTAAAACCACCAAAGCAAGAGCTTTAAACCCCAAATTTTCATAAACTCCATAATTCTATAATAATATAATTAATTATATTAAAAAGATACAAAAATTAAGATAGTTAATAAATATCTACTTATTCTCTCATGTCAAATAAATATCTATTTTCTCTCATTTCCATTTCTCTATTAATTCTCAACTATTTATCTCATTTTCCATTAAAAATATGTAAAAGTCAAAATAATTAACAAAATGAGGTATTCTCTTACTTTCCTAGTTATGTGCTTGATAAATCTTAAATTTTATCACTTTTCAATTCCCACAATACTATTAATTCTCAACTCCTACTCCCAATCAACTAAGGATAATATATATTTAATGATCTCCACTCGTTATTTTTTTCTATATATAAAACTAATTGTTTTCAATTTATAATATCTACTTATGAATTTTCTTTGCTCATTTGCTCTTTCTTTCTTTTAACTTCAATAATAATAAAAAAAACCTTCTTTTCTTAACTTCAATAAAAAAAGCTTCATTTGAATATTTAGTTTTAAACTTTTAAGGTTATTTAGCTAGCCCTAAGAAAACAGAAGGCATGATAGGTGATTACATTCTAGACAGTAAACAACATTGAAGGCTTGTACTTCATCTAAAGTCTTGGAGAATATGACAAATAAGTTTAACAAGGTAAATTTTTTGTTTTAATTTATCTTAATATTTTTTATTTTATAATTTATCAAGTTGGTTAATGTAGTTTTAATCATTTGTAAATAATAGTTTTATACATGTTAGTAAGGAAGCAATTTTGTCACTTTGTAATTAAGTATACAAGGTAAGGTAAATACACATAGCTCTCTCTCTCTCTCTCTCTATATATATATATATATACTTTGCGGTTGTAACAAACCAATGGAATGGAATATTAGAAACACAAAATTTCAAAATTTATTCCTTGATTCTCTCTCACTTGTTTGATTCTTTCTCTCACCCAAGCTTTCATGGCTTTTCATAGTAAGAGCATGGTGCGGTATCTATTTTTTAGGCCTTTCCATATTAGCTCTTAACTAAGTACAACTCTGAGTGAAATTTGGAAAACTCTTTTTTTCAAAACTTCATTCCACTTTGGCTAGAGATTTATATAAGTTATTGCTTATCAAAGACGTAAATAGGATATGTCCTTTTCACTTAGGGTGATGAATCCTCCTTTACTGCTCATTTTCCTTCATATGTCTCATGCTATACCAAAGGACCATCACTTTGGGCATCTACAATTAGCACCTTGTATAATAGTATCAAAGTATGGAAATCCTCATGCAAGACAACCTAGTGTCACAAGTTGAAGGATCACTTACACGATCGTCACGTGACGATATATTCCATAAACACTAGAGTGAAATACCAAATGGAATCTTCACAGTGGGTTATGTTCATAGAACTTGTTATAAGAAAAAGCACCTTCATTCTAGTTCTAGTATCCTTATACTTCAACCTATGAGATCGATTACTTACTTCTTAAGTAAAGAATATAGAATGTACCAGTCTCTAAGAATCATTGATATCTAGTCTCAATGATACATCGACTAGGAACAATTTAGACATTATACTTTGATGTATAAATATCTCATAATTGTAACACTTTACAATTTCCTTGCAAGTGTCACAGCCCAATTTTCGGGCCATAACCGGTGCATGGGCCCAATGTGTTGGTCCCAATAATATGTGCTAGAGGGGGGTGAATAGCACAATTTGGCTCTTTCAAATATTGTCTCAAAGTCTAGACAAGTGTGAGACAAATGAAGAAAAGAAAATGAAACAAAAACAAAGTAAAAAGATAGCAGAATTTAGAGTGGTTCAGTCTAAGACCTACATCCACTACCTTGATTATCCAACCAAGGATTTTCCCAACAAATCCACTAAGAATTGGTGAAATACACAAGCTTTCACCAAGCTTTACAATGGCTTTCCAAGGCTCAGTCAAAACCTTTTACACTAGTTTTTCACAAGCTAAACTAAAACCCAAAGTGGTTTTCCAAGGCTCAACCACAACCTACAACAATCAAGCTATCCCAAGCTTGAATAACCCCTTAGAGTGACTTCCTTCCTCTAAGAATACAAGAAGAGTAGTAAAAGAAAATACCTATGATCACTGGTTGATCTAATTGGTACAAGATTGAGTGCAAAATACAAATGCAAAGAGTAGACGTTCAAGTGCAAACAAGTGCAGTGAAGATTCTCTGGTTTTTTTTTAACTTTCTATAGCTCAAATCTCATTCAAGGCTTCTAAAAAACTTGTTTCTAATTGTTGGAAGACCCTTTTATACTTGGAGATG